>NC_086114.1:18320000-19745000 GCF_963921235.1 Mobula hypostoma
CCTCCATATTCAAAGTTCAAAGTAAATTTTATTATCAACGTACATATATGTCACCATATACAACCCTGAGATTCTTGTCCTGTGGGCATACTCAGCAAATCTATAGAATAGTAACTATAACAGAATCAATAATATATCATGGATCTACCTAAAAGCCTCAAAGTGCCCGCTTCCAATGCTTCTTCAGGTAACCCATTCCAGGCACCTAGCAATCTCTGAGTGAAAAAAAACTTGCCCCTCACATCATCTTTAAACATCCCCCCAACCATAAAAAATGTCTTGACAATTTTTTAATGCTGTGTAATCCCGAGAGCTAAGTATGTCATCAGATTGCTCTATCTTCTATAGTCTCAATTCTGCAAATAACAAATAGCTTTAATGCTCCTTAGGATGTGCACCATTTTGTATCATGTTCTAGTTTAGCAAATGGAAATTGCAGAAATGTAAAAGCTGCATGAAGTAGTGTACTCAGTCCAATACATCATGGGCACATCTCTCCCCACCTTTGGTAGTATCCACAAGACGTTGTCTTAAAAATGCGATATTAATTATCAAAGATCCCCACTTTCCAGCCAATGCCTCTTCTGGCAGCTACCATCAGACAGGAGGTACAGAAGTCCTGAAGTCCCACAGCACACAAGAACAGCTACTTCCCTTCAACCATTCTGCTCTTGAATCAGCCAATAATCATAACCTCAGTATAGCATCACTATGACTGCTGTGCACTATACTGGACTTTCTTGTATATTTTTTGCATCATTTTTGTTTAATTCTTGTTTATCTTGGGAATGCTAGTTACATAATGCTATGTGCATGCAATGCTGCTCCAGGTAGGTTTTTCACCAATGCATAGCTCACAGGACAATAAACTTGACTCAACTCTTGTCATCCCTATGTCAAATAAACCCCCAAATAAATTTCCAACCTGCAGCAGGCACAATTTTTTACTGCCATTTAAAGCAATAGTTCCAAAATATCATGTACAGTTTTAGTCAGCCTGTTATATGGCAACAGCCTGTTTTCCATATCGTACTGTCCTGGCATGTGTATCGACAACATAGACAGCTAGGGTGCAAATCCATGGTCGGGCCCAGCGAATGGTGTGCCTCCAGTAAATGAACAACATTAAGCTGGAAAGAGTACAAAGAAGACCTACAAGAATGCTACCAGAGTTATAGGGAGAGGTTGGTGAAGTTAGATGTTAATCCTCGTAACACAGGAGACTGAGGAGAATTTTATTGAAGTGCTTAAGATCATGAGGGGCAGAGAGAGCATGAATGGACACTTTCTTTCTCCTGGATATTGGAAACCAAAAAACTAGAGGACACAGGTTTAAGGTGAGTAGGAAAAGATTTAAAAGGGTCCTGAGAAACAACTTCTTCATGGCTAGGGTGGAGCATTTATTTACTTATTTATTGAGCTACAGCCCTTTGTGCCTCGCCATCCAGCAATCCCCCAGTTTAATCTGAGCCTAATTGCGTGACAATTTACAATGACCCATTAACCTACCAACCTGTATGTCTTTAGACTGTGGGAGGAAAATGGAGGACCCAGCAGAAACCCATGCGGTCATGGACAGAATGTACAAACTCCTTACAGTCAGCGGTAGAAATAACATTTAAAAGGCATTTGGATAAATACATGGAGGGGAAAGTTTTGGATGGATACGGGCCAAGTGTGGGCAAGCAGACTGGTTTGAGAGGGCACGTTCAATCAGCATGGATAAGTTGGGCTGAGGGGCCTGTTTTTGTGCTGTATAAAACCCTGGCTCTATGTGAAGGCACTTCAAACATCAGCGTCTGAAGTGACAGGAAGCAGGTGAACATCTGAACTTCTCACCAGCCAGCTGCTCGAAGAGCAGAACGCATTCCGTGATGGATCTCGGCCCAAAATGCCGACTGTTATTCCCATCCATGGATATTGCCTGACCCACTAAGCTCCTCCAGGACATTGTGTATATTGCTCTTGATCTCCAGCTTCTGTAGTATCTCTTGAGTCCATAAAGCATTTGTCTCTTCACCATTCAGATGCCAAACAAGCAGTGGGTCTCTGTTATTAGTCAGAACTGCTGACAATTATGAGCTTATGAGTTTGTAAAAATAAAGCTTTGCATTGATACAACACGTAATAAAACAAGACAACCACTTCTCACTGGATCAAAGTAGAGAATAATTTAAGCATAAAGTGGAGTTCTGAGTCAGATCTTTAAAACTGAGGTACAACACAGAAATGAGTTTTGCAACTTGAGCTAAAACTACTGCAAGTAACAAATTTATTTATAACATGAAAAATGTCTAATTGTAATTTACAGAATATTCATAAATTTGTACGAAGCAGGAGTAGGAGGAGGCTATCCATGCTTCAGTTCAACACTACTCAAGATCACAATTAATCTCTTCCCATCATTAGTCCGCTATCCCTCAATTCGCTTAATGTCCATTGGAAACTTGAGAGACGACGATGGTGTTATCTGGAGCAACAAGCAATCCGCTGGAGGAACTCAGTGGGCTGAGGAGCACCTGTGAAAGGAAAGGAACTGCTGACGCATCAGGTCAAGAACCTGCTTCAGGACCGAGAGTAGTGTGGGGAAGTGACCAGCATAATGAGGAGAAAGGGAAAGGCGAGACAGAAGTCTGAGGTGATTGACGGACTGAGGAGTGAAAGATGACATTTCACTCTCTGTACAGGTCATAATCCCTTTTCTGCTTTTAGTCCTAATACAGGGGTTTGACCCAAAACAGCAACAATTCTTTTCCTCTTACAGCTGCTGTCCAACCCTCTGAGTTCCTCCAGCAGATTGTTTGCTGCTCCCTTAATGTCCAGATCCATGTTTGGAGTAAACACAATGACTGAACCACCACAGCCATCTAAGGGTTCACCACCCTCTGAATATAAACATTTTTTACACGGCCTTGAAGGAATATTAATTTTCAGAAACATATGTATTATTTATTTAAATGCTAATCATAACTTGTCCATTCTCACATCCTTTTGGAATATTTGTCAAACAACTACCACCAGCCAGCTCTCAAGTTTTCAAAGCTCCCTTTGGTGAGATTCAGAGCCAAGTTTTGCACTGCCTGACATTATTTTCACAAACAACTCAAATTTCATTTTATTATGGTCACTCTTCCCCCAGCGCCCCTTAACAAGAAGTTTTTCAATTATTTTTTTCTCTCCTTGCACAAAACAAAATTCAAAATATCTTTCTCCTCCATATGATACTTTAACAAGCTGATCTAGAAGAATCTTGTTCCATGAATTAATCTTTCACCGTCAAACAGCATGTTTCATTTGTCCAGTCTATATGTAGGTTAAAGTCTCCCATGATCACTATATTACCCTTGATATATGTACCTCTAATTTCTTGATTTATGCCATGCCCTATATTGCAAATACAATTTGAGTTATAAATAACGCTTACCAATGCTTTGTGCCCTTTGCTATTTCTTAGCTTGAACCAAATTGTACATCATGATCTGTCAAGCCAAGATCATTTCTCAACACTGCTCCGATTTGTTCCTTTATTAATAGCGCTATCCTCCCTCTTTTTGTCCTTCCTAAATGTTGAATATCCTTGTCATTTTAACATATATCTGTACTTCGGCATCCTTTGCTCCTTGGCTTTTTGTCACCAGTTTATCTTGCTTCCTACTTTTCAAAATTTCCCCTCCCACTTTGCTTCTTTCCTTCCTGCTTTCATTTAGAGGCTCCTTCAGTCCAGCCGAGAACTTCTCAGTATCCAGAAAAAAACACCTCTCTTGAACAGCAAAGTGTGGAACAGAAATCTCAACAGAATCAGGTTTATTATCAATGACATAAAGGATGTCCTGAAATTTGTAAATAAATAGTGCAAAAAGAGAGAAAAATATTGAGGTTGTGTTCACGGACCCTTCAGATGTCTGATAGCTGAGGAGAAGGAGCTCTTCCTGAAGCACTGAGAATGTGTCTTCAGGCTGCTATACCTCCTCCGTGAGAAAAGGGCATGTCCTGGGTGGTGAGGGTCCTTAATCATGGATACCACCTTCCTGAGGCAGAAGATATACTTGATGGTGGGGAGGCTTCTGGCCACGTTGGAGATGGCTGAGTTTATAACCCACTGCAGCTTTTTTTCCAATCCTGTTCTTTGGTACTTCTATAGCAGGTGGTGATGCTGTAGGGTAATGTAACTGGTGGAAATGTACAAAATTCACAACCACCAATATTGAGTTGGGAGTTCACATTCAGAGGCTGGTCTGACGCGATGACGTAATTACCTAAAGGACTTTTACCGCACTTTGTGTTCAGTATTTTTGGAGTTCAATAAATGAGTTGTTATGGTTTTTTTTCTTAAGTATAAAATGCCTCGCATCATTTCATTTGTGAAAACTAACAATGTAACCAGTCAGAATGTTACCTATGGTACATAATGTAAAAAATTGCTAGTCTTTTGTGACATAACAAATCCCCTCAAACTCCTAATGAAATAAAGCCACTTCTTTGTAATTGCTTCAAAATGTTGGGCCCAGGATAGATCTTTAGAGATGTTGACCCCCAGGATCATGAAAATACTTACCCTTTCCACTGCTGACCACTTGATGAAGGCAATCTTCATATTTGTACAGCACAGAAACAAGCCTTTCAGAAAATAAAAAAACATCTTTTACATCCTGAAGCTCATAAACTGAGCTTTTGATTACTTTTTTTCTGGACTGCAATTTCTGTTGATCAGCAAGCTTTCTAATATTTCTGAAGATTAGCTGTAGTTCCTCGCGAAGTTGGCTGGAGGTGAGATGCAACATTGCAGTGGGAAGGAGGGAGAAAATTGTTGGGGCAATTATGTTGGCTCTTTTAACACTGAGGCTCTTTAAGGTTGGTTCTACTTTTGACCTTCTGATTTCTGTCTTGGTTTCTGTGAGTAGTTTGTTGAGAAGCACAAGGACATTGAGAAGCTAATCAACCTCGAACACAAAACATTCCTGGATTGGAATCTGAACCTTTATTCAAGGCCAAAGAAAGTGCTTTACCTTAAGGCAGAGGTCCAGCAGAAACCATGTGATCTAAAGAAACAACAGCAGGTTGAAAACACACTGGCGATTAATCAGCCTTGGCGTTGGTGGGTCTTCAGCGCTGTAAAAGCCATCTACAATCCAAATACCCAAGGCCCCATCACACTGAGGGCCAAGAACAGTTTGAACACATCAGGAACAGAGAGGCAGCCTGCACCTATTGTGAGGAATGTTTTGAGGACCCTTAACTGCTACTCTGCCCTTGGCTCCATCCCAAATCAGTGCACTTGAGCTAGAATTGAAGACATCCTGGTCCGACAAATTGACCAAAAAGTCATGTCCCAGATAAAATATAAGGCCTCGGGAGCAGATGGGAGCCCCACTGAAATCCTTAAACTCAGCAATGAAGGGCTTCAGTCACAAACTCACAATGCCATCCTCCACAAATGGGAGGAGGATTTACCAGATACGATGTAATTGGAGAAAGGAGGTACGCCCAATTTTGGTAACTACAGAGGACAATCCCTGCTTTACACACAAGAGAGACGTCACCAGTTACTGCTCAGACAGAAACACCTCCCAGCAGCCAGTAAGCTGTTCCCTGAAAGAAACCATGGATAGGGGTAAGATGGTGGCACATTCTCACATGGCGGCCTCTCTGGGTCAAACAAAAGGTGTCATTGTTCATCCTTTACATCTTCCTCATGACCGCAAGACACTGCTGGTTATCAAGAACGTGAAGTACTGCAGGTCTACTCCACTAGCAAGTTGCTGGATAGCCAAAGGTCAGAGGTTCATTTTACTGGGATGGAGCCGGGTTTGTTGCACTGTGCTGCAGCCTGCTTCAGCCACCCAGGGAAGATGGTACCAGACGTGCACGGAGGCTATGTGTGATCCAACGGATGCAGCGAGTGATTGTCTAGGATGTTTTTGTTGTCATCACAAGACCCTGTTGGACATTCATAATGTAGAACACTGCGGGTCCTATTCACTGTTCATTGATGAGACTGAAGGCGGGGCAGCTGCATGGCCTCAGCTCTGGCATGGGCCAGGTCCCATTTATGACTCAGGGCTGCCTGTCGTGGCCACGGAAGTAAGAGACACCGGAGCTGGCTGTGTGCTTCTGCACCACCGTCCCTTCCCCCTCCCCGCCCCCATCGGTGCTGCTCTCCAGTGTTTGCTCAGTGGAAGACAAGCTGGACTGTGTTCAAATAATGCTGCACTGCATGATAAAGTGAACTGCTAAGTGCTGTTCTTGCAGAAATGTGGCTTCAGGACAACGTTCATCAATCTACTGCACTATTTTGCAAATAGTGTGCTTGGCTGTTTTGTTTGGCTGTATTCATGTGTATGGTCGAATAGTAATCACACTTGAACTTGGTCTATCAAGTGTAAAGAGGACAAAACCTTCACCATGCAACAACTCCAAGTAACATGGAGGGAGCAGCACCAACCTTACATGGCCTTCTTCAAAGTTTAAAGACCAAAGTAAACATTTCTGTAATTCCATTTATGTCACGCTATACGTACAACACTAAGATTCATTTTCTTGCGGGCATTCACGGTAAATATAAGACACAATAGAATCAATGATAGACTGCACCTAACTGGATGGATAAACAATCATTGTACAAAAGACAACAAACTGAGCAAATACGAAACTAAAGAAAAGAAACAATAAATAAACAAATAAATAATTAAGCAAGCAATAAATATCAAGAATGTGAGGTGAATGATTGTTGAAAGTGAGTTCAGAGGTTGTGGAAATAATTCAGTGTTCATACTAGTGAAGTTCAGTAAAGTTATCCTCTTTAGTTCAAGAGCCTGATGGTTGAGGAGTATTAACTATTTCTGAGCCTGGTGCTGTGTGTTCTGAGGCTCCAGTACCTTTTTCCTGCAGTGAGAAGCGAGCATGGTCTGGACAGGGGGAGATGGATGCTGCTTTCCCATGGCAGTATTCCCTGTAGATGTCCTCAATGGTGGTGAGGGTTGGTGGGCTGTATCCACTACTTTTTGTATTTTTTTCCATTCAAGATCATTGGTATTTCTATACCAGGCCAGTCAACATACACTCCATGACACATCTATAGAAGTTTGTCAAAGTTTTAGATGACATGCCAAATCTGTGCGAAGTTCTAAAAAAGTAGAGGGGCTGTCGTGCTTTCTTCTTTATGGTACTTTTCAAAGTTCAAAGTAAATTTATTATTAAAGGACATACTACATACAACTCTGAGATTCATTGTATTTTTTGCGGGTGTACTTAATAAATCCATAATAGAGTAATAACCATAATAGAAGCAATGAAAGGCCACAGCAACTTGTGCGTTCTGCCAGTGTGCAGTAAGAAGAGAGCATGCCTGGGTGCTGGGGTTCCCTAATGTTGGATGCTGCTTTCCTGTGAAAATACTTTGTGCAGATGAGCTCAATGGTAGGAGGGCTTTACCTGTAATGGACTTTTATGCTGGACACAGGACAGATCCTCCCAGATAATACTGAGGATTTTAAAGTTGCTGACCCTCTCCACCTCTGATCCGCAATGAGGACTGGCTCATGGACCTCCAGATTCCTCTTCCTGAAATAAATAATCAGCTTCTTGGTCTTGCTAACATTGAGTGCGAGTTTGTTATTGTGGCACCACTCAGCCAGATTTTTAGTCTCTCTCCTATATGCTGATTCATCACCACCTTCGATTTGGCCAACAACAGTGGTATCATCAGCAAACTTAAATATGGCGTTGAAGCTGGACTTAGCCTCACAGTCATAAGTATAAAGTGGATAGAGTAAGTGGCTAAGCACATAGTATTTTGGTGCACCCGTGTTGATGCTGATTGTAGAGGAGATGTTGTTCCAATCTGAACTGACTGGGATCTGCAAGCGAGGAAATTGAGGATCCAGTTGACAAGGAGGCATTGAGACCTAAGTCTTGAAGTTTATTGACTAGTTTGGAGGGAAATGGTAGAATTGAATGCCGAGCTGTTGTCAATGAAGAGCATCCTAATGTATATAGCTTTGATGTCCAGATCTTCCATGGTTGAGTGAAAAGCCAATGAAATAGCATCTGCTGTTGACTTGTTGTGCTGGTGGGCAAATTGGACTGGATCCAAGTTGCTTCTTAGGCAGGAGTTATTATGTTTCATAACCAACATTTCAAAGCATTTCATCAAGTTGATGAAAGTGCTATCAGACAATTCTCAGTGAGGCAGGTTACCATGTGTTTTAACCTTGCGAAAGCGTTTGACTCCATCAGTCAAACGGGATGGAGGTACTCCCTCCCCAAATACAGCCACACACAGAATTTCTGCTCCATCTTATATTTGCTACATAATGGCATGCAAAATCAGAGATATTTTTGCCAAGAATGATAATTATGTTTGCTTCTTTTAACACATAGTTTCCACAGGACAAATCAGGGTGGGCTCAATATAAAAAGCACCCTATCAAAGATGTCTTCATGCCAATAGTTTTTTTGTTTAAACACTCTTATGTTCCTGAGAATCTAGTCTATCCACATGACATTTAGAGCAACTTCCGGTCATACCAGGGACAAGCACAATAATATTTAATGACAAAGCATGGTGAACAGCACTAAAGATTATTAATTTCCTTAGGTTTAATTGATCCATTTTATACTTTGGAAGTATTTTCTATTTTATTTGTTGGATGAATGTTATACTTTGTAATCATTTTCCATTGGGGAACTACCTAGGATAAGTTGAACTGTCAAATCTCCTCATAATTAAGTGTTGATTATTTCCTATAATTTCGGAAGGTCAGGCAGCATCCATGGAGAAAGGAAGAGAAACCATTTCAGGTCCAGGACCCTCATTAACTAAGGACTTGCATCCCTAGGACAAAACTGGACAAACGTGAAATTGTATTAACCCGTACACAGTAAACAATTATGTATCCAATGGCCATTTTTTTAGGTACAGAAGTGGAACATGATGTGGTCTTCTGCTGCTGTAGCCCATCCTCTTCAAGCTTGGACGTTTTGCGCATGCAAAGATGCTCTCCTGCACACTCCAGCTGTAGTGCATGGTTGTTTGAGTTACTGTCTCCTTCCTGTTAGCAAGAAGCAGTCTGGCCACTCTCCTGTCATCATTAACAAGGCGTTTCTCCCATAGAACTGCCGCTCACTTAATGTTTTTTTTTTGTTTTTCACAACAACACTGTAATCTCTAGACACTGTTGTGTGCGAAAATCCCAGAAGATTATCAGTTTCTGAGATACTCAAACCACCCAGTCTGCCACCAACAACCATTCCACAGATTTCTTCCCCATTCTGCTGTTTGGCCTGAACAACAAATGAACCTTCTGACCATATCTGCATGCTTTTATGCATTGAGTTGCTGCCACATGGTTGGCTGTTAGATACTGCATTATCAAGGTGGTGTACAGGTATACCAAATAAAGTGGCTACTTAGTGTAGATAACCACAAGTGATTTTATAGTTGTAATCTAATTCTAGCATTCAAACGTTAATTCATAAATATCTCATGCTTTCCAGGAAGACTGCATCTTCATTGAGTCCTTTGATTTAATTTCCACCTTGTTACCAGTTCCAAAGGATTCCTCGTTTTCTATTTTGCAGTGTGGTGCTGTTACATATAACTTACTTTCTGCATGCACAACTGATGCTTAGAACTGTTTAAAAATTCCTCTTTCAAACCATATGGAAATAATATTCTTAATATTCACTCTCCAATTTACTTTACATAAATATGTATTTATAATCCAATCTCTGAATATACTTAACAATGCACATAAAATGCTGGATGAACTCAGCAAGTCAGGAAGCAACTATGTAAATGAACAAACAGTCTATGTTTCAGACCAAGGCCCTTCATCAGATCTAGAGTTTTGTCCCAAAGCATCGACTATTTATTCATTTCCATAGATGCTGCCTGACCTGCTGAGTTCCTCCAGCATTTGTGTGTGTTGCTCTGGATTTGTAGCATCTGCAGAGTCTCTTGTGTTTCTGACAATATTTACCATTTCTCTAACCATCACTTTGTTAATATAACCGGCCGGTGGTATGGTAGCATCCGCACCAGAGTTTGAGGTGAGCGGTCCCGGGGTTCAAATCCGGCCTGCTCCTTACATGCTTTCCATTTGTGGTAGTTCAAGCGTCAAGCTAGCAACTCAGCCTCGTAAAAACAGGCAAAATGCTAAAAGAAATGGCCACACAGGCACGGAAAGGGGAGGAAAAAACCTTTGTTAATGCCTTTTCTATTTATAAAATTTCAAAAAAAAAACTTGGTGTGATGAGCTCACACTAAACATTCCTCTGTTTTTCACAGCAAACTAATTAGAGATGGGTGAATTTTAGTTAATGCTTGACTGTACTGAGTGTGAGAGTTTCCTGACCCAGGCCAAGCTATTACTGATGGATATTCCCAAACTCCCTCTGCTGTGCTTTGTGCCCATTGTCTGTTTATTTCTGGCTATCCTGATTACATGCTGGTTAATATTCTCTAATCTTCACACACTCTTATCAGCCCTTCAATATTCAGTAAAGGTTAGTGATGCTTACCTCTAAAGACGTTTTCTTTTAAATCAGTTTTCTGTTAATTACGATAGCAACAAGCACACTTACCAGCAGCTTTATTTTGAACATAACATGGCAATTAAATCAAGGAATTCAGATAAAATATAGCCTTCCGGACAAGAAAACAAGAGAGTGCTTCACAGTTGCTGATGTTATTGGTTGGAAAATTAATAAAACTGCAAATGCTGGAAATACGCAGCAGGTCAGGCAGCAACAGAAGAGAGAAAGAGAGTTAATTTTATGTTGGAAGACTGAGGGATTTTGACCGCAATTCACTTAGGAGAAAACACCTCTACAAGGACAAGGAATCAGCATCTGAATTAGGTTTAATATCACTGACATATGCTGTGAAATTTGTTGTTTTGCAGCGGCAGTACGGTGCAGTACGTTAAATAAAACACTAAATCACAACAAGAAATATATTAAAAATAAAATTAAATATGTGGTGGTAAAAAGAGAGCAAAAATAACGGGATAGTGTTCACTATCCGTTCAGAAATCTGATGGCGGAGGGGAAGAAGGCAGGAGGAGAAGATGGCGGCGCGACACAGCGCGCGCAGCCTCTCCAGTGGAATGATATCGTATTTGTTAAATAGGATACCGTGTACAATTCTGATTTGATGGAGACAGCTGTGAGAAGCGCGGAGGAACATCTGGAGAAACTTCTGAAATGCCCGGTTTGCTGCCGCTGCTACTGTGCCATCGAGAATCTCCAGAGGGAAGGCCCCAAAATCCTCGGCTTTGCTTGCTGCTGGCGGCCGGGGCTGAGGTCGAAGCGCTCGGCAGAGATGGTGCCTGGTGCTCAGTGTCAGAGGGCTGGTTGGAGGCTCGAAGTTTTCGGATGACTTAGAGTCGGACTGTGGTCGGGCATGGCAGGGAGAGTTTTCTTCCTTCTCCCGTCTGTGTGAGATGTGGGACTTTCGAGAAACCTTGAACTTTTTTACCATGCTCATGGCCTGTTCTTCATCAAGTTATGGTATTGCTTGCACTGTTGTAACTATATGTTATAATTACGTGGTTTTTGTCAGTTTTTCAGTCTTGGTCTGTCCTGTGTTTCTGTGATATCATACCGGAGGAATATTGTATCATTTCTTAATGCATGCATTACTAAATGACAATAAAAGAGGACTGCGTGTCCTCATATTCTAATCTAAAGAAGCTGTTCCTAAAATGTTGAGAAAACAAGCAACAAGGAAGGTCTCGGCCCAAAACATCAACTGTACTTTTTTCCATAGATGCTGCTGGGCCTGCTGAGTTCCTCCAGCATTTTGTGTGCTTTGCCTAAGATGTTGAGTGTGGGTCTTCAGGCTCCTGTACCTCCTCACTGATGGCAGAAATAAGAAGACAGCACCTCCTGGGTAATGGGAGTCCTTAATGATGGGTGCCACCTTTTCAAGGCATCACCTTTTGAAGGGAGGGCTAGATGCTGAGATTGCAACTCTCTGCATCTATTTTCCGATCATGTGCACTGGTGCCTTCATACCAGACACAAAACATGTGCAACCATGCACAAAACACGAAAACACCACCATCCGGAAATTGCCTTTCAAGTCACACACCATCCCCAAAATAAAATACATCATTGTTCCTTCACCGTCGCTGTGCCAAAATCCGTACGCAAACAATGCACTTCACTGTATGTTTCAATGCACCTGTCACAAATAAAGTTAATCATTTTTTTATCTCTTTCTGAGAAATCCACAAAGCAATTCAGGCAAGCATTATCTATCATAGTGAGTACCACCTCTACCAGGGCAAGTCTTCAAGAGTTTCATAGTATTTTCAAAATGTAAACTTTGATCAATAAAGTTCTGTATTGCTCTGAATTTCCTTACCCAGCCACCATAAGTTTGTCACATTTGAGGAGGAAATGATACAACACAGAGAATCGTAGAAATTTATGCCACACAAGCAGACCATTTGGTCCAGCAACTTCTATACCAGGTAATAAACATATCTAGAACACTTTATATTCCTTGATACTGAGCCCTAAATCTTATTGCAAGGCTGCATTGTTCAAAATTGCTGCACATTTTAAATTTAGCATTCACTTCCATCCATGTCAAATAAGTGAAAAACTGAAAAGGAACGATTAAAAAGTTTACGATTTCAAAAAATAATCATAATTATTCTGGGCAGTTTTGGAAGCACAGACTTATTTCCTTTTTTAAAAAGTGTACATGTTTTTCACTCCCTTCAAGACTATCTGAAGTTCAAAGTATGTCACTATATACTACCCCGAGATTCATTTCCTTACTGGCATTCACAGTTGATACAAGAAACACAAAACAATCAATGAAAAACTATACACAGACAAACATGGACAAACAGCCTATATGCAAACGATGACAAACTAAGAAAAACAAAAAAAAAGATAGATCAATAGATAAATAATATTAAGTACATGAGTTGCAGAGTTCTTAAAAGTGAGTCTATAGGTAGTGGAATCAGTTCAATGTGAGGTAAGTGAATTTATCCATGCTGGTTCAGGAACCTGATGGTTGAAGACTAATAACTGTTCCTGAACTTGATGATGTGGGACATAAGGCTCCTATACCTCCTTCCTGCTGGCAGCAACAAGAAGAGAGCATGGCCTAAGGGTTTTCTAAGAGGATGGCATTCAATCAAAAATGTTTTCTCATTCAGTGCCTGAACCTTTTGGCACCGGTTATAAAAACTGACCTTTGGCAAGTATATATATTTACAATTCACAACTGCATGCATAGCTTCACTCTAATTACTAAGTACCCCAGGAATGACATTTTCACTTCTCCTTTTCAACTAACTCAAAAAATTTAATCATAATTGGCAGTGAATTTTCAGCCAATTCTAAGTTTGTTTCACCATCACAGCCAACACATTATCCACAGCGGACCCTAGATATTTCAAACTCCAAATGTCAATAAATACTGATAGAACGTTACTTTTTAAATATTTTAACTGAAGCAGTTGTTCATTTCACTAATTTTCATACATATATTCAGTGGACACTGTATGCAAATAATAACTAATCATGCAAAAAAGCTAAATATGCAAATAACTAATCAGCCAATCATGTGGCAGCAACTCAATGCATACAATCATGCTGACATGGTCAAGAGGTTCAGTTGTTGCTCTGGCAAAATATCACAATGGGGAAGAAATGTAACCTCAGTGATTTTGAGCGTGGAATAATTGTTCATACCAAATGGGGTGCTTTGAGCAACTTAAATACTGCAGATTTCCAGAGATTTTCATACACAAGTCTCTGGAGTTCACAGGCAATACTGCGGAAAACAAAATAAAAACATCCAGTGAGTGGCAGTTCTGTGGGTGAAAACGCCCTGTTGATGAGAGAGGTCAGAGGAGAATGGCCAGACTGGTTCAAGCTGACAGGAAGGTGACAGTAACTCAAGTAACTGCACATTACAACAGTGGTGTGCAGAAGAGCATCTTTGAATGCTGAACATGTTGAACCATGAAGTGGATAGGTTACAGTTGCAGAAGACCACAAGCATATACTCAGTGGTGATATTTTTAGTACAGGAGGTACGGAGTGTATTGCTGAATTTAGTGAGTGGGTTTCAAGCATTCATTGCCTACCCTTAATCACCCTGAAGAGGAGAGGCCATCTTATGCTTCTGTATATCTCTCACCCACAGTATGTTGCATGGGGAGTTCCAACACAGAGATCCAACAATAATAAAGAAATATCAGCACATTTCTAAGTGAGGATGGTATGTGACTTGGAGGCACTCTGTAGATGATGTTGTTCCTCTGCTCTTCAAGCACTTTTTCATCTTGGTAGTACTGTTACGAATTTGGGAGGTGACAAAGTAGCACAGGTACGTAACTGCAGTGCATTTTGTACGTGATAAAAACTGTGCACTGGTTATGGAGTGAATGAATGCTTAGGATGGTGGAGGAGGGACTATAAACATAAGCAATTCTGCAGATGCTGGAAATCCAGAGCAACACACACAAAATGCTGGAGGAGCTCAGCAGTTCTGGCAGCATCTATGGAGAGGAATAAGCAGTTAGCATTATGGGTTGAGACCCTGCTGAGTTCCTCCAGCATTTTGGGTGGGGGAGATCAGACCAAATGAACACCAGAGCAAGATGATGTTGTTGGAGCTACAGTCGGCTAGTCAAGTGCAGAATTTCCATTTTATGCTTGATTAGTACCTTGCAGATGGTGGCTTTCAGGGTAGAGTCACTCACTGTGTGATACCCAAGCTCAGACCTAGAGCTGTACTCACATTAATTACATGGCTGGTCTAGTAGAGTTCCTAGTCAGGGATAATCTCCAGTGATAGTGTGGTACTTAGTAATTGTAATGCCCACTGAATATTAGTGATGTGTGGTGGGGTGCTCTGTTGTAAGGGCCAATGTCAGCTAGTGTAACCTCTAACTTTATTTTATATAATTCTTTATTCCTTATAATTGTTTTTGTTACAAGTTGCACCAACACGCCACAGCAAATCCCTAAGTGTATATGGCGAACAGCTTTGATAAAGATGATGTTGCCCTATATCAGCCCGAGCTTGAAAGGTCCCCACGTCTAGCTGCATGTTGGCCTGCTTTATTTGCTAACAAACTGTAACTGAGCCGATGGCGGCACAGCAGCGTAGTCGTCAGCTGAAGAGGATTACCGCGCCAGCGACTTGGATTCAATTCCGCCGCAGTCTGTAAGGAGTTTGTACATTCTCCGTGAGATACACACTGGTAGAACTGCTGTCTCATAGCATCACTTGTCTTTTCTTGTGGCAGTCGTCCAGTAAATGCATATACTTACTACAGTACTATGCATGCATCTTAGGCACCCTAGCCATATATATCTATGCCTAAGGCTTCTGCACAGTACTGTACTTGGATGATAAATTTAATTTCAGCTTTGAACTTTCTCCCTGTGCCCAAGTGGGTTTCTTCTGGGTGCTCTGGTTTCCTCTCACATCCCAGTGAGTGATGCTAAACCTGATTTTGATATGGGTCTCTACTGCTGACTGAGAGTGAGAAGGGGGCAGGGAGAGGGGAATCATGGTTGAGAAAAGGGGAAGGGAGCAGGAAGCACCAGAGAGACATTCAGTAATAAACCAATTGATGGGAATGAGATGACCTTGCTTGGTGTTTCACAGCCGGGTGTGTCTGCACCCACACCACACTCTGCCCTGACACTCCTCTGTCACCTGTCCCACAACTCTTCCATGGTGCTCTGTCCTCACCATTCCCAAACATCCTTTCCTCCTGCAGGATATACAAATTTGCTATCCGCTCCACTTTGACAAATAGACAACCGTGCAAAGGTCTTAGCTACCTTCGTTATATACACTGTATGTGCCTAAGACTTCTGTACAGTTTCTGTATGTACAGTACATGTCACCATTTACAACTCTGAGATTGATTTGCTTGCGGGCATTCACAGTAGTTACCAAAAAAAACAAAAGAATCAATGAAAAGCCACAAAAAGATGGACAAACAACCAAGGTGCAAAAGAGCTGCCCACAAAACGACGCGTGTATTGCCATTTCTTCTTTCCTCTGCAAGTCCCTTCAGATCTACTTTCACATGAATGCTGAAGGAAGTTAATATCAAGTCACGTCGAGTCGAGAACAAAAATGCTTTCAACTTGTTATAGCCGAAAGCATAAAGTTCAAGTACACCTAAAGAAAATCTGCAAGGCACCCATAGATTACATCCTGTTCCAAGTTGTTTGTTTACAGAGTACTCAATGCCGATGTCAAGTTTAAAATCTATTCAATAGAAGTACCGTTGGCTTCCATTGTATTCATGTTTGCACACGTTTGTAAGGTGCACACTTTTCAGAATCAGAATCAAATTTATTATCACTGACCTATGTCATGAAATTTATTGTCTCGCAGCAGCAGTACAGTGAAAAAACATAAAATCATTTTGAATTACAAATATAAACAGTGTAAAAGATGAATAAAGAGACAATGTCCGCAGACTGTTCAGGAATCTGATGGTGGAAGGGAAGAAGCTGCTCTTAAAACACATGTGAATGTTTGTTTTCAGGCTCCCGCAGCAATCTCTGAAGCTCATCTGTACTTTTTACAATTCAGATTCTGGTTCCCTTTGTTCCCGCAATGACGAGACCACCACAATATTGAACCCATGCTCTGAAACTCTTCAGCATTCTCCCTTCCCATCCCTTTGTCCTTCAATAAACCTCCTCAATACCTACACCTTTCCCCAACTCTTTCCCCTAACTGGCTCTTTCTTTATCCCTACAAACTAGGCTTTTAGGCCTTTGCACAAAACTTTTACTTCACTTTTAACTCCAATTATATAGGGGTCAAAACTCACAAGAAAATAAAATAAAACATAATTCCATTGACAGACATTTAGCTCAGAAATAATGAGAGCTAACTTTTGTTATTAAGAATGTTAAGAAAGAGGGAACTTAAATAATAAAGGATAAATTTTCTTTTTGACTACAAATTATCGTTAAGCCACATAGCTATTATGTGTAGCTTTATATTAATATGCAGACACTGTTCTTTTACTTTCTAAGTTATTTCCAGTTTAAAAAATCTATGCTTAGCTCAGTCTTTCTGTAAAACAGAGAAGCTGGGATGCAAAATGGTTTATTAATTGTAGACTTTATTTAAGGAGCTTATAAACAATTTCTCTCCAAATTTTATTACACAGCTGTGTGCAAAAGCAGCAATCAGAAACCAAGGATTTTTATTTGCAGTTGCTGCATATTTTATATGAATTTCAATATCAGCAAACATTTGAAAACAATGAATAAAAATAAGCTAAAAGCTGCTGTCTGCACTGAATTTTAAAGGATTGTTAATAATGATCCGCAAAATTGATTATGCAATAAATATATCATTAGCTTGGAGGCTTCGTCTGCTGTCGACACTGCTTATAGATAAGTTTCGGTAGCCTAAGATGCCAAAAAAATGTATTCATAAGAACACCTTCACGTAGGTATAAAATCAGCCCAACAACACATTTTTACTGAGAAAATCATACCGCCAATAATGAGGCAAGCTGAGCTAAATTCATTCAAGTCCAGTGGTTTGGTTGCAATTCAAATAAGGAATTGCTCAAAGTGGTCCATTTATTAGGTGGAAATGGGAAAGACGTCGGTGGTCTGGCACCAGAGCATCCCCTGATTTCACTCAGGTTAAAAGTGGTATAAATTTACAAAGGTTACAACGTTCAGGACAACCTGTAAACTCGGGTGGATAAATCTTGCTCATCTTTAATTAGATGAACCTTTCAGTTAATCCATCGTAGTGTTAGTGTTGACAATGACAAAATCTTTAGTTCCATCTATTTTGCTTCCCAAATGAGTTATCTATAGCACAAAAACTGGAAGATTAAAGTAAGGGGAAATATATTCATATTTTCTCCAAATCCATTGGAGCAAATTTGTGACTTCAGCATAATGAGAGCCATGAATGCATGAAATGGAGCAATTCTGAAATGTAGCAATTTACTTCTATAGTTTCCAATACTTAAAACTACCAGACCCAGTTTCTCTATATCTATATATCTATCTATCTATCCCAGAACTGGAGATCCAGTCTCCCTACCAACTTAGATGTGAGGAGGAAACCAGAACACCCAGGGGAAACCGCAACAGAACAATGGTCATACCTTCACAACACCCTTCGCGAATCAGCACTCGCTAACTTTGGAAGAAAGACCACAAAGAGCAGTGACTGGTTTGAGGCAAAGTCCAACATCATGACTCCTGTCATCGAAGCCAAGCATGCAGCCCTCACAGAGTACAAGCGTTCACCATTTGACCAAACACTTCAGGCACTTTGAGCTGCTAGAAGCAAAGTGCAACAGACTGCAAGGCAGTGCGCAAACGAGTACTGGCTCCAGCTCAGTGAGGACATTCAGACAGCAGCTGTGACAGGCAACATCAGGTCAATGTATAATGGTATCAAGAAGACCCTTGGCCCATTGCAGAGCAAGACTGCACCCCTGAAGTCATCCAGCGGTGAAATAATCACCGATAAAAGCAAGCATATGGAACGCTGGGTAGAACACTACTCTGAGCTCTACTCGAGGGAAAATGTTGTTAGCTCAGCCATTGACGCCATCGATTGTCTACCAGTCATGGATGAACTCGACTCCAAACCAACCATTGAGGACCTCAGCAAGGCACTCGACAGTCTGGCCCCAGGGAAAACTCCTGGCAATGATGGGGTTCCTCCAGACCTGATCAAACACTGCAAGAGCTCACTCCTCCAACCTTTACATGAGGTCCTCTGTCAGTGCTGGAAGGAAGGAGCCATACTACGGGATATACGTGACTCCAAAATCGTCACTTTGTACAAGAACAAGGATGTTAGGAGCGACTGCAACAACTACAGGGGTATCTCTCTCCTGAGAATTGTCGGCAAAGTCTTTGCTTGTGTAGCTCTGGCATGTCTACAAACTCTGGCAGAACGGATCTACCCTGAGTCTCAATGTGGTTTTCGCACAAGGAAGTCAACTGTCAGCATGATTTTCTCACTCCGTCAACTCCAGGAGAAGTGCAGGGAACAACAGAAATCCCTCTATGTCACTTTCATTGACTTGACCAAGGCAATCGACCTTATCAGCAGGGATGGGCTCTTTCAGATTCTCCTCAAGATCGGCTGTCCACCAAAACTCAAAGTATCATCAAGTCATTCCATGATGACATGAAGGCTACTGTTCAGTATGATGGCAGCTCATCAGAACCCTTCACCATTCGTAGTGGAGTCAGACAAGGATGCGTGTTGGCCCCAACATTATTCGGCATCTTCTTCTCTATGCTATTGAAGCACGTGTTTGGGAAGTTGACAGATGACATCTACATGCACACCAGGTCAGATGGGCTGCAAAAGATCTTAATACATGACATGCTCTTTGCCGATGATGCTGCTATAACCTGGCACACCAAACAGCAAATACAGACTCTCATGGACCGCTTCTCTAAGGCGTGCAAGGACTTCGGGCTTACCATCAGCCTAAAGAAAACAAATATCCTTGCCCAGAATGTAGTGGAGACACCAGTTATTACCAACGACAATTACGATCTAGAAGTGGTCCTCGAGTTCACATACTTTGGGTCGACCATTAGCGACACTCTCTCCCTCGATGCTGAAATCAATAGGCGTATCAGCAAAGCAGCATTGATCCTTGCTCGACTCTCCTCGCAGGTCTGGGAGAATCCAAAACTCGCTACAAAGACCAAGACTGCTGTGTACAATGCATGCGTTATCAGCACCCTCCTGTATGGTAGCCAGAATTGGACCACATACTCCAAGCAGGAGAGGAAACTCAATAGTTTTCAGCTGTGCAGCCTTCGCTTCATCCTCGGCATCACCTGGAGAGACAAAGTCCCAAACTCTGAGGTCCTCTCCTGCTCTGGACTTCCCACAACGTTCATGCTTTTAAGACAACGCAGACTGCACTGGCTGGGCAACGTCCGTCGTATGAAGGATGGTAGACTGCCAAAGGACATCCTCTACAGAGAACTAGCAACAGGCAAGAGGAACGTTGGTAGACCCAGCTTCGCTTCAAGGACCTCTACAAGCTCGACATGAAAGCTGAAAAAATCAACACAGAGTGCTGGGAGGATACAGCAGATGACCGCAACAAATGGCGAGGTACTCTTCAGCAACACCTAGAAGGCGAAAGAGTGATCCTGAGTCAGTTTGAGGAGTGGAGACCTAAACGGAGAGCACAGTGGACAGCGGACAACAATTCCACGACGCCCTACACATGCAGCAACTGTGGCGAGCCTACCATTCCAGGATCGGCCTCAATAGCCGCAGTCGACGCTTGCTCGACAAACCAGTGACTCCCAGGGGCGCAGTACCCATGGTCGACCACGACCGATGGAGGCCACACATATATACCTATCCCAGAACTGGAGATCCAGTCTCCCTACCAACTTGGATGTGAGCAGGAAACCAGAGCACCCAGGGGAAAATGTATGGACGCAGGGAGAAGTGCAGTCTCCACACAGGAGGAGCACGTCGATGTCAGGGTTGAACCTGGGTCTCTGGGGCTGAGAGGTAACAGCTTTCTTGTTGCACCACTGTTGTGTGGTGAGTTGGATACTCTGGCTCACTACATTGATCAAGGATCAAGGAGAGATCAAGGATCAATTTTGTTCACCATATACATTTACACCTATTAGGAATTTACTGCGGTGTGTTGGTCAGTGCGCAAAGTGCTACAAAAAACAATATTCAACAATTATGAAGAATAAGTAATTATATAAAAATAAAGTTAGAGTTTAAAGGACTAATATGGAATAATATATGCATAAATACATAAATACAAACACATATTTACAATGTAAACAGCATTATAAGCCAATGTTTACAGTCCACAATGCAGTGACGGGGGTAATGGATAGAGGGAGGTGGGAAAGGGGGAACTGGAATGGTTGATCAGATCAGGTATCGTGCATTTTTGTTTTAATAATCCTGGACCGTTTTCCAGAAACGGGCTCTGGGAAAAGTCAGTTTGAAGGGTGGGTAGTGTCCGCAATGAATTTTCATGTCCACTTCTTTGTCCTGGACATAGACAAATCCTGCAGTGATAGTAGAATGCAGCCAGTGAGCTTTTCTGCTGACCTGATGGTCTGTTGTGGTTTTTGTATATTGTGAGAGGATGCTGCACTATGAGGGCCAGACAACTGGAATTAAGGATATTGCAATGTTGAAACGTCACAAAACCATCAGATCTGCCTCCCCTGCCCGTGATTTAGGCCCCATAATAGATGTAGAAAAGTTACTATGCAGATGAGTTTTGGCAATTGCCTGGATGCATATAATTATGAACTTGCTTTCAGATTTCACAGAATTATGATTCCAGGAACAGTCAAAACAGTCATATCCTGCACATTCATCACAAGTGCAACAGCCATAACAAATTCATGGAGGAAACCTTTGTGACATCATTAGCTTATTAAAAACAGGGAATTGGTTATTACTATATCTTAGCCTAGCAACAGAGTTTCATGGTCTGGCAGTGGTCCAGACTGACCTAATATTTTTTATTGATAATGATATATACTTATTGTCATAGCTCACTTAATGTCATCAATCTGCTTTGCAAATTGAATATCAGATTCACTTCGATGGCAATTTTACACTAGATAATATGTAATTGTAGGTCAGTCACAACACACAGGCTCAGTCACTGAGGCTTGCAGTGCATAGAGGTAAATTTATTGTTGTGTCAGTTCAGGTCCATACCATTCCAAAACCTTGCATACTGATGTAGAGTTTAAAAAAAAACTAAAAACATATTTGGATGATTTAACTGAAACACCATCATAAATATATGGAAATTCCACCAACAAGACAGCATTTTTAGATAGGTGGAGCTAAGTATGAAGGAAATTGATCAGAAACAAATTCAAACTCAAATCAAAAGCACATTTTCCTTTTAAAATAGTCAGTTTGGCTTGTTAACAACATTCTCTCCACAATCTCCATCAGCACAGGTATGTGCTTAGACCCCTGCAGTACCCACTTTATACTAATGACTGAGAGGCTAACAATAGCTCTGATGCCATATTTAAGTTTCCTGACGACACCACTGTCATTGTCTTTAAATTTCTCAGTGTTATTATTTCAGAGGTTCTGACCTGGGTCCAGCACATAAGTGTCATTAAGAAGAAAGCATGGTAGAGCCTCGACTTTCTTAGAAGTTCCAAAAGATTCTGCATTTCATCTAAAATATTGACAAACTTCTCTAGATGTATGGTGGAGAGTATATTGTCATACCTGTTTGTGTCGCAGCCTGGTATGAAAACACCAACGCTCTTTAATGGCATTGGAAGAGTCTACAAAAAGTAATGGACATGGCCCTAGTCCATCATGACTAAAGGCACAACCTATGGACTCACTTTCAAGGACACTTCATCTCTTCCCAATATTTATCATGTATTTATTTGTCATTGTTACTATTTCTTTCTTTTCTTTTTGTATTTGCACAGTTTGATTTTTTTGCACATTGTTTGGGGTGGTCATTCATTGGTTCTATTGTGTTTCTTGTATTTACTGTGAATATCCACAAGAAATTGAATCTCAGGGTTGTATATACTGACGTAAATGTACTTAGATAATAAATTTATTTCGATCTTGAACTTTGAAGTTTATCCATACTTAATTACTATAATTCTGAGTATACAGTCAACAATAATTTAGGTTTCGTGCCTGCTTGGATACAAAATGCTAAAAAAAATTACAATTAAAAGACTTTGACTTTGAAAATATTATGTAAGTAAATTAGGTGGGTTATAAAAATATAAAGCTAGCCATAATATACTTGGGTCCGGCATATTGGGATGCACCTGGATGCCAGACTTGAATGAAGTACCCTCACAGAAGCTGTGTACAAGAAATCCCAGAGTTGCCAATAATTCCTGAGGAGAATGAGGTCCTTTGGAATATGCAGGCCTTTCCTTCACATGTTCGACCAGTCTGTTGTCACCAGTACAATCTTCATTGTGGTGGTTTGCTGGGCAATGGCATCAACACGGGTAATGCCAACAGGCTCAATAAACTGATTAGAAAGGCTGGCTCTGTTGTAGGAGTCAAACTGGACACAGTAGAGTCTATGGTAGATCAAAGGACCCTGCGGAAAATCCTGGCAACTCTAGTCAATGTTTCTCCCCTCTGCATATCGCCTTGGCTGAAAAGAGAAGCACTTTCAGTTTATAGGCTATAGCAACTGCGCTACTCCAGGGGCGCTATATGAGGTCATTCTTACCCTCGGCTATTAGGCTCTATAACCAGTTGACCTACAGCCGGGGAAGTAATGATCCCCTCCTGTTAGACTGTTTGAGTTAACTTAGTTTTTTGATTCTTTCTTACTTCTCTTCTAATATTTGTATATCTGTGCACTTGTAATGCTACCATGACACTGTAATTTCCTTTGGGATCACCAGAGTATCTATCCATCTATCTATCGATGCAATCACAAGGAAGGCATACCAGCATCTTTACTTTAATAGAAGGTTAAGGAGGTTTGGTACGTCACCAAACACTCCAACAAACTTCTACCAAAAGACTGTTCAAAGTATCCTGACCTGTTACATCATGGTCTGTGTCTGGTAATCTGAATGTGAAGAAACGTTAGAAGCTGCAGGGAGTAAAGGACTCAACCTAAAACATCACAGGCACATCCCCCGACCATCAGTAGTGACTAGAGGAGATGCTGCCTCAAGAATCTACCACTAAAGATCTCCACCATCTGGGCCAGGCCTTCTTCTCACAGATACCATTGGACAGGAGGTACAGCAGCCTGTAGGCCTACACTACCAGATTCAAGAATAATTACTCCCCATCAACTACTTGACTCTTGAACCAACCTGTGAAACTCTAATTACTACATCACTATAGCAAGAATATGATGACTTTGTAAAAGTCTATAGTGTTCTCTTCTTACTACTACCATCAGAGAGAAGGTACAGGAGCCTGAAGACATACACTCAAGTTTTTAGGAACAGCTTCTTCCACTCTGCTATCAGTTTTCTGAATGGACAATGAACCAATTCATGAAAACTACATCACAATTTTTGCTCTCCTTTTAAACTACTTATTTAATTTAATTTGTATATATATTTCTTATTGTAACTTATAGTACAGTTATGCATTGCACTGCACTGCTACTACAAAATAACATATTTCATTATATATGTCAGTGATACTAAACCTGATTCTGATTCTGAATACTGATAATCTGATGCTATAAGACCATAAGACATGGGAGCAGAATTAGGCCATTCAGCCAGTCGAATCTGTTCCGCCATTCCATCGTGGCTGATCCTGGAATCCACTCAACTCCATACACCTGCCTTCCCACCAAATCCTTTGATGCCCTGACTGATCAGGAAACGATCAACTTCCGCCTTAAATATACCCACTGACTTGGCCTCCCACTGCAGTCTGTGGCAGATCGTTCCACAGATTCACTATTCTCTGGCTAAAAAAAAATCCTCCTTACCTCCATTCTAAAAGGTCACCCCTCAATTTTGAGGCTGTGCCCTCTAGTTCTGCATACTCCCACCATAGAAAACATCCTCTCCACATCCACCCTATCCTTTTCAACATTCAGTAGGTTCCAATGAGGACCCCATGCATGCTTCTAAATTCCACTGAGTACAGACTCAAAGCTGCCAAATGTTCCTTATATCTTAACCCCCTCACCTCTCTTTTACTCTTTATATAACTGAAAAAAACTTTTGGTATCCTGCTTTATATTATCAGCTAGTTTACCCTCATATTTCATCTTTTCCCTTTTATATCTTCCCTTTTGTTAGATTTTAATAGCTTCCCAATCATCCAACCCCCCACCCATGTTTGCAACCTTATATGCCTTTTCCTTGGCTATTATGCAGTCCTTAATTTCCCTTGTCAGCCACGGTTGCCTACCCCTGTCATTTGTGAACTAATTCTTCTGTGGGACATATCTACCCTGTGCCTTGTGAACTATTCCCAAAACCTTCAGCCATCTCTGCTGTACCGTCATCCCCGCCAGTATCCTCCTCCAATCCACCTGGGCAAGCTCCTCTCTCTTGTCTTAGTAATTCCCTTTGTGACTCTGATGCATGTGACTTATGCTTCTCCCTCTCAAATTGCCTGTCATGCTGCTGTAGGTAAGGTTTTCATTGAACCTGTGCATATAAGTACTTGTATATATGACAATAAACTTAGTTTTAACTTGGATCATAAATTAATAAATTGGCTTGATACCTCCAGTTCATTTCTATTCATTCTAGGCTATCTTGACATATGAAGGCTGTGGGTGAATGACTCTGGGAAAACCTTGGTCCCAGACTGCCTTTCTGTCTCAGAATGTGTGTGTGGCAGCAAGCTACTTGTCCTTGTCACTAACATCAGAAGAAACCAGGTACTTACCACACAGTCTTGGTCAACTCCAGCTTTGGGTGAAATTGTGGCTCCATCAATCACAGTCAGGCCCGAAGCATTCACTGGGCCTATGCAACATAATGATGTCACCTGGCAAGGTCGGAACAAGACCAGCCTACGACTACTTAAAAAAAGCATAAATGACTAAACCACACATCCTGGCTACACCATCTGTCAAAACAGAATGAATACTTCTGACATTAATAATAATTCAAATATTATTTTTTTAAAAATCAAGATATAATTTCTTCCAAACAAATCTCATTATATTTATTTTTTATTTTATTTCTTTGAAATACCATGTGGAATAGGCCCTTCTGGCCCTATGAGCCACATGACCTAGAAATCCTCTGATTTAAACCCAGCCTAATCATGGCACAATTTACAAACAGGAACACCCAGAGGGAACCCACGCAGTCACAGGGAGAATGTACAAACCCCTTCCAGGTAGTGGTTATTTATTTTTATACACACATTCTTTCTCTCACTCTCCTTTTTCTCCCTCTGTCCCTCTGACTATACCCCTTGCCCATCCTCTGGGTTTCCCCCTCCCCCTTTTCCTTCTCTCTAGGCCTCCTGTCCCATGATCCTCTCACATCCCTTTTGCCAATCACCTGTCCAGCTCTTGGCTCCATCCCTCCCACTCCTGTCTTCTCCCATCATTTCGGATCTCCCCCTCCCCCTCCCACTTTCACATCTCTTACTAACTCTTCCTTCAGTTAGTCCTGACGAAGGGTCTCGGCCTGAAACATTGACCGTACCTCTTCCTAGAGATGCTGCCTGGCCTGCTGCGTTCACCAGCAACTTTGATGTGTGTTGCTTGAATTTCCAGCATCTGCAGAATTCCTGTTGTTTGGTGGGAATTGAACCTGGGTTACTGGTACTGTAAAGTGTTGTGTTAAACACTATGCTATCATGCCACCTCATTCACTCAATCCAAAACTCCCACAATGCTTGAACATAATTTAGTTTTCCTTAAATAATTCCACTCTTTAAATAACTCCACCACTGTGGAACTCAATAGAAAACCTGTTCCATTTCTAAGTTCCTCCACTATAAGTGCTGGGAACTGCCATTACACTTGAAACTCTAACTGGACCCCATATCACAGTTAGGAAGAGTGCAAAGGAGAAATTAATGCAACTTTGACTCTTCCCCTTTTGGCAATGGATGAAATGCAGCTTTCTCCTTTGTACACTCTGTGTCTGGATAAAGTAACCTGCTAAACAACAACTGCTGCCTCCAGACTGCATTGAAGGATCCGAACCATTGTACCTGCAGCCTGCCGCATTTAATACCATCATTCCCACAATCCTGATTGAGAAGTTGCAGAACCTGGGCCTCTGTACCTTTCTCTGCAAGTTGATCCTCGACTTCCTAACTGGAAGACCACAGTCTGTGCAGGTTGGTGATAACACATTCTCCTCGCTGATGATCAACACTGGTGCACCTCAGGGGTGTGTGCTTAGCCCACTGCTCTACTCTCCGTATACACATGACTGTGTGGCTAGGCATAGCTCAAATACCATCTATAAATTTGCTGATGATACAACCATTGTTGGTAGAATCTCAGGTGGTGATGAGAGGGCGTACAGGAGTGAGATATACCAACTATTGGAGTGGTTCCGCAGCAACAACCTGGCACTCAACGTCAGTAAGATGAAAGAGCTGATTGTGGACTTCAGGAAGGGTAAGATGAAGGAACACATACCAATCCTCATAGAGGGCTCAGAAGTGAAGAGAGTGAGCAGCTTAAAGTTTCTGGGAGTCAAGATCTCTGGGGATCTAACCTGGTCCCAACATACTGATGTAGTTATAAATGAAACAAGACAGCTGCTATACTTTATTAGGAGTTTGAAGAGATTTGGCCTGTCAATAAATGCACTTAAAAAACTTCTATAGTTGTCCTGTGGGGAGCATTCTGACAGGCTGCATCACTGTCTGGTATGGAGGGGCTACTGCACAGGACTGAAAGAAGCTGCAGAAGGTTGTAAATCTAGTCAGCTCCATCTTGGGCACTAGCCCACAAAGTACCCAGGACATCTTTAGGGAGTGGTGTCTCAGAAAGGCAGCGTCCATTATTAGGGACCTCCAGCACCCAGGGAATGCCCTTTTCTCACTGTTACCATCAGGTAGGAGATACAGAAGCCTGAAGGCACACACTCAGTGATTCAGGGACAGCTTCTTCCTCTCTGCCATCCGATTCCTGAATGGACCTTGAAGCTTTGGACGCTACCTCACTTTTTTTAATGTACAGTATTTCTGTTTTTGCACATTTAAAAAAAATCTATTCAATATATGTAATTGATTTACATGTTTATTTATTATGTTTTATTTTATTTATTATTATTTTTTCTCTCTCTGCTAGATTATGTATGGCATTGAACTGCTTCTGCTAAGTTAACAAATTTCACATCACATGTTGGTGATAATCAACCTAATTGTGATTCTGATTCTGATCCGTACATAAACAAGATGCAAGTGAAATTTGGGTTGTGCCATTATACCTGCCATGATGCAGGACCGTGGCTACAGGATGAAAGAGAAGTCGCTGAGACCCAGCCATTCTAGTAAAACAAAACACCACTTTCTCCGGTAAAATGATAAGACTATAAGGCATAGGAACAACATTAGGCCATTCGGTCTAACTGATAATAAATTGAATCTTTGAGTCTGCTCGGTCATTCTATCGTGACTGATTTATTATCTCTCTCAATTCCATTCTCCCCATACCCTTTGAGGCCTTTATTAATGAGAACCTATCAACCTCCACTTTAAATATACCCATGACTTGGACTCCAGAGACATCTGTGGGCAATGAATTCCACAGACTGACCACCCTCTGGCTGTGAAATTCCTCTTCATCTCTGTTCTAAAGGGACATCCTTCTATTCTGAGGCTACGCTGCCTGGTCCTAAGCTCCCCCACTGTTAGAAATATCCTCTTCACAACCCCAGTATCTAGGCCTTTCAATATTCAATAGGCTTCAATGAGATTCCCCTCATTCTTCTAACCTCCAGCAAGTACAGGCACAGAGCCACCAAATGCTCCTAATAGGTTCAGCCTTTCATTCTCAAGATCATTTTTGTGAACCTCCCTCCAGACTCGCACCATCTTCATGTGACATTTACAGGATATTCTGAGGAAAAAAAATTTGCTTATTCAAACAGCAACTGGACTTAATCGCTCTCAACAAATCCTTGTACATTGGCCAATGCCGCTGAGCACTAAAGTTGACGAGGGTGGGGCCATTATTAGCCCCACCCACATAACCTGGGTATATCATTAACCCTCCCTCACCCATATCTTAAGTTGAACTGTGCCTCTCTTTTCTTTATGTAACGATGGTCCAAACAGGGCAATGAACCAATAGCTATGAAAGCAGAAGCACTAGAATTGGGCAGAAGAAAAACAGAGAATGTAGAGTAACAAATATTGTATCTAAATTCACTCAATGGCCACCTTATTAAGCACCTCTTGTACCTAATAAATTGGCCATTGAATGTACATTCATGTTCTTCTGCTGCTGTAGCCCATTCACTTCAAAGTTTGATACCTTATGCCTTCAGAGATGCTCTTCTACCCACTACTACTATTATGTGTGGTTACTTGAGTTACTGTCACCTTCCTGACAGTTGGCCAGTCTGGCCATTCTCCTCAGATCTCTCTCATTAACGAGGCGTTTCCACACACAGAGTTCCTGATTAATGGATGTTTTTGTTTAAAGCACCATTCTCCGTAAACTGTAGAGACTGTTGAATATGAAGATCCCAGAACATCTTCAGTTTCTGAGATACTCAAATCATCCTGTCTGGTATCAACAATCATTTCATGGTCGAAGTCACTAAAATCACAGTTCTTCCCCTTTCTGATGTTTGGTGTGAATGATAACTGAACCACTTGACCATGTCTGCATGCTTTCATGCATTGAGTTGCTGCCACGCGATTGGCCGATTGGATATTTGCATTTACCTAATAAAGCGGCCACTGAATGCATTTCCAAAGTCCACAACTCTATTTTATTTGTTGAAAATCCCTGTTGTGAATAACTCCCAGTCATGATTTTTTTGTTAGTTCCTAGTTCAGTTAGCTTGTACTAAATTTAAATTCTCTGTACCAATTAATATCTGTATACACCTATAACATCCAATTAAATTGACCATTTTCAACACGTAAGTTACAAGCGTTTATATCATAATTAAAATTGTCCATCTAAAATATTGACAGTTTACAAACATGAGCAAGTCTGCAGATGCTGGAAAACCCAAGGAACACACACAAAATGCTGGAGGAACTCAGCAAGTCAGGCAGGATCCATGGAAGTCAATAGACAGTTAAAGTTTCAGGCCCAGACCATTCTTCAGGACAGTTTATAGATGCTACCTGACCTGCTGAGTTTCTCCAGCATTCTTTGTGCATTGCTCAATATTTCCAGCACCTCTTATGTTCGGATCCTTTTTGGGTTTACTGTAAAAGAAGATAACTGTTGGAAATTGACGTTGAGGGAAAGAAACTATTGAAATGCAAGCTTCTTTACCAGAGTAACCCCATTTCTTTTTGAAGAGATAAGGTAACTTAACATTCCCACTAAAACATTTACCTTTATAATAATATAACTAGAACAATAATACCAAAGGAACAAAATGTGATTTATGACACTTTTTCATGTTCCTCAGTTTAAAAAAAATTAAATGCATTACTTGGGGAACTCAAACTTTACACTAAAGAGAAGTCAACTTACATTTACACCACTGTTCTGATGATGAGTTGTCACAAGGGAACTGCAGTGTGGCAATTTAATTTCAGTATAATGAGTCCTTCTACGTCTTCTCACTAACCTTTTGCTAAAGACTCTTCCTCCATGCTTCCATTGTAACAAAAAAAAATTCGTCTCATAAGGGTTGGAGTTGAAGACCAGCAAAATTAAAAATAAATTCTAAAAAAAGCAGAAGATTGTACATATAATAAAAATATTGGGAGCTAACATCAGAACCAAAAGGGAAAGGTTTTTGATTGGTCATCTCACACAGGGAGAGAGAGAATCAAGTTCTCAAAACCCCTGGAGGTCTCTGGTGGTAATCAGTTAAACATACACCCAGGAAAGTATCCAAAATGATGACGTGAATATAATCACCCTTGAACAAAAGTATATCCTTCCTTATTTCAGTACATTATCTTCCCCCATGCAAACTGTCTGCTTCAATTATATTCTCCTCCAAAAAGGCTTCCAGTAATTTCAGCAGAAAGCAGGCATAATAAAGTAGGTGATGAACATACACCTTCACTTCTGAAACAGTCCCTGTGGTCTAGGAATATTTATCCATTTGAATTCTGTTGATCCAGGGGTGACTGAAGAATACTATGTGGGATCATGCCATAGTACACACAAACCAATCTCCCGTCCTTGGACTCACTTTACACTGCATGCTGTCGGAGCAGTGCTGCTAGGATAATCAAGGACACGACCCACCCAGCCAACACACTTTTCATCCCTCTTCCCTCTGGGAGAAGGCTCAGGGGCTTGAAGACTCATATGGCCAAATTTGGGAACAGCTTCTTTCCATCTGTGATAAGACTGCTAAACGGATCCTGACCTGGATCTGGGCTGTACCCTCTCAATATCCGGACCTGCCTCTCAGTTTTTTTGCACTACCTTACTTTCCATTCTTCTATTTTCTATTTATGATTTATAATTTAAATTTTTAATATTTATTATCGATTTGTAATCCAAGGAGTGGGAAGCGCAGAATCAAATATCTCTGTGATGATTGTACGCTCTAGTATCAATTGTTTGGTGAAAATAATGAATAAATTATAAAGTATAAAGTAGTAAGGCAGGTGGTGGTTAATGGGATGGGAACTGGACTGTCTCAAACATTGTCCACTGCTATTAAATTTGCTTGTAGGCTAGACTGAACTGAACTAAATAGGCTTGGACACTTTCAATGACTTTGTAGGTTGGTGTTTTATATTCTGTGTTTTTCACTGATTTTTTTGCTGTTTGCGTGATTTATGCTTTTTTGCATGTGAGGGGTTTGATGTTTTTCTTTGAACAGGTTCCACGGTTTTCTTTGTTTTGTGGCTGTCTGTGTGAAGACAAATCTCAGGGTTGTATACTACATACATACTTTGATAATAAATGCACTTTGTGTCTTGTATCACTGAATCAATGAGACTGGAAGTATTCATAAACACAAGAGGTTCAGATGCTGGATATCAAGAGCAACACACAGAAATACTGGAAGAACACAACAGGTTGAGCAACATCTGCTCTGGAGAGGAATATACAATCGACATGTCGGTCAGAGACCCTTCATCAAGTCTGGAAAGGAAAGAAGCTAGAATATGAAGGTGGGGGAAGTAATAAGTGAAACCAGCTGAGGGAGATGGTGGGAGGGTGAGAATGGGGGATAAAGTGAGAAGATGGGAGGTGACAGCAGAAAAGATAAAGAGATTCCTTGTTTTTTTGGAGGCTTCTGCATTTTGAGCAGTTATGAGACTCCCATGAGCCCACAGGAATTTTCACATTTTCTTTCCTCAGAGGGGCTTTAATGCTGCAAAAAAAGACAGCACGGTAGTGTAGCTTTTATATAGACAAAGTCTAAAGTACAATTTCAAAGCCTAATACCAGCACAAGGCTATCCAAAGTATAACACTATTACTGCGCCAGCTGAAAGATCAGGGTTCAATTCCACTGCTGTCTATAAGGAGTTTTTATGCTCTTCCCTGTAACCATATGGATTTGCTCCGGGTGCTCCAGTTTCCTCCCACATTCCGAAAGACACATGGTTAGGAGTAGTGAGTTGCGGACATGCTAAGCATGGTAAATTTTGAGGGCTGCCCAGCACAATCCTCACTATTTGATTTGATGCATTTCACTGTATGAATCTAGGTACATGTGACAAATACAGCGAGTCCTAATCTTCTTTTATCTTAAATTCTGAGGAACAATCTCCTGCCTTGACCAAGCTTTGAACATTAATCAGGTGAGGAACATATACAGGAATAATCTGGTTACAGGACAGCTTCAGAGATATTTCAATATTTTCTTTCTGAAGCAGTTTATAATACAATACGTCATAAATTCATCTAGTTTTCTGTTCTGTTTACGTTATTATTGGAAATATTAACAATTATTCAAAGTTGAAACTTATTATCAAAGTATGTATACTAGAAACAACATTGAGATTTGTCTTCTTGTAAGCAGCCACAAAGCAAAGAAACACAAGAGAATCCACAAAAAACACACCCACACAACAAAGACTGACAAACATCCAATGTACAAAGGCAGACAGTTAATAGTTAAAAATAGAAACATAGAAACCCTACAGCACAATACAGGCCATTCAGCCCACAATGCTGTGCCAAAACATAGAAACATAAAGAAAACCTACAGCACAATACAGGCCCTTCGGCCCACAAAGTTGTGCCGAACATGTTCCTACCTTAGAAATTACTAGGCTTACCCATAGCCCTCTATTTTTCTAAGCTCCATGTACCTATCCAAAAGTCTCTTAAAAGACCCTATCGTATCCCCTCCACCAGCGTTGCCGGCAGCCCATTCCATGCACTTACCACTCTCTGAGTAAAAAACTTACACCTGACATCTCCTCTGTACCTACTCCCCAGCACCTTAAACCTGTATTCTTTTGTGGCAATCATTTCAACCCTGGGGAAAAGCCTCTGACTATCCACACAATCAATGCCTCTCATCATCTTATCAGATCACCTCTCAACCTCCGTCACTCCAAGGAGAAAAGGCCGAGTTCACTCAACCTATTCTCATAAGGCATGCTCCCCAATCTAGGCAACATCCTTGTAAATCTCCTCTGCACCCTTTCTGTAGCTTCCACATCCTTCCTGTAGTGAGGCGACCAAAACTGAGCACAGTACTGCAAGTGGGGTCTGACCAGGGTCCTATATAGCTGCAACATTACCTCTCGGCTCCTAAATTCAATTCCACGATTCATGAAGGCCAATACATCGTACACCTTCTTAACCACAGAGTCAACCTGTGCAGCAGCTTTGAGTGTCCTATGGACTTGGACCCCAAGATCCCTCTGATCCTCCACATTGCCAAGAGTCTTACCATTAATACTATATTCTACCATCATATTTGACCTACCAAAATGAACCACTTCACACTTATCTGGGTTGAATTCCATCTGCCTCTTCTCAGTCCAGTTTTGCATCCTATCAATGTCCCTCTGTAACCTCTGACAGCCCTCCACAATATCCACAACACCTCCAACCTTTGTGTCATCAGGAAACCTACTAACCCATCCCTCCACTTCCTCATCCAGGTCTTTTATAAAAATCACGAAGAGTAAGGGTCCCAGAACAGATCCCTGAGGCACTCCACTGGTGACCGACCTCCATGTAGACCATGACCCGTCTACAACCACTCATTGCCTTCTGTGGGAAAGCCAATTCTGGATCCACAAAGCAATGTCCCCTTGGATACCATGCCTCCTTACTTTCTCAATAAGCCTTGCATGGGGTACCTTATCAAGTGCCTTGATGAAATCCATATACACTATATCTACTGCTCTTCTTCATCAATGTGTTTAGTCACATCCTCAAAAAATTCGATCAGGCTCGTAAGGCATGAACTGTCCTTGACAAAGCCATGCTGACTATTCCTAATCATATTATACCTCTCCAAAGGTTCATAAATCCTGCCTCTCAGGATCTTCTCCATCAACTTACCAACCACTGAGGTAAGACTCACTGGTCTATAATTTCCTGGGCTATCTCTACTCCCTTTCTTGAATAAAAGAACATCCGCAACCCTCCAATCCTCTGGAACCTCTCCTGTCCCCATTGATGATGCAAGGATCATCGCCAGAGGCTCAGCAATCTCCTCCCTCACATCCCACAATAGTCTGGGATACATCTCATCCGGTCGCGGCGACTTATCCAACTTGATGCTTTCCAAAAGCTCCAGCACATCCTCTTTCTTAATATCTACATGCTCAAGCTTTTCAGTCTGTTGCAAGTCATCACTACAACCACCAAGATCCTTTTCCATAGTGAAAACCGAAGTAAAGTTTTTATTAAGTACTTCTGCTATTTCCTCCGGTTCCATACATACTTTCCCACTGTCACACTCGATAGGTCCTATTCTTTCACGTCTTATCCTCTTGCTCTTCACATACTTGTTGAATGCCTTGGGGTTTTCCTTAATCTTGCCTGCCAAGGCCTTCTCATGGCCCCTTCTGTCTCTCCTAATTTCCTTCTTAAGCTCCTTCCTGTTAGCCTTATAATCTTCTAGATCTCTAACAGTACCTAGCTCTCTGAGCCTTTTGTAAGCTTTTCTTTTCTTCTTGACTAGATTTATTACAGCCTTTGTACACCACAGTTCCTGTACCCTACCATAACTTCCCTGTCTCATTGGAACGTACCTATGCAGAACTCCACACAAATATCCCCTGAACATTTGCCATATTTCTTCTGTACTTTTCCCTAAGAACATCTGTTTCCAACTTAAGCTTCCAATTTCCTGCCTGATAGCCTCATAATTCCCCTTACTACAATTAATCACTTTTCTAACTTGTCTGTTCCTATCTCTCTCCAATGCTATTGTAAAGGAGATAGAATTATGATCACTGTCTCCAAAATGCTCTCCCACTGAGAGATCTGACAGCTGACCAGGTTCATTTCCCAATACCAAATCAAGAACAGTCTCTCCTCTTGAAGGCTTATCTATATATTGTGTCAAGAAGCCTTCCTGAACACACCTAACAAACTCCACCCCATCTAAACCCCTTGCTTGAGGGAGATGCCAATCGATATTTGGGAAATTAAAATCTCCCATCACGACAACTCTGTTATTATTACACCTTCCCAGGATCTGTTTCCCTATCTGCTCCTCGATATCCCTGTTATAGGCAGCCTATAAAAAACATCCAGTAAAGTTATTGACCCCTTCCTGTTCCTAACCTCCACCCACAGAGACTCCGTAGACAATCCCTCCATGGCGTCCACCTCTTCTGCAGCCGTGACACTATCTCTGATCAGCAGTGCAATGGCCCCAACTCTTTTGCCTCCCTCCCTATCCTTTCTGAAACATCTAAAACCCGGCACTTGAAGTAACCGTTCCTCTCCCTGAGCCATCCAAGTCTCTGTAATGGCCACCACGTCGTATCTCCAAGTACTGATCCACACTCTAAGCTCATCCGCTTTGTTCACAACACTCCTTGCATTAAAATAGAAGCATCTCAAACCTTCGGTCATGTACTTACTTTAGAAATTACCCAGGTTACCCATAGCCCTCTGTTTTTTGAAGCTCCATGTACCTATCCAGGAGTCTCTTAAAAGCCTTTTGTATCTGCCTCCACCACCGTCGCCGGCAGCCCATTCCATGAACTCACCACTCTTTGTCTAAAAAACTTACCCCTGACATCTCCTCTGTACCTACTTCCAAGCACCTTAAAACTGTGCCCTCTTGTGTTAGCCATTTCAGCCCTGGGAAAAAGCCTCTGACTATCCACACAAACAATACCTTTCATCACCTTATACACCTCTATCAGGTCAGCTCTCACCCTTTGCTGCTCCAAGGAGAAAAGGCCGAGTTCACTCAAACTATTCTCACAAGGTATGCTCCCCAATCCAGGCAACATCCTTGTAAATCTCTTCTGCACCTTTTCTATACTTCCCACATTCTTCCTGTAGTGAGGTGACCAGAATTGAGCACAGTACTCCAAGTGGGGTCTGACCAGGGTCCTATATAGCTGCAACATTACCTCTCTGCTCTTAAACTCAATCCCACGGTTGATGAAGACTAATGCACTGTATGAAGGCTAACGCACAGAGTCAACATGCATAGCAGCTTTGAGTGTCCTATGGACTTGGAGCCCAAGATCCCTCTGATCCTCCACACTGCCAAGAGTCTTACCGTTAATACTATATTCTGCCATCATATTTGACCTACCAAAATGAACCACCTCACGCTTGAACTCCATCTGCCACTTCTCAGCCCAGTTTTGCATCCTACTGATGTCCCACTGTAACCTCTGATAGCCTTCCACACTATACACACCGCCAACCATTGTGTCATCAGCAAATTTATTAACCCATCCCTCCATTTCCTCAACCAGGTCATTTATAAAAATCATGAAGAGAAGGGGTCCCAGAACAGATCCCTGAGGCATACCACTGGTCACCAACCTTCATGCAGAATATGACCCGTCTACAACCACTCTTTGCCTTCTGTGGGCAAGCCAGTTCTGGGTCCACAAAGCAAGGTCCTCTTAGATCCCATGCTTCCTTACTTTCTCAATAAGCCTTGCATGGGGTACCTTATCAAATACCTTGCTGAAATCCATATACACTACATCTACTGCTCTACCATCATCAATGTGTTTAGTCACATCCTCAAAAAATTCAGTCAGGCTCATAAGGCACGACCTGCCTTTGACAAAACCAAGCTAACTGTTCCTAATCATATTATGCCTCTCCAAATGTTCATAAATCCTTCCTCTCAGGGTCTTCTCCATCAACTTACCAACCAATGAAGTAAGACTCACTGGTCAATAATTTCCTGGGCTATCTCTACTCTCTTTCTTGAATAAGGCAACAATATCTGCAACCCTCCAATCCTCCGGAACCTCTCCCGTCCCCATTGATGATGCAAAGATCATTGTCAGAGTCTCAGCAACCTTCCTCCCTCACCTCCCACAGTAGCCTAGGGTACATCTCGTCCTCCTGAAACGTCGACTGTACCTCTTCCTAGAGATGCTGCCTGACCTGCTGCGTTCACCAGCAACTTTGATGTGTGTTGCTTGAATTTCCAGCATCTGCAGAATTCCTCATGTTTACTTATTCAACTTGATGCTTTCTAAAAGCTTGAGTACATCCTTTTTCTTAATGTCTATATGCTCAAGCTTTTCATTCCGCTGTAAGTCAGCCCTACAATCGCCAAGATCCTTTAGTTTAAAAAAAGCTGAACAATAATCCTGAGAACATGGGCTGCAGGGAGCCCAGAATGAGTCCACAGGCTGTGGAGTCACTTCAGCACTGAGGCAAGTGAAGCTGGTCCAGGAGCACAATCGCTGCAGGGCAATATCTGCTCCCAAGCTTGACAGCATGGGATGCAAGGGACTCAATCGTTGTTTTCAGAAACTTTTATCTCTGTATTCTGTTCTTGGTGCTGCAAACTCATGGACTGAATTGAAAAATTAAAGCAAAGAACAAAGTCCAAAGTACAATCCAAAAGCCTAATTGTTTAAGGCTATGCAAAAGTAAAAAGCTTCGCAATTCAATAAATCATTGAAAACTTGGAACTTTGTTAAGACTGCAAGTTAATAAAAGCCAGAAAAATGCCGGCGATAGGAATGGGACAGTTGAACGGGGCATGACTGCGCAATCGCGTGAAAGTCAGACCGTGAGGCGGTGGGAGAGTTTAAAAGTGAGAAGATTGAGAAGGGTCTGTCATTTCTTCAGCCGTTGAATGGGGCAGAACTGCGCAAGCACGTGAAAGTCGGACCATGAGGCAGCAGGAGAGTTTAAAAGCGAGAAGATTAATGGAGCGGGCGACGTTGTAGCGGGTGACGGAGTAGAGGGAGACAGAGTAGAAAGGCTTTGGCTCAAGATGCTTCAGCGAGCTGAGGCTGAACGACGAGCTTCACTCCGGGTAAATTCCTTTAATTAATCTAATTACCTTAGGAGTAGGTAATGGAGGCAGCAGTTAGGGCAGTTGACTGCTCCGTTTGCAGGATGTGGGAAGTCAGGGCGTGCACAATCATCCCTGATGACTACACCTGTAAAAGGTGCATCCAGCTACAGCTCCTGACAAACCCAGTTAGGGAACTGGAGCTGGAGCTGGATGAACTTCGGATCATTCGGGAGGCAGAGGCAGAAATAAACAGGAGTTACAGGGAGATAGTCACCCCTAAGAGTCAGGAGACAGGTAGCTGGGTGACTGTCAGGAAAGGGAAGGGGAATAGACAGAATGAGCAGAGCACCCCTGTGGCCGTTCCCACCAATAATAAGTATATCATTTTGGATACTGTTGATGGGGATGACCTACCAGGGACAAGTTGCAGTGGTTGCGTCTCTGGCACTGAGACTGGACCCTCAGCTCAGAAGGGAAGGAGGGAAAAGAGGAGAGCAGTAGTGATAGGGGATTCGATAGTTAGGGGTCAGATAAGAGATTCTGAGGAAGAGATTGAGAATCCTGGATGGTCTGTTGCCTCCCTGGTGCCAAGGTCCGCGATATCTCGGATCGAGTTCTCAGTATTCTCAAGAGGGAGGGTGAGCAGCCGGATGTTGTGGTCCATGTAGGGACCAATGACATGGGTAGGGAGAGTGAGGAGGTCCTGAAAGGTGAGTTTAGGGAGTTAGGCGCCAAGTTAACGGACAGGACCTCCAGGACAGCAATCTCAGGATTGCTACCAGTGCCACTTCCAGGCGGGTTTAGAAATAGTAAGATAGCGCAGATCAACACATGGCTGAAGACATGGTGCAGGAGGGAGGGCTTCAGATTTATAGATAATTGGGCAGTTTTCCCAGGAAGGTCGGACCTGTTCCGGTGGGACGGTTTACATCTGAACTGGAGGAGGACAAATATTCTTGCAGGTAGGTTTGCTAGAGAGGCTCCAGTGGATTTAAACTAGATACAAGGGGGAAGGGGAACCAGAGTGTAGGAACAGATGTAGGGGAGAAGGAAGAAAAAGAAAATAATAAAGTTGTTTGCATGGTTAGTGATAAACAGAGAGTAAGAGGTGGAAAATTTCTTAAATGCATTTATTTTAATACTAGGAGCATTGTAAGAAAGGTGGATGAGTTTACAGCATGGATTGATACCTGGAAGTATGATGTGGTAGCTATTAGTGAAACATGGTTGCAGGAGGGGTGTGATTGGCAATTAAATATTCCTGGATTTCGTTGCTTCAGGTGTGATAGAATCCGAGGGACAAGAGGGGGAGGTGTTGCATTGCTTGTCAGAGAAAATATTACAGCGGTGGTCTGGCAGGATGGATTAGAGGGCTCGTCTAGGGAGGCTATTTGGGTGGAATTGAGGTATGGGAAAGGTGTAGTAACACTTATTGGGGTGCATTATAGACCACCTAATGGGGAGCAAGAAGTGGAGGAGCAAATTTGTAAGGAGATAGCAGATATTTGTAGTAAGCACAAGGTTGTGATTGTGGGAGATTTTAATTTTCCACACATAGACTGGAAAGCCCATACTGTAAAATGGCTGGATGGTTTGGAGTTTGTAAAATGTGTGCAGGATAGTTTTTTACAGCAATACATAGAGGTACCAACTAGAGAAGGGGCAGTGTTGGATCTCCTGTTAGGGAATGAGATAGGGGAGGTGATGGAGGTTTGTGTTGGGGAGCACTTTGGGTCCAGCAATCACAATGCCATTAGTTTCAATATAATTATAGAGAAGGATAGGTCTGGACCCAGGGTTGAGATTTTTGATTGGAGAAAGGCTAACTTTGAGGAGATGCAAAAGGATTTAGAAGGAGTGGATTGGGAAAATTTGTTTTATGGGAAGGATGTAACAGAGAAATGGAGGTCATTTAAAGGTGAAATTTTGAGGGTACAGAATCTTTATGTTCCTGTTAGGTTGAAAAGAAAGGTTAAAAGTTAGAGAGAGCCATGGTTTTCAAGAGATATTGGAAACTTGGTTCGGAAAAAGAGAGATATCTACAATAAATATAGGCAGCTTGGAGTATATGAGGTGCTCGAGGAATATAAAGAATGTAAAAAGAATCTTAAGAAAGAATTTAGAAAAGCTAAAAGAAGATACGAGGTTCCTTTGGCAAGTAAGGTGAAAATAAATCCAAAGGGTTTCAACAGTTATATTAATAGCAAAAGGATAGTGAAGGATAAAATTGGTCCCTTAGAGATTCAGAGTGGACAGCTATGTGTGGAACCAAAAGAGATGGGGGAGATTTTGAACAATTTCTTTTCTTCGGTATTCACTAAGGAGAAGAATATTGAATTGTGTAAGGTAAGGGAAAGAGGTAGGGAAGTTACGGAAATTATGATGATTAAAGATGAGGAAGTACTGGTGCTTTTAAGGAATATAAAAGTGGATAAGTCTCCGGGTCCCGACAGGATATTCCTTAGGACCTTGAGGTAAGTTAGTGTAGAAATAGCAGGGGCTCTGACAGAAATATTTCAAATGTCATTAGAAACGGGGATGGTGCCAGAGGATTGGCGTCTTGCTCATGTTGTTCCATTGTTTAAAAAGGGTTCTAAGAGTAAACTTAGCAATTATTGGCGGTGGGTAAATTGATGGAAAGTACTCTTAGAGATGGTATATATAATTATCTGGATAGACAGGGTCTGATTAGGAACAGTCAACATGGATTTGTGCGTGGAAGGTCATGTTTGACAAATCTTATTGAATTTTTTGAAAAGGTTACTAGGAAAGTTGATGAGGGTAAAACAGTGGATCTTGTCTATACGGACTTCAGTAAGGCCTTTGACAAGATTCCTCACGGAAGGTTTATTAGGAAGGTTCAATCATTAGGTATTAATACTGAAGTAGTAAAATGGATTCAGAGTGGCTGGATGGGAGATGCCAGAGAGTAGTGGTGGATAACTGTTTGTCAGATTGGAGGCCGGTGACTAGTGGTGTGCCTCAGGGATCTGTACTGGGTCCAATGTTGATTGTCATATACATTAATGATCTGGATGATGGGGTGGTAAATTGGATTAGTAAGTATGCAGATGATACTAATGTAAGGGGTTTCTTTTTTTTATGTCACTGCGTAGTTTAATTAAAATGGCTTCTTTGTTATGTTATAATTGAAAGGGCTTCTTTGTTATTTTAACTGCTGAGAAAGTCCTTCCTGCTAGCAGTTTGTTTTGGATTATCTATTGATAAGAGGATGAATGAACCAATTGCGATATGCTTTTGGTGTGTCTGTAAGATATTGTATGTGTGGGGTTTTGGGGGAGAAGGCGGAAGACAGAGACAGAGGGTGGACCAGGTGCTGTGAGTCCGCTAATGGGGTTGGAACCCGAGCGGGGCGTTCGGCGAGGAAAGGAGAAGGGGACGGACTCGTGTGGAGTGTCTGGTCGACCACCGTTGTTGGTCCCAGGCGGCCGGTCGAGGTGGTCCGAGGGGTCGCAGAGTGAAGAAGAAGGGTCATGAGCTCCAACTGTTTGTGCATGAAGAGACTGAACTCTGATAAGTGTGGCGCCTTTTATTTTCCTTCTATATTTTATTCTCTGCTGATTATATAGTTCCCGTAATATCTATAAACTGTAAATTATTTAATCGTTTCTGGTGTATTGTCTGTTATTTGGGCAGGGTGGGGTACATCACACAGCATCCACACAAACTTATTACCCAGTTTGGCGGAGCCGAGGGCTGTTTCCCTAGACGACAGCAAGCCGAGCGACCTTGAGGCTGGCCAAGAGGGCTACACTAAGACAGGTGGCGTTGTGGATAATGAAGTAGGTTTTCAAAGCTTGCAGAGAGATTTCGGCCAGTTAGCAGAGTGGGCTGAAAGATGGCAGATGGAGTTTAATGCTGATAAATGTGAGGTGCTACATTTTGGTAGGACTAATCAAAATAGCTCATACATGGTAAAAGGTAGGGCATTGAATAATGCAGTAGAACAGAGGGATCTAGGAATAATGGTGCTTAGTTTCCCTGAAGGTGGAATCTCATGTGGATAGGGTGGTGAAGAAAGCTTTTGGTATGCTGGCCTTTATAAATCAGAGGAATGAGTATAGGAGTTGGGATGTAATGTTAAAATTGTACAAGGCACTGGTAAGGCCAAATTTGGAGTATTGTGTACAGTTCTGGTCACCGAATTATAGGAAAGATATCAACAAAATAGAGAGAGTACAGAGAAGATTTACTAGAATGTTACCTGCGTTTCAGCACCTAAGTCACAGAGAAAGGTTGAACAAGTTGGGTCTTTATTCTTTGGAGCGTAGAAGGTTGAGGGGGGACTTAATAGAGGTATTTAAAATTATGAGGGAGATAGATAGAATTGACATGGATAGGTTTTTTCCATTGAGAGTAGGGGAGATTCAAACAAGAGGAATGAGTTGAGAGTTAGGGGGCAAAAGTTTAGGGGTAACATGAAGGGGAACTTCTTTACTCAGAGAGTGGTAGCTGTGTGGAACGAGCTTCCAGCAGAAGTGGTAGAGGCAGGTTCGATATTGTCATTTAAAGTAAAATTGGATAGCTATATGGACAGGAAAGGAATGGAAGATTATGGGCTGAGTGCAGGTCGGTGGGACTAGGTGAGAGTAAGTGTTCGGCACCGACTAGAAGGGCTGAGATGGCCTGTTTCTGTGCTGTAATCGTTATATGGTTATATGGTTATAATTTAGACAAGTACTGTGTTTGACATGGACACAGTGAATACTGTAGTAGAATCTAAGGTGAGTTGCTTCGGTTACAGGAGAATAAAATGTGAATAGTGTAAATCGGTTTGCATAGACTTGGTGAGCTAAAGGGACTGCTTCAAAGATTCTGTTAATTTATTATCAGTATACAAGCCTGAGATTCATCTTCCCCACAGACAGCCTTAAAACAAGTAAAACCAAAGAAAGCCAAGCACCATTTCAAAGAAAAATATCAATCCCATTCCCCCCCCCCCACCACCACCACCACCATGTGGGGAAAAAAAAGAAATCACACAAACAGCAACAAAAATTGAGCAAAAAACACAAAATATAAAACACAAAATTGGAAGATTCTGGGCATATTCAGTTCAGCTCAGTTTGTTATCTGCACACCACTGCAACCATAAAAGGACCAACCTCTGTTTCCATGCAGTGCGACTATAAATGTTCCAAATTACTTCACCGGACTATTATCAAACAAACTTAACATCTAGCTACATATGCATTTAAGTAGGAAAAGAGGCAGGTGTTAAGATTTCTGCCTTGAAGTTACTGTAACATCTTTTGTAACCTGAAGCCACTCCAAAGTGCTAAGCAGTCAATTAAGTACTTTTTGAAATGTGACCAAAAATATGCTGTACGATTCGATGAGTCTACATTTGCAGTGAGTAGTGAGGATTGCTTGTATCCCCGAAACAGAGATAGGTTGGTGGCACAGTTATAAATTAAGCTCTGTACTTGAGATATTTCCAGTTAAGCACGTTCATTGATTGGAACTTGTAACAGCCACATCACAAATTTGCATATTATGTGCAAAATTGAAAGACTGTCCTCAGCAAATGTACAGTTGGAAGCATGACAGAAAAAAAACAAAGCAAATTTCTTCTTGTAATTACGGCGTTAATAAATTAGCCTCTATTGGTTTCAGGTGCATCTATCAAAGTGGGAAATTATCATAGAACAAAATCCTCTTTAGGGGAATTATCTGTGGAACATAATTTACATTATTACTTAGAGAGCCGCTGAACTTGCAAATAGCATGCTGAATAATAAATATGTAAGTTGTGCATTAAATAATAGATTGTAACGCGCTAAAGATTACGTACTGTTTAGTTGTTTTTTTTACAAAGAGTGATTTGTTGGAAAAAGAAATTCAAAGTGGATAAACGACAGTTATTATGGTATCTAAGAGAGGAGAAGGACAGAAGATTTTGAGAGGTGATAAAAGGTGAAAATCAAGAAAATTAGCAAGGAGAAAGAATGAGCAACACATACAAGATGCTGGAGGAACTCAACAGGCCAGGCAGCATCTATGGAAAAGAGTACAGTCAACGTTTCAGGCCGAGACCCTTTGGCAGGACTGGAGAAAGAATGTGTTGTAACAAAATGTGAGGATGCAAAGTATGAGGATTGAAATGAAAGACAATAACAGGGATAATCTTGTTTTCCAAAAATCACTATAATTAAGTAAAAAATGATTAATAAAAGGTAAACGCCATCAACAAACTTCGATACATGTGTGGTGGAAAGTATATTGACTGGTTGCTTCACAGTCTGATAGGCAAACACCAATACCCTTGAACAGAAAAGCCTAAAAAATTAGTGGATACAACAAAGCCCATCACGGGTAAACCCTTCCCCACCATTGGGCATATCTATAAGGAGTGTTGCCACAAGAAAGCAGCATCCATCATCCAGGACCAGTATCCAGGCCATGCTTTCTACTCTTTGCTGCCATTGGGAAGATACAGGAACCTTAGGTCCCATACCACCAGGTTCAGGAACAGTTATTACCCTTCAACCATCAGGCTCCTGAACCAGCATGGATAACTTCACTCCCCTCAGCATGAACTGATTTCACAAGCTACAGACTCACTCTCAAGGACTTTGCAACTCGTGCTCTCAGTATTATCTATTTATTTATTTACTAATTATCTATTCACTTTTTTTTTGCATTTGTAGTTTGTCTTCTTTTGCATATTGGTTGTTTGTTAGTCTTTGTGTATGGTTTTCAATTGATTATTTGTATTTCTTTGTTTTACTGTATTATGAACGCCAGCAAGAAAAAGAATCTCAGGGTAGTATATGGTGACATATTTGCACCTTGATAATAAATGCACTTTGAACTTGAAAGGTGTGCATAGACTCGCTGAGCCAAAAGTATATTTCCACGCGGGGTGACGATTTAACAAGTACTCCACCAGAGTATTGGTAAACAAATCTAACACTTCAAGATTCAGATTTTTCTTTATCATGTGTACATTGAAACACAGAGTGAAATGCAATGTTTGCATTAACAACCAACACACCGAGCATGTGCTGGGGGCAACCCGGAAGTGTCACCTCGCTTTCCGACGCCAACAAAGCATGCCCACAGTGCTCAGTAGAACAACACAGAACACAACAAAACAGAACTCAACAAGCAATGAAGCAACAACAGCAAAACAAGCCACAAGACCATAAGACTTAGAAGCAGAATCAGGCCATTTGGCCAATCTTTCTCAACCCCATTCTCCTGCCTCATTCTTCTGGCCTCTACAGCCATTGGCGACATGAATTCCACAAGTTCACCACCCTCCTCATCTCTGTTCTAAAGCAACATCCCTCTTTTTTGGGGCTGTGTCCTCTGGTCCTAGACTCCCCCACTATAGGAAACATCCTCTCCACATTCACACTATCCAGACCTTTCAAAATTTGAGATGTTTCAATGTGATCTCCCCTCATTCTTCTAAACTCCAGTGAGTACAGGCCCAGAGCTAGTAAGCACTTCTCATACATTAACCTTTTCATTCCTAGGATTATTCTTGTGATCCTCCTCTGGACCCTTGCCAATGCCAGCACATCTTTTCTTCGATATGGGGCCCAAAACTGCTCTCACAATACTCCAAATGCAGCCTGAACAGTGCCCTATAAACCTTCAGCATGAAAATCCTCGCTTTTATATTATGGTCCTCTCAAAATTAATGCTAAGATTGCATTGGCGTTCCTTACCACTGACTCAACCTGCAAGTTAGCCTTTAGGGAATCCTGCACAAGCGCTCCCAAGACCCACTGTACCTTTGATTTTTGAATTTTCTCCCTGTTTAGAAAATACACCTTTATTTCTTCTGCAAAAGTGCATGAACATACACTTCCTTACACAGTATTCTGTCTACCACCATTTTGCCCATTCTCCTAATGTGTCTAAGTCCTTCTGTGGATTCCTGCTTCCTCAACACTACCTGCCCCTCCACCTATCTTTGTATCATCTGCAAACATGGCCACCACTTGCGGCCACATCAATTCTATCATCCAAATCATTGATATATAGCAGGAAAAGAAGTGAAACACCACTAGATATCTGCAGCCAACCAAAAAAGGCCCCCTTTATTCCCACTCTTTGTCTTCTGCCAGTCAGCCAATCTTCTATCCATGCTGGTGTTTTTCATGTAATACCATGGGCTCTTATCTTGTTAAGCAGCCTCTTGTGCAGCACCTCATCAAAGGCCTTCTGAAGCTTCAATTTAGCAACATCAACAGACTCTCCTTTGTCTATCCTGCCTGTTATTTCCTCATATACCTGTTCTTCCCTCCCACCCACGCACATGCAGAGTCCTCCAACCCTAAGACTTGCTGTCTTTGGCTAGACTTGTGTTTAAGCAGGTAAAAAGGTAGCCGTTAAGACTTCTGACTTCAAGTTACTATAGTGATTTATGTAATCCAATACCGCATCAAAGTGCTGTATGGCCATCTGAGTGATCACTGTGGAGATTGTGGATACAATTAATTTGTGCAGAGCAGATCCCCACAAACATCATCACAGTGATAATGAGATAATGATTTAAATTCAGGAATTAATAGTGACTAAGTTACCAAAGTTCACACTTTTAGAGTCATGGAGAGTAATACAGCACACAGCCAGGCTATCTGGCCCAAGTTGTCCAATGCAACAGAGATGCCTAATTAAGATAGTCCCATTTGTCCATGTTTGGCCCTTATATATCTAATCCTTTCCTAATTGAAGACTTTCTTCTACTATAAATAGGATTGTTTATATTATCCAAAAAGCACAGATGGGAGAAAAAAGTAATGTTTTAACTCAAAGGTGGGAGGAGCTAGGGAAGGTGGCAGCAGAGGATTTTGCCGTCCCCGGCAACAACTTCCATATTGTCCATGAGACAGCTTATTCTTCCCTTCTTATGCCTTTCTTTTTTCTTCAAGGTGACTGGAACTCTGTCGAAGCCCGTGATCTGCAGTTCTCCACTGGCCATGTATCTTGGCATTTCAGTACCTCCAAGAGTGGCCTGGAAGACGTGCACCTTTGGGAGGGCGGCCCTGTGGATGACTGATTCTTCAGGGAATTTCATCGACTGTAGCGTTGTGGGAGACTGAAACATTGAGACAGCAGGCGGTGTGTGCTGCTGACAGAAGAAGGCCCCTTTACTCAAACGATGCTACTCCCTATTTCTCTTTTGATGGAGGATGACAGCCTGTCGGTTCTCAAGTTGGGGGCTTGAAGAAGCAACATGGAAGGTCTCCCGCTCTAATTGTTGCAGGACAATCTCTCTCTCCTTTGCTGATGAGACAGAGCCCTTCTGAGATACCAAAGTGTCGGTTACAGATTGTAGTTTTTGATGGACTCTAAATCAAGATCTCTTTGAGGGACTTTGATATTGCTTGCATGGTGGGGGGATGGGGGTGATCAGTACTTCCACCGATGCAAGTTGAGGGGGTGAGAGGGTCAATGCTTCTACTGCTGCTTGTGCTTGGGAAGGGGTAAGGGGCTTTGGGGTTCTGATTCATTCATTCTTTAGGGTTTCTTGTTTTGTGGATGTCTGCAAAGAGTAAGAATTTCAGGTTGTATACCGTATACATTCTCTGATATAAAAATTGAACCACTTGAACACTTTGGACAGTGCAGTATTCCTTCAGTACTATCAACCTATATTTTGATGTTCATGTCTCTGAAGTGGATTTTGGAAGCTACAAGCTTTTGACTAACAACTGCCTTCAAATGAGTCTTAAAGAAAGCAAGAGATTTGGAAGTAATTTTAAAACTTAACATTTTGTCAGATTGGGCTTCAAATGCAAAAGTGATGAAATTAGTATTTCCTTAGAGATACAATGGAGAAAATGCAGAATTTCGATAGGTTCAACAGTCAGGTAAGGCCCTAACCACTGAAGGTTCATTCTCTGAGAAAGGACCAGTGGGTGACAAAATTCATTTTTAATTTAGAAGGGCTTTGATCGTGTACATGTGGAGAAGCTGTTAAAGTGCTGCAGGGATGGGATGTTGAACGTGTCGGAAATAATCCCCAATCAATCTAATCAAAAAGATAGGGAAATCATTTTTACTTATGAGTCGAGAGGATTTGGATCAAGAAGATAATAATTATGGTTATCCTTAATGGGAATCAAAGGAACAGAATGAGGTCACCGTAATTAAAGTTGATAAAATGAAAGGTGGCAAGATTAGAAAAGGAAACTCTGGTATAAATCTTTTGGCACAAATGAGCATTTCTGTGCAAAATTCTCTATAGAATGTAAATCTAGCTGAGGAAAGAGATTAGCAACACACAAAAAATGCTAAAGGAACTCAGCAGGCCAGGCAGCATCTATGGAAAAGTACAAACAGTCAGATTTCCGGGCTGAGACCCTTCATCGGGACTGTTTGCTCATTTCCATAGATGCAGCCTGGCCTGCTGAGTTCCTCCTGCATTTTGTGTGAGTTGCTTTGGATTTCCACCATCATCAGATTTTCTCATGTTTGAGGATGTTTCAACTGAGAGTAGTTCACACAAAACGCTAAAGGAACTCAGCAGGTCAGGCAACATCTATGAAGAGGAATAAAGAATCAACGTTTCAGGCCAAGAAGATTCATCGGGACTTGTTGCAGATATTTTTCAAGATATGCTAAAAAAATTGATGTAAAACTGTTGGGGGTTTTGATTTCACAAGATAATCACCAAGGTAATACTGATGCTGATGACAATACATGAAGTGAATTCATTTTTTTTTTCCATTTTTCACTGTGCATGGTTCTCAAAACTTAAACTATTTGTTGCATCCATATACTGCTCTCTCTCAAATTTATTTCATCCACCATTCATGATGAAATACAGGCAAAGAATGTCTCAGAGCCATGTCTTCCTTCTTCCTGTGTTTATTAGTTTCCCCAAAGACCAATATTCATACAACTACCTTTGAGCAGATGTGGGTCTGGATCAAGAAGCTAATGATGTCGAAGCAGCTGAAGTGAGCAGCTATTAAACTGCTGGATCAAGTAATTTTGTTTCATGTTCAAGATCAAAAATTTAAATGGTAGTTTTGCTGGACAGAAGGAAATCTTTTCCTGAGGGGATAATAACACAGACGCAGATATTGATGCAAAAAAAAGTAGCAAGTTCTTATATTAGAAATGATCTTAAAGGCATTGAACCATATTCTGTTTGTACTGTGCATTTTGCTCAAAGTACTGGCTCGCATCAGCATCACCTCCATTAAAGGTGAGTAAATCTTGGCCCATATCCAAGATTTTGTGCATACTGACAAATAGACAATTTTGGAGTCCTCTTACCTCCAATCTCAGAATGAATAATTTGATTCGACAACAACCTTGATGTATATCTTCAATGGCTGAAGGAGTTTTTATATGATTTTTGACAATTTAACAAGTCTTTCTGACAAATTAAATGGTTGTGTTGACAAGTTAACTGCACTGCCAATCAATATTTCAAATTACTTCCACCGCCATTTGGAAAAATATTACTTGGGGTCAATAGTGGCAAACAGGAGTAAAGGGAAGAAAATAGAGAATAAACATTCACACAATGATGTTTCACACCAGCAGAGAAACATTGATGTGCAGGATATTGTGTTTAATTTAAGTGCTTTAGGTCTCATTATTAAGTACTTTTAAAAATGATAACTATGAATAAAAAGAACTGCAAATAGTAGTGCTATTATGAAACTGTTACAAGGAACTGGAAATAACTCTAGAATATATCCTCTTTTGTGTCGTGTTGAGCCAGTGTATTAGTGTGGTAGGTGAAGGACACGGGTATAGATTGTACATTTTAGTATAGGAAAGAAGACTAATTACTTTGCCAGGGAAAAAAAACGAAAGCAGTTTTCATTCACATTTCAACAATAGCTTATTATCCAGTATTAAGAGGTCTGGCAAAATTTAACCTCGTAAACTCTTCAGGCCAAAGAATGTTGTATGACCTTTAAAATATAATCCTAATCATCATGAATCGGACATTGTAGAGACATTACTCCTTGTAATGAGAGCAAGTTCAGCCTCTTGTGCTTCCACAACCTACACAAAAAATGTTAATTTACTATCTAATCACCCCAATGCAGCAAAGATAAAAACTATGTAATTATGCACTTTAATGAAACAGATTTTTTTCCTGCTCCTGGTTTTACTCACTTTCCTACCCTTGTCCTCCTTTTGACTAAGGTCAGTAATGCACTAACAAATGACATACAAGACCACCCACAAGAAATGTGGGATATTTTCATAAAACTTGGGCCCATTTCCTGGGAAGAAAGTCTTGTATTTCTCTGTATCTATTCTACGCGACAAACACATTAGTTACACAAATGATGATAACAAACTGTAGATTTCAGTCAAACCCTGCAGCAGTCTAGGTTACAAAATTAATGTTCAGCTTCTTTTCCACTTTAATCCAGACTCGATTGCATCGCAGACTCAGCTTCCAAATAGCTCCATTAGCCATCAGCAATTATCTTCTTGTCAAACATCAGGGTAAAGAATTTCACGATAGTCTGCGAGGCTCTGTGATAAACTGGACATTAGCATCATCTGATGGAAATAAAATTGGCACTATGGCCAACATCCCTGTCAGAGAAATACACCCTGCCTGCAACGATCTCGTCCCATCATTCTCAACAGAGCAAGTTTCTGCTTTAAAAATAAATCCAATACTGTACATCATATAAGTAAAGAGCAGGGACAAAATATGGAGGATTAATAGACTTTGCAGTAGCCTGTTTAATCTCCTGCCAACAGTCTCTTTAGTTCTGTCCTAGTCTGTCTTCTTTCCTGACAGACATTACAGGAAGGAACCACACATTTGCCAAGTCTAAATCAAAGTCAGTGTGAAAACAATGTATCTCAGCCTTCTAAATTACTATACTTTAACTGTAGTACGACTGATCTTTGTTTCCAAAGATTACATTATCGGCATTTTGTTTAAGGATACAAATCTCTGTATTTTATAGGCAAGTGCTTGTTTAACATCAATTCACCATTAAACCATTTGGAAGAATATTATATTTTCATCTTTGGACAGTGTGGAATTGGGTTGTTTTAGATCCAAAACATGAATTTTGCAGTTCTTATTTTGGGTTTGCTCAGGGATATTAGTTTTCAGCAGAACCAGCTATTTTCGACTGTATTTGAAATCAGGAGATGTACGCATTAACTTTCAATGCCTATAAACTTTAACTAAACTTTAAAGTACATTAAAAGTTATGTTAATTGAATAAAGTAGAGCCCCACCAAGAAATAGGATTGAACTGTACCGACCATATGCACATTATCAAGCAATGTGTGGTATGCCTGAAGCAAAATGAATGAACAGGTAAATACAATATCATTAAAATTTGTTTCTGAAATCCTATAAGAGAAAAATACAATTTATTTTCCAAGTAGGCTTTAAGAAGTGTTCATTTTGTATTTTTTTAAAGAAAATGTCAAGTTTGTTTATGACAAGTATTTCTTATTGGTAAAGCTCCAAAAGTTGTGTTAAATGTGTTAAAATATAAAAAAGGCTTCTGAAAAAAAGCACATGTTAAATATGTACAGAAAAAATACATTCAAAATAATCATATTTTTAAAATATAAGTTGGGGGGGATGATAAAAAAATTGGTGCCCTTCAAGTACGATTCTGGAAATTTCTCTAAAAGAAACTTCTTCCTTTCCAACATTAATTTAAACAACTTTTTTTGTTTAAATTTCAGACCTCAGCTGTAGAAACTGACTGAGAATTAGGTGCTACACTTTACCAAAACATGTACTTGTATTTATTGGGCACATAAAGATCAGAAAATGGGTTCTGTGCAAAGATTCATCTATTATAAAAGCCTAATATTGTGGAATGCTGAGGATGTCCTTAAAATAACTTACCATCTGTGGATTATGGCAGCCTTAAAATAAATCTAGTATGAAATATCACCGTAACATAATTTTAAGTTCCATTATAATTATATCTTATCAACAACTGTTGGTCAAACAAATCAAATCAATGGCTATTGGAAGGATCAGCAAGTTTCACACAGAGTCCAAGAAATAGCTTTTATACTAGTTTAAAACTGTCATGCTGCATCCCAGATTGTTAATCCTTCTGGATATTGCTGGAATCTGCAGAATAATTATGTATGAGTAAAAGATGGTGTATTAATAATGACCTATTGCATCATTAAATTTCCCTGATTAATAAAAAAACAAAACATCATAAATCACCATCCAGGCCATACTCTCTTCTTGCTGTTGTCATCGGGTAGGAAGTCCAGGCCCCATCCAACCAAGCTCAGGAATCATTCTTACGCTTCAACTATCAGGCTCTTGAACCAATGTGGATAACTTCACTCACCCCAACACTTCACTGATTCCACAACCTACGGACACAATTTCAAGGACTCTACAACTCACGTTCTCAGTAATATTATTTATTTATGTTTGTATTTGCACAGTTTGTCCTCTTTTGCACAGTGGTTGTTTGTCTTTGCGTGTAGTTTTTCATTGATTACACAGTACTTCCTTTCTTCTATTGAGAATACCTGCAAAAATGTATCTCAGGTGGTATATGTGATATATACCTACTTTGATAATACATTTATTTTGAAGTTTGAACTTTACATCAGACTTTGCAGAAAGAAGATTATTTGTTTGATGATTAGGAATCAGCCAGTTGGTATGAGGAGTCCATTCATTACTCAGTGGCTGTTGAATGCCAGGAGGATGGATTTATTAAGTATTTAACAGCACCAACATTGGGAAGAAGCGGCTGAAGGTCAGGTGATGGAAGCTCCAGAAACCTGTCCAAAATCAAATACCTGCTAATGTTGACTCATCCAAAGTCAATTTGCCTCGCACATGATTTCTCGACCTACCGGATGCAAATACAGGGCTGAAAGTAGAACCTAAGCAAAGTAAAGATGACCTCTGACACCTATTGATTCATACTTGGTCACGGGTAATGTTGACAACTGCTGTCTAAGAACCAGAGACTAACGGGCGTTGACTCAATCATATATGGAATGCATCAGCATATGTGGCTGCCTTACTTTTTACCAATGTTCTCTTTCCATGGCCAAATTTATCATTTTGAATAAGGACAATTCCAGTTTTTATTAACATTATATAGACACATCTTCATCTTCAAAACATCAAAGTGGAAGTAAATTTATGATCATATTATGTATACGTCATCATATACTATCTCAAGATTCTGTTTTTCTTGCAGGCATTTACAGGAAAATAAAGAAATACAATAGAATTTTTGAAATATTATACATAAACAAGAACTTATAATCAATATTGAAAAGAATGCTATCATACAAATAATTAAAGAATTGAAAATAAATAATTCTGAGAACATGAGTTGTAGAGTCCTTGAAAGTGAGACTGTAGGTTGTGAAATCAGCTCAGAGCTGAAATGAGTTCAGGCTGGTTTGGGAGCCTGATGGTTAGAGGATAATAACTGTTCCTGAACTTGGTGGTGTGGGAAGTAACCTCCTATACCTCCTGGTGGTGGTGAGACGAGAGCATGACCTGGTTGGTGGGGGTCCTTGATGATGGATGCTGCTTTCTTGTGGCAGCACTCCTTGTAAATGTGCTCAATGGTAGGAAGAGCTTTGTTGATGATGGAGTGGGCTGTGCCCACTACTTTTGTTTTAACTTCCTTCCAATCTTATTCATAGCATCAAACACAGCTGCTTTAATCTTCTTCCATTCTCTAAAAAAAAACTTTGACTCAACCAATTTCTAACACCCCATCATTCCACCTACCTACTCAACTTTTTGATTTCATCAATGAGATGCAATTGTGAAGATAACAAAAACAACCACCCACTCCCCATGACCATCCATCCTGTCTTTACCACACAAAGGCTTCTTCCTTTCAATGAGCCCGCAATCTGTTTCACTTTAATGCGTGCACATCTTTTTCATATTTTCATTTGACACAGGAGGACATTTGCTTCATAATTTCTGTGGTGATTTCTCATAGCAACCCTATTCTCCCACTTTCCTTCCTATTCCCTATTCTCTCTCAAGTAACCATCAAGTTCATAGTGATTCTCCAGTCCCCACTTCCCTAGCAGTAGTTTGTAGCAGCCAATTAATGTACCCGTCAACATGGCTTTGGGATGTGAGAGAAACCTACACAGTCACTGGGAGAACATACAAACCCCACACAGGTAACACCAGAGCACAGGATCGAACCTGGAATCACTGAAGTTGTGAGGATATAATACTACCTGCTGAGCCAAGGTGCCGTTCCCGTTAAACCCACTCCTTGAAGTTTATTTTATTTTATTTATTTTGAAATACAGCATGGAACAGGGCCTTCCAGCCTAACGAGCCGTGCCGCCCAGCAACCCACTGATTTAACCCTAGTCTAACCACAGGACAATTTACAATGTCCGTTTAACCTACTAACCAGTACTTCTTTGGACTGTGGGACTGTGGGGGGGGGGGTGGAAGTCAGTGTATCTGGAGGAAACCCACACACACACCACACACACACACACACACACACACTTTTTTTTACAGAGGATGCCAGAATGGAACTCTGAACTCTGACGCCCCAAGCTGTAATAGCATCGCGCTATCAGCTGCATTACAGTGGCATCCAATTATCGTCCCAAACAGTGCCAGAAATCTGCTCTTCCATGGATATAAACTTTTTAATTCCTCCTCTTTGCCAAGGAACCATCCTGTGATTCTCATCTTGCTTTAAAAGCCTTCAGTATGGTTTGATCTCGTCCAGAGCATCTTGAAAGTAACATGCACTGTGATTGCAATATAACTCAATGCCTCATTATAGAAGGACTACCCTTTGTAACAGAGATGAGGAGGAATTTCTTTAGCCAGAGGGTGGTGAATCTGTGGAATTCATTGCCTCAGAGGGCTGTGGAGGCCAAGTTATTGAGTAACAAAGGAGGCAGGACAATGGAGTTGAGAGAGGTAATAATCAGCCACAATTGAATGGCAGAACAGGTTTGATGGGCTGATTGGCCTAATTCTACTTCTATACCATCTTCTATATCATATGGTCTAAACATCTTTCTGAGTGTATCACGGCATTTGCCACTCTCAATAATCTTGCATTGCTTTATCTGTGGATGTCCAATGTTATAGACCGATACCTCAAGAACTATATTCATTATAGTAACAGCTAGATAAATTATTCACATCAGCTGTCATGACTACCTCTTGCAAATCAGCTTGAAGTGCCCATGGTTTGATCTATTCTTGTCATCTGCAAGCATATCACTATTCCTCAGTCAGCAACATCCTGCCAGGACCTTCCATGGACCTACCAATCTCTTACCTCTGACATTCTTCCTCTCCCCCGGAACTTTCCTCCAACCACCTCTGACTATGGATGGCTGAATATCTCATCCTGGAGGGTTAAAAATTATTTACAAGTGATCACTTAAAACCAGTTAATGCACTTTCCACCCAAACCTTGGCGTCTTGACCAAATTTTACCTTCAGCCTCAACTGCCAGGCCAATATGTGAACACCAAAGTCATTTTTTTGCTTATCACCGAAAGGCAGGAGTCCTAGCAAATATGATCCATTTGTGGCCTTCAGTTTTGGTTACCTCATTATAGGAAGAATGTGGATGTTTTGGAGAGAATTTAGCAGAGATTCACTCAGATTCTGCCAGGACTAGAAAGCATATCGTATATGGAAAAAGGAGCGAAGGAGGGTGAGAGCTGACTTGATAGAGGTGTATGAGATAATAAGAGGTAGATAGAGTGAAAAGCCGTTGCCTTTTACCTCAGGGCAGAGATGACTAATACAAGAAGGCATAATTTTAAAGTGATTGGAGGAAAGTATGGGGGGAGAGGAAGTATGTCAGAGGTAAGAGAGTGGTAGGTCCATTGAAGGTCCTGGCAGGGGTGGTGGTAGAGGCATTAGGGACATTTAAGAAACTCTTAGGCAGACACATGCATGAAAGAAAAATGGAGGGCAATATACGAAAGAAGGGTTAGACTAATCTTGGAATGATAAAAGGTCAGCACTACATTGTAGGCTGAAGGGCCTGTACTGTGCTATACTGTCCATTGTTCTATTTCATCTCCGCTCTATTATTTGGTATCACCCAATGCATATCAAGCATTGCTAGAACATTCATCCAATACATGTGCCATCTTCCTGCACGTAGATCTGCTTTAAGTCCCTCTATAGCAGGGGTTTCCAACCAGGGGTCCATGGACGCCTTGCTTACTTGCTTAATGGTATTGGTCCATGGCATATAAAAAAAAAGTTGGGGAACCCCTGCTCTACAACCACCCATCCCCAATTCAGTCGCAGCTCCTGTCTAAATGCCATTCCCCTTCCTCAGTACCGTGCCTCCTTGATCTAACAGGGGTCAGTGTTCCACCCACAACTCCAACACAATGTTTCGTTCCTATTTATCACTTAAATCAATCTTAATATACATTACCTTTGCATTGTACTTTGTAGGGTTCACTCTTTAGAAGCATGCAAAATACTATCAAAGCCCCATAAAACCATTAGATGATTCAAAAATACATGCTGCCTTTGCTTCACAATGTTCTGACATGCTTGCTTGTCATTCAATCCGCAACATTTCTTGGCTCAGAGAGCAGGAAGTTAACTTCAAACAACCCTTGATAAGCCGTGAAGGTAGCTGTTCAGTCTTCCATGCTTACTTTTGACTTGAGTCTCGCCTTTACTCACGTGGCAGTTAGCTGACCCAGAGGTCCCATAGGATAGTAATTGTAGCTGGCTGCATCTGTACATCTGTTGCAGCCACAGCTGAGGTGATAAACATGCACTGGCTGATGGTCAAAGAGATGGGTCTTTCCACCTCTGGTGAGCTAATGCATTTTGACTTCCCTGGACGGCACGAAACATCAAAGGTTATGAGGAGAAGACAAGAGAATGGGGTTGAGAGGAATAATAAATCAGCTATAATGGCATGGCAGAGAAGACTTGATAGGGAATGGCCTAATTCTACACCCATGTCTTATGGTCTAAATTTTTTCTCATTGCTAGAGACCTCACATCAAATCCAGATTGCTTCAGGTACAGCATATTTGCCAAATGTCTTTACAATCATTAATTTCAAACCTCATTTTAATCCAATTACAGAGGTGGAATTGTTCATTCACTACGAGTCTAGTTTCAAAACCTGCATGCTTGACTTCATAAAGCCAATGGTCCTGTCTTCATAACATCTGTTGGCTCCACCTATCTAAGTCATTTCAATATAGTGTTCTTGGATTCATAGCCATGACCTAGATTTTATTTATTTTGGAGACACACCACAGTAATGAATCCTTCCGGCCCAACGAGTCTGTGCCCTCCAATTAGGCCATGTGCCAATCTCAATCTCAAGGTTGTATAAAGTATACATATATTGATAATAAATGCACTTTGACTTTGACTTGGACCAATTAACCTACTAACCCGGAAATCATTGGAATATGGGAGGAAACTGGAACACTTGGAGCAAACCCATACAGACACAAGAAGAACATACAAACTTCTTACAGATAGTAGCGGAATGGAACTCCAGGTTACTGGCACTGTTACAGTATTACACTAACAGCTATGCCATTTTGCCATTTGTTTCAGCTAAGTCTTCCCAACGTTTTTAACAATAGCTGAGTGTATAAGGCCGAACGTCATGGTCAGCCACACACCTCACCACACTTCTGCAAGTGGTATCATTTCTGATGGACTTAAGGATGAAGGGCTTAGTGTAATCCTGCACTGCATCTTGAAACCTGGTGCAGTAAAGTCTTCCTGTCTTTGCATTACAGTTTCAGGGAATGTACTGCACCAGTTTGAACACTGACCCCAATCCAGTCTGGCTAATTTCTCTCAATCAGCAGTAAAGTGATGGATGTTGTCGCCAGTAGCATTAACAAAGAGCACATTCAAATATCCTGCTCAACAATGCTAGGTTGGGTTCAGCCAGGACCACTCCTGTTTGAATCTCATCTTAGCCTTGTCCTAAATGTGGACAAAAGAGCTATCTTCCAGAGGTGGGGTGTGAATGCCTTTGGCAGCAAATCAGCATCCAGGCCATGCTCTCTTCTCACTGCTGCCATAAGGAAGGAGGTACAGGAGCCTCAGGTTCTACACCACCAGGTTCAGGAATGGCTAGTATCCTTCAGCTACCAAGCTCCTGGGCCTGTGTCAATAATTTCACTCAGCTCAACATTGAACTGATCACTAAGCATAACTTATGGACTCACTTTCAAGGACTCTACAGCTCTTGTTCTCAGTGTTATTTGTTTATTTATTATTAGCAGTGTTTGTATATTCCACAGTATGTCTTATTTTGCACATTGGTTGCTTATCAGTCTTTGTGTGTAGTTTTGAATGGTTCTGTCGTGTTTCTTTGTTCTACTGTGAATGCCTGCATGAAAGTGAATCTCCATATTGTGTATGTACGTTGAAATTTTAACTTTTGAACCAGAATTGTATTAGAACATGGAATATTACGGCATAGTACAGCCCTGTTGTCCTACAATATGTTGATGACCTTTTTTTAATCTACTCTAAGATCAATCTAAGCTTTCACTCCCACCTAGACCTCCAATTTTGTATCATCCGTGTGCCTATCTAAAACTTTCTTAAATGTTCCCAATATGTCTGCCTCTACCTGGGCACCTACCACTCTCTGAGTAAGAAACTTACCACTGACAACCAACATCCTCCCAATTGACATTCCTCCAATCACCTTAGCCATTTAGCCATCAGTGCCCTGGTACAACTAAAGCCGGTAGAAACAAATTATTGATTCTCCATTGCTTGGACTGATGAGAGCAATATGATAGAAGTTGTCTACATGGACCTTAGCAAACCTTTTTCATGGTAGCCTGCTTGGAAGATTAGATCATGTGGATACAGGGTGAGCTGGCTGACTGGATACAAATTTGAGTTGGTGGTAAGAATCAGAGGGTGGATTGGAGGGCTGTTTTTCAGATTGAAGGCATATGGTGTGATGCAGAAAAATGTGCTGGGTCACCTGCTGTTCATCATCTTTATTAATGATTTGGAGGAGAATGTATTTGCTATGGTTAGTAAGTTTCCGGATGACACCAAAACTAGTGGTGCGTTGGACAGCAAAGAAGGTTATCTCAGATTACAGAATCTAGATGAACTGGGAAAGTGGGCCAAGGATTGTCATATGGAATTTAACTCAGACAAATGTTACACTTTGGGAAGTTAAATCAGGGAAGGACTTAAACAGTAAATTGTAGGGCCCAGATAGTGCTGTAGAACAGAAAGGTCGAAAGTTACAAGTGCACAATTCCCAGAAAGTGATGACACAGACAGACAGGGTGATGAAGAAGACATTTGTCACGCTTGCCTGCACCTGTCTGTGCAATGAGTACAAGAGTTAGGACATCATGCCAAAACTGCACAGGACTTTGATGAGACTACATACGGATTATTATACACAGTTCTTGTCACATCACTTTAGGAAAGGCGTTATTAAGCTGGAACGAGAGCAGAAAATTCACAAGGATGATACTGGAACCGGAGAGATGAATTTTTAGGAGTGGCTGGATATGCAAAGGTTTTTTTCCTCCTCCATGGATCGAAGCAGGCTGAAAGGAGACCTTATCGTGGTACTATATGAATTCATGTGGGGCATAGATAAAAAGAAATGGTCATGGTCTTTTCCCAAAATCTAAAACTAAAGAAATTAGATTTGAGGTGAGAGGGGAAACATTTACAGGGAACCTGAAGGGCATTTTTTCTTCCATATAGCGGGAGGTGAGTATATTGAATGAGCTGCCAGAGGAAATGGTGGTAACAGGTACAATTACAATGTTTAGAAGACTTGTGGACAGAAAAGGTTGAGAGGGGTTTGTGCCAAAAACAGGTAGGTGGTCTAACTCGGGTAGGGAATGCAGTCAGACTAAGCAAGCCTGGCTTATTTCTACAACTCAATAATCTCATACAAACACAGATGACTGTGGATGTTGGAAGTGACATGGTTGTAGTTTTTTAATGCAAAGTTCTTGGCCCCGTCACCTTGATTATTTCATCACCACTGGACTTGATAATTACACAATAATCAATTGAGGAATGCCTTTAAAAATGAAGAAGAAGCCTTATTGCATACAGTAAGTGTGAACAACAATCAGGTAACCACATCATCCAGATCCATGCAATCTTCTCAACTGCAGTGCCATCCACCATCCCTTTGTAACCAAGGCATTGTATCTGCATTGTACAGAATCAACAAATGGACTACAATCTAGTCTATTTTGATAGCACCTCCCAAACAGGTTGTCTATCACAAAATCAGAAGGTCCATGGGAATACCAATGTACAGGACCTACTCCAAGCCATACAACACCATGATTTGGAAACTTCTCTATATCTTTGTCCTGAAACTATATAGCTCATTACTCCAATATAAATACATAAGGAAAACAAGTGGTGTGGGCTTAAAACCCAAATTTTTCTGCATTCTTCAGGAGTTAGGAAAACTACTCAAAATAAATCCAAATACCAGCAGAGAGAATTAGATTTGCTTTAAAGATTAGTTTTATTTAATTATTTGTCACATGTATATTGAAATATAAAAATATACAGTGAAATGTGTTATTTTGTGTCAATGACCAAAACGGTCGGAGGATTCTGTTAGGGGCAGCCAGCAAGTGTCCCCGTTCTTCCAGTGCCAACAGAGCATGCTCATAATCTATAATCCCTTACAAAGTCGTTGATCAATGGCACGTGAGAAGAACCCGGAGCACCTGGAGAAAACTCACGTGGTCACAGAGAGAACATACAAACTCCTTACAGGCAGCAGTGTGAACTGAACCCTGATTGGTGAATGAGATTCAGTAGTCCTCTTTGACCGGTTACCACCCATTATTGGCTGTCAGTATGGCTTTATACAGCTGCCACGCTATACCTCGACAGGAGTGCTGAAAGTAAAGATTCAGTGCTTTAATTTGAAGTGTCATTAAATTTGATGACCAAAATTCTAATATGTAGCCTTCAAATTAGAACTCATTCTGACGTTTTTCTCCACAAGCATCATCTGCCTTCCAAACAGCTAACTCAACTTGCCCATCTGCCCATCTGTGTGGAACAGGACAGTGGACATCTGCAGATCATTGCACTGGGTAGCAGGTCATTGCCATTCAGAGGATATGACCTTCTGCAAGCATCCAGCCAATGAACTCTATTTCATTTTCAACCTATTCTGTGCATGCTGGGACCTGATGTAGAGCAGCCACCTTACTCCAGCTGTGATCAGACAGGAATAAAATCCGAGATCATCATCAGTATGGGACAAAAATCATGGTGCATTTACCCTTTATCAGCAACGTCTACATGAATGTGCTTTATTATAATATTAATACTTCTACCTCTCCATTGGTTTAATATAGTTATTAATTGAAAAAATGATCTAGTGCTTCCTTGGAGTCTGTGATGAATAAGCTCTCTCGGCCTTCCAGCCGGGTACAGGTATTGATTATAACTGACGTTTCGATGACAAACTCTGCTATCTTCTTCAGGGCTAGTGCCTGGGTATGCTTAGTCCAGTGGTATGAATACCCAGGCATGATCTCTGAAAAAGATGGCAGAGTTTGTATTTGCAACCTCGGTTATAATCGATACCTGTACCCAGCAGGAAGCCCGAAAAGAGTTTATTCGTTATAGTTATTAATTGTTATCAACTCAAACTTCGATATCCTAATTATGCTTTTAACAAAGTGTATCACTGAAATAATTGGCTGAATATACTATAAAGTGGAAGAATACAAATTACAATCTGAATAAGACAAAATAAGACAAAAATTGAATATTGCTTCTTGCTACTTTCTATCAATTGATTTCAAGATAGTTTTACAGAATGTTAGCACTAGAACAAATGTCATCATAATAGTCCCTGTGCTCATTACAACAGATCATATAAATAAAATGTCACGAATAAAAAGACATTTCAGGATTGCATTTTAAGCATTTACCTATGGCTCAGATCAAGATATTTAGTTTTGACAGAAGGTATGGCTCACTGGCTATATTTTAATTATCAATGCGAGTTAGAAATTAAAATGGAAGGATTCTGTGCAGAGTTCTATCTTCACATGGGTAATTTGTGACACTGATTCGACACCAACTGAGCAACACACTGCTTTTCTTGCCTGTGAGGAGAAGCGGATCAATATTTGTAAGGATTGCTCCTTGTTCCAACAACGTAAGATTTACAATACTTGCTAGGATGCACACTTTGTCTTCACGTAACTCATCAGAGGAACCCAATTACTAACCACAGACAAACAGCATTAACATGAACTCCAATGCTTCTTTATTTCCCTTCATCCAGTCTCATTTCAGGGTCTTCAGGCAGTACCACTATAACAGATACTACACTTAAAACTGTGCTTCAAGGAATAAATTTTCAGTCTTTCATTACTCGTACCTTGATTTACTTCATATCATCTTGGAGCTATAGACAAAGATAACACACTGTAAATTACAACCTTCCCATCTCACAGTTTCAAATGTAGGGGGAACACAAGGGGGATACTGGAGAGAATCTGCAACACTAAACACAAACAATGCAAGAGCCATTATAATCTGTCACTGCACAGAAACCTATTGTGTCAGCTGTGGCAGTCCCCCTTGGATTTCCTACAATTTCTTCCATCCCACATCCTATTCCACTGCCTGATAACTAAGAACATTAGTTTTATGCGACTTGTCAAGCTCAAATGAAAAGAGAGCTAACTTTAATGACACTGCAATTAATCGCCCCAATAGACAGACAGCTAAAAGACAAGATATTGACTTCATTAAGGATAATGTATTATGTCATTAAGTTGGTAGGGTCACCTTGTGTATCATACAAGCCTGCTAATATATTGGCATTTTCCTCATATAAGATAAATTCAGATATGAGTGATAAAGCTGATTAGAAAATGCTTCATCTGAAGAGGCTGTGCTCCCTTAATGCCTGACTGCAGCCCCAGGTGTAAGTGGAGATGTGAGAAGCCATTACAGATCAAAGTTTATCTGAAATAGAAGAGATTGATCTACCTCACCACTCTACTGTTTGTTTCATGCAAACCGTAAGATCAGGAAAAAGCGTCTTAATTGGAGATTTTATGCTTCATCTTCTTTGCCAAAGCGCAAGAATCTGTAATTTAATCATTTCCCACCTTTTTTAAAATCTGTTTGTTCCCTGATTGGCTTCAGACACACTTTGCTGGTGAAAAGCCTCTAAATTATAGAACATCATTACAGCAATTATCTAACATCATTTCTGCCCCATTTCAAATGTGGGGTGATGGTGGTGGGGGGTGGGGGTGGCTGTGTTTGGAGGGAGGGAGGGGGGAAGGAAGGTTGCAGTTTAATAGATTTTCTTTTAATGGTCAATTTGTCCTTAGCATTCAGTAATACTTCTGACCAAGATTTTATTTATCCCTCGGGCCAGGGGGAAAAAAAACGAAAATAGCATCACCTTCAACCCTTTTTTCCAAATCATCCATTTTAACCTGTCCCCTTCTTTTCCAATAGTTCCATTAGAGTGTCTAAAGCAGCAGTTCGGGACCTCTCTTTGTGACCTTGGCATTTCTTTTCAAGCTCCAAGTATTGGCATTTTTTTTCCAGCCGCATCTCTGCTCATTTGTCATGATTATTGTTGAATTTTTCAACTGTCATTCTGGAACATAAATCAATGGTTGTCTGCTTCCTTTTGTCATATCTCTGCTGAAAACAGCTCTTCCTTTTTAAATGAGGCCTCCTCTCCTTCCATCCATTAAAAAGCCCTGTCTTTTCAAGCAGTCAATCCTTTGTTAGGCCAGTGCATTTATCATTCTTCCAATCAGTACCTGACATACTTATTCAGCCAGGTCTTCAACAGCACAATCATTGTTCATCTCTCATTTTATTTATGCATACTGTTTTTGCCATCCATCTCCGGCCAGCAATAAATTTTGTGTCCTTGTATATGGACGACTTTCAACTGATTAAAAGGGATTGTAAGTTCCGAAGCAAATGGTATGGGAGAAACTTGGCTGTGGTCAACATTCTGCATTGCAAAATTGTGACTTTCAATCACTGTTACTTCAAAGTTCAAAGTAAATTTATAATCAAAGAATGTATATGTCGATATGTACTACACTTTGATTCATTCCATTATTTGTACGGCAAATCTACGGTATTTTAATTAAGCTTCACATTTCATTTCTCTGATCTAGCCAACAAAATGAGCATTCTGCATATATTGTGCAGTTTTTGAACTCTCAGAAATCAAAAGTCCTTCTGTACTTCACTAAAATCATAAAACTAGGCCTGGATATGCAACTACATCCCTTCACTGCATTGCTTTTCAAAAGTATGTCTCAAGTTTGTATCCCATCCAAGACTAAATTCAAAACTTAACCCCAATTGCAAATTTTGCATGCTACTGAAAAATTCCAAAGATAATTGTACTATCTCATTCCTGCAGCTAAAAGAAACAGAATTGGACCAGGGCAAAGATGAACAGCCCAAAAATAAGAACCAGGTCAAGACTGAGTCTACAGCTAGTCGACTTTCTGCTCACTGTTCTAGTGGCCCAGGTTCAATCCTGAGCTCCAGTACTGGCTGAGTGGAGTTTGCACGCTCTCCCCAGGAGCCCAGGCATTTTTTCTGAGTGCTCCACGTTTCTATCGCATCTCATAAACATGTGAGTTATGAGCTTGATAGGACTTTGTAAACTGACCCCCTAGCATCTTGGAGGAATGATAGGAATATGGGGAAATAAAATGGGTTTGAGTAAGATTGGTGTAAACAGGGGTACTTCAGAATCAGATTTGTTATCACTGACAGATGTTGTGAAATTTGTTGTTTTGCAGCAGCAGTATAATGCAATACTTAAAATATTCTATAAGTTACAATAAGAAATGTAAATGAAGAAAATAAATGAGTAAAGAAAAAAATAGTGAGGTTATGTTCGTGAATACATGGGCCGTTCAAATATCTAATGGTGGAGGGGAAGAATCTGTTCCTAAAACATTGAGTGTATGTCTGCAGGTTTCTGTACTTCCTTCCTGTTGCTAATAATGAAAAAAGGGCATGTCCTGTGTGGTGGGAGTCCTGATTGACCGATGTTGCCTTTTTGAAGCATCACCTTATGCCTTCAATGCTGGAAAGCTGGTGCCCATGATGGAACCTGCTGAACTTACAACCCTCTGCAGCTTTTCCCAATTCAGTGCAATGGCACCTTCATACCAAACGTTGATGCACCTAGACAGAATTCTCTCCTTGGTACAACTACATAGTATTTAACGGTCAGTGTGAGCTCAATCGGCTGAAGGACCTGTTTCTGTGAGCCGCTTAAAATTGCCCTTTAATGAAAAAAACACAGTTACTAAGTTTAATATTCTTTTTTGGCTTTCCTTGAAAGGCTTATTATTCTGATGATGATGGATGGTCAGTAAATCAATATTGTATTTATGATGTAAACAGAAATGGATCTTTCACAAAGTGTGCAAATTTCTAAATCTATATACATGCAGAAATAGAAGTCTGAAAGACAAGTTTCAAGAGGCGCATTGCAAAATTTGGTGGCGATCAGATCACTTTCATCAAAGCGTGAGTTTGAGGACAACATAAAACCATTGAGCACATCTACATGAAACGCTGTCATAGGAAAGCAGCATCCTTCATCAGAGATCCTCACCACCCAGGCTATGCTCTTTTCTCCCTGTTGCCATCAGGTAGAAGGTACAAGAGCCTCAGGACTTGCACCACCAGATTCAAGAACAGTTACTACTCCATAATCATCAGGCTCTTGAACAAAGAGGTTAACTACACTCACTTGCCCATCCATTGAGATGTTCCCATAACCAATGATCTCACTTTAAGGATTCGTTATCTTGTTATTTCATGTTCTTGTAATTTATTACTATTTATTTATATTTGTATAGTTATCTTCAGTACTCTGACTGTTCTGTTATTGATCCTATTATAGTTACTATTCTATAGATATGCTGAGTATGCACGCAGGAAAATTAATCTCAGGGTTGTACATGGTGACATACAGTGTATGTACTTTGATAATAGTACTTACTTTGAACTTTATACAATATGTAGAATAAAATCAGGTTATGTGCTCCAGTCAGTCTACACTGCTGATTCAGAATCTCATCCCTCAGCAAAAATGCTCTGTATATCCTTCTCTTACATATGCTTATTAAAACTCCCCTTAAACATGTAACCTTTGCTACAACTATTCTTATCGATGTTTTCACAGAAGTCTGGGTTTTGTTGATTTTTCTATTATAATTATTGGTGATTGGTTTCTTGATGAACTCTAGCCTTGCTTATCCCTAATTGTGGAAAAACACTCTGCACCTATTTGTCCAAGAACTAGTAATATGTTTGTTTTTCTAAAAAAGTACAGCTATGCAGTTGACCTTCATCCAAGGTACTGGTGTCAATATAATGGCACCAGAAATGTATCCAACTTGATTGCATCTGTATTGGTACACAGGACCAAACAATGTAGGACACGATGGTTGCTCCTGATATCTGAAACCCCAATGTGCTCCACCTTGTGTTTGCTTGCCTCTTGCCCATGTTATTACATACTGTCTCTCATTCATCCCTTAGAATGGAACTGCTCTCAACCAAAATTCTCTTCATCCATTAAGCCCATACCACTTGATCGCGAAAGCCTTTTTGACCAACCTAACAGATATGGCTCAGGTAACATCGAGTGTACAGCCCTTTAAGAATGGGTGGAGTTAAGATGGCACCAATTGGCTGCCTCTTTGAGTTCATCTGTAACAACCAGCTGAATTTCTCTCTTTACTGTCTCTTGTTTTTCTCCCTTTTCTAGGTGGTTGGGGTTTAATCGAGGTCCTGATCTGCTAGTGGTACTCAATCTGCATTTTTTTTTAATGGCGGATGAGATCCCATTCCTGGAGCTCATCGGCCGACCATTTTTCAACATTCTCCAGGTGCGACTTGGAAGGCGGCGCCTCTGGGGTGCGGCCCTGTGGATGACCGATCTCAGTCCGGGGTTGCCGACTAAAGTGTCGTGGGAGAATGGAACATCAGAATTTCACTGCAGCAGATGAATGGAACAGCGATGTGGCAGATGGTAATATCGTAATAGCGACTGTCAGTCTCCCCTTCGCTGTGAAAATGGGTGATATCTCTCTGTGCCCTGTTAGTGAGAGAGGGAGAGCCTGTGGCATATCAAACTATCAGGTAAACAATAGTTTGTGTTGAGTGCAGATCATGGTTTCCCTTTGGGCGCTTTGCTGTTGCTTGGAGAGTTACGGGCACTGATGCCTTTTGCTGGAACGGGCGGTGGGGGGAGAGGAGGTTGATGCTTGCTGCTGCTTGCGCCAGGGAGGGGGGAGAGGGGTCTTTGGGGTTCAAATGTTTCCTGTCGTTCATTCTTTTGGGGTTCTTATGTTTTTCATGGATGTCTGCAAAGTCAAGTTTTTCAGGTTGTACACTGTATATATTGTCTGATAATAAATAGAACCATTTGAAGAACTACCATGTGACCAAATGCTCCCTATGCATATATTGTTTAATTTCTGCAGTTAAAACCAACTACTAATTTGGTAGGAAGGACTCTCTCTCATCAATTCTTTGGTTTGATAAGGGATTTTAGCAGTTTAACATAATGTCTATCTTTCAGTATCTTAGGGAGAGTGATGCTTGACCTTTGGCCTTTAACTCTGATGAAAACTGGAACTTTGAAAGGCATTCATGAGAAGTCACAAACAACGTGTCAGGAACTTGTGCAGAAAATACTGGCTTCAATCTCCTGTAAGACTCAAGAGCAGTTCTTAATCATGATTGCAAAGGACAAGCAACAGATACAAAGCCATGAATGGATAACAGAAAAAATTAATTTTACTTTCCAAAACATCATACGTCTCTATCAAATATCACTTGCAAGTCTACTCAGATCTGCTATAACAGGACCCGTCCAAATGATGTGTACCTTCAGCCAAACTCATTTGAGTTACCTGCAAATTTAGAAATTCTATTCATACTTCTAAAACCTTAATCATAGAGTCATACAGCACAACAGTGCAAGAAAAAGACATTTTGGGCCCATCAAGTCAGTACCCTAATCACTAATGTACATTGGAAACATTCATGGCTCAAGCAGTGACATTTATGGGCCAAACTTTCAACAGGAGACTCTGAATAGCTACCTTTTACCCCTAATCACTGCTTGCTATTTTGAAGCCAACTCCATTACTCCAATTGACATCAGATTCACAAATTCCATATATTGTTCTGTAAGACCACGTCATACGTCTTTTAGAAATTTATGTGATTTACATCCATGGCATTGCTCTGTCCTTCCTCAAGGATGGTTTCTCAAAATACCGATCTCTTAATACACTCAAAGAAGCAATCCACTGCCCTATTGCCACTAATTTAGTTTTCCTAGTGACCATGTGGAATAAACCCTTGTGATTACTACTGTTACCACATGTGTCTCCAGTTTCCTGATTTATATAAGATCTACTCTACCACCACTGTTATTTGGCCTACGTACAACTCCAATTGAAGTTTGCAAAAGGCCGAAAATACTATTGATTCTTCTCATATCAGGTAGCAGCTTTGGAGAGAGATGGAGAATTAACATCCATCTATTTATTTATCCACTTAGCGATGCATTAAGGAGTGGGCCCTTCTGGCCCCTCGATCCATGCTGTCTCAGCAACCCCCAATAAATCGGATTAACCCAGACCTAATCGCAGTATAATTTACTATGACCAATTCACCTACCTGGTAAGCCTTTGGACTGTGGCAGGGAACTGGAGCACACGGGGAAAGCCACGCATTCCATGAGGAGGACCTAGAGACTCCTTACAGATATTGCTGGTATTGAACTCCAAACTGAGGAATACCCGGAGCTGTAACAGCGTCATGCTAATCGCTATGCTTCAAGTCACTGACCTGCTGAATCTGCTGCTGCAGTTGTTTGCCTACTAATGGCGCATGAAGAGTGATGTTATTATTTAATTTAATATTATTTTCCTTACGGGCAACAAAACCCGTCATTCTGGCATATGATTCAAATCCAAGTGGTGGAAAAACTGCATCTAAATTCCTGCACCCTCAGTGCTCTTGGGCTGGTTTCTTCCCTACACATGTTGTACAGACTACATTACTCTCTAGTTTCAAGTGGCAACACTTCAGCTGTGAACAGAATAAAAATTACCTCAAATAGTGTGTATGTTTTTTTTAAACTTCAATGAAACTTCAATCTAATTGGATGAAAGCTTTGCGAAAAGATTGACAAAACGTGGAAGATTATTGCCATATTAGGTAGCAACGTTCTTTCTTCGCGTGCACTCTTTTAGGTCCTGTGCACAAGATTATATGCTTCAGAAATTGCTGGCAGAATGCAAGAAATCTAAATTTTCAGGTTTGCCTGAAGAATTGCAGGCCCATAAGCCCTTGTCATCTTGAGCTGTCAAATCAAGACATTAATGCTTTGGGAAAACATACAATTTACTCCATATGTTGGCCAAGATACAAGTAAAGAGAGTTCCAACTTTCCTGGTAGTCGCTGCCCTACAGAGAACAGCATTAGCAGTTGGATCCTATTACCCATTTTTTCATTTCCCATCGAGTGACAGATTTACTGAATATCTTACTTCCATTGTACTATAAACAAAGTGATCATTTTCCTTCAGTAAGAAGGAAACCACACCAGAGGATAAAACTGCTATTTTCACAGGTCACAAAAATTACTTCTAGTCAAAAAGCACCTGACATTTTCGCTTCATATAAAAATACAGACACACAATGGCCACAAATTAATGCAAGCTGAATGATTTAAAAAAAAACAAAACTCCTGCAGATAGCTCAGATAAACATATCACAGATAGAGTGGATATGGAGAGGATGTTTCCTATAATGGAGGAGTCCAGGACCTGAGGGCACAGCCCCCAAACAGAGGCACATCCCTTTAGAACAGAGATGAGGAGGAATTTCTAAAGCAACACACTCAAAATGCTGGAGGAACTCAGCAGGCCAGGCAGCACCTATTGAAAAGAGTAAACAGTCGACATTGTGGGCTGAGACCCTTCATCAGGACTCATCTTGAGCTATCAAATCAAGACATTAATGCTTTGGGAAAACATACAATTTACTCCTTATGTTAGCCAAGATACAAGAAAACTCTTTTACTCTTACTGTTTACTCTTTTCCATAGATGCTACTTGGCCTGCAGTTCCTCCAACATTTTGTGTATGTTGCTTTGGATTTCTAGCATCTACAGATCTTCTCATGTATGAGGAGCAATTTTTTTAACCAGACTGTGGTGAATCTGTGGAATTCGTTGCAACAGATCACTATGCATGCCAAGTCACTGGGTATATTTAAAGCACAGTTCAGCACTTCAAAGGTTATGGGGGAAAAACAAGAGAATGAGGTTAAGAATAAATCAACCATGATAGAATGGCAGAGCAAACTCAATGGGCTGAATGGCCTAATTCTGATCCTATGTCTTATGGTTTTACAGTCACAGAGACCGACTGACACCAAAAGAAGTTAAAGGTACATTTTTACGTGAAGATGTCAGAAATTTCTAAACTTATCCAAAATTCATAGTCAATGGAAGCTATAAGCAATACAAAGCTTGGTCTATGGAGACACAAGTGAATGTAGATGCTGGAATTTAGAGCAAGGAATAAAATGTTGGAGCAATTCAATTGCTGAGGAAAATAACATATAACAACCATATAACAATTACAGCACGGGAACAGGCCATCTCAGCCCTTCTAGTCCGTGCCGAACTCTTACTCTCACCTAGTCCCACCGACCTGCACTCAGCCCATAACCCTCCATTCCTTTCCTGTCCTTATAGCTATCCAATCTAACTTTAAATGACAACATCGAACCTGCCTCAACCACTTCTGCTGGACATTCGGTGTTTTGGGTGGAAATGTCGGCTGTCCATTTTCCTCTATAGCTGTTTCCTGACTTGCAGAGTTCCTCCAGCAATTTAGATTTTTCTTGCGTCAAAGTTTGATCTAATGCTTTTTTATACATTGTCGGGATGTAGTGTTTACAAGGACACCAACTGCTACCCATTCACAGGCGCTCTTCCCAGATTGCTCACTGTCATGCAGCACAGAAAGAGCCAATTCAGCCTATTGAGCTCCTGCCAACCATCATGCTTCCATTGATACCAACCCTACATGGTCCCATAAGACCATAAGACAAAGGAGCAGAAGTAGGCCATTCGGCCCATCGAGTCTGCTCCGCCATTTTATCATGAGCTGATCCATTTTATCCTATTTAGTCCCACTGCCCCGCCTTCTCACCATAACCTTTGATGCCCTGGCTACTTAGGCACCTATCAATCTCTGCCTTAAAGTCCCATTGAAGTCCCATTTCATCCTCTGCATTGACATCAACTACCTGCAGATTCTAATACTCAACATAAGTACAACTATATTGTCTTTGAAATATGGGAAGAGCTTCCAGAAGAAACCCACACAGTCACTGGCAGAACTGGCAAACTCCACGTAGACAGCATTCGAGGTCAGGAATGAACTCAGGTTGCTCAGCTTGGAGTTAGAAAAGTAGAAAAGCACTGCATACAAATCGGCCCTTCATCCCATCTAGTCCTTGCCAAACCATTTAAACTGCCTACTCTCATCCACCTACACCCCGGCCATAGCACTTCATAACCAGGCCACCCATGTACCCTCCAAACTTCTCCTAAACTTTGAAATTGAGCTCACTGCACTTGTTACGTGTCAGCAGCCCTACTCACTGTGGCATCGTCCTGTCTTAGTGAACAGCCATGGTATAAATGGTGAAGGTCATCTTTATTTCTGCACACACGTTGCTCCAGGATTTTTGATATAGTTGCAAAGGAGGAGCATCAATTTATACCTAAGTCAGAGCTATATCAGATACAGAGAGGAAATTGGCAATGCCAGCAGCTCTGTGCAAGTGTCATCCAGTCCTACTGGAGCTTATGAACCTAAGCAATGCTACCAAAAAAAGCTTCTGCCAGTGTCTACAGTACATCTTGATGAAAGAATACCCTTAAGTAATTGTATTGAAGATCGAGGAAGTAGTTGCTTTAACGAGCAGAGACACTGGCTGCCATTCAGCCTATCTTGTTTTGAATGGGATCAAGTGTCATTGAAGCTGGACTCCAACACGGCTGATTTTGTGTCCCCAACAACTACAGGCTGCACTTATATGGTGCCCTGAATCTAGCACACCTGCCAAAGTACTCTTTAGTAAAGGCACTCTATTCAAACAGAGGAGGCCACAAAGTAGTGTCCTGATGTAGTGTCCAGCCCGAAATGTCAACTGTTCATTCCCCTCCATAGATGCCGCTTGAACTGCTGAGTTCCTCCAGTATTTTGTGTGAGGCTGTTGATGACAAAAGGTTAGTTGATGAGCCAAAGGTTAAGGAGAATCTTAAAGGAAGAGAAAAAAATGAAGGACTGAAGAGGGAGATTAGGAATTTAAGGGCACTGGCCGTGGATGACTGAAAGTACTACTGAGTATGAGAAGACAATACAAAATGGGCAAAGATAACAGTATACCTGAAGTCAAAGGCAGAGCACGGGAAAAATATTAAAAAGGTTAAACTGAAGGCTGTTTATCTGAGTATATCCAGCAATTATAATGAATACATCATGCCAACCGCCACGGCAGTGTACTGGTTTGCATGATGCCATTACAGCTCGGGGCACGGTGGAGCTCAGAGTTTAGTTCCAGTGCCGCACTGTAAGGAGTCCCTCTGTGTCCTCCCTGTGGAATGCATGGGGTTTCTTCCAGCTTCCCTGGTTTCCTCCCACAGTCCAAAGACGTACCGGGTAGGATAACTGGCCTTTGAAAATTGTCCTGTGATCTTGTTAGGGTTAATTAGGTTTGTGGGGGTTTGCGGGGGGGGGGCGCCACGGCTCTAAGGGCTGGAATGGCCTACTCTGCACGGTATCGCTAAATAACTAAATGAAATAGGTTAATAAGCAAATTAATGGCACATATCAGTATCAGTAACTGTATGGTCATTACAAAGGCCTAAAACATGCAAAGTGTCACAGCTGGGAGCTACATATTCCAGGAAGCTTATCTTCTCAGAGGAGACAAAATAAAAATAGGGGGAAGAGTAGATCTGTTATTAAAGTTTGGGCGAATGTGGGAGAAAGGATCAACAAGTGAAATTGTTTATGGTGAAGTTAAAAGACCAAGGGGTGGAAACATTGGTGGGAGTTGTTCATAGATCCTGAAATATTAGTGATAGCTTCAACCATTAAATTTAGGAGCAGAATTAGGCCATTCAACCCATTCACCATTCAATCCTAGCTGGTTATTTTCCCTCTCAGCCCCATTCTTCTGCCTTCTCCCGTATCCTTTGACACCCTTACTAAAGAAGAGCCTATAAACCTCTGCTTAGAAATATCCACTGACCTGGACTCCACAGTCATCTGTGAATTCCACAGGTTTACCACTCTCTGGCTAAATAAATCCCTCATCTCTGTTTTAAAGGGACATCCTTCTATTCCGCCCTATGGTTCTGGACTCTCCTACTATTGGAAACATCCTCTCCACATCTACTCTATCGAGGCTTTTCAATATTTGGTAACCTTCAATGAGATATACCCTCCCCCCTCCACTCATTCTTCTAAACTCCAGCGAGTTTAGGCCCAGAGCCATCAAACACTCCTCAAAAGGATCATTCTTATAAACCTCCTCGGAAATTTCTCCAATAACAGCACATCCTTTCTTTCATATGGAACCCAAATTTTATAGTCATGTAGTACTACAACAAAGAAATAGGCTGTGCAGCCCATCCAGTCCATGCTGACTTGATCTATCCAGGCCCAACTATCAACACTAAGACTATATCCCCCTCATCCATGGACCTATTGAAACTTCTCTTAAATGTTACAATGAAGCCGCTTCAGCTAGTTCTGCTGGCAGCTCATTTTGCACTCGTGCCACACTCTGTGACTGAAGTTTCCCCTCAGTCTCCTCTTGAATATCACACCTTTCACCCTAACCCTATGGCCTTTAGTTCTAGTCTGGCCCACCATGAGGGAAAAAAAAGCCTGCATGCATTCACCCTATCTACACCCTCTTAATCTACACCTCTATACCATCTCTCCTCCTTCCCATACTCAAAAAAATTACTGATTTTATAAATCAGTAATTTAAAGGCGCAAACGATACAAGCAATACAATAGTGATGGAAAACTTCAGTCTACATTTAGACAAGACAAACCAAAATGGCATGAATCGAACTTCTGCATTGTTGCTGATGTGCATAAGAAATGGATTTTGAAATTAGTACTTTGATCAAGTGAACAGACTACTTCAGGTTTAGTTTATCAAATGAGAAAAGTTAATCGATGATATGGCAGCATGGGAAAACTTAGCTAAGTGATCACAAAAAAGATAAAATTTCAGATACAGTACACACACGCACAGATATATATATATATATATATATATACACACACACACACATATATATATAGAGAGGGAGAGAGGGAGAGAGGAGGAGAGAGAGAGAGAGAAGAGAGAGAGAGAGAGAGAGAGAGAGAGAGAACACACGCACGCTAGAGTGCTTAAGAATTTTTCCACAATACTGTATTTGTCAATGTGGAGAGCAAAGTGTGTTTGTAAATCTGGGGGGAGCAAATGATGTTGGTAATGGTGAGGGTGGAGCACCGCGGGAGGGGTGTGGGACAGATGGTAGAGAGGGAATGCCAGTGGGCCAGTGGTGGGGACTGGCACGGGTGCAGACACACCCATCCCTGAGATACTATGCAAGTTCATTTGATTCCAAACAATTGGTTTGTTGATCATTATAGAATTGTTCTCCAGTGCTTCCCACTCCCTCCCCTCTTCCTTCCTCTATATATAGCTAGGGTGCCTAAGACTTTTGCACAGTATTGTAAGTTGAAGTGTTTTAGTAGAATTTTAAATCAGGGCATTAAATCTGAATGAAGCAAACTGAAAAGACGTGAGACATGAGCTGGCAATGGTGGACTGGGCAAACAAATAATGATTTACCTTTAAAATATTGAAATACAACTAAAACTAAATAGAAAGGATGTTCCCTATAATGGGGGAGTCCAGGATCAGAGGGAACAGTCACTGAATAGAGGAACATCCCTTTAGAACAGAGATGAAGAGGAATTTCTTTAGTCAGAAGGTGATGAATCTGTGGAAATCATTCCCACACATAGCTGTGGAGGCCAAGTTATTGGGTATACTTAAAGCAGAAGTTGTTGATTTGTGAAGGTGCCAATGGTTATGGGAAGAGGGCAGGAGAATGGGATGGAGAGGGATAATAAATCAGCCATGATGGAGAAGCAGTGCAGACTCGAGGGGCCAAATGGCCTAATTCTGCTCCGATGTCTATGTCTTATAATGAAGGTCCCTCTAATGCGTGATAGGCTAACAGGAACAACATAGAACATAGAATAGTCCAGCACAGTACAGATCTTTCGGCCCACAATGTTGTGCGGACCCTTAAACCCTGCCTCCCATATAACCCCCCCACCTTAAATTCCTTCATATACCTGTCTAGTAGTCTCTTAAATTTCACTAGTGTATCTGCCTCCACCACTGACTCAGGCAGTGCATTCCACGCACCAGCCACTCTCTGAGTAAAAAACCTTCTTCTACTATCCCCCTCGAACTTCCCACCCCTTACCTTAAAGCCATGTCCTCTTGTACTGAGCAGTGGTGCCCTGGGGAAGAGGCACTGGCTATCCACTCTATCTATTCGTCTTATTATCTTGTACACCTCTATCACGTCTCCTCTCATTCTCCTCCTCTCCAAAGAGTAAAGCCCTAGCTCCCTTAATCTCTGATCATAATGCATACTCTCTAAACCAGGCAGCATCCTGGTAAATCTCCTCTGTACCCTTTCCAATGCTTCCACATCCTTCCTATAGTGAGACGACCAGAAATGGACACAGTACTCCAAGCGTGGTCTAACCAGAGTTTTATAGAGCTGCATCAGAGGGGCCCAGCTGTGGCTCTCAAAAGAAGTAAAAGGTAGCACTAAATTAATGGAAAAGATATATCACGTTGCCAGAAAAAGTTGCAAGTCTGAGGATTTCAGAATTCTGCAAAGGAAGACCAAAGCAGTGAAAGCAAAGTACAAGGTTATGTCGTGTAAAACATAAAACCTGGTGGTAAAAGGTTTAATAGACCTGTAAAAAAACATGAAGTAATATGTCCCCTTCCAAATTGAGATGAGTAGAACTACAGAGAAATTGAGCAGATTATTGGCAGAGAAATATGTTTTGTCCACCTTGAAGCAAGAGAATCTTCTGGAAATAGTGGAGAACAAAAGGCTTGAAGTGAATGAGAAACCTCAAAGAAGTTAGCATTTGTAAACATGAGTATTTGGAGAAGTTAAGAGGAATGCAAGGCAATAAATTTCATGACCTAATGACCTTCACCCTAAGCTTTGAAGGAGATGGCTGTGTAGATAATGGGGGCACTAGTTGTTATCTTCCAAAATTCCACAGATTCATGAACAGTTCACACAGCTGGAAGGTAACAAATGGAACCTTACTTTTATGAAAGGAGGGGAAGAGAAAGCAGGGAGCTACTAAATATTTAGCCTGACATTAGTAGTGTGGAATAAACTGGAAATTATTATGGTAATAGGATAGCTAGCTTGAGTTTTATTTGTCCTATTTACATCGAAGCATAGTGAAAGGAGTCATTTGAGTCGATGACCAGCACAGTCTGAGGATTGTGCTGGGAACAGCCTACAATTCTTTTAACCCTCACCTGTATCACAGGTTTCAATCAATGATCTCACTTTTATGGACTCTTTATCTCATTATTTATTGCTATTTATTTATATTTGCATTTGCACAGCTTGCTGTCTTCTGCATTCTGGTTGATCCTCATTGATCCTGATCTCTCATTGATCCTGTTATAGATGCTATTATATCAGCTTGCTGAGTCTGCCCACAGGATAATAAGTCTCAGGGTTGTATATGGTGATATACATTTACTTTGATAATAAAATGTACTTTGAACTTTGAACTTTAGTACCAGCCCACCCATCATTAAGGACATATATACAGAAAAGTGCTGGAAAAAGGCCAGCATTATCATGAGAGATCCCACCCACCCTGTATATGGATTGTTTACCCTACTCCCATTAGGGAGGAGAATACGCCATGATCACTAGACTCAAAAGCCGTTACTTCTCCCAAAGAACAGGAATTCTGCAGATGCTGGAAATTCAAGCAACACACATCAAAGTTGCTGGTGAACGCAGCAGGCCAGGCAGCATCTCTAGGAAGAGGTACAGTCGACGTTTCAGGCCGAGACCCTTCGTCAGGACTAACTAAAGGAAGAGAGAGTAAGAGGTTTGAAAGTTGGAGGGGGAGGGGGAGATCCAAAATGATAGGAGAAGACAGGAGGGGGAGGAATGGAGCCAAGAGCTGGACAGGTGATTGGCAAAAGGGATACGAGAGGATCACTTCTCCCAAAGTGTTAGGCTGATCAACACCTCCACCCATTAACCCATCCCACCAGACATCTCCTCGTGTCACTTTATGCACATAATGCCTTTGTATATAAGAGTTACATGTACATTGTGTTTTATAGGATTGTTATTATATTTATATTCGGTGTTATTTTTTGTGCTTTATTGTATTCATAATCCTTATTGAGTATTTAAATTTTGTCCTCCCTTACACTCACGTACTGAAGAATGACAATCTTGAAACATGAATCTTACGTGTCTTTGGAATGTGGGGAGAAGCTGGAGCACTCATGCGGTCACAGGGCAGAACATACAAGCTCCTCACAGATAACAGTGGTAATTGAACTCTAACTGCAATTGCTGCCCGTAATGCATTACACTGCCCACCATGCTACCATACCACCCTTTACGATACTGTGCCACCCTTGGCACTACTGTACCCGCCTTGAAGCTACTATGCTACCCTTCCCTCTACCATGCTGCCCTTCTCTTGGAATTCTGAGGTTGCAACAAGCAGGGTACAAATCAAATGATCTGGTGTACATGGACTTTTCGAACGTCTTCAATAAGGTGCCATTAAAGAATACTGAACACAACTGGAACAGGCAGACGCAATAGATTCTGCAGATGGTGGAAATCTTGAGCAACACACACACACACACACACACACACACACACACGATACTGGAGGACCTCTGCAGGACCTGCAGCATCTACAGAGGTCAGGCTGAGATGCTGCCTGACTTGTTGTCTTGTTGTGTTCCCCCAGCATTTCACCTGAGCTACACTAGATTTGGGGAAAGTACAGGCATGAATTGAGGCTCGGTTAATGGGTTGAAACAGAAAATACAAGATTTCCAGTTGGGAGGCTACATTTAGTGGACATTAACACTGGGGTCCCAACTCCTTACAAGTAAGCAGCTCAGCAGCTCAGGCAGCACCTATGGAGAAAAATAAAGAGCCAATGTTTCAGGCTGAGACCCTTCATCAGGACTCATAAAGGCTCCTTGTTAAGGGACTCAGCCCACAATGGCATCTTCTCCATAGATGCTGCCTGATCTGCTGAGTTCCTCCAGCATTTTGTGTGTGTTACTCAGAATATATCATGATAGATACAGAATTACCACAATGCTAGTAGACAAATGAAGTGGAAATTTCATGATGAAGTAGAATGAGAATTCAAAGGGCCATCTTTATCATAAAAGAGGTATGTTGTAGAATCTTACAGCATTGGGACAGAAACTGTCCTTGAACTGTGTTCTCAGGGGAAGAAGAGAGATCGACAGGGTGAGAGGAGTCTTTGATTACGTTGACTGCTTAGACGAGGCAGCAGGACATGTAGACAGATTCATTGGAGGGGTGGAAGGCAGCTGATTGGCTGAAAGATTGCCTGGAAACAAAAATCTGTAGTTGCGCTTACATGTTTGCAAGATCTACATGTACTGCAGTGAAGAGTCATAGAAAAACTAATGGCATGCTGGCCTTCATAACAAGGGGAATTGAGTATAAGAGCAAAGAGGTCCTTCTGCAGCTGTACAGGGCCCTGGTGAGACCACACCTGGAGTACTGTGTGCAGTTTTGGTCTCCAAATTTGAGGAAGGACATTCTTGCTATTGAGGGAGTTCAGCGCAGGTTCACAAGGTTAATTCCCGGGATGGCGGGACTGTCATATGTCGAAAGATTGGAGCAACTGGGCTTGTATACTCTGGAATTTAGAAGGCTGAGAGGGAATCTTATTGAAACATATAAGATTATTAAGGGATTGGACATGCTGCAGGCAGGAAGCATGTTCCCGCTGATGGGTGAGTCCAGAACCAGAGACCACAGTTTAAGAATTAGGGGTAGGCCATTTAGAACGGAATTGAGGAAAAACTTTTTCACCCAGAGAGTGGTGGATATATGGAATGCTCTGCCCCAGAAGGCTGTGGAGGCCAAGTCTCTGGATGCTTTCAAGAAAGAGATGGATAGAGTTCTTAAAGATAGCGGAATCAAAGGTTATGGGGATAAGGCAGGAACTGGATACTGATAGTGGATGATCAGCCATGATCACAGTGACTGGCGGTGCTGGCTCGAAGGGACAAATGGCCTACTCCTGCACCTATTGTCTATTGTCTATAACACTAGAGCATAGAAACTGGACTTTCAGTTCATTTAGTCCATGCTAAACTATTATTCTGCCTAGTCCCATTGACCTGCACTCAGACCATATTCCTCCATCACCCTCCTATTCATATACCTATCTAAATTTCTCTTAAATGTTGAAATTGATCCCACATCCAGCACTTCCACTAGTGGCTTATTCCACACTCTCTCCACCCTCTGAGTGAAGATGTTCCTGTGAAACATTTCATCTTTCACCTTTAACCCATGACTTCTAGTTCTAGTCTCACCCACCCTCTGTGAAAAGAAGCCTGCTTGCATTTATCCTATCGATACCCCTCATAATTTTGTAAACCTCTATAAAATCTCCCCTCATTCTCCTACACTCTGTGGAATAAAGTCCTCATCTAATCAACCTTTCCCTATAACTCAGGTCCTCAATCCAGGGAATACCCTTCTAAATTTTCTCTGCAGGAGATCAGAACATACATTTAGGATAAGCATGATAATTTAGACAGCCACGTTACTTTGAGTGAATGTGCACCACCCAGGTAGGAATTGGTGAACTGTGGCACACTCATTCAAAAGAATGCAGGGCTCCAAACTGCAGAGTCATCAGGCGCACGCTATATGAATCCAATGACGGATTTTGGTCTGATCTCACTGCAGCTCATGGAGATCTTGCAAAGGTGTTAGGAGAACCGCAGATTTTTATTTTCAGCACTTTATTGTGAAATTGAACACTTTGGTGGAAGCTGTCAAGAAATAAGGCTCAACATTATTACTATAGAATCCACTCTGACACATTGAATCAGCCTAAAGACAGAGTAATGTTGACACATCAGGGAAAGTTTGTTGAAATTCTCTTGTTGGATTCAAGATCACAATAAGCATTTTGGTGTTTTTATGGCTCTGAAAATCGTACAACGTAAACAAGACACATAGCAACTACTGATTTAGGATTGACCAAATGATTGGTGGCTTTCAATAAACACAAGAGGTTCTATAGAGGCTGAAAATTCAGAGCAAGACACATAAAATGCTGAAGAAACTCAACAGATCAGGCAGCATCTGTGGAGGGGAGCAAGAAGTCAACATTGCAGGCTGAGGCATTTCACCAGGAAGGGTCTTGGCCTGGAATATTGACTCTTAATTTACTTCTATAGAAGCAGCCTGATGTAATATCTTTCAACATCAAACAAATCTACTATGTTGCTTGAAATTACCAACAAAAAATGACATAAAAGAAAATGTTGCATTGTCCATTTTGCAATCAAAACATAATCACAATCATATACAAAAGACTAAGAAATGAAATGTTTCAAAACAAGAAAGTAGAAATATTAATGAGAATTTATTTCTTACATTGGCAGCCCCAAATAAAGTCAGCTGCCAATAACAGGAAAAGTGGAAGAGATGGTCAGCAGAGAATTAAACCTTTTAGTTGGCAGAATGCAAAACAAAATCAGCTAGCAACAAATTTATTTCAATCTTAAATTATGAATATGGAACAAATAGAAGAAGAAATGCAATTAATTCTTAAGTTACGGTTAATCTCAGTGCAAGTGAAGATGCATTTATAAGTTTATTGTGATTTGATAAATGCTCAGATAATGGCGATTACTCCTTGTTTGGCAAGATAAATGCATCATAGTTTGCAATTATAGCCAGTTAAGAAGATTTATTAGGAACATTTGCTTAGCTTTATATCGTATGTAGTACAGAGTCTGCTTTGCAATAAAACCCTATTCCATAATATCACATTTAACAGTGAACCAGTTTGTTAAGAATAGATAATGAACTGATTTGTACCCTATCAAAAATGTTTTAATGATGACTTTCCAGCAGAGATACACCACACATAAATCCCTAACTACAAATAATCATGAAATGGGGAATAAGAGGGGTGACGAAGAGATAGGGTTAAATGTCATGAGTACATCAGCAAACACATGGATACATAAGAATATAATGGGAGAAGCCCATTTGTTCCACCTTCATAATTTAACATCAAAATAAATAAATTTGGTTGGTAGCTGACTCTTTTGACAATTTGTCCCTTCAAGTCTGCTCAACCAGTTAATAAAATCATATCTTCTTCGGTGATATTTTCCTGTACAATCTCCAAATTCCTTGATTCGCTAATATCCAAAATTCTACTGATCTCTGTACTCAATGACTTTGGGCTCTACAGCCTACCATGGTACAGAATTCCAAAAAATTCGATGGACAAAACTCTCCTCATCCCAGTTGAAACCATCTAACCAGCTGAAGGGTTTTGGCCTGAAGCGTCAACTGTACTCTTTTCCTAAATGCTGCCTGGCCTGCTGAGTTCCTCCAGCATTTTGTGTGTGTTAACCAGTTGAAATCCTGTGCGAATTTTTATGGTTCAATAAGTTCAGTTTACATTGTTTTAAACATCAGATAATATAGGTCTGGCCTATCTACTCTCTCCTCATGATTCCAAACGCCCATCTGTGGCACTCGCTTTATGATTAGCGCAATGTTTCCTTCAGGTGCAATCTCATCAACACCCCATAATTGCAGCAACATTATTTTTAATTTAAGTCCCTTCATTATAAAGGCTAACATAACATTTGCCTTCTGAACTGCTTGCTGGCTATCAGCGACTCATCTTCAAGGACAGGGAGCTGCCTTTTAAAATAAACCCTATCATTGCACACCCCTCTGTTTTCTGCACAAAGAGGAAGGATCAAGGATCGACATTATTCGCTATATACATTTGCTTGTACTAGGAAATTGCTGTGGTGTGTTGGCGTGGCATACAACAAAAGACAACAACATTCAACAATTACAAACAACAGGAATTCTGCAGATGCTGGAAATTCAAGCAACACACATAAAAGTTGCTGGTGAACGCAGCAGGCCAGGCAGCATCTCTAGGAAGAGGTGCAGTCGATGTTTCAGGCTGAGACCCTTCGTCAGGACTAACTGAAGGAAGAGTGAGTAAGGGATTTGAAAGTTGGAGGGGGAGGGGGAGATCCAAAATGATAGGAGAAGACAGGAGGGGGAGGGATGGAGCCAAGAGCTGGACAGGTGATTGGCAAAAGGGATACAAGAGGATCATGGGACAGGAGGTCCGGGAAGAAAGACAAGGGGGGGGGGAACCCAGAGGATGGGCAAGGGGTATATTCAGAGGGACAGAGGGAGAAAAAGGAGAGTGAGAGAAAGAATGTGTGTATAAAAATAAGTAGCAGATGGGGTACGAGGGGGAGGTGGGGCCTTAGCAGAAGTTAGAGAAGTCGATGTTCATGCCGTCAGGTTGGAGACTACCCAGACGGAATATAAGGTGTTGTTCCTCCAACCTGAGTGTGGCTTCATCTTTACAGTAGAGGAGGCCGTGGATAGACATGTCAGAATGGGAATGGGATGTGGAATTAAAATGTGTGGCCACTGGGAGATCCTGCTTTCTCTGGCAGACAGAGCATAGGTGTTCAGCAAAGCGGTCTCTCAGTCTGCGTCGGGTCTCGCCAATATATAAAAGGCCACACCGGGACCACCGGACGCAGTATATCACCCCAGCCGACTCACAGGTGAAGTGTTGCCTCACCTGGAAGGACTGTTTGGGGCCCTGAATGGTGGTAAGGGAGGAAGTGTAAGGGCATGTGTAGCACTTGTTCCGCTTACACGGATAAGTGCCAGGAGGGAGATCAGTGGGGAGGGATGGGGGGAACGAATGGACAAGGGAGTTGCGTAGGGAGCGATCCCTGCGGAATGCAGAGAGGGGGGGAGGGAAAGATGTGCTTAGTGGTGGGATCCCGTTGGAGGTGGCGGAAGTTACAGAGAATAATATGTTGGACCCGGAGGCTGGTGGGGTGGTAGGTGAGGACCAGGGGAACCCTATTCCTAGTGGGGTGGTGGGAGGATGGAGTGAGAGCAGATGTACGTGAAATGGGGGAGATGCGTTTAAGAGCAGAGTTGATAGTGGAGGAAGGGAGGCCCCTTTCTTTAAAAAAGGAAGACATCTCCCTCGTCCTAGAATGAAAAGCCTCATCCTGAGAGCAGATGCGGCGGAGATGGAGGAATTGCGAGAAGGGGATGGCGTTTTTGCAAGAGACAGGGTGAGAAGAGGAATAGTCCAGATAGCTGTGAGAGTCAGTAGGCTTATAGTAGACATCAGTGGATAAGCTGTCTCCAGAGACAGAGACAGAAAGATCTAGAAAGGGGAGGGAGGTGTCGGAGATGGACCAGGTAAACTTGAAGGTAGGCTGAAAGTTGGAGGCAAAGTTAATAAAGTCAACGAGCTCTGCATGCATGCAGGAAGCAGCACCAATGCAATCGTCGATGTAGTGAAGGAAAAATGGGGGACAGATACCAGAATAGACAGGGAACATAGATTGTTCCACAAAACCAACAAAAAGGCAGGCATAGCTAGGTCCCATACGGGTGCCCATAGCTACACCTTTAGTTTGGAGGAAGTGGGAGGAGCCAAAGGAGAAATTATTAAGAGTAAGGACTAATTCCGCTAGACGGAGCAGAGTGGTGGTAGAGGGGAACTGATTAGGTCTGGAATCCAAAAAGAAGCGTAGAGCTTTGAGACCTTCCTGATGGGGGATGGAAGTATATAGGGACTGGACATCCATGGTGAAAATAAAGCGGTGGGGGCCAGGGAACTTAAAATCATTGAAAAGTTTAAGAGCATGAAAAATGTCACGAACATAGGTAGGAAGGGATTGAACAAGGGGGGATAAAACCGAGTCGAAGTATGCAGAAACGAGTTCGGTGGGACAGGAGCAAGCTGAGACAATAGGTCGGCCAGGACAGGCAGGTTTGTGGATCTTGGGTAGGAGGTAGAAACGGGAAGTGCGAGGTGTGTGATCTATAAGGTTGGTAGCAGTGGATGGGAGATCCCCTGAGCGGATAAAGTCGGTGATGGTGTGGGAGACAATGGCCTGGTGCTCCTTAGTGGGGTCACAATCGAGGGGTAAATAAGAGGAGGTATCCGCGAGTTGTCGCTGTGCCTCGGCAAGGTAGAGGTCAGTACGCCAGACTACAACAGCACCCCCCTTATCGGCGGGTTTAATAATAAGGTTAGGATTAGTGGAGAGCAGAGCATTCTGAAGGAGTGGGGTTGGAATGGGGACAAGGTGCGGTGAAGTCGAGACGGTTGATGTCCCGTCGGCAGTCAGCGATAAAGAGATCCAGAGCAGGCAGAAGACCAGAGCGGGGTGTCCATGAAGAAGAGGACAGTTGAAGACGGGAGAAGGGGTCATCGGTGGGGGTGGAAGAGTCCTTGCCGAAGAAGTAGGCTCGGAGACGGAGACGGCGGAAGAAAAGTTCCCCATCATGGCGAACATGGAACTCGCTGAGGTGTGGGCGAAGGGGGACAAAGGTGAGGCCCTTACGGAGGACAGAGCGCTCTGCCTCCGACAGTTGAAGGTCAGAGGGGATGGTAAAGACCCGGCACGGATGAGAATTGGGATCAGAGGGGGGAGGGGGGGAAGCTGGGGGTGTCAATGGAGAGGGGAGGGTTGGGGTGAGAGGAAGATGGAGCCTCTGAGGACCCAACATTCAACAATTGTATGGAGTAAATAATCAAATAAAAAAAAAGTTGCCGGCTGGTGGTGTAGTAGCTTCAGCACCAGACTTCAAGGTGGGTGGTCATAGGTTTGAATCCGGCAGGCTCCTTGCACGCTTTCTGTCAGCGCTGGATCGAGCTCGCAACTCAGCCTCATAAAATACAGGCAAGCAGCAAGGAAAAAATGGAGCCCAATGCGCCACATAACACATAACAAAAATAAAGTTAGTGGCGTAAATACAGATATAGAATGAGATGTGTATAAATATAAAAATACCAGCAATATTTACAATGTAAACAGCATTAGAAAATGTGGTTTAAAGTGTTCGCAGTGCAGTGACAGGGATAAATAGATAGAGAGGGGTGGGAGTGCTAACAGGAATGGTTGATTTGATTAACAGCCGGGGGAAGAAACTTTTAAGATTCTGTGAAGTTTTTGTTTTAATAGCCCTATATTGCCTTCCAGAAGGGAGATTTTAGATGACGTTGTGATTTTTCCACGTCATCCAAAATCTAAACTCTTTAGACTCTGGACTAGTTCCTGAGGACTGGAGGGTGGCTAATGTAACCCCGCTTTTTAAAAAAGGGAGGGAGAGAGAAACCGGGGAATTATAGACTGGTTAGCCTGACATTGGTGGTGGGGAAACTGCTGGAGTCAGTTATCAAGGATGTGATAACAGCACATTTGGAAAGCGGTGAAATCATCAGACGAAGTCAGCATGGATTTGTGAAAGGAAAATCATGTCTGACGAATCTCATAGAATTTTTTGAGGATGTAACTAGTAGAGTGGATAGGGGAGAACCAGTGGATGTGGTATATTTGGATTTTCAAAAGGCTTTTGACAAGGTCCCACACAGGAGATTAGTGTGCAAACTTAAAGCACACGGTATTGGGGGTAAGGTATTGATGTGGATAGAGAATTGGTTAGCAGACAGGAAGCAAAGAGTGGGAATAAACAGGACCTTTTCAGAATGACAGGCGGTGACTAGTGGTGTACCGCAAGGCTCAGTGCTGGGACCCCAGTAGTTTACAATATATATTAATGACTTAGACGAGGGAATTAAATGCAGCATCTCCAAGTTTGCGGATGACACAAAGCTGGGCAGCAGTGTTAGCTGTGAGGAGGATGCTAAGAGGATGCAGGGTGACTTGGATAGGTTAGGTGAGTGGGTAAATTCATGGCAGATGCAATATAATGTGGATAAATGTGAGGTTATCCACTTTGGTGGCAAGAACAGGAAAACAGATTATTATCTGAATGGTGGCCGATTAGGAATAGGGGAGGTGCAATGAGACCTGGGTGTCATTGTACACCAGTCATTCAAAGTGGGCATGCAGGTACAGCAGGCGGTGAAAAAGGCGAATGGTATGCTGGCATTTATAGCGAGAGGATTCGAGTACAGGAGCAGGGAGGTACTACTGCAGTTGTACAAGGCCTTGGTGAGACCACACCTGGAGTATTGTGTGCAGTTTTGGTCCCCTAATCTGAGGAAAGACATTCTTGCCATAGAGGGAGTACAAAGAAGGTTCACCAAATTGATTCCTGGGATGGCAGGACTTTCATATGATGAAAGACTGGATCGGCTAGGCTTATACTCTCTGGAATTTAGAAGATTGAGGGGGGATCTTATTGAAATGTATAAAATCCTAAAGGGATTGGACAGACTAGATGCAGGAAGATTGTCCCCGATGTTGGGGAAGTCCAGAATGAGGGGTCACAGACTGAGGATAAAGGGGAAGCCTTTTAGGACCGAGATGAGGAAAAACTTCTTCACACAGAGAGTGGTGAATCTGTGGAATTCTCTGCCACAGGAAACAGTTGAGGCCAGTTCATTGGCTATATTTAAGAGGGAGTTAGATGAGGCCCTTGTGGCTAAAGGGATCGGGGGTATGGAGAGAAGGCAGGTACAGGGTTCTGAGTTGAATGATCAGCCATGATCATACTGAATGGCAGTGCAGGCTTGAAGGGCCGAATGGCCTACTCCTGCACCTATTTTCTATGTTTCTATTTTTCTATGTCATATTCCATCTGCCAGGTCTTGCAGACTCACTCTGTTTGTCCATATCTTTTGAAGCTTCTTTACATCCTATTCCACAGTCACAATTCACCTCATTTGGTGCCATCGGCAAATGCGGAAAGATGGTATTTGGTCCCATCAGCCAAATGGCTGCAAACAAGCACCAAACCTTGCAGTCTGCCACTCATCACACACAAAAAATGCTGGTGAACGCAGCAGGCCAGGCAGCATATATAGGAAGAGGTACAGTTGATGTTTCGGGCCGAGACCCTTCGTCAGGACTAACTGAAAGAAGAGATAGTAAGAGATTTGTAAGTGGGAGGGGTAGGGGGAGATCCAAAATGATAGGAGAAGGCAGGTTCCTCCCCCTCTCACTTTCAAATCTCTTACTATCTCTTCACGGCCCAAAGCGTCAACTGTACCTCTTCCTATAGATGCCACCTGGCCTGCTGCGTTCACCAGCATTTTTTATGTGTGTTGCTTGAATTTCCAGCATCTGCAGATTTCCTCGTGTTTGCCACTCATAACAGCCTGTCAAACTGAGAATGTCTGTTTATCCCCACTCTCTGCTTCTGCCCCACAAACTGATTCTCAACCCATGTCACTGCATTAATTGCAATTCTCTGTGCTCTAACTTTGTTGACCAAACCCTATCTTGGACTTCTTTGAAAGCCTTCCAAAACTCCAAATAAACCATGTTCACAAACTCTTTGTTATTTGTTCTACTGACCACATTCTGAAAGACGTTGAGAAGAATAATCTAACATAATTTTCCTTCCATTAATCTGTGCTGGCCCTTGCCTATCCTGTTATTCACGGCCTTCTATAATTATATAATTTATTATAGATTCCACTGTTCTTAAGTCAATAATTCAATAATTCCAGCTTTTTTGCTCCTTCTTTCTGTAACAGCAGAGTCACATTTGCTACCTTCCAAGGCACAGGAATATTACCAGAATTTACCACATTTTGAAAGACCACAATCAGGGTGATCAGGAATTTCAAAGCCATCTCTTTGGAGTATTCCAAGATGCAGATTATTTGGATAAGCATTTTATTAAATACACCCCCATATCTAATCAGTCAATAATGTGGCAGCACCTCAATGCTGCTGTAACAGGAGAAGACCATGAACGTACACTCAGGGGTCATTACTTTATTAGGGACACATCAGTATATTATGCAGTGCAAGTCATTGGGTATAATTAAATCAGAGGTTGATAGATTCTTGGTGGGTAAGGATGCTAGGGGTTGTGGGGAGAAGGCAGGAGAATGGGTTTGAGAGGGGAGGGATAATAAGTCAGCCATGATGGAGTGGGCAGAGCCGAATATCCTAATTCTGCTCCTATGCCTTATGATCCTACGGACAATGGGAGCAAGAAGGGAGATGAGCAAGTGGCATTTGACAGCAGTGAGACTGGTACAGGGAAACAAGCTCACAAAGGGCAGGAAGATCAGAGGAAACCAGAGGTGTGTAGGATCATAGTTACATCAAGAGATAAGGGCCAGAGTACATGACACCTGAGGAGAGATTTGGCTTGGTGAAGAAAGGGACTAGACAGCTGAATCATTAGTCTTAATCTTCATGACAAAGTTGGAGGAAAGTTGGTCAAAAAAACAACCATAAAATTAGTGGTGAAGATGGAGAGGTGAAGCAAATTATTATCAGCATGCACGAGTGCGCTTGTAGTTGACGGCACGCAGGTGATAAATTGCAAGAGAGTAGAACAGACACCAGAGGAACATCACAGGTGAATGCTTAGAAATAACATGAAAACTGACTATAAGTGTGGAAATACACTCAATGTGAGTATCTCAGAAACTGCTGATCTCCTGAAATGTTCACGCACAACAGTCTCTCGAGTTCACAGAGAATGATGTGAAAAACAAACAAAAAATCAAGTGAGAGGAAATTCTGTGGACAAAAAAGCCTTGTTAATGACAGAGGACAGAGGAGAGTGGCCAGACTGGTTCAAGCTGACAGGAAGGTGACAGTAACTCAAGTAACTGTGTGTTACAGCAGTAGTAAACAAAGGAGTATCCCTGAATGCACAACACGTTGAACCTTGAAGCGGATCAGCTACAGCAGCAGAAGACTACACCGGGCTCCACTCCTGTACCTAATCAAGCAGTCACTGCCAGGGTCTCCCAATGACCCAATGTCTGAATCTTGGAGTTTTCTAAAGAGAAGACTGAAATTTCTAACTATTCTGGTTGCGATGGTCCAGAGGAGATTGATTATGGAGGAAGGTTGCTGGTGGAATGCTCAACGACTGATCACTACTAGACAGAAATGGTCACAGATAGTATCATTAATGATTTGTACTAGGACTGGTTTACTGCTTTGGATGAGTCACAAATCAGATTATTGGAACAGCAACTGGATTTAAACAGTGGGTTCCTTAATTTTTGAATTCAACTGAAGTACTTTAGTACCTTCAAACAAACAAGTCTGGAGTTTGATACATTGTTGTGAGCCTTTCTCAAATACAAGTCAGAATTACCATTTATTGGCCATTCCCACCAATTGACGAGCACTTTACAGTGAATATCCTGAAGTGAGTCTAAATTGAAGCCAATGATATTATTTGCTTTCAACATTATTAATACAGAAAAAACATTCGTCTCTTGCAAGTACAGTAGGTCAGGTGGTCAACATAAAACAAAGCTTTTATCTTCCTCAGCAAATAAATGCACACAAACTGCAATTTGATTCAAATTCAATACATTCTATGTGTCTCATTCATTTTGCTGTTTCACCAGCCTAGTTTCCTCAATTTTCTTGCACAGGCACAAAATTATACAAACACAAATTTATCACATTATTGTTACACATTTAAGTAGCACTGGTACATCCTCTCAAACTTTCTACCTGTTTACTACTGAAAGGCATTGGCTTGGTAACATGTACTCCCTTCTACCAACACGGGTGGTTTTCAAATTTACCGCTAACATTCTCAGATCTAAGCTAAATTTTGCAATTGCCAAGAAGAAACGCAGGGAGGAAAATAAAAGCACAGCAGATGCTGAAAATCTGACATTAACAGAAAATCAGAAAACACTAAGCATGCCAGCTGCATCTGCGGAGAGACGAAGAAATTAACATTCAGACTGAAGATTTTTGATCACAGCTGGGATACCTTCCAGAGTCAATTTCAAAGTCTCCAACTACAGATTATTTGCCTTTTGTCTCTGGGAATAAAGTCCTTGCCAGAATTTGAAAGAATGAGTTAGAAGGAGCACTTGGAAATACGAGGAACATTGCTGATCTTATCGAGGAGTTCTTAAATCATGAGGGGCATAGATAAGGAGAGTGCACATTGTCTTTCCCCCGGGTGGGGAATCAAGAACTAGAAGGTATAGGTTTAGATAAGAAAGATTTAAAGGAACTTAAAGGGCAACTTTTGTTTTACACCGAGGCTAATATGTTCTGTATGTGGAATAAGCTGCCAGAGGAGGTGGGTGAAGCAGGTATATTAACAAATTTTAGAAGGCAATTGGACAGGTAAATGGATATGAATAGTTGCCCACTTGTCCTATCCCCTACCTTCTCTACAACTTAAAACCAACTTCTTTTTCTTACCCATTTCTGGGTAAAGAACATCAGCTTGAACTATTAACTCTGTTCCTTTTTCTACAGATGCTGACTGACATGCTCGAACAGAGTCAGAGAACACCACAGAAACAGGCCCTTCAGCCCATCTAGTCTCTACTGTTTCCACCAATTTCTGTTTCTAACTCAGGAGAGAGAACTGGCTGAAATTATTTCTTCTAAAACACAAACAGACTAATAAGGTGACCGACATAAATAAGATCGTAAGATATAGAAGCAGAATTAGGCCATTTGGCCCATCCAATCTGCTCTGCTGTTTCATCATGGTTGACCCATTTTCCTCTCAACTCCAGTACCCTATTTTCTCCCCATAACCCTTCATACCCTGATTTCTTGCACTACCTAAATCCTTATAGTAAGTCTGATAATAAATTAAGGTTACTATGTGCTGATTCCATTAAAAGGAAATGCAATGAGTTTTAAAATAATGATTTAATCTTCATCTATAACAATCCAGGAAAGCATATCCAGTTGTTCTTTAAGGATATTAGATAATGAAGGAACACAAAACTGCCTAATATTTGTATTATCAGTGACAGCTCAAATAAACGCATTCAAACAAGATGCAAAAGGACAGGCCGGGTTTAATTGCCATTTTTCTGTCGGTAACAATTTTTAAAATTCGTAGCTTCCTTCCTACGTTTCTCTGTGCACTTTTCACTTGCAATCTCCACCTTTCCACTGTGTTCCCTTCTTCTTTCAGCACCACTGAGCAGGTTGACAAGCGGATTCCTTTGCTTTTCACCATATTAAAGCCATTTTCCTGCTCTGACAGCCTGTTCTACACTGCCACCTTACAGCTCCAGCTTCACACTTCTCTGGGCAGCCACTGCTTTTTGACAGACCACTGTCACTTCCCATCATCCTCTCTGTACATTCTCCTCTCTCTCCCCCTCAGCACGCATCCAGACTTTCCTACAAGCACAATTATTTTTTTTGACAAGCCATCCATCAGCTTTAACTTTAAAAGCACTTTCTGCTGATATCCATTGTTAAACCCTTGCTTTCATGAGGCTTGCATGAGAGAATATGATATCAGACATTCAAACTACCAAACCATGTAAATTTACTTTGTTCTCAGCTATGTTTCCAATTTCACGTCCAATTTTTCGGTACATTATGCGGAGTTGTTGTGCTTAATATGATGTTGTCAAATCCCATTAAAGTTCACTGTATCGTGCTGCTCTAAAAACAGGTTACAATTTGCGTTCTATAAAGAAAGGCAAGAGCACAGTCTGAAGTCAAGCTAAATCTTATTAAAATTATCTGCTCAATTGTTACATTTCTGGATGGAGTAATTTGGAGGCATTAGCAGAGACATATATGAAAATGTCACTGTGCCAACTAATGACAACAAAAGCAAAGGAATATATCTGTGAAACTCAATAAAGCTACTTTGCTGGTGACATAAATTTGATGATAATCTGAGGAAATGAATAAGGAACTATCCAGTTTGAATAGGGATTTTTCTATTAAATGACATTGCTACATTTCCACTTGGCCTGGATCGGTCCTAAGGCTTTCTTCTCTACACCACAGAGTTTAAATCTAGGATGTGAGAGAGAGCAGAGCTGGGTGCAGGGGAAGTCTCAAAAGACAACACAGATATTAACTGAATCATGTCTGCAGTTTCTAGTTGTATTGATTTGGGGGGAGGGAGTGTGGGGAGGGTAAAGAAGTAGATACTAGCTCTTCATTTGCAGTGGTTACCAAACATTACCAGAACACAAATGTAAAAAATGTTACTCAATGCATAATGAATATAAGAACTAGCAGTGACTTCGCTGTCTCATGCAACAAAAAGATTAAAAGACAAATGTGTGCAAGCTTATGTCCTTTTCGTATACTTCATCAGTTAAACAGCCTTCCAAATACTTTTATGTTTTCATATTGCAAATCGCAAAATCTAAAATCATTACAACTACCAAAAATGTTCTGAATATTTAATTAATAAAATAACAGTCTCATTTCCACACATAGTAATATGAGCAAAGTAAAAGAGATGCTATTCAGTCAGACTCTCTGCAGGTAAGTTAGAGTTGAATCATTCATGCACCACTTTGAGACGAAATGTACAAGGTGATGTAAGATAAAGAAACTTATTCACTCACACAATACTTGGGATCTGGAATTCAACACTGAAGTAAGATCAATAACTCCTTTAAAAAGGGATTGGATAAGCGACAAGATAATTTGTGGGGAATGATGGGATTGTTCTACTGGGAACTAGCAGACCTGATGGGCCAAATGGCTTCATCTTTCACTGTATCTACGATTCTATGGAAAGAGCTCTCTGAATATTGTTCATGCTTCTGCTTAACGGTACTGTAGTTTTTACAACGAGCTAGCAGAATAACTGAACTGCAGCTTATCTGCAGAGTGTCAGACTGATTAGAATATCGTTTACATTGTTCATACTGTGATGTGTGGGAATGAGACCAAATTTATTTTAATAATTATATAGCTGGTTATTTTTAGTAGTCATAAATATTTTGGTAAATGGAGATCTATAATGAGTAATTTTTCTTTCATGGTTTGTAGATCAGTATGTGATTTAAAAAAAATATATATATGATTTGTAGATCAGTATGTGATTAAAAAATATATTATACATATAAAAAAAAGACGTGTTGGCACGTGGCCAAGTGGTTAAGGTGTCGGTCTAGTGATCTGAAGGTCGCTAGTTCGAGCCTCAGCTGAGGCAGCGTGTTGTGTCCTTGGGCAAGGCACTTAACCACACATTGCTCTGCGACAACACCGGTGCCAAGCTGTATCGGCCCTAGTGCCCTTCCCTTGGACAACATCAGTGGTGTGGAGAGGGGAGACTTGCAGCATGGGCAACTGCCGGTCTTCCATACAACCTTGCCCAGGCCTGCGCCCTGGAAATCTTTCAAGGCGCAAATCCATGGACTCACAAGACTAACGGATGCCTAAAAAAAAACAGAAACCTAAATCATCATATTGTTAGAGTTTAGTTTTCATGATATTTGTCATACAAAGGGAAGTGCTTGGAATCTTTAACTGTTGAAGATTGCAAAAAGGGGATAAGCCTATATACATTCTCCATCTAATTTCTTTTTGACTTATTTTTCAAAATCTCCACCATCGATGGTCCCAAGCCCGGCTGGGAAAGGAGGATGGTTGGGGATGGGGCTAGCAACCCCACCCTGTAAAAACCCAGGGCTACAGAAATGCCAACAGAAGCACCAAAGACATCATCCCTAGGAGAGGAAGGATCTTCGCCTGGAAGACCTTTGAAGTTATGCGGTGAAAGCCGCAAGACTGTGGAAGGCACAGGGCCAATCAACCACAGATAGAAGAAGATAGTGATGGATGGGACACACATTGTGTAAGCCAAGTACAAACATCATCAGGCAAATGCTCACATGGAACCCCCAGGGAAAGCAGACGAGAGGCCAGCTAAAGAACAGCCTGACAGTGTGACCTTGGAGCTCGCACCAAGAAGGTGGGTATACCTGGATTAGGACAGAGGACACTGGGGAGCTGCTGTTGGTGGCTTATGCTGCAGTCGGAGTGATGGGCTAACTAACTTATTTTTCTAAAATTAGAAGTCAAGTTTTAAAGGGCTCTTGATTAGGCCCCCACCCCTCCCAATCTATTAACCCCCAGTCTGACCCCACAACTGCTGGCTCATCCCAGTACTCCATTCGTTAAAACAGAAGACAGATGCTTGCTCTATAAGGCAGCATTAAACTAATTTGTGCACAACTGTGATGCATTCACACCTTGAAATTGGCCTTGAGACCATGCAAAGTTAATAAAGATTCTATTATTTTACTTAAATACGCTTGATAATTATTACTAGCCTGTGACAGTAATGTCCAAAGTGTGCATAAAGCAGCTATGTGCTTGAGTGCAAAAGGTTAAAGCAAAAGACAATTAGCTGAAACAGATGAAAATGAATATAGAAATCAGTTCTGGTCATGGAAACCTCTGAAATGTCTTGTAATTTGAGGAGTGAAAGGAAAATTATAATGTCACATAGGCTTTCAGTCAAGCATATAACATAATTAACATAATTGTACTCTCCTGATGGCACTGATGGCAAGACATTTTTTGAAGATTGCAGGACATAGAATGCTAGTACTAGTTTAAAAAAAGGTAGATTTAACGTACAGAATTGTAATGGAGTACCTTAATAGCTGAGCAGCAAAGTAATTAATCTACCTATTTAACACTGCATATTGGGTTCAAGCTCGGCATTGAGCAGCAATCGAGATCACTAAGTTTTATTCCTTCTGGGTTAACCTACTGTTCCCATCGTTCTGCCCAAGCACAAACACCGCTTGGCTCTTTTTCTCTGCCACAAAATCCCTTCAAAGCAACAAAGTAGCTTCACGTGATGAAGGAATGCGCAATCCATTCACTCATCCTGCAGCTGAACAAGGGAAATGTGGAGCTGAGTAGGTCAAAATAAACCTTGAAAAATGCAGAGCAGCTGAATAGAGAATAATTAATGATTGTCAAACCATATTAATGGTAGTTGAGATTTTAACATAATTAAAACAAGGATAGGATGGGGGGGGGGGAGAAATCAGTAACTTTTACTATCTTATTTGAGACCACCAGAAGTAAAACTCCTAAAGATGACAACAAAACAAACGCTAACACATGGATAAATCCAAAAAGCTGCATGTTGGTCTATGCACCCATAAGTTTCACAAAACTTTGTGAGGACTGATTGCAACAAGACTGCTTTTAACAAATGGAAGACATAAATAATGAGCTAATATCAGCATGTGTCTGCGTAAGTTAATGAATATCAAATTACATAGAAGCGATTATAAATCATCATTATCTCGAATTTTAATTGAACCTGCAATTAAATATGACAAATGTTACCCAAACCAAATCTTTAATTTATACTTACAAATAAAAAATAATTTGTCTTTTTTAGCATTTCATAGTTAATTTTCCATTATGCAATCTACTAATTAATAAAGAAAGACAAGCTCTCAGAGCTCATGAAGTTTGCCATTATTGAAATAGTGTCTATAAATTCGATATATTCCATGACGAAAAATAGCACTAAAAAAATCTGTAAATATCGCCTTTGTATCAGTCACAGGATTTATTCCAGTTCTGATTAATTTATTTACCTAACCAAATTATTGCATAAATACTGCCAACGAATTTGCGTCAGGTCTTATCAAATTAAAATATTGACGCACATGAAAGCCCATATTAATGTTAATTTACTAAACAAAAAAAATTGTTCTGCAGTTCACTGTGGCGAGCGTAAGGGCCCAACATCTCCAAATGATTGGATATGGCTCAGCCGTTTCCCAGGAAAACTACGTCCCAAAGTCTCCACATTCTCAAGTACCGTAAAGCAACTTGCAGCTCGTAAAGCAACATAGCACATGTACAGGCCCTTTGGCCCAATGAGTCCCTGCTGACCACAGTGCCCATTGCACAGTGCACAGTGGACTGGTCAAAGAACACTGAGGCTATCTACAAGAAGGGTCAGAGCCGTCCCTATTTTCTGAGGAGACTGAGGTCCTTTAACATCTGCCGGACGATGCTGAGGATGTTCTACAAGTCTGTGGTGGCCGGTGCGATCACGTTTGCTGTTGTGTGCTGGGGCAGCAGGCTGAGGGTAGCAGACACCAACAGAATCAACAAACTCATTCGTAAGGCCAGTGATGTTGTGGGGATGGAACTGGACTCTCTGACGGTGGTGTCTGAAAAGAGGATGCTGTCCAAGTTACATGCCATCTTGGACAACGTCTCCCATCCACTACATAATGTACTGGGTGGGCATAGGAGTACATTCAGCCAGAGACTCATTCCACCGAGATGCAGCACTGAGCGTCATAGGAAGTCATTCCTGCCTGTGGCCATCAAACTTTACAACTCCTCCCTTGGAGGGTCAGACACCCTGAGCCAATAGGCTGGTCCTGGACTTATTTCCTGGCATATTTCACATATCACTAATTATTTATGGTTTTATTACTATTTAATTATTTATGGTGCAACTGTAATGAAAACCAAGTTCCCCCGGGATCAATAAAGTGTGACTATGACTATCCAGCTAGTCCCAATTTCCTGAGTTTGGCTCATATCCCTCTAAGCTCTGCCCCTCCATGCATCTCCACGCTTTGGAGATAATTCTTCTTCATGATCCTTAAATTAATTGTACCTGCTTCAAACATTGCTTTTGGCAGCTCGTTCCCTATACTCTCAAGCCTTTGCATGAAAAAGTTCATCTGCTTCACTTGTTAATCCACATGCAATGAAACAAATGCAGCTTAACCGAGCATTCCTTCGTCTGCCTCTACTGTGCCTCTGACTATCCTGATGACTAAATTTGCTCTTGCTGGGCACTGCTTTATCCCATGACTTGCTCTTTTGCTCAGAGTCCCACACTCCCCATCTCAGAAGGAAATGGCCTCATGACAACTAAGTTCATCAACCCAGTAGCTCTCATAAACAGTATAAGAGCTTAGAAAATTTGAGTTGATGTCAATCCAAGATAAGATTAGCTTTATTTAGCACATGTACATTGAAACATCCAGGGAAATGCTTCGTTTGCACCAACGACCAATACAGAATGAATGTATGCGCTGGGGGCAGCCCGCAAGTGTTGCCATGCTTCCAACGCCAACAGAGCATGCCTACAATTTAGTGATATCGTACCTCTTTGGAGTGTGGGAGGAAACCAGAACACCCAGAGGAGATCCATGTGGTCAGAAAAACACAGTATCAACTCCTTACAGACAATGGCAGAATTGAATAAACCATGATCACTGATGTTCAAAAGTGTTCCACTAAACCAGGAGGCTACCATCTTGCCCTTGTATTGCAAGAATTAAAATTTTGCTGTGAAAGCTAACAATGATTGCCAAGCTCTTGCAATAAAATTGAATAGCTCTTTGAATAAAGTTATCATAAATGCACATAAATATTAGTCACCCTGCTTTAAACTTGAAGTTTCCTCAAGCAATATTTACCAAATACCAATGGATTGGACCAAAATTTTGCACAGAACAAACATAGGCAAAAACAAAGAGAATGTGCACCTCTCGTTAATGAAAATACCTAATCAACCAATCATAGAAGATCTACAGGAATTAATTGGGACATTTCAAAACTAAGATATTCTTAACAAAAAGAAGCATTAAATTAAGAAATAGGGAGTATTTATATTTTGCTTAAAAACAGTTGACATATCTGTATGAAAGGGGCAAAAATGATAGTAGCAATCATCTGCACACAATAAATTCTGCAAACGCTGGAAATCCAGAGCAATATACACAAAATACTGAAGGAATTCAGCAAGTTAGGCAGCATCTATTTATTTATTTATTGAGATACAGCGCAGAACAGGCCTTCTGAGCCCTGCCGCCCATAATCTTGGCCTAATCATGGAACAATTTACAATGACCAATTAACTCACCAACTGGTACGTCTTTGAGCTGTGGAAGGAAACCCCGAAGGACCCGGAGGAAACCCAAGCAGTCATGAGGAGAATGTACAAACTCCTTATAGACAGCAGTGGAAATCTATACCCAGGTCACTGGTACGGTAAAGCATTATGCTCACCACTACATTACTGAAGAGGAATAAACAGCTCCAAGACCCTTCATCAGGATTGTCCTTTCAACTGTTAGAGATGAAAAGATCCTGAGCAGGCAAGAGATCAGAATAGGCTGTCCAAGAACAGGAGCAGAGGCGAAGACAGAAGGAGGCATTGATGTATGGTGGGGAATCCTTGCCAAAGAATTAGACTCGGGAATAGAGGCAACAGAAGAAGAGTTTGTTATGGAGATGGGTGCAGAATTCACTGAGGTGTGGGTGCAGGGGGAGAAAGGTGATTCTTTGCTGAGTACCGAACTTCCCGCCTCAGAGAGGGAACTATGAATAAAAATCATTATAAAATAAAAATTAATGTTCCATACTGACGTGACTGAGCAAATGTTCTCCAAAGGGAATTCTGAACAGGGGAAATTTCAAGTGATGTGAAACAGGGCGAATACTTGCCCCAGTACTGGTCAACTTGTTCTCCGTCTGCTTTGTCAATCTTATCACAAGAAAAATAAATCAATAGTTGGACACAAGCTACTACTTTATCAGTGTAAGGCCAAATGTTGTGCTGGCTTTAGAGTTATACAGCAGAGAAACAGAGACCATGCTGACCATGAAACACCCATTTTAAACTAATCCAATGCTAATTCTGTTTTATTCAGAATCAGGTTTAATATCACTGGCATATGCCATGAAATTTGTTAACTTTACGGCAGCTGTACAATGCAATACATGATAAGTACAGAAAAAATTTAATTAATTACACTTAAATATATGTATATTAAATAGTTAAATAAAATATAGTGCAAAAACAGAAATGATAAGAAAGTGAGGTAGTGTTTATGGGTTCAATGTCCATTTAAGAGTCAGAAGGCAGAGGAGAAGAATTGCTGGGTGCATGCTTTCAGGCTTCTGTACCTTCTTCCTGACAGTACCAATGAGAAAGGGGTATGTCCTGGTGAAGGGGGTCCTTAATGATGAACACCACCTATTTTATTCTCCTCACCTTTCTGTCCACTACTCCCAGAGTTCCTTGCTCACTTCACACAACAGTGGTCGATCAACCGGCTAACCCACCCATCTTCTGGATGTAGAAGGAAACTTGAGCACCCAGGGAATGCGCAGACTGCACAGAGGCAGAACCCGAGGTTGAGTTTGAACTGGGGTCACTGGAGTGTGAGGCCACAGCTCTACTTGCTACATCACATAAACTTATTTAGAGCAAGCCAAGAATCTACCTGACTTTCCTGATTAAGGAGATCATTTAGAATTACACAGATAATTTCATCCTATCAGTGCATTGAGGTTGTACAAGGGAAAAGCAATAATAACGCAGAGTTTAGCGCTACAGTCATAAAGGAAGTGCAGTGCAATTGGGCAATAAGGTGGAAAGCAATGACAAGGTGAATTATGAGATGAAGAGGCCGTCTCATTATACAAGATGGCTCTTCATAGTGTTATAAAAAGGATTAGAAGCCATCTTTGAGCTAGCTGGTACACACCTTCAGACTTTTCTACCTTCTGTCCAGTGGCTTTGAGGAAAAGAGAGATTGTCTGTCTGGGATTTGCAGGGTCTTGATTATGCTGGCTGCTTTACTGAGGCAGCGAGGTGTAGATATTGTCCATGGAGGGGAGGCTGGTTTACTCTTGTCGTGAAGTTAATTGGGTGTAGTAAATTGACAAGGGGTGTAAGTGAGTAGAAACCTGAGAGGAGTTGATAAGAATATGAGGTGACCATCACCACCCTCAGTAGTTGCCCATTTAACGATATCCAAGGACAATGTGAAGAGCAATCACCAAATCAGATTGCGATTAAATCCAAGAAACCTGAGCCAATGGTTTGGAACAAAATTCCCTTGTCATTCTTGACCAGATTAGTGTGCAACAGTTCTGAGTGAAATCTGCCGAATCATTTCCAAGCTGCAGATGAAATGGGTCAGAGAGCTGCATCATTAAACCTCACGGCTGCAGACAGATACATGGCAATCATATATTTCACACCAGTGATTAGTAGTGTTAGTCATTAATTTCTAGTTCACTATTTAGTGTCCTCTTCAAAATCGAATCAGGCTTCAGGTAACAAGACAAGGTTCCACATGTGACATAACAGTAATAGAATGAATATCTTAATATTGCTGTTAAAATAGCAAGTTGAGGAATATCATGTTGTATGTTAATTTGTCACTGCATAACAACTGAAAATATGTTTAGCTAAACACACTGCTTCCTGTCTCAAGTGAGCTGTAAGGAGAGAACATTTGTAAAAAAATAGATTTATACATTGAGAAGTTCAATCTTTCATGAGTTAATGATGTTCACACTTGCGTTGTGGATCGCAACACACTCAGCAGTCACTTCATTAGGTATATCTGCGCGCTAATCAGCCAATCATTCAATGCATGGAGACATGGTTAAGAGGTTCCGTTGTTGTTCAGACCAAACATTAGAATGGGGACGAAATGTGATCTAATTGACCTTGACTGTGGAATGATTGTTGGTGCCAGACAGGCTGGTTTGAGTATCTTAGAAACTGCTGATCGCCTAGGATTTTCGTGGACAACAGTCTCAAGAGTTTGCAGAGATTGGTGCAAAAACAAAAAAAAACAACAACAACCAGTGAGTGGCAGTTCTGTGGGTGAAAACGCCCTTGTTAATGAGAGAGATCAGCGGAGAATGGGCAGACTGGTTCAAGTTGACAGGAAGTCAAATAACCATGCATTACAATGGTGGCTTAGCCTCTAGGCCCGGTGGAACTGTTTCTACTGACAGGAGAAGGGGCGAAGACAGGTCCTGGCGCCTTACAACCAGTGCTTCGGATAGATGGAACTCGTCAGCCTGGGAAGGCAGTCCATCTAAGAGAGGGAAAACTCTGATTTTAAACCTCCGCTGCCTTGCGGCCATACCCACTCATGGGAAAGGCTTCGGGAGTAAACCCTGAGGACAAATCCGGAGCTGGAGCCCCTAAGGCAGTCCGACGTTGTCTTCAACCTCATTCTGGCAAGTCCTGCGACATCGCTGGTGCCAAGCTGTATCGGCCCTTGCCCTTCCCCTGGACAACACCATGGAGAGGGTAGACTTGCTGCATGGGCACCTGCCAGTCTTCCATACAACCTTGCCCAGGCCTGCGCCCTGGAGAATCCAGGCGTAGATCCATGGTCTTGTGAGACTAACGGATGCCACCACAACGGTGGTGTGCAGAAGAGCATCTCTGAATGCACAACATGTTGAATCTTGAAGTGGATTGGCTACAGCAGGAGAAGACCATGATGCAAGGGAAATTGCCAGTGAGTGTGTTATTAGAATTTCAATATAAGTAATGAACAGCCACAGTCATTTGGTAGGAAGTCTGTTATCCTTATTACAGAATTCACATTAACTGACTTGCATCATAACTTTCTTCATTTCATGAGTGCTCCAAATAAGTTGCTGGGACATGAGGATGTGAGTTATAGGTAAAGGATGAATAGGTTAGGACTTTATTCAGTGGAAATCAGGAGAATGAGGCAAGATCTTACGAGGGGTACAGACAGGGTGAATTTCCACTGAGATTGGTTGAGAATAGAACTAGAGGTAAGAGGTTTAGAATGTCAGGTGAAATAATTAAGAGGAATCCGAGGGGGAAATTATTCACTCATAGGGTGGAATGAGTGTGGAACGAGCTCCCCTGGAAGTACTGTAGTAGACATGAGGATAATTTTAACATTTCAGAGAAGCTTAGATAGGATGGGAGAAGTGTGGAGGGATATGATCCTGGTGGAGGTAGATAGCATTAGCCAGAGGACCAGGCTGACACAGACTACATGGGCCAAAGGGGATGCTTCTGGGTTGCAGTGCTCAACGATTCTACATATCACAACCACCTCCAAAACATGCCAACTACATTACAACTCACAACAAATGCTGGAGGAACTCAACAGCTTCTAGGGAAAGAAATAAAGAGTTGGCATCAGGCCGAAACCTTTAATCAACTACATTATAAATGTGCAGCAAAACCACAAAACCGACGCAACTACAACTCTAATTGCTGATCACTCATGGTGCTTTGGATAGAGTGCCTCACATTCCCATGAGGTTTACTTTGAGTCTCTCTGTCTGTGTTTAATGACAGTTGGTGTCCAAATGCGGGATAACCTGGCAGAGAATTAAACATGCATTCAAGCATCTCTTCTGTAAGCGTCAAAACACTGAGTAGAGGCAATATCTTTCTCCTTAGCATGAGGACAATTTTGTACAAGAAAAAACAAGTACTGCCGTTGCAGGGAGGAGTTCGTTCACTGAGAAGTTTCAGGAAAATCAGACTCATGTGAGAATAGCCAAATTTTTATCTTTAATGATTTTTTTTTAATGCCAGGTAAATTCAGAGAGAAAAATAACTCACCAAGTTTTTGAGGAGTCTCATTACTGGTGAGCCCAGGGAAATCATCACAATCTGATCGTAGAGTCAGAGTAACATAGCATGGAAACATGCCTTTCTGCCCAAACTGCCTATGCTGATCAAGAGTCCATCTACTTCCCTCCAATCATTTGATTCTTGAACCAACCAGCACAACTTTAATCATAAGTTTATCAGCACTGACTACTTTGTACAAAAAAAGGCTTTTTGTTCTAATTGTCTTCTTTCTTGTAAAAATTGTGTTATGTTTTTCTTGTGAATGCAGATTATATGATGTCATGTGCCTGTTCCCAACGTTTTGTGGAAGGGGTAGTTCCCATACACCATTCAGGCTGTGGTTGTAGAATTACATGCATTTCTGGTTACCACATTGTAGGAAATGTGTGATTACACTGGAGAGAGTGCTATACAACTCTATAGACTCACATTCTTACCCTCTTCAAACGCAGCAACATCATATAATATAAAATTTGTTACAATGCTAGGACCTTGGATGATCATCCCAGAACATTGACAACAGTGGATCTATGCATGCTGTAGATAGTGTGCAGGTCAGCCTCAAGAGTGGGTGAGCCATGACATACAAGTACAATTTAATTCCTACCAATAACTCAATGGTTTCAGACATCAAAGGACATGTCTGGTGGCTGCTATTCTCCCTTAATTTTCATCTCTGTACCACACGACCTTCCTCTAAAATAATGTCCATGAGTCTCTGCGTTTAGTCAAACAGCAAAAGTTAAGAAACAACAATCCAGAAGTCTGCAGAAAAACATACCTTCCTTTCAGTATCCTGTAGAAATGTGAATAATGCAAAATGACTTACTCAAATATATGCAGTTCTGTAATTAATTAGAATCCTTCAGAGCAATCAGTGAGGTATAGTTTATGGGTGGTATTGTAGGAAAGGGAAAGGCCCAATGTCTGTGAACCCGGGAGCCCGCTGGAGGGCGGCTGGAAGCCAAAGACAGCTTGTCCTGCTGAACATGCTATGTTGTTGTGTGGTAACACTTGCCAGCTGCCCCCAGCACATTGCTCAGTTTGTGTTGGTTGTTAATACAAATGATGAATGTCACCGTAAGTTTTGACATACATGTGATTAATAAATAAATCTAAGTCTAGTATAGACCATAGGACTATAAGATTTAGGAGCAGAATGAGGCCATTTAATCCATTCGCATCTGCCCCACCATTTCATCATGTCTGATCCATTTTCCCTCTCAGCACCAACCTCCTGCCTTCTCTCTGCACCCTTTCATGCCCTGACTAATCCAGACTCTTATCAACCTCTACCACAAATGCACCGAAAGACTTGGCCTGCATGGCTGCCTGTGGCAATGAATTTCATAGATTCATCACTGTCTGGCTCAAGAAATTCCTCCTCTCTATTCTAAAAGGACGGCACTCTATTCTGAGTTTCTGTCCTCTGGTCTTAGATAGTAACATATATTAACAATATATGAGATTACTATCTTAACTATGACAGTAACTATATTGACATAGCATATGTAAATATACAGTGGTTTGTATGGGTTTGTTACTTATTCTTTTAGGGATAAGTTATAGGTGTAAATCTGTACTGTCTTTTAGTCTTTTGTTAGTTGTCTATTAAGAAGTTCAGGGATGTTGCAATCAAGAATACAAGTCTCAATTTTTTGTTACAAATCACATAAAAGTGTTCCCTCATCTCAAGCTGCTCTTTCAAGGCCGACATCATCTCAGTTTGAGGTAATTGTGTAGGTGTGACAGTCGGTTGTGCCTCTCACACAGTGGAAGACAATTCTGACAAAAGAACATGCAAGTTTCATCATCATCCTTAATTATTTCAGCTTCAAGTCTTCACTGCTTTCAGTCTGCAACAATTCTAAATTATTGCGAGATTGAAGTCACTGGCCATTTTCACGTTCTGCTCTGGGAAGATAAAACAGACTATTTTAATCCTGAAATACCATCTGACTCCCAAGTCAACCAACAATCCACATTCAATCCACAGCAAGGCAGGACAGTAGTGCAGATACTGGACCGGTTGCCTCAGAGGTCCACATGAAGCGACCCGAATTTGATTCTGACCTCCAGTGCTATCTGTGTGGTGTTTGCATAGTCTCTTTGTGACTGGATGGATTTTCCGAGTGCTTCAGTTTCCTCCTGCATCCCAAAGAGGGGCTAGTAAATTTAATTTGCTGCTGTATAATGTCTCTGGAATGTATTTTGACTGATTTAATTCAGAAGAGTTGATGGGGCTGTGGGGAGAATTAAGTGGGATTAATGTAAAGGGTCAAAAGTTCACTTTATTGTCAAAGTATGTATGTACAATACAACTCTGATATTAGTCTTCTCCAGATAGCCATGAAATTCAGAAAAACCATGGCAGTTGTTGAAAGAAAAGACATCAACCACCGCCCCCCCTGCACAATAAAGGAACAGAAGAAGAAACAGAACTCACAAATACCAAACCTCCCAGTCCCTCTCTTGAACAAAAACTAACAGATCCCCCACACAGAAAACGGTAGCTTTTTAGATGGTAGACTCGGTGAGCATATTGTAACAGCAAAATTGATCCAAAATCAAAACAAAACAATTGCCGGCAGCTTGTGACCCCAGACAGAGTTGTTAAATTTGCATGACACACCCACAGCTCCAATGATTGCTCCAAAGAGTCAAATTCCTTATTTTGATCCTGTATTAGCAATTAGCAAACATACAATTAAGCATTATTATGCATTATTTCAGCAGTCAGCAAAAGTATGACCTCTGTGGTCCCAAGCTGCAAACTGCCATGAAAATAAGCAAGAATACGTAACTTATCCCCTTCACTTTTACCAGGCCCCCACTAATGCGACTAGTTACCATAATAAACACAATGAACTTACAGCACAAAAATACAAAGCAAATAGAGAACAGATACATGGCTCCCGGTCTAATTAGATGCTATATAAGTCCATGACCACCAACATTCATTGCTTTTCTCAATACTCACTCATGCCTTTACTGCCATTAGACTTGCTTATGCCACCATTATCTGAACTACTCTCCCAGCAACATTCTCTTCTGAAATTCCAGTCTGCAATCGCAGTTTACCCACAACCCAGACTACTGGCTGCACTGCTTTCCAGGCCAGCAAGGCTTTGAACAAAATGCTGGAAGAACTCAGCAGGTCAGGCAGCATCTGTGGAGGGAAATGGACAGTTGACATTTCCAGTTGAAGCCTTTCATCTGCATCCAACCGGAAAGTTCAACGGTCCATTTCTCTCCACATACACAAGAGATTCTGTAGATGCTGGAAGTCCAGAGAAACACACACAAAATGCTGGAGGAACTCAGCAGGTCAGGCAGCATCTATGGAGAGGAATAAGCAGTTGATGCTTTGGGCTGAGTCCCTTCATCAGGACTGGGTCCATGCAGTGCTAATGAAGGGCCTAGGCTCAAAGAGTCAACTATTAATTCCTCTCCGTAGATGATGCCTGATCTGCTGAGTTCCTCCAGCATTTTGCATTTGTCGCTTCACAGTTGCAATGATGAATTTCTCCAGTGTCTTGTATATTGCTCCAGCTTCCAACATCTACAGTCTCTTGTGTCTCCAGCAAGGCTTTGATGTTACAGCAAACAATCTGCTGGAGATTGAACGGCATCCGGCAGGGGAGGGGAATTTTGGGTCAAAACTCTGCATCCAGAGCAGGTGCACCATCCCGATGCATGGTTTCAGCCCATAATATTGACAGTTCCTTCCCCCCCATCCCCCCCTACAGATGCTGCTCAACACACTGATTTCCTCCAGAAGCTCAATTGCTGCTCCAGGCTCCAACATCTGCAGTCTTTTGTATCTCCAGCAAGACTTTGTGTTGACAATTTTGAACTTCTTTTCAGATTTCCCCATGAATTCACTCCTCCCTCTCACTGCAACATGCTCTTCCTCCCCAACCCATGATCACAGGATCGCTAATCCCAGTCTTCTCTGCAGAACTGGTTTCTACCTCTCCTCTTCTGGCATACACATCTGGCACTGCTCTGGAACTGCGCTGTGGAATTCTCTCTGTAAACCTCACTGCCTCTCCACCTTTCTCGCCGGCTTGAAGATAATTCCTAAAATCTACTCCCTGTCCAAGCTTGTGATCATGCTGCTGCCTCACAATGTCAATGACTTGGGCTTATTATTTTTATTTGGAATATCGCACAGTAACAGGCCCATCTGGCCCAATGAACTTACACCACCCAATTACAACTATGTGACCAATTAAACTCTGGTTAGGCCACACTTGGAGTACTGTGTCCAGTTCTGGTCGCCTCACTATAGGAAGGATGTGGAAGCATTGGAAAGGGTACAGAGGAGATTTACCAGGATGCTGCCTAGTTTAGAGAGTATGCATTATGATCAGAGATTGAGGGAGCTAGGGCTTTACTCTTTGGAGAGAAGGAGGATGAGAGGAGACATGATAGAGGTATACAAGATATTAAGAGGAATAGATAGAGTGGACAGCCAGTGCCTCTTCCCCAGGGCACCACTGCTCAATACAAGAGGACATGGCTTTAAGGTAAGGGGTGGGAAGTTCAAGGGGGATATTAGAGGAAGGTTATTTACTCAGAGAGTGGTTGGTGTGTGAAATGCACTGCCTGAGTCAGTGGTGGAGGCAAATACACTAGTGAAATTTAAGAGACTACTAGACAGGTATATGAAGGAATTTAAGGTGGGGGGTTATATGGGAGACAGGGTTTAAGGGTCGGCACAACATTGTGGGCCGAAGGGCCTGTACTGTGGTGTACTATTCTATGTTCTATGTTCTATGTTCTAATCTAATCTGTACAGTTTTGGAATGAGGCAGGATACCACATTCCAAAACCAGAGGAAACACACACAGTCACAAACTCCTTATGGACAGTGACAGAATTGAACCTGGCTTGCTGAAGCTGTATTAATGATATGCTAGCTGCCCCGCCACTGTGCTGGCCCAAATCAGTCGATATTCTCTGTATGGAGTCGAGTCAAATTGAGTTTATTGACATATGCCAAATATAATGAGGTACCTGTACAGTTTGTGCCTGCATCACAAGCACGTAGAATCTGATGCACACTGAACATAATTATAGGACCATAAGATATGGAAGCAGAAGTAGGCCATTCAGCCTATCGAGTCTGCTCTGCCATTCAATCATGGGCTGATCCAGTTCTTCCAGTCATCCCCACTCACCTGCCTTCTCCCCATACCCTTTGATGCCCTTGCTAAGCAAGAACCTATCTATCTCTGCCTTTAATACACCCAATGACTTTGCCTCCACAGCCACTTGTGGCAACAAATTCCACAGATTTACCACCTTCTGACTAAAGTATTTCTCTGCATCTCTGTTCTAAATGGACATCCTTCAATCCTGAAGTCATGCCCTCTTACCCTAGACTCCCCCACCATGGGAAATAACTTGCCAGAGCTGATCTGTTCAGGCCTTTTAACATTTGGAATGTTTCTATAAGTCTATGAGATCCCCCCTCATTCTCCTGAACTCCAGGGAATACAGCCCAAGAGCTGCCAGACGTTCCTCATACAGAAACCCTTTCATTCCTGGAATCATTGTTGTGAATATTCTCTGAACCCTCTCCAATGTCAGTATATCCTTTCTAAAATAAGGAACCCAAAACTGCACACAATACTGCAAGTGTGGTCTCACGAGTGCCTTATTGAACCTCAACATCACATCCCTGCTCTTACATTCTATACCTCTAGAAATGATGCCAACATTGCATTTGCCTTCTTCACCACCGACTCAACCTGAAGGTTAACCTTTAGGGTATCTTGCACAAGTACTCCCAAGTCCCTTTGCATCTCTGCATTTTGGATTCTCTCCCGATCTAAATAATAGCCTGTCCATTTATTCCTTCCACCGAAGTGCATGACCATACACTTTGCAACATTGTATTTCATTTGCCACTTCTTTGCCCATTCCCCTAAACTATCTAAGTCTCTCTGTTTAGCAGATAGTGGGGGGAAAAAACTTTGCAAAACAAGACATTAGTACAACAAAAAACAATCATGGACAAGTCCATGAATGTGCAAGAGATAAATTGCAAACTTGTTTATTACTATCACAAGAACTGAGGTACAGTGAAAATCTGCTTTTTACCTGCCATCTACAGGCCTCATATCAGTACACAGAGGTAGCTCAAGGGAAAGCAATAACAGAATGCAGAATAAAGTGTCACAGTTACAGAGGAAGTGCAGTGCAGGTAGACAATGAGGTGTAAGGTCATGAAGAGGTAGATTGTGAGGTCAAACATTCATCTCATCACATAAGAGGTCCGTCAAGTGTTCCATAGTGTTTCACTGCTGAGGCAGGATTAAGGTTATACAGCCACAAAAGTTTCTGTAGATGTTGTAAGTCTTGAGCAATACACACAAAATGCTGGAGGAACTCAGCAGGTCAGGCGGCATCTACAGAGGGAAATAAACAATTCTGATTAAGTCCTGATGAGGGGTCTTGGCCCGAAATATCGACAGTTTATTTCCCTCCATAGAAGCTGCCTGACTTGCTGAGCTCCCCTAGTATTTTGTGTGTGCTAAACTGATAAACTCTTACAGTGAACATTTGGTACCTCATTATGGATGTTGGAAGGATAGAGTATATAAAACTCTTCAATGCCATCTCTCTAATTTTGCCGCACAAAATGACAACTATATGGAGCCAGTTTTTGAAAAAAATGTTCTCCTGACTGAAGACTTAGAGACGTAAATGAATAAATTGCCAAGTGAAGATTCACTATGCAACTTGAATTTACTTGGATAACAGACTGTCAGGGTGTCTTTAGATACTTCAGTATTTTGTGAGGCAAAGGTTATCAAATAATTTCTCAGAGGTGCAGTTTTCACTATATTGTTCCTAAATGTGATATACTTAATTATAACATTACTACAGAGAACAGTGGTCTCCAGGCACCTTAAAGGCACATTTCTCCTCACCATCAGTAGTATCTAAAGAAGGCATTGCCCCAGGAAAGCAACATCCATCGTCAAAGATCTCCATCATCTGCTCCATGCCCTCTTTTCACAAAGATCATCAGGCAGGAAGTACGAAAGACTTAAATCCCACAGCTCCAGATTCAAGGACAGCTATTTCCCTTCAACCACTGGGTTCTTGAGCCAGCTGGTAAAACTCTATTAGCTACATTATGACCAATTCAATCACTTTGTACTGAAATTGTCTTTTTGTTGTAATTGTGTTCTTTCTTATAAAAATCAGGGATAATTAATGTTTTGCCTGAGAATGTTGTGGCTTTAATGCTATGTGTCTGTCACAATGTTTTGCATTACACCTGTGCATACATGTACTTGCGCATATGACAATAAACTTGATTTCAATTCATGTTGGCTTATTTTTATACCCTTTCTTAGCATAATCTAAAGAAACCCAAATTAAACAATGAGATGTTAAAAAGGGATAAACTGAGAATTGATAGAATGAACGTGAAATACAATAGGAAAATCAAAGTGAGGCAACACAACTAGAACAAAACCAGCCAATCTACCATATGCCATGGAGCTGATCCAGCAATTAGCCACACTCAGAAATCATGCCCACACTTTGCATGCTTCATGCGCGCCATGGTAGCGTAATGGTTATCTCAATGCTATTGCAGCTTGATGCGCTGGAGTTGAAAGTTCAATCCCAGTGTCCTCTGAAAGGAATCTCTGGACATGCTCCCCATGGAATGCATGGGGTTTTCTCCAGGTCCTCAGTTGCTTGCCACCGTCCAAACACATATCGGGTAGGTTAATTGGTCATTGTAAATTGTCCCATGATTAGGTTAGGGTTGCTGGGGGTGCATCTTGGAGGGCCAGAAGGGCATATTCCAGGCTGCATCTTTAAATAAATAAAATCACTTACTTTTCCACTACAAGCATATATCATCACCGCCTCCTATTTTTCCCATGTATTTATAGCTGCTGGTTGTCATTTTCAAGGTTCACAAGAAATCAAAAAGTGCGCATTTAGAACATCAAGTTATTCAGCGTGTTGATTACTTTATTTTAAATTATATTCTACTTGTGATAGTTTTTCTAAAGGCTGTTTGCCATTGTGGATCTATTTTCCAGATCCTACTGTCCTCCAAATGTCCATGGTGTTGTGGTGGACAAACACAATTCCCTACTTCATTCTCACCTGCCTGGATAAGAGAGCATGTCCTATGAGGAAAGGTTGAGTGAACGAGGGCTTTTCTCTTTGGAGTGAAGGAGAATGAGAAGTGACCTTAATAGAAGTGTGCAAGATTGATAAGAGGCAATAATTCTTTCTAGGGTAGAAATGGTATAATTTTAAGGTGATTGGAGGAAAGTATAGAGGGCATGTCAGAGGTAAGGTTTTTTTTACACAGTGAGTGATGGGTGCGTGGAAAAAGCTGCCGGGGTAATGGTAGAAGCAGATATATTAGGGATATTTAAGAAACTCTTAATAGGTACATGGATGATAGAAACATGGATGGTTATGTAGCAGATAAGGGTTAGATTGATCTTAGAGTAGGTTAAAAGGTTTGTACTGTGCTGTAGTCCGTTATGTTCAATGAAAATAGTGCCTGGGTCTATCAACCATCTTCTTGCTCCGAATAGTGTCTCTCATTTCTCTTCCAGCACCCAGTTTGGTTGTAGTTTACAGCAGGTCTATGTTAACCCAGCCAAATATAAGGTGGATATTTTCACAAACACAAGAGATCCTGCAGATGCTGGAAGATCTTGGGCCAACACACTCAAAATGTTGAGGGAATGCAGCAAGTCAGGCATGGAGAGAAATAAACAGTCAAAGTTCTGGGCCAAGACCCTTCATCAGGACTGGAAAGGAAGGGAGCAGAAGTTAGAATAAGAAGGTGGAAGAAAGATAAGGACTACAAGTGGGTAAGGGGAGGGGGTTAAAGTAAGAAGCTGGGAGGGGATAGGTGGGAGGGATAAAGGGCTGAAGAAGGAAGAATCTAATAGGAGAGCACATGGAAGAAAGGAAAGGAGGAGGGGTCCCAGAGGGAGGTGAGGAGATGAAAAGCGGAGAATGGGGAATGCAAACAGAGAGAAGGAAGGTGGAGTGATTACTGGAGGTTAGAGAAATCAAAATTTATGCCATTAGGTTGACGGCTACCCAGGCAGAATATGAGGTGTTGATCCTTCAACATGAGTTTGGCCTCATCATGGACAGACATGTTGGAATGGGAATCGGACAATGTCTTACTTGTGCATAGGAGATATGAAATATATTTACCAGGTCGCTGCCTGGATTAGAGGGCAGTTGCTGCAGGAGTGGTTGGTCATACCAAAGTTTTTTTCTCTGGAGTGGCAGAAGCTGAGATGAGACCTGATCGAAGTTTATAAAACTTAGAGAGGCATGGACAGAATATGCAGCTGGCATTTCTTTCCTATGGTAAAAATGTCTAATACTGGAGGGCATGCAAGGAGAGAGGGAAAAAAATCCAAAGGTGTGTGGGACAAATTTACTTTACACACTTAGTGGTGGGTGCCTGGTGGTGGTAGAGGCAGATGCGACAAAGGTGTTTAAGAGAGTCTCAGACATGCACCTGAATGTTCAGAGAAGGGAGAGATATAGACCATGTACAGGCAGAAGAAGGTCATGTAATACACACAATGTTAGTGTAATTGGGGTTAATGTAATTAGGCTTCATTACACTAATTAGTTTAGCACAAAATTGTGGGCAGTAGGGTCTGTTCCTATGTTATATCATTCAATGCCCCCATACAAAATGCCTGTTATTAGAGTCCCATACCTGGGAATTTGCTATTATCTGCAAAAACATCCACTCAGTAAGGTACTTCAAATCTCCAGCTTATTGTTTGAAAATGTAGAAAAGGTGTTCTGTTTGTATATTGTGGAGAGATGGGTGACAGTGAACTTCAAGATTAATATTTGCATTTACAGTCCCGATGAAGGATCTCGACCCGAAAAGTCAACTGCTTGCTCACTTACATAGATGCTACCTGACCTGCTGAATTCCTCCAGCATTTTGTGTGTGTTGCTTTGATTTCCAGCATCTGCGGATTTTCTCATGTTTGTATAAATATATGCATGCAGTTTTTTTTCCTGTGTCAATACAAAAATTTCATCTTTTTTAAAGAAAAATGTTATTTTTGATTATCAACTCTTGAATCATTATTAATCCAAATTAACCATGCCACCCAAGGCAATCAGAAGTGAAGTTTAGCACAAAACTTCCAACTATAACATGAACACTTTTAGCAGTAACATTGCACAGACAAGCCCCTCTCCATCCAAAAATCATGTTATTAAAAACAGTGTTAACAGTGAAAATGTAGCTTCATGTTTCTTTGGGCGCAGCAATTAGCACAACACTTCATTAGCACGGCTTGGAGAGTTCAATTCTGCCACTGTCTGTAAGAGGTTTCTACGTTCTCCCCGTGAACCACATGGGCTTCCTTTTGATGCTCCAGTTTTCTCTCACATACAGGTTGGTAGGTTAATTAGTCATTGTAAATTGTCTGTGATTAGGCTCGGCTTAAATAGCTGGACAATGCGGCTCTTTGGGCTCTTTCCACCAATAGAGAACTAAAGATAGCTCATGAAGAAAGAACAGTACACAATACATACACAGGAACAGGCCCATTGGTCCACAATGCTCAACCACGATATAAAAATAAAAATAAATAAAATAAATATTAAATATCAAATGAAAATGGTCCAAGTCAATTCCAGAACAGATCCCCATTACCATAAGTCTATCAATGACCCATGTGCCTTTTTACATGTTTGGAGTGTGACATCCCTACTCCTCTTACAGCAGTAATTAGAAATAATCAAGTGGGTGTTAATTGGAAATAATGAAACAATCTCTAGTCTGACTGAACCTAGTATTTGCCTCTTACCAGTAATTACAATCACTAAGTACTCATTCTAATCTCTTTCTTCTTGTGAAGCCAAACAGAGGTGCAGTATTTGCACAGCTGATGGTTTGTTTTGTCTGCAATTTAAAACTGGTTTAAACCAGGAAACTCATAATTTGCCAAGCTGTCACCAGCTGCTGGAATTTAACAAAGGCACCCGGCCACTTCATGATAATAGCACAGTTTATGACATCCAAAGAAAAGGGCAGCTATTAATTAAACTGACCCTTAAACAAGCTTTAAATGGTTTGAGCACCTGGATGTACAAGGAAACAAAGAATTTTAAAAAGAGCTAGGTTCTTTAACACCTGCTGTGCATTATTTTCATGTAAAAGTTCTGGCCAAAATCTGAACTTCAGTGAAATCTTTTCCATATGATAATGAGCTTCCACCAATAGAGAACTAAAGATAGCTCATGAAGAAAGAACAGTACACAATACAGTACACAGGAACAGGCCCTTTGGTCCACAATGGTGTGCCAAAATAATTAAATTAGTAATCAAATTCTCAACTAAACTAATCCCTTCTGTTTGCACAATCTCCATGATCCTTCATTGCCTGCACATTCACAGGCCTACCTGTTCTTTTATTATATTTTAAACCAAGCGAGGGTAGCTGGCAGCCACATAGGGACATGCCTGCCCTAGCGTGCTAAGTCAGCTTCAGAGGACAGGGCAGATGAGATCTACAGTGAGATCCAACAGCTAGGAAGGCAGTTCTGCAACGCTCCATGAATAGCAAAGGGCATTACAGGTACTGAAGATGTCATGGTCATCCACTGCAACCAAGACCCCAGTTTGTGATGCTTGCTCGTACCGCTGGACCCGGACTTCTGAGGTGGACAGAGTGGAACTTCCCCAGTGCAACGGCTTTTCCACTTTAAAACCTCTCCCGCACAGGTTTCCTGTCATCATCCGATACTACGACCACGATGGATGTAACACGGATTAGGCCCTTCAAGCCATGCTGCCCAGCAACCCCCAATTTAACTTTAGCCTTATCATGTGATAATTTACACTGACCGATTAACCTACTAACCAGTACGAGGACATGGAGAAAACCCACGCATTCTATAGGGACAATGTACAGACTCCTTAGAGATTATGTCGGAATTGAGCTCTGAACTCCAACATCTTGAGCTGTAATAGCGTTGCACTAATGGTTAGGCTGATGTTGTGCTATACAAGGAGTCTCTTGAAAGCCACTATCATATCTTGCCTCCACTACCACCCCCATCAGCACATTCCACTTTCTGTGTGTAAAATCTGCCCTGCATATCTCCTTTGAACTTATCCTCTCTCACCTTAAATGCATGGCTTCTGGTATTAGATATTTCAACCCTAGGGGAAAGATACTGTCTGCCTAAAATATATATATACCTCCAATATTCTAACACACCTCCCCTCAGCCTCTGACATTCCAGAGAAAACGGAGGGCAGGTTTGTTGGCAGATATTGGAGAGTTACAAAGAGATATTTTACTGGAAGCAGCAACTTATCATTAGTTATTGAGATCTTCCAGTGCATTAGAATTTAATCTGTAAACACAAGAGATTCTGCAGATGTTGGAAATCTAGAGCAACACACACAAAATGCTAGAGGAACTCAGCAGGTCCGGCAACATCCAAGGAGAGAAATAAACTGAATATTTTGGGTCGAAACCCTTCATCAGGAAGGAAGGGGGCAGAAGCCAGAATAAGAAGATGAGGAGAGGGTAAGGTGTAAGGAGGGATAGGAGAAAAATTAACAGCAGTTAGAGAAATCGAAGTTCATGCCGTCAGGTTGGAATCCTTCAACCGGAGTTTGGCCTCATCATGGCAGTACAGGCAGCCACGGACAGACACGTCAGGATGGGAACGGGAAGTCGAATTGAAATGAGTGGCCATCAGGAGATGCCACTTCTTGCGGTGGACAGAGTACAGGTGCTTGACAAAACACTTCCCAGGTCCTCGTCAGGTCTATTAATTAGAATTAGATTTATCACTAGAACTCCTTCTTCCATTTTTGATTTTCAATCAGCATTTAACTAAGAGTGATCATTCTGCTGGTCTGTTCAAACAGCTGTAAATACTGTTGCATATGGTTCAAATTTGTTAAGAAGGATATGATGAATGTCACAGTGGGAAGCTTTAAGTTTGACAGGTTGGCTGGTGTAACTTTTTAAGTGTGACAGGTTTTAAATCACGAACTATACATTACTGTTCTTTTCTACGTCATGGCTGACAGATTCCAACATGTTACCTGCTACTTATAACTGAATGGCATCATCTGACCTTGAGCAGAACAGTAGTGCAAGCTCAAAATTTTGCTCCAGCAGATTTTCAGCAAATATATTTCATAAACAAGTAAATGGGACACTTTTTTATAGTAATTACAATTAATGGAAGCCTGAGAGGAAAATGCAGGGATTTTGACATCTTAACAAAATTTCTCCAGCATCCATTAACTTACGGCTCTCAGGCACATGAGGTCATAGAGCAGCACTTTTTTTGGCTGAACAAAGCTGACAAACCTGAACAATTCTATTTATCCAGACAATCATAATTCTGAATACAAACAGCCTCCCACATCTACCTTCAAGAGCGGCTAAGTTTTCACATTAGAATTCAGTCAGTAGGAGACTTTGCTTCCTGTTTACCTTGCAAAAAATTTGAAGATTAACAGTGGAATAATTTTTCAGATTCTGTTGAAGAGGTAAAAATAAATGACTCATTCACTATGCTCAAACAGATTGAATGCAATTATTTCTGTTTTGTGTGGATGAACTAAAAGGGGTTAAGTAGCTCCAGTCAGACGTATATCAGATTTTGAGAGGCACAAATAGGGTAGATAGTCAAAATTTTTCTTTCCCTCTCTAGTTAGTAGTATCAAATATAAGAGAAAAAATAGGTTTATATGCTCTCTTCAAAGGCAGGAGGAATGAGGTTGAGAATGGGAATGGAGAAATACATCAGACATGATTGAATGATAGAGCAGACTCAATGGGCCAAATGGTCTAATTCTGCTCTTATGTTGTATAATTTAAAGTGAGAGCAAGGAGTTTTAAAGGGGGAGCTGAAGGGTAAGGTTTTTTTTAAACACAGAGCGTGATTGATATCTGGAATACCTAGAGGTGGTGGTGGAATCACATATAATTACCGTTTAATGGGCACCTAGACAGACAAGTACATAAGCAAAGCACAGAAGTATATGGTCCTCACCTGGGAAAATGGGATTAGTATAGATGGCTGAAGTGGTCAATATGAACGTAGTTGACTGAGAGGCCTGAATCTGTGCTGTACAACTACATGACACCATTTATATTTACCGTCGTCTTCAAATCATCTCCAGTCAGACCAATGAAACTGCTGAATCCTGTCAGCTGACTTAATAACTGGATCAGCACAATGCAAAATGAAGGCAAAGCTATTTTACAGCAAATCAAACCATACGGTCTGACCAGGGTACGCACAAGATGCTGGAGGAACTCAGCAGACCAGGCAGATTCTATGGAAAAGGGTAAACAGTCAACAGGCAGAGGCCCTTCATGAGTCCTGAAGCATCAACTGTTTACTCTTTTCCATAGATGCTGCCTGGCCTGTTGAGTTCCTCTATCATTTTGTGCGTGTTTCTTGGATTTCCAACTTCTGCAGATTTTCTCATTTTTGTGGTAGAACCAGGCTATTTCAGACTAAGTCTCCAATAAACCTATTTTGTCTATTTCAGAAAATTATTCATCAACTTACTCACCATTGTTCCTAAATTTCTGAAAAACTTGCATGGTGAGTCATCATAAACACACAAAAATGATCGAGGAACTCAGCAGGCCAAGTCGACAGCCCATCTCCCTCCCCAGGTTCTGTTTCACCTGCTGAGTTCCTCCAGCAGTTTGTGCGTTGCTCCAAACTCCCGCATCTACATGTGAGGAGCTACATTTTGGTAGGACTAATCAAAATAGGACATACATGGTAAATGGTAGGACATTGAAGAATGCTGTAGAACAGAGGGATCTAGGAATAATGGTGCATAGTTCCCTGAAAGCGGAATCTCATGTGGATACGGTGGTGAAGAAAGCTTTTGGTATGCTGGCCTTTATAAATCAGAGCATTGAGTATAAGAGTTGGGATGTAATGTTGAAATTGTTTCAGGCATTGGTAAGGCCAAATTTGGAGTATTGTGTACAGTTTTGGTCACTGAATTATAGGAAAGATGTCAATAATATAGACAGTGCACAGAGGAGGTTTACTAAAATGTTGCCTGGGTTTCATCTCCTAAGTTACAGAGAAAGGTTGAACAAGTTAGGTCTCTATTCTTTGGAGCGTAGAAGGTTGAGAGGGGACTTGATAGAGGTGTTTTAAGTTATGAGGGGGATTGATAGAGTTGACGTGGATAGGCTTTTTCCATTGAGAGTGGGGGAGATTCAAACAAGAAGACATGAGTTGAGACTTAAAGGGCAAAAGTTTAGGGGTAACATGAGGGGGAACTTCTTTACTCAGAGAGTGGTGGCTGTGTGGAACGAGTTTCCAGCAGAAGTGGTTGGAGCAGGTTGAACGTTGTCATTTAAAGTTAAATTGGATAGATATATGGACAGGAAAGGAATGGAAGGTTATGGATCAAGTGCAGGTCAGTGGGACTAGCTGAGAGTAGGAGTTCGGCACGGACTAGAATGGCTGAGATGGCCTGTTTCCGTGCTGTAATTGTTATATGGTTACATTCTCCTGTCTCCATGGCCAGTTATTAGGCTATTATACCCACTAAGCATAGTGGTAGCATAATGCTTGACAATGTCAACAATCAGGGATCAATTCCCGCAGCTGTCTGTGAGAAGTTTCTATGTTCTCCCCATGACCACGTGGATTTCCTCCCACATTCCAAGGGTACACGGGTTGGTTAGTTCTGGACATGTTATTTTGGCACTGGAGGCACAGCAACGCATGGACTGTCCCAACACATCCTCAGACTGTGTTGGTCATTGATACAAAGATAAATTTCACTGTACTTCTAACTTGACCAGGTGCCACACACGAGGCTGCTCAACAAACTATGAGGCCCACGGTATTACAGGAAAGATTCCACTTTAGATAAGGCAGTGGCTGATTGGCAGGAGGCAAAGAGTGGGAATGAAGGGAGTCTTTTCTGCTTGGTTGCTGGTGGTTAGTGGTGTTCCACAGGGGTCTGTGTTGGGACTGATTCTTTTTATGTTATGCAGTGTCTATAAGAAGTAATCACTCCCCTTGGAAACGTTCATGCTTTATTGTTTTACACATTGAATCACAATGGATTTAATTTGGCTTTTTTGACACTGATCGACAGAAAAAGTCTCTTTCGGCTCGAAGTGAAAACAGATCACCACAAAGCGATTGAAATTAATTACAAATATAAAACACAAAATAATTGATTGCATCAGTATTCACCCGCTTTAATATGACACACCAAATCATCACTGGAGCAGCCAATTGGTTTTAGAAGTCACATAAATGGAGATCAGTGTGCAGTCAAGGTGTTTCAATTGATTGCAGTAAAAATACACCTGTATCTGGAAGGTCCAACTGCTGGTGAGTCAGTATCCTAGCGAAAACTACACCATGAAAACAGAAGAACACTCCAAGGAACTCTGCGAAAAGGTTATTGGAAAGCACAAGTCAGGAGATGGAGACAAGAAAATTTGCAAGTCACTGAATATCCCTTGGAGTACAGTTAAGTTAATCAACAAGAAAGGGAAAGAATATGGCACAGCTGTAAACCTGCCTAGAGCAGGTCATCCTCAAAAACTGAGTGACCGTGCAAGAAGGGGACTAGTGAGGGATGCTACCCATGACAAGTCTGGAGGAGCTGCAAGCTTCAGTGGCTGAGATGGGAGAGACTGCGCATACAACAACTGTTGCCCGGGTGCTTCACCAGTCACAACTTTATGGGAGAGTGGCAAAGAGAAAGCCACTGTTGAAAAAAAAAACCTCACATGAAATCTCATCCAGAATTTGCCAGAAGGCATGTGGGAGACCCTTAAGGCAGCTTGAAGAGAGTTCTATGATCTGATGAAACCGAAATTGAGCTTACTGGCCATCAAACTAAATGCTATGCTTGGCGTAAGCCAGACACCACACATCATCAAGAACACACCATCCTTACCGTGAAGCATGGTGGTGGCTGCATCATGCTGTGGGATTGCTTCACTGCAGCAGGCCCTGGAAGGTTTGTGAAGATAGAGGGTAAAATGAATGCAGCAAAATACAGGGGAAACGTGACGCAGTCTGCAGGAGAACTGCAACTTGGGAGAAGATTTGTTTTCCAGCAACACAATAACCTTAACCATTAAGCCAAAGCTACACAGGAATGGCTTAAAAACAACAAAGTTAATGTCCTGCAGTGACCAAATCAGGGTCCAGACCTCAATCCAATTGAGAATTTGTGGCTGGACTTGAAAAGGGCTGTTTACTCACAAATCCTATGCAATCTGACAGAGATCACGCAGCTTTGTAAAGAAGAATGGGGAAAAATTGCAGTGTCCAGATGTGTGAAGCTGACAGATACCTGTCTACACAGACTCAAAGCTGTAATTACTGCCAAGCTGTATCTACCAAATACTGACTTGAAGGGGATGAATATTTATGCAATCATTTATTTTGTGTACTATAATTGTAATTAATTTAGATCACTTTGTAGAGATCTGTTTTCACTTTGACATGAAAGAGTGCTTTTCTGTTGATCAGGGTCAAAAAAAGCCAAAATAAATCCACTGTGATTCAACGTTGTAAAACAGTAAAACATGAAAACATCCAAGGGGGAGTGAATACTTTTTAAAGGCACTGTATGCCAATGATTTGGATCATGGGATTGATGACTTCTTTGCAAAGTTTGCAGATGATATGAAGATAGGGGGAGGGGCAGGTAGTTTTCAGGAAGTTGAGAGACTACGGAAGGACTTAGGCAGATAGGAGAATGGTCAAAGAAACAGCAGATGGAATATAGTGTCGGGAAGTATATGGTCATGCACATTGGTAGAAGAAATGAAGGGATTGGCTATTTTCTAAATGGAGATAAAATACAAAAACTGAGGCGCAAAGGGACTTGAGAGTCCTTGTGCAGAATTCCCTAAAGGTTAATTTGCAGGTTAATTTGTGGTGAGGAAGACAAATGTGATGTTAGCATTCATTTCAAGTGGACTACAATATAAAAGCAAGAAAGTAATGTTGAGATTTTGTAAAGTACTGGTGAGGCCTCACTTGGAATATTGTGAGGAGTTTTGGGCCCCTTATCTTAGAAAGGAAGTGATGAAACTAGAGAGGATTCAAAGGAGGTTCATGAAAATGATTCCAGGTTTGAATGGCTTGTCATATGAAGAGCGTCTGTTGGCTCAGGGCCTGTATTCACTCAAATTCAGAAGAATGAGGAGTGACCTCATCTAAACCTGTTGAATGGTGAACAGTCTTGATAGAATTGATGTGGAGAGGGTGTGTCTGAGACCAGAGGACACAGCCTCAGAATAGAGAGGTGTCCTTTTAGAATGGAGGTAAGGAGGAATTTCTTTAGCCAGAGATTAGTGAATCTGTAGAACTCTTTGCCGCAGGCAGCTGTGGAGGCCAAACCTTTACGTATATTTAAGACAAAGATTGATAAATTCTTGATTGATCAGGGCATGAAGAGATACGGGGAGAAGGCAGGAGATTGGGGCAAAGAGGAAAATTGGATCAGCCATGATAAAATGGCAGAGAAGATTTGATGGGCCATGGTCTTATGATCTTATGATCTTATATGTTTCAATGTATATACATGTGACAAATAAAGCTAATCTTTAATCTTTTAGTTTAAAGGAGATGTACAAGGTATGTTTTATTTACAGAGTGTCAGATCCCTGAAACACACTCTCAGGAGTATTGGTGGAAGCTGATACTACAGTGAATTAAGTTTAAGTTGGCCTTGTGTTGAGCATGGCCCAAAGGGCCTGTTTCTGTGCTAAATTGTTCTACTTTCTCTGTTTATTATGTTTTTTTAAAAAAAATTATGAATACAACTTGGAACTTTCTGATTGAATATATGCTTCAAATATTCAAGATTCAAGATTGTTTATTGTCATCCTTCAGTATAAAGGAGAACAAAATGATTACTATTCTGGATCCAATGCAGCATAAAAATATACAACAAGTATAAAGGACACAATAAAACAAATAAAAAAAACATAAATATAGATGTAAAAGCAATCCAATAGCTGGGATAGGAGATAGGATGAGGAACTCAGTGGTTGTTGAGACTTTGTGAGAGTACAGCCTGCTCTTTTCAGGCAGAGATGTTCTGTGTTGTGTTGGCCTTCCCTGGGCTATTTCACACATGACCCTTGAGCAGAGCATTAACCTACAGGTGGAAGTGAATGCTTGGGCCCATGCTGGAAGAAGCCCCACGTCCAAGGACAGGCATCTGGCAATTCACTAATCTTTGAAAGAACCACCTCAATGTTTTTTGAGACACAGGAGTGAAAGAATGTGTTCACATGCACCATGAAGTTCAAAGTTAAAAGTACATTTATTATCAAATTACATATACATTATACAGCCTTGAGATTCATCTCTCTACAGGCAGCCACAAAACAAGAAACCCAAAAGAATCCTTTTTAAAAAATTGACAAACACCCATTGTGCAGAGAGAGAGAGAGAGAGAAAAAAAAACAAATCATGCAAGCAATAAAAGTAAGCAAATAGCATTTAGTATGAAAGTGAGTCGTCAGACGTGAAGCCTGGGGCAGCCGGAGCAGGCCTTCAGCCTCAGCACAGCAAAGAGCCGAGTAAACATCGCGGCACAGCGAGCAGAACAGGCTCGACCCCTGCCTCTGATCCCGACAATCCTTTTCAATGCCTTTTCAATCCATCTGGCCCAGCATTTAAATCATCCAAACATCAGGTTGTTCCTCACTCTGAGACCCAGGCCCTGTCAGACCGATACACTCTGGGGCCTGGACCCCCCCCACCCCCCCACTGCCACATTCTGACCTGTACTCAACCTTTCCAAATGAGCACGGCACTTAAGATTGATGAAATCTTACTCCCGGTTTAAGTGGATGGGCTCCAAATCTACCTCTCCTCCGCTCCAACTGTGCTTCGCTCTACATGTTCCGACACCATCTCGAACGTGCCTCGACCTTGCTCCAACTCCATCTCGATCTCGATCATGGCTTGCCCTCTCCCAGACTCGCACCCACACGCTTCAACCTTTGATTCAGCCTTGCCTTCAGAAGAGCTGCTGCGTCATAGTTCTACCAACATAGCGCCAACCCTAATTTTGGGTGCTGACCATAATCGTGCAGCTTCCTGTGTTCTCATGTTTCCTTGCACATCCGAAAGATCTGGGGTTGATGGGTTAATTTGCCACTGTAAATTGCCCCCCTATTGTAAAGTGATCAAAGTGGAAGGGACAATGCAGGGAAAGCTGATGGGAATGGGGGAACAATGCAATGGGATTAGTGTAAATTAGTTTAAGTGGCTGGTGCAGATTTGATGGATTGAAGGACCTACTTCAAAATTCAAAGTAAAATTTATTTTCAAAGTACATACATGTCACCACATACAACCCTGAGATTCCTCTTCTGTGAGCATACTTAGCAAATCTATAGAACAGTAACTGTAAACAGGATCAACGGATGACAAACTATGCTAATTCAAATAGCAATAAATAGCGGGCATGAAATGGCAAGATGAGGAGAACTTAAAGTGAGACCATCGGTTATGGGAACACCAAAAATAGAATGAGTATAGTTATCCCGTTTTGTTCAAGAGCCTAATGGTTGAGGGGTAGTAACTATTCTTGAACCTGGTGATACAAGTCCTGAGGCACCTGTACCTTCTACCTGATGGCAGCAACGAGAAAAGAGCATGGCCTGGGTGGTGAGAATCTCTGATGACAGATGCTGCTTTCCTACAACTGTTTCAAGTAGATGTGTTCAATGGTTGTTCTCGGTATTACTTTTTATTTATTTGCACATATTGTCTTCTTTTGCACATTGATTGTGTGCAGTTTTTCACTGTGTTACATAACCGGCAACAATGAATATTAATCGAGACAGGTTATATAAAAACAACCAAACATTTATTAAACACGTATAAACGATAAGGAAAAAAAAAACAAAGGAAAACTTTAACCGGAGGTTAGCAGGTACGCAGCCATTCACCAACTCCACTCGGCTCTGGTTCTGAAAGCGTTAAATGCAAAAACAGTTCTTAAAGCGATACAGTCAGATATAGTTCTTAAAGCGATAACTTTGAAAGTCCAACAGTTTTCCACATTCAATTGGGAGAGACTTCTTGGAGAAAGATTTCTTTACCGACGCATCTTTACTGCTGGTTCTGTCCACAGGATTCCCGATGCCGAGAATAAACAGTTTAAGTCAACTGACCTTAAATTCCTTTTAGAGAGAGAGCACCTTTTTGCATGAACTCATTGCCCTATTGCAAGAGTTATCTCGATGCAGGTAGCTACTCCTCCAACGAAGACTCAATGAGGTCGATTCTTTATTAAACTGCCAAACGATGCCGACTTCTCTCGATCCTTCACTTCGATGAATTCTTCAAAACTTTCGGAATTGAGTAAATTGGCACTTCCAGCCACAAATTTCCAGTCCAAATATAATACCTTGTAAGACAATGCACCTTCCGTTTTAAAAATGAAACTGCGTCACAAAAACAAACACGCAACAGAAACGGAGATACAACATGTTCTACCTGGAAATCTACAAACTCAAAAACCCACTGCGTCACTTATATAGTCACGGGGCACATGTCATCACGTGACCTCACATCGGCGGGAAAATCACATCAGGCGACCTCCAAAAGACGATTACAGCATTCTCACAAATAAAACAGATCTCCTTGAGCATGTAACAACTGATTCTATTGTATTTCTTTGTTCTACTGTGAATGCCTGCAAGGAAATGAATCTCAGGGTAGTATCTGTTGACATATGTATGTACTCTGATAATAACTTGATTCTGATACTGAATATTTGTGTTGTGTGGCTTTATAACCCTTAGCAATTAAAGTATCTGGTGATGATCTAGGCTTCACTGTCACAATACACGTACAGCTTAACTTTAAAAATAATCTTGGCAAATGTGCTAAAACTACAGAATAGAACACAGACTCTGATCACATTTGCTTTGCAAGTAACGCATCAAATTGCATTAATACAATCAAATTTCCCACTGTTAGATTCAAGAAAAATGTGAATAATGCATCGCTTTGATAACAATTGTATTTCTGGGCACCATGTTATTTATCACTAAAATGTTTAAATGGGTGGGAATAGCTGGTTTTAGAAATATAAACACTCTAGTGTGAATTGAGAGCCAGTAATTCCTCCTAGAAAGTAGCCATTACTCAGACAAGTAGATGGTTATTGACAGTATGGAAAGTCGTTGTCCTGCAGCCAGTAACCTTGGTGGAGAGGCAATGTCACAAACAACACACCATCACTCTCTAAGATGTACAGCTTATTATTTAAAGGGAGACAATTGTCAGCACTGAGTGTCAGTACAAGGACATATCACCTGCCCTTTAACAACACTTATCAACTTTCCCCCTTCATATACACTCAGTGGCCACTTTACTGGTTACCTTCCTTCTGTATGTAATCAAGAGGCCATTGAGTGTATGTCTGTGGTCTTCTGCTACTCTAGCCCATCCACTTCAAGGTTGTGCATTCAGAGATGCTCTTTTGCACACTACTGTTGTCATGCATAGCTATCTGAGTAATCGTCGCCTTGAACCAGTCTGCCATTTTCCTTTGTCTGCTATCATTTTCAAGGCATTTTTCACCCACAGAACCGCTACTCACTGGATGTTTTTTTTTGTTTTTCGCACTATTCTCTGTAAGCTCTAGAGATGGTTGTGTGTGAAAATCCCAGGAGATGAGCAGTTTCTGAAATACTCAAGCCACCCCATCTGGCACCAATCATTCCACGGTCAAAGTTATGTAGATCACATTTCTTCTCCATTCTGATGTTTTGGGCTGAACAACAACTGAATCCCTTGACCATGTCTGCGTGCTTTTATGCACCGACTTGCTGCCGCATGATTGGCACATTAGATATTTGCATCGAGAAGCAGGTGTACAGGTGTACCTAATAAAGTGGCCACTCAGTGTAATACCTCTTTAAACTTGCTGTTTCAAGTAAGTTTTACATTATAGTACCAGAGAACAATTATGCTTTTTGAAATTAGTGAGTTTACAACGACCTTTTCACAACGTAAGCACTGAATTAATTTTAATGACTGCTGTAGTGTTAAACAGTCTGGAAAGCCTCAATTTCATGGGAAGTGATGCTTATAGAAAAGTTAACATACATTAAGTTTTCCCTGTATTCTTGAAAAGTTTTATATACCCATTTACTGGCATAATTATATACTCATAAACTCTCTGGACTCTTCACACACATTTTTATTTGCAATTCAGCTTCACAGGGAAGGAAGTTAATGGATGTGCTGATCAGTGAAGTTAACATCAGAGCATATGTACATTTTTGTGAACTCAAGGTGAGGACACTGTGTGGAATATACTGGTAAAATTCTCTGGTCAGCTGCAGCATAGCACACATAAAGCACTTTCTCAGTCTTATTGTTTGAAGGCTTTGCCTCAGAAGAGCACCACCTACTGCGTCGATGGAATTTCTTATCTAGTTCCAGTTCCCACTCCATTTTGTGATCTCTTGATGAGTTTATTAATTTGTCAATAATTACTGCTGAACAAAAAGGAAAAATAGCAAACCTACTTGGAAATGGAGGAAGGCTATTCAAATTCATTTTAATGAAGACTTTTACCCTGTCTGCTGGATAGGCTTCAAAACAGATCGAAGAAATCTGATCACAGCACTGCACACAACTATATGGATGAATTAACCTAAGCCAAATGTCCGGCAATGATGCCACAGCAGAAAATAGATAATTGTTTCAGTACACTTTTAATGCGTACTGAAGAAGTTATATTCAATAGCTTTCAGCAGGTCAGGCAGCATCTATGTTGAGAAATGAACCGTCAATGATTTAGCTGAGACCATTCATCAGGAATGGAAGGAAAGGGGAAGAAGCCAGTATAAGAAGATGGGAGGGACAGGAAGGACAAGAAGTTGGGAGGGACAGGAAGGACCACAAGCTGGCCGGTGATAGGTGAAACCAGGTGAGGTTCCTTCCAGATTGTACGCCTTCTCCTCTCATCACCTTTATTCCTCTCTGTAAATCCTGCCTGATCTGCTGAGCTGCTCCAGCATTTTGTATGTGTGTATGTGTGTGTCAATGGTCAAGAAGGCAGGCCAAGTAGGCATTGTGGAGCACTAAGAGCACAACAAGACACTTAGACTTCCTGGTCATCCACTGCAGCAGAAGAGGTCTCCAGCCATAACAGTTGTCCATGCCACTGGATCAAGGTCTCTTCTGCTGAGAGAGTGGGATTGCCCGTTCAACGGCTGTTTCACTTAAAACTCCATCACACACAGGTTGTGTCTTTCTTTGAATCTGAAGAACTACTACCAGTGTTTGTGTTGCTCTGGATTTCCACCATCTGCAGAATCTCTTGGCTTTACATTCAATGGCTTAACAGCAGTAGAAGGTGTCTAAAATATGTAGGTTTAAGATAAAGGATCCAAGATTGAGACCATCGAGGACATCTTTAAAAGGACCTGCACCACCCAGGACATGTCCTCTTCTCATTACTACCATCAGGGAGGAAGTACAGGGGCCTGAAGACGGACACCCAACATTTTACGAAAAGCTTCTTCCCCTCTGCTATCAAATTTCTGAATGGTTCATGTATATTATCACACTATTTTGTTCTCTTTAGAAACTATTTTTATATATATTTCTTAGTGTAACTTACAGTAAATTTTAAGCAGAGCTATGCACTGCTGCCACAAAGCTAATTTCATGATATATGTCAGTGATAATAAACCTGATTCTAATCTCCTTATATAGGAGGATTTTTCAGCTTTGGAGTTGATGCAGATTTTACCATTGAGTTAATTCCAATTACGAAGGGGACATCTTCTGAGAAAAGACTAAGACACTCAAGTCATTGGTCACTGGAGTTTAAAAGAACCTGGAGGTGATCTTCATGAAGCTTGCATAATTCTGAAGGAGTTCGGCAGATGGCTGCCAAGAAATTTTCTCCCTGTTGGGAATAAGTATTCAGTCATTTTACCATAAGATATAGGAGCAGAATTAGATCATTTGGCCTTTTGATTCTGCTCCACCATTCAATCATGGCTGATTTATTTTCCCTTCCAATCTCATTCTCCTGCCTTCTCCCCATAACTTTTGATGCCTTTACTAATTAAGAAACTATTAAACTCCACTTTAAACATCAGAATCCAAATCAGATTTAATATCACTGGCATTTGTAGTCTTTGAGGCATTAGTACAATGCAATACATAATAACAGAAATAAAGCAAACTGTTAATTACAGTATCTTTATATATATTGAATAGTAAAATTAAATTAATGCAAAAATAAAAATAAAAATGTAGTGAGATAGTGTTCATGGGTTTAATGTCCATTCAGAAATCGGATGGGAGAGGGGAAGAATCTGTTCCTGAATCACTGAGTGTGTTCCATCAGACTTACCCTATCACTTGGTCTCCACAGCTGTCTGAGGCAATGAATTCCACAGATACACCACCCTCCAGCTAATGAAATTCCTCCTCAGCTGTCTTCTAAAGAGATTTCCTATTTTGAGACTTTGCCCTCTGGTCCTCAACTCCCTCACAGCTGCACATATCCTCTCCATATCCATAAATTGCAAAGGGGATGAGTTTCTTATCAAAGGATTATGAACCTTTGGAATTCTCTCCCTCAGAGTTGTGGAGGCCAAGCAATTATGCTTTTTTCAAGTCAAAGATACATAGATGTTCAGAGTTTAGGAAATATAGGGGTTATGGGGATGAGACAAGGGGTGGGGGGGGGGGGGTTAGCTGATCTACACCTCACTGAGTGCAGACCCAGCCTGAAGGCCACACAAACTCACCCCTTCTTCTATTCTCATGTTCTTTAAGTGGGTCTTTCATTTTTTCCTCAAAGATTATTTATTTATATTTATTTATTTGTTCGCTTATTAATTATTTTTGTATTCACACAGTTTGTTTTCTTTTGCATATTGGCCATTATGTGCAGCCTCTATGTGTCAGCCTCTATGTGCAGTTTTTCATTGATTCCGTTCTGTTTTCTTCTACTGTGAATGCCTGCAAGAGAATGAATCTCAGAGTAGTATCTGGTGACATAAATGTACTTTGACAATACACTTACTTCAAACTTTGAAGATTAAAGTGAAGGAATCAGGGCTTCTTCTGAGGAAGTCCATAATTTTCCTGGAGGTATCCCATAAATCAACAGACTTATCAAATTCTACTTCATAACTTGGCCAAGTGAAATTTGATCACCTGACCTACAGAATCACAGATCCAGTGCATAACCACATTTCAACCACAAGAGAAATATATTGTCCTTGACATAATGTTCTAACTACAGTTGTTGCAGCTCAGAAATTCTCATCTTCACACCCTATATAGAAAAGTGCCCAGTTTGGACTGGAATCCATACAGAAGTGTAGAACACTGATCACTTTTCTTCTCATGCCATGAAAATCAAAAGATCATTGCTACCCCATCCCACAGTAGGGTATAATGAACAACTATCTCCAAGACATGCCAGCATAATCAGAGATAAAGAAACCAAAGGGAGAGCAGATGCTGGAATCTGGAACAAAATGCAAAAACCTGCAGGAATTCAGCATCTGCGGAGAGAATTGGACAGTCAACATTTCAGGTTGAGATCCTTCATCTTGATTGAGACTTAGTCCAGATGAAGTGTATCAACCCATAAATGATGACTGTCTGTTTCCTTCCAAATTTGCCGCCTGACCTGCTGAGTTCTTCCGGAAGTCTTTGTTTAAATTCTCAGACAAGGGCAGTATAACATGCAACACAGAAAGAAAACATGGCAATACAGGAATTACAGTCAAGTCCACAGGAACAATATTTTGCACTGTAAATGACCTTTACAATGCTTTGCAGTGAAACAAATATATAGAACGCAGAACATTACAGCACAGTACAAACCTTTCAAGCTCACTATTGTTGTGTGGACCTTTTAGCCAACTCTAAAATCAATCCAAACTTTCCCACCCATATGGCCTTCCAATTACCTGTCATCCTCTTCTGCCCCAAACAGAAAAGTCCCAGCTCACTCAACCAATCTCATAAGATATGCCCTCTAGTCCAGGAAGCATCCTGGTAAATATCCTCCGCACTAATGGTTCTACATCCTTCTAATAATGAGGGGCCAGAACTGAACACAAGACTCCATGTGTGGTCTAACCAGAATTTCATAGAGCTGCGACATTACCTTGCAGCTTTTGAACTCAATCCCCTTACTAATGAAAGCCAACACACCACGCACCTTTTTAACAACCCTGCAAACTTGCACAGTAACTTTGACGGATCTGTGGCTGTGGACCCCAAAATCCCTGTTCTTTCACCCTGTCAAGGGTCCTGCATCCTGATTTCGAAGTCAACCTTCCAAAATAAATCACTTCACATTTTTCCAGCTTGTACTCCATCTGCCACTTCTCATTAGAAGTAACATAAAATTTCAGTTTGGGTCATAATTTTTAATCACAGATGTGCCTGCCACGGTAGCATGGTGGTTAGTGGAACGCTATTACAGCTCGGGGCGTTGGAGCTCGGAGTTCAATTCTGGCATCCCCTGTAAGACGTTTATGCATCCTTCCCGTGAACGTGTGGGCTTGCATCCAGTGCTCTGGTTTCCTCCCACAGTCCAAAGACGTACCGGTTAGTAGGTTAATTGGTCATAGCGAATTGTCCCTTGATTAAGCAAGGAAATAGGTAGGTTGCTAGGCAGTGTGGCTCGTTGGGCCAGAAAGGCCTGTACCACGCTATATCTCCAAATAAAATAAATTATCAGAGATCACTGCATAGGATTCATAAAAACACCACAAATAACTTTTTCCAAGTTGCGTTGTAAGATAGCTGCCAACACCTCAGGATTAGAAGCTGAAAGTGGTCATGAATGGTGTATACTTTTAAGTAATGGTCATTGGCAGCTGAACTACAGTGGCTGCTTTGCTCCATAAAGCTCGGAGAAAACAGAGAAAATAATTTGTCACTCAATTCCCTTCAAAAGCCATTATTTCACTGGGCAAAGCAGTCAGCCCTTAGTGACCCAGTCAAAGCAATAATATTGTTTGAACCATTTAATTCACTTGAAGTGGATACACAACTGATGTAATGCAACATTTTTGGTAAGCTTTAGGTTATGCAGCTGCTTACAAAGGTGGATTATTTAAGAAACAATTAAGTGCATATACAAAGCAATTTGCGAGCAGCCTCACTCCTTCAGCCTGCTAAGTGAAGTGCCTTTCAAGGCTGATTTATAACACTGTCGTTTTCAGAAGGCAGCATAATTAATAGGAGCATGGATGTCTAATTTCAGTGACTTCCAGAGAAAGTGGATTTCATTTGATTTATGATGGTTAGCAAGTTTGCATTTTATCAGTTCATTCGCTCATTATTTATGCTGATGACCAATTTCTATGGCTTGCTATCGCCCAGCCCTTCAGTAATCAAAGAGAAACACAACGCATTGCAGCATTTACGATGTGCTTGCCTCATTCAAAGAAGATCGGAACTGCTCTTAGTCCTTGGAATTTTCAGAAATTTGTGTGCTACAGAGGTAACGTTTCACATTGGCAACCCTATAAAACCTACAGGGCTATAAGAATAGCATTTAGGGTTTGGCAAGATTTATAGGAATAATCCAAGCCACCGAGGGTTTTAGAAGTTACCCCCTTGTAAGGGAAAGCCAAATAAATCTCCAGCTTTCTTCTCAGTTATCATTAGTCCCCAAATGATCGTTATAAACAGTAGCGGCTGGAGAGCCGATCTGGCTCCTCTTTTGTCTGTGGATAAACATTAATAAAAGACAGAGAAATGATAAAGCACCACTCACTGCCACAGGAAGTGATGCAGGAGGAATTTCCTGGATACATAGTCATCAAGAGAGATTCCACAGTAAGAAAAATCCAAATTGCCCTGTGAAGGTTCTTTCCCTGCCTCTTGAGTTTTCTTTTATAAATGTTTACAATAAATTATATTTGAGTACTTGATGCTGCATGATTTATATCCTAGATTAAGTAAAGTATTAAACAATTTGCTGGAGGAACTCAATGGGTTGAGCAGCATCCATGGAAGGGTGGGAGTGATTAATTTTCAACATTTTGGGTCAAAACCCTGCAGCTTTGCAGCAACAATTCTTCTATCCCACAGATGTTGCTTGATCTACTGAGTTCCTCCAGCAGTTAGCTTGTTGCTCCAGACTGAAGAGAGAAAGATTAGCTTTAGTTGTAGATGCACACCAAAACAGTGAAGGAATCACTGATCTATGTTGTGTGCATCAAATCAAATCAGCAAGGATTATGCTGGCAGAAGCCTGCAGTTGTGGCCACGCTTCGGGCGCCAACGTCATACGCCAACAACTTATTAACCCAAACTCCTGTGTCGTTGGAATGTGAGAAGAAACTGAGTACCCAGAGCAAACAAACGCTATCGTGGAGAGAATGTACAAACTCCCTACAAACTCTGGCGGGAATCAAACACTGACTGATGATTGCTAGCACTGTAAAGCAATTGCACTAGCTGTACGGATTGTGACATCTGGAGTCTCTTGTGTTTCCAAGTCATCTTTTCAACTTATTTTTGCCTTCTTTGCTCACTTCTTCTCTAGATGACATAACTAATTCTGCAGTATGCAACATTAGAAACTATTCAGTATTTATGAAGGTGGTGCTGAGACCCATTGCAACCCAAATGAAAATCCACCAACTCAGTGCAACTTACTGACTATAACTGGGATCCTCCAAATGGGCCAGTTATTGATGGTGAGGCTGCATTGGAATATTGCACCATACTATTGGAAAGACGTCTCTAAGCTAAAAAGATTACGAGGGAGATTTACAAGCATGTTGCCAGGACTCAAGGAACTGAGTAATGGAGAGACATCAAGCAAGTTGGGAATGTTTTTATTGGAGTGTCAGAGAATGAGGGGTGATCAGATAGAGGTGTGTAAATTCATGATGGGTAGAGATAGGGTCAATATGCATGTCTTTTTCCAAGGAGGAAAAAGCCAGCACAAGTGATGCATGTGAGCTCAGTTTCAATGTTTCAGAGAAGTTTGGGTAGGTACATAGATAGTAGAGATATAGAGGGCTAAGGTCCGGATGCAGGATGGGAGTAGGCAGTTTAAATTGTTCAGCATGGACTAGATGGGCCAAAGGGCCTGTTTCTGTGCTGTATTTTTCTATAACTCTATGACTGTGAACAAGAATTAGAGAGGGGAAGAGATTTAACAGGAGCCTGAGAGGCATCTTTTTCACCCAGACAGCAGTCAGTATATGGAAAGGGTTGCCAGAGGAGATGGTTGAGCCGGGTACAACAACAACACTTAAAAGGTCCTTCAGCAGGTACGTGGGTAGGAAAGATTTTATCTATTTATTTAGAGATATCGTGCAAGCACATCTGTGTACATGAGATCTCACCAGCTTCTGCTACAATGGGAATGAGCAAAGTTTACCGGATTAATTTCTGGAACAGCCGGTTTGTCAGGTACGTTTGTCAGAACATGGTGGCGGGCTCCAGACAAAGAGTGTATCGAAGCACCTGGGCCCGGGTCCCAGCGCAGGGAATAATCCAGTGCTTGGACAGTACAAATGCTGGGCCAGATGGGCTGAAAAGGCGGGGTGTTCGGACTGCGGCCAGTTCTGATCGCTACTGCAACATTTGCTCCATTCTCTGCAGCTGCCCCGGGTTGCGATTTGCCCCACTGTGCGATAAACTGAGGCTGAGGCTATAGGCCTGCTCCTGGCTTCCTGTCTACGAACTCACTTTCATATTGAATGCTGGTGTTTGCTTTGATTGTCTGCACGATGTGTGTGTGTGTGTGTGTGTGTGTGTGTGTGTGTGTGTGTGTGTGTGTGTGTGTGTGTGTGTTTCCCTCTCTCTCTCTGTGCATTGGGCATTTGTGGACTTTTTTAAAAATCGGTTCTTCCAGGCTTTTTGTTTTGTGGCTGCCTGTAAGCAGACGAATCTCAAGGATGTATAACCTATACATTCTTTGATAATAAATGTACTTTGAACTTTGCTACACAAACAGAGAAATAGGCAGACTACCCAATTTATTTATTTAGAGATACAGTGCGAAACAAGCCCTTCAGCCCAATGAGATATGCTGCCCTGCAACCCACCTATTTAATCATAGCCTAATCATGAAACCATCTACAATGACCAATTGAACTACTACCTGGTACGCCTTTGGACTGTTGGAGGAAACCAGAACACCCGGAAGAAACCCACATGGTCACATGGAGAACATGCAAACTCCTTACAGACAGTGCCAGAACTGAACTCCAATCTCTGATCTCCTGAGTTATATTTGTTATTATTGTTTGGCGACAATAAAGTATAAAGTAATCGTGTCACGCTAGCTGTACATTATCATGGTGGAGAGGAAAATGGGCCAAACTGAGAAAAAATGGACCAACTTAAATGGGAATCTTGGTTGGCATTGACCAGCTGGGCCAAATGGCCTGCTTCAATATTGTACGAATCTATGGCTTGACTCAATTTGCACCTAAACTGGCAAGGACACCTTAGAGTGACACTGTATGTGGACAAGCTCATCATCCCACCACACGCTGGACACCCAGTGCCCATGTGCACTTGTCCCACTTCATTCTCCACACAATCCACCTGCTGCCCCCCAGATTCCACAACTCCCCCCCAACCAAGTGGCCGATTATCCTACCAGCTGACGTCTTTGGGACATGAAAGGAGATCAGTAAACAGAGGAGAAACTCGTCCAATCAAGGGGACAACAAGTAACCGACACAGACAGCAACAGAGATGGGTATTAAACCTGGGTGCTGTAACTGTGAAGCATCAGTTCTATTAGCTTCATGACTCTGCTGAATAGTTATTAATATTATGAAAGTTAATTTAAAGGCCTGAATATTTATATTGAATATTGATAATTAATAAAATATATGGTGTATTTCATTTTATCCTTATTCTTTTTCAGTTGAATGATAACATTCAAGTGAAATTATTTATTAGAAGCCACAGTTAGTTGCATACGCTATAAAATTTAAGGGTCTTCACAAAATTCAGAACAAATAGTACCATTCAATATTACTTCAAGAAAAAAAAAAGAATACTTTATAATTTTGAACTGGCTGAATGGCTTTCTGGTTGCAAACCAGCTTTAAGTTCCTTGGCCTCCACATCACTGAGGACCTCGCATAGTCTGTACACACCAGCTGTGTGGTGCTCTTTCACCTCAGACGGTTGAGGAAGTTTAGTATGGGCCGCCAAATCCTAAGTACTTTCTACAGGGGCATGATTGAAAGCATCCTGACTGGCTGCATCACTGCTTGGTATGGGAACTGTACCTCTCTTAATCGCAGGACTCTGCAGAGAGTGGTGCGGACAGCCCAGCACATCTGTAGTTGTGAACTTCCATGATTCAGGATATTTACAAGGAGAGGTGTGTAAAAAAGGCCGATAGGATCAATGGGGACCTGAGTCACCCCAACCACAATCTATTCCAACTGCTACCATCTGGGAAACGGTACCACAGCATAAAAGCCAGGACCAATAGGCTCCAGGACAGCTTCTTCCACCAGGCCATCAGACTGATGAACTCACACTGATTTGAGTGTACTCTATATTACATTAACTGTTCTATTTATTATAAATTACTATGATTGCACATTGCACATTTAGACAGAGATGCAACGTAAATATTTTTACTCATGTATGTGAAGGATGTAAGAAATAATGTCAATTCAATTGTGTTCTTCTAAACCAGGGGTTCCCAACCTTTTTTATGCCATGGACTAATACCATTAAGCAAGGGATTTGCGAACAAAACCAACATTGGAAATCAAAAAGATTATTTTTAAAACAACAATTCCTATTCTTCAGATACAACACACACAAAATGCTGAAGGAACACAGTAGGCCAGGTAGCATCTGTGGAAAAGAGTGCAGTCAACGTTTCAGGTCAAAACTTTTTTCCATAGATGTTGCTTGGCCTGCTGAGTTCCTCTAGCATTTTGCGTGTGTTGCTTGGATTTCCAGCATCTGCAGATGTTCCCTTGTTTGTGATCCTATTCTTTAGAAGTGTGCTTAAAAAATTCCTGGTACTGCATTGTGCTATCCAAAAGAAAATATGTTACATACACTTACCTCTCACACAAATGTTTAATAACTGTCACTAAAATTCTTAAAAGTTGAATTAAATACAAAGTCGAAGTCAAATTTATTTTCAAAGTATGTATATGTTACCATATACTATGATGGAATTAATTTTGTTGCAAGCGTTTACAAAAAAATAAAGAAAATAGAGTTTATGAAAAACTATACATAACAAAGACTGACAATCAATGTGAAAAAGGGAAGTTGAGCAAAAAAATAAATAATTCTGAGAACATGAGTTGTAGAGTCCTTGTAAGTGAGTCTATAGACTGTGGTATCAGTTCAGAGTTGAGGTGAGTGAAATTGTCCACGCTGGTTTGGGAGCTTGATAGTTGTAGTGTAATAACTGTTCCTGAACCTAGTGGTGTGGAACTAAGGCTTCTGTAATACCTGCCCAATTGCAGTAGTGAGAAAAGAGAATGGACTGGATGGTGGGGGTCTTTGCTGATGGTTGGTTCTTTCATGTGGCAGGACTCCATGTAAATGTATTTAATAGTGGGGAGAGGTTTGCCTGTGATGGGCTGGCAGTTAACTTTTGCTCAATTGTTTATAACTATCTCTGAGATTCAGAAAAGTGGTCAAAAGAGTAATCAAGACTTCTTCAGCTTTCAGTCATCTACGTGCTCGGTTCATTATCATCCCACATCCTTTTACAGAGTTCAAGTCGTCCGTTTGAATTTAACTTAACCAGCAGCTGATGCTTGTTATTTCCATCAGAAAGAGTTTAGATTATTTAACAAGGTGTTTTAAAACATTTTACAGCCAATTAAGTACTTTCAAAGTGTAGTAGCTAATGTTATATAGAATAAAACAACAAAAAAATGCATAATTAAACAAATAGCCAGATGAGTACAGAAGAATGAAAAACAGGAGTGAGCCATTTGGTCCTTACAGCTGCCTGTCATTCAATAAGATCAAAGCTGACCTTTGACCATAATGCCAATTTTCTGAATTAAATCTATTTTCCTTTCAACACACAAAGCATTGGAGGAACTCAGTACGTCAGATAGTATCTGTGGTGGGAAATGGACAGTCAGCATTTCAGGATGCAAGTTCAAAGTAAAACTTATTATTGAGTATATGTTACCATACCCTAATTCGAGATTCATTTTCTTGAAGGCATCTAACAGGGAAAAATGAAAAATAATAACATTTATTAAAAACCAACCAATGTGCCAAAGAGCAGGGAGGAAGGTAGGGAGGTGGGGAAGGTAGGGGAGGTAGGGGAGGGAAGGCAGGGGCAGCTGGAAAGGGGAGTGGAGGCTGGGAAGGGAAGGGGAATGAGGCAGGGAGGGGTGGGAGACAGGGAGGGGAAGGGGAGAGAGGCAGGGGAGTTGGGAAAGGAAGGGGAGTTGGGGAAGGCAGAGTAGGTGAGGTGGGGAAGGGAGACGAGGTGGGGATGGGAGGTGAGGTGAGCAGGGAAGGTGAGGTGAGGAGAGGCAGGGAGGGGAAGAAAGCCAGGGAGGGCAGGGGAAGGCCAGCAGGGAGGGAGGCATGTACAGGAAGGCAAGACAGTGACTATACTTCATTAGGAGTTTGAAGAGATTTGGCATGTCAACAAATACACACAAAAACTTCTATAGATGAACCGTGGAGAGCACTCTGACAGGCTGCATCACTGTCTGGTATGGAGAGGGTACTGCGCAGGACCGAAGAAGCTGCAGAAGGTTATAAATTTAGTTGGTTCCATCTTGGGTACTAGCCTACAAAGTACCCAGGACATCTTCAAGGAGCAGTGTCTCAGAAAGGCAGCATCCATTATTAAGGACCTCCAGCACCCAGGGCATGCCCTTTTCTCACTGTTACCATCAGGTAGGAGGTACAGAAGCCTGAAGCCACAGACTCAGCGACTCAGGAACAGATTCTTCCCCTCTGCCATCTGATTCCTAAATAGACATTGAACCCATGAACACTACCTCACTTCTTTAATTTATATTATTTCTGTTTTTGCACGATTTTTAATATATTCAATATATGTATACTGTAATAGATTTACTTTTTAATTTTTTTCTTCTTCTATATTATGTATTGCATTGAACTGCTGCTGCTAAGTTAACAAATTTCACGACACATGCCGGTGATAATGAACCTGATTCTGAATCTGAGTATGTGACGAGAAGGAAGGGCAAAATGATGGAGCAAGAAAGAGAGTGGAGTGAGGATGGGGAGGAGGGAGTGCAGAGGGCTGATCTGAAAGATTTCAGGTCAGACAGAAAAGGAATCTGTCCTCAACACTGAACCACCAATTTACATTGAACTGCAGCTTGAATCCATGACTCAGCACCAATATTGCAGAGTCCCACTATTTTCCACTATTGTGGGAAATATTGCCACCATTTCAAATTGCCTCCATCAGAAATGCACACAGCAGATCAGATTAATGCCCGGATAGCTAAAACCACCAATGATATACCGGACAACACACATAAAAGTTGCTGGTGAACGCAGCAGGCCAGGCAGCATCTCTAGGAAGAGGTACAGTCGATGTTTCGGGCCGAGACCCTTCGTCGTCGACTGTACCTCTTCCTAGAGATGCTGCCTGGCCTGCTGCGTTCACCAGCAACTTTTATGTGCGCTGCTTGAATTTCCAGCATCTGCAGATTTCCTCGTGATTGCAAATGATATACCGGACATGGCGAACAACAGCAGGAAAGCCTTCTAGCTTTGCACCCTCTTTGGAAATACAGAGTGCATGTTGTATGTGGATACTACTGAGAACTTCAGACTAAAACAAAGACTTTGTAGCGGATCCTCAGTCCAGTTTGTGGCAAAGCTATATTTATTAAATGAATGTATCCTGACTTATACACACCCAAAGAAACAGCACAGCAGATGATAATAGATTAATCTCGTCACAGAACTGTGTGAAAACATATCAGGATCTGAACTATCTAACAAAAAACCATTTGGGTACTGAGCGCTCTGCTGTACTATGTTCACTAAAATCATTACATAGCATTCAGGCCTTCTTTCTCGAAGTGAAAAATGTTTTGAGTACAGCAATTTGTTTCATCTGTGGTGTTGTGTCAAATATTTTTCTGAGGGTACTTTTCCTCTGACCTGTGCACAATGGCTTACAAAATCAATGGTTTTCCAACTGCGCGGGCAAGTGATCAAATGTTGCGTCCGCTTTCTCTGTATCTTTTATGCACCTATCTCACTCATAGTTTGCCACAGATCGACAGCCGGTCCCATTAGTGCTCAGAAGCCAAAGTAAACAACCGTTTAGCATAGATGGTGAGCACTCTCTAGCAACTAAATATTTGAAGGATCAGGATATATTACTAAGGACCCCCATCACCCAGAACACGCCCTCTTCTCATTGTTACCGTCAGGAAGGAGGTATATAAGCCTGAAGACACACACTCAGTGATTCAGGAACAGCTTCCTCCCCTCTGTCATCCGATCTTTGAATGGAAATTCAACCCATGAACACTCCCTCACTTTTTTGTATTCCTTCTGTTTTTGCACTACTTTTAATTTAACTGTTTAATACTTACTGTAATTGATTTACTTATTGCATTGTGCTGCTGCTAAGTTAACAAGTTTCACGACATATACCCATGATATTAAACTTGATTCCAATACAGGATCAAACACTATACCCTCTTCACAATGAAAGTACAACGTCATCAGTCTAAAAGCATACACAAAATTATTCAGCAAAAAAAATTAAATAGCATTAAAAATGGTAACAATAAAGCAGTGTATGAATAGGTACACCTAGAAAATTATTCAATTACTTTATTTTTTTTGATGTTATGAATGATATTGTAACTGAAAAAGGTTGGAAGATAAACTAGCATCTTTACGGTAAATTTTAATACTGAAACTTTAAGCTGCTCTCTTTCCTAAAACTGCCTGTTTTCATACATAATACAAGATGGAGAGGGTTTACTATGAATAATGTTTAAGCCCTAAAGAATCTTATAGCCTATAAATCTTAATAGAAACCCCTGGACTCCAATGGGCTGCTTGTCGTTTTTACCCAGTCCCACTCCATCTTGGATCCCCTTGTGATAACTGCAATTTTCTCCAAACAAGTGGCGGTGGCTTGAATTTACTTCAGTGGCAATTTGACTACAAACAGGATTACATGCATATAACCTATGCAAATCAATAAAAACATGTCAAGACCCCTTAGCAGTCAGTGCTCTCCTGAATGCAATTCATTGCGCTGCAAATAAGAATAACAGACTGTGTAACAAATGAAACCTGCTCGCATAACTAGCACCTGTTGTCAGGCAGTTGAAGCTTGTATTTTTCATTTGCTGTACAGTAAATCGTATTAAGGCATATATAGAATGGTAAGGGACTTAGGGATGTGTACATATTGCATGCTAGTAGGCATATTCTGAAAGAAATTTAGGTTGTTTCAGCTGGAAATACATTTTAAAATTGTGAAGCAACTCTTGAGGACCAGATTTTGTCACACCATACATTTAAAAGCCAACCAACTACAATTAAATTGTGCCCATTTTATTACAAGTCCGTAAGACAATAAAGCATAGGAGCAGAATTGGGCCATTTGGTCCATTGAGTCTACTCCACCATTCCCTCTCGACCCCACTCTTCTGCCTTCTCCCCATAACCATAGAACATTACAGCACAGAAACAAACCTTTGGCACCCTTACCAGTCAAGAACCTATCAACCTCTCCTTTAAATATACCCTATAAATAGGCCTCCACAGCCACCAGTGGCAATGAATTCCACTGATTCACCACCCTCTAGCTAAAGAAATTCCTGCTCATCTCTGTTATAACACCACACCCTCTGGTCCTTGATCCACCACTATACAAAGCACTTTCTCCAAATCCTTTCAAGGCCTTTCAAAGGGATTTTATAGCAGAGTTTGAGGGACCATGATGAAAAAAAAGGGGGTCAGCAGTGAATGAATAGTTTCTGCCTTACATCTATTGCAGAGATACAAGTGATTCTGCAGAAGCTGGAGATCTTGAGTAACACACAAAAAATGCTAGAGGAACTTAGCAAGTCGGGTAGCATCTATGGTGGGAATAAACAATCAGCATTTTGGGCCAAGACACTTCATTGAGACTGGAAAGGAAGGGGTTAGACAGTTATGACCTGCCAGCTTGCAGTCCTCCCCCAACCACCTTTTCAATCTGGCTTATGCCCCCTTCTTTTCCAGGCTTGATGAACAATACACTGCAGTATTTGATAACAATGGCGCATTTACCTTAATCAGGTAAAATACTTTTACTTCAGAGATGGTTATTTCTCATCCAGATACAATATACCCTTAACATCATATCACATGCAAAAAAATCTGAATAATTGTGTAGTTTTTAATTCAATTTGGAATTCTCTGCCATAAAGGACTGTATTAGGTCAGTCACTGACTACAGTCTGAAATGGATGGCAAAGAAATTCCGGGATGTGGAATGAGGGCTGGAAAATAGTAGCCAGGCTTGTGGTTGTTCAGCTTTTACCCTGCCCCAAAGCAGAGTAGGACCAAGGGACCAAATAAGTCCTGGTGAAGGGACATGGCCTGAAACATTGACTGTTTAGGATGGTGGTGAATATTGGTGGCTCGGGTTAAGGCATGTGATGTTGTGGTGTTTGCCGAGCTTGGTAATTCGCTTGCTGACATTTTGCCACCAGACAAGCTGACATTCTCAGTGCACAGGTGTTGGTGTTTATCTCTGGGAGTACTGACGTTTATATAGGGTCCCATTTGCTTGTCTCAGTCTTGATTGACTGTCCCTTCTGTTGACCTTTGAATTCTATTGGCTCACTTTGCTTTGGCTCTTAGGGGTTCATAGATGGCATCTATGTTGATAAATTGGCTGTTTATTCCATTCCACAGATGATACCTGACCTACTGAGTTCCTCCAGCATTTTGTGTGTTACTCTGGATTTCCAGCATCTGCAGAATGTCTTATGTTTCTGATTTACAACTTCTCTGACTTCTTACGTGCTACTCTTCTCAATAATTCATTAAATAAATTGCTTCTGAATCCAGGTGCAAAGATACAAACTGTGCGATCATCCTGCATTCTGATAAAAAAAGATAAATTCCAACTGTATTTAAAGTTCACTGTAAAATGCTGGTGAACATCATAGCTGTGGTTCACAGGATACCTCAAAACAAAAGACACTCTATTATGCTGAGAAATGGAGGGAGGAGAAGATGGCGGCACGACGCAGCGCACGCAGCCTCTCCGGTGAAATGATAAATAGGGGGCCGTGCACAATCCTGATTTGATGGAGACAGATGTGAGAAGCACGGAGGAACATCTAGAGAAACTTCTAAAATGCCCAGTTTGCTGCCGCTGCTACTGTGCGATCAAGAATCTCTGGAGGGGAGGCCCCAAATCCTCAGCTTTACCTGTTGCTGGCAGCCGGGGCTGGGGTCGAAGCGCTCGGTAGAGATGGTGCTCGGTGCTTGGAGTCAGAGGAGTGGTTGGAGGCTCGAAGTTTTCAGACGGACTGAGAGCCAAACTGTGGTCGGGTGCTTCCAGGATACTGCATCGGCAAGTTTGCAATGCTGGAAGCTCATGGCAGGGAGAGTTTTCTTCCTTCTACCGTTTGTGTGAGATGTTGGGACTTTCGAGAGACTTTGAGACTTTTTTTTACCGTGCCCATGGTCTGTTCTTCTATTAAATTATGGTATTGCTTGCACTGTTGTAACTATATGTTATAATTATGTGGTTTTTGTCGGTTTTTCAGTCTTGGTCTGTCTTGTGTTTCTGTGATATCACACTGGAGGAACATTGTATCATTTCTTAGTGCATGCATTACTAAATGACAATAAAAGAGGACTGCGTGTCCTCATAATCTAAAAAAAACCGTAGACTCCAATAACTAATTAAGGATAAAATATGTGATCACTGAAACCTGACAGAGAGAAACATACATGCACAAGAGATTCTGCAGGTGCTGAAAATCCAAAGCAACACACACAAAACACTAGATGGACTCAGCAGGTCAGGCAGCATCTATGGAAATGAATAAACAGTCAATGATTGGGCCAAGACCCTTCTTCAGGACTGGAAAGGAAGGAGAAAGATGCCAGAATAAGAAGGGGAGGGAGGGGAAGGAGGACTAGCTAGAAGGTGATAGTGAAGCCAGGTAGGTGGGAAAGTAAAGGGCTTGAGAAGAAGGATCTGATCAGAGAGAAGAGTGGACCATAGGAGGAAAGAAAGAAGGAGGGGCACCAGGAGGAGGTGATAAGCAGGTGGGAAGAAGAGATAAGGGGCCAGAGTGGGAAATAGAAGAGGGAAAGGGCTGTGAAAAATATACCAGAAGGAGAAATTGATATTCATTCCATCAGGTTTGAGGTTACCCAAATGGAATATGAAATGTTACTCCTCCACCCAGAGTATGACCTCATCATGGCAAGAGAGGAGGCCACAGAACAACATGTCAGAACAGGAGGAGGCACACATCATCAAATCATTCAATACTAGTATTAAGTTACTCTTTTGATGTTTTAATTTTCTTTTTTAAGGGAACATTTTAAACAGAACTCGTCGAAAAATTGAAGAACACCACTTTGTTTCCATATGTGGGTGACCTAAAATTCTAACAGGATACACAAGTGACTACAGATGCTGGAATCTAGAACAACAAATAAAGCACTCAGCAATCAATCAGCATGTATGGAGGGAAATGAACTGCCTGGATGAAGGGTCTCAATCCAAAATGACAATTCTCCAATTCCCCCCCCCATCAATGCTGCCTGACCTGCTGAGTTCCTCCAGCGATTGTGTACAAAACTGAATCAGGTTACTTTGAATATTGTAGGTTGCAATGGATGGGTAACTTGAACAAAGTCACTGGAGAGACACTGAAGCTAGAGGATACAGAAGTGCTTTATTCAACAAAATGAGACTCTCTTGGAGGAAGAGGCCTTTTTGACCCAATATTACATGACATTTTATATGTCAACGATCAAATTCTATAGTTACGATGCTTCTTTTGAATTACGCATAATTTTCACACCACTTTCTTTGCACCCATACTCCAGATACCCAAAATGAATGTTAATCAGCATTGCCTGGTTTTCAATTAACTGATATCCACAGCTCCAGTAAACTATTGTCCAGAGCTGCATTTTAAATTTAATTTACAATCCAGGTTCAGGTCTAAAGATAGGTTGCTGAAGTTAATATTTGCTACATACCCTGTCTCCAGAATATGTCCTAACACACATTCCCAAATAGTTATTTTTAACTTTTTATAACATATAACTTTATACAATTAATTTCCCCTTTAAATAAAATCCTGTTTAAGCAAACATTAGATTGTGTTAAAAAATTGGAGATGCAGTTTGCTGCCACAAATGATCAAAATAGCTTGGTGCCCATAATCATAAAATGATTAGTATTCTAATGCATAATGGCAAAGCAAGTACTTCAATACAACAGAAAAGTCTCTATTATACTAATGGTGTATGCTTTCTGCATTATTATAAAAGCAATTTTAATCATAGTATGCTCAAAATAAGTAATAAATAAGTAAATGAACATGGTTCAATTTGAATTATACTGAAACTGTAGACTGCCAGAAGGAAAAGTCACAATATTCTGAAAACAGCTCACATTCCTTTTTAATAATACATGGCTATATTAAAAAGAGGACTGTATAAAAAGATTACTGTTAGGACAGGATATCATTAAAACATTTCAATGTGATATATCATGCATGTACATTTCCAAGATTTCCTCTGCAACTTTAGAACTGCCAGCAACCCATTTAAATCACCAAACTATACGATTGCATATTAAAAAGATACTCTTCAATTAAGAAGGTGTACCATGGACAGCATCCTAACTGGCAACATCAGCATCTGGTATGGGGTGTGTGGGTGGGGGGGGCTACAGCACAGGATCAAAGTGAGCTGCGGAGAGTTGTAAAATCAGTCAGCTTCATCATGGGCAATAGCCTCTGTGGTATTCAGGACTTCTTCGAGGAGCGGTGTCTCAAAAAGACAGTGGCCATCATCAAGGTCCCCCATCACCCAGGACATGCTCTCTTGTCATTGTCAACATCAGGAAGGAGGTACAGAAGCTTGAAGCTACACACTCAATTAGTCAGAAACAGCTTCTTCCCTTTTGCCATCCGATTTCTGAATGGACATTGAACCCATGAACACTACCTCACCTTTTTTATATTTCTATTTTTTACACTACTAATTTAACTATATATATATACTTACAGTAATTCACAGTTTCTTCTCTATTATTATGAATTCATTGTGCTGCTGCCACAAGGTTAACACATTTCACAATATATGCCGATGATATTAAATCTGATTCTGATTCAAACAATTATCAATTCTGGTACAGTCATTTGTTAGTCTTTCCCAAATATTCAAAGACACATATCTGATGACTGGCCAGTCTACATGAGCTGATATAAAAGGAAGAGATTTCACTTCATGCAAGGTGTAACACACCACATAGGGTTTATTCTACAGCGCCTCAGTTTTCTTAAACATGAACTATGGTTGGCTTGAGATTTGGATCATATGTTGTCACAATATTAGCAAACCTTTTCAATTTCAGTTGAAAATCTCCAACCTAAGCCTGTCTTATTTTTAAGAAAGAAACTTCCTTTTTAAGAGCGATACACACAATGTGCTGGAGGAGCTCACCCAGTCAGGCAGCATCTAAGGATGGGAATAAACAGTTGACGATTTGGGCCAAGTCAGGATCCTCCAGCACATTCTCAGCATTGCTCTAGATTTTCTGCATCAGCAGTACCTCTTGTGTCTATGTTCCTCGGAAATCTTTTCAGTTCATCTCCTGAAACCTGAACAGTTAGCAAGTGGAAAATTGCTGGGGGCTGTACACTGATGACGTAAAGGTGCTTCGAAGATGTTCCTCTTTGTTCAATCATTTTGGATACAAAGCATTAGTATCCAATAGTAAGTACAGGGCACTTTGCAAAAAATACACTGGAATTTGCATGACTTTTCTTTCAAATAAGTGCAATTTAAATAAAACAAAATCACACAAACTTATTACCATTCATTTGTCATTATTTGTCAATGAAAATCTGAAAGAGAGATGAATGCAAACTTCAAGTCCTGAACACAGGGAAGAAGTGTTATCATATCTCCTCTGCTTATGCTTATTAACAATGAAAAAGAATCACCTTCAACAGTATTAACTATGGCCTGCTGGATGAACGATGCCTTCTTAGATTCACAACATCTGTTTGTTCCACTCTCTTCTCAGCATGCTACACCTATTTCTCATGCTTAATGATGCTCATCCACTCACAGAGTTTTACGGACAAATGTGTGTTTAGCCGCATTCATCACTCTGAATGAGTATTCTTGATGAAGCATCCACTGTGCTGTTTAGCTCTTTCCGTTTCGGTTTGTCAAATGACAGTCGAGGTGCACAGTTTTCATGTGTGTGTAAAATGAGGGTGAAACAATCCTCGGGACTCGTGCTCACGCATATAACTTTAACAGCGTGGATTACAGAACAGATGCTGTTCTGCTGTTCAACCAGCTTTGGTTTATATCTGTTAGCAAAGCATGATCATAGTTTGAATCCTCTCACTTGGAGGACAATAAGAGTTTATTTCTATTATTTTAAGTTCAGATTATGATCTCACGCTTTAGAAAGATGTACCCTTTTATAAGCTTTAAGATATTGACAACATTGTTTTCAAATGCTTATAAGATGGTATTCCTAACACAATGCGGTGAGATGCACATACTGGCATAAGTACACAACTATTGCAAGTATGTCATTCAGGAGAACGTAAAACGTAGAACACTATAGCACAGTACAAGCCCTTCGGCCCATAATTCGGGGCCAAATTTTTAACTTACTCTAAGGCCCACATAACCCTTCCCTCCTACATAGCCCTCCATTTTTCTATCACTCATATGCCTATTTAGGAGTTTTTAAATGCCCCTTATATATTTGCCTTTACCACAACCCCTGGAAGGACAATGCACACACACACACACACACACACACACCACTCTCTGTATAAACCTTACCTCTGATGTACCTCTCTTATCACCTTAAAATTAAACCCCTTGTTTTAGCCATTTCTGTCCTGTGAAAAAGACTCTGCTATCCACACTATCTATGCCTCTTATCATCTCATACACCTCTATCAAACCGCCTCTCATCCACTTCCGCTCTAAAGAGAAAAGCCCCAGCTCGCTCAACCTACATTCATGAGACATGCTTTCTAGCCCAAGCACTATCCTGGTAAATCTCCTCTCTAAAGCTTCTCGACCCTTCCTGCAATGATGCGATGTGGAATGAGATGAGAGGCTGATTCTGGCCTCTCATCAAAACGGGGTTTTGATCTTTTTCTGGGATTCATTTTGATGAGATGCAAGAACCAGCCTCTCCTCAAAACGAATGAATCTTGGGAAAGGAACAATGGCGGAAGAAGAGGCTAGGTCTTCAAATGAATAAACATTCCAACAGCATGGGGCAACCCTGATCTCCCAGTTGCTGAAGAAAATCAGAAGGCAACAGGTCCTAACCCCAGACTGCGCCAGTTTCAGAAAAAAAACATGGGAAAGGACTCAAAGCATTTCCCTTTCTTTGCTATTAAAGCCTCATCAACAACCTGCTCTGACTTGGCAGTAAACCCAAACCATGGTAACAAACAACAAATTTTATCCTACATTCCTATCAGTGACAGACTATTTCACAACATGTATCCAGATTGTGGTTCTGTAATTTAAAATAAGTAGTTTAAAAAGCAATAGAAACTTTTGACATCACTTTTGAAGATGGCATCCATCTTTAAGGACCCACATCATTCAGGGCATATCCTCTGTAGGAATCATGCAGCTGTGCTCTATCTACATTACATTCTGTGTGGCATGTTTATTATGGTAACTGGTCACGCGGTTGGGGACGTGGTAAAAACAAAGGGTTCCGTTACGTATTCATGTTTTGTTCTCGGCAGTTTAGTGCTGGCAACTGTCAGATGTCATATCTTTTGTTGACCACTTAGCTTCGCTTAATTAAGCTTAACTTGGCTAATTTATATTTGAAATCGCTTAACTTCACTTAAATCTGCTTAAGTACATTTAATATCACAAGTTTTAGTTTTATAAGTTTCATTGCTTCAAGATTGTATGTTTTACTAGTTGCTTATGAAGGATCAAATACATTGCTTCAACTTTAGGGAACATTCTTACTGGATTGAGCGGAGGGCACGTCAGACAGGATAACTCCCCGCGTGGTCGCCAGCAGCTGCATTAGTTTGTTCGAATAGCGGCTACGCTCTCTTCTTATGGCTACTGTAAGTGAAGAGGCGCAGGAGCCTGAAAACACACTTAACATTTTAGGCACAGCTTCTTCCCCTTCGCCATCAGATTTCTGAATGGACAACGAACAACCCATGAAGACCAACTCACTATTTTCGCTCTCTTATTTAATTTAACTTCTTTTATATATTTCTTACTGTAATTTATAGCTCTCTTTATATATTGCTCTGCACTGTTGCCACAAAACGGCAAATTTCATGACATAATGTAAGTGATATTAAATCTGATTCTGTTTCTGATTTGTTTTATATATCACTGCATGTCCCTTGGCAAAACTCTTGGCTAATCAGATGATAGGCTGATTGGTCATTTTGTATTATATCTCCACTCACATAGTTATCTTCTTGGCGAGGTGCTTATGCCCAAGTGACTTATCCATTTTAGAATTTTTTTTATTCACTCACAGTGCACTGACTAGTGCTAATATTATTTTGTGATTGCATATGCTTCCTTAACAATGTGTGTGCTGTGTTTCACTGTGTGTACTGTACAGTGTTTTGAGCCTTGGCCCCAGGGGAACTCTGTTTCGTTTAACTGTATATATGTGTATGCTTGAGTGACAATTAAACTCGAACTTGAACTCAGAGGCTGGTGAAAACTACAATTCAATCAAGAAGCTTTGTGGATAACTTGTCACCAAAACACTTTTGGATGTTAAGGTCATTTTGCATTCATATTGCAACAACATCTTTAATAAATTACAGAAGTAAATAAAATGTAAACAGAATGAATAAATTTTGAATAATTCTGCATTCTATTCCACAGATAAACCATCCCCAAAAATGGCTTATACTGGTGTTTTACATTATAATTAGAGTTAAACGCATATTCCAGTTCTTTTTTATAGATTTAGCTGTGTGCCTATTTGCCCAGCAATTGCAATGGGGTAAAAGGAACATACAGCATAACATGCTGCCTTGCTACTTAATTCATTAGTGTAAAAATTAAAAAATGCCATTATAACATGCTACAGTTCAACTTACTGAAGTGAGAGATTAGTTCATTACTACACTATAAACTCTTTGCTTACTATGTGGTTCAATGGAACACCAGTTATTGTGATCATATTTAAAGGCTCTAACTTGCATGGTGGTTACCTTCCTGTCTTAATACCATGCGATGATTACTGATAAAAAAAGTAATACTTAAGGATCATTGCCATGAGGCTCAAAACCTTTAAATTTACTCAGACTATTGCGGCTACAGATCTTGCACTGACAGCTACAAAGAAAAAACACAAGGTGACACCATACAGTATTTAGGTTGATAGATATAGCAGATAGAAAGAAATTAAATTAAATATGTAGTGCAAAAGGAGCCAACAATAGTTAAGCAGTATTCATTGGTTAGTTCCTTGTCTGTTCAGGCATCTGATAGTGGAGGGGAAGACGCTGTTCCTAAAACATTGAGTGCGTGTCTTCAAGCTCCTGTACCTCCCCCTTGATGGTAGAAATGAGAAGAATGCATATCCTGGGTGATGGATGCTGCCTTTTTCAGGCAGTGCCTTTTGAAGATGTCCACGATGTTGGATGCCTATCATGTATAGGTGAGGAGGGAGAGAAGGAGCAATACAATCAATGCAAAATACGGATATAATCAGTAAATTTCTATATAATTAAGAGCAAGATAAAAATGCATGTATGATACAGAAAACAAGGATATAAAGCTGGATAGAGATACATAACCACTTGAAGTCATTATAAAATTATTTTAAGTTCCTAACAAATAAATGAATAAAGCAACACTCACAACACACTGGAGGAACTCAGCAGGTCGGGCAGCATCCGTGGAAATGATGAGTCGACGTTTCCACGGATGCTGCCCGACCTGCTGAGTTCCTCCAGCGTGTTGTGAGTGTTGCTTTGACCCCAGCATCTGCAGATTATTTTGTGTAAATGAATAAAGCATCTTTGTTTATCCAGGTGTGTAAGGAATGGAGAAGTCAGAGAGCTTAAAGCAAATTGAAAGCATTATCTTGGCTTGTCCTTACTTGACGCGTGGTGAACAATTCTGGTGCTGCATTTAAAAAAAAAACTACAGAGAGAAGGAGATACTTTAAAAGATGGTAATTGAATTGGAAAATTTATAATTTGAGAATAAATGAGCTGAATCTCTATTCCCAAGAGTAAAGGTGCCTAAAGCAAGTCTTTAAGTTTATAAAAAGACTTGGTGACTTTGAAAACTTTCCCACCTTGTTATATCTCAACAAACAAAACAACAGAGAACAAACTTCATTCTTCAGAAGATTTTGTTATTTATTTATTTATTGACATACAGTGTAGAATAGGCCCTTCTGGCCTTGTCGAGCCACAACACCCAGTAACCCCTGACTTAACCCTAGCCTAATCACAGGACAATTTACAATGACTAATTAACCTATCAACTGGCATGTCTTTGGACTGTGGGAGGAAACCGGGGCACCCAGAGGAGACCCAAGTGGTCGCAGGGAGAATATACTAACTTCTTACAAGCAACTATGGGAATTGAACCCAGGTCACTGGAACTGTAAAGCATTGTGCTAATCACTATGCTAATGTTATGTTTTCCAAGATTGTCAAGTCCACAAATGCAACATTCCAGGGTCCGGCAAAAATGGTTTCTACTGAAGATCTTCATAATGGCACAAGATTAGTGTCAGGAGCACCAAGGCCTCCTACTAGCCTGGAGGATCTCAACCTTATATATCCAATTTACACCAGTGGCTACTTTATTAGGTACACTGTCTCCATAAAGCAAATATCTAATCGGCCAATCATGTGGCAGCAACTCAGGGCAGAAAAACATGCAGACAAGGCCAAGAAGCTCTGTTGTTGTTCAGACCAAGCATCAGATGGGGGAAGAAATGTGACCTAATTGACTTTGACCGTGGAATAATTCCTGGTGCCAGACTGGGTGGGTTGAGTATCTCAGAAACTGCTGATCTTGTGGTATTTTCAAGCACAATATTCTCTAGATTTTAGATTATGAAGACACGTAGTCCCCTTTTATTGTCATTTAGTAATGCATACATTAAGAAATGATACATTATTTCCACCGGTGTGATATCACAAAACAAAGGACAAACCAAGACTGAAAAAACTGACAAAACCACATAATTATACATATAGTTACAAACAGTGTAACAATACCATAACTTGATGAAGGAAGTCCGTGAGCACAGTACAGTTCAAAGTTTCTCAAATGTCCCACATCTCACGCAGACGGGAGAAGGAAGAAAAACTCTCCCTGCCATGCCGACCACTATCCGACTCTGATTCATCGAAAACTTCGAGCTCTGATCAGCTCTCCGACACCGAGTACTGAGCGCCATCTCTGTCCGAACGATTCGACCTCTTTCTCGATCACCAAAAGCAGGCAAGGCCGGGGATTTTGAGGCCTACCCTCCGAAAGATTCCCGACCACACAGTAACGACAGCAGCGGACGGGCGTTTCAAAAATTTCTCCAGATGTTCCTCTGTGCTTTCACATCCATTCTCCATCAAATGAGAATTGTCCACGGCCCCTATTTAACAGATACGACATCACTTTTCACCAGACAGCTGCGCACGCACAGCGCGCTGCCATCTTCTCCTTTGTAGAGAATTAAGCAAAAAACAAAAAAGAACATCTAGTGAGTAGCAGTTCTGTGGGGGAAAATGCCTTGTTAATGAGAGAGGTCAGCGGGGGGGTGGGGGCGGGATATGGCCAGACTGGTTCAAGCTGACAGGGAGGCGACATAACCCAAATACAGGCATGCGTCGCTTAACGTCCACGATACGTTCTGTGAAATCGGACGTTATGTGATTTGGACATTGTGCGAACACCATACTATACACTTAGCAAACCGATATGGAGTACTGTAGTGTACCTGTATCGACTAAATCCATGTCATTAGCAATTTCTCCATATCTGATATAGGTCCCTCTCGCATTTTCATGACCCTTGTAGTTTTCACTGAAGCCAATCCTTTAACAGCTTCGAAAAACTTTTTTTTGTTTTTCAGGATTGTCGGGATTGTCGAGTGCGACATGCCTAAAATCCCAAGCAATAGCATTCACTGGTTTTCCACCTTCATATTATAGACAATAGACAATAGGTGCAGAAGTAGACCATTCGGCCCTTCGAGCCTGCACCGCCATTCTGAGATCATGGCTGATCATCTACTATCAATACCCAGTTCTTGCCTTGTCTCCATAACCCTTGATTCCCCTATCCATAAGATACCTATCTAGCTCCTTCTTGAAAGCATCCAGAGAATTGGCCTCCACTGCCTTCTGAGGCAGCGCGTTCCACACCTCCACAACTCTCTGGGAGAAGAAGTTCCTCCTCAACTCTGTCCTAAATGACCTACCCCTTGTTCTTAAAACATGCCCTCTGGTACTGGACTCTCCCAGCATCTGGAACATATTTCCTGCCTCTATCTTGTCCAATTCCTTAATAATCTTATATGTCTCAATCAGATCCCCCCTTAACATATGAGGAACGTTTGTCCGCTCTTGGACTGTATTCCTTGGAGTTTAGAAGAATGAGGGGAGACCTCATAGAAATATTTCGAATGTTAAAAGGCATGGACAGAGTGGATGTGGCAAAGTTGTTTCCCATGATGGGGGAGTCTAGTATGAGAGGGCATGACTTCAGGATTGAAGGGCGCCCTTTCAGAACAGAAATGCGAAAAAAAATTTTTTAGTCAGAGGGTGGTGAATCTATGGAATTTGTTGCTACGGGCAGCAGTGGAGGCCAAGTCATTGGGTGTATTTAAGGCAGAGATTGATAGGTATCTGAGTAGTCAGGGCATCAAAGGTTATGGTGAGAAGGCGGGGCAGTGGGACTAAATAGGATAAAATGGCTCAGCTCATGATAAAATGGCGGAGCAGACTCGATGGGCCGAATGGCCTACTTCTGCTCCTTTGTCTTAAGGTCTTATGGTCCATCTCCTTAATTCCAGCGTGTACAAGCCCAGTCTCTGTAACCTCTCTGCGTAAGACAGTCCGGACATCCCAGGAATTAACTTAGTGAACCTACGCTGCACCTCCTCAACAGCCAGGATGTCCTTCCTTAACCCTGGAGACCAAAACTGCACACATATTGTTTAATAACCTTTTGTTTCACTTCCAGATCAATACTTTTCCTTTGCCTCTTGCTGCTGCTATCACTAGGAGTGGTTTTGCTGCATTTAGAAGCCATGATGCACTTTGCAGTAATATTTTTGAAAGAAAATTAAACAGAGATAACACTCAAGAGATGAGCGATACACGAGATTGGTTACGTCAGCTAGGTCACGTTCTCCGATCAGAACTACGGACGTATATGCGATCGGACGTTGTCCGAATGGAGGTTAAGCGGCGCACACCTGTAACCACACATTACAACAGTGCTGTGCAGAAGAGCACCTCTGAATGCACGACATGTCGAACCTTGAAGTGGATGGGCTACAGCAACAGAAGACCATGAATATACACTCAGTGGCCACTTTATAGGTACAGGAGTAACTTAATCTGAATCAGATTTATTATCACCAGCACGTGTCATGAAATTTGTTAACTTAGCAGCAGCAATTCAATGCAAGACATAATATAGGAAAAAAACAAAACAAAATAATAATAATAAACCAGTAAAAATCAATTACAGTATACATATATTGACTAGATTAAAAATCATGCAAAACACAGAAATCATATATACTTAAAAAGTGAGGTAGGGTCCAAGGGTTCAAAGTCCTTTCAGGAATCGGATGGCAGAGGGGAAGAAGCTGTTCCTGAATCACTGAGTGTGTGCCTTAGGGCTTCTATACCTCCTACCTGATGGTAACAGTGAGAAAAGGGCATGCCCTGGACAGGGGAGGTCCCTAATAATGGATGCCACCTTTCTGAGACACCACTCCTTGAAGATGTCCTGGGTACTTAATAAAGCGGCTACTGAGTGTAAATGTACTTTATGACATAAATTAAGTCACTGAACATTTGGGCAAAGAAGGAAACCTACAGATGATTAATATGACATAATCACAGGATTTGAGGAATTTAGAAGCAACTTCCACACTCTGAGAGTGATGATTCTGTGTGAATACCTTTGTGTAGGCCAAGCTGATACAAATAGTACAGATGCCTTAATGTGCAACTGGATAAGAATATCAGGGAGAAGGAATGGAGAGAGCTTTGCTGTATGTTTCGATGCGCATGTGATAAATAAAGCACATCTTTAAATACAGTTCAATCAGAAAAGAAGGAAGAGATGCACGAAGTGTATGCATATCAGCACGGATTGTTCTATTCCCATACTCTAGTGTTAATGATGCTACAAGAAACTGGACCTTTGCTTTTATTCAAATACATCTCCAACTTCCCAGCACAGAGCTGGGTGTGTTGGTTGCTAATGGAAATGAGCATTTCACTGTAAGTTTCCATGGACATGTGATGAATAAAACAAATTTTTAAATAAAATTCAATAAGAGAAGGAGTATCACTTGTACGTGGAAACACACAGTGAAATGTGTCATTTACATTAACAACCAACATGCTGGGGACAGCCCGCAAGTGTCGCCATACATTCTGTGAAGCTAAAGATATAATTGGACAGGAGCATTGCAAAGATGTGCTGTGCTATGGGCTTGACTTGAGTGGTGCAGGGAAACAAATCAACAGGTTGGCCGGTAGTTAGAAGTGTTTCATTTTATTATTATTTTCATTCTTTCTATTTTTGTGATTGGAAAAGAAATTGTGGTTAAAAATAACAATTTTTTTGACGTTTTCATGCTAAGACTGCTTCATTTAGAGCAAATTGCGCAAGTTTCACTAAATGTCATCTTCTACTTGTTAAACCCGCACTTTAAATTGTCACATGGCAATGCTTTCAATATATGACTCAAATCCAACACCAATGAAAAATGTATGGTCGTACATTTTACTTGACTTTTTTGTGCCAAGTAAAATGAGGAAAATGTTTATAAAGCATGATTGTAAACAACAGCGTGTTATCAAGCAAAGATAAATGATTTTATAAGTACTCCATTTGATCAGAATAGATGGCACTAACATGATTAAACGCCATATTTTGCAAGTAGTTTACAATAGATATAATGTGACCTCATTATTTACTTTTTCTACAAGTCCAGAAACCAGAAGCACAGCATGACAATCTTTTCAATCCAGAAAGTTTCCATTTGTCTCAACAAATGACAGTGGTGACCATTCCAGAATCCAAATTCTCAAGATCACGGGCCAGGAACAGTCAATCCTAGCTAATGTCAAATGTGGAGCATCTCAGGTCACTTTGAATTGTTTGTTAACTGCAGCCTTTGATCAAATTGTTTTTGGATTGCTAACTAGCTGAAATAATAAAAGCAAAAGGCAGGCAACTGAATAATTAAACTATCCAAGAAATCTTTTTAGGTTACTTGCAATGATACTTTAGCAATTACCTTTATCAAGTTTCTTTCAGCCGGAGGGTGGTGAATCTGTGGAATTCATTGCAACAGAGATATGGAGGCCAAGTCACTGGGTATATTTCAAGCGGAGGTTGATAGGTTCTTGATTAGTAAAGGCATCAAAGGTTATAGGGAGAAGGCAGAAGAATGAGGCTGAGATGGATAATAAAACAGCCATGATGGAGTGACAGAGCAGAGATGACGGGACGAATGGCCTCATCCTGCTCTTATGTCTTATGGTCTTATCAAAATAATCATACAAAAAGCAAATATTATTAACTTACAGGCTTGAGTCTATCATATAACTTGTCAGTTTAAAAACACAGCCCCAGGCAGCTACTGTAATAAATGTATATTGAAAAATATTGTTTAAGGGAGAAAAATGAATCCTATTGATTTGCAATTCAGCGAACATGTAAACTCTGACAGGAATTCTCATATTATATGTCACTGTCCCATAAACGAAAATGCTCACATTATTTTTAAACAGAAGTCCTGAAGTTGAGGCCCAAAGGCTGGAGTCCTGAGTCTGCGAGTCCACGGGAGGAGTCAAAGGTTCAATGTCTGTGAATCCATGAGTCCACTGGGGACTAAAAGCCAGAGACGTCCTTCCCTGGGGTTGGAGAACTGTGTGTGCACGTAGATGGGTGGAAGGGAGGGAGAAACTGAGTTTGTTGCTTTGTTGCTAGTTGTATTCTGTTTTGCTCTGCTGAACAGTGTGGGCCCGCTATGTTGGTGCTGGTGACACTTGCGGGCTGCCCCCAGCACATCGTTAGGTTGTGTTGGTTGTTAATGCAAACAACTCATTTCACTGCATGTTTAGACGTATGCGTGATAAATAAATGAATCTGAATCTGAATGCTTTACTGTAAAAAAAGTGTTGACAACATTGAGACAGTAAATGCCAGTTGGAGTGTTTCTTGAACCGTTCTCAAGGTTCTTTTAGTTAATTTGTCATTCAATGTTTACACTTCTGCATAAATCAACATAGAGGCAGGAAACATGTTCCCGATGTTGGGAAAGTCCAGAACCAGAGGCCACAGTTTAAGAATAAGGGTTAGACAATTTAGAACGGAGTTGAGGAAAAACTTTTTCACACAGAGGGCTGTGGTTCTGTGAAATGCTCTGCCTCAGAAGGCAGTGGAGGCCAATTCTCTGGATTCTTTCAAGAAAGAGTTAGATAGAGCTCTTAAAGATAGCGGAGTGAAGGGATATGGGGAGAAGGCAGGAACAGGGTACTGATTGTGGATGATCAGCCATGATCACAGTGAATGGCGGTGCTGGCTCGAAGGGCTGAATGGCCTACTCCTGCACCTGTTGTCTATTGTCTATTGGAACAAAACTTTTGGCGATCCATTGACTGCACTGACTGTATAAATTTAGGTTTCCATATAATATACACATGGATTATAACCCCTATGCCTCTCATCCTCTTCCTTTCTTATCCTACTTGGCAACGCACTGCTGCTACACAGTGTTAGCTTGAATGGTATCAAACATTTGCTTGCCACTACACATCATATCAGGTAGCATCACCAAATTTTTCCATTGGGTAGTATAAATTCTGGATGGTGGGGCAGAGGTACACCTCTATCAAAGGAAGTGTAGGCTGCTCCATTCCTCTGCTAGCCTGCAGGTCGCTTTTGGGCAAGTTGCTGCTCCTGTTTAGCCAGCCCTCGCCCACCCCCTGATCAGGGTCATATGAAGCCATGGGTGAAGGGGGTGGATGGTCATATGAGCAGCTGGTGCATATTACAAGTTCTGGTTATGTGACCACTAACAGCAGACAGACAGTCTCCGAGAATATTAATATTGGTTGGGGTCACAGTGTAAAGGCACTGCCCAGAAGGCGGCTGAAGAAAACTCTGCCGAGAAGAATCATGATCACCTCCAGCACATAATGACGATAAGTATAAATTCAAACTTCAAAGTACATGCCGTCCACTTATGCCATCGCAGCTTTTTATAAAACTGTTTCTGCTTTCTTCTCCAGGTGAAGTTGCACTTAGTGCTCCCACTGCACCAGCCCAGCAACCTTGGGCACTATCGATGTGGAGTTGACACATTCCCCTTGGACTTCCCCCAGCTCTCCTGTTTCCTCCCACAAGCTGGTAGGCCTGTAGTGAACCGTCCATGGCCTAGTTGGGCAGCTGAGTGTAGTCCTCAAACATACATGAGGCAAAGGGTTATGGGAAAATAAATAGGTGGACGGGATGAGTGAGAATACTCACACCTGGTACAAACTTCTTGGGCCATTGGGCTCCTACCATGTTGTGGAAAAATAATACGAGTTGTTCTGAGACTACTCATACCAGTTAGGTCCTATCTACTCTACCTCTTGTACATTATCCTTGTATTTCCTGTGGAGACCAAGCCATTGGGTGTATTTAAAGTGGAGGGTGATAGGTTCTTCATTAGTAAGGGCACCAAATGTTATGGAATAAAGGTAGTAGAATGGGGTTGAGAGGGAGAACAAATCAGCCATGATGGAATGGCGAGGCAGAACACTGAAATGCTCCCACAACCAACTGACTCACGTTCAAGAACTCTTCATCACATGTTCTCGATGTTTCTTGCTTATTTATTTATATTATTGTTTTTTTTCTTTTTACATTTGCAAGGTTTGTTGTCTTCTTCACTCTGGTTGAAAGCCCTCATTTGGCAGTCGCTCATTGATTCTGTGATAGTTACGATTCTATAGATTTATTGAGTATGCCCACAAGAAAATGAATCTCAAGGCTGTATATGGTGACATTTGGTAATAACATTTACTTTGTAGTTTGATGGGCTGAATGGCCTGTCTTACGCTCCGGTCCTGTTTCCTGTCTTATCATCTTATTAGATTAATGTCTAACCTGTATATTTGCCATGAACAAAGGAACTAATTTCTAATTCACCTCACTAACCAACCCATTCAACAATAGGCCATGATGCTTCATACTTATTTCTTCAGATGACATATCTGAACAACTGCCAACAGTTTGTCATCTGAAAGGGAAAACAGCAGATTAATTAGTTGATTGCCTTTGTACTTCAACAAGTCAGATTCTCTCGATTTCATAATCAAATACAGTACACACCTTAACAATTTCCTATCTAATGCCGCCTTCTGAGCACAGATCTGCCTCCATCCCTAAATCAGGACATTGGTTCCCCAGCTCATCACATGGCTTCACTATTCAACAAAGTTGACTCACTACACAAAGTAAACATGACAAAAGAAAAATCTACATACTACAGTGGACTGTCAGGTCAGCAGAGGAGTCTGCCATGACTGCAGGACTTATATATGTCCAGGCCAAAGAAGCAGATAGGAAAAATCATTGTGAACACTACTCTGCAAACTTTTACAAAAGCTCTCTTCTGGAAAGCACTATAGGGCAATTAGTGATCAATCATCCTAGTTAAATCCCCAACTGCCTCTGTTTATTACCCCAGTCAACGTACCCACGATAAGCCACTTTTATAATGTTGTTTAAATTGTAAATACATGCTGGTATTTATGTATTTATACACACTTTACTCCATTTACATGCTTTAACCTCAAACATCATTGTTTTAAATAAACTTCTTTATTCTTTATAATTGAACTTTTTTTGCATGTCACACCCTGACCAATACACCACAGCAAACTCCTACCGCGTATGGTGAATAAAGTTGACCCTGATCTCAAGCAACTGCTGAAAGCACAGATAATGATTCAGAAAAAAATACACTATACCTGAATATGCAAACCACCTTGCAGCTGATGATCTCAGAATACTTCTAATTAAAGAAGTTATTAAAAGTGCATGCAAAAGTAGGAAGTTCTTAATCTGCTAATTTTATCAAACCAATCTAATATGTGAAATTAAACTAATTTTCAATTTGGGTAGGACTTGATGATCTAATCTTGAAGTTATTAGAAGTGCTCAGTCCACATCAATGAGTTCATTAAATATAGGCAGGTACAATTTGCAGCTCATCGAAAATTCAAAGGAATGCAATGGAAAAGGTTCCCTATCAAAATTTGGTAAAAATTTGTTTTAATTATTTACGTAATAGCCTTGGGATTAAGTATAGAATGTTCCCTGGTCAGAGGTCTTATTCTTTGACCTAGCCTCAGGCCTTTAAAGGAGCTTTAACGTATGATTATTTGTATCCCCTTAGCTACGCATCAAGATCCCAAAGTGCTCTGCACAATATGTATAGTCAGTAGTTGTCTCAGCTGAGGTGGCACAATGAATGAAGGACTGTAATGATAAAGGAAGATAGTGTAAAAGTTGGACAGAAAGGAGCAAAGGAATAAAAGGAAGGAGAGATAATAGGATGAGGAAGAAGGGAGTAGTTGTGGCCGGCAGCTATCGGACTCCTGGACCAGTTGAGCTCATCTCAGCACGGAACTGACTCTGTAGCTGTGGACTCACTTTTGGGAACTCTGCAGTTCATCTTCTGCATGTTATTTGTCTACTTTTTGCACAGTCTGTCCTTTTTTCGCACACTGGATGCCTGTCGGTCTTTGTTGTGTGGGGTTTCTCGTGCATACCACTGTGTTTGCTTTGTGGCTGCCTGCAAGAAGATGGATCTCAAGATTGTGTACGGTATATAGACTTTGATAATAAATTCACTTTGAACTTTATATCATAGAAACTAAAACTTGGATTACCAAAAAGCAAATTCATGAGGAATTATTATAAATTATAAGAAAGGATAACAGAGAAAAATATGAGAGACAGAAAGGCAGAAATCCACAATACACTGCCATAAGTTACTGAGACTGGAATAATACCGGAAGAGATGAAAAAATCAGTCTTTATCACTCTTCCAAAGAAACCTGGAGCAAAAGAATGTGAGTTACATAGAACCATAAGTTTAATGAGTCATATTACTAAGATACTTCTAAGAATTTTGATGACAAGATCTAAAAGTAAGATACAAGCTGAAATAGCTAAAGAACAATGTGGTTTTGGGAAATACAAAGGTTCAAGAAACGGGATGTTGGTGTTAAGGATACTATCAGAATGAGCTATTCAAGTGCAATAAGATCTGTTTGTTTGTTTTATCAACTACACAAAAGCATTTGATAAAGTGAAGCACAATAAGTTATTTGAAATATTACAGGAAACTCTAGATCTAGATTTGAAAGACCTCTGCCTAATCAGAAATCCGTACTGGGAATAAACTGCTGCTGTAAGAACAGATGGAGAAGTGAGTCAGTTTACAAAAATCAGGAGAAGCATTAGACAAGGGTGTGTTTTCTCCCCTGATTTATTTAATGTGTACAGTGAAACAATATTACAAAACATAAGAGACATCTTGGGAATCAAAGTTGGCGGTGAAAACATTAATAATTTCAGATACGCGGATGGCACTGTGTTAATTGCAAGTACGGAGGAAAAACCACCAAACTTAATTGATATAGTTGTTGAAGAAAGTGCAAAAATAGGTCTATCAATTGCAAAAAGACAGAATGTATGGTGATGTCCAAAAAGAAGCAGAATCATATCTGCAGGCTGAAGATAAATGGGGAAGACATACAAGGGGTGATTGATAAGTTCGTGGCCTAAGGTAGAAGGAGTCAACTTTAGAAAACCTAGCACATTTATTTTTCAACATAGTCCCCTCCTACATTTACACACTTAGTCCAGCGGCTGTGGAGCATACGGATCTTGGACCTCCAGAAAGTGTCCACAGCAGAGGTGAATTATGTGGCCTAAGGTAGAAGGAGATGAGTTATACAGCTCTCTTTATATGCACATGCAGTTCAACTATTTGTGTGATTATGCAGAAAGTTTGGAGTTAATAACTCATCAGGGGTGATTGATAAGTTTGTGGCCTAAGGTAAAAGGAGATGATATTGCAGAAAGTTTGAACTGATGAGTTATCAACTTCAAACTTTCTGCATAATCACTCAAAGAGATGAACTGCATGTGCATGTAACAAGAGCTGTATAACTCATCTCCTTCTACCCAAGGCCACGAACTTATCAATCACCCCTGCTGTGGACACTTTCTGGAGGTCCAAGATCCGTATGCTCCATGACCGCTGGACTAAGTGTGTAAATGTAGGAGGGGACTATGTTGAAAAATAAATGTGCTAGGTTTTCTAAAATTGACTCCTTCTACCTTAGGCCACGAACCTATCAATCACCCCTCGTAAAACAAATACAGAACTTTGACTACTTAGGAAGCTGGGTGACATCAGATGACAGGTGCGACATGGACATCAAAAGAAGAATAGGGATGGCAAAAGACATCTTTACGAGAATGAGGAGTATACTGACCAACACTAAACTAGGCATGATAACTTGCCTCAGAGTACTGAAATGTTACGTTTATCCAGTTATGTTATATGGCTCAGAATGTTGGACAATATCTAGTAACATGAGCAAACGAATTGAAGCGGCAGAGATGTGGTTTTTGAGGAGGATGCAAAGAATATCATGGACGAAATGAATATCTAATGAGGATGTCATTAACAGATCAAGCACAAAAAGAGAAATAATGTATGAGATCATGAAAAGGCAATGTAACTTCATTGGACATGTGATTAGGAAAGAGGAGTTAGAATGCACGGTAATTATGGGAAAGATTGAAGGGAAGAAAGCAAGAGGAATGCAAAGACAAATGATGATGGAGACAGTAGCCAGAGGACTGGAAATGAATACCAATAAATTGATCCACTTGACCCAAAACAGGAGTGTTGACCATGGCAGTCAAAGCTCAAACTGGGCGCAGCACCTGATGATGGTGATGAAATTACTGATGTGTACGGTAGCGTAGCGTTAACATTATTACAGTGTCAGTGGCCTGGGTTCATTTCCTGCTGTTGTCGGTAAGGAGTTTGTATACTCTCCAGGTGACTGCATAGGTCTCCTCTGGGCACGCTGGTAACCCTCCTCATTCTAAAGACATAAGGGTTAGAGTTAGTGAGTTTTAGGCAGGCTATATTGGCATCAGAAGCATGAAGACACTTACGGACTACTGAACACAATAATCACTGATTTGATGCAAACGAGACATTTCACTGTATGTTTCAATATTTTGACAAATAAAGATAATATCCATATATTATTAAGAACATCCACCATCTGAGCCTTACCCTTTATACATTTCTGCTAGAAGACAGCAGGGTACAGGAGCCTGAAGACCAACACCTGAAAATTCAACAACAGTGTCTTCCACTCTATCATCAGATTCTTGAACTAACCTGAAAAACCCCAGTTCTACCTATATTTCCCTCAACTTCCACTAATATTTTATGTTATTTTTGTCTTGGTGTAAATTTCATAATAATCTATGAAAATTTATGTTTGAAATGTATTATGCTATTGCTATATAAAGCAAATGTTTGTGGTGTTTATACCCTGGGTATTTATATCCATGAAAAGAATTTTGAGCTTCAAATAAAGTTCTCTCTTTCAAATTTGAAAGAAACATAAAATGGGTATGGGTTGCACGGCCACATAAAAAGGACAAGTGAAGGGTCACAGCCCAAAACTGAACACTTCCTCAAGGATTGGTGGTGTGTGGTAATTAAGAAATGGCAAACCACACGGAGTCACTGCCTACAGGACTTCTGTCGAAGAAGATGTGGGTGACTAAGAGAGGAAACGTAATAAGATGATATATTGCTTCTTGGAAACCTCTGACCAGGCATAAGTACTTTCCAAAGGATTGCAGCAGCCCAAACTAGAAGGGCATAAAGAAAAGAATGTGCAGTGTTTGAGGTTAAATTAAAGTTTTCCCGTATCCTAAGGTAATTATTTGACGAATGATTATAACAGTCAAAGTTTAAGCTAAAAGAGGAAGAAGTTGGCATGGGCAGACAATTCCTCACCAGTGGGTGACTCAGTATTTTAGGAGCAGCTTCTTCCCCTCTGCCATCAGATTTCTGAACAGTCCATGAATACGATCTTTTTGCACAATTTTTTGATGTACACTCGGTGGCCAATTCCATGGAGTGTAGGTTTGTGGTCTTCTGCTGTTGTAACCCATCCACTTCAATGTTGTGCACTCAGAGATGCTCTTCTGCACACCACTGTGGTAACATGTGGTTATTTGAGTTACTGTCACCTTCCTGTCATCTTGAACCAGTCTGGCCATTCTCCTCTGACCTCTCTCATTAGCAGAGCATTTTAGCCTACAGCACTGCCACTCACTGGATACTTTTTGTTCTTCACACCGTTCTCTAGATTAAAACTCAAGAGCAGGGTTTTCCAACCTTTTTTGTAGCATGGACTCCTACCGTTAACCAAGGGGTCCGTGAGCCCCAGGCTGAGAGCCCCTGTTCTCGAGATTGCTGTGCGTGGAAAATCTCAGGACATGAGCAGTTTCTGAGATACTCAAACCACCCCACCTGGCACCAGCAGTCAAAGTCACTTAAAACAAATTTCTTCCCCACACACAGCCTGAACAACTGAACTTCTTGACCATGTCTGCACGCTTTTATGTATTGAGTTCCCGCCACATGATCGGTTGATTAGATATTTGCATTAGCGAGCAGTGTACGGGTGTACCTAATAAAGTGGTCACTGAATGTATATTCTCACTATAACTCATAGAAGTTTTGTATGTATGGTTACTGTACTGCTGCTGTCACATGTCATCGACTCTGAGTCTGAGTCATCACTCTTCTTTCCCTTCTAAAATTGAAGTAGAGCAGCTGAAGTTCATCTCCAACTGCTTTGGGAGAGGATGACCTTTAATAACTTCACTGGAATCGTCAAACACATATTCAACATGTGACAATACACATCTGGTGTCTGTTTATATTTATAGACAGGAAGTAAGCATAGCAACTCATACCCATTAACTAATAATTAGAGTACACACAGAAGACAGCTCAATTTATTTCACAGACTGAACAAACTTTTCAACTGGTCTTATTCTACATCTTATTCAAGTACTGTCCTACCTGAGAAGGAAATATCTAAAATCTGACTCAAAAAGCCCAATACTCTGTAATGCAGAATCAACATTACTATCACTGACATGTTGATAGATCTACTGTTTTGAGGCAGTAGTACAGTGGAAGACAAAAAAGAATTACTGTAAGTTACAATAAGAGATATAAAAATTAAATATGAACTCAAAAAAGAGAGCTGAATGGTGAGGTAGTGTTCATGGGTTTATGGAACGGTCAGAAATCTGATGGCAGTGGGGAAGAAGCTGTCCCTAAGACATTGAGTGTGTGTTTTCAGGCTGCTATACCGCCTCCCTGACGGTAACTATGAGAAGAGGGCATGTCTTGAGTGGTGAGGCCCTTAACGATGGGTGCCGACTTCTTGACGCATCGCCTTTTGAAGATGTCATCGATGGTATACGGGCTTGTACCTACGATGAAGCTGGCTGAGTTTACAACCCCCTGCAGCAATTTCTGAACCTGTGCATTGGCACCCCCTACACCAGACGGTGATGCAACCGGTCAGAATACTCTCCACGGTATGTCGGTTCAAATTTAGTACTCATCGGTGACATGCCAAATCTCCTCAAATATCTAATGAAACATAGCCACCAGTGTTCAAGAGCACTAACTGGAAGTAGAGAATTTTGAAATGGCGTATTATTATGCTTACATTCTGTTAGATTCATGCTCTCACTATGATCTTAAGTAAAGAATTTCAGGAGACCAGGCCACTCTTAATCAGGGACAGTAGCATAATTGGTCAGGATGAAGTGCAGTCTGAAAAGGGATACTGTTGTTCTGATGATTGTGACTGAGAGTGCCCTATTCCATTGTTATTTACTCTTAAAGCCACTAGTCAACTGTAAGGTTTTCTCTTCCTCATCTCATGACATAAAGTTTGGGGTGTCCAGGGCTTCATCCCTGGTCTTCTTCAATTTCATATCTAAACCCTGTCCTTTGGTATACAATTCAAAACTACAAAGTCATTTTGAATACCTACATAGACTACACCCACTTCTGATAACCATCATGCTCTCCTCAGGACTTCAAAATTCTTTTAGTGTTTGTCCAACACGAAGTGTGGCCTAAACACAGATTTCCTACAACTAATTAATGGAACCAGCAACATTTGGTCCCAAATCTCCACTTGATAGCTGCTATTTCCACTACTGCTGCCTGAATCCTAGCTGCCAAGGTCCTAAATAATGATTATATCTGAGGTTCCTTTTCCAAATGTGCTTGATCATGGCCCCATATGAAGTTCATTTGAATTCTGCAGTGAAATAATTAAATCATTGAAATGAAATAATAAAGTTGTTGTCGTCCTGAAGATTATTATCGTTGGAGATTAGGGCGCTGCACCTTTAGATCTTGCGACAACTCTCGGCGCACTGCCCACATCATCAGCTTATCAGTGAACAGTATTGATTGCTTTTCTTTTTTTAAAAAACAAGGACTTGAATCCAATTTTGATTTCCAATGCCCTGTAAGATGTTATTTTCCAATAAATTGCATTTCTTGCCAGAGACCATTGTTGTCTTGTTTAATAAATAAAACTATTATTTGAGTGTCTCCTCAAGCCTCATTTCTCCTTTTTAAGGCCAACTCAGCACCTTGCTTCAGCAATTTTTCTTTCAACTGCTTAAGGCATTGCACCAGGCCTTCTTCACACTTTTGATTAATGTATGTTGCTTGGTGCTTAACCTACACAAGGTAGAATTTCTTTGATGTAGAATTATCAGTCACACTTCCCCTTCCCTGCTTTTCCAGGGAATGTTATTTTACCAAGCTTTTTCAATATTATCAAGATTGGAATCTTGTGCTTTCCCAGCGTATATGATGAATAAACACTTCTCGGGCTTCCAGACAGGTACAGGTATTGATTATAAATGACGTTTCAATGACAAACTCTGCCATCTTCTTCAGGGATCATGCCTGGGCATGTCTAGTCCGGTGGTATTTATACCCCCATAGTCCATCCCTCCTGAATGGCCATAGGATTGCCTTTTATGGCACAAAACTACTGTGCCATGCCAACAGTTTTGGGACCACCTGGTAAGGGAAGCCATTGAAATAAAACGAGAGGAAAAGACTTTTAACAAAGACAAAGTTCTCGCGCTAAGTAAGAACTGGAATTTGATTGTAAGCAAGGTGGGAGAGGGGAAACCTGATTGGATGAGGGACTAACCAATCAGGAGGGTCGAACTATGGGGGTAGAAATACCACTGGACTAGACATGCCTAGGCGTCATACCTGAAGAAGATGGCAGAGTTTGTCATCGAAACGTTGGTTATAATTGATACTTGTACTCGGCTGGAAGCCTGAGAAGAGTTTATTCATGATTAAGATTAGCTTATAAAAGGAATCACACACTGAAGTAAGATAGCCAAATGTCAATTGGATGATTAGATACATCGCCAGAAAGCATTCTCCTAACTACTTACTGCTGGACTGAATGTTTGACTTCATAATTTTATATTTATTTTGTTTTTAAATTACTCACTTAAGTCCATCACTACTGCTGGGGCATAGACCCACCGGCAGCTGTTCGCCAGAGTACTTGGTCCTGGGGCAGTCTTTCAAGTTGTCTCCAGGTGTAGCCAATCGAAGACTGTTTCCCTCCCAGAGAAGAGGCCTTTGGAGCATCTGTTAACATTTCTGCAGCACTGTTTTTTTCACATGAGATGGGGTTGCTGAGACTATGTCCAAACTTCCTCCATTTGTAGCCAGGCTTGGGATCATCCTTGACGGAGATTCATCTTGTTTCTGTTAGTCATAAAGTCACTCGGCACAGAAGCAGAAACCTCGGCAAATCATGTTCATCCCAACTATCAACTATCCATCGAAACCAATCCTATCTAGTGCTTGGTCTGTGGCCTTCTCAGTGATGCAGATACTTATTAAATGTTGTGGGAATACCTGCCCTCACCACCTTCCTAGGCAGTGCATTCTAGAGTTAATTTTAAAAGTATTCAGAGCAATTTACTTGTACATTGAAGTTGAATTTTCTAGAAGAAACAAAAAGACTTCTAATGCCGTGAAGGTTCAAAATTGAGGTTTACTAAATATGTTTTGGTGTGGGTTCAAAGTTCAAATTAAATTTATTATCGAAGTACATATATGTCACCGCATCCTATGCTGAGATTCATTTTCTTGTGAGCTTTCATGGCAAATAAAAAGAAACGATGAAAAACCACACATGGCCGGGACGGGCAAACAACCAATGGGCAAAAAATGACAAACAGCAAAATAAATTAATAAGCAATAAATATCAAGAAATTGAGTTGTAGGGCCCTTTAAAGTGAGTGTATAGGTTGTAGATTGCTGGGGTGATTGAAGTTACCCCCTCTAGTTCGAGAGTCTGGTGGTTGAGGGGTTCTTTAACCTAGTGGAGTAAATATCAATGTACTTTCCCTTGAACATAAAGGCTATGATAAGACTCATGCAAGTAATGATAAAATGTGCTTGAAAATCATATTTAAAGCTACTGACGAGTTAACATTGTCACAATTAATGAACCTGTCAACCATGTTTAATTAATTAAAAAAAAACACGACTGGTACAGTTTTAAGTCGCTAGGTTAATTCAGAAATAGTTGCATCGGAAATTTAATTAATGCCTTTCAAAATAGGGCTGTCAAAAAAAATCACCACAAAACATTTGGAACCTTTTGTTTAAAGTTTTAGACACGAATACATTACTAGCCACATTCAGCTAATAAAAAAATGTCAAAGCAGAAATTTAAGCCGCATATAATTTTCTCCAATGAAAGTATTGAGCATTTTGTTTAAACTGATGTGCGGCTGTTTAGCTTTTGATTCTGAGAGAGCTCTCTCAAGCAAATGAAACAGAATTCCACCAAGAAAGAATAAAACAATGCCACTATTGTTTATATTTAAATACTAATTCTTTACTGCCAGTAGTAACCATTTACTTCATCAGGTGCACGATGAAAATGTGTGACAGGATGATAAACTGGTAAAATAATAAAAAAAATCTCAACTCATTTTAAATACACTAATTGGATGCCCCATCTCATTCAAAAGAGAACAGACATGTGACCAACAGGATACAGTTTGTGCCATCACAGCACACAAAGTTTAAATTAATGTATCATTATAGGACCAGAGACTGCTGTCACAATGCTAAACAGCAAGTTTAAACATGAATGGATCAATTGGTCTCATGACAATAACAAACGCAATGGGCACCAATAGTTTCAACAGTATGCCTTCTCTTCCACTCACACTGACAGTCTCCCTCTCATCCATATACACACTCACTCTGACAGTCATCTCCCTGTCCATCCACTCACTCCACAGTCGGCCTTCTGCCCACACACTTAATCATAACAACAGTTTGTCTCTTGTACATACAGTCACTCACTCGCACAGTCTGTCTCCTGTCCACACACTCACTCACTCTGACAGTCGGCCTCCTGCCAATACACTCACTCACTCTGACAGTCGGCTTCCTGTCACGCACTAAGTCAAAGAGTCTCCCTCCTGTCCACACATTCATTCCAGCAGTCTCCCTCCTGTCCACGTAATCATTCTGACAGTCTCCCTCCTGTCCACAAACTCATTCTGACAGTCTCCCTCCAGTCCACACACTCATTCTGACAGTCTACATCCTGTCCACACACTCATTCCGACAGTCTCCCTCCTGTCCACACACTCATTCCAGCAGTCTCCCTACTGTCCAGGTACTCATTCCGACAGTCTCCCTCCTGTCCACACACTCATTCCGACAGTCTCCCTCCTGTCACACACTCATTCCGACAGTCTCCCTCCAGTCCACACACTCATTCCGACAGTCTCCCTCCTGTCCACACACTCATTCAAACAGTCTCCCTACTGTCCACACACTCATTCAAACAGTCTCCCTCCCGTCACACACTCATTCCGACAGTCTCCCTCCTGTCCACACACTCATTCCAGCAGTCTCCTTCCTGTCCACACACTCATTCTGACAGTCTCCCTCCTGTCCACACACTCATTCCGACAGTCTCCCTCCGGTCCACACACTCATTCCAGCAGTCTCCCTCCTGTCCACACACTCACTCCGACAGACTCCCTCCTGTCCGCACACTCATTCTGACAGCCGGCCTCCTGTCCACACACTCATTCTGACAGTCGGCCTCCTCTCCACACACGCATTCCGACAGTCTCCCTCCTGTCCACACACTCATTCCAGCAGTCTCCCTCCTGTCCAGGTACTCATTCCGACAGTCTCCCTCCTGTCCACACACTCATTCCGACAGTCTCCCTCCTGTCCACACACTCATTCCGACAGTCATGCTCCTGTCCACACACTCATTCCGACAGTCTCCCTCCTGTCCACAGACTCATTCCGAGACTCACGCTCCTGTCCACACACTCATTCCGACAGTCTCCCTCCTGTCCACACACTCATTACTACAGTCTCCCTCCTGTCCACACACTCATTCCGACAGTCTCCCTCATGTCACACACTCATTCCGACAGTCTCCCTCCTGTCCACACACTCATTCCAGCAGTCTCCCTCCTGTCCACACACTCATTCCGACAGTCGCCCTCCTGTAAACACACTCATTCCGACAGTCTCCCTCCAGTCCACACATTCAATCCAGCAGTCTCCCTCCTGTCCACGTAATCATTCCGACAGTCTCCCTCCTGTCCACACACTCATTCCGACAGTCACGCTCCTCTCCACACACTCATTCCGACAGTCTGCCTCCTGTCCATGTACTCATTCCGACAGTGTCCCTCTTGTCCACACACTCATTCCGACAGTCTCCCTCCTGTCCACACACTCTTTCCGACAGTCTCCCTCCTGTCCACGTAATCATTCCTACAGCCTCCCTCCTGTCCACACACTCATTCCGACAGTCTGCCTCCTGTCCACACACTCATTCCGACAGTCTCCCTCCTGTCCACACACTCATTCCAGCAGTCTCCCTCCTGTCCACACACTCACTCCGACAGACTCCCTCCTGTCCACACACTCATTCCGACAGTCACCCTCCTGTCCACACACTCATTCCAGCAGTCTCCCTCCTGTCCAGGTACTCATTCCGACAGTCTCCCTCCTGTCCACACACTCATTCCGACAGTCTCCCTCTTGTCCACACACTCATTCCGACAGTCACGCTCCTGTCCACACACTCATTCCGACAGTCTGCCTCCTGTACACGTACTCATTCCGACACTCTCCCTCCTGTCCACACACTCATTCCGACAGTCTCCCTCCTGTCCATGTACTCATTCCGACAGTGTCCCTCCTGTCCACACACTCATTCCGACAGTCTGCCTCCTGTACACGTACTCATTCCGACACTCTCCCTCCTGTCCACACACTCATTCCGACAGTCTCCCTCCTGTGCATGTACTCATTCCGACAGTGTCCCTCCTGTCCACGTAATCATTCCGACAGTCTCCCTCCTGTCCACACACTCACTCCGACAGACACCCTCCTATCCACACACTCATTCCGACAGTCTCCCTCCTGTCCACACACTCATTCCAGCAGTCACCCTCCTGTCCAGGTACTCATTCCGACAGTCTCCCTCCTGTCCACACACTCATTCCGACATTCACCCTCCTGTCCACACACTCATTCCGACAGTCTCCCTCCAGTCCACACACTCATTCCGACAGTCTCCCTCCTGTCCACGTAATCATTCCTACAGCCTCCCTCCTGTCCACACACTCATTCCGACAGTCACGCTCCTGTCCACACGCTCATTCCGACAGTCTGCCTCCTGTACACGTACTCATTCCGACACTCTCCCTCCTGTCCACACACTCATTCCGACAGTCTCCCTCCTGTCCACACACCCATTCCGACAGTCTCCCTCCTGTCCACACACTCATTCCGACAGTCTCCCTCCTGTCCACACACTCATTCCAGCAGTCTCCCTCCTGTCCACACACTCATTCCAGCAGTCTCCCTCCTGTCCACACACTCATTCCGACAGTCTCCCTCCTGTCCACACAATCATTCCGACAGTCTCAGTCCTGTCCACACATTCATTCCAGCAGTCTCCCTCCTGTCCACGTAATCATTCCGACAGTCTCTCTCCTGTTCACACACTCATTCAAACAGTCTCCCTCCTGTCCACACACTCATTCCAGCAGTCTCCTTCCTGTGCACACACTCATTCTGACAGTCTCCCTCCTGTCCACATACTCATTCTGACAGTCTCCCTCCTGTCCAGGTACTCATTCCGACAGTCTCCCTCCTGTCCACACATTCACTCCGACAGTCTCCCTCCTGTCCACACACCCATTCCGACAGTCTCCCTCCTGTCCACGTAATCATTCCTACAGTCTCCCTCCTGTCCACACACTCATTCCGACAGTCTCCCTCATGTCACACACTAATTCCGACAGTCTACCTCCTGTCCACACACTCATTCCAGCAGTCTCCCTCCTGTCCACACACTCATTCCGACAGTCGCACTCCTGTCCACACACTCATTCCGACAGTCTCCCTCCTGTCCACACATTCATTCCAGCAGTCTCCCTCCTGTCCACGTAATCATTCTGACAGACTCCCTCCTGTCCACAAACTCATTTCGACAGTCTCCCTCCTGTCCACACACTCATTCCAGCAGTCTCCCTCCTGTCCAAGTAATCATTCCGACAGCCTCCCTCCTGTCCACACACTCATTCCGACAGTCACGCTCCTCTCCACACACTCATTCCGACAGTCTGCCTCCTGTCCATGTACTCATTCCGACAGTGTCCCTCCTGTCCACACACTCATTCTGACAGTCGCCCTCCTGTCCACACATTCATTCCGACAGTCTCCCTCCTGTCCACGTAATCATTCCTACAGCTTCCCTCCTGTCCACACACTCATTCCGACAGTCTGCCTCCTGTCCATGTACTCATTCCGACAGTGGCCCTCCTGTCCACTCACTCATTCCGACAGTCTCCCTTCTGTCCACACACTCATTCCGACAGTCTCCCTCCTGTCCACACACTCATTCCAGCAGTATCCCTCCTGTCCACACACTCACTCCGACAGACTCCCTCCTATCCACACACTCATTCCGACAGTCTCCCTCCTGTCCACACACTCATTCCAGCAGTCTCCCTCCTGTCCAGGTACTCATACCGACAGTCTCCCTCCTGTCCACACACTCATTCCGACATTCACCCTCCTGTCCACACACTCATTCCGACAGTCTGCCTCCTGTCCACACACTCATTCCGACAGTCACGGTCCTGTCCACACGCTCATTCCGACAGTCTGCCTCCTGTACACGTACTCATTCCGACACTCTCCCTCCTGTCCACACACTCATTCCGACAGTCTACCTCCTGTCCACACACCCATTCCGACAGTCTCCCTCCTGTCCACGTAATCATTCCTACAGTCTCCCTCCTGTCCACACACTCATTCCGACAGTCTCCCTCCTGTCCACACACTCATTCCAGCAGTCTCCCTCCTGTCCACACACACATTCTGACAGTCTCCCTCCTGTCCACACACTCATTCCGACAGTTACGCTCCTATCCACACACTCATTCCGACAGTCTGCCTCCTGTCCATGTACTCATTCCGACAGTGTCCCTCCTGTCCACACACTTATTCCGACAGTCTCCCTCCTGTCCACACACTCTTTCCGACAGTCTCCCTCCTGTCCACGTAATCATTCCTGCAGCCTCCCTCCTGTCCACACACTCATTCCGACAATCTCCCTCCTGTCCACTCACTCATTCCGACAGTCTCCCTCCTGTCCACACACTCATTCCAACAGTCTCCCTCCTGTCCACACACTCATTCCAGCAGTCTCCCTCCTGTCCACACACTCACTCCGACAGACTCCCTCCTGTCCACACACTCATTCTGACAGTCGGCCTCCTGTCCACACACGCATTCTGACAGTCTCCCTCCTGTCCACACACTCATTCCGACAGTCTCCCTCCTGTCCACACACTCATTCCGACAGTCTCCCTCCTGTCACACACTCATTCCGACAGTCTCCCTCCTGTCCACACATTCATTCCAGCAGTCTCCCTCCTGTCCACACACTCATTCCGACAGTCTCCCTCCTGTCCACGTATTCATTCCAACAGTCTCCCTGCTGTCCACGTACTCATTCCGACAGTCGGCCTCCTATCCACACACTCACTCCGACAGACTCCCTCCTGTCCACACAGTCATTCTGACAGCCGGCCTCCTGTCCACACACTCGTTCTGACAGTCGGCCTCCTGTCCACACACGCATTCCGACAGTCTCCCTCCTGTCCACACACTCATTCTGACAGTCTCCCTCCAGACCAGACACTCATTCCAGCAGTCTCCCTCCTGTCCACACACTCATTCCAGCAGTCTCCCTCCAATCCAATCACTCATTCCAACGGTCTCCCTACCGTCCACGTAATCATTCTGACAGTCTCCCTCCTGTCCACACACTCATTCAAACGGTCTCCCTCCTGTCCACACACGCATTCAAACAGTCTCCCTCCTGTCACACACTCATTCCGACAGTCTCCGTCCTGTCCACACACTCATTCCAGCAGTCTCCTTCCTGTCCACACACTCATTCTGACAGTCTCCCTCCTGTCCACACACTCATTCCGACAGTCTCCCTCCAGTCACTCACTCATTCCGACAGTCTCCCTCTTGTCCATACACTCATTCCGACAGTCTCCCTCCTGTCCACACACTCATTCCGACAGACTCCCTCCCGTCCACGTAATCATTCCGACAGTCTCCCTCCTGTCCACACACTCATTCCAACAGTCACCCTCCTGTCACACACTCATTCCGACAGTCTCCCTCCTGTCCACACACACATTCCAGCAGTCTCCCTCCTGTCCACACACTCATTCCGACAGTCTCCCTCCTGTCCACACATAATTCCAGCAGTCTCCCTCCTGTCCACACACTCATTCCAGCAGTCTCCCTCCTGTCCACACACACATTCTGACAGTCTCCCTCCTGTCCACGTAATCATTCCGACAGAATCCCTCCTGTCCACACACTCATTCCGACAGTCTGCCTCCTGTCCACAAACTCATTCCAGCAGTCTCCCTCCTGTCCACACACTCATTCTGACAGTCTCCCTCCTGTCCACAAACTGATTCCGACAGTCACGCTCCTCTCCACACACTCATTCCGACAGTCTACCTCCTGTCCATGTACTCATTCCGACAGTGTCCCTCCGGCCACACACTCATTCCGACAGTCTCCCTCCTGTCCACGTAATCATTCCTACAGCATCCCTCCTGTCCACACACTCATTCCAACAATCTCCCTCCTGTCCACTCACTCATTCCGACAGTCTCCTGCCAGTCCACACACTCATTCCGACAGTCTCCCTCCTGTCCACACACTCATTCCAGCAGTCTCCCTCCTGTCCACGTATTCATTCCAACAGTCTTCCTGCTGTCCACACACTCATTCCAGCAGTTTCCCTCCTGTCCACACACTCATTCTGACAGTCTCCCTCCTAACCACACATTCCAGCAATATCCCTCCTGTCCACACACTCATTCTGACAGTCGGCCTTCAGTCCACACACTCATTCCGACAGTCGGCCTGCTGTCCACACGCATTACGATAGTTTTCCTTCTGTCCACACACTCATTCCGACAGTCTCCCTCCTGTCCACGTAATCATTCCGGCAGTCTCCCTCCTGTCCACACACTCATTCCAGCAGTCTCCCTCCTGTCCACGTATTCATTCTGACAGTCGGCCTCCTGTCCACACACTCATTCCGACAGTCTCCCTCCTGTCCACACTCCAAATCCGACAGTCTCCCTCCTGTCCACACACGCATTCCGAGTGTCTCCCTCCTGTCACACACTCATTCCGACAGTCTCCCTCCTGTCCACACACTCATTCCGACTGTCTCCCTCCTGTCACACACTCATTCAAACAGTCTCTCTCCTGTCCACACACTCATTCCAGCAGTCTCCTTCCTGTCCACGTAATCATTCCGATAGTCGCGCTCCTGTCCACACACTCATTCCGACAGTCTCCCTCCTGTCCACACACTCATTCCGACAGTCTCCCTCCGGTCCACACACTCAGTCCGACAGTCTTCCTCCTGTCCACGTAATCATTCCGACAGTCTCCCTCCTGTCCACACACTCATTCAAACAGTCTCCCTCCTGTCCACACACTCATTCAAACAGTCTCCCTTCCGTCACACACTCATTACGACTGTCTCCCTGCTGTCCACAGACTCATTCCAGCAGTCTCCTTCCTGTCCACACACTCATTCTGACAGTCTCCCTCCTGTCCACACACTCATTTCGACAGTCTCCCTCCTGTCCACACACTCATTCCGACAGTCTCCCTCCGGTCCACACACTCATTCCAGCAGTCGCCCTCCTGTCCACACACTCACTCCGACAGACTCCATCCTGACCACACAGTCATTCTGACAGCCGGCCTCCTGTCCACACACTCATTCTGACAGTCGGCATCCTGTGCACACACGCATTCCGACAGTCTCCCTCCTGTCCACGCACTCATTCCAGCAGTCTGCCTCCTGTCCAGGTACTCATTCCGACAGTCTCCCTCCTGTCCACACACTCATTCCGACAGTCTCCCTCCTGTCCACACACTCATTCCGACAGTCTCCCTCCTGTCCACACACGCATTCCCACAGACTCCCTCCTGTCCACACAGTCATTCCGACAGTCTCCCTCCTGTCCACGTATTCATTCCACCAGTTTCCCTGCTGTCCACGTACTCATTCCGACACTCGGCCTCCTGTCCACACACTCATTCCGACAGTCTCCCACCTTTCCACACAGACATTCCAGCAGACTCCCTCCTGTCCACACACTCATTCCAGCACTCTCCCTCCAATCCAAACACTCATTTCAACTGTCTCTCTCCCGTCCACGTAATCATTCCGACAGTCTCCCTCCTGTCCACACACTGATTCAAACTCTCTCCCTCCCGTCACACACTCATTCCGACAGTCTCCCTCCTGTCCACACACTCATTCTCACAGTCTCCCTCCTATCCACACACTCATTCCAGCAGTTTCCTTCCTGTCCACACACTCATTCTGACAGTCTCCCTCCTGTCCACACATTCATTCCGAGAGTCTCCCTCCTGTCCACACACGCATTCCGACAGTCTCCCTCCGGTCCACACACTCATTCCAGCAGTCTCCCTCCTGTCCACACACTCACTCCGACAGTCTCCCTCCTCTCCACACACTCATTTTGACAGCAGGCCTCCTGTCCACACACTCATTCCGACAGTCTCCCTCCTGTCCACACACTGATTCCAGCAGTCTCCCTCCTGTCCACACACTCATTCCGAACGTCACGCTCCTGTCCACACACTCATTCCGACAGTCTGCCTCCTGTCCGGGTACTCATTCCGACAGTCCCCCTCCTGTCCACACACTCATTCTGACAGTCTCCCTCCTGTCCACGTAATCATTCCTACAGTCCCCCACCTGTCACACACTCATTCCACAAGTCTCCCTCCTGTCCATGCACTCATTCCGACAGACTCCCTCCTGTCCGCACACTCATTCTGACAGCCAGTCTCCTGTCCACACACTCATTCTGACAGTCGGCCTCCTGTCCACACACGCATTCCGATAGTCTCCCTCCTGTCCACACACTCATTCCAACAGTCTCCCTCCTGTCCACACACTCATTCCAGCAGTCTCCCTCCTGTCCAGGTATTCATTCTGACAGTCTCCCTCCTGTCCATGTAATCATTCTGACAGTCGGACTCCTGTCCACACAGTCATTCTGACAGTCTCCCTCCTGTCCACACACGCATTCCGACGGTCTCCCTCCTGTCACACACTCATTCCGACAGTCTCCCTCCTGTCCACGTATTCAATCCAACAGTTTCCCTGCTGTCCACGTACTCATTCCGACAGTCGCCCTCCTGTCCACACAGTCATTCTGACAGTCTCCCTCCTGTCCACACACTCATTCAAACTCTCTCCCTCCCGTCACACACTCATTCTGACAGTCTCCCTCCTGTCCACACACTCATTCCAGCAGTCTCCTTCCTGTCCACACACTCATTCTGACAGCCGGCCTCCTGTCCACACACTCATTCTGACAGTCGGCCTCCTGTCCACACACGCATTCCGACAGTCTCCCTCCGGTCCACACACACATTCCTGCAGTCTCCCCAGTGTCCACGAAATCATTCCGACAATCTCCCTCCTGTCCACACACTCATTCCAGCAGTCTCCCTCCAATCCAAACACTCATTCCGACAGTCTCCCTCCGGTCCACACACTCATTCAAACTCTCTCCCTCCCGTCACACACTCATTTCGACAGTCTCCCTCCTGTCCACACACTCATTCTGACAGTCTCCCTCCTGTCCACGTATTCATTCCAACAGTCTTCCTGCTGTCCACACACTCATTCCAGCAGTTTCCCTCCTGTTCACACACTCATTCTGACAGTCTCCCTCCTGTCCACACACTCATTCTGACAGTCTCCCTCCTAACCACACATTCCAGCAATATCCCTCCTGTCCACACACTCATTCTGACAGTCGGCCTTCTGTCCACACACTCATTCCGACAGTCTCCCTCCTGTCCACGTAATCATTCCGGCAATCTCCCTCCTGTCCACGTAATCATTCTGACAGTCGGCCTCCTGTCCACACACTCATTCCGACAGTCTCCCTCCTGTCCACACTCCAATTCCGACACTCTCCCTCCTGTCCACACACGCATTCCAAGTGTCTCCCTCCTGTCACACACTCATTCCGACAGTCTCCCTCCTGTCCACACACTCATTCCGACTGTCTCCCTCCTGTCACACACTCATTCAAACAGTCTCTCTCCTGTCCACACACTCATTCCAGCAGTCTCCTTCCTGTCCACGTAATCATTCCGATAGTCTCGCTCCTGTCCACACACTCATTCCGACAGTCTCCCTCCTGTCCACACACTCATTCCGACAGTTTTCCTCCTGTCACACACTCATTCCGACAGTCTCCCTCCTGTCAACGTAATCATTCCGATATTCTCCCTCCTGTCCACACACTCATTCCAACAGTCTCTGTCCGGTCCACACACTGATCCGGACAGTCTCCCTCCTGTCCACACACTCATTGCAGCAGTCTCGCTCGTATCCACATATTCATTCCGACAGTCTCCCTCCTGTCCACACACTCATTCCGACAGTCTCCCTCCTGTCCACACACTCATTCCGACAGTCGGCCTCCTGTCCACACACTCATTCCGACAGTCTCCCTCCTGTCCACACACTCATTCCAGCAGTCTCCCTCCTGTCCACACACTCATTCCGACAGTCTCCCTCCTGTCCACACACTCATTCCAGCAGTCTCCCTCCTGTCCACGTATTCATTCTGACAGTCTGCCTCCTGTCCACGCACTCATTCCGACAGTCTCCTTCCTGTCCACACACTCATTCCAGCAGTCTCCCTCCTGTCACACACTCATTCCGACAGTCTCCCTCCTGTCACACACTCATTCCGACAGTCTCCCTCCTGTCCACACACTCATTCTGACAGTCTCCCTCCTGTCCACGTATTCATTCCAACAGTCTTCCTGCTGTCCACACACTCATTCCAGCAGTTTCCCTCCTGTTCACACACTCATTCTGACAGTCTCCCTCCTGTCCACACACTCATTCTGACAGTCTCCCTCCTAACCACACATTCCAGCAATATCCCTCCTGTCCACACACTCATTCTGACAGTCGGCCTGCTGTCCACACGCATTACGATAGTTTTCCTTCTGTCCACACACTCATTCCGACAGTCTCCCTCCTGTCCACGTAATCATTCCGGCAGTCTCCCTCCTGTCCACGTAATCATTCTGACAGTCGGCCTCCTGTCTACACACTCATTCCGACAGTCTCCCTCCTGTCCACACTCCAATTCCGACAGTCTCCCTCCTGTCCACACACGCATTCCGAGTGTCTCCCTCCTGTCACACACTCATTCAGACAGTCTCTCTCCTGTCCACACACTCATTCCAGCAGTCTCCTTCCTGTCCACGTAATCATTCCGATCGTCTCCCTCCTGTCCACACACTCATTCCGACAGTCTTCCTCCTGTCACACACTCATTCCGACAGTCTCCCTCCTGTCAACGTACTCATTCCGATATTCTCCGTCCTGTCCACACATTCATTCCAACAGTCTCCGTCTTGTCCACACACTCATTCTGACAGTCTCCCTCCTGTCACACACTCATTCCGAGAGTCTCCCTCCTGTCCACACACTCATTCTGACAGTCTCCCTCCTGTCCACGTATTCATTCCAACAGTCTCCCTGCTGTCCACACACTCATTCCAGCAGTTTCCCTCCTGTTCACACACTCATTCTGACAGTCTCCCTCCTGTCCACACACTCATTCTGACAGTCTCCCTCCTAACCACACATTCCAGCAATATCCCACCTGTCCACACACTCATTCTGACAGTCGGCCTTCTGTCCACACACTCATTCCGACAGTCGGCCTGCTGTCCACATGCATTACGATAGTTTTCCTTCTGTCCACACACTCATTCCGACAGTCTCCCTCCTGTCCACGTAATCATTCCGGCAGTCTCCCTCCTGTCCACGTAATCATTCTGACAGTCGGCCTCCTGTCCACACACTCATTCCGACAGTCTCCCTCCTGTCCACACTCCAATTCCGACAGTCTCCCTCCTGTCCACACACTCATTCCGACAGTCTCCCTCCTGTCCACACACGCATTCCGAGTGTCTCCCTCCTGTCACACACTCATTCAGACAGTCTCTCTCCTGTCCACACACTCATTCCAGCAGTCTCCTTCCTGTCCACGTAATCATTCCGATCGTCTCCCTCCTGTCCACACACTCAATCCGACAGTCTTCCTCCTGTCACACACTCATTCCGACAGTCTCCCTCCTGTCAATGTACTCATTCCGATATTCTCCGTCCTGTCCACACATTCATTCTAACAGTCTCCGTCCTGTCCGCACACTCATTCTGACAGTCTCCCTCCTGTCACACACTCATTCCAAGAGTCTCCCTCCTGTCCACACACTCATTCTGACAGTCTCACTCCTGTCCACGTATTCATTCCTACAGTCTCCCTGCTGTCCACACACTCATTCCAGCAGTTTCCAACCTGTTCACACACTCATTCTGACAGTCTTCCTCCTGTCCACACACTCATTCTGACAGTCTCCCTCCTAACCACACATTCCAGCAATATCCCTCCTGTCCACACACTCATTCTGACAGTCGGCCTTCTGTCCACCCACTCATTCCGACAGTCGGCCTGCTGTCCATACGCATTACGATAGTTTTCCTTCTGTCCACACACTCATTCCGACAGTCTCCCTCCTGTCCACATAATCATTCCGGCAGTCTCCCTCCTGTCCACGTAATCAATCTGACAGTCGGCCTCCTGTCCACACACTCATTCCGACAGTCTCCCTCCTGTCCACACTCCAATTCCGACAGTCTCCCTCCTGTCCACACACTCATTCCAGCAATCTCCCTCCTGTCACACACTCATTCCGACGGTCTCCCTCCTGTCCACACACGCATTCCAAGTGTCTCCCTCCTGTCACACACTCATTCAGACAGTCTCTCTCCTGTCCACACACTCATTCTGAAAGTCTCCCTCCTGTCCACACACTCATTCTGACAGTCTCCCTCCTGACCACACATTTCAGCAGTCTCCCTCCTGTCCACACACTCATTCCGACAGTCGGCCTCCTGTCCACACACTGATTCCGACAGTCGGCCTCCTGTCCACACACATTACGAAAGTATTCCTCCTGTCCACGCACTCATTCCGACAGTCTGCCTCCTGTCCACGTAATCATTCTGACAGTCGGCCTCCTGTCCACACACTCATTCCGACAGTCTCCCTCCTGTCAACGTAATCATTCCGATATTCTCCCTCCTGTCCACACACTCATTCCAACAGTCTCCGTCCTGTCCACACACTGATTCCGACAGTCTCCCTCCTGTCCACACACTCATTGCGACAGTCTCCCTCCTGTCCACACACTCATTCCGACAGTCTCCCTCCGGTCCACACACTCATTCCGACAGTCTCCCTCCTGTCTACACTCCAATTCCGACAGTCTCCCTCCTGTCCACACACTCATTCCAGCAGTCTCCCTCCTGTCACACACTCATTCCGACGGTCTCCCTCCTGTCCACACACGCATTCCGAGTGTCTCCCTCCTGTCACACACTCATTCAGACAGTCTCTCTCCTGTCCACACACTCATTCCAGCAATCTCCATCCTGTCCACGTAATCATTCCGATATTCTCCCTCCTGTCCACACACTCATTCCAACAGTCTCCGTCCTGTCCACACACTGATTCCGACAGTCTCCCTCCTGTCCACACACTCATTGCAGCAGTCTCGCTCGTATCCACGAAATCATTCCGACAGTCTCCCTCCTGTCCACACACTCATTGCGACAGTCTCCCTCCTGTCCACACACTCATTCCAGCAGTCTCTCTCCTGTCCACATATTCATTCCGACAGTCTCCCTCCTGTCCACACACTCATTCCGACAGTCGGCCTCCTGTCCACACACATTACGAAAGTATTCCTCCTGTCCACGCACTCATTCCGACAGTCTGCCTCCTGTCCACGTAATCATTCTGACAGTCGGCCTCCTGTCCACACACGCATTTCGACAGTCTCCCTCCTGTCCACACACTCATTCCGACAGTCTCCCTCCTGTCAACGTAATCATTCCGATATTCTCCCTCCTGTCCACACACTCATTCCAACAGTCTCCGTCCTGTCCACACACTGATTCCGACAGTCTCCCTCCTGTCCACACACTCATTGCGACAGTCTCCCTCCTGTCCACACACTCATTCCGACAGTCTCCCTCCGGTCCACACACTCATTCCGACAGTCTCCCTCCTTCACACACTCATTCTGACAGTCTCCCTCCTTCACACACTCATTCTGACAGTCTCCCTCCTATCCACGTATTCATTCCAACAGTCTCCCTGCTGTCCACAGACTCATTCCAACAGTCTCCGTCCTGTCCGCACACTCATTCTGACAGTCTCCCTCCTGTCACACACTCATTCCAAGAGTCTCCCTCCTGTCCACACACTCATTCTGACAGTCTCCCTCCTGTCCACGTATTCATTCCTACAGTCTCCCTGCTGTCCACACACTCATTCCAGCAGTTTCCATCCTGTTCACACACTCATTCTGACAGTCTTCCTCCTGTCCACACACTCATTCTGACAGTCTCCCTCCTAACCACACATTCCAGCAATATCCCTCCTGTCCACACTCTCATTCTGACAGTCGGCCTTCTGTCCACACACTCATTCCGACAGTCGGCCTGCTGTCCATACGCATTACGATAGTTTTCCTTCTGTCCACACACTCATTCCGACAGTCTCCCTCCTGTCCACATAATCATTCCGGCAGTCTCCCTCCTGTCCACGTAATCAATCTGACAGTCGGCCTCCTGCCACACACTCATTCCGACAGTCTCCCTCCTGTCTACACTCCAATTCCGACAGTCTCCCTCCTGTCCACACACTCATTCCAGCAGTCTCCCTCCTGTCACACGCTCATTCCGACGGTCTCCCTCCTGTCCACACACGCATTCTGAGTGTCTCCCTCCTGTCACACACTCATTCAGACAGTCTCTCTCCTGTCCACACACTCATTCCAGCAATCTCCATCCTGTCCACGTAATCATTCCGATATTCTCCCTCCTGTCCACACACTCATTCCAACAGTCTCCGTCCTGTCCACACACTGATTCCGACAGTCTCCCTCCTGTCCACACACTCATTGCAGCAGTCTCGCTCGTATCCACGAAATCATTCCGACAGTCTCCCTCCTGTCCACACACTCATTGCGACAGTCTCCCTCCTGTCCACACACTCATTCCAGCAGTCTCCCTCCTGTCCACACATTCATTCCGACAGTCTCCCTCCTGTCCACACACTCATTCCAGCAGTCTCTCTCCTGTCCACATATTCATTCCGACAGTCTCCCTCCTGTCCACACACTCATTCCGACAGTCTCCCTCCGTCACACACTCATTCCGACAATCTCCCTCCTGTTCACACATTCATTCCAGCAGTCTCCCTCCTGTCCACGTATTCATTCTGACAGTCTGCCTCCTGTCCACGTAATCATTCTGACAGTCGGCCTCCTGTCCACACACTCATTCTGACAGTCTCCCTCCTATCCACGTATTCATTCCAACAGTCTCCCTGCTGTCCACAGACTCATTCCGACAGTCTCCCTCCTGTTTACACACTCATTCCAGCAGTCTCCCTCCTGTCCACACACTCATTCCGACAGTCTCCCTCCTGTCCACACACTCATTCTGAAAGTCTCCCTCCTGTCCACACACTCATTCTGACAGTCTCCCTCCTGACCACACATTTCAGCAGTCTCCCTCCTGTCCACACACTCATTCCGACAGTCGGCCTCCTGTCCACACACTCATTCCGACAGTCGGCCTCCTGTCCACACACATTACGAAAGTATTCCTCCTGTCCACGCACTCATTCCGACAGTCTGCCTCCTGTCCACGTAATCATTCTGACAGTCGGCCTCCTGTCCACACACGCATTTCGACAGTCTCCCTCCTGTCCACACACTCATTCCGACAGTCTCCCTCCTGTCAACGTAATCATTCCGATATTCTCCCTCCTGTCCACACACTCATTCCAACAGTCTCCGTCCTGTCCACACACTGATTCCGACAGTCTCCCTCCTGTCCACACACTCATTGCGACAGTCTCCCTCCTGTCCACACACTCATTGCAACAGTCTCCCTCCTGTCCACACATTCATTCCGACAGTCTCCCTCCTGTCCACACACTCATTCCAGCAGTCTCCCTGCTGTCCACACACTCATTCCAGCAGTTTCCATCCTGTTCACACACTCATTCTGACAGTCTTCCTCCTGTCCACACACTCATTCTGACAGTCTCCCTCCTAACCACACATTCCAGCAATATCCCTCCTGTCCACACACTCATTCTGACAGTCGGCCTTCTGTCCACACACTCATTCCGACAGTCGGCCTGCTGTCCATACGCATTACGATAGTTTTCCTTCTGTCCACACACTCATTCCGACAGTCTCCCTCCTGTCCACATAATCATTCCGGCAGTCTCCCTCCTGTCCACGTAATCAATCTGACAGTCGGCCTCCTGTCCACACACTCATTCCGACAGTCTCCCTCCTGTCTACACTCCAATTCCGACAGCCTCCCTCCTGTCCACACACTCATTCCAGCAGTCTCCCTCCTGTCACACACTCATTCCGACGGTCTCCCTCCTGTCCACACACGCATTCCGAGTGTCTCCCTCCTGTCACACACTCATTCAGACAGTCTCTCTCCTGTCCACACACTCATTCCAGCAGTCTCCATCCTGTCCACGTAATCATTCCGATATTCTCCCTCCTGTCCACACACTCATTCCAACAGTCTCCGTCCTGTCCACACACTGATTCCGACAGGCACCCTCCTGTCCACACACTCATTGCAGCAGTCTCGCTCGTATCCACGAAATCATTCCGACAGTCTCCCTCCTGTCCACACACTCATTGCGACAGTCTCCCTCCTGTCCACACACTCATTCCAGCAGTCTCCCTCCTGTCCACACATTCATTCCGACAGTCTCCCTCCTGTCCACACATTCATTCCGACAGTCTCCCTCCTGTCCACACACTCATTCCAGCAGTCTCTCTCCTGTCCACATATTCATTCCGACAGTCTCCCTCCTGTCCACACACTCATTCCGACAGTCGGCCTCCTGTCCACACACTCATTCCGACAGTCTCCCTCCTGTCCACACACTCATTCCGACAGTCTCCCTCCGTCACACACTCATTCCGACAATCTCCCTCCTGTCCACACACTCATTCCAGCAGTCTCCCTCCTGTCCACACATTCATTCCGACAGTCTCCCTCCTGTCCACACACTCATTCCAGCAGTCTCTCTCCTGTCCACATATTCATTCCGACAGTCTCCCTCCTGTCCACACACTCATTCCGACAGTCGGCCTCCTGTCCACACACTCATTCCGACAGTCTCCCTCCTGTCCACACACTCATTCCGACAGTCTCCCTCCGTCACACACTCATTCCGACAATCTCCCTCCTGTTCACACATTCATTCCAGCAGTCTCCCTCCTGTCCACGTATTCATTCTGACAGTCTGCCTCCTGTCCACGTAATCATTCTGACAGTCGGCCTCCTGTCCACACACTCATTCTGACAGTCTCCCTCCTATCCACGTATTCATTCCAACAGTCTCCCTGCTGTCCACAGACTCATTCCGACAGTCTCCCTCCTGTTTACACACTCATTCCAGCAGTCTCCCTCCTGTCCACACACTCATTCCGACAGTCTCCCTCCTGTCCACACACTCATTCTGACAGTCTCCCTCCTGTCCACACACTCATTCTGACAGTCTCCCTCCTGACCACACATTTCAGCAGTCTCCCTCCTGTCCACACACTCATTCCGACAGTCGGCCTCCTGTCCACACACTCATTCCGACAGTCGGCCTCCTGTCCACACACATTACGAAAGTATTCCTCCTGTCCACGCACTCATTCCGACAGTCTGCCTCCTGTCCACGTAATCATTCTGACAGTCGGCCTCCTGTCCACACACGCATTTCGACAGTCTCCCTCCTGTCCACACACTCATTCCGACAGTCTCCCTCCTGTCAACGTAATCATTCCGATATTCTCCCTCCTGTCCACACACTCATTCCAACAGTCTCCGTCCTGTCCACACACTGATTCCGACAGTCTCCCTCCTGTCCACACACTCATTGCGACAGTCTCCCTCCTGTCCACACACTCATTGCGACAGTCTCCCTCCTGTCCACACACTCATTCCGACAGTCTCCCTCCGGTCCACACACTCATTCCGACAGTCTCCCTCCTTCACACACTCATTCTGACAGTCTCCCTCCTATCCACGTATTCATTCCAACAGTCTCCCTGCTGTCCACAGACTCATTCCGACAGTCTCCCTCCTGTTTACACACTCATTCCAGCAGTCTCCCTCCTGTCCACACACTCATTCCGACAGTCTCCCTCCTGTCCACACACTCATTCTGAAAGTCTCCCTCCTGTCCACACACTCATTCTGACAGTCTCCCTCCTGACCACACATTTCAGCAGTCTCCCTCCTGTCCACACACTCATTCCGACAGTCGCCCTCCTGTCCACACACTCATTCCGACAGTCGGCCTCCTGTCCACACACATTACGAAAGTATTCCTCCTGTCCACGCAGTCATTCCGACAGTCTGCCTCCTGTCCACGTAATCATTCTGACAGTCGGCCTCCTGTCCACACACTCATTCCGACAGTCTCCCTCCTGTCAATGTACTCATTCCGATATTCTCCGTCCTGTCCACACATTCATTCCAACAGTCTCCGTCCTGTCCACACACTCATTCTGACAGTCTCCCTCCTGCCACACACTCATTCCGAGAGTCTCCCTCCTGTCCACACACTCATTCTGACAGTCTCCCTCCTGTCCACGTATTCATTCCAACAGTCTCCCTGCTGTCCACACACTCATTCCAGCAGGTTCCCTCCTGTTCACACACTCATTCTGACAGTCTCCCTCCTGTCCACACACTCATTCTGACAGTCTCCCTCCTAACCACACATTCCAGCAATAACCCTCCTGTCCACACACTCATTCTGACAGTCGGCCTTCTGTCCACACACTCATTCCGACAGTCGGCCTGCTGTCCACATGCATTACGATAGTTTTCCTTCTGTCCACACACTCATTCCGACAGTCTCCCTCCTGTCCACGTAATCATTCCGGCAGTCTCCATCCTGTCCACGTAATCATTCTGACAGTCGGCCTCCTGTCCACACACTCATTCCGACAGTCTCCCTCCTGTCCACACTCCAATTCCGACAGTCTCCCTCCTGTCCACACACTCATTCCGACAGTCTCCCTCCTGTCCACACACTCATTCCGACAGTCTGCCTCCTGTCCACACACTCATTCCAACAGTCTTCCTCCTGTCCACACACTCATTCCAGCAGTCTCCTTCCTGTCCACGTAATCATTCCGATCGTCTCCCTCCTGTCCACACACTCAATCCGACAGTCTTCCTCATGTCACACACTCATTCCGACAGTCTCCCTCCTGTCAATGTACTCATTCCGATATTCTCCGTCCTGTCCACACATTCATTCCAACAGTCTCCGTCCTGTCCGCACACTCATTCTGACAGTCTCCCTCCTGTCACACACTCATTCCAAGAGTCTCCCTCCTGTCCACACACTCATTCTGACAGTCTCCCTCCTGTCCACGTATTCATTCCTACAGTCTCCCTGCTGTCCACACACTCATTCCAGCAGTTTCCATCCTGTTCACACACTCATTCTGACAGTCTTCCTCCTGTCCACACACTCATTCTGACAGTCTCCCTCCTAACCACACATTCCAGCAATATCCCTCCTGTCCACACACTCATTCTGACAGTCGGCCTTCTGTCGACACACTCATTCCGACAGTCGGCCTGCTGTCCATACGCATTACGATAGTTTTCCTTCTGTCCACACACTCATTCCGACAGTCTCCCTCCTGTCCACATAATCATTCCGGCAGTCTCCCTCCTGTCCACGTAATCAATCTGACAGTCGGCCTCCTGTCCACACACTCATTCCGACAGTCTCCCTCCTGTCCACACTCCAATTCCGACAGTCTCCCTCCTGTCCACACACTCATTCCAGCAGTCTCCCTCCTGTCCACACACTCATTCCGACAGTCTCCCTCCTGTCCACACACTCATTCCGACAGTCTCCCTCCTGTCCACACACTCATTCCAGCAGTCTGCATCCTGTCCACGTAATCATTCCGATATTCTCCCTCCTGTCCACACACTCATTCAGACAGTCTCCCTCCTGTCCACACACTGATTCCGACAGTCTCCCTCCTGTCCACACACTCAATCCGACAGTCTTCCTCCTGTCCACACACTCATTCCGACAGTCTCCGTCCTGTCCACACACTCATTCCCACAGTCTCCCTCCTGTCCGCACACTCATTCTGACAGTCTCCCTCCTGTCACACACTCATTCCAAGAGTCTCCCTCCTGTCCACACACTCATTCTGACAGTCTCACTCCTGTCCACGTATTCATTCCTACAGTCTCCCTGCTGTCCACACACTCATTCCAGCAGTTTCCAACCTGTTCACACACTCATTCTGACAGTCTTCCTCCTGTCCACACACTCATTCTGACAGTCTCCCTCCTAACCACACATTCCAGCAATATCCCTCCTGTCCACACACTCATTCTGACAGTCGGCCTTCTGTCCACCCACTCATTCCGACAGTCGGCCTGCTGTCCATACGCATTACGATAGTTTTCCTTCTGTCCACACACTCATTCCGACAGTCTCCCTCCTGTCCACATAATCATTCCGGCAGTCTCCCTCCTGTCCACGTAATCAATCTGACAGTCGGCCTCCTGTCCACACACTCATTCCGACAGTCTCCCTCCTGTCCACACTCAATTCCGACAGTCTCCCTCCTGTCCACACACTCATTCCAGCAATCTCCCTCCTGTCACACACTCATTCCGACGGTCTCCCTCCTGTCCACACACGCATTCCAAGTGTCTCCCTCCTGTCACACACTCATTCAGACAGTCTCTCTCCTGTCCACACACTCATTCTGAAAGTCTCCCTCCTGTCCACACACTCATTCTGACAGTCTCCCTCCTGACCACACATTTCAGCAGTCTCCCTCCTGTCCACACACTCATTCCGACAGTCGGCCTCCTGTCCACACACTCATTCCGACAGTCGGCCTCCTGTCCACACACATTACGAAAGTATTCCTCCTGTCCACGCACTCATTCCGACAGTCTGCCTCCTGTCCACGTAATCATTCTGACAGTCGGCCTCCTGTCCACACACGCATTTCGACAGTCTCCCTCCTGTCCACACACTCATTCCGACAGTCTCCCTCCTGTCAACGTAATCATTCCGATATTCTCCCTCCTGTCCACACACTCATTCCAACAGTCTCCGTCCTGTCCACACACTCATTCCGACAGTCTCCCTCCTGTCCACACACTCATTCCGACAGTCTCCCTCCTGTCCACACACTCATTCCGACAGTCTCCCTCCTGTCCACACACTCATTCCGACAGTCTCCCTCCTGTCCACACACTCATTCCGACAGTCTCCCTCCTGTCCACACACTCATTCTGACAGTCTCCCTCCTGTCCACGTATTCATTCCAACAGTCTCCCTGCTGTCCACAGACTCATTCCAACAGTCTCCGTCCTGTCCGCACACTCATTCTGACAGTCTCCCTCCTGTCCACACACTCATTCCCACAGTCTCCCTCCTGTCCACACACTCATTCTGACAGTCTCCCTCCTGTCCACGTATTCATTCCTACAGTCTCCCTGCTGTCCACACACTCATTCCAGCAGTTTCCATCCTGTTCACACACTCATTCTGACAGTCTTCCTCCTGTCCACACACTCATTCTGACAGTCTCCCTCCTAACCACACATTCCAGCAATCTCCATCCTGTCCACGTAATCATTCCGATATTCTCCCTCCTGTCCACACACTCATTCCAACAGTCTCCGTCCTGTCCACACACTGATTCCGACAGTCTCCCTCCTGTCCACACACTCATTGCAGCAGTCTCGCTCGTATCCACGAAATCATTCCGACAGTCTCCCTCCTGTCCACACACTCATTGCGACAGTCTCCCTCCTGTCCACACACTCATTCCAGCAGTCTCCCTCCTGTCCACACATTCATTCCGACAGTCTCCCTCCTGTCCACACACTCATTCCAGCAGTCTCTCTCCTGTCCACATATTCATTCCGACAGTCTCCCTCCTGTCCACACACTCATTCCGACAGTCGGCCTCCTGTCCACACACATTACGAAAGTATTCCTCCTGTCCACGCACTCATTCCGACAGTCTGCCTCCTGTCCACGTAATCATTCTGACAGTCGGCCTCCTGTCCACACACGCATTTCGACAGTCTCCCTCCTGTCCACACACTCATTCCGACAGTCTCCCTCCTGTCAACGTAATCATTCCGATATTCTCCCTCCTGTCCACACACTCATTCCAACAGTCTCCGTCCTGTCCACACACTCATTCCGACAGTCTCCCTCCTGTCCACACACTCATTCCGACAGTCTCCCTCCTGTCCACACACTCATTCCGACAGTCTCCCTCCTGTCCACACACTCATTCCGACAGTCTCCCTCCTGTCACACACTCATTCTGACAGTCTCCCTCCTATCCACGTATTCATTCCAACAGTCTCCCTGCTGTCCACAGACTCATTCCAACAGTCTCCGTCCTGTCCGCACACTCATTCTGACAGTCTCCCTCCTGTCACACACTCATTCCAAGAGTCTCCCTCCTGTCCACACACTCATTCTGACAGTCTCCCTCCTGTCCACGTATTCATTCCTACAGTCTCCCTGCTGTCCACACACTCATTCCAGCAGTTTCCATCCTGTTCACACACTCATTCTGACAGTCTTCCTCCTGTCCACACACTCATTCTGACAGTCTCCCTCCTAACCACACATTCCAGCAATATCCCTCCTGTCCACACACTCATTCTGACAGTCGGCCTTCTGTCCACACACTCATTCCGACAGTCGGCCTGCTGTCCATACGCATTACGATAGTTTTCCTTCTGTCCACACACTCATTCCGACAGTCTCCCTCCTGTCCACATAATCATTCCGGCAGTCTCCCTCCTGTCCACGTAATCAATCTGACAGTCGGCCTCCTGCCACACACTCATTCCGACAGTCTCCCTCCTGTCTACACTCCAATTCCGACAGTCTCCCTCCTGTCCACACACTCATTCCAGCAGTCTCCCTCCTGTCACACACTCATTCCGACGGTCTCCCTCCTGTCCACACACGCATTCTGAGTGTCTCCCTCCTGTCACACACTCATTCAGACAGTCTCTCTCCTGTCCACACACTCATTCCAGCAATCTCCATCCTGTCCACGTAATCATTCCGATATTCTCCCTCCTGTCCACACACTCATTCCAACAGTCTCCGTCCTGTCCACACACTGATTCCGACAGTCTCCCTCCTGTCCACACACTCATTGCAGCAGTCTCGCTCGTATCCACGAAATCATTCCGACAGTCTCCCTCCTGTCCACACACTCATTGCGACAGTCTCCCTCCTGTCCACACACTCATTCCAGCAGTCTCCCTCCTGTCCACACATTCATTCCGACAGTCTCCCTCCTGTCCACACACTCATTCCAGCAGTCTCTCTCCTGTCCACATATTCATTCCGACAGTCTCCCTCCTGTCCACACACTCATTCCAGCAGTCTCCCTCCTGTCCACACACTCATTCCGACAATCTCCCTCCTGTTCACACATTCATTCCAGCAGTCTCCCTCCTGTCCACGTATTCATTCTGACAGTCTGCCTCCTGTCCACGGAATCATTCTGACAGTCGGCCTCCTGTCCACACACTCATTCTGACAGTCTCCCTCCTATCCACGTATTCATTCCAACAGTCTCCCTTCTGTCCACAGACTCATTCCGACAGTCTCCCTCCTGTTTACACACTCATTCCAGCAGTCTCCCTCCTGTCCACACACTCATTCCGACAGTCTCCCTCCTGTCCACACACTCATTCTGACAGTCTCCCTCCTGTCCACACACTCATTCTGACAGTCTCCCTCCTGACCACACATTTCAGCAGTCTCCCTCCTGTCCACACACTCATTCCGACAGTCGGCCTCCTGTCCACACACTCATTCCGACAGTCGGCCTCCTGTCCACACACATTACGAAAGTATTCCTCCTGTCCACGCACTCATTCCGACAGTCTGCCTCCTGTCCACGTAATCATTCTGACAGTCGGCCTCCTGTCCACACACGCATTTCGACAGTCTCCCTCCTGTCCACACACTCATTCCGACAGTCTCCCTCCTGTCAACGTAATCATTCCGATATTCTCCCTCCTGTCCACACACTCATTCCAACAGTCTCCGTCCTGTCCACACACTGATTCCGACAGTCTCCCTCCTGTCCACACACTCATTGCGACAGTCTCCCTCCTGTCCACACACTCATTCCGACAGTCTCCCTCCTGTCCACACACTCATTCCGACAGTCTCCCTCCTGTCCACACACTCATTCCAGCAGTCTCCCTGCTGTCCACACACTCATTCCAGCAGTTTCCATCCTGTTCACACACTCATTCTGACAGTCTTCCTCCTGTCCACACACTCATTCTGACAGTCTCCCTCCTAACCACACATTCCAGCAATATCCCTCCTGTCCACACACTCATTCTGACAGTCGGCCTTCTGTCCACACACTCATTCCGACAGTCGGCCTGCTGTCCATACGCATTACGATAGTTTTCCTTCTGTCCACACACTCATTCCGACAGTCTCCCTCCTGTCCACATAATCATTCCGGCAGTCTCCCTCCTGTCCACGTAATCAATCTGACAGTCGGCCTCCTGTCCACACACTCATTCCGACAGTCTCCCTCCTCTCCACAAACTCATTCCGACAGTCTCCCTCCTGTCCACACACTCATTCCAGCAGTCTCCCTCCTGTCACACACTCATTCCGACGGTCTCCCTCCTGTCCACACACGCATTCCGAGTGTCTCCCTCCTGTCACACACTCATTCAGACAGTCTCTCTCCTGTCCACACACTCATTCCAGCAGTCTCCTTCCTGTCCACGTAATCATTCCGATAGTCTCCCTCCTGTCCACACACTCATTCCAACAGTCTCCCGTCCTGTCCACACACTGATTCCGACAGTCTCCCTCCTGTCCACACACTCATTGCAGCAGTCTCCCTCGTATCCACGAAATCATTCCGACAGTCTCCCTCCTGTCCACACACTCATTCCGACAGTCTCCCTCCTGTCCACACACTCATTCCAGCAGTCTCCCTCCTGTCCACACATTCATTCCGACAGTCTCCCTCCTGTCCACACATTCATTCCGACAGTCTCCCTCCTGTCCACACACTCATTCCAGCAGTCTCTCTCCTGTCCACATATTCATTCCGACAGTCTCCGTCCTGTCCACACACTCATTCCGACAGTCTCCCTCCTGTCCACACACTCATTCCGACAGTCTCCCTCCTGTCCACACACTCATTCCGACAGTCTCCCTCCTGTCCACACACTCATTCCGACAGTCTCCCTCCTGTCCACACACTCATTCCAGCAGTCTCCCTCCTGTCCACACATTCATTCCGACAGTCTCCCTCCTGTCCACACACTCATTCCAGCAGTCTCTCTCCTGTCCACATATTCATTCCGACAGTCTCCCTCCTGTCCACACACTCATTCCGACAGTCGGCCTCCTGTCCACACACTCATTCCGACAGTCTCCCTCCTGTCCACACACTCATTCCGACAGTCTCCCTCCGTCACACACTCATTCCGACAATCTCCCTCCTGTTCACACATTCATTCCAGCAGTCTCCCTCCTGTCCACGTATTCATTCTGACAGTCTGCCTCCTGTCCACGTAATCATTCTGACAGTCGGCCTCCTGTCCACACACTCATTCTGACAGTCTCCCTCCTATCCACGTATTCATTCCAACAGTCTCCCTGCTGTCCACAGACTCATTCCGACAGTCTCCCTCCTGTTTACACACTCATTCCAGCAGTCTCCCTCCTGTCCACACACTCATTCCGACAGTCTCCCTCCTGTCCACACACTCATTCTGAAAGTCTCCCTCCTGTCCACACACTCATTCTGACAGTCTCCCTCCTGACCACACATTTCAGCAGTCTCCCTCCTGTCCACACACTCATTCTGACAGTCGGCCTCCTGTCCACACACTCATTCCGACAGTCGGCCTCCTGTCCACACACATTACGAAAGTATTCCTCCTGTCCACGCACTCATTCCGACAGTCTGCCTCCTGTCCACGTAATCATTCTGACAGTCGGCCTCCTGTCCACACACGCATTTCGACAGTCTCCCTCCTGTCCACACACTCATTCCGACAGTCTCCCTCCTGTCAACGTAATCATTCCGATATTCTCCCTCCTGTCCACACACTCATTCCAACAGTCTCCGTCCTGTCCACACACTGATTCCGACAGTCTCCCTCCTGTCCACACACTCATTGCGACAGTCTCCCTCCTGTCCACACACTCATTCCGACAGTCTCCCTCCTGTCCACACACTCATTCCGACAGTCTCCCTCCTGTCCACACACTCATTCCGACAGTCTCCCTCCTGTCCACACACTCATTCTGACAGTCTCCCTCCTGTCCACGTATTCATTCCAACAGTCTCCCTGCTGTCCACACACTCATTCCGACAGTCTCCCTCCTGTTTACACACTCATTCCAGCAGTCTCCCTCCTGTCCACACACTCATTCCGACAGTCTCCCTCCTGTCCACACACTCATTCCGACAGTCTCCCTCCTGTCCACACACTCATTCTGACAGTCTCCCTCCTGACCACACATTTCAGCAGTCTCCCTCCTGTCCACACACTCATTCCGACAGTCGCCCTCCTGTCCACACACTCATTCCGACAGTCGGCCTCCTGTCCACACACATTACGAAAGTATTCCTCCTGTCCACGCAGTCATTCCGACAGTCTGCCTCCTGTCCACGTAATCATTCTGACAGTCGGCCTCCTGTCCACACACTCATTCCGACAGTCTCCCTCCTGTCAATGTACTCATTCCGATATTCTCCGTCCTGTCCACACATTCATTCCAACAGTCTCCGTCCTGTCCACACACTCATTCTGACAGTCTCCCTCCTGCCACACACTCATTCCGACAGTCTCCCTCCTGTCCACACACTCATTCTGACAGTCTCCCTCCTGTCACACACATTCATTCCAACAGTCTCCCTGCTGTCCACACACTCATTCCAGCAGTTTCCCTCCTGTTCACACACTCATTCTGACAGTCTCCCTCCTGTCCACACACTCATTCTGACAGTCTCCCTCCTAACCACACATTCCAGCAATAACCCTCCTGTCCACACACTCATTCTGACAGTCGGCCTTCTGTCCACACACTCATTCCGACAGTCGGCCTGCTGTCCACATGCATTACGATAGTTTTCCTTCTGTCCACACACTCATTCCGACAGTCTCCCTCCTGTCCACGTAATCATTCCGGCAGTCTCCCTCCTGTCCACGTAATCATTCTGACAGTCGGCCTCCTGTCCACACACTCATTCCGACAGTCTCCCTCCTGTCCACACTCCAATTCCGACAGTCTCCCTCCTGTCCACACACTCATTCCGACAGTCTCCCTCCTGTCCACACACTCATTCCGACAGTCTCCCTCCTGTCCACACACTCATTCCGACAGTCTCTCTCCTGTCCACACACTCATTCCAGCAGTCTCCCTCCTGTCCACACACTCATTCCGACAGTCTCCCTCCTGTCCACACACTCATTCCGACAGTCTCCCTCCTGTCACACACTCATTCCGACAGTCTCCCTCCTGTCAATGTACTCATTCCGATATTCTCCGTCCTGTCCACACATTCATTCCAACAGTCTCCGTCCTGTCCACACACTCATTCTGACAGTCTCCCTCCTGTCCACACACTCATTCCAACAGTCTCCCTCCTGTCCACACACGCATTCTGACAGTCTCCCTCCTGTCCACACACTCATTCCGACAGTCTCCCTCCTGTCCACACACTCATTCCAGCAGTCTCCATCCTGTTCACACACTCATTCTGACAGTCTTCCTCCTGTCCACACACTCATTCTGACAGTCTCCCTCCTAACCACACATTCCAGCAATATCCCTCCTGTCCACACACTCATTCTGACAGTCGGCCTTCTGTCGACACACTCATTCCGACAGTCGGCCTGCTGTCCATACGCATTACGATAGTTTTCCTTCTGTCCACACACTCATTCCGACAGTCTCCCTCCTGTCCACATAATCATTCCGGCAGTCTCCCTCCTGTCCACGTAATCAATCTGACAGTCGGCCTCCTGTCCACACACTCATTCCGACAGTCTCCCTCCTGTCCACACTCCAATTCCGACAGTCTCCCTCCTGTCCACACACTCATTCCAGCAGTCTCCCTCCTGTCACACACTCATTCCGACGGTCTCCCTCCTGTCCACACACGCATTCCGAGTGTCTCCCTCCTGTCACACACTCATTCAGACAGTCCCTCTCCTGTCCACACACTCATTCCAGCAGTCTGCATCCTGTCCACGTAATCATTCCGATATTCTCCCTCCTGTCCACACACTCATTCCAACAGTCTCCGTCCTGTCCACACACTGATTCCGACAGTCTCCCTCCTGTCCACACACTCATTGCAGCAGTCTCCCTCGTATCCACGAAATCATTCCGACAGTCTCCCTCCTGTCCACACACTCATTGCGACAGTCTCCCTCCTGTCCACACACTCATTCCAGCAGTCTCCCTCCTGTCCACACATTCATTCCGACAGTCTCCCTCCTGTCCACACACTCATTCCAGCAGTCTCTCTCCTGTCCACATATTCATTCCGACAGTCTCCCTCCTGTCCACACACTCATTCCGACAGTCGGCCTCCTGTCCACACACTCATTCCGACAGTCTCCCTCCTGTCCACACACTCATTCCGACAGTCTCCCTCCGTCACACACTCATTCCGACAATCTCCCTCCTGTTCACACATTCATTCCAGCAGTCTCCCTCCTGTCCACGTATTCATTCTGACAGTCTGCCTCCTGTCCACGTAATCATTCTGACAGTCGGCCTCCTGTCCACACACTCATTCTGACAGTCTCCCTCCTATCCACGTATTCATTCCAACAGTCTCCCTGCTGTCCACAGACTCATTCCGACAGTCTCCCTCCTGTTTACACACTCATTCCAGCAGTCTCCCTCCTGTCCACACACTCATTCCGACAGTCTCCCTCCTGTCCACACACTCATTCTGAAAGTCTCCCTCCTGTCCACACCCTCATTCTGACAGTCTCCCTCCTGACCACACATTTCAGCAGTCTCCCTCCTGTCCACACACTCATTCCGACAGTCGGCCTCCTGTCCACACACATTACGAAAGTATTCCTCCTGTCCACGCACTCATTCCGACAGTCTGCCTCCTGTCCACGTAATCATTCTGACAGTCGGCCTCCTGTCCACACACGCATTTCGACAGTCTCCCTCCTGTCCACACACTCATTCCGACAGTCTCCCTCCTGTCAACGTAATCATTCCGATATTCTCCCTCCTGTCCACACACTCATTCCAACAGTCTCCGTCCTGTCCACACACTCATTGCGACAGTCTCCCTCCTGTCCACACACTCATTGCGACAGTCTCCCTCCTGTCCACACACTCATTCCGACAGTCTCCCTCCGGTCCACACACTCATTCCGACAGTCTCCCTCCTTCACACACTCATTCTGACAGTCTCCCTCCTGTCCACACACTCATTCCAGCAGTCTCCTTCCTGTCCACACACTCATTCTGACAGTCTCCCTCCTGTCCACACACGCATTCCGACAGTCTCCCTCCTTCACACACTCATTCTGACAGTCTCCCTCCTGTCCACACACGCATTCCGACAGTCTCCCTCCTGTCACACAGTCATTCCGACAGTCTCCCTCCTGTCCACGTATTCATTCCAACAGTCTCCCTGCTGTCCACGTACTCATTCCGACAGTCGGCCTCCTGTCCACACACTCATTCCGACAGTCTCCCTCCTGTCCACACACGCATTCCAGCAGTCTCCCTCCTGTGACACACTCATTCCGACAGTCTCCCTCCTGTCCACGTATTCATTCCAACAGTCTCCCTGCTGTTCACGTACTCATTCCGACAGTCGGCCTCCTGTCCACACACTCATTCCGACAGTCTCCCTCCTGTCCACACACTCATTCCGGCAGTCTCCCTCCTGTCCACGTAATCATTCTGACAGTCGGCCTCCTGTCCACACACTCATTCCGACAGTCTCCCTCCTGTCCACACACTCCAATTCCGACAGTCTCCCTCCTGTCCACACACTCATTCCAGCAGTCTCCCTCCTGTCCACACACTCATTCCGACGGTCTCCCTCCTGTCCACACACGCATTCAAACAGTCTCCCTCCTGTCACACACTCATTCCGACAGTCTCCGTCCTGTCCACACACTCATTCCGACAGTCTCCCTCCTGTTCACGTAATCATTCCGACAGTCTCCCTCCTGTCCACACACTCATTCCGACAGTCGGCCTCCTGTCCACACACTGATTCCGACAGTCTCCCTCTTGTCCACACACTCATTGCAGCAGTTTCCCCCGTGTCCACGAAATCATTCCGACAGTCTACCTCGTGTCCACACACTCATTCCGACAGTCTCCCTCCTGTCCACACACTCATTCCAGCAGTCTCCCTCCTGTCCACACATTCATTCCGACAGTCTCCCTCCTGTCCACACACTCATTCCAGCAGTCTCCCTCCTGTCCACACACTCATTCCGACAGTCTCCCTCCTGTCCACACACTCATTCCGACAGTCTGCCTCCTGTCCACACACTCATTCCAACAGTCTTCCTCCTGTCCACACATTAATTCCAGCAGTCTCCCTCCTGTCCACGTATTCATTCTGACAGTCTGCCTCCTGTCCACGTAATCATTCTGACAGTCGGCCTCCTGTCCACACACTCATTCTGACAGTCTCCCTCCTATCCACGTATTCATTCCAACAGTCTCCCTGCTGTCCACACACTCATTCCGACAGTCTCCCTCCTGTTTACACACTCATTCCAGCAGTCTCCCTCCTGTCCACACACTCATTCCGACAGTCTCCCTCCTGTCCACACACTCATTCTGACAGTCTCCCTCCTGTCCACACACTCATTCTGACAGTCTCCCTCCTGACCACACATTCCAGCAGTCTCCCTCCTGTCCACACACTCATTCCGACAGTCTCCCTCCTGTCCACACACTCATTCCGACAGTCGGCCTCCTGTCCACACACATTACGAAAGTATTCCTCCTGTCCACGCACTCATTCCGACAGTCTCCCTCCTGTCCACGTAATCATTCTGACAGTCGGCCTCCTGTCCACACACTCATTCCGACAGTCTCCCTCCTGTCCACACACTCATTCCGACAGTCTCCCTCCTGTCAACGTAATCATTCCGATATTCTCCCTCCTGTCCACACACTCATTCCAACAGTCTCCGTCCTGTCCACACACTGATTCCGACAGTCTCCCTCCTGTCCACACACTCATTGCGACAGTCTCCCTCCTGTCCACACACTCATTCCGACAGTCTCCCTCCTGTCCACACACTCATTGCGACAGTCTCCCTCCTGTCCACACACTCATTCCGACAGTCTCCCTCCTGTCCACACACTCATTCTGACAGTCTCCCTCCTGTCCACGTAATCATTCCAACAGTCTCCCTGCTGTCCACAGACTCATTCCAACAGTCTCCGTCCTGTCCGCACACTCATTCTGACAGTCTCCCTCCTGTCACACACTCATTCCAAGAGTCTCCCTCCTGTCCACACACTCATTCTGACAGTCTCCCTCCTGTCCATGTATTCATTCCTACAGTCTCCCTGCTGTCCACACACTCATTCCAGCAGTCTCCCTCCTGTCCACACACTCATTCTGACAGTCTCCCTCCTGTCCACACACTCATTCTGACAGTCTCCCTCCTGTCCACACATTCCAGCAGTCTCCCTCCTGTCCACACACTCATTCTGACAGTCGGCCTCCTGTCCACACACTCATTCCGACAGTCGGCCTCCTGTCCACACACTCATTCCGACAGTCTCCCTCCTGTCCACACACTCATTCCGACAGTCTCCCTCCTGTCCACGTAATCATTCCGGCAGTCTCCCTCCTGTCCACGTAATCATTCTGACAGTCGGCCTCCTGTCCACACACTCATTCCGACAGTCTCCCTCCTGTCCACACTCCAATTCCGACAGTCTCCCTCCTGTCCACACACTCATTCCAGCAGTCTCCCTCCTGTCACACACTCATTCCGACAGTCTCCCTCCTGTCCACACACGCATTCCGACAGTCTCCCTCCTGTCACACACTCATTCCGACAGTCTCCCTCCTGTCCACACACTCATTCCAGCAGTCTCCCTCCTGTCCACGTAATCATTCCGACAGTCTCCCTCCTGTCCACACACTCATTCCAACAGTCTCCGTCCTGTCCACACACTGATTCCGACAGTCTCCCTCCTGTCCACACACTCATTGCAGCAGTCTCGCTCGTATCCACGAAATCATTCCGACAGTCTCCCTCCTGTCCACACACTCATTCCGACAGTCTCCCTCCTGTCCACACACTCATTCCAGCAGTCTCCCTCCTGTCCACACATTCATTCCGACAGTCTCCCTCCTGTCCACACACTCATTCCAGCAGTCTCTCTCCTGTCCACATATTCATTCCGACAGTCTCCCTCCTGTCCACACACTCATTCCGACAGTCGGCCTCCTGTCCACACACTCATTCCGACAGTCTCCCTCCTGTCCACACACTCATTCCGACAGTCTCCCTCCTGTCCACACACTCATTCCGACAGTCTCCCTCCTGTCCACACACTCATTCCAGCAGTCTCCCTCCTGTCCACACATTCATTCCGACAGTCTCCCTCCTGTCCACACACTCATTCCAGCAGTCTCTCTCCTGTCCACATATTCATTCCGACAGTCTCCCTCCTGTCCACACACTCATTCCGACAGTCTCCCTCCTGTCCACACACTCATTCCGACAGTCTCCCTCCTGTCCACACACTCATTCCGACAGTCTCCCTCCTGTCCACACACTCATTCCGACAGTCTCCCTCCTGTCCACACATTCATTCCAGCAGTCTCCCTCCTGTCCACGTATTCATTCTGACAGTCTGCCTCCTGTCCACGTAATCATTCTGACAGTCGGCCTCCTGTCCACACACTCATTCTGACAGTCTCCCTCCTATCCACGTATTCATTCCAACAGTCTCCCTGCTGTCCACAGACTCATTCCGACAGTCTCCCTCCTGTTTACACACTCATTCCAGCAGTCTCCCTCCTGTCCACACACTCATTCCGACAGTCTCCCTCCTGTCCACACACTCATTCTGACAGTCTCCCTCCTGTCCACACACTCATTCTGACAGTCTCCCTCCTGACCACACATTCCAGCAGTCTCCCTCCTGTCCACACACTCATTCCGACAGTCGGCCTCCTGTCCACACACTCATTCCTACAGTCGGCCTCATGTCCACACACATTACGAAAGTATTCCTCCTGTCCACACACTCATTCCGACAGTCTCCCTCCTGTCAACGTAATCATTCTGACAGTCGGCCTCCTGTCCACACACGCATTCCGACAGTCTCCCTCCTGTCCACACACTCATTCCGACAGTCTCCCTCCTGTCCACACACTCATTCCGACAGTCTCCCTCCTGTCCACACACTCATTCCAACAGTCTCCGTCCTGTCCACACACTCATTCCGACAGTCTCCCTCCTGTCCACACACTCATTCCGACAGTCTCCCTCCTGTCCACACACTCATTCCGACAGTCTCCCTCCTGTCCACACACTCATTCCGACAGTCTCCCTCCTGTCCACACACTCATTCCGACAGTCTCCCTCCTGTCCACACACTCATTCCGACAGTCTCCCTCCTGTCCACACACTCATTCCGACAGTCTCCCTCCTGTCCACACACTCATTCCGACAGTCTCCCTCCTGTCCACACACTCATTCCAGCAGTCCCCCTCCTGTCACACACTCATTCCGACAGTCTCCGTCCTGTCCACACACTCATTCCGACAGTCTCCCTCCTGTCCACACACTCATTCCGACAGTCTCCCTCCTGTCCACACACTCATTCCGACAGTCTCCCTCCTGTCCACACACTCATTCCGACAGTCTCCCTCCTGTCCACACACTCATTCCGACAGTCTCCCTCCTGTCCACACACTCATTCCGACAGTCTCCGTCCTGTCCACACACTCATTCCGACAGTCTCCCTCCTGTTCAGGTATTCATTCTGACAGTCTCCCTGCTGTCCACACACTCATTCCGACAGTCTCCCTCCTGTCCACACACTCATTCCGACAGTCTCCCTCCTGTCACACACTCATTCCGACAGTCTCCGTCCTGTCCACACACTCATTCCGACAGTCTCCCTCCTGTCCACACATTCATTCTGACAGTCTCCCTCCTGTCCACGTACTCATTCCGACAGTCTCCCTCCTGTCCACACACTCATTCCGACAGTCTACCTCGTGTCCACACACCCATTCCGACAGTCTACCTCCTGTCCACATAATCATTCCTACAGTCTTCCTCCGGTCCACACACTCATTCCGACAGTCTCCCTCCTGTCACACACTCATTCCGACGGTCTCCCTCCTGTCCACATACTCATTCCGACAGTCTGCCTCCTGTCCACACACTCATTCCAACAGTCTTCCTCCTGTCCACACACTCATTCCGACAGTCTGCCTCCTGTCCACACACTCATTCCAACAGTCTTCCTCCTGTCCACACATTAATTCCGACAGTCTCCCTCCTGTCCACGTAATCATTCCGACAGTCTCCCTCCTCTCCACAAACTCATTCCGACAGTCTCCCTCCTGTCCACACACTCATTCCAGCAGTCTCCCTCCTGTCCACACACTCATTCCGACAGTCTCCCTCCTGTCCACACACTCATTCCGACAGTCTCCCTCCTGTCCACACACTCATTCCGACAGTCTCCCTCCTGTCCACACACTCATTCCGACAGTCTCCCTCCTGTCCACACACTCATTCCGACAGTCTCCCTCCTGTCCACACACTCATTCCGACAGTCTCCCTCCTGTCCACACACTCATTCCGACAGTCTCCCTCCTGTCCACACACTCATTCCGACAGTCTCCCTCCTGTCCACACACTCATTCCGACAGTCTCCCTCCTGTCCACACACTCATTCCGACAGTCTCCCTCCTGTCCACACACTCATTCCGACAGTCTCCCTCCTGTTCACACACTCATTCCGACAGTCTCCCTCCTGTCCACACACTCATTCCGACAGTCTCCCTCCTGTCCACACACTCATTCCAGCAGTCTCCCTCCTGTCCACACACTCATTCCGACAGTCTCCCTCCTGTCCACACACTCATTCCGACAGTCTCCCTCCTGTCCACACACTCATTCTGACAGTCTCCCTCCTGTCCACACACTCATTCCGACAGTCTCCCTCCTGTCCACACACTCATTCCGACAGTCTCCCTCCTGTCCACACACTCATTCCAGCAGTCCCCCTCCTGTCACACACTCATTCCGACAGTCTCCCTCCTGTCCACACACTCATTCCGACAGTCTCCCTCCTGTCCACACACTCATTCTGACAGTCTCCCTGCTGTCCACGTACTCATTCCGACAGTCGGCCTCCTGTCCACACACTCATTCCGACAGTCTCCCTCTTGTCCACACACTCATTGCAGCAGTTTCCCCCGTGTCCACGAAATCATTCCGACAGTCTACCTCGTGTCCACACACCCATTCCGACAGTCTACCTCCTGTCCACATAATCTATCCTACAGTCTTCCTCCGGTCCACACACTCATTCCGACAGTCTCCCTCCTGTCACACACTCATTCCGACAGTCTCCCTCCTGTCCACACACTCATTCCGACAGTCTCCCTCCTGTCCACACACTCATTCCGACAGTCTCCCTCCTGTCCACACACTCATTCCGACAGTCTCCCTCCTGTCCACACACTCATTCCGACAGTCTCCCTCCTGTCCACACACTCATTCCGACAGTCTCCCTCCTGTCCACACACTCATTCCAGCAGTCTCCCTCCTGTCCACACACTCATTCTGACAGTCTCCCTCCTGTCCACACACTCATTCCGACAGTCTCCCTCCTGTCACACACTCATTCCGACAGTCTCCCTCCTGTCCACACAGTCATTCCAGCAGTCTCCCTCCTGTCACACACTCATTCTGACAGTCTCCCTCCTGTCCACACACTCATTCCGACAGTCTCCCTCCTGTCCACACACTCATTCCGACAGTCTCCCTCCTGTCCACACACTCATTCCACAGTCTCCCTCCTGTCACACACTCATTCCGACAGTCTCCCTCCTGTCCACACACTCATTCCGACAGTCTCCCTCCTGTCCACACACTCATTCCGACAGTCTCCCTCCTGTCCACGTATTCATTCCAACAGTCTCCCTCCTGTCCACACACTCATTCCGACAGTCTCCCTCCTGTCCACTCACTCATTCCGACAGTCTCCCTCCTGTCCACACACTCATTCCGACAGTCTCCCTCCTGTCCACACACTCATTCCGACAGTCTCCCTCCTGTCCACACACTCATTCCGACAGTCTCCCTCCTGTCCACACACTCATTCCGACAGTCTCCCTCCTGTCCACACACTCATTCCGACAGTCTCCCTCCTGTCCACACACTCATTCCGACAGTCTCCCTCCTGTCCACACACTCATTCCGACAGTCTCCCTCCTGTCCACGTAATCATTCTGACAGTCGGCCTCCTGTCCACACACTCATTCCGACAGTCTCCCTCCTGTCCACACACTCATTCCGACAGTCTCCCTCCTGTCACACACTCATTCCGCAGTCCACACACCTTCGTCGACACACTCATTCCGACAGTCTCCCTCCTGTTCACACACTCATTCCGATAGTCTGCCTCCTGTTCACACACTCATTCTGACAGTCTCCCTCCTGTCCAGTACTCATTCAGACAGTCTCTCTCCTGTCCGCACACTCATTCCGACAGTCGGCCTCCTGTCCACACACTCATTCCGACAGTCGGCCTCCTGTCACACACGCATTCCGACAGTCTCCTCCTGTCCACACACTCATTCCGACAGTCTCCTCCTGTCCACTACTCATTCCGGCAGTCTCCCTCCTGTCCACAATCATTCGACATCCTCCTGTCCACACACTCATTCCGACAGTCTCCCTCCTGTCCACACACTCATTCCGACAGTCTTCCTCCTGTCCACACATTAATTCCAGCAGTCTCCCTCCTGTCCACGTACTCATTCCGACAGTCTCCCTCCTGTCCACACACTCATTCCGACAGTCTCCCTCCTGTCCACACACTCATTCCGACAGTCTCCCTCCTGTCCACACACTCATTCCGACAGTCTCCCTCCTGTCCACGTAATCATTCCGACAGTCTCCCTCCTGTCCACACACTCATTCCGACAGTCTCCCTCCTGTCCACACACTCATTCCGACAGTCTCCCTCCTGTCACACACTCATTCCGACAGTCTCCCTCCTGTCCACACACTCATTCTGACAGTTCTCCCTCCTGCCACACACTCATTCCGACAGTCTCCCTCCTGTCCACACACTCATTCCGACAGTCTCCCTCCTGTCCACACACTCATTCTGACAGTCTCCCTCCTGTCCACACACTCATTCCGACAGTCTCCCTCCTGTCACACACTCATTCCGACAGTCTCCCTCCTGTCCACACACTCATTCCGATAGTCTGCCTCCTGTCCACACACTCATTCTGACAGTCTCCCTCCTGTCCACACACTCATTCCGACAGTCTCCCTCCTGTCACGTACTCATTCTGACAGTCTCCCTCCTGTCCACACATTCATTCAAACAGTCTCCCTCCTGTCCACACACTCATTCCGACAGTCTCCCTTCTGTCCACACACTCATTCCGACAGTCTCCCTCCTGTCCACACACTCATTCCGACAGTCTCCCTCCTGTCCACACACTCATTCCGACAGTCTCCCTCCTGTCCACACACTCATTCCGACAGTCTCCCTCCTGTCCACAGTACACTCATTCCGACAGTCTCCCTCCTGTCCACACACTCATTCCGACAGTCTCCCTCCTGTCCACACACTCATTCCGACAGTCTCCCTCCTGTCCACACACTCATTCCTGACAGTCTCCCTCCTGTCCACACACTCATTCCGACAGTCTCCCTCCTGTCCACACACTCATTCCGACAGTCTCCCTCCTGTCCACACACTCATTCCGACAGTCTCCCTCCTGTCCACGTAATCATTCCGACAGTCTCCCTCCTGTCCACAAACTCATTCCAACAGTCTCCCTCCTGTCCACACACTCATTCCGACAATCTCCCTCCTGTTCACTCACTCATTCCGACAGTCTTTCTCCTGTCCACACACTCATTCCGACAGTCTCCCTCCGGTCCACACACTCATTCCGACAGTCTCCCTCCTGTCCACACACTCATTCCGACAGTCTGCCTCCTGTCCACACACTCATTCCACAGTCTCCTCCTGTCCACACACTCATTCCAGACAGTCTCCCTCCTGTCCACACACTCATTCCGACAGTCTCCCTCCTGTCCACTAACTCATTCCGACAGTCTCCCTCCTGTCCACACACTCATTCCGACAGTCTCCCTCCTGTCCACACACTCATTCCGACAGTCTCCCTCCTGTCCACACACTCATTCCGACAGTCTCCCTCCTGTCCACACACTCATTCCAGCAGTCTCCCTCCTGTCCACACACTCATTCCGACAGTCTCCCTCCTGTCCACACACTCATTCCGACAGTCTCCCTCCTGTCCACACACTCATTCCGACAGTCTCCCTCCTGTCCACACACTCATTCCGACAGTCTCCCTCCTGTCCACACACTCATTCCGACAGTCTCCCTCCTGTCCACACACTCATTCCAGCAGTCTCCCTCCTGTCCAAACACTCATTCCGACGGTCTCCCTCCTGTCCACACACTCATTCTGACAGTCTCCCTCCTGTCCAGACACTCATTCTGACTGTCACCCTCCTGTCCACACATTCCAGCAGTCTCCCTCCTGTCCACACAGTCAATTCCGACAGTCGGCCTCCTGTCCACACACTCATTCCGACAGTCTCCCTCCTGTCCACACACTCATTCCGACAGTCTCCCTCCTGTCCACGTAATCATTCTGACAGTCGGCCTCCTGTCCACACACTCATTCCGACAGTCTCCCTCCTGTCCACACACTCATTCCGACAGTCTCCCTCCTGTCAACGTAATCATTCCGACAGTCTCCCTCCTGTCCACACACTCATTCCAACAGTCTCCCTCCTGTCCACACACTCATTCCGACAGTCTCCCTCCTGTCCACACACTCATTCCGACAGTCTCCCTCCTGTCCACACACTCATTCCGACAGTCTCCCTCCTGTCCACACACTCATTCTGACAGTCTGCCTCCTGTCCACACACTCATTCCAACAGTCTTCCTCCTGTCCACACATTAATTCCAGCAGTCTCCCTCCTGTCCACGTAATCATTCCGACAGTCTCCCTCCTGTCCACACACTCATTCCGACAGTCTCCTCCTGTCACACACTCATTCCGACAGTCTCCCTCCTGTCCACACACTCATTCCGACAGTCTCCTCCTGTCCACACACTCATTCCGACAGTCTCCCTCCTGTCCACACACTCATTCCGACAGTCTCCCTCCTGTCCACGTAATCATTCCGACAGTCTCCCTCCTCTCCACAAACTCATTCCGACAGTCTCCCTCCTGTCCACACACTCATTCCAGCAGTCTCCCTCCTGTCCACACACTCATTCCGACAGTCTCCCTCCTGTCCACACACTCATTCCGACAGTCTCCCTCCTGTCCACACACTCATTCCGACAGTCTCCCTCCTGTCCACACACTCATTCCGACAGTCTCCCTCCTGTCCACACACTCATTCCGACAGTCTTTCTCCTGTCCACACACTCATTCCAGCAGTCTCCTTCCTGTCCACACACTCATTCTGACAGTCTCCCTCCTGTCCACACACTCATTCCGACAGTCTCCCTCCTGTCCACACACTCATTCCGACAGTCTCCCTCCTGTCCACACACTCATTCCGACAGTCTCCCTCCTGTCCACACACTCATTCCGACAGTCTCCCTCCTGTCCACACACTCATTCCGACAGTCGCCTCCTGTCCACACACTCATTCCGACAGTCTCCCTCCTGTCACACACTCATTCCGACAGTCTCCCTCCTGTCCACACACTCATTCCGACAGTCTCCCTCCTGTCCACACACTCATTCTGACAGTCTTGTCACACATCATTGACAGTCTCCTGTCACACACTCATTCCGACAGTCTCCCTCCTGTCACACACTCATTCCGACAGTCTACCTCCTGTCCACACACTCATTCCTACAGTCTCCCTCCTGTCCACACACTCATTCCGACAGTCTCCCTCCTGTCACACACTCATTCCGACGGTCTCCCTCCTGTCCACACACTCATTCCGACAGTCTCCCTCCTGTCCACACACTCATTCCAACAGTCTCCCTCCTGTCACACACTCATTCCGACAGTCTCCCTCCTGTCCACACACTCATTCCGACAGTCTCCCTCCTGTCCACACACTCATTCCGACAGTCTCCCTCCTGTCCACACACTCATTCCGACAGTCTCCCTCCTGTCCACACACTCATTCCGACAGTCTCCCTCCTGTCCACACACTCATTCCGACAGTCTCCCTCCTGTCCACACACTCATTCCAGACAGTCTCCCTCCTGTCCACACACTCATTCCGACAGTCTCCCTCCTGTCCACACACTCATTCCGACAGTCTCCCTCCTGTCCACACACTCATTCCGACAGTCTCCGTCCTGTCCACACACTCATTCCGACAGTCTCCCTCCTGTTCAGGTATTCATTCTGACAGTCTCCCTGCTGTCCACGTACTCATTCCGACAGTCGGCCTCCTGTCCACACACTCATTCCGACAGTCTCCCTCCTGTCCACACACTCATTCCGACAGTCTTCCTCCTGTCCACACACTCATTCCGACAGTCTCCCTCCTGTTCACACACTCATTCCGACAGTCTCCCTCCTGTCCACACACTCATTCCGACAGTCTCCCTCCTGTCCACACACTCATTCTGACAGTCTCCCTCCTGTCCACACACTCATTCCGACAGTCTCCCTCCTGTCCACACACTCATTCCGACAGTCTCCCTCCTGTCCACACACTCATTCCGACAGTCTCCCTCCTGTCACACACTCATTCCGACGGTCTCCCTCCTGTCCACACACTCATTCCGACAGTCTGCCTCCTGTCCACACACTCATTCCAACAGTCTCCCTCCTGTCCACACACTCATTCCGACAGTCTCCCTCCTGTTCACTCACTCATTCCGACAGTCTCCCTCCTGTCCACACACTCATTCCGACAGTCTCCCTCCTGTCCACACACTCATTCCAGCAGTCTCCCTCCTGTCCACACACTCATTCCGACAGTCTCCCTCCTGTCCACAAACTCATTCCAACAGTCTCCCTCCTGTCCACACACTCATTCCGACAATCTCCCTCCTGTTCACTCACTCATTCCGACAGTCTTTCTCCTGTCCACACACTCATTCCGACAGTCTCCCTCCTGTCCACACACTCATTCCGACAGTCTCCCTCCTGTCCACACACTCATTCCATCAGTCTCCCTCCTGTCCACACACTCATTCTGACAGTCTCCCTCCTGTCCACACACTCATTCTGACAGTCTCCCTCCTGTCCACACACTCATTCTGACAGTCTCCCTCCTGTCCACACACTCATTCCGACAGTCTCCCTCCTGTCCACACACTCATTCTGACAGTCTCCCTCCTGTCCAGACACTCATTCTGACTGTCACCCTCCTGTCCACACATTCCAGCAGTCTCCCTCCTGTCCACACAGTCAATTCCGACAGTCGGCCTCCTGTCCACACACTCATTCTGACTGTCACCCTCCTGTCCACACATTCCAGCAGTCTCCCTCCTGTCCACACAGTCAATTCCGACAATCTCCCTCCTGTCCACGTACTCATTCCGGCAGTCTCCCTCCTGTCCACGTAATCATTCTGACAGTCGGCCTCCTGTCCACACACTCATTCCGACAGTCTTCCTCCGTCACACACTCATTCCGACAGTCTCCGTCCTGTCCACACACTCATTCCAGCTGTCTCCCTCCTGTCCACACACTCACTCCGACAGACTCCCTCCTGTCCACATACTGATTCCGATAGCCGGCCTCCTGTCCACGTAATCATTCTGACAGTCGGCCTCCTGTCCACACACTCATTCCAGCAGTCTCCCTCCTGTCACACACTCATTCTGACAGTCTTCCTCCGTCACACACTCATTCCAGCAGTCTCCTTCCTGTCCACGTAATCATTCCGATAGTCTCCCTCCTGTCCACACACTCATTCCGACAGTTTTCCTCCTGTCACACACTCATTCCGACAGTCTCCCTCCTGTCAACGTACTCATTCCGATATTCTCCGTCCTGTGCACACATTCATTCCAACAGTCTCCGTCCTGTCCACACACTGATTCCGACAGTCTCCCTCCTGTCCACACACTCATTGCAGCAGTCTCGCTCGTATCCACGAAATCATTCCGACAGTCTCCCTCCTGTCCACACACTCATTGCGACAGTCTCCCTCCTGTCCACACACTCATTCCAGCAGTCTCTCTCCTGTCCACACATTCATTCCGACAGTCTCCCTCCTGTCCACACACTCATTCCAGCAGTCTCTCTCCTGTCCACATATTCATTCCGACAGTCTCCCTCCTGTCCACACACTCATTCCGACAGTCGGCCTCCTGTCCACACACTGATTCCGACAGTCTCCCTCCTGTCCACACACTCATTCTGACAGTCTCCCTCCTGTTTACACACTCATTCCAGCAGTCTCCCTCCTGTCCACACACTCATTCTGACAGTCTCCCTCCTGTCCACACACTGATTCCGACAGTCTCCGTCCTGTCCACACACTCATTCTGACAGTCTCCCTCCTGTTTACACACTCATTCCAGCAGTCTCCCTCCTGTCCACACACTCATTCTGACAGTCTCCCTCCTGTCCACACACTCATTCCGACAGTCGGCCTCCTGTCCACACATGCATTCCGACAGTCGGCCTCCTGTCCACACACATTACGATAGTTTTCCTCCTGTCCACGCACTCATTCCGACAGTCTCCCTCCTGTCCACGTAATCATTCTGATAGTCGGCCTCCTGTCCACACACTCATTCCGACAGTCTCCCACCTGTCACACACTCATTCCGACAGTCTTCCCTGTCACACACTCATTCCGACAGTCTCCCTCCTCACCACACACTCATTCTGACTGTTGGCCTCCTGCCCACACACGCATTCCGACAGCTCCCTACTGTCCACACACGCATTCCGACAGTCTCCCTACTGTCCACACTCTCATTCCGACAATCTCCCTCCTGTTCACACACTCATTCCGATAGTCTGCCTCCTGTTCACACACTCATTCTGACAGTCTCCCTCCTGTCCAGTACTCATTCAGACAGTCTCTCTCCTGTCCGCACACTCATTCCGACAGTCGGCCTCCTGTCCACACACTCATTCCGACAGTCGGCCTGCTGTCCACACGCATTACGATAGTTTTCCTCCTGTCCACACACTCATTCCGACAGTCTCCTGCCTGTCCACGTAATCATTCCGGCAGTCTCCCTCCTGTCCACGTAATCATTCTGACAGTCTCCCTCCTGTCCACACACTCATTCCGACAGTCTCCCTCCTGTCACACACTCATTCTGACAGTCTCCCTCCTGTCCACACACTCATTCCGACAGTCTCCCTCCTGTCCACACACTCATTCCAGCAGTCTCCCTCCTGTCCACGTAAGCATTCCGGCAGTCTCCCTGCTGTCCACGTAATCATTCTGACAGTCGGCCTCCTGTCCACACACTCATTCCAGCAGTCTCCCTGCTGTCCACACACTCATTCCGACAGTCTGCCTCCTGTCACACACTCATTCCGACAGTCTCCCTCCTGTCACACACTCATTCTGACAGTCTCCCTCCTGTCACACACTCATTCCGACAGTCTTCCCCCGTCACACACTCATTCCGACAGTCTCCCTCCTCTCCACACACTCATTCTGACTGTTGGCCTCCTGCCCACACACGCATTCCGACAGTCTCCCTACTGTCCACACACTCATTCCGACAGTCTCCCTCCTGTCCACATACTCATTCCGACAGTCTCCCTCCTGTCCACACACTCATTCCGACAGTCTCCCTCCTGTCGCACACTCATTCTGACAATCTCCCTCCTGTCCACACACTCATTCCAGCAGTCTCCCTCCTGTCCACGTATTCATTCTAACAGTCTCCCTCCTGTCCACCTAATCATTCTGAAAGTCGGCCTCCTGTCCACACACTCATTGCGGCAGTCTCCCTTCTGTCACACAGTCATTCCGACAGTCTCCCTCCTGTCACACACTCATTCCGATAGTCTGCCTCCTGTTCACACACTCATTCTGACAGTCTCCGTCCTGTCCAGTACTCATTCAGACAGTCTCTCTCCTGTCCACACACTCATTCCGACAGTCGGCCTCCTGTCCACACACTCATTCCGACAGTCTCCCTCCTGTCCACACACTCATTCCAGCAGTCTCCCTCCTGTCACACTCTCATTCCGACAGTCTCCCTCTTGTCACACACTCATTCCGACAGTCTCCCTGCTGTCCACAGACTCATTCCGACAGTCTCCCTCCTGTCCACACACTCATTCCATCAGTCTCCCTCCTGTCCACACACTCAATCTGACAGTCTCCCTCCTGTCCACACACTCATTCCGTCAGTTTCCCTCCTGTCCACACACTCAATCTGACAGTCTCCCTCCTGTCCACACACTGATTCTGAGAGTCTCCCTCCTGTCCACACATTCCAGCAGTCTCCCTCCTGTCCACACACTCATTCCGACAGTCGGCCTCCTGTCCACACACTCATTAAGATACTTTTCCTCCTGTCCACACACTCATTCCAACAGTCTTCCTCCTGTCCACGTAATCATTCCGGCAGTCTCCCTCCTGTCCACGTAATCATTCTGACAGTCGGCCTCCTGTCCACACACTCATTCCGACAGTCTTCCTCCTGTCACACACTCATTCCGACAGTCTCCCTCCTGTCCACACACTCATTCCAGCAGTCTCCCTCCTGTTCACCCACTCATTCCGACAGTCTCCCTCCTGTCCACACAGTCATTCCGACAGCCTCCCTCCTGTCCACACACTCATTCCGACAGTCGGCCTCCTGTCCACACACTCATTCCGACAGTCTCCCTCCTGTCCACACACGCATTCCAGCAGTCTCCCTCCTGTCACAGACTCATTCCGACAGTCTCCCTCCTGTCCACACATTCATTCCAGCAGTCTCCCTCCTGTCACACACTCATTCCGACAGTCTCCCTCCTGTCACACACTCATTCCGACAGTCTTCCTCCGTCACACACTCATTCCGACACTCTCCGTCCTGTCCACACACTCATTCCAGCAGTCTCCCTCCTTTCCACGTATTCATTCCAACAGTCTCCCTCCTGTCCACGTAATCATTCTGACAGTCGGCCTCCTGTCCACACACTCATTCCGACAGTCTCCCTCCTGTCCACACACTCATTCCGACAGTCGGCCTCCTGTCCACACACTCATTCCGACAGGCTCCCTCCTGTCCACACACTCATTCCAGCAGTCTCCCTCCTGTCACACACTGATTCCGACAGTCTCCCTCCTGTCCACAGACTCATTCCGACAGTCTCCCTCCTGTCCACACACTCATTCCATCAGTCTCCCTCCTGTCAACACACTCATTCCGACAGGCTCCCTCCTGTCCACACACTCATTCCAGCAGTCTCCCTCCTGTCACACACTCATTCCAACAGTCTCCCTCCTGTCACACACTCATTCCGACAGTCTGCCTCCTGTCCACGTAATCATTTTGACAGTCGGCCTCCTGTCCACACACTCATTCTGACAGTCTCCCTCCTGTCCACACACTCATTCCAACAGTCTCCCTCCTTTCCACACACTCATTCCGTCAGTGTCCCTCCTGTCCACACACTCAATCTGACAGTCTCCCTCCTGTCCACACACTGATTCTGACAGTCTCCCTCCTGTCCACACATTCCAGCAGTCTCCCTCCTGTCCACACACTCATTCCGACAGTCGGCCTCCTGTCCACACACTCATTAAGATAGTTTTCCTCCTGTCCACACACTCATTCCAACAGTCTTCCTCCTGTCCACGTAATCATTCCGGCAGTCTCCCTCCTGTCCACGTAATCATTCTGACAGTCGGCCTCCTGTCCACACACTCATAGCAGCAGTCTCCCTCCTGTCACACACTCATTCCGACAGTCTTCCTCCGTCACACACTCATTCCGACACTCTCCGTCCTGTCCACACACTCATTTCAGCAGTCTCCCTCCTTTCCACGTATTCATTCCGACAGTCTCCCTCCTGTCCACGTAATCATTCTGACAGTCGGCCTCCTGTCCACACACTCATTCCGACAGTCTTCCTCCTGTCACACACTCATTCCGACAGTCTCCCTCCTGTCCACACACTCATTCCAGCAGTCTCCCTCCTGTTCTCCCGCTCATTCCGACAGTCTCCCTACTGTCCACACAGTCATTCCGACAGTCGGCCTCCTATCCACACACTCATTCCGACAGGCTCCCTCCTGTCCACACACTCATTCCAGCAGTCTCCCTCCTGTCACACACTCATTCCGACAGTCTCCGTCCTGTCCACACATTCATTCCAGCAGTCCCCCTCCTGTCACACACTCATTCCGACAGTCTCCGTCCTGTCACACACTCATTCCGACAGTCTCTCTCCTGTCCACACACTCATTCCGACAGTCTCTCTCCTGTCCACACAGTCATTCCGACAGTCTCCCTCCTGTCCACACACTGATTCCGACAGTCGGCCTCCTGTCCACACACTCATTCCGACAGGCTCCCTCCTGTCCACACACTCATTCCAGCAGTCTCCCTCCTGTCACACACTCATTCCGACAGTCTCCCTCCTGTCCACACATTCATTCCAGCAGTCTCCCTCCTGTCACACACTCATTCCGACAGTCTTCCTCCATCACACACTCATTCCGACACTCTCCGTCTTGTCCACACACTCATTCCAGCAGTCTCCCTCCTTTCCATGTATTCATTCCGACAGTCTCCCTCCTGTCCACGTAATCATTCTGACAGTCGGCCTCCTGTCCACACACTCATTCCGACAGTCTTCTTCCTGTCACACACTCATTCCGACAGTCTCCCTCCTGTCCACACACTCATTCCAGCAGTCTCCCTCCTGTTCACACACTCATTCCGACAGTCTCCCTCCTGTCCACACAGTCATTCCGACAGTCTCCCTCCTGTCCACACACTCATTCCAGCAGTCTCCCTCCTGTTCACACACTCATTCCGACATTCTCCCTCCTGTCCACACACTCATTCCAGCAGACTCCCTCCTGTCCACACAGTCATTCCAACAGTCTCCCTCCTGTCCACACACTCATTCCGACAGTCGGCCTCCTGTCCACACACTCATTCCGACAGGCTCCCTCCTGTCCACACACTCATTCCAGCAGTCTCCCTCCTGTCACATACTCATTCCAACAGTCTCCCTCCTGTCACACACTCATTCCGACAGTCTGCCTTCTGTCCACGTAATCATTCTGACAGTCGGCCTCCTGTCCACACACTCATTCCGACAGTCTCCCTCCTGTCCACACACTCATTCCAACAGTCTCCCTCCTGTCCACACACTCATTCTGACAGTTCCCTCCTGTCCATGTAATCATTCCAACAGTCTCTCTCCTGTCCACACACTCATTCCGACAGTCTCCCTCCTGTCCAGACACTCATTCCAGCAGTCTGTCTTCTATGCATACATCACTTACTCCAAAAATGAGCTTCTTGTCCACGTGAGGAGTGGGTGGGGTCTCCATTGGGCAAAGATGACCATGGACATTGCGTTCCAGTTGTCTAAGTATGCAAGCTTGGACAGTACGATATGGAGATCAAGCTGTTGCCCATGTAGCAAGCTCCCTCTCTCCACGCATTTGATGAACCTGAAGGAACTGCAGAAACCAATACAGTTTGATACCAGCACTGTTGTAGGAGTTGTCAGTCAGCATTGATCCCAATGTAGGACTGGCTTAGAGACTCCAGCTCTGGATTTTTCCCTTGGGGTTTACTCCTGAACCCTTCCCCATGAGTAGATATAGCTGCGTTAGCGGAGGTCTGGGATCAGAGTTTTCCTTCTCCTGGATGAGCTGCCAACCACTGCTGACGAGCCCATCTGCTCAAAGTGACTGTTTTTAAGGGGCCAGTGACCCACCTTTGCCCCTTTTCCTGTCAGTAGAAATGGTTCCACTGCGCTTAGTAGCTAAGCCACGCATGGAGGCCAAGAGCTGGACTTGGTGGTCAGAGGCTATTTGAGGCGCGCACGCCATTAGAAGCATTTGATAGCTAGTGGGAGCTCGTCCCCAATACCATCCCCAGCTATAACAACAATTTGCCTCCACTCACTCCAATAGTCTGCCTCCTGTCTATACCACACTCACTCGGACAGTTGGCCTTCCATCCAAACACTAGTTCAATCACTCAGACATTCTGCCTCCATTGCATCCACTTACCTCCAACAGCCTTCCACTGAATACACACAATCACTGTGAGAGTACCTACCGTCCGCAAATTCACTCACTCCAAGAATCTGCCCCTGTCCATCCACACATTAATTCTGACAGCAAACACGAGGAAATCTGCAGACGCTGGAAATTCAAGCAACACAAGTAAACGTTGCTGGTGAATGCAGCAGGCCAGGCAGCATCTCTAGAAAGAGGTACAGCTGACGTTTCGGGCCGAGACCCTTCGTCAGGACTAACTGAAAGAAGAGCTAGATTTGAAAGTAGGAGGGGGAGGGGGAGATCTGAAATGAGGAACAACACCTTATATTCCGTCTGGGTAGCCTCCAGCTTGATGGCATGAACATTGACTTCTCAAACTTCCACTAATGCCCCACCTCCCCCTCGTACCCCATCCGCTATTTATTTATATACACACTCTGTTTTTCGCTCTCCTTTTTCTTCCTCTGTCCCTCTCACTATACCCCTTGCCTATCCTCTGGGTTCCCCTCCCCCTTTTTTCTTTCTCCATAGGTCTCCTGTCCCATGATCCTCTCAGATCCCTTTTGCCAATCACCTGTCCAGCTCTTGGCTCCATCCCTCCCCCTCCTGTCTTCTCCTATCATTTTGGATCTCCCCTTTCCCCTCCCACTTTCAAATTTCTTACTAACTCTTCCTTCAGTTAGTCCTGATGAAGGGACTCAGCCTGAAACATCGACTGTACCTCTTCCTAGAGATGCTGCCTGGCCTTGCTGCATTCACCAGCAACATTTATGTGTGTTCCATAATTCTGACAGTCTGCCTCCTGCGCATAAATGACCTATTCTGAATGTCTGCCTCAACACCATCCAGTCTCTCACTCCAACAGTCAGCTCCTTGTCCACATGCTCCCTCACTCCGTCAGCCTGTCTCCTGTCCATACACTGACTCATTCCGACAGTCTGCTTCCCGTCCACAAATTTCATTCACACACTAATTCCGACAGTCTGCCTCCTGTCCATTAACAAATTTGCTCCAAACATCTGCCTCAGCATCCACTCACCCACTACGACAGTCAGCATTCTGTCCATATACTCAATCACGGCAATGGTCAGCCTCCTGGCCACGGACTTACTCACTCACTCAGTCCAACAGTCAGCCTCCCGTAAGTGAACTGACTCACTCTGACAGTTTGCCTCCTGTCCACCAATTCACTCACTCTGGCAACCTGCCTCCCATCCACACACTCACTCCAAGAATCATCCTCCCATCCGTACATTCACTTACTGTGACAGGTGGCCTCCCATCAATACACACACACATTCACTCCGAAAATCTGCTCCTGTCCACTCACACACTCACTTTGACTTTTTTGCTCTCCATATTGTATTTTGACATTAAACTTTCAATGATGCTTTCATTTTGTACCTTTTTAATCATGTTCTCTATTACCATTTTATTTTGGTCTAATGCATTACTTTGAAAATATAGTTGCCACTTTATGAAAGGGTGTCCAAATTTATCATCCTTTTTTCTACAAACATAAAATCTTTAACAGGGAAAGAACAAATATTCACCTGACAGACCTTTACAGATTATTTGTGAAGTGGACAATTGTAAATAATGAAGAAACAATATTGAACAATACTGTAAGCTCTTCCTTTGAGATACTAACGTGATCCAGAAATATCTTTCATATTGCACAATCGTTTAGTTATACACCATGTATGAATAACTGCAAACCAGCAACTTTCAATGCACCAACCCTAAGGCATTTTAGTAACAAATATGGTTTGATCTGCTGTACTCCCAGATTTGTTTTTTCAGAAATCTTCTGAGTCTTGACAATCCCAGAAGGAAAAACAAAATATCACATTCTTTCACATGCAAGTCTCCACAGCAAACAACTACTCCATATGTTAGCTGTTATGTTTGCGGCTTACTATAATGCTGGTAGTTTGTTTATATAATGACGACAGCTGCATTATTTTCTGCTAAAGTTGTGAATAAATAAATAAGACACATAGGATATCTTCCTGGTGACGGAGATTTATGGCAGTTCTTTCATAACTGTGAAAGACCTATAATTCAAAAGCAATGCAGGAACAATTGAGTTATGAACATATTTTACACCAGAACCCTCAGTCACCATTGAAATATTCTTTTTCACTATTGTAACCCCATGGCGCCAAATGTAGTTCAAAACACATTTGTGAATTTATTTTTGGTAACTATTTACCACTACATAGAACATTAAGCTTCATATTTTTTCATCCTAATGAGCAGTTGGATTCTCACATTTGTCAAAGGCACATTTGACTTTTGTGCAATATAGGCAAGGATGAAGACATTTTACTGAAATATGACAGAATGGAATCCTTCAGAAAGCACGAGCTTTTAGTGTGCCATGGTACTAAAATGTTACATGACACCATTAGCAAAGGTTTGCATCTTTTAACGGAGCCCAGGGGGAGAGAAAGAAATTGTTTTGGCTTTATAGGCATGAGTTAAACAGCAGGTTCCAAGGGATAAGATGTTACTGAAAAATAGAGGTCTCACAAAGTGCTGACAGCAGCAATGCCATCCGATTGTGCTTTAGGTGCACATCTATACTAGTCTAGCAAGCAGAGTAAGACACAGTAAGGAGAGAAAACCCTTTCCAATTCTTGAGACTTGGTGAGGGGAAAAGAAGAAATCGAACCCTGAAAATTGAAAAACATAAAATGCCAAAAGAGATTCTTCAATGTCTGGGTCATTTACTCTTGAAATCCTTTCTCATTTACTGATGGCTGTGGCCGACCTTATTTTGTCACCAGTCACTTGGCACTTTGTTTAATTATGCAGCACGCAGACAGAACTTTTTTTTTCTGATCACATAAATCACATCAGTTTGACACAATATTCAATAGAGTCTGCCGTTGCAACAATACACTGAAAGATATCGACTCCAGCTCTCAAGTCCATAAGGTGTATCATTTAGCAGAGAGTGATAATTAGACACAGAATTTACTGAAAACTGTCAATAGGCATGTCAATAGAAGAACTCTTAGCATCTATCATCCCACAAATCAATGAAGTTTTCAGCTATGAAATCAAGAAAATGATAGCTTTCAAATAAATGGTGGAAAGGAAACATGAAGATCCTTGGGGAGGAATAAAACAGCTCAATTTTCCTCACTGCAACTATCCGACTGGCTTGCTGAATGGAAAAGGTCAAAGAAGATTACAGCAAAATATCTCTGAAACAAGATGTACAACATCTTTGGGACATGACGAATAGCAAAACCACACGGCTAAGGCCTGTATATCTTTGACCTGACAGAGGCAAAGCAAGGGCTAGCAGGTGCAAGTCACGACAGGGAATGGAAGATTATAACTGGCTTTACCATCACGATACTACAGCCTGCTTAACTAACATCAATGTGAACAATGCACAATTCACTCTCTCTTCTGCATGCACACTTACATGCTTCAATGCATCAAGAGTAACACACAGAAAATGCTGGAGGAATTCAGCAGGTCAGGCAGAATGTACGTCCTGAGACCCTTCACTAGGACAACCCTTCAGCCCAAAAGCCTGAAACCACCGAATATTCCTCTCCGTGGATGCTGTCTGACCTGCCAAGTTCCTCCAGCATTTTGTGTGTGTTGCTCTGGATTTCCAGCATCTGCAGATGTTTATGATCAATGCATCAAGATTTGGAATCATCCAATTCACTTCAGAAGACCTGTCCTGGACCCAACATGTAAATCCAATTGCAAAGGAAGCATGACAGTGCCTCTACTTTCTTAGGAGGCTGTGGAGATTTGGCGTGGCATCAAAATCTTTGATAAACTTCTATAGTTGTGTAGTTATTGACTGGCTGCATCAAAGCCAGGTATGCAAACACCAATGCTTCTGAATGGAAAATCCTACAAAATATTAGATTAGGTTAGATTAGATTAGATTTAACTTTATTGTCATTGTGCTGAGAACAGATACAAAGCCAATGAAATGCAGTTAGCATCTAACCAGAAATGCAAAGAATAGTGTTATTTACAAAATAACTGCAAATAAAAAGTAAGTGCTACAGTACACAACTATGAAAGTACTGAGACAGTACAATATGGGTGTAATACTGCTTAGCGCTGTGATGTGAGGTTCAGCAGGGTCACAGCCTCAGGGAGGAAGCTCTTGCTGTGCCTGCTGGTGTGGGAGCGGAGGCTCCTGTAGAGCCTACCTAAAAAGTCCATGGTTAGGGTGAGATGCATCCTTGATAATGCTTTTCGCCCTGCCCAGGCAGCATTTATGGTAGATGTTCTCAATGGTGGACAATTGGGTGCCGATAATCCGCTGGGCAGTTTTCACCACACGCTGAAGTGCTTTGCGGTCCGATACGGGACAATTGCCATACCACACTGAGATGCAGTTGGTGAGTATGCTCTCAATGGTACAGCAGTAAAAGTCCATCAGTATCCTGGGACAGAGGTGAGCTTTCCTGATGCTCTGCAGGAAATGAAGGTGCTGTTGCGCCTTTTTGATCAGGATGGAAGAGTTCAGGGACCAGGTGAGATCCTTGGAAATGTGGACACTAAGGAATTTGAAGCTTGATACACGCTCCACTACAGCTCTGTTGATGTAGATGGAGACATGAGTGTGGCTCCTACCATGCCTGAAGTCCACAATGATCTCCTTGGTTTTCTGGGTGTTAAGGGCCAAGTTGTTTTCGGATTGTTGTCGAAAAAATATAATGGATTTGGTCCAATACTTCATGGGTAAATCCCTTCCAACCACTGAGCACATCTATATGAAACACTGTCATAGGAAAGCAGCATTTACTATCACAGATCCTCTCCACCCAGACTATGCTCTTCTCTCGCTGCTACCATCAGCAGAAGGTACAAGAACCTCAGGACTCGCACCACTAGGTTCAAGAACAGTTATTACCCCTCAACCATCAGACTCTTGGACAGAGAGGTTAACTACACTCACTTTCCCATTCATTGAAATGTTCTCACAACTAATAATCTCAATTTAAGGATTCTTGTTATTTCATGTTCTCATTATTTATTGCTATTTATTTACATTTGCACTTGCACAGTTTGTTGTTTTCTGAACTCTGCTTAATCTTTCATTGGTCGTGTTATAGTTACCATTCTATAGAAATGCTGAGTATGTCTGCAGGAAAATGAACCTCAGGGTTGTATATGGTGACATATGCTTTATGTACTTTGATAATAATAGTTGCTTTGAACTTGATACATCAGAATTCAATCAAAATGGATAACATACATCTCACACATTTATTTTTCCCATTTCTGACCACACTGGCTTGAGTTCAAGTACAAAGTTCATTTTACTGGAAGGGAGCTTTAAACAACTGAAGGCATTTCACAAAAGCATGATCAGAAAGGGACCAATACAAAGGCAGAGGATGAGGAATCGGACAACTGAGGAAAACCCTGGTAAAGAGACTCAAATGAAGATCACACTACTTCATTGTAAGATAAGGGATGGAACCATTACTTCCTCAGAGGGCTAAAGAAATTCGGCATGTCCCAGTTGACTTTTACAAATTTTTATTGATAGACTATAGAAAGTATTCTGTTTGGACGCATAACAGCTGGCATGGCAACTGATCTGTGCATGGCCACAAGAACTACAGAACTGTTGACACAGCTCAGCAAATCCCAGGAGGGAACCTCCTCTCTGTGGACCCTGGCTCCTATCACTGCCTCAGTAAAGTAGCCAGCATAATTAAAGACCCCACCTACCATAGGCATTCCCAGTTCTCCCTCTCTCTCTCAGGGCAGAAGATACAAATGACTGAAAGCACATACCACCAGGCTCAAGGACAGCTTCTATCCCACTGTTATCAGACTCTTGAATGGACCTCTTGTACAATAAGATGGACTGCTGAGCTCGCAAACTACCTCATTATGATCTTGCACTTACTTGTCTACCTACAACAAATAAACAAGCCCTTCAGATACAAAGTTTGTGCCAGCCATCAAGTGCTCTAATTTTTTTTATACTAATCCTATGCTATCTATTATATTGTCCTGTTTAACCATCAGCTTCTCCCAGATTCAACTAATCACTAGCACATTGAAGGTAAATTTATTGTGGCCAATTAATCCACCAACCTGCACATTTTTGGGCTTTGGGAGGAAACTGTGAAAATATATTCAAAATGTTGAGATTCTTTTAAGCATTTAATTTTGTAATGTGACAAAATGGAACCTGTATAATCCCAGAGTGCTTTGCTATATGTTAAGCATATATGTGACTGAAGGCATGTAATTATTGATCATTGTGTAAATAAGGGGAGATCAGTACTTTGTGTGGCCTTGAATAGAAGTGAAACAAGACTGCAGATGCTAAGTGGACGAGCTGATTTCCAGAACAGAAAACAGTCAATGAATAGCCTGGAAAACACTGTCTCATTTTCACTATGTTCTGTACCAGCAGTTATGGTTGAAATTACAATAAAAAGTGACTTGACTTGAAAACTTGGATAACAATGAACTTTGTAAGCTGTAAAATGGAAGCCGCCTGCTGTCAAATATGAGGGGTGGAGGTGAACTTCCCCTTGCAAGTAATAAATATGCTTTTAATCGATTCACTCTGAGTTTATTGTGCTTTGTTGTAAGACCTGCGAAAGGTACACATTAGAATCCACATGGTCACAGAGAGAAAGTGCCAACTCCACACATACAATCTCCCATTGTTCCCACATTATTTCAACTGTCATGTCCAACCCACACTCTCTATAATCTCTTGAAGCCTCTTTTCATCTTTGTTACAACCCAGCCAGATTTGTACCATTAGCTGATTTCGATAGAATACACTTGGTCCATGCTTCCAAAGATGGTGGGTCCTTCAGAACCCCACTATTAACATCATCTGGCCAAAAACCCAGCCTGTTTGATCCTTCCTCCTTTCTTATTATGATTCAATTTTTTTTAGAGATACAGCATGGTAACAGGATCTTCCACAGCACGAGTCTGTGTTGCCCAATTACACCCATGTGACTAATTAATCTACTAACCCACACGTCTTTGGAAAGTGGGAGGAGACCCATGGGGAGAATGTACAAACTCCTTAAAGACAGCAGTAGAATTCAATCCAGGTCTCCGGATTATTATTTTTTAGGGCACTACTATCATCTTCCTGATGACAAATTCCAGTATTTCCCTGATGTTAGCTAGCTTGTAGGCTGCAAACACGAGGAAATCTGCAGATGCTGGAATTTCAAGCAACACACATAAAAGTTGCTGGTGAACACAGCAGGCCAGGCAGCATCTCTAGGAAGAGGTACAATCAATGATTTGGGCCGAGACCCTTCGTCAGGACTAACCACAGTTGATGTTTCGGGCTGAGACCCTTCATCAGTCCTGACGAAGGGTCTCAGCCCGAAACTTCAACTGTACCTCTTCCTAGAGATGCTGCCTGGCCTGCTGCGTTCACCAGCAACCTTTATGTGTGTAGTTTATAGGCCTATGTTTTCTCTCTCCCTGTTTTCATAAATCCTCAATTACATTTACCACCTTCAGATCAGTGGGAACAAAATTGACAATTGAGGCAGAGGGCATAATTTCAAAAGTGTCCAGATACGTACTTCAAAAGGAAGAAAATTAAAACATTTAACTGACTTAAAATGTTTTCAAAAATGGCAAAGTGAATTCACTTATTTAATATGCCTAAGCTTCAGAAAAGTATTCAATGAAGTACCCTGTGGAAATGATTTTAAGGTAGAAGTGCTTGGAAAAGTGGATTTCTAGAATATACGAATTTTGGAAGGTGACAATTAGTGCATTCACTGTCTCCATGGCAACCCCTTTAAACAACTAAGAATGAAGATCCTGGTGATTTATCAGCTTCCAACCCCATTCATTTCCCAAGTAACATTTCTCACTGATGTTCATTTCTTCCATCTCCTTATTCATTCTGGACCTGCTATTCTTCACTTGTTGTGTAAGGACTGGAGTAGAAAATTTCCTCTCTTGGAATATGAAGACAGATGCTAAATTTTTACTTTCTCTGCCCTTTCCTTTTTCTTCCTTATAATTTCTTGTCTCTCAGAATGTAAAGGATCCACATTAACTTTTGCTTTCTAGCTATGTTGTAGTGTGATCACTCAGGTTGAGTATGATGTTCTCCTAAGGGGCTGCCTGTTGGTGGGTGTTCAGCTGGCTGTTAAGGTCAGTTCAAGATCCACATAATCCAAGATGTCAGATGGATTCCCTTAATGGAGAATGACTGCATGTGACTTTGTTTAATGTGAGGAGGCTAATGTATATGCAGCCACCACATGGTCCTAGATAGATTGGGGTCAGGGTTAGAACATAAGATATAGGAGCAGAATTAGGCCATTCAGCCCATTGAGTCTTCTCCACCATTCCATTATGGCTGATCCCAGATCCCATTCAACCTCATACGCTGGCCTTCTTGCCATATTCTTTAATGCCCTGACCAATCAGGAAATGATCAAATTCTGCCTTAAATATACCCACGGACTTGGCCGCCACCACAGTCTGTGGGAAAGCATTCCACATATTCACTACTCCCTGGCTGAAAAAAAACAAATTACCTTTGTTCTAAAGGGTCGCTCCTCAATCTTGAGGCTGTGCCCCCTCATTCTGGATACCCCCACCAGAGGAAACATCCACACCCACTCTATCTCGCCCTTTCAACTTCCGGTAGGTTTCGATGAGATCCCCCCACATTCTTCTAAATTCCAGAGTACAAGCCTGTAGCTGCCAAATGTTCCTCATATGTTAACCCCTTCATTCCCAGAACCATGCTCATGAACCTCCTCTGGAGTCTTTCCGAAGACAACACAACCTTTCTGAGATACGGGGCTCAAAACTGTTGACAATACTTCAAGTGCAGACTGACTAGTGTCTTATAAAGGCTCAGCATTAGCTCCTTGCTTTTATATTCTGTTCCCCTTGAGACGAATGCCAACATTGCACTTGCTTCCTTTACCACAGACTCAACCTGTAAATTGCCCTTCTGGGAGTCTTGCACGAGGACTCCTAAGTTCCTCCGCACCTCTAAAGTTTGAAGCTTCTCCACATTTAAATAATGGTCTGCACTATTGCTCCTTTTACTTAAATGCATTATCATACATTTCCTAACACTGTATTCCACCTACACTTTTTTGCCCATTCTTCCAATATGTCTAAGTCCTGCTGCAATCTCATTGCTTCCTCAGCACTATCTACCCCCCACTTATCTTTTTATCATCCACAAACTTTGCCACAAAGCCATCAATTCCATTATCCAAATCACTGACAAACAATGTGAGAAGTAGCAGTCCCAATGCTGATGCATAAGGAACACCACTAGTCACTGGCCCCCTTTTATTCCCACTCACTGTCTCCCGCATGTCAGCCATTCCTCTATCCATGCCAATCTCTTTCCTGTAATACCATAGGATTTTATCTTGTTAAGCAACCTCATATGTGGCACCTGATCAAACGTCTTCTGAAAAGCCAAGTAAATTACATCCACTGTCTCTCCTTTGTCCACCTTTCTTGTTAATTCTGTAACATGGAATGAAAGATAACTAGGGCCCCTTCACTCCTGCAGCTTTCCTCCAGCTTTGCTGCCATTGTCTTCCGCCAGCTGCGCCATTACGGTCTTGGTTTGATCGTTCTTTGTCTGAAACCTCCCACTTTGACCTTACTGCATGTGTGACCCTATGAGGAACTAAATCCAAGTGGCATGACTCTCCAGGTCTCTGGAACTCACAGGCCTCTCTACTATGGCAAGGTGACGATCCTTGGTAAGCCAGCCATCTGCACATTGCTTTTGTTTCTCAATAGATTACTTTCATATAAAAGTTGCTGGTGAACGCAGCATCTGCAGATTTCCTCATGTTTGCGAGATTACTTTCATATCCTACTTTTCCTTTCCTTTACAGATCCTTGGTCCTCCTTTGCTGAATTCTGAAATATTTCTTGTCATCAGGATAGCTTTTGGGATTTGGGGCTTTAGTGCAGGTATCTACTTACTCTAAACTTTGCATTAATTCCTTAAATCCTGACATTTTCACTTAATTTCATAGGTTTTACTGTATTTTTCAAATCGATTATAACAAACTCATATCTTAACATGTCTTCATTGTTTAAAGCCATGGTTTCAGACTGAATTTCTGAGTATGTGCAAAATTCTACTCAGTTTTGATCACTCTTCCCCAGACGCTCATACCTATTAAATTACTGATTAACCTTATTATACATTACCAGATCTAATTCCTTCATTGGTTCTTCTTGCATATTCAAAGGTACAAAGGTAGAATTTAATATTAGAGAAATGTATACAATATACATCCTGAAATGCTTTTTCTTCGCAACCATCCACGAAAACAGAGGAGTGCCCCAAAGAATGAATGACAGTTAAATGGTAAAACCCCAAAGTAACCCCCCCAGCTTCCCCCACCCACGCGTAAACAGTAGCGAGCAACAACACCCCCTCCCCCGCTCAAGCTTGCGCAAAGCAATAGCAAAGACACAGACTTGCAGTTACCCTAAAGACTTTGTGTTTCACCCGGTATTTGACAAATCGCAGGTTCTCGCTCTCCCTAATTAGTGAGAAAGAGGTGCCTCCATTTTCTCCATTCATTTAAAAAACAAGTACAATAACTGGTACTGGGTTGAATAAACGGTGTCATTCTATTCTTGCAACCAAGAAGACATCAATGTTGCGTAAACATTGGAGTCACATGGTAATATAGCGGTTAGCATAATGCTTTTAGAGTGCCAATGACCTGGATTCATCCCTGTCACTGCCTGTAAGGAGTTTGTATGTTCTCCCCATGACAGCGTGGGTTTCCACAAGGTGCTCCGGTTTCCTCCAACATAGAACATAGAATAGTACAGCACAGTATAGGCCCTTCAGCCCACAATGCTGTGCTGACCCTCAAACCCTGCCTCCAATATAACCCCCCACCTTAAATTCCTCCATGTACATGTCTAGTAGTCTCTTAAATTTCACTAGTGTATCTGCCTCCACAACTGACTCAGGCAGTGCATTCCACGCACCAACCACTCTCTGAGTCAAAAACCTTCTTCTAATATCCCTCCTGAACTTCCCACCCCTTATCTTAAAGCCATGTTCTCTTGTATTGAGCAGTGGTGCCCTGGGGAAGAGGCGCTGGCTGTCCACTCTATCTATTCCTCTTAATATCTTGTATACCTCTATCATGTCTCCTCTCATCCTCCTTCTCTCCAAAGAGTAAAGCCCTAGCTCCCTTAATCTCTGATCATAATCCATACTCTCTAAACCAGGCAGCATCCTGGTAAATCTCTTCTGCATCCCTTCCAATGCTTCCACATCTTTCCTATAGTGAGGTGACCAGAACTGGACACAGTACTCCAAGTGTGGCCTAATCAGACTTTTATAGAGTTGCATCATTACCTTGTCGCTCTTAAACACTATCCTTCGACTTATGAAAGCTAACACCTCATAAGCTTTCTTAACTACCCTATCTACCTGTGAGGCAACTTTCAGGGGTCTGTGGACATGTACCCCCAGATCCTTCTGCTCCTCCACACTACCAAGTATCCTGCCATTGACTTTGTATTCTGCCTTGGAGTCTGTTCTTCCAAAGTGTACCACCTCACACTTCTCTGGGTTGAACTCCATCTGCCACTTCTCAGCCCACTTCTGCATCCTATCAATGTCTCTCTGCAATCTTCGACAATCCTCTACACTATCCACCACCAACCTTTGTGTCATCTGCAAACTTGCCATCCCACCCTTCTACCCCATCCAGGTCGTTAATAAAAATCACGAAAAGTAGAGGTCCCAGAACCGATCCTTGTGGGAGACCACTAGTCACAACCCTCCAATCCGAATATACTCCTTCCACCACGACCCTCTGCTTTCTGCAGTCAAGCCAATTCTGAATCCACCTGGCCAAACTTCTCTGGATCTTCTGACTTTGTGAATAAGCCTACCGTGTGGAACCTTGTCAAATGCCTTAGTAAAATCCATGTAGATCACATCCACTGCACTACCCTCATCTATATGCCTGGTCACCCCTCAAAGAACTCTATCAGGCTTGTTAGACATGATCTGCCCTTCACAAGGCCATGCTGACTGTCCTTGATCAGACCATGATTCTCTAAATGCCTACAGATCCTATCTCTAAGAATCTTTTCCAACAGCTTTCCCACCACAGACGTAAGGTTCACTGGTCTATAATTACCCGAACTATCCCTACTACCTTTTTCGAACAAGGGGACAACAATCGCCTCCCTCCAGTCCTCCGGTACCATTCCCATGGACAACGAGGACATAAGGAACCTAGCCAGAGGCTCAGCAATCTCTTCCCTCACCTCGTGGAGCAGCCTGGGGAATATTCTGTCAGGTCCCGGGGACTTATCCATCCTAATGTATTTTAACAACTCCAACACCTCCTCTTCCTTAATATCAACATGCTCCAGAACATCAACTTCACTCATGTTGTCCTCACCATCATTAAGTTCCCTCTCATTGGTGAATACCAAAGAGAAGTATTCATTGAGTACCTCGCTCACTTCCACAGCCTCCAGGCACCTTTATCTCTAATCAGTCCTACCTTCACTCCTGTCATCCCTCTGTTCTTCAAATAATTGAAGAATGCCTTGGGGTTTTCCTTTACCTTACTCACCAAGGCCTTCTCATGCCCCCTTCTTGCTCTCCTCAGCCCCTTCTTAAGCTCCTTTCTTGATACCCTATATTCCTCAATAGACCCATCTGATCCTTGCTTCCTAAACCTCATGTATGCTATCTTCTTCCACCTGACTAGATTTTCCACCTCACTTGTCACCCATGGTTCCTTGACCCTGCCATTTTTTACCTTCCTCACCGGCACAAATTTATCCTTAACATCCTGCAAGAGATCCCTAAACATCGACCACATGTCCATAGTACACTTCCCTGCAAAAACATCATCCCAATTCACACCAGCAAGTTCTAGCTTTATAGCCTCATAATTTGCCCTTCCCCAATTAAAAATGTTCCTGTCCTCTCTGATTCTATCCTTTTCCATGATAATGATAAAGGCCAGGGAGCGGTGGTCACTATCCCCCAGATGCTCACCCACTGAGAGATCTGTCACCTGACCCGGTTCATTACCTAGTACTAGATCTAGTATGGCATTCCCCCTCATCGGCCTGTCAACATACTGTGACAGGAATCCGTCCTGGACACACTTAACAAACTCTGCCCCATCTAAACCATTGGAACTAATCAGGTGCCAATCAATAATAGGGAAGTTAAAGTCACCTATGATAACAACCCTTTTATTTTTGCACCTTTCCAAAATCTGCCTCCCAATCTGCTCCTCGGTATCTCTGCTGCTACCAGGGGGGCTATAGAATTCCTCCAATAGAGCAACTGCTCCATTCCTGTTCTTGACTTCCACCCATACTGATTCAAAAGAGTATCCTGCTACATTACCCACCCTTTCTGTAGCTGTAATTGTATCCCTGACCATTAATGCCACCCCTCCTTCCCTTTTCCCTCTCTCTATCCCTTTTGAAGCACTGAAATCCAGGAATATTGAGAATCCATTCCTGCCATGGTGCCGGCCAAGTCTCTGTAATGGCCACTACATCATAATTCCATGTATGTATCCAAGCTCTCAGTTCATCACCTTTGTTCCTGATGCATCTTGCATTGAAGTACACGCACCTTAGCCCTTCTACCTTACTACCTTTACACCCTTTATTCTGCTTCTCATTCCTCAAAGCCTCTTTATATGTTAGATCTGGCTTTACTCCATGCACTATACTTGCAGTTCTCGCATGACCTTTATCCTCCTCCACCTCACTATCTGCTCTAACACTCTGGTTCCCCTCCCCCTGCAACTCTAGTTTAAACCCCCCAGAGCAGCACTAGCAAACCTTCCCGCAGGGGTGTTAGTCCCCCTGCTGTTCAGGTGCAACCTGTCCCGTCGGAACAGGTCCCACCTTCCCTGGAACAAGGCCCAAATGTCCAGAAACATGAAGCCCTCCCTCCTGCACCAACTCCTTAGCCATGTATTTAGCTGCGTTATCTTCTTATTTCTAGCCTCACTAGCACGTGGCATGGGTAGCAATCCTGAGATCCTGTCCTTCAACTTTGCACCTAACTCCCTAAACCCTCTTTGCAGGACCTCCTCCTCCTTCCTATCCACGTCATTGGTCCCTACATGGACCACAACATCTGGCTGCTCACCCTTCTTCCTGAGAATACCGAGAACTCGATCCAAGAACATCCCAAAGAAGTACAGGTTATTAGGTTAATTGGTCACATGGACAGCACGGATTTTTAAAAAAAATCATTTTTTAAAAGATTTCAGCATGGCATTATGGCACATTAATGCTTAACTAAAACCTGGTACTCCTGCCAGGATGGAGAAATTAGCCACCAATTTATCATTAACTTATCTATCGCAGAGATCAATTCTTCACGAAAACAAACTAGAGACAAAAATATTCCGAAGGGCAGTCAGGAGATACAAGAAATTGCAGGTGCTGAGATTTACAGCAAAAAAAAATCGCTGCAGAGAACTTAACAAAGCAGCATCTGTGGAGGCAAAGGAATAGAGAGGTCAAGTCAAATCAAGTTCATTGTCATATGCACAGGTACATCTACAGTATATATAGGGGCAAAGGAAAACTACCGACACATTGCATTACAGGCACAACATTAAGAAGTAAAACAAACATAAATTATACAAGAATGGTACAAGAAAGAACACAACAAGAACCAAAGAAAATTATAAACACAAGAGATCCTGCAGAAATCTTGAACAACACACACAAAATACTGAGGGAACTCAGCAAGTCAGGCAACATCTATGGAGGGGAATAAATAGTCGACGTTTTGGATCCAGATCCTTCATCAGGACTGAGAGTGCAGACCATATTTGGCCAATATATAGAAGTGAGAGGAAGGGGCAAAATCGAGGCTGGGAAATGACTTGTTAAATCAGTCAGCAACTGGCTTGAAGTATTGCTCATTTCATCACCTCTTCTCAATCAGCAGTTTAGCGTATCATCAACGTATTGTTAGCAAAATATAGCTGGTAAATGCTACTTCAGTCTTCCGATTGTAAAAATACAGCTGAATAATATTTGCGGTTCCACTCTGGGATAATTCACACTCAAATTAAGTAAGCTCATTATATATCAGAATATCAGTAAATATCACAACATGCTCATTCTTGCTTCACTATCATTAAAAGAGCAAAATACCGATTTCACATTCACATTACCCAACGTGATAACACTGAATTACATGATGGCTTTCCGGTGATCTAATATGTAGCAACTAGAGTATCAGAAAATGATTTTCCAAGATCAATCACCCTACTCATCATGCTGTGCACTACAGGCAAGTGTTCGTCACTAATATTTAAAAGGTTTTGCTGACAGAAAAGACCTGCTTGTTGATTAAAGGGCCTGTCTGGATAACCTTTTATTTGAAGAATGATTGCCAGTGGGTGACAAATACTTCTGCGTTACTTCCAAGGCAAAGATATTGACATTCAAATTCATGGTGCTTACATTGAGCAGATGTCACTGTTGGCAAGCAGCTTCACATCAACTGCAGGTATATCTAGTGCAGGGCTAAAAAACAAGTACTACCAATCTAAGCCAGAAGCCCTCAGCAGCTGAATAAGTCACGATTCACTGCCAAATCTTTCTTTCAAGAATTGTACACTCAGAGGGCACTTTTACCCAATAAAGTGGCCGCTGAATGTATGTTTGTGGTCTTCTGCTGCTGTAGCTTATCCACTTCAAGGTTTGACGTGTTGTCCATTCAGAGATGCTCTTCTGCACACCACTGTTATAACTCATAGTTATTTGAGTTACTGTCACCTTCCTGTCAGCTTGAACCAGTCTGGCCATCCTCCTCTCTGACCTCTCTCATTAACGAGGCATTTTTGCCCACAGCACTGCCGCTCACCGGATATATTTTGTTTTTTGTACTATTCTCTGTAAACTCTAGAAACCATTGTGCATTAAAATTCTAGGAGATCAGCAGTTTCTGAAATACTCAAACCACCCCATCTGGCACTAACAATCATTCTACAGTCAAAGTTACTGACATCACATTTCTTCCCCATTCTGATGTTTGGGCTGTATAACAACTGAACTCCTTGACCATATTTGCATGCCTTTAAGCATTGAGCTACTGCCACATGATTGGCTGATTAGATATTTTAGGATAGTCCAGTCATTTCTGGTTCCCTATTATAGTAAGGATGTGGAAGCTTTGGAGAGGGTGCACAAGAGGGCATTTGCTATATGGAGAGGTTGGACAAACTAGGGTTGTTTTCTCTGATGGTGAGGTCTAATTTGCGGTATTGTGTGTAGTTCTGGTCACCTACATACAGATGAGCTATTGATACCATTGAAAGAGTGCAGAGAAAATATACAAGGATGTTGCCAGGACTTGAGTACCTGAGTTAGAGAGAAACGTGAATAGATTAGGACTTAAGAGTGTAGCAGAATGAGGGGAGATTTGATAGAAGTATATAAAATTATGAGGGGTACAGTCAGGATAAATGCAAGCAAGCTTTTTCTACTAAGTTCAGGGAGACTAGAGCTAGAGATCATAGATTAGAACATAGAACATAGAATAGTACAGCACAGTACAGGCCCTTTGGCCCACAATGTTGTGCTGACCCTCAAACCTTGCCTCCCATATAAGCCCCCACCTTAAATTCCTCCATATACCTGTCTAGTAGTGTCTTAAACTTCACTAGTGTATCTGCCTCCACCACTGACTCAGGCAGTGCATTCCATGCATCAACCACTCTCTGAGTAAAAAACCTTCCTTTAATATCCCCCATTGAACTTCCCACCCCTTACCTTAAAGCCATGCCCTCTTGTATTGAGCAGCGGTGTCCCGGGGAAGAGGCGCTGGCTATCCACTCTATCTATTCCTCTTATTATCTTGTACACCTCTATCATGTCTCCTCTCATCCTCCTTCTCTCCAAAGGGTAAAGCCCTAGCTCCCTTAATCTCTGATCATATTGCATACTCTCTAAACCAGGCAGCATCCTGGTAAATCTCCTCTGTACCCTTTCCAATGCTTCCACATCCTTCCTATAGTGAGGTGACCAGAACTGGATTCAGTACACCAAGTGTGGCCTAACCAGAGTTTTATAGGCTGCATCATTACATCGTGACTCTTAAACTCTATCCCTTGACTTATGAAAGCTAACACCCCATAAGCTTTCTTAACTACCCTATCCACCTGTGAGGTAACTTTCAGGGATCTGTGGACATGTACCCCCAGATCCCTCTGCTCCTCCATTAAAGGTGAAATGCTTAACAGGAACATGAGGGAGAACTTCATCGCCCAGAGAGTGGTGAGAGTATGGAATAACCTGCCAGGGCAGGTGGTGGATACGAGAAATGTGTATAGATTATTAGATGGGTGAGCTATGGAAGGCTGTGGTCCAGGTGCAGGTCAATGGGACTAGGCAGATTAATTGTCTGGCACAGACTAGATGGGCCAAAAGGCCTGTTTTTTGTGCTGTAGTGTTCTATGCCTCTATCAAGCATGTATACCTAATAAAGTGGGTACTGAGTGTAATCTCATTACAAACACTCATTGTTTCTAACTCTACACTCAAGCATATCCCATTGTCATAACCCCACTATTAATTCCAAGGCATGTTGCTTCTTAAAAGTCAAAAAAGCTGACCCTTTGCATGTGAAGGTCGTTCTCTAGCATACAATCTCCCTAAGCACTACTGACAGGAAAATCCCAAAGCAAATACTGCCACATCTTTCTTAATGTGCTTTCAGTCAACAACAAGGTAAAATTGAACTACAGTGCTGTATCAGACCAAAGGTTACACTGATAATTCTGTTAGCGTAATTAGATCTTTACACCACATGTTAAAATTTAGAGTTTTTTTATATATTCATACATTATTTTATGATTCTGTGGCCTGACATAATGTAAATCTGTGGCTGCTTAACACGCATCTTCACCTCTCTTTGAAGAATATGATTAGCAAGCCTAAAGTTTAGCCAAGTTGCTTTCACACTGTTGATTTAGACAACAGAGGCCTTTCCATTAAATCAGACTCACACGGTTCACATGGTGTTAATACAAAATACAAAGAAAGAAGTTACATATTGGATTTGAAGGTATAACCAGCTGTGAGATGGTATGATATGCACGGGATATTCTACAGTTGCTGCAAGTCTAGAGCAACACACAAAAAATGCTGTGGGAACTCAGCAGTATGGAATAAGTATTTTGGACCGAGACCTTTCATCAGGAATGAAAAGGAAAGGGGAAGAAGCCAGAATAAGAAGGTGGCTGGCGAGCAAGGAGCACAAGTTGTAGACTACCAGGTGAGGTAGAAGGTGAGAGGGTGGGGCAGGGGTGGAGTGAGAAGCAAGGAAGCGACCGGTGGAAAAGGCTGAAGAAGGATGAATCTAGTTGAAGAGGAGAGTGGACCATGGGAGAAAGGGAAGGAGAGGCAACCAGAGGAAGGTGATGGGCAGGTTAGGAGAAGAGAAGGCGTGAGACAGAACAGATATTGGAAAGGGGGGGGGCAGTGAGAAATTTTAATGCTAGTTAGAGAAACCAATGTTCATGCTGTCAGATTAGAGACTACCCAGACTGAATATGAGGTACCCTGCTGAGTTCCTCCAGCAGATGGTATAATATTATTGGAAAGATCATTTTTGTATCATCACAATTTTACAAAATCACTGTGCAGGGTAATTAAGATTACGCCACCATCTGGAATAAATGCCTTGCATTCTACTTTGTTAATGTTTACAGGTGAAATGAACAGAGTAAAGGGTAAGACTGAGGAGTAAGCAAAGCTGAAGCAGCACATAGTGAGCCTTTGGCTCAGTGGTACATCAAAGAATCAGATCCTTCAGCTTCTCGAGTCCCTTTCAGATGACTAGGCAACTATTTTTACACTAATCCCACCCTAATTCACTTCATTCCTCTCACAGTCTTATCAACTCTTTTCCCCTCCCTACATCCTCCACCCCCCCCTTCATCATCCTGACTCATCACCACAAAAGGGATACTTTACGGTGTACTGGAGGTAAGGGTTGAACACATGTAACTGAAGCCCTAAGGCAGAACCTCTGCTAGTTGTACCAGTGTGGTGTCCATGGTGCAGAAGTTCAAGTTTATCATCATCTGACTGTACATATATACAACCAAATGAAACACCATTCCTCTGAACCAACCCACAAAACATATATCACACGCAGCACATAAAACAAAATACTACCACAAATAAATCAATAAAATATAATTTAAGTTGCAGATAGTGCACAGCACAGGTGCAGAGTAAACAGTAAACAGTACTCGTGACAAGACCTTGGTGGTGGCAAAATATTCATTAGTCTCATTGCCTGAGGGAAGAAACTGTTACCCAGTCTGGCAGTCCCCTCATCCTGATGCTCCTGTACCTTCTTCCTGACAGTGGTGGGTCAAAGAGATTGGGGGATTGGTGGTAGAGATTTCAACATGGATTTTCCAACCACTTCCAACAAGGATGTGGTGATTTGGAATCTGGAGAGCAGTTGCATAATATCCTCTTTTCCCAGTCATGGACCTGGCCCAGTTTGGGTATGATATTGGAAATGTTTATTTAAAGGCTGCAAATAATGACAATAACAAACAGAGTGGAGATAATTGTGTAGGTAAAGAAAGAAATATTAGCTTTATTTGTCACGTGTGCATTGAAATATCAGAGCATACAGTGAACTGCATCGTTTGTGTCAATGGCCAGCATAATCCTAGAACTGTAGTGTCCTGATGAAGGGTCTCGGCTGAAGGAAACGTCACCTGTACTTCTTCCTGTAGATGCTGCCTGGCCTGCTGCCTTCCACCAGCATTTTGTGTGTGTTACTTGAATTTCCAGCATCCGCAGATTTCCTCGTGTTTGCATTACCTTAGTCATTTTGTCTGTTTTATAACAAGGCCAAGTTGCTTGCTTGGCGCTCAACCCAGCACGGATGGAAAGCGTGCAAGGAGCCAGCCAGATTCAAACCCAGGACCACTCACCTCGAAGTCCAGTCCAGATGTCACTGCATCACCAGCCAGCAATACTAAATCCCTTCTCGACTAATTACCCCACTTTTATTGGGGAACATTGCTGCTGCCTCTGTTTCTTTAACTGTTTAAACAACTTCTTTTAAGACAACTGTGCAGTCACTTGAGTATTTGGAAGTCACGTGTAAATGACTGAACTCTTTGAGTGACATGGTGCTGGCAACATACCTACCTGAATGAGATCTGTCGTTTCAGATTGGCATGGTTTCATATCCAATGATTCCCGAGTGCAGTGATTTGCGTTGTTGCAATGATGAAATTGATTTGAATAAACCATGAACAATATAATGAAAATTCCACCCATCCCTAAGGTCTTGAAGTGACTTGCTTTTAAAATAACTCAGTGCAGAATGTTGAAGACATTCAATGGCTATTTCCGAATGCTTGACTATTTTAATGTAGGCTGTGCTAATTCACCTCCTCTAATAGGGCAGCTTTGAAAGTGCAGTTCAGACAAGCAAAGAGGAGTGGTACCGAGTCATTTATTGTCACACATGGCTTTCTGAAAAACAGAAATGTTCAAGTCTCATTTAGGTCAGTTACTTTAGAATATTTTCAACCCTGGTTATTCACTATGCATCAACTGTTTGCTCAGGGATTACATGCGGCTATTAAAAGTTAACTATTCACATAATCACAACCCAGGTTTGAAAGCATCTATATCATTTTATTAGGGCAATGCTTTCATCTTTTATATGACATTACATCTAACTTCATATCAGATTAACTACAAAGAGATTTTACTGCGTTTCCATTCATTTAAGAAAACCGAAGTAATTAGAATGAACTATGAATGAATTGCCTTGTGGAATAATGCTTCAATATAATGTGCCCTAAAGTCAACTGTTTGCATTTCAAACAATTCATATAAAGGTTTGAACAGGTGCAACAGGCTGTTTTTTTTTGCCAAGGGCTGCATAACATGGGACAGGCTTGGGCCAGTACGTGGTGGATTTTAGACGAATGAGGGAGGGATCTCATTGAAATCTATCGAGTATTGAAGGGACTAGATAGAGTGGATGTAGAGAGGATGTTTCCCATAGTGCGAGGAATCTAGGACCAGAGTGAGCAGTCTCAGAGTAAAAGAATGTCCCTTTAGAACAAAGATGAAGAGGAATTTCTTTAGCCAGAGGTTGGTGAACCTGTGGAAGCCAAGTCATTGGGTATATTTAAAGCAGAGGTTGATAGGTTCTTGATTAGTCAGGGTGTCAAAGGTTCTGGGGAGAAGGCAGGAAAATGGGGATGAGAGGGATGATAAGTCAGCCATGAACCAATGACAGAGCAATGGCCTAATTCTACTCCTATGTCTTATGGTACACTCGATTCTTTCTGTTGGTACTACAGGTTAAAAATAGATGACGGGAATAAAAGACACCATGAGCTCAATACTGGTTTCATGTCTACCAACCTGAACACCTGCCATTAGTTAATATAAACAAAACTTAGAATTCATAAAGTGATTATTGTAACACAGCTTCTCATCACTTTTGCAAATGTGGGTAATGAGAAATACGTATATACAGTATGCTATAATGTATATTATCTATATAATATAGGTAAAAAGGATGATGCCAGGACTTGAGGACCTGAGTTAGAGGAGAAAGGATGAATAGATGAGGACTTTAGTGTTGGGCACGTGGCCAGGTGGTTGAGGCATTTGTCTAGTTATCTCAAGGTCACTAGTTCAAGCCTCAGTTGTGGCAGCGTGTTTGTGCCCTTGAGCAAGGCACTTAATCACACATTGCTCTAGTCTGTGCGAGGAATGGCGCCCCACATAGACTTCCAATCTGCGCCTTGTAAGGCATGAAAATACCCGACGCAGGCCTCTCATGGTCTGGGTTGACGTACCCTCCCTCCCCTTATTCCCTGGAGTGTCGGACAATGAGGGGAGATTTGACAGAGGCATCCAAAATAATGAGGGGTATAGATAAGTTAATTGCAAGTACACTTTTTCCACTGAGGCGGCGTGAGACTAGAATTAGAGGTCATGGGTTAAGGGTGAAATTTTTCACTCAGAGGGTGGTAAGAGTGTGGAACTAGCTGCCAGTAGAGGTGGTGGATGTGGGTTTGATTTCAACACCCGTGGACAGGAGGGGGATGGAGTGCTATGGTCCAGGTGCAGGTTAATGGGACTGGGTAGATTAATACTTTGACACGGACTAGAAGGGCTGAAGGGCCTATTTCTGTGCTGTAGTGTTCAATGACTCTATGACTCTATAAATCAGATTGCTGGAAGGAAAACACTAACTTACTCAAGCTTTAAATGCATTAATAACTAGTTACCAAAAATAACTGGGACCCCTTTGCTAGAGAATTGACTTGAAATTTATGTACCTAAGACTGAAAAAACAACTTTCCCTTTTTGCTCCCTTCATGTAGTACTTTATATTAGCAATCTTTGTTTTGTTTACACATGCCATGAGCCTAAAATATGTCAACTTTAAAAACAACAACAGAAAATTAGCAGCGTAAACTCACACTTTATGAATCTCAATGGTAGCGCCACTGCACGTGCGCTAATTATTAACACAGGAGATTCTGCAGATGCTGGAAACCCAGAGTAATGCACACAAAATGCTGGAGCAACTCAGCAGGTCAGGCAGCATCTATGGACAAGAACAAACTGTTGATGTTTTGGGTCAAGACCTTTTATCAGTACTGATGAAGGGTCTTGGCCCAAAACGGTGATTGCTCATTCTTCTGACCTGCTGAGTTCCTCCAGCATTTTGCTTGTGTATGTGTGTTATTATGCAAATTATTCTTTTATTTTGAAGTTACATACAGTAACACCAACATCTACTTCAGAAAATGCTCCTCAGCAGGACAGGACAATGACATAGCTCCTGACTCACAGCTCCACCTGCCCAGATTCAATGCCAACCCCTACTGCTGTCTGTGCAGAGTCTGCACATTCCCACACGACTTCATGAGTTTTCTCTGGACGCTGCAGTTTGTACCCACAGATTTCAAAAGTGAGCAACTGGGGGCTTGATTGGCCACTGTAAATTGCTCCTTATACAGTGTGTATGTGAGTGGATCAGAATGCCAAGAGAACATAATGGGATTAGTGTAGGATTAGGATTAGGGTAAATCTAGTCAGTGTAGTGGGAGTGCTGCAAAGACCAAGGAGGTATTTAAAAATGCTTAGAAACTCTGTGCTCTGTCCTAGTGTACTAAGCTACCAACCGTGCGACTAACAGAATTCTAAAGAAATGAACTGTCACTCAAATATGACCATGCTGGGTCTGTAAACATATTTTACAGTTCACTAAAATGGCAGTTATTAAATCCAAGGTGGTACCTCTCAGAGATTTTTGTAGGTTAATTTTTAGATGATGATAAAGTCATTTAATAATTTATGGTTAATCAGGTTTGTCGGGGGTTGTCGGGGCAGCACGGCTCAAAGGGCCAGAAAGGCCTACTCTGCACTGTATCATTAAATAAAATAAATAAACAAACACAGCTCTTAAAAGAAGCATGCCAGATAAGAAAAGGCACAGCTGGCCGAGAACTAATTACTGTATTGTGTTGGACAACATAAACGTTCTAGACTAAGTCAAAAGAATGATTTAAACCGAGGTGACGACAGAAAGTGCAGAGACGCAAAATTTGGCCTAGTTCATCCTAACCTCAGTTGTTGGTTCTACAGAGAACTTCTGCAGATGCTGGAAACACAAGCAACACACAAAGAATGAAGGAGGAACTCAGCAGGCCAGGCAGCACCTATGGAAAAGTCAATGTTTCGAGCTGAGACCCTTCATCAGGACTAGAGAAAAAAAGATGAGGCATCAGAGTTAGAAGGTGGAAAGAGGGGAGGAAGAAACATAAGGTGATAGGTGAAACTGGGAGGAGGAGGGGTGAAGAAAAGAGCTGGGAGATTGATTGGTGAAAGAGATACAGGACTGGTGAAAGGGAAATCTGATAGAAGAGGACAGAAGGCCATGGAAGAAAGAAAGTTTGGTAATACCGCCCCCGCTTCATTATTTCCCATTCCCATTTCCCTCTCTCACCTTATCTCCTCACTTACCCATCATCTCCCTATGGTGCCCCTCCCACTTCTCTTTCTTCTCTGGCCCGAAATGGCCGACTGTACTCTTATTCATAGATGCTGCCTGGTCTGCTGAGTTCTTCCAGCATTTTGTGTGCATTGCTGCAGAGAACTATTGGCTCACATATGGGCGGGGGTCAGATCCACCTGACTTCCCACCAACATATTGCAACCAGAAGTCAGGAAGGGGTGGAGATCAGATTTAAATATTGTGGGCCTTCAGCTCCACCAATGGATTTAGCATTAAGTCCTTCAACTTTATACCAGGGATTACTTGAATAGGCCCACCAGCCTTGAGAGCAGGAAGGTGGCTTGTTGTTTTCATCATCTATATTACGTAATAATTATAATTCAATTTTAGGACTTGTGTTTCATATACAATTAGTTCTATTTAATAATTTAAAAAAAATTAACACCTTTAGGGAGCAGTGACTCAGAAAGGCAGCGTCCATTATTAAGGACCTCCAGCACCCAGGGCATGCCCTTTTCTCATTGTTACCATCAGGTAGGAGATACAGAAGCCTGAAGACACACACTCAGTGATTGAGGAACAGATTCTTCCCCTCTGCCATCCAATTCCTAAATGGACATTGAAGCTTTGGACACTACCTCACATTTTTTTTTAATATCCAGTATTTCTATTTTTGCACTTCTTAAAATTTATTCAATATATGTAATTGATTTACTCGTTTATTTATTATTTTTTAAATTTTTATTTATTATTATTCTTTTTCTCTGCTAGATTATGTATTGCATTGATCTGCTGCTGCTAAGTTAACAAATTTCACGTCACATGCCAGTGATAATAAATCCGATTCTGATTCTTTTGAACTGTTACTGGGCACCCTGGTGGCATAGCAGTGAGCTCCACGCTCTTACAGCTCAGGGTGTTCTGGATTTTGTAGTTCGATTCCAGCACGGTTCTGTAAGGAATCTCTGTGTATTCTCCACATGGAATGCGTGGGGTATCTCTGGGTCCTCCCACAGACCAAAAGACCTACCAGGTCCTGTGATAAGGTTAGGATTATCCAGGGTTGTGGGGTTGCTGAGGTAGGAAGGCCTACTCTGTGCTGTACCGCTAAATAAATAAATAACATTGTGATATTTAGAAGGCATTTGGACAGACAAGTGAATAGAAAAGGTTTTGAGGGATTAAAGTTTTAAGGTCAAGATAAAGTGGATGCGAAAAGGATGGTTCAAAAGAGGGGGAGGCTTGAAAAAGAGGGCACAGCCTCAGAATACAAGGGTGTCTCTCTAGAACAGAGATGAGGAGGAAATTATTTAGCCAGATGGTGGTGAATCTGTGGATTGCTGTGGAGTCCAAGGCACTGGGTATATTTAAGGAGGAGGTTAATAGGTGCTTGATTAGTAAGGGTGCCAAAGGTTATGGTGAGAAGATGGTAGAATGGGGTTAAGAGGGAAAATGAATCAAATGAATAATTGAATGGCAAAGCAACTCAATGGGCTGAATGGCCTAATTCTGCTCTGATGTCTTGTTTTACCAGAATCAGGTTTAATATTACTGGCATATGCCGTGGAAATAGTTGTCATTGCGGCAGCAGTAAAATGCAATACATAATAATAGAAAAAATGTGAATTACAGTAAATATATACATATAAAGGATAATTTAAATAAGTAGTTCAAAAATAGAAATTAAAAAAGTCGTTAGGTAGTGTTCATTCAGAAATCGGATCGCAGAGGGGAAGAAGCTGTTCCTGAATCATCGAGTGTGTTCCTTTAGGATTCTGTAGCTCCTTCCTGATGGTAGAAATGAGACCAAGTCATGGCCTGAGCATGTCTTATGAATTTGGGCCAAATAAATGCAAGTGGATGGGTCTAGCTCATTTAGACAACTAGCTTGACATGGACAAGGGAATGAAGGGCCTGTTTCCATGCTGTATAGCTCTATGACTCTAATACTCTTAAAAACACCTATACGCCACTGAGAGACACCATCGTTAAAAAGACCTAATGTGAATAATTACAAGCTAATTAATTTAAAATGTGAGAAGGAGAAAATGGTGCAGTTAAGACGTGACTGGTAAGTAAGTGAATGAAATTCCACCCAACAAATTAAAAATTTGTAAACGCAGTGCAGTGGCCATTGTCCACATCTGTTTGAAAAGTCAAAGTGACCCCTGTTTCCATCCAGGGGGTCAGTGTGGACATGGTGGAGGATTATAAATACCTGGGGATACGAATTGACAATAAACTGGACTGGTCAAAGAACACTGAGGCTGTCTACAAGAAGGGTCAGAGCCGTCTCTATTTCCTGAGGAGAGTGAGGTCCTTTAACATCTGCCAGATGATGCTGAGGATGTTCTACGAGTCTGTGGTGGCCAGTGTTATCATGTTTGCTGTTGTGTGCTGGGGCAGCAGGCTGAGGTTAGCAGACACCAACAGAATCAATAAACTCATTCGTAAGGCCAGTGATGTTGTGGGGATGGAACTGGACTCTCTCACGGTGGTGTCTGAAAAGAGGATGCTGTCCAAGTTGCATGCCATCTTGGACAATGTCTCCCATCCACTACATAATGTACTGGGTGGGCACAGGAGTACATTCAGCCAGAGACTCATTCCACCGAGATGCAACACAGAGCGTCATAGGAAGTCATTCCTGCCTGTGGCCATCAAACTTTACAACTCCTCCCTTGGAGGGTCAAACACCCTGAGCCGATAGGCTGGTCCTGGACTTATTTCATAATTGACTGGCATAATTTACGTATTACTATTTAACTATTTATGGTTTTATTACTATTTATTATTTATGGTGAAACTGTAATGAAAACCAATTTCCCCTGGGATCAATAAAGTATGACAATGACTATAACATCACATGAAGATACTGGACAGAATAGACCACAGAGGGAAAGTACATTTGGCCTTTTTCACAACCAACACTGTTTGCACTCCACGTCTCCACCTACATCACATCAATCTCACAGCATAAACTTCTCCATTCACCTTCCGCAATTTTGGATTCCACATTCTAATCATCCCAATACAAAGAAACTCACCCTTCATCCTCTTTTGGATTTATTAGCAATCATCTTGTGTTTATGGCCCGTGATTTTGGACTTCCACACCAGTGGGACTATTCCATCCTCAGCTACTCTGTCCAAGCCATCCATAACTTTTAAAGACTTCACTTTGGTCTCCTCAAAGTCTTCTTTCTAAGAAAAATGCCCTAGTGTTCAATATTTTCTGACATGTATAATTTTTCAGTTCTTGTATCATCCCTGTAAATCTGGTTTTGCACTCTCATCATTGTCATACTATAAAAAGAATATAGAGGCAAAAGAGAAATCAGTTCTCACTGTCTGTTCTTTAAATATACACTTAGTGGCTATTTTATTTGGTATACCTTTACACCTGCTTGTTCATGCAAATATCTAATCAGCCAATCATGTGGCAGCAACACAATGCGTAAAACCATGCAGACGTGGTCAAGAGGCTCAGTTGCTGTTCATATCAAACATCAGAATGGGGAAGAGTGTGATCTAAGACTTCGACTGTGGAATGATTATGTTTGTGCCAGATGGGACGGTTTGAGTATCTGAGAAACTGCTGATCTCTCAGGATTTTCACACACAACAGTCTCTGGAGTTTACAGAGAATGGTACACGAAACAAAAAGCTTCCAGTGAGCAGTAGCTCTGTGGGTGAAATGCCTTGCTAATGAGAGAAATCAGAAGAGAGTGGCCAGACTGGTTCCAGCTGACAGGAAAGCGACAGCAATTTAAATAACCACACTTTACAACAGTGGTGTGCAGAAGAGCATCTCTGAACGCACAACATGTTGAATCTTGAAGTGGATTTGCTTCAGCAGCAGAAGACCACACTGGATTCCACTCCTGTACCTAATAAAGTGGCCACTGAGTGTATGTTTCTGACCTTCTGCTGCAGTAACTCATCCGCTTCTTTTGCTTATTCTTCTTTCAAATATGATTCTGCTTCTATTGGAACCTCTGATTTACATTTTGATGGCATGTTTTTGGGCCGATTGTACGATCTGGAGCTTTGCTGTCTCCGAGGAGTTTGGTGAGGTTTCTAGTGGAGTGTGTAGCCTGGAGGTGTGGCGCGAGCCCATGATCGACTCCATTTCTTGCCGATCTCCCCGATAAAAATGTCACGCAAAATTGAAATGAAAATGTAAACGGACAAGTGCGGAAGGTGGGCGGGCGTTCAACATGACCTGCCTGTGTTTGAGCAGTCTCTCTCACTCAATGCTGCCAGAGGAGGCTGCCATAGTCTTGGGTCTTGGACTAGCTTTAATCGACTGGGTCCAACTGAACTGAACTAAACTGAACATTCCAAGACCGTTTCAATGACTCTGTGGTGTGATGTTTTATATTCTACGCTTTTTCCTCTTTTTTGCCATTTGCACGATTTGTTCTTTATTTGCGCGCATTGGGCGTTTGATGTTCTCAATGGTGCTTCTTTATTTCGTGGCTGTCTGTGGGAAGATGAATCTCAGGGTTGTATACTGCATACACACTTTGACAATAAATGTTCTTAGAATTTTGATCATATAGCTTCCATTATCTATTGTTTGGTCTGAACAACAACTGAACCTCTTGACCATGTCTACGTGTTTTTATGCATTGAATTGCTACCACATGATTGGCTGATTAGATATCTGTATTAATGCGCAAATACAGAGATGTGCAGCTGTACCTAATAAAGTAGCCACTGAGAGTACATGACTCTATATTATCTCGGTTGATCAGAACAAGACTTATTTAAGCACACAAAAAAGGCAAGTAAATTTTAACCAAAATCTCAACCACCACATTTTTTTACAGCAACACACATGAATGATTCATATTTTTGAGATGGCTGAAGATCTAATTTCACAATTGCACTCCATTTAATCCTGGCTACATCAATAAAGATTAACCCTGGTAGAATGACGGATAAAGCAATGGGAGCTCTGTCATACTCTCTTGTATCTCATCACCAGTTCAAAGAACCATCCTAAAGAAATCAAATGAGCAACAAATTAAATTTATTTTTCAGTACCAACAGTTTGCTGACCACATTGACACTCATTATAAGGGTATAAAAATCATCAAGTTTGTTAGGAACGTTCATAATCAAGTCCGTGTTTCCTTGGAACACACACAAGATTTCTGAGGTTTAGGTGCGATTAAAACTGCAAATTAAGTGCAGTAATAAGCAAAATTAGCATCTCACTTAATACATGAAAAATATTTACACGTGTAACATATTAATAGCAGCATCAAAACCATACAGACTTGCTTACAAGGTAGTTGAAACGATGTTTATATTTTTCAACACATCTCATCTGACTACTTTCAATAATTGTAATATTCTCAGAGTGCATTTCAAGCCGATCTATCATATTCAACAGAATAAACACACAATCATTTTTAAATACATTTAGGACTTCCATTTAACAAAACTGTTATGAAAGTAAAGGCTGATTTGAAGAGTAAAGCCCAAAGGAACCAATTTCCTATTAAAGCATCTGATAGACAAAGTGACAGCATATTACTTTCCAGCTTCAATTTTTGGAGCATGTGAAAAATGTTGTGGTTGCTGGTATGTGGTCCAAGATGAGTCATAAATCTTCCTTTATCTCTTTCATGGTGTTAGCAGAAAAGGATGAGTTGCTTTTTTCCATCTCATTCACATGTCTATCTGTCTGTTATCCATGCCCTTGAGCAAAGATTACTGATGCCCTGCCTTTGATATATGACACATCACACAGCAGCTTTTCATTGACTGAATTAACCTGGAAAAAAAATGCAAACCTGCCTGCAGTTTGTTCCCAAACTTTCTCATAATTCTTTTGGACAATCTGGCATCCTCTCACATCTAAAACAAAGCATATATTGTAGGTGACTTTATATTATATTGATCCCAATGCATGGTATTCCTTTGCTACATTATCATTATATGTACAATGTAACCTCTTGACACTTACGTTCCCAACGCCATCTCTTTGGTAAACTAATAGTCTAATATACCATTGTCCTCATTAAACACTGACATCATTGTGTCTGCTTCCTCACATACACTACAGATACTAAATAAAGTAATTATTTATATCCCTTTTTTGTAAAATATAACTTTCCTGCCCTACAACTCCATGGGTTCTAAGGTGGCTGATGAGATCATTGTTGGACTCAGACTGTGTAACTATGGGTAGAGTACCTAGTTTCCATCTGGGTAGCCTATAACTTGATGGCATGAACATCAATTTCTCCTTCCGGTAATTTTTCCCCTCCCCTTTGGCCTCTTACTTCTTCTCCTTTATCCTTATCGGTCTATCACCTCTCCCTACCCCCCGGTACCTCTCCTCCTTCCCTTTCTCCTATGGTCCACTCTCCTCTCCTATCAGATTCCTTCTTCTCCAGCCTTTATCTTTTGCATCCATCCCGCTTCACCTATCACCTTCCAGCCAGTCCCTGCTACCCCTCCTGCCACCTTTCTGTTCTGGCGTCCTCCCCCTTCATTTCCAGTCTTGATGAAGAGTCTCGGCCCAAAATGCCATCTGTTTATTCACTTCCATAGATGCTGCCTGACCGGCTAAGTTCCTCCAGAATGTTGTGTGTGTTGCTGTGGATTGCCAGCATCTACAGAATATCTTATGTTTATGGGTAGAGTACTTGACGGGAGAGTGGGTAGTTGATGTGAGGTGGTGTCCTCCTCTTGTCAGTTACAAAGGTATAGTCCTGATATTAAATCTGCATTCTCATTAACACCCCAAACTAAGGACTCCCTAGGCCAGGAGTTCCCAAGCTGGGGTACATGGACCCCTTGATTTATGACAGGAGTCCACAGTCCTTGGCCCGAGGCTAAGTCTCTAAGACTCTAAGTCTAAGGATTCCTACGTATTGAAGGGGATGTTCCATTTCAAGGAGCTTCTGAAATCATCCTTGAATCATTTCTGCTGTCTCCCTGTCAATCTCTTACCACAAGTGAGCTCGGAATAGCACATTATCTTCAGCAGTCTGATGTTGGGTACACAAACAGCTTGGCCTGACTCATCAAGGTTACTGAGTGTAATTCTGGCGTCAGTGCTGAGGATGTCAGTTCACATCCTGTCAATAGACCTGAAAGACTTTCCCAGAGGCTGCTTGCATATCTCCAGTGCTCAGAGGTTCCTACTAGAATTAGTCCTTAACTCAGGAACAAACATGAGGCCTGGGATTTACACATTCGGTGACCAGTTTATTAATGACCTGCTCTGCCTAATAAATTGGTCACTGAGTGTATGTTCACAGCCTTCTGCTGCTGTGGCCCGTCCACTTCAGGGTTCAATGTGTTGCACAGTCAGAGATACTCATCTGCACATCACTGTTGTAATGCATGATCATCTGAGTTACTGTCACCTTCCTATCAGCTTGAACTAGTCTAGCCATTCTTCTTTAACCTCTTTCATGAATGTTTTCGCCAACAGAACTGTCGCTTGCTGGATGCTTTTTTTTTGCATGACTTTCGTAAACTCTGGAGATTACTGTACAAGAAAATCCCAGATCAGCAGTTTGTCAAGTACTCAAACCACCCCATCTAGCACCAACAATCATGCCACAGTCAAAGTAACTTAGCTCACATTTTTTCCCCATTCTGACATTTGGGCTGAACCTCTTGACTATGGTTTTATGTATTGAGTTGTTGCCACATGATTGGCTGATTAGATATTTTCATTAACGAGCAGGTGCACAGGTGAATTCCTGATAGAGTGGCCACTGGGATACCAGCACCAACACAAGGGTGAAAACCACGATGTTAGCAAGCTTTCAGGCAAAGCACCCACAGAAATAAAGTCAGTGAAAGTATCAGGGTGACCATTCCTATGCCCCCCTCTTTGATCTACTGAACCATTACAAGTCATGTATGGCCCCCAAGAAATAAATTGGGGTACACTTTAAACCTTGCACCTATTGTAGGTACCTTCAGCAGTATGTACAGATCTTCAAAACATTTCTATGACAGATAAACAAATGAGGAAATTGAGGTTAAATGTTCTGTTTACATCCCCCAGAATCAATAAAAATCCAAGTAGGCTTGTTTAAATTTTGACTCCATTAATCTTCCAGCTTTTATCCAATTTACACTTTGTTGAATTTAAAGGGAAATAAACAAGTCGCACACACTGAAGGGAGACTTTCATTTAATTGTCATCACTGGTTGATAAGTTTATGAGCAATGAAAGATTGTGATATTACAATAAATTTTCACTGCTCTGTGACCACACCTGGTATGGATAAATTGGTTAAAAAGAAAAAATGCATGCATAATTTGTCAGTGTTTACTGCTTGTTTAGAAGAATGAGGGTGGGAGGAGGGATCTCATTGAATATTGAACGACCTCGATAGAGTGAGCGTGGAGAGGATGCTTCCTGAAGTGGGGAGCCCTTTAGAACTAAGATGAGGAAGAATTTCTTTAGCAAGCGGGTAGTGAATCTATGGATTTCTTTGCCACAGACAGCCGTCGAGGCCAAGTCATTGGGCGTATTTAAAACAGAGGTCGATAGATTCTTGATTAGTAAGGGCACCAAAATTTCAAAGTTCAAAGTACATTTATTATCAAGGTATGTATACATTATACAACCTTGAGATTCATCTCCTTACAGGTACCAAAAAAACAAAAAAACCAAACGAACTCATTAAAAAAAGACCAACAAACACCCAATACAGGGGGAGGGGGGGAGGGAGAGAGAGAGAGAGAGAAGAAAGAGAGAAAAAAACACAAATCATGCAAACAAGAACATTCAGAATCAAAGTGAGTCCATAGACACAAAGACCAGAGTATCTAGAGCAGGCCAACAGCCTCAGACTCAGTGCAGTGAAAAGCAGAGCAAATGTTGCAGAGCCTACCTGACTCCCGCCTCCGGTCCTGACACCCTACCTTATCAATCCATCTGACCCGGCGTTCAAATCATCCAAACGTTGAGTCATTCCTCACTCTAAAGGGCTGGGCCATGTCACATCGATACACTCTGGGCCTGGAACCTGTCACCACGTCTCAGCTCGTACCCGACATTTCCGAGTCAGCCCGGCACTTAGATCGATCAGACCTTGCTCTCGGTTTAGATGTCCGGGCTCCAAAACTCCTCCACCCCAACTCCGTCTCGACCATGTCTCAGCCTTGTTCCGACCACTTCTCCTCAGACATGCCTCAGGCTCGCTCAGGCTTTGCATCACATGCACACGCCACGATTCTCAAGTCAGCCTCGCCTTCACTCACCTCTTCATTGTATTACTAAAGTATTTCATTGTACTTCTTCCTCTGGGAACCACCGGTAAGTTGTCACTCATCTTCAGCAGTGCCGTCTTAAACGTGGAGAAATCAGGAGAATGGGGTTAAGTGGGATAATAAATCAGCTATGATGGAATGGCAGAGCAGACTCTGTGGGCCGAATGGCCTAATTCTGCTCCTATGTCTTGTGGTCTTATGTACATTTGTCTGTTCTTGCTTTCCAGCCCTGTTAGAAGTGCTGAGGGAAAACAGCATACATAGCCTTTGCGTTTGTTTCAGTATTCTGAAAATGTCCCGGGGTATCAATGCAAGCTATTTTCATTTATTACAGCATATCCTGCTCCATTAAGTAAAATAGTGAAGTATGACATAATGTTTATTACACACTATCTTCCTCCTCTTGGCTTGCGTCTAAGTCAAATCAAGATAAGCACAGCTTGCCTATTCAGTGCTCACAATCAAAAGAGTGTATAAATTGTAATATATTTTCCTTAAAGCAAAAGAAATTTAACCACTTGTTCACATTATGTAATTGACAGTACCATAAACTGGGAAAACAAATGCATTACTTCTTATCTGCTTGCTAATAACACCTCATTCCAAATCAATTAAACTTCAAATTCAATATACTTGGTACCAGAGCAACATACTAAGTTAGCTGCAATGTACTTTATCTATTCGAAGTCTACACAGCTTCATAATTGTTCATCAAATCCTGTAGCCGTTATATTTGCTTTAAAATTTAATCCATCTCCTATAATTTCTGAATCAACAATAAGTAAAAATTAGAATAATGCAAAGAGACTTCATCTGTTAGAATGGTTTTCAATCATTGTCACATGTGATGTACAATACAAGCGTTATTGCCCTGAGCACTCAATTTGTAAATGATACCCCTAAGGAATACAAGGATTGTCTTACAGACTGTGACAGAAAATAGATGCAGCTAGGAAACAGAAGTTTAAGTTTAATGTCAAAGCCTTTATATAAAACTAAATTTTGATTTAGGAGCACCTTCTTTGTTACTTATTAATATAATATTTGTACATCATTGATCGTAATTCAAGATCCAAGGTTCAAGTACATTTGTTACCAAAGAATGTATATACTATACAACTTTGAGTTTTGCTTGCTCACAGGTAGTCACAAAGCAGGAAACCCGAAAGAACCCAATTAAGGAAAAAAGAGAATTAAAAAATAAATAAAATGCCAATTCTCGATGAGCAAGGGAAAGAGAAAAAGATAAAGATCAGGCAAACAATTGATGTGAATAACAGCATTCCGAACCAAAAATGAGTCCTCAAATCCGAACCCTGGAGCAGCCCAGAGTAGGCCCAAAGCCTTGATAATCAGTTCATCATATTAGCAGGCACAGATCCCAGCAGCCGGGGCAGTCTTCCTAGCCTCAGCACCATGGACGTGACCACCGCGGAGAAAAAGCAAAATTGGCTCTCGTCCCGACCAAAACCCTGTTTTTTCAGGGACTATTCATGAACAAACTGCATTTTAAACCATTTTCCCAATGGAGAATGTTTTCAATAAAATTCCAGCAATGAACTTTGATTTCTTTTTAAATGTAAGGTTTATTCTTAATCCCTTTCACTATTTCACAATCTACATGTTGTACATATATGTCTCTGAAGTTCAAATGCACAAAAAGAATAATGACTGTATGGAACTATGGATAAGTTTTATCTGTGTGATTAATGTTGGCAGTCACACAAAGGCCAGTCATTTCCAGAATCCAGCAATATTACTCCAGCAGAGCAAAAATTTTAAAAAGGAAAAGCTGTATTATATAATTAAGCTGCGTGATTTTTTTGACAAGGTGCCTATGTCAAACATTAATTACATAACTGAGAAATAAAATACTTTCATCAAATATATTGATTTCAACATTGTTATTAATTTGTCAAAAAGAGCATGAGAATTCCTGCTGGGACTTCTGAACAGATATATCACAAGTGTGTTTGATGTTATGGTCTGTATTTATATATAATGCACAAAAACATCCAACAGTTACAGCACTCTAGCAGCTCACTTTAATGTACTTCATGGGGGCTGATGTCACATCAACAACTGTTCAACATCTGTGGAATTTGGACCAGCAAATGTTCTTTTTTAAGAGGTCATGCTGGCAACTTTCCATCAGCCATTTCATCCAACTTCACAGTTTTTACATGGAACTCATAAATCACAGGGAGGGCAGCTGGACATTACCTCATCATAACTGTCAACCTGTTATGGGTCATCTTTTCTGTCATTAACTGCTTCAAGATCCAGTTCCCAAAGTGTATAAAATATCACCGTTCCTCATCTTGAAGTTTGAAATATATGAAAGTTCAAGGAGGGGCAAAATATCATGGGTATTTCCTGAGTACTGCTTGCTACAGCTTAAATTAATAGCTTCTGTTTCAGTGCCTTCTGAGGTACATGCCAATTCTGTCAAGCCAAGTGCCTTCTTTTCAAAAGTGCCAAGTCTTATTCCTAATAAAAGTCAGTGTATTATGACTTTAAAATAGAAAACATATTCTATTCTGACTTGTTGTATTTGTACGTTTGACTTGATAGACTATAGCAACTTAATTGAACAAAACCATTAAATTCATAAATTATGTTGGCTTTCCATTTACTGCAATTATCAGAGGTTAGATCATTGCCATAGTGTTAACTTTACTTCTTTGCGCAATCAGATTAAGTGTGCTCTTGACAATGTAAGCAACAATTTATTTATATTGCCGTGCCATTGAGTAACTCAATTAAAATAAGGTCACAACATGAATTCCAAGAGAATCACCAGTCGCAGATGAAGAGTAGACTCACCTGATGGAGATAAAAATTGAACTGTGAGGAACAGAGTTCATTATACACTCAGTGGCCACTTCATTAAGCACAGAAGGCACCTCATAAAGTGGCAACTGAATGTATAATAAAACAGAAAATGCTAGAAACACTCAGCAGGTCAGGCAGCATCTGTGGAAAAGAAAACAGAGCTCATTTTATTTGTTAAATTTTGGTTTCTCAGTGGGCGAAACTCTAAATATTGAGCAAAATAAACAATGTCATTTTTACCAGCAATCTTTTTTTTTGCTAGTTAACGTCAGAACTCATGATGATTAGAAATAACTCAACAAAAATCTCTTTTCACTTATTTAACAAACTGTCAAATGTTAAGAAACCGTGTTGAAGGACGAGGGCTGAGAAAATTTAAATATAGTTGCCAGCAACTGGTCTCAGCACATCAGTCACTTATAGACCAGACCCGAGTAACGAACAGGTTTAGCTTTTAACAGGTCCTCATGTTGATTGTGTCCATAAGTTGGAAAATACACAAATGAGAAAAATCATTAGATTGGGCAACCATACCTTCACAGTACTGTAATGAATGGCACCAAAACCATAAGACTGATAAGAAAGAAACATTACTGAAAGGAGAGAGGGAAAAAGGGGGAGAGAGTGAGGGAAAGAGGGGGAGAGAGTGGGAGAAAGGGGGGAGAGAGGGAGAGGGGAGAGGGGGAGAGGAGGGGAGGGGGGAGAGAGGGGGAGAAAGGGGGAGGGGGAGAAAGGGGGAGAAAGGGGGAGAGAGGGGGAGAGGAGGGAGAGGGGAGAGGAGGGAGAGGGGGAGAGGTGGGGTGAGGAGGGAGAGGGGAGAGGGGAAGAGGGGGAGAGGTGGGGTGAGGAGGGAGAGGGGAGAAGTGGGGTGAGGGGGAGGGGGAGAAAGAGGGGGAGAGGGGGAGAGGTGGGGAGAAGGGGAGAGGGGGAGAGGTGGGGAGAGGGGAGAGAGGGGGAGAGGTGGGGAGTGAGGGGGAGAGGTGGGGAGAGGAGGGAGAAAGGGGGAGAGGTGGGGAGAGGGTGAAGGGGAGAGAGGGAGAGGGGGACAGGTAGGGAGAAGGGGGAGAGAGGGGGAAGAGGGGAGAGAGGGGGAGAAATGGGGAGAGAGAGGGAGGGGAGGGGGGAGGGGGAGGGGGGAGAGAGGGGATGAGAGGGGATGGGAGGGGATGAGCGGGAGAAGGAGAGAGGGAGAGAGGGGGAGAGGGGGAGAGGGGGAGAGAGGAGGAGAGGGGGAGAGAGGGGGAGAGAGGAGGAGGGGGGAGAGAAGGGGAGAGGGGGGAGAGAAGGGGAGAGGGGAGAGAGGGGGAGAGGGGGGAGAGAGAGGAGCAGGGAGAAAAGGAAGAGAGGGGAGAAGTAAGAGGGGGAGAGGGGAGTGAGAGGGAGGGAGCGAGAGAAGTAAGGGGAGAGGGAGAGGAGAGAGGTGGAGAGAGGGAGACAGAGGGGTAGAGGGAGAGAGAGGGGGAGAGGGGGAAGGCAGAGAGGGGAGGAGAAGAGCAGGGAGAAGGAGAGGGGGAGAAGTGGGAGGGGGAGAGGGGAGTGAGAGGGAGGGAGAGGGGGGAGCGAGGGGGAGAGTGGGGGGAAGAGGGGAGTGAGAGGGTGGGAGGAAAGAGGGAGGAAGGGAGTGGGGGAAGAGGGGGAGGGAGAGAGGTACGGGGGAGAGAGGAGAGAGACTCCTCCTACAAAGCATTCCATTTTTCTTATACTCCCATCTTCAATTTTTGCAAATGTAATGCAACACTGCATCACAGCATCCAGAATTAGATGAAACAAATGCACCTAGAATAGGCGTAAACCTCCGAATTACAGTATAAAGAAGTAGGTTTCCCACAACATAAACTCATTCCTTCTGCACCACGGGAAGGTTACGCCTCAAAGCAATCAAAGAGTTCCTGTGAAAGGTCAACTCAGTTTTCTTCTCTCCTCATAGATGCTGCCCGACCTGCTGAGTATCTCCAGCATTTTTGCTTTTTTTCAGACTCCCCACACTCTCAGTATTTTTTGCAGTAAAATCAACAGAAAACTAAGCTTATTCTTTGTTTGATACATGTGGTAACAGCTGGCTAAAGGGCTAGCATGTCCAAAATCCAGGGACTGAACTTTCTGCTGTGTTTTGGCTGCATACAAAGGGATTTGAAATGATGGGGAACATACAGGGGGGTGAAATGGGAAAGAATCGAAACAAACGATTAAAATAGGCCCAGCACTTCAAATAACAATAGATACCAATTTAATAAAGTGTTGCCCATTTGGATGATTAGGACTAAGAACTTGTTCTATAGAAAATTATCTATGTGTCTGGAGCTTCATGCATGGGCTGAATCATTGCAATTTGGTCTCCAAAGGGAAAAGCCAATTAAAAGCTCAAAAGCAGACTCCATAGAGTCACAAATAATCAGACTGAACCCTGCTAACTCCAAGTCAATAGCGAAAACAAATAATACAGACCAAAGATGTATTACAATGTCTGTGTGGGTTGCAGTAATCATTATGTGAGGCAGAATCTCCTTCATGCCTGCAGGTGTAACTGTACTTGCTAAATTTGTTACAGATTACACAACCAATGAACTACCAATAGATCCAACATCCGACTAGTTAATCAAAGAAGCAGGGCACTAAAAAGGCCACAAGAGCTGGACTACAAATACTGACAAGAGCTATCTCCTGTCATATAACATTCAATATTCCAGCGCTCGAGTACGCGTTTTCCATCAGTCCCTGAAAATAGTTTGTATCATCCAATAAATTTTTACGGTTTATTCACCTACCTGCTACCCTTCAGCCATTTTCTTCAGCAGCTGTCAAACTCCCCAACTATAATATATGGCCTTACCAATAAGAACAGCTGTATCCTCTCTCCCCTCTGCTTCCTGTACCCTGTCTTTGCATAAAATAATACATCAAGATTAATTGATTTCTTGTCACTCTCACAGAACAGAAAATTAATTTTCATGTAGCCTTTTTCTGGGGATATGAATTTTGTACATGGCAAGTAATTTAAGTTTTTAATTATTCATGAGAAAAAAAACATGATAAAGTGTGCTACCAAAAGCCCCAAGGCCACGGCCTGAGCTTCGGATGTGCTGATACAACAATACCACTCAGTAATGCCTATATAAATAATATATGTATTTACATACATCTCAGTACAACGCCAATTTCTCTTTTCCTGACCTGGGCATACAGGGTCACCAAACAGTAGTCTGTCATAGTCTACCCTGCATTTAATAATGGACAAGGGTAAAACTCAATACACATCAGCCACATTGGACTGACCTTTAACTGCTGTGTACAGAATGTTCTATTTTCATGGGAAGGTAATTTAAAAGCCAACATATAGTTATAGGGGCATGTACGTCTGCAGGTATTTGCTAATCGTGTTGCAACTTCAGCAACTTTTTATTCAAAAGTGCACAGTATTCTAGAATAGCCAAGGACAAGTAGACATTTTTAACCCACTATTGTCATGTAAAATTAATATCTTATATACTTTGATTCTGAATAACAACAGATGGGCATCAAGGTGAAAAGAACAAATTTTGTTTTGAAAATATTCAGTTTATGAGTAAGCTGCACTAAGTATAATTGGCAGATGGAGAGTGGTTTATTATTGTCACATGCAGTGAGATGCAATGACCATCTATGTTTTGTATGCCATCCATACAGACTGTTTCAGGAGGACAGAAAGAATCGCAAGGTGCATAACACATTGCTTCAGTGTAGGACCATTGTAGGCATTAAGCTGGACCTTGGATCTTAAACATCTGTTTCTGTTCTAATCTGATCTTTTTCATTATTAACTGTAGCAATTTCACACAATATTTTTGATGTTTGGGATCTAATCTTATGAATATTGCTGGGAGCTTAATGTCCAAGGATACACATTGTATTGAAAGGATAGGCAGGAAGGCAGAGGGAGCGGCGTTGCTCTGTTGGTAAAAAATGAAATCAAATCATTAGAAAGAAGTGTTAACTCACTGTGGAACTGCAAAGGTAAAAAGACCCTGATGGGAGCTGTACACAGAACCCCGAACAGTAACAAGGATGTTGCCTACAAATTACAAAGGAAGGTAGAATATACATGCTGAAAAGGACTTCACTATGCAGGTAGATTGGGAAAATCAGGTAGGTGCCAGATTACAGGAGGGAGAATTTCTCGAGTGCTTACAAGGTGGCTTTTAAGAGCAGCTCGTGGTTGAGCCCACTAGAGAATCAGCTATTCTGGATTGGGTGTTGTGCAGTGAACCAGAATTGATTAGAGAGCTTAAGGTAAAAGAACCCTTAGGGGAGAGTGATCATAATATGATCAAATTCACCCTGAAATTTGAGAAGGAGAAGCTAAAGTCAGATGTATCAGTATTGTAGTGGAGAAAATGTATAGTATTACAGTGGGAATTACAGAGGCATAAGAGAGGAGTTGGCCAGAATTCATTGAAAGGGTTACCATATGAGGAATGTCTGGCAGCTCTTGGGCTGTATTCCCTGGAGTTCAAGAGAATGAGGGGAGATCTCATAGAAACATTCCGAATGTTAAAAGGCCTGAACAGATTAGATATGGCAAAGTTATTTCCCATGGTAGGGGATTCTAGGACAAGAGGGCACGACTTCAGGATTGAAAGATGTCCATTTACAACAGAGATGCAGAGAAACTACTTTAGCCACGAGTGGCTGTGGAGGCTAAGTCATTGGGTGCATTTAAGGCAGAGATAGATAAGTTCTTGATTAGCCAGGGCATCAAACGGTATGGGGAGAAGGCAGGGGAGTGGGGATGACTGGAAGCATTGGATTAGCCCATGATCAAATAGTGGTGCAGACGCGATGGGCCTAATGGCCTACTTCTACTCCTATATCTTATGGTCTTATAGAAAAGAACATTGGCAGGGTTGATAGCAAAACAGCAATGGCTAGAATTTCTGAAAGCAATTCGAAAGGCACATGATATATGCATTCCAAAATGGAAGAAGTATTCCAAAGGAAAGATGACACAATCATGGCTATCAAGAGAAGTCAAAGCCAACATAAAAGCCAAAGAGAGGGCATACGATGGATCAAAGATTAGTGGAAAGTTAGATGATTGGGAAGCTTTTAAAAACCAAGAGAAGACAACTAAAAAAGTCATTAAGAAGGTAATGATGAAATATGAAAGTAAGCTAGCCAATAATGTTAAAGCAGATACCAAAAGTTTCTTCAGGTACATAAAGTATGAACAAGAGGTGAGAATGGATATCAGGCCACTGGAAAACAATGCTGGAAAGGTGGTAATGGGGGACAATAAAATAGTGGATGAACTGAATAAGTATTTGCATTATTTTTCACTGTGGAAGGCACTGGCAGTAAGGTAGAAGTTCCAGGTGTCAGGGCATGAAGTGTATGAAGTTACCATGACTAGAAAGGTCTGAAGGTAGATCATGTAGGCATTAGTAATGATCTTTCAAGAATTGCTAAATTCTGGAATGGTTCCAGCAGACTAGAAAATTGCAAATGGCACTCCAGTCTTCAAGAAGGGAAAGAGGCAGAAGAAAGGAAACTATAGGCCAGTTAGTCTGACCTCCGTGGTTGGGAAGATGTTGGAGTCGATTATTAAGGATGAGGTCTCAGGGTACTTGGAGGCCCATGGTAAAATAGGCTGCAGTCAGCATGGTTTCCTCAAGGGAAAACCTTGTCTGACAAATCTGTTGGAATTCTTTTAAGAAATAACAAGCAGGATTGACAAAGGAGAATCAGTTGATGTTGTGTACTTGGACTTTCAGAAGACCTTTGACAAGGTGCCACACATGAGGCTGTTTAACAAGCTGTGAGCCCAGGGTATTACAGGAAAGATCCTAGCATGGATAAAGCAGTGGTTTATTAGCAGGAGGCAAAGAGTGGGAATAAATAGAGCCTTTTCTGACTGGCTGCCAGTGACTAGTGGTGCTCCACAGGGGTCTGTGTTGGGACGGATTCTTTTTATGTTATATGTCAACCATGTGGATGATGGAATTGATGGCTTTGTTGCAAAGTCTGCAGTCGATATGAACATAGCTGGAGGGGCAGGTAGTTTTAAGAAAGTAGGGAGGCTACAGAAGGACTTCGACAGATTAGGAGAGTGGGCAAAGAAATAGCAGATGGAATACAATGTTTGGAAGTGTACGGTCATGCACTTTGGCAGAAGAAGAAAAAGGGTTGACTATTTTCTAAATGGAGAGAAAATACAAAATACTGAGGTGCAAAGGACTTGGGAGTGCAGGACTCCCTAAAGGCTAATTTGCAGGTTGAGTCAGTGGTGAGGAAGGCAAATGCAATGTTAGCATTCATTTCAAGAGCACTAGAATATAAGAGTAAGGATGTAATGTTGAGACTTTATAAAGCACTGGTGAGGCCTCACTCGGAATATTGTGAGCAGGTTTAGGCCCCTTATCTTAGAAAGGATGTGCTGAAACAGGGTCAAAGGAGGTCCACAAAAATGATTCTAGGATTAAATGGCTTGTCATATGAAGAGCATCTGATGGCTCTGGGCCTGTATTCACTAGAAATCAGAAGAATGAGGGGTGGCCTCATTGATACCTATCGAATGGTGAAAGGTCTTGATAGAGTAGATGTGGAGAGAATGTTTCCTCTGCCAGGAGAATCTAAGGTTAGGGGACACAGCCTTAGAATAGAGGCCTGAACTTTCAGAACGGAGATGAGGAGGAATTTCTTTTGCCAGAGAGTGGTGAATCTGTGGAATTCGTTGCCACAGGCAGCTGTGGAGACCAAGTCTTTATGTATATTTAAGCCAGAGGTTGATAGATTCTTGACTGATCAGGGAATGAAGGGATATGGGCAGAAGGCAGGATATTGGGCTGAGAAGAAAAGTGGATCAACCATGGTGAAATACTGAAGTAGACTCAATGGCCAAATGGCCTAATTCTGCTCCTGGTCTTATACCTGGCCACACTCAGTTATTTGTATATTGCGTGTTAAAGGATTGCTTATGTACTTATATGTATTGTGTTACTTTTATTGTGTTTTTATGCTTATCATGGGTTATTTATGCTGCATCAGATCCGGAATAACAATCATTTTGCTCTCCGTGTGCTGAAAAATGACAATAAACCATTTTGAATCTTCCATAAGATGGAAATAATTTGGAAGATATGTAGCTCAGGTGGCTGATATTTGGGTTGAGTTGTTCTCCAGTCTTGGCAATTTACTTGCAAACATTTTGTCATCTTGTGAGGAAACATCGTCAGTGCGTTGTTGATTGTGGTGTGTCCTCTGAATGCTTGGCCTTTATATATTTTTCAATCAGAATAAATATTAGATTCCACTTACTACACTAACATTAGGTCATGTTATCACTGTTTATTCAAAGGAATATTGCTTTTAGAAATACTTTCAGCTTTGATGCTGCTCAAAAACATGAAAACACATCTGTACACCATTTCCACACTTGGGGAGAAGCTCACTCAATGTAATGCAAGCCCAGAAATTTGCCATCAGTTGGTTAAAAGGATTTATTATTAGTGAAGAATGGAATAAACTTAATTTAACAGAAACAAGCAAGATGGAATTGGATGTCATGTTATGGACAGAAAAGCATTCTTTGCAAAAACAATAGGTCTTAAGATTATGACAGACAAATTACCATCATATTAGTTCTAGCACAACTAGTACACCATCGCTAATATACATAGAAACAACAGCTTCATGAATTTTCTGGAAATAAGGAAATATTTTTCAAAAGCTTTGTGAAGAAAACTAGTCAACAGCAATAAAAGGCAACTTGTATCCAGATCCTTCTTAGGATAACAAAATTTGAAAGGTAAGGTGAAAAAGCATACTTGCAGAAGGCCATGCATCTGTTGCACAGATTTCCTCCACTGCTAATTATAGGCACTCCAGAAACTTTGGCATGATTACTTAATACCAACTGCAAAAAAAAAACAGCAGTACATTTAATATAGAGCTCCAGAAGCAGCTTTTTGGCCCTCCTTGTCAACACGGGCTTTTTCCGAAGAGTGTAGCATTTAGCTTCACTCCTTTCATCCCTGAATCTTCTCCATACCCCTATGCACTCATATCCTGGAATTCCTTTCCCCCCTTGCCAATTCTATGCAAATAATTTTTTAAGAACTACAATACTGCCTGTATCCCTCATCCAAAAACAGAGAAAAAACTACTTGACTGATTAAGACAAATTTTCCCTCACATTAAACATACTCTGTTGTTACAGCTGCATCTTTTAGTTCACTTAGGATTTTTGTTCTGCAGTAGAAAGTTTTCTCTGTTCCAAAATTATCCATCCCAGCTTTGTCAGCTTCTCCACAGAGGTGTAATAGTTGCTTGGAAGAATCCTTTTAAGTCTCCTCCATACCTTCTCTGAGGACTCCAGATTGAACATAGAACTCACAGCAGAAGAACTGGCTCTGCAGCCCATGATGTTGCATGGAAGCAATTCAATGTGTAATTAAAAGCCTAACTATATTCATGCCTTCTGCCTACACAATGACCATATCACTCACGTTCCTATCTAAGAGCCTCTTAAACACTGCTCTGTGCTTGTCTTTGCTACCTCCAATCGTAGTGCATTCCAGACACCCATCACTCTCAGCATAAAATACCTCTCCCTCCTACCCTCTAGTATTAGATATTTTGGACTTGTAAAAAAAGATCCTGGTGGTTTATATATAGCTCTCATAACCATATAACATTTTACAAGATTGTTTCAAGAAAATAGATTCCAGTATTAGACAGAATATTCCAGCTGGATCCCAATTAACGTTTCATCTTGTAATACTGAATAATATGTGTATGAGTTCTCTTTTTCCATCCATTCCTTTCCCATTTAGTCCATCCTTATTCTTTTTTAACCAAAGTTCATATTTTCTCAATTTTCTGTCTGATCTATATTTGAATGACTGTAATCTTAAAGTACCTTCAAATATTTAAAATTTTCTGTCCAAAACACATGTACACATCGAAATAGTAATCCTAATTTGAGTATATGAATACAATACGTTACTGCCTGCTTTTTAAAATGAAGTAGGCAGTAGTTCTTAGTAGGCCTTAGTTCCACCTGCCCTTTTCATCCGTGTGCTTCAGTTTGGCTGAACATGCCGACTGCAGTTGAACAGTGAGTCAGAGAGTTCAACGGAGGCTGGAGGCTCAGAGGCAGCCTGACCTGGGGTCAGAGGGCTGTCTATGTGTGGGTGGATGAGAGGGAGGAAATTTCAAGGTTCAAAGTAAATTTATTATTGATGTACATATATGTTACTATATACAACCCTGAGATTTGATCCCGGGTCACTTGTGCTGTACTAGTGTTATATCTGGTAACTGTCCTGCTCCACACTCTGATATCCACAGCAAACTTGCTTCTGCACCTCACCCAACTGCTTGATCAAGCTTCTAATCACCAATTTTGGCTTGGTATCCAAGTTTGCCCTTTGGTTATGGAAGTACAATGGGATGTTTTGTCAATGTGCTAAAGCCCTTCAGAAACAATAACACAGGAGAACATTAGCAGCCACTCAGAAAAAGCAGCAGAGCTTTGTTACGGACGAGTAGTGTTTTACTGACTAGATTTAAGAACTTTGATGAGCTGGCAGCGAAGATTAATAAGGGCAGTGAAACTGGTGCTGGGTTACTGGACGTTCAAGAAGCATTTGTTAAAAGTCACATACATCTGTGACTAATAACATATTGGGTACAACGTGTTTTGGGCACTTCTGACCAGGTCACTGAAGCTACTGGTTACTGTCACTCAGTCAGATACAGAGCTTTGAGAAAATAGAACCTTTATTTTTGGCTTAAACCATATTTTAGTGTTATAAAATATAATCATGTATTAAAATCTGTTAAAATCGAATACATAAATCAGCCTCAAGATGATACTTTCCCTTGAACCTAGCGGACATTCATCAAGATAGATACAAAATATCACTGTTAACTATTTCCATAGATTAGCATCTACAACCCTGTAGGAAATTCGGACTGCGATTCAGATTCATTTATTCGTCACATGTATATCAAACCATGCAGTGAAATGTGTCATTTGCGATAACAGCCAACACAACCTAAGAACCTGTTGGGGGCAGCACTCGTGTCACCACACAATGCTGGCGCCAGTAAAACATGGCCACAACGTTCAGCAGAACAGCAGAAACAAATCAACATGAGCAAGACAAGCCCTGGAAGGAAGTGCAGGCGAATTAGGTCCCACACCACCAGGTTCAGGAGCAGTCATTACCCTTCAACAATCAGGCTCTTGAACCAGTGCAGATAACTTCACTCACCACAACACTGAACTGGACACTAGAACTCATGTTCTCAGTATTATGCATTAATTTATTTATTGTATTTACACCGTTTGCCTTTTTTTGCACATTGGCTCTTTGTCAGTCTTTGTGTGTAGTTTTTCATTGATTCTAATGCATTTCTTTGTTCTACTGTGAATGCCTGCAAGAAAATGAATCTCAGCTCAGTATCTAGTATACAGTACTGTGCAAAAGACTTAGGCACACATATATAGCTAAAGTGCCTAAGATCTCTGAATTGTACTGTAATAATTTTATATATTGCACTGCACTGCTGCCAAAAAAAAAACAAGTTTCGTGACATATGTGAGTGGCAATAAACCTGATTCTGATATGGGTCTATATTGTGAGCTGAGAGTAGGGAGGTGGAAGGGAGAGGGAAATCATGTATGTAGTCTGATAATAAATGTTACATTGAGCTTGGAGCTATGGATATGCAGAGGTGTACAAAGTGTGGAGGGTAGAAGGTCACCAGAGGCACCCAATGTGAAGGTGCCAATGAAATAAACCAATGTATCAGTGACAAATGGCCTAACGTAGGGCATAAGCCAGATACAGGATTGGTAGGTCAGCCCTGTGTCAAGTAAGACCCGGGAATGGATAGTGTCTGGTTTAGTCTACACAAAATAAATAATTAAACTGGTGGAAATGTACTTCAACGTTCAAAGTAAATGTATTATCGAAGTATGTATATGTCACCATATACTCCCTTGAGGTTTGTTTATTTGTAGGCATTTATAGGAAATTAAGGAAAAACAATGGGTGACTCCTGCACTGTGAGAGGGTCAGATGGGTGACTCCTGCACCGTGAGAGGGTTGGATAGGTGACTTCTGCACCTTGAGAGGGTTGGATGGGTGACTGGTGCACCGTGAGAGGGTCAGATGGGTGACTCCTGCACCGTGAGAGGGTCAGATGGGTGACTGGTGCACCTTGAGAGGGGTGGATGGGTGACTCCTGCACTGTGAGAGGGTCAGATGGGTGACTGGTGCACCTTGAGAGGGGTGGATGGGTGACTCCTGCACTGTGAGAGGGTCAGATGGGTGACTGGTGCACCGTGAGAGGGTCAGATGGGGGACTCCTGCACTGTGAGAGGGTCAGATGGGTGACTCCTGCACCGTGAGAGGGTCAGATGGGTGACTGGTGCACCTTGAGAAGGGTGGATGGGTGACTCCTGCACTGTGAGAGGGTCAGATGGGTGACTGGTGCACCGTGAGAGGGTCAGATGGGTGACTGGTGCACCTTGAGAGGGTTGGATGGGTGACTGGTGCACCTTGAGAAGGTTGGATGGGTGACTGGTGCACCGTGAGAGGGTCAGATGGGTGACTGGTGCACCTTGAGAGGGTTGGATGGGTGACTCCTGCTCCTTGTGTTTATGTATTCCTGGCATATGAATCTGAAGCATTTGAGTTTGGCAGCTCAAATGCCGTCCAATTCTACATCATTACTGCTGCTAGCTTGCATTCCAAGAGAGTGGAAAGGAGCAGAATAATATATTCAAAACCTTCCAATCAAGAGTTTCACCACATAACATTTCTGAACAGATTTGGAAAAAACTAACATACAGACTCAGCTGAGGACAACCGACGGACTTGCTAAAAGACACGTGCCAGAAAGGGGCTATCAAACTGTTGCAATTGCCCACAATGAAACTGAGGGCAAGTGTTCTACATTGAGGAAAGTAGAAACACAAAACAAGCAGAATAATGGTTCTAGTAAGAGCAGTTCAATTTACTGGAATGTTTTGCCAATATTCCAGTTATTTTCCTAGCTCCTTGTTTCAGATTATATTCACTATTACCTTGCATACTGTCACACTCATACAGGTGGAGTGTAATTACTTAGCCTAGTGTTACATGTGGGAGGTGCGGCAGGGATGCATTTCTATCAAAGGAGATGTAAGGCGCTCCTTCCCTCCGCTGCCTGCGGGCCACCCTTGGGCAAGGTGTTGCACGTGCTTAGCTCCCAAATCAGTGTCACGTGAAGCCATGGGAGCAGGAGGCGGACGGTCACATGAGCAGCTGGTGCATATCACAAGTCCTGGCGTGCGTCCACTGACACCAGGCAAACAATCTCTGAAGTGCATTGCTAATGGTTGGGGTCACCCATCTTGTAAAGACACTTCCCAGAAGGAGACCATGTCGGCAGAAAAATTTGCCAAGAACGTCATATGACACGGCACATAACGATAACAATGATGATGTAATATAATTTTCTAGTTAGGTTGAAGGAGGAATTTGACATTTTGCAATTTAAGCTGCAGCTGGAAAGAAAACAAACACTATAACTTATCTCATCTTCATCCAAATTTGTGCAAGTCAAATAATGTCAAAATTCAACATTAAAACAAACGGAACAGTCAGTGCATCTACAGCACACGGACAAACTGCTAAGTTGGTCATACCATGTCTAACTGGTCTGTATTCTGAACTGGTGTATCCTGCCTCATTGTTTATAAGTGTGAAAAGAGAATAAAGACTTGGAATTACAAGTAACATTGAAAAAACACTCCAATCACACTATGGCAACTATTACTGCCAATAATAAATGACTATGTAGCAACAAAAACTGCACTCTCTGTATATTTCTCTCCTCAGCACAATTGTTCTCCATCACAAAAAGCGAGGATCAAAAGCGAGTATTGATCAATTGTGCACTCACCCCAGACAACATGCCGTAAAAAGTGAATTTTCTGATCTTGATCAAGAACTAAACACACAGATAACTGAAAGATGAATATCAAAGGAACTTCGAGAGAAAGCCCTTGGAAAAGAATATCAAACTATCCGAGCTGTTTCAACTGGTGAGATTATTGTCACTTTCAGAAAAGGGAGCAGCTGATGCCAAAAGATCACAAAATATTACAGTGGATGGAAATGGAGGATAAAACTAGCACCAGGGCCAATTTTTCCCCTTCAGACAATCAAGAACAATCACCATTATCAGCTAGAAATCAAAGCAGTGCTATTACTGTGGGATTATAAAACATAGGAGCAGAATTAGGTCATTTGGCCCATTGAGTCTGCTCCACCATTCGACCATGGCTGATATATTTTCCTTCTCAACCTCATTCTCCTACCTTCTCCCTGTAACCTTTGATGCCCTTACAAATAAAAAACCTACCAACTTCGACTTTAAGTCTACCTAATGACTTGGCCTCCACAGCTATCTGTGGCAATAAATCCCAGAGGTTCACCTCTGGCGAAAGAAATTCTCAAAGGGACATCCTACTATTCTGAGGCTGAGCCTTCTGGCCCCAGCAGTCACCTCAAATACCTATTTCAGGACCCGGAATGTCATCTCGGTGACTTTTCTATCTTCAGACCTTTCAGTTTCCCAATCACCTTCTTCTTAGGAATCGCAACTCCACTCACGACTGCCCCCCTCTCCCAAATTCCTAGCATATTGCTGTTGCCTTATGTCAGCCTTCAATTGTTCCACAGTGAAGGCTGACATAAAATACATATTCAGTTCATCGGCCACTTCTTTATCCCCATTACCACTTCTCCAGCGCCATTTTCTGGCAGTCCAAACTATTCCCCTATTATGAGATGTTATGAGTGATTCTCTTGAAGTTGAATGTCCTATGACAGAGGAAATAGTGCATACAAAGGGCATGGTAGTGTAGCATTTAGCACTGCGCCATTATAGCCTGGTGCATTCTGGCGTTTGGAGTTCAATTCCAGAGCCATTCTGCAAAGAATCTTCTCCGTGGAAAGCGTGGGTTTTCCCCAGGCACTCTGGTTTCCTCCCACACTCCAAAGGCGTGCCCAGTAGGTTAACTGATCTTGTAAATAGACCCTTGATTCGGTTAGGGTTAATCGGGGTTGTGGGATTGCTGGGGCGCTATGGCTTGAAGGGCTGGAAGGGCCTACTTTTAAGGACTCTACAGCTCATGTTCTCAGTATTATTCCTTTACTTATTTATTTTTTATTATTATCGTTTCCTAATTTTTGTATTTGCACAATTTGCCTTCGTTTGCACATACTTGGTTCGTCATTCTTTGCTTCTCTGTAGTTTTTCATTGATTCTATTGTATTACTTTGTTCTACTGTGAGTGCCTGCAAGAATATGTATCTCAGGTTTGTATATGGTAGGATATACGTACTTTGATAATAAATTTACCTCAAACTTTGATTCAGAGAGCAACAGCAATGCTTTGCTGTTAAAGACATTTGTTAAAGTATCCCTAATTGATCTGGGTACAATTGCAACATTTGAAAGAGGTTTAGATAAGTACTTGGATAAATGGGTATGGAGGCTGTCATTAGGGTGCAGGTCGATGGGATGAGGCAGAAAAATACTTCTGGCACGGACTAGATAGGCTGAAGGGCCTGGTTCTGTGCTATATTGCTTTACGACTAGTCAACCACAGCTACAGGTGTGAGTGAGTGTTTCCAACTTACAAATAAAAGTGATTGATAAGTGCATTTGTGAAAGTGAAAAGTGAACAAATCCTTTCAATAGGTTTTACTGCCATTCAATTTTAACTCAGCAGCAAAATGCTGAAATATTTCTTTATGGTCATGCTAAATATGTAACACTTGTAAGAATAATTTCATTACCAACCACAATCAATGATGAAAGTTTCAATATAATGTGATCTCAGATGATTGTGCTGCTCCTGACTTGTGACACATTATCAGTTCCTCACTGAAAATCATGGGTAAAAGTTCAAAGCACATTTATTATCAGAGTATATATTCAGTATACATACATACTGAGGTTTTCCTTCCCACAGGCAGCCACGGAACAAAGAAACAACATGAAACCTGTTCAAAGAAAACAGCAAACACCCAACGTGCAAAAAAGAACAAATCACGCAAACGGCAAAGAACGAGTGAAAGAAAAACACACATAATAAACATCATACCCCAGAGTCCTTGACAAGGAATGTTCAGTTTAGTTCAGTTTGTTTCAATTTAGCACTGTCATCTATTGACTGCAGGCCGCAGAGCCAATCTACCCCGATCAAAATCGCACAAAATGGCAATAGAACCAGAAACCAGAATCACATACAACATAAACTACAGTCCAGTCCACAAACCAGGCTGATTAAACCTCGCTCAAGACCCGAGACTCCAGCACCATCCTCCGGCAGTACTAAGCGAGAGGGAGAGAGAGAGACTGGTCAAACGCAGGCAGACGGCACTGAACACCCGCCAGCCTTCCGCTCTCATCCTCGTTGATTTCAACCTTGCTTGATGCTTTCATCGGCAAGGTTGGCAAGAAACGGAGTCAATCATGGGCTTGAGCCTCATCTCCAGGCCTCACACTCTGCTCCAAATCTCACGGAGCTCCCTCAATCAGTTAAGGGCGAAAGGTGAAATGTTTAAGGGGAAGATCAGGGAGAACTTCTTCCCTCAGAGGGTAGTGAGAGTGTGGAATGAGCTGCAAGCAGAAGTGGTGGATTTCAACATTTAAAAGAAGTTTGCATAAGTACCATGGATGGGAGGGGATGCAATTCTTGTATGTATAAAATGGAAACAAAGCAGCTCTACTCCATAGAGCCACAGCGACTGCCACAAAAGAGTCCATGATCATAGCACTGCATGATTTCTAAATCATCACAACTCTTCAATTTAATCCTCCAACTAATGAAAGCCATGCAACTTGTCAATCTTTAAAGCACTCAAAGCATCATTCACTAACAGTGAATCTCAAATTGATTACCTCAGTATCAACAATAAAAAACTGAAAGATCCCAATTGTTGCAACAGCCAAGGTCGGTACATCAGGTAATCACCCAACATTATTCATCACACATGCAGAAACCTCTTCATGCCAGAAAGATTTCGTGCTACAAAGGCTCAGAAAATATAAATGCTTCTTTCAATTAACACATGGAAGAATGTAGTGTTCTGTTATCTTGTTATGCAATGTCAGTGCATTTCCTTCTGAAGGACAGGTTTCCTCTTCACAGCTGTGCCTAGATCTAAGTATGCTCAGAAATCTGAGCTGAGGAAAGCAGCCATTGTGTATTTAGCACTCAGTAATGAATTTGCTCATTACTCAAGGAGTTTATATTTGCTTTTTTCAACAGTATTAACAATACACTTACGTGACAAAAAACTAGATCATTGCTTTATTCAAAATACATACGTAAATTTGTTTAATGACCATTATGATTTTAGATATAATCTTTCCTGTGAAGGCAGCTCAAGGTAATGATTTTCTCCTTATAGACAATCAATAAGTAGGAATAGGACACCAGCCTTTCAAGCCTATTCTCTGATTCAATAAGATCACGGCAGACTGAAAGTTAAACTTTGCAGTCCCACCGAAATGAATGGGACTAGGGCAGCATGATGGTGAAGCGGTTAGAGCAATCGCTATACAGCCTCAGCTGTAAGATCAAGGTTCGATTCCTGCCACTGTCTGTAAGGAGTTTGTATGCTCTCCCCATGACTATGTAAGTTTCCTCTAGTTTCCTCCCTCATATTGAAGATGCACGGTTAGGGTTAGTAAGCTGTCAGCATGCTATGTTGGTGCCAAAGTATGGGACACTTGCCCAGCACAATCTTTACTGATTTGATTTGACACTAACAACACATTTCACTATATGTTTTGATGTACATGAGACAAATAAAGCTAATCTTTCATCTTTAATTCAAGAAACCTTTCAACATCTTGCTTATCAAAAATCTATCTGCACCTGTCTTAAAAATATTCCAAGACTCTGCTTCCAGTATAGAAGGAGATACAGAGATTCACGACCCTAGAAGGGAAAAAAAAGATCGGCAATAAATTGAAATATAAAACTGCGGATGGCGGAAATGTGAAATAATAACAGAACACACTTAAAAATACTCAGCATCATCTCTGGAAAGTGAAACTGTTAGTGTTTTGTGTTTAGTCTCCTTTGTTAGGTACCTCGAAACATACTGTGAAATGCGTCATTTGTGTTAACTATCAACACAGTCCAAAGATGTGAAGCAAATAGCCCGCGAGTGTTGCCATGCTTCCAGTGCCAATGTGGCACGCCAATAACTTACCAACATTAACCCGTATGTCTTTGGAAAGTGGGAGGAGACTGAAGCATCCAGAGGAAACCCATGGGGTCATGGGGAGGACTTGCAAACTCCCCACAGGCAGTGGTGGGAATTGAACCTACTGTCAAGTGTTGCACTAAACGCGACACTATCATGCCAAAACACTGAGGGCTCTGTGGGAGGAAAGGGTCAGATTGATCTTGGAGTAGGTGAAAAGGTCAGCACAATTTCACAGCTGAAGGGCCTGTACTGTGTTGTAATGCTCTACGTCCATCCTGACTGCTGTAGTTTCCCTCCATTTCCCTGCAACAGCAAGCTTTGATTTGCTGCAGTGGAATTCATGGAATCCATTCTAGAACTTATATTTTGACTTCCTCATTCAAAACTTTGGGATGCAGGTCATTAGATTCCAGAGATGTCAGTCCCATTAACGTTTTCTAACTTTTTAAAAGATAATGCTAATTGCACATTTTCTGGATTTTCTTCCATCAAGACATACACAAAGTAATCGTTTCTTTCTGATGAAGGGTCTGTACTGTTCATGCCCCTCCATAGATGCTGTCTAATTGGTGAAATGCCTCCAGCATTTTGTGAGTGTTCCTCTAGATTTCCAGCATCTGCAGTCTCTTGGGTCTCTGTTTTATTTCTTTGTCTTTACCTTAGTCACCCCAAAACTCTTCCTTTCACTTTGTAAGGAACCCTCACAAACTTTAACTGATCTTTTCCTATTGATATACCTATTGAAGTGTCCCTTTATCATCCTCTTTTTCAGAGTTTCGTGCCACAAACATGACAATGCAGTTCACCTAGCTCTCTTGTCCTGTTTTACCAATTGATGCTTCCAAAGTAGCAACGGGATCCCACCACCAAGCACGTTTCCCTCCCCCCCCACTTCTGCTTTCCGCAGGGATCACTCCCTACACGACTCTCTTGTCCATTCATCCCCCCCCATCCCTTCCCACTGATCTCCCTCCCGGCACTTATCCTTGTAAGCGGAACAAGTGCTACACATGCCCTTACACTTTCTCCATCATCACCATTCAGGGCCCCAGACAGTCCTTCCAGGTGAGGCGACACTTCACCTGTGAGTCGGCTGGGGTGATATACTGCATCCGGTGCTCCCGGTGCGGCCTTCTATCTATTGGCGAGACCCGACGCAGGCTGGGAGACCGTTTCGCTGAACACCTATGCTCTGTCCGCCAGAGAAAGCAAGATCTCCCAGTGGTCACACATTTTAATTCCGCATCCCATTCCCATTCTGACATGTCTATCCACGGCCTCCTCTACTGTAAAGATGAAGCCACACTCAGGTTGGAGGAACAATACCTCATATTCCATCTGGGTAGCCTCCAACCTGATGGCATGAATATTGACTACTCTAAGTTCCATTAATGCTCCTCCTCCCCTTCACACCCCATCCCTTATTTATTTAATATATTTTTTTATTTGTTCCCCCCTTCTCTCTCTCTCTCTCTCTTTTTTCTCCCTCTGTCCCTCTCACTGTAAGTACTTGCCTGCTCTCCACCATCCGGGCTCCCCTCCCCCCTTCTCTCTCTCCCCGGGCTTCCTGTCCCATGATCCTCTCCCTTCTCCAGCCTGGTATCCCTTTTTGCCAATCAACTTTCCAGCTCTTAGATCCACCTCTCCCCTCCTGTCTTCTCCTATCATTTTGGATCTTCCCCCTCCTACCTTCAAATCTCTTACTATCTCTTCTTCAAGTTAGTCCTGACGAAGGGTCTCGACCCGAAACGTCGACTGTACCTCTTCCTATAGATGCTGCCTGGCCTGCTGCGTTCCACCAGCATTTTTTTGTGTGTGTTGCTTGAATTTCCAGCATCTGCAGATTTCCTCGTAGCAACTTTATTTACATACTTGAAACTTGAAAGAAATAATGACACTTGACTCATTAACCTCCAATTCTAACATTTAATTAAGTTTGTGGAAACAAATTTCAGATAAAAATTCATCTTTTCAGAAACCATATTAAAATAGTTCACATGACAGATTCTGCAGATGCCGGAAATCAAGAGTAACACACACAAAATGCTCAAGGAACTTAGCAGGTCAGGCAGTATGTATGGCAAAGAAAAAGGAGTTGATGTTTCGGGCCATTATAAAGTGGTGGGAGAGAGAAAGGAGTACAAGATGGAAGGTGATAGGTGGAAAAGGCAAAGAGCTGAAGAAGGAGGAATCATAGGAGAGGAGAGTATGCTGTCGGAGAAACAGGAGGAGGAGGTGCGGCAGTGGGAATTGATCTCTGGTAGTGAGTTTGGGTGAGTACATGGTTGAAGAGTCAGAGGGCAGCAAACGTCACAGAGGGGGAGCAGTGAGAGAGAGTCTCACGGAACTCCCATCAAAAAGAAGAGTTAAACTTCTTCAGGGTAAGCATACCCTAAAGAGATTTTGCAGTAGAGCAACAAATTACATTAAAATAATTTCAAGGACTCCATGCATTGACCTTTTGGGGGAATCTGCAAGAATGAGCAAAGCTCACCAAACCCAGTATCAATGATGATGCTAAGATGTACAGAAAATAATCAGACACCCAAGCACTGGATGCAATTAATATTCATCACAGGTCCATTCAGCAAAATCACAGTAGAGTCATTAACAGTCCTAGTTATTGACACAGCCTGATAACATAAGTGACCGTGATAATATCATCAAACATAATATCATCACTTCAGGAAGTAACTCAGTTACACCTATTGAATTTTCAAGGCTTAGAACTATATTTTGACACTTTCAGCATGTTAATTGATTCCAGCATGGTCAACAACATTAGACACAGTCAAATGACATTACAAATGGACGTGAAAAACTACTCCTTTCAGAATTGTTCTCTCACAAACATTACTTCCCCCTGGGTCCCCTCCTCCTTCCCTTTCTCCAGTTGTCCACTCTCCTCTCCTCTCAGATTCCTTCTTCTCCAGTTCTTGACCTTTCCCACCCACCTGGCTTCACCCATCACCTTTCAGCTCACCTCTTTCCCCTCCCCACCTCACTTTTTCTATCCTGGCACCTTCCCCCATCCTTCTCAGTCCTGAAGAAGGCTGTCGGCCCCAAAACTTCGACCATCTATTCACTTCCAAGATGCTGCCTGACCTCCCGAGTCCCTCCAGCATTTTGTGTGTGTCACTATGAAATAAGGAACTCTTAGCAAATGACTGGAAGTTGCTGTTGTTTGGGTTACTTATTTTTGTGCCACAAACACTTCAAGTACCATGACAATGAGAACAGAATCAGAATCCCATGGATCAGAATTATGAATAAACTTGCTACGATTCCTGAATGGATTGAACTGGCTGAATTCCTGCATCACTTTACTGATGGACTGATTTTTACAGGCAATACTTGTAAGACTAATTAGCATTTAGTCGTACACTACACCCACAGCATCAAAATTGGACCAGATATGTAACAAACAGAATTCACAGCATGCAATCAAGCTGCCGCATAGTGCAATGAGAATTAATAGCGCCACATGACAATGGTAAATCCTACAACTCCCGCTGAGTGTGTTTAATAATTTTTCACTCCTTCCAGATTGTTTCCATCAAACATAATTCCCAAGAACATAATCAGCATCTCTTCCCATTAATAGTATACAGTTACTTGAGCATTTCAAATTATCTGCAATTGCAAAAGGCACTTTCTCTCGTTATTAGAGTGCTGACCTATGCTACAACAAATAACTTGGCAACATTTTACAACGTGAAGGATTGTTAAGTAGAAAAGAGGAAAGGATGATATAAATCACTTATAAGAACGTATTTTAATTATTTAAAATATGCAGGCAAGATGATCTCCAAATGCAATATTCAGAGATTCGAATCCTTCTTCTCATAAAATGGTCGAAACAGCAGAAATTCCTCTTTGCAAAATATAGTGCACAGAGGGTGAGTTAAGAGGCTGCTTAACCCAGAGGGTTAGGTAGCTTTTCACTTCTGCGAAGTGGAGTAATTCCATTGATAATCTCATCTGTCTCTGGACTGCAATGAAATGAGGTGAAGCAGCTCCCAGTGTAACTGTGGTGTTTTGTTCAGACACAGAAAGAGGGAACTAGACTCTGTGTGCACTGCACTGTGGTGCCGCGGTTTATTGTTCCTCTGTGTAGAGTTTGTAAGTTGTCAGGAAAAATCAATGCAAAATTCACTGAAAAAGTTTCAAGAATGTTTGGGCGGAAAAGGTAGTTAAAGAAGAGTGGTTGGGAAGTGTGTGTGTGTGTGTGTGTGTGTGTGTGCACATATTAGGGTGTTGAGGAAGGTGGGTTATGGGAGGAAGAAAGGAATTTTCTGTCTGCTGTGACTTATCAAATACCATTAGCCATGTCACAGAACAGAGTGGCATAGTATGTGCCCTTCGGCCCAGTGTAATGTGCCAGCCTTTTAACCTACTGCTTGATCATTCCTACACAGCCCATAATCCTCCACTTTTTCCATCCAAGTTCAAGTTCAATTATCATTCAATCATACATGACTATTGTCAAATGCAACAGCATTCCTCTGCCTATCCAGCTGCCTATCTAATAGTCTCTTTAATGTCCCTAATGTACCAGCCTTCAGCCCGACCTCTGGTAGTGCATTCCACACACTTAATACTCTGTAAATTAAAAAAACTACCTCTGACATCACCCCTAAATCTCCTTCCACTCACCTGACAAGCATGTCTTCTGCTGTTGGCCATTGTCGCCCTGGCAAAAAGCTGGCAGTCCCAAGATTTAACTCACATACTATATTTCACAGAATAAATCTCTGTATGTCTCCATGTATTTGTATGAACACTACTTCAAATTAACTATAAGGAAATATAGCCATCATAATAAATTAATTATATCATTGAAATGCATCCTTGGCTATTGTAAATGTGAGATATTTGTCATGAGAGCTAGTTTTTGACATATTACATAACTGTATGGGCTCCTGATCCTCAGTGTTTAACTCAAGCAGAAATACCTTCAGTCATGATTTAGATAACAGATGTTTGTGGAAAGTTTCAGTTACAATGTTCAGTTTGCAGATATTCTTTAATCTACATAGCACATATTGTGACAAATTGAGTTTTGTATGCAGCAAAGAACAGTCAAATTATCTTGGATCCCCCCAAAATTTCCTAATACTTAAGGCCAAAGAATCAGAATCAAAACATCAACAGCACATGTCGTGAAATTTGTCAACTTTGTGGCAGCAATACATGATAAATATAGGAAAAAAATTGAATTACACTAATATATATATATGATTATGAGGATACACAGTCCCCTTTTATTGTCATTTAGTAATGTATGCATTAAGAAATGATACAATGTTTTTCCAGAATGATATCACAAAAACACATGACAAACCTACTTAAAAACTAACAAAAACCACATAATTATAACATATAGTGACAACAGTGCAAAGCAATACTGTAATATGATAAGAACAGACCATGGCACAGTAAAAATCTCAGAGTCTCTCGAAAGTCCCATCATCTCATGTAGACGGTGAACCTCCAGCGCCGCCAACTTGCCGATGCAGCATCCCGGAAGCATCCGACCACAGTCTGACTCTCAGTCCGTCCAAAAACTCCGAGCCTCTGACCAGCTCTCCGGCACTGATGCACCGAGCACCATCTCTGCCGAGCGTTTCGACCCCGGCCCCAGCAACAGGCAATAGGCAAAGCCGAGGATTTGAGGCCTTCCCCTCCGGAGATTCTCGATTGCACAGTAGCAGCGGCAGCGAAGCAGGCATTTCAGAAGTTTCTCCAGATGTTCCTCTGCGCTTCTCGGCTGTCCCCATCAAATCCGGATTGATGCACAGCCCCTAGTTACATATAATCGATATTCATTCGGAACGGCCGCGCGCGCTGTGTCGCGCCACCATCTTCTCCTCCCTCCTCAATACTTTTGTATTGAAACTGTTAAGGCCACTAATGAGAGTATATTTATATTAAATAGTTAAATTTAAATAAATAGTGCAAAAACAAAAATTTAAAAAAAGTAGTGAGGGAGTGTTCATGGGTTTAATGCCCATTCAGAAATCGGATGGCAGAGGGGAAGAAGCTGTTTCTCAATTTCTGAGTGTGTACCTTCAGGCTTCTGTACCTCATTCCTGATGGTAACAATGAGAAGAGGGCATGTCCTGGGTGGTGGAGGTCCTTGATGATAGACACAGCCTTTCTGAGGCACTGTTCATTGAAACTGTTTTGGATACTACAGAGGCTAGTATCCATGATGGAAGTGACTGATTTTACCACTCTCTGCAGTTTACTCTGATACTGTGTAGTAGCGCCTCTCCCCCCCCACCCCATTACCAGACAGTGATACAGCCAGTCAGAATGCTCTCAACGAGATTTTTAGGTGATAAACCAAATCTCTTTAAACTCCAAATGTGATATAACCACTGTCTTGCCTTTTTTATAGCTGCATTGATATGTTGGGCCCAGGTTAGATCCTCAGAGATCTTGACACCCGGGAACTTGAAATTGTTCATTCTCTCCACAACTGATTTCAGTGAACTGAGAACAACATTCCCAAAGATGACCAACTTTAAGACGTCTGAATGAAAACGATCGCCCTTTCTCTCACTTGCAATATCCAGAAGTCAAACCAGAGGAATCAATTTATTATGTTGCACAAATTATTGATTAAAGAAGTATACTTTTGTATTGAAACTGTTAAGGCCGCTAATGAGCGGAAGCAACATTGGCTAAATTGATGTATCAGGAATCCTTCAGACAGAAAAACAGCTATGAAGGAGTTAACTAATCTGTGACAGGATCATTTAATTAACCAAATTTACATTCTTAATGCAACTGTAGTAGTGTAGTGACTAGCGTAATGCTATTACAGCATTGGGAGGTGGGGGACAGGGGTTGGAGTTCACAGTTCAATTCCAGTGAGGTCTGTAAAGAATTTGCACTTTCTCCCCATGAACTGCATAGGTTTCCTCCGGGTGCTCTGGTTTCCTCCCACAAACCAAAGATACAGGCACACCAATTAGTAGGTTAATTGGTCAGCGTATATTGTCCTGTGATTAAACTGAGGTTAAATAGGTAGGGTGCTGGGCAGTTCGGCCCAATGGGCCAGAAGAGTGTGTTCCATGCTGTATCTCTAAATAAAAATAAATACATAAACGGGTACTATTGAGAATTTTTTAAAGTAGTTTGACTATGTCTGAATGACACTAACATTCTTCAGAGAGTAAATGGACTCAGCTGAAGAGCAATAATATCAAACATCCATACAGCACAAAAATATTCAGTGCTGGTAATCTGTTTTAATTCAAGAGCCTTGCAAAGAGCTAATGCATTCTAATGATGATGTAGTATACATCTGATTTGGGTAATTTTGAAACATGGCTCGGTGGCAATGTTAAAGTCTAATAAGTTAACAACCTATATTTTGACAAGTGAAAGCTGGATTGGCAAAATAAATAAAAAGCGCTATGGCCTTCACAAAGTCAAGATCACTGGGGTAAGTATTTTGAAACTTGTTAACACCATAAGTTCAAAGTTACTTACATTTGTTGAACGATACTGTATATAGAAGATTGAGGGGGGATCTTATTGAAACATATAAAATCCTAAAGGGATTGGACAGGCTAGATGCAGGAAGATTGTTCCCGATGTTGGGGAAGTCCAGAACGAGGGGTCACAGTTTGAGGATAAAGGGGAAGCCTTTTAGGACCGAGATTAGGAAAAACTTCTTCACACAGAGAGTGGTGAATCTGTGGAATTCTCTGCCACAGGAAACTGCTGAGGCCAGTTCATTGGCTATATTTAAGAGGGAGTTAGATATGGCCCTTGTGGCTAAAGGGATCAGAGGGTATGGAGGGAAGGCTGGTACAGGGTTCTGAGTTGGATGATCAGCCATGATCATACTGAATGGCGGTGCAGGCTCAAAGGGCCGAATGGCCTACTCCTGCACCTATTTTCTATGTTTCTATAAATGTTGTTAATGTATTTTCAGAATTATTATGCAACATCATGATGGATCCCACCCACCATGCACATGGGCTGTTTGTCCCATTCCCGTCAGGGAAGAACCTACGTAACATCCACGCCAGGACCACCAGACTCAAAAATAGTAACGTTCCCCAAGTCGTCAGGCTGATCACCACCTCCACCCACTCACCCACCCCACCACCGTTACCTTATCATGTCCTGTCAGAGTCACCTTGTGGACAGACACTCCTGTATCTAGCTTTCATGTACATACAATCAGTCAATGCATATAAGCTATCTTCTGTCTTTATATTTTTTGTTTTTGTTATTGTGTACTTTATAATTATTTTGTATTTTTATTGCTGCATCAGATCTGGGTGAGCAACCATTTTGTTCTCCTTTACTCATGTACACTGACAAACGACAATAAACAATCTTGAAACTTGAGTTTTGTTTTAGACGTACTCTTCTTAAGGTACTCTTCTGAAAACTGTGCACTAATGTTCCTTCTCTTCTTATTGATTCTGTGATGCACATTATTAGTCATGTGTCTCTTCCTATCAAAGGGTCAAATATTTCAGCACAAACTTTTCCATGTAATGGACATCTAAGCAGTAGCTTATAATGATGCATCATCACTGATGATCAGAATAATTTATTCATTGCTTTTTACTACAGCACTGCTGAATTCGACAGCATTCAATGCTAAGGTAAGTCGGATAGGTGTCTACTCTTTTATATCAAACTACAACAGTGCTAAGAGGACCCCTACTGCACCAACATCACATTTTTCCCTTTATTTTCTGTACTGTTTTTCCTGGATTAGTTTTCAGCAAAATAAACTGCACTATGGGCTAAATTATTTCAAGGGCATGTTCAAATCAGCAGATAAAAAACATTGGGCTTACCTATTTTCCCCCCATTTGGAAACAATTATATGAGTTTTACACGATGGTTGCCTTCCCAGTAAAACCCGACCTTAACAGCAACAGAAGGGCATGCTAAATTCAATCTAACAATACCAGTACATAAATTCAGTGGCTACTTCATTAGCTACACCTGCTCATTCATGCAAATATCAAATCAACCAACCATATGGCAGCAACTCAATGCATGTAGACATAGTCAAGACATTCAATTGTTCAAGCATCCCATTGGGGTAGAAATGTGATCTAAGTCACTTTGACTGCGGAGTTATAGTTGGTGCCTGATGGGGAGGTTTGAGTATCTCCTGGGATTTTCATGCACCACAGTCTTTAGAGTTTACAGCGAATGGTGTGAGAAACAAAAAAAAACATCTAGTGAGTGGCAATTCTGCGGGTGAAAGTGCCTTGTTAATGAGATGGGGGCAGATGAGAATGGCCAGACTGGTTCAAGATGACAGGAAGGTGACAGTAATTCTACAACTAGTGGTGCACAGAAGAGTACAAATGCACAACACGTTGAACCTTGAAGTGGATGGGCTAAAGAGGCAGAAGGCCACAAACATACACTCAGAGGCATTGTATTAGATATAGGAGGTGCTTTTTTATATTTTTAGTTACCACTCAGTAGAAAGGATTGCACAATTAATAATTCTATTCTAAATCAAGCTTTTAAAGTGCAGATATTGGAGTGAATTCATAACAAGATGACCAAGTACTGCATGTAAAAAAAACCTTGAAAACAATATGGCTGGCAATGCAATGCATGGAGCAAACTGATACAAGACCCTAGTCCTGAAAAATCAGTGCCCTGGTACGAACTTGCCTGCATTGCTTCCACATTAAAGACGCAAATTACATCTATTCTTCTCCCTCAAGCAGCCATCAACAACCAGCACTTTCCAAAAACTGGAAATGTTACTGTAGTTTGTCAGTGAAAGGCAAGGACAGATTTACAGCAAAGAATTTTTCAGTTCAAAGACTGAACAAGTATTGAAGAACCACTGATGCAAGTAAAAAACAAGTGAAGCCTATAAATCTCGTACAATGACATTTCTGTGACCTAATGTGGAATTTTAGAAAGTAAAACCAATTTAAAAGAAAAAAAACCTAGCCTCTTAGCCATGCTATTTCATAATGTATTTTCAACTGATCCATAATTCTAAACATTGAGACTTGCCCAGGTATTGCTATGCATCAGAAGATAATACTCACTGGTAGTAGTTTTAGCACTGATTAATAACTTTGCTCTTAATTGCATCTCTAAATGTATTTTTAAACTTCACCAATCAGATTTCCACTCTTCTCAGAAACTGTTAGAACCCAAGATGCAACATCTTGTGCAAATGACCAAAAAGTGCCAATTTTCACCTCTGACTGTAATGTCAGCCCTGTTTTTTAACACTCTTTGCCTGAAGCTCTTAAGTTTCTTCCTAAATTTCTCTACTGCTCTTCTCTTTAAAAGCAGCCACTTTGACCAAGTTTCAGTCAACAGGTTTGCTATCTCCTTATTGATAATAATCATTAACCACTTTGGGTAAATGGCATGTTAAAAAGCTTTAAATTTCTGCGTGTGTATACTTGATCCAACACTAGCCTCTTTGTTTGTAGCATAAAGTGTATAACCAAAAGCCACAACATACTAGAATAATCATCAATTGAGGTTGAAAGTGAATAAGACTAATTTGGAAATGATTGAACTGATTCTATACCTTACTAAAAATTCTCTCATCCACACTCCAAACAGATTCTCACACCATTATTTTTTATTTTCATAATTAGCTGCTCTAGTGGTTTGCCACAAGCAGATATTGTTTGCTGCAATGAACAACTTTTAATGCAACACAGAGATAAAACTTCCTTAGTCGATGATGATATAGGCGCATATATTTGATTCATTGGTAATTCCAGAGATGATGGTATTGCTCCTGTGCCTTCATCAAATACTATGATAGGATGTGAACACTGGAAATAGATAATTCTAAAATCATTTGATGGCAGTTCATCTTAATCCTGTCTTAAATTGATGTCCAAACAGATAGAGCCATAGAAAAGTACTGCACAGAAACAGGCCTTTTGGCCCATCTAGTCCACACCAAACTATTTAAACTGCCTACTCCCATCGACCTGCACCATAGCCCTCCGTATCCCTATTATCCATGTACCTGTACAAACTTCTCTTAAATGACGAATTCAAGCTTGCATGCACCACTTGCGTTGACAGCTCATTCCACACTCTCACCACCCTCTGAGTGAAGAAGTTTCCCCTCATATTGCCCTTAAGCTTTTCACCTTTCACCTTTAACCCATGACCTCTAGTTGTGACCCAACCCCAGTTGAAAAAGCCTGCTTGCATTTGCCCTATTTATACCCCTCATAATTTTGTGTGTCTTTATCAAATCTCCTCTCAGTCTTTTACATTCCAAGCATAAACTTCCATCAGCAATTGCAATAAGCAACAAAAACCCCAATTAGAAAACAGAATGGTACAGCAACAAGTCTTTCAGACCACAGTTTTTTAGCACATTCATGGCATGCACCACTCTGTGTAAAGGAACTTGTCCCAACATCTTATTTGAACTTGCCCCCCTCACCTTAAATGTACGCCCTCTGCTAGTAAACACTTTGACCCCAGGAAAAAGAAACCAGCTGTCTACTCTATCTATGCTTAGAAATCTCTATCAGATCTCCCGTCAGATCCCTCTGAAAGGATGATCTCCCCTCAGCCACTCCAGAGAATATAATCCAAGTTTGTCCAACCTCGCCTTAAAGTCCTCTAACCTAGGCAGAATCTCTCTCCAAAGCCCCAACATCCTTCCTATAAATAGGTGGCCAAAACTGTATGCAATACTTCACATTCAGTCTTCTAGAATTTTATAAAGTGGCAGCATAATTCCCCAACTCTTGAACTCAGAGTTTCGATTAATAAAGGCAAATATGCTATATGCATTTTCTCTCCTGGAACAGTAATCCTGACACTCCGGAGAGTAAGTAGCCCTATTGGTCCTAGTTCTGACATTAAAATAAATAGTTCTTGGATTAGGCATTGCTGGAGCAGGAAGATGTTAACATGGAGATGGTGAGCATACACAGCCTGAATTTTTTATATTGTTAAATTTAATGGATGGAAGATCAAAGACTGTTGGATCACAATATTCTCACAAAGACTTTATTTAAATGTCATTCAAACTGGTACAATATGTTGATCTAAAATAAGATTGAACACACTTCTGAGTACATACTTACATGGCATTCAAAGAATGCAAGCAAATTGTTCTCGGTGTTTTGGGAGCTGTTTTACATTGTTTCATTAACCATCTCCTCAGGTTTTGGTGAAACCAGTTTTAAAGTTTATTGTTTTCTGACAGTAGTACATGAAAAACATAGTTAGAATTATTCTGTAGACACTAGAAATTCTGCAGGTGCTGGAAACCTGGAGGAACACTCACAAAATGCTGCAGGAACTCAGCAGGCAGCTTAGACAATTGAAAATAAAATCGTGGTTATCGATAGGATAGTGAGGGAGACAAATGACTAAATTTGTGACTGGAAAGAGGGCGCACCTTTCATAAAAGTAATCTGACTGAACCTGTTATGGAGTTGAGCCTCAAGGCCTTGAGTGCTGATAGGCTGATCCACACTTTCAGGTGAAATTTGCGAGGGCAGGCAAAGCCCTGCCAGAAAATTCCTCTGCGACCTTTGAAGGAGGGCAAAGCTGTCACGAATGGGCCTTGTTTTGCTGCTCGTTGTTTTCTGTTGTTCTGCCAAGCATTGGGGATATTCTATGTTGGCACTGGAATATGCAGTAGCTCTTGTGGGCTGCCCCCAGCACATCCTCGTGTGTGTTGGTTGTTAATGCAAACAATGAACTTGACTGTATGTTTTGATGTACACATGATAAATAAACTTGAATCTTGAAGCCACCCTCAGTTTTGCTGCTTAAATCTGCTAAGCGGTTTAATGCTTCCAAATAACCCCAGACATTCGGGCAGGTCATATTGTACAGGGCAGTTGAACTTGTCAGTATTTTTGCAGAGAACTGCCAGCAAACCCTAGCAAAGTCAGGGCAATCGTAAAACTTTGTACTTTAGTTTTAAAATCCTCAACTGCTGCGATTTTCCATCACAACTGTATCAGAGTAAAAAAAAATCAGATGACTTTAAAAGGTTATATTTTGCCTCAACACTGGGACTTTAAAACCAAATGGGTTTAGGTGAGGAGACATCAAAGATCAACTTTATTCACCGTATACACTTACATGTATTAGGAATTTGCTGTGGTGTGTTGGTCAGGGCATGACATGCCACAAAAACACCACAATTCAAAATTATAAAGAGTAATGTATTATATAAAAATAAAGTTGGTTAAAGTACAGAATAAATGGAACAAAATGTGCATAAATTATACCAGCATATATTTACAATGCAAGCAGCATTATACATAGTGGCCAAAAGTGTTTACAGTGCAGTGACTGAGGTAACAGATAGAGAGGGTTGGGAGGGGTGGGAACTAGAATGGTTGATCAGATTTACTGCCTAGGGAAAAAAGTTAATAATAGAGTGAAGCTGTTGTTTTAATACTTCCAATTGTCTTAATAAGAAACATTTAGAAACTCAAGAAAAGGGGATGAGTATAGAATACATTTAAGTGGGTGCTTCCTGGAACGTGCAGACTCGGTGCGCTGAAAAGTCTGTCCCCATACTCTAAGACTTTGAAAGAGCATGGTTTGGAATAGAGAGAACAATAAGTAGAGTGTGACAGGGCTTAAACAATAGAGGAAAAAGCAGTGTAAAGCAGAGTAAAATGGTATTGTTATAAATAAAAGCTGTTAATCTGAGAGCATGACATTTTCATAAAAAAGATCACTGAATTGGTGCCACAAATAACAATGAATAGGGCTGTTACAATAGCCAGCACAGGTTCATGCTTACTCAGTGACAACCCAGGACTTGTACCGAATACTCCAGAGTACTCGATAGTTTCAGAACTCGGTCAGAATGCAAGGTGGGTGTGCATTGCTTTGATGAAGGACAGTAATGAGGAAGAATCTTGGCTCAGGGGATCAAGAAAGGGAGCTAGCTTGGGTGGGTTTATGTAATAACTACGGGATTTGTCAAATCGATCTGTAGCCTACCAAAGGTAGCTGTAGTGTTGGGTGGGAATAATGGGTTGTCAACAGCAAGGGAAAGCAATAATACTGTTGGATCCAGTGATGTTGATCCAGAGGCTTTTTGGAAGTCTTGTAATTATAGCTCTTTTATTAGATGTTCATAGTAATAATGGTTGTTGTGATGCATCCACTATGGTAGTGTTGTGGGTAGTGCTGTCGTTCTCACTTTCTGATTCCACCACTGGCTAGCACTAATGTGAAAAGGAGAGCTGAACGTGCAAGTCTCTACCCTACCAGTACATAGTCTCTCCAACATCAAGCCTCATGCAGTGCCTCCTCGCGGCAGCACACGGAAATTGAACTCCTTTCGGACTCAGGCTGAACTACAGAGGACGGGGAGGAGGCCTGGCCCCTGCACATGTAGCACACAGGCCCTTTGTTGTGTGGATGTGCCCTGGTGCTCGTGAACCAGATCTTCAGCTATGTATAAGTAACCCCACTGCCTTGTGGGCAGTCTCGGGAGAGACGAAGGCTACGGGAGGAAACCCAGACAGAAAATCTGGTGTGGCGCCTCTACGGCAGCAGAACATCATTGAACATCCTCCCGGCAGCTCCTGCGGCCAAGCTGGTGCCAAATGTATTGCTTCATAAGCTTTCCTTTGGACTACATTCGTGAGGGCAGGAGAGGGATCTTGACAACTGGGCATCTCAAGATCCTCATACCTTCCGCCCAGGCTTGTAGTGATGATCATCATCACCCTTTGTCCTTCGAGACAGATAGATGCCAACCATAGCAATAAAAAAAACAGTAACCGTCAGCCTGAGAGAGAGAAAGTGAAGGAGGAGAACAAAGAAAAGGCAAAGAACGAATAAGTCGTGGTAGTCTTATAGTCTGATACTAAAAATCTGGTTTAGTAGAGAGAAAAAGCACTTTCTAGTGATAAGCAACCTGTGAAATAGCCAGATTCAATGGCATGACAAAGGTTGCAGATAAACTTCTAGAAAAATACAGAATCAGCTATGCTACAATTAGTGAAAATCACTGAACAATTACACACATATAGGCAATCACATAAAACTTATAAGCAAGTAAAGTAACAAGAAAAATAACTACTTTGCACTCTAATCCAACAACACTGGATCAGGAACAACTGAACTGGAAAACATGGTATGGACTACAAGCTCACAGAATGCATTTGATTCACTTTATCTGAATAATAAGTTCTGAGTGATCCAATCAGGATACAGCATGTAGCAAGGCAGTATTTATGAGTAATCAGAAAACTATTATTGATCCTACAGGGGAGAGTAATAACATGATGAATTTCAAATTCTGTTTGAGAATTTTAAACTTAAGTGAAGGTAACTCCAAAATTTTCTAACAATTTTCTGGCTTTACAAAATTCCACAACTTTTGTTTATATAATTTTAGAAACAAAGAATAAGTAAATATTTTATTAAAATATAGACTGAGAGTCAACTAAATATAACAATAAAAATAAATCATGAACTTTTGTAAATAATGCAAAAATCAGTACAGTACCAAAATATATTGAGCAGAGGCAGTAAGGAAATGAAAGAAATATTTGGAGATACAAAACGCAGAAGATGTTGGAACTGGAGCAACAAACAATCTGCTGGGGAACTCAGCCAGTGGAGGAACACTTGTGGGGGAAAAGGCTATGTTTACATTTCGAGTTAAAACCTGCCTCAGTCTAGAATTCTTCCAGGAGATTGTTTGTTACTGTTGGGAGATTTGCTTTGTATGTACCTTCATAATAGGAGTCATTAATCGTATTCTTATTAATTATGTATCAGTAGGTAACAGAGCAACACAGAAAGGTTGAGTAAGTTAATATTACTGGAGAAAAAGCAATAGGTAAACAAATGAGACTTGGGCTTTAAAATCCTTGGGCATACTTAACTACAATTTGAAAATGGGTGATGTTTGCACCATTGGATGGGCTAGCTCTGATCTCCCATTATTCCCTAGATTCCTGAAAGATTCCAGCAGATGGGAAAGCAGCAAAAATTTCACACTTCTTCAGAAAGGATGCAGAGAAAAAGCCGAGAGCCACAGATCAGATTGGCTGACAGGCAAAAGGCAAAGTGTGAGAATAAGGGTTTTTTTTTCCTGGTTGGCAGCTGGTGACTAGTGATGTTCCACAGGAGTCAGAGTTGGGCCCATTATTTTCACGTTATTTACAAATGATCTGGATAATGAAAATGAAGGTGTTGTGGCCAAATTTGCAGGTGATACAATGATAGGTGGAGGAGCAGGTAATGTTGATGAAACAGAGGGTCTGCAAAAGGACTTGGACCAATTAGGAGAATGGTCAAAGAAGCGAAAAATAGAACATAGTGTAGAGAAGTGTATGGCAATGCACATTGGTTGAAGGAATAAAGCCATAGACCATTTTTTAACTGGGCAGCAAACTTAGAAATCGGAATCAGTGCAGGATTCTGTAAAGGTTAACTTGCAGGTTGAATTAGTAGTAAGGAAGAAAACGGCAACGTTAGCATTGATTTTGAGAGTATATAAGAGCATGGATGCGATGCTGAGGCTTTATGACGCTTTGGTCAGACCACACTTGGAGTATCGTCAGCAGCTTTGGGCCCAATATCTAAGAAAGGATGTGCTAGCACTGGAGAGGGTCTAGCGGATGTTTGCAAAAATTATCCTGGAAATGGAAGGGTTAATGTATGAGGAGTGCTTGATGGTACTGCACCTGTTCTCACTGACGTTTAGAAGAATGAGTGAGGATTTCATTGAAATCCACTGAATATTAAAAGGCCTGAATAGAATGGACGTAGGGAGGATGTTTCCAATAGTAGAAAAAGTATAGGAACAGAAGGGACAGCCCCAGCATAGAAGAACATCCCTTTAGAACACAAATCAGGAGGAATTCCTTCAGCCAGAGGGTGGTGAATCTGTGGAATTAATTGTTATAGATGGCTGTGGAGACCAACTCATTGGATATATTTAAAGCAGAGACCGATAGGTTGTTGATTAGTAAGGGTGTCCAAGATTATGGGGAGAAAGCAGGAGAATGGTAGGGAAAATAAATCAGCCACGATCAAGTGGTTCTGCTCCAGTGTCTTATGGGCTCAAGCTAATATCAATCATTGGGAAATTACTGTATATTACTGATGGTAAGCAATGTCAAATCACTTAGAAAAGCACTGCATGGTTAAGCAAAGTTGGCATGGTTTTAAGAATGGGAAATCATGTTTAAATTCATTATTATTATTTTATGAAGTTGGAATTAACCATATAGATGAGGGAAGCTAATGGATTTAGTGTACCTGGTTGTTCAAAAAAGTATTAGCTAAATTGTAATATATAACATTACAACAAGAGGAATAATTACACAATATCCTGCAGAGTTAGTCCAGATATATGTTGACTTTGAGTCTCCCTTCACGAGTGCTCCCTGAGTTGCTGGGTTTCCCCAGAGCTTTTAGTGTTGACAATAAATAATTCAATTGGCTACACACAAAATGGCTGAATGAATAAGACTGGAGTCTTTCAATGGCCTTTGGCAATGCAAATTCCAGAGACAATGGGGGAGGGCAAAGGAAAAAGTTGAAAGTAAAAACAGAGATTATAAAACAATTGTTGGATATGGGTCCAATTAAAGGAGAGCAAGTATTGGATTACTGGTGGATGAATTAAATACTGAGGTCAAGTTAAGTTCTGAACAATTTTTATCTTCAGAAAGATGAACGTGAGGAACTCATGCCCCTCGTTTTGTACTGACTATCTCCTCTCTCATCTTTCCATTCAGATGAAAGAATAAACAAATATACATTGAAGATGTAAAGCGAATATGGATTATAATCTAAACCTAATCAGAAGACGAGAATCAATTTCATTATATGCTGAGGTATTACAAGAGATCAGGTTACAAGGGCAGCAAGCCAAAGGTCGCTTATAAAGCAGTCATCGATACTCACATATGCTTTAGGACCAAATGGTTATCCATCATTAAGCAGTGGAGTATTAACGAATTAAATCAGAGGAAGAGTCATCCTCTTTGCCTCTAATTCCTGCCTTCTAAATTTTGGCACAGAGTTGGGAATAAGGAATTCCTTTTTTCCTGCACAGTAAAGCATATATCCCGGGAAAAAGAAAATAAGGTTCATATTTTATTTTGAAAAAACTTCAAACATTTTTTAAGAAAACATTTAAAATTCAAAGTAAATTTATTATCAAAGTATGCAAAAGACTTTTGCACACTAGTTATTTTATATACATTTTGTTTTGGATGATGCACTCACACTCTGCAGAAGTGCAGAGATTTCAGGTAAAATCTGCTCTTTTCCAAATACTCCTCCTGCTTCCACGTCAACAGCACAGAACAGTCAGGTAATCACCAAGGCATAAAGGAAATTGTTGCTATTACAGGAGATAAAGATCCTTGGAGATTCTAGTTAATGCAGTTTAATAGAGTACAGTTTCAACCCCAAATTTAGTTACATCGGCTTCACGACCAGACGCAAAACCAGTAAGCAAAGGTACTATCAGAATTAGTGGTTCATTCATGATATCTGTACTTCAAGTTTGCATTCTCTTTAACAATGACAAATTCTATTAGGTTTCACTGAAAACCAGTGACCCAGTATACCCTGTGACTATTAATAATGTGCTGCTTTATGAAATGAAAAACATAAACATGAATTCTGAAATATATATATTATCAGACAGCCACATATTTGTTCCTTGGCTTCAATTGGTTAATATCTAATTGAGTTTGAGATTAGGAAGTTTTAAGCTGCAAAGACATAAATGGGGCAATTTTATCAATTTAAGCAATTTCTAATGAGTTCAGGTCCACAGTGTAAATCTGTCTACAATTCAACACTAATTGCCATTAATCTTCTATTCTGACATAGGCCACAAGGATGGCAAGGTTGCAAATGGATAGATTTAGATTGTTAATTGGATGAAGCTTTTCATAAGAAATGTCGCTTGGGTGTAGTGGAGAGAATTCAGCTTTGCATGTAACCAGTGTTCATCCAGTCCTTCAGTCTATGTAGAAACAATAGCAAAGTGCATCAGAGGCACAAGTGGTACTGCAGATGTTGGAAATCTACAGCATTACAGACAATGTGCTGGAGGAGCTCAGCAGGTCAGGCAGCATCTATGGGTGGGAATAAACAGTCAGTGTATCGGGTCGAGACCCTTCATCAGGACTGAAAAGAAAGGGGGAAGAAGTCAGAATAAGAAGGTGTGGAGTTGGCGGATGATAGGTGAAACTGGAAGCGGGGGAGAAGTAAAGAGCTGGGAAGTTGATTGGAGGAAGAGATAAAGGGCTGGAGAAGGGGGTATCTGATAGGAGAGGACAGAAAAAGAAAGGCCATAGAAGAAAGGGAACGGGGAGGAGCAGCAGAAGGAGGTGATGGGCAGGTAAGAAGAGAAGGTGTAAGAGAGAAACAGAATGTGGAACAGTGGAGGTACAAGTGCAGTTTGCTGGAGTCTGCATCAAAGAAGCAAAGGGCTGGAGGAACTCAGCGGGTCAGCGAACATCCGAGATAGGAAGTAGACAGTCGACATGTCGAGTTGAAATCCCTCCATCTTGACTGAACGACAGAGGGGAGAGAGTCAGTAAAAAGAGGTGATGGGAGGGGATGGAGCAAGATTGGGCAAGCAAGCAATACTGGCATCTGTATTAGTTTATTCTTGACACATGCAGCAAGATACAGTGAAAAGCTTGACTTACATATTGAATATAAGGATCAAATTGGTATGCAGTGTGTTGAGCTGGAATAAGGCAAAACAAAAACAATAAAGAGGAAAGTGTAAAAGCCACTGCAGTGCAGGTAAATGATAAAGCGTAAGATCAAAATGAGGTGGACTGAGAATCAAAGAGTCCAGCTTATCGTACGAGAGGTCTTTTCAACAGTGGTACAAGGCTTCAAGCCTTTGTATCTTCTGCCTGATGGGGAAGGGGAGAAGAGAGAACGTGGATTGAGGGGAGGGGCAATAAGCTTTGGAGGAGGGAAATGGCAACAATGGTGATGGGTCCGAGTGAAAAGAGCTGCAGATAATTGAATCAAGATTCAAGTTTAGTTGTCACATGTACATCCATCAAAACAGTGAAACGAACTGCTTGCATTAATGATAACATAGTGACATGGTAGCATAGCGGTTAGCGCAACAGTTTTACAGCTTGGGGTGTCGGACTTTAGAGTTCAATCCCGGCTTCTTCTGTAAGAAGTTTGTATGTCCTCTTCACGGAATGCATGGGTTCTTCTAGGTGCCCTGTTTTCTCTCCACAGTCCAAAGACATACCAGTTAGTGGGTTAATTGGTTATTGTAAATTGTGCCATGGTTAGGCTAGGGTTAAATTGGGGGTTGCGCGGTTGCTGGCAACACAGCTCAAAGGGCTGATTCGGCACTGTATTGCAAAATAAATAAATTCACTGGGGGCAGCCTGCAAATGTTACTCCACATTCTGGCACCAACAGAGCATGGCCACTTTGCTCGTCAGAACAAGACAGAACACAAGAAGCAACAAGACAACCACAGCAAAAACAAGTCGAGTTCCTCCCTCCCACTCATGCGCTTGCACAGCCCTCTATCCTCAGGAAAGGCTTCCAGCCTCAAGTGGACATGGACTCTGGCCAGTGATGGCTGATAGGAAGGAAAATGGGGGTGGACATTATAGAGTTGGGGGTGGGCAGATTGAAACAATGGGGAGGAGTGCAAGAGACCCAGTGGAGCCCATGTCTTTGCACTGGCCATTTTCCCGTGACTCTTTTAGACCAGATGAAAAAGTTCAACATGAAATGTCGACAGCTTACTTAGCTCCAAGGCACTGCCTTGGGAAAAACAGCCAACACAATCAAAGGTCACAATCACTCCAGGCATTCTCTTTTCCCTCCCGTCTCATTGGGCAGAAAGCACCTACCACCAGGCTCAAGAACAGCTTCTATAAGACTATTAAACTAACAACTTGTACAATAAGATTGATTCTTGACCTCACAATCTACTTTGTTTTGACCTTTCACCTTACTATCTACACTTTCTCTGTAACTATAATGCTATATTTTGGATTCTGGTTCTGCTCTTCTCGTATCCTTATTATTCTGATGTGATGAAGTGATCTGTAAGGATGGCAAGCAAAACAAAGTTTTTCACTGTATCTCTGTACGTGACAATAATGAACCAATTTAACCTGTAAGCTGGGTATTCTACACAATGAAGAACAAACTAACCAAACTTAGTAACAGGTTTATTATCACTGATGTATGTCGTGAAATTTGTTATTTTGTGTAAGCAGTACAGTCAGTACCAGAAGCGAGGATCAGGCCTGTTCTGCTCTCAACTCCGTGATATTTACTCAGCTCCGCACTGAACTAAGGCTGTGGCCTGCTCTAGGCTTTGTGCTTGTGGACTTGCTTTTCATTCTGAATGCTATTTGCTTACTTTTATTGTTTACACAGTTTGTTTTTTTTTCTCTCTGTACATCGGGTGTTTGACAGCCTTTTTTAAATGGGTTCTTTTGGGTTTCTTTGTTTTGTGGCTGCCTGTAAGGAGACAAATCTCAAGGTTGTATTATGTTTACATAATTTGAAATTAAATGTACTTTGAACTTTGCAAGACATAAAGAATACTATATGTTAAAAAAAAGAAACAAATAGTACAAAAGATGAATAACAGGGTCGTGTTCATGGATTGATCAGAAATCTGATTGCAGACGGGAAGAAGCTGTTCCTAAAATATTAAGTGTGGGTCTTCATGCTCCCGTACTTCCACCCTGATGGTAGTAACGTAAAATTAGGTATCTTTTACGACGTAGAACGAAACTAACCTATTCTCCAACACCCTTGTTCCCTGGCCTCACAAAAATATTACTTCTTTCAATGAAAAGTATCAAAATAGATTTCAGACAAAGTATCATGTGCATCTGGAGATATAAAGATCTCACTGTATGAGGACATATAATATTAAATCAAATTTTTATACTATGAAATTCAGTTTAGCACTTTTGTCAAACTTGCCAGCGCACAAGATGATTTTTTTTTTGGATACCTTCATATCTTCAAATATTTTGTCCTTGAACAAGTTTGCTGCATGGAGCTGATGTTAATTTACCATGGTATATAGGAATATGGCACTGGCAGAGAGGATTAACCTTTTGGAAAATTTAGATCAAGAGGATTTAATAGGATACAAGTTTGAAATATATTATTGGAATATTTTCAAAATTGAGATATCATAAATCATAAATTGGAATATAAATGCAAAACTTACTATAGAGCAGTTACATGGTAGAACAAAATAGGCTTTACTCTTTGGAGCGAAGGAGGATGAGAGGTGATTTGATAGAAGTGTCTAAGACGAAAGGAGATATATATAGAGTGGATAGCCGTGTTTCTCCAGGGCAGAAATAGCTAAGAAGATGAATGGTATGTTATCCAATCACAAACAAGAGAAAGTCTGCAGACACTGGAAGTCCAAGCAAGACACACAAAATGCTGGAGGAACTCAGCAGGACAGGCATCGTCTATGGAAAAGAGTACAGTCGATGTTTCAGGCCGAGATCCTGGGTCTTGGCCCAGAATGTCAACTGTACTCTCTTCCGTAGATGCTGCCTGGCCTGCTGAGTTTCACCAGCATTGTGTGTGTGTGTGTGTGTGTGTGTGTGTGTGTGTGTGTGTGTGTGTGAGATTGTGTGTTAGGTATGCTGGCCTTTGTTGGTTAGTGGATTGAATAAAGAACTGCAAGATAGTGTTACAAGTCTACAAAAGTCTGGTTAGACTATACATGGAGTTTTGTGTATAGTTCTGGTCACGCCATTAGAAAAAGCATGTGGAAGCTTTTGAGAGGGTGCAGTGCAGATTTACCAGAATGCGGTGTGATTTAGAGAGCATGTCTTTGAGGAAAGATTAGGCAAACTGGGACTTTTCTCTTTGGAGTGAAAGGCGATGAGAGGTGCAAGATGATAGAAGGCATAGATAGTGAGGATAACCAGGGCTTCTCTCCCCCTGGCTAATCTGAAAGGGCATAATTTGAAAGTGATTGAAGGAAAGTATGGGGGGATGTCAGAGGTAGTCTTTTTTTTAAACACAGAGCGATGGGTGCATGAAGAGCACTCCCAGGGTGGTGGTAGAAGTGGATACTTTGGGGAGATTTAAGAACCTCTTAAAGAGGCACATGGATGAAAGAAAAATGGAAGAATACTGTATGTGGTAGGGAAGCATTAGATTGTCCTCAGAGCAGGTTAAAAAGTTGGCACATCGTGGACTAGTTTACAACAGCAAATGTTGCAGATGCTGGAAATCTGAAATTAAAATAGAAAATACAGCGAACGGTGAGTCTATTGAAAGAGAAACAGATTTAATGTTTCAGGCTAAATTCATTACAATTACAGCCTTGAATTAGTTTTTCAGATTGCTTGTTATGAGATTTGAGTTTAAGTATGGACGCTTTTTAAGAACCAGCCATATTTATCTTTTCACAGGCAATGACTTCAATTGCCTGTGCAAGACCATCTTGGCTCAATTATAAGTTATAGAGGATTGTACATTTAGGCCCCATTCCAATATCTAAGCGATATCTCAGAAGAGATCATTTGTGCAGTTACGAGGGAGCGTTCCGTTCACTGAGATGTTATGGCATTACATTAAGGGCCTAAGAAGTAAACAGTAAGCAGAGGTCCCATCGATATTTACTTATGAGATACAGCATAGAACAGGTCATAGCAGCCCAACGAGCTGTGTTACCCAGCCATTTAACCCTAGATTAATCACAGGACAATTTACAATGAGCAAATAACCAATCAACTGACAGGTCACTGGAATCTGAGATGGTGCCCACATGTTCGTGGGGAGGACATACATACTCCTTATGGACGTCATCAGAATTAAACTCCGAATCAGTATCCCTCACAGGGGCTGGGCTTGGGACTGTCTCTCCCAGGGTAGGCCACATCTTCCACCCTGCGGGGACGCAGGGTCCTGGTAGTGGGTGCAGCCGCATCGTCACGCTCCCTCTCTACCTGCACATCTTGTCCCAGGGGCAACAGGTGATTCCGATGAAGAATCTTGACAGGCCCCTTTCCATCCTCGGGCCGCACCCGGAAAACCGGTAGGTTTGGCATCTGACTCTTCACCACATAGGGCGTGGCTGCCCAGCGATCAGCCAGCTTGCGTTTTCCCGGTAATCCCAGATTCCTGATGAGAACTCAGTCTCCCGGCAGGAGTTGAGAGAACTTTACTTTCTGGTCGTACCTCCTCTTATTTTCTTGATTCTGCCGGGCGGCAGCCTCCCCGGCCAACTCGTAAGCTCTTTTCAGTTCCTGCCTCGTATCAGACACATACTTCAAGTAAGGCTTCGGCGACACCTCACCACATTAGTCCCGAAACAAAGGTTGATGGGCAAACTTGCCTCACGCCCAAACATAAGATAATAGGGTGAGTAGCCAGTAGCTTCGTTGCGTGTACAGTTGTAACAGTGAACCAGATGCCCAAGCACTCCAACAATTCTGTTTGCTGATCTCCAGAGTCCCGAGCATGTCTAATAGCGTCTGATTGAACCTTTCCGGCTGGGGATCACCCTGCGGATGATAGGGTACGGTCCTCGATTTCTCAACCCCCAGCATGCCCAGCAACTCATAGATGAGTTTGCTCTCAAAGTCTCGTTCCTGGTCACTATGGAAGACCATAATGCACAAAATACTTCTTCCATAGCACTTTTGCCACTGTAGTCGCCCTCTGATCCTTGGTAGGAAAAGCTTGAGCATACCTGGTGTAGTGGTCCAAGACATTCACTGTGTTGCTGGCATCGGGTTCAATGGACAGGAAATCCATACACACTGGGTCCAAAGGCCCCGCACTCTGCAAGTGGGACAAAGGGGCAGCCTGCTCGGGCAGCGTCTTCCGCCGTATGCAACGAGTGCAGGACTTGCAGTACTCTTCAACCTCCGTCCTCATTTGGGGCCAGTAAAACCAATCCTTGAGCAATCCCTAGGTCTTTTCCACCCCCAAATGTCCAGAGTCATCATGGAGGGACTTCAACACAACCTTCCGATACTTCTCCAGCAGGACCAGCTGCCAACACCCAGGTTGGTCCGGGGGTGACGTTACCCGGTATAACATCTGGTTCTTCAACCTCAACCGGTGCCATTCTTTTAGTAACAGGGACACGGAACCGTGCTAAGCCTTCCCCACCCGTGTCACATCCCCCTCTTCCACGGCATGCTAGACCAGGCCAATGTCCAGGTCATCTCGCTGAGCAGCGGCCATTTCCCTTAACCCTGGCAGCTGCGTGGTCTTCAGGGCAGTCATGTCACAGTACACTAGGGGCAGAGTGTCATTGGATGCCCCCAATGAGTCCACTGCTTGATAGTCATAGTCATACTTTATTGATCCCGGGGGAAATTGGTTTTCGTTACAGTTGCACCATAAATAATAAATAGTAATAAAACCATAAAGAGTTAAATAGTAATATGTAAATTATGCCAGGAAATAAATCCAGGACCAGCCTATTGGCACAGGGTGTCTGACCCTCCAAGGGAGGAGTTGTAAAGTTTGATGGCCACAGGCAGGAATGACTTCCTATGACGCTCTGTGTTGCATCTCGGTGGAATGAGTCTCTGGCTGAATGTACCACAGACTCGTAGAACATCCTCAGCATTGTCCGGCAGATGTTAAAGGACCTCAGTCTCCTCAGGAAATAGAGACGTCTCTGACCCTTCTTGTAGACAGCCTCAGTGCTCTTTGACCAGTCCAGCTTATTGTCAATTCGTATCCCCAGGTATTTGTAATCCTCCACCATGTCCACACTGACACCCTGGATGGAAACAGGGGTCACTGGTACCTTAGCTCTCCTCAGGTCTACCACCAGCTCCTTAGTCTTTTTCACATTAAGCTGCAGATAATTCTGCTCACACTACGTGACAAAGTTTCCTATCGTAGCCCTGTACTCAGCCTCATCTCCCTTGCTGATGCATCCAACTATGGCAGAGTCATCCGAAAACTTCTGAAGATGACAAGACTCTGTGCAGTAGTTGAAGTCCGAGGTGTAAATGGTGAAGAGAAAGGGAGACAAGACAGTCCTCTGTGGAGCCCCAGTGCTGCTGATCACTCTGTCGGACACACAGTGTTGCAAGCACACGTACTGTGGTCTGCCAGTCAGGTAATCAAGAATCCATGACACCAGGAAAGCATCCACCTGCATCGCTGTCAGCTTCTCCCCCAGCAGAGCAGGGCGGATGGTGTTGAACGCACTGGAGAAGTCAAAAAACACGACCCTCACAGTGCTCGCTGGCTTGTCCAGGTGGACGTAGACACGATTCAGGCCTGGCCTCTCCTTCCTCAGCCTGCACAGTGATAGCAAACTGGCACATCGCCTTCACCCCGGATGCAGGGACACTCTCCCACTCTTCGTCCTTCCCCGGCTCCTCATGGCCCTGTTGGGACAGCGCATCCGTGTCGACATTTCGGCTCCCTGGCCGGTATTTCACGCTGAAATCATATGCAGACAAAGCTGCCAGCCACTGACGGCCTGTGGTATCCAGTTTCACTGAGGTCGAGATGTAAGTGAGCGGGTCGTTGTCTGTCCGCACCTCAAACTTGGCCCCGTAGAGATAGTCACCCAGCTTATCTACCACCACCCATTTCAACACCAGGAACTACAACTTGTGAGTGGGATAGTTTCTCTCTGAAGGTGAGGAACTCCAGCTGACAAATGCTACAGGCCTCAGGCCAGCGCCCTGACCCTGATATAGAACGGCCCCCTAATCCCTCATGATTGGCGTCAATGTATAGCACATAGGGGAACCAGGGGTCTGCAAAAGCCAGCACCAGTGCCTGAGTCAGCATCTCCTTCAGTGACTGGAAAGCCGCTTCACATTTGTCATCCCATCTCTGTCCGAAGGGCTCTGACGGGTTCAAATATTCTCCCACCTCCTGTCCTTTCCTCCCTTTCCCCATCTGCCCCAGGGGAGGGTAGCCACGCAGCAGCTGGTTCAAGGGATGACTCACCTTAGTGTAGCCCTTCACGAATCTCCGATAGTACCCACAGAACCCTAGGAACAAGCGCAGAGCACTCACGGTCTGGGGCTTCGGACAAGGTGGTCACTGCTTCAATCTTAACCGGGTTTTCGCTACACCAATTCTTCGAGACAATGTGTCTAACATAGCTAACAGATGTTTGGCAGAACTGGCACTTGTCCAGGGAAAGTTCCAACCCTTCCTCAGTGACAGCGTGCACGCCCCATGGCCCCGCCTCACCTATGTCACCGATAGACTGGGGCAGTCCCAATTCCTTGACGTCAGCACCCGTCTGTATCAGCACAAAGGCTGAGTCCCCCTTTTTACCAATCTTTCTGCTTACAATCTCAACCTTACCAATAGCCCTGACCATATTCAAACATCGAATTAACACATCGTCCGGTGTACATATATCCATCCCACTTAATACGCAGGCATCAGTAACCGGGCCATCCTCGATCTCACACCAAAGTTCAATCTTATCTGCGTCCATCCCTTCTAATTTAACCCGGGCAACTTGCCCCTTAACCTGACAGAATTCAAATCCACAATGTAATGGCCTTTGCCCCAACTGACTCCCGTTGCCTAGGGTGAATAGCCATCGATCCCGCCAAACAGTGCAAACACCTTTGGTGCGGATACGGTGTGAGTCGCCCAATGATCAGCCACGACACAAATATCAAACAATATACAATGTGCAAGTAAAGAATTATACTTTAAAGCAAATTTTGGTGATAGGTTAGTAGCAACAACTAAAAGAAAAGGCGCCACATAAGTAACTTATCAGTCTTGTGCACATAATATTTTAACACGTTGGAGCTCACGCCTCCGATTCCATCCACAATGTAAATACTGCCTGACTCCAGACTCACGTTCACTTTTCGTACGCACATCAAAACATACAGTGAAATGCATCGTTTGCATTAACAACCAGCGCACCCAAGGATGTGCTGGGGGCAGCCTGCATGAGCGGCAACACATTCCAGCAGCAACATAGCATGCCCACAACGTTCTTCAGAACAAACACAGCAGCAGAACAAACTCTTTTGCTATCCGTCCCGCTCATATGCCCAGCCAGGCCTTCAACCCAGGATGCTGATCATAGATTTGACCTTCGGGCCTCGCATGGAGCTCCGACCCCAGTGACCCGGGGCCATTGTGACTCCTTCGGACCTCGTGACTTGCTGAGTTCCTCCAGTATTTTATGTGCCTAGCTTGTATAAGAGAAACTAGGGGTCATTTCACCCTGAAATGGAACTTGTGACTTTGTGCACCTAGTTGTCAGAGGGTAGGAACCAATTTCTGGATTTTAACTATTATTACACGAGTCATTGTAGCTTGCATCAGGTGTAACTGCCTCTTTTGAGGAGCTATACCTAACATCAGTTGAGTGTCTTTTTACATAGTATTGCCAAAAACAAGAATAACAATGTGTGGTAAAGCAAAAACAGCAGTCTTACCACACAGAGCCACACCTTGCTGCAATATTTGGACTTTTGTCGAAATGGATAAATGGAAAGTATGAATAAGGCCCACCTGTTTGTTGTAACAAACATCAAATTTCTGAGTGAAATAGATCGAAAGTTTGCTCAACTGCCCTTCATTTCTAATCATTGAATTGAATTGACTTTATTTCTTACATCCTTCACGTACATGAGTAAAAATCTTTACGTTACGTCTCCATCTAAATGTGCAATGTGCAATCATAGTAATTTATAATAAATAGAAGAGTCAATGTAATGTCGAGTACACTCAAGTCAGCCTGAGCTCATCAGTCTGATGGCCTAGTGGAAGAAGCCTGTTGGTCCTGGCTTTTATGCTGTGGTACCGCTTCCCGGATGGTAGCAGCTGAAGTAGATTGTGGTTGGGATGGCTTGGGTCCCCAGTGATTCTATGGGCCCTTTTACACACCTGTCCTTGTAAATGTCCTGAATAGTGGGAAGTTCACAACTACAGATGCGCTGTGCTGTCCGCACCACTCTCTGCAGAGTCCTGCAATTAAGGGAGGTACAGTTCCCGTACCAGGCAGTGATGCAGCCAGTCAGGATGCTCTCAATCGTGTCCCTGTAGAAAGCTCTTAGGATTTGGGGCCCCATACCAAACGTCCTCAACCGTCTGATGTGAAAGAGGTGGCTGTTGTGCCTTTTTCACCACACAGCTGGTGTTCACAGACCACGAGAGGCCCTCGGTGATGTGGATGCTGAGGAACTTGATGCTGTTTACCCTCTCAACCCCAGATCCATTGATGTCAATAGGGATTAGCTCATCTCCATTCCTCCTGTGATCCACAACCAGTTCCTTTGTTTTTGTGACATTGAGGGAGAGGTTGTTTTCTTGACACCACTGTGTCAGAGCGATTTCTTCCCTGTAGGCCACCTCATTACTGTTTGAGATAAGGCCAATCAATGTAATGTCATCTGCAAATTTAATCAGCAGGTTGGAGCTGCGGGTGGCGATACACTCAAGGGTATACAGGGAGTAAAGGAGGGGACTCAGTACGCAGCCCTGAGGGGCTCCTGTATTGAGAGTCAGAGGGTTGGAGGTGAGGGAGCCCACTCTTTCAACCTGCTGGCGATCTGATAGGAAGTCCAGGATCCAGTGCACAAGGCAGGGTCAAGGCCAAGGTCTCTGAGCTTCTTGTCGAGCCTGGATGGAAATATGGTGTTGAATGCTTCAGTTTAAAATTTAGAGATACAGCGCAGAACAGACCCTTCCGCCCCAAAGAGCCGTCATAGAAGGCGTCAGAAATGAATTTAGATGCTCAGGGCGTAAGAGCATTACACTAACCGCTACACTACCATGGCGCCTATTCTACTTGGCATCGTTCACTTTGTTCCAGAAAAGTCAAGGGGAATTTCAGACTTAATCTGAAAAAGGAAATGAATCTGAAAATTTAATGTTCCTATACTAACCTAACATCATTTCCGTTCCTGGCTGAAAAATTAACATCTGAATTATATATGTTTATTAATATTCTGTTTAATATCCACAAGTTAAACAATCTTCATTCCTGAATCACTCCTGTGAGCTACCATAAGCCGACAGCCGCATTGAAGACAACTTGGCCACTCAGTGATTTAAACCTCACGCAAATGCATGACAGCACAAAACAGCAGGCCATAATTATTCTTTCCTGTTAATCTGCAAAAAATACGTCATGAGATTACCTGTCACCCTCTGTGGCCTGATTTCCCTTCATTATGTTTTAAGTGTGTGGTTTGCACGTAAATTTATTTATATGCAAGGAAATGTGTATTAGTTTATCTAAAATAACTTTGAAGTGGATCAAGAAAATATGGTTAAACAATCTGCTACTCAAGGTTAAAAATACACAATAATAAATTGTTATGTCCAAATTTTACAACTCGGTTTCACTGCAATAATCATAGCAGGATCTAAATTTTTATCAGTATATTAAACATCCACTGTAATTCACTCAGGCACCCTGCCCAAATTTATAGAGAGGAAGCTCCTCTCAATTTTTCCAGTATACTATTGATGTAAGCTGCTTGTGTATTTAGACAATTGTTTAAATAAATTACTTCCATCCTGGCTGCTCTTGCCACTTCTGCTAAGACTTATATCTGTTCTAATTGTCTTGATGTCTATACTGAGCTGGAGTTTCTTTGTCTCTTTCCTGCCTTTGCATCCTGTATATATAAGCAAAAGGTACAACAAAAACAAAATAGAGTTTAGCACTGGATAAGCAATTATTTACAACAAGGCACAGCAGTCTGATTTACACTCCTATTTCTTATTATTAAAACACTTCATCTTATTGTTTTATTGATTAACAGTCTTTGCCACTTTTTGACATTTTAAACCAATCAAGACGCGGCATTGTAAAATGTTCAGCCGTTATTCATTAAGAGTCGGTATTTTATTCCAGGCCAGAGTTTGTGTCCTCCACAGTTAAACAGTCTGGTGCAGTGAATGATTTATGGCCTTGTTGTAATAACGATGAGGAAGACTCATTAACATATTGACAGGTCTGAGGATGGATTATCGACATTGATTATTTCATGGCCCACTGATACCCATTTGTAAAAAGAACCAAGAAGATGGTCTCACTTTACCCGAAATCTTTTACGAGCAGACAATATTTTAAGTATTAGTAACTTGGGAGTTACGCTCATTATTCATTGCCTGTAACTGCATCCTACAGCAGCAAACTAGGAATGTCAGTATTTCAGTCTATTCTTTACCAAAGCTCCAATTTCACAAGTCCATCATGGCTGTGTCTTCTAAAAAAAAAATTGATGATTGCCCGTATTTAACAGGGATTGGTACTATGCAAAAAGCAAGGATCTCTATCAAGTAAATGATATATAGAATTCTTTTTATTACCACAATAAAACTTACTGACATTTCAATACTTCTGCAAATAGCATTATAGTACCAGTCTTCAGATACGGGTTGGAAATTAAGTTGTAAATTATTTGAAAGTGTACTTTTGAATATAATGTGATTTATTGGTCAGGAAGAACAGGCTTTGTGTTAGACTGAGTCACTCTAAAACGCTCAAGCTCTGGCTGCCTCACCCACTAACAGCTAGGTTACCGACAAGGTCAAGTTGATGTCGGATTCTGCAAATTTGCCTCCGATAACCACTGAAAACCTACACGTGAAAGACTATTACCCATCGAGTGCAGATTTGGTTAATGGCTTGCCTTCTGTGCATCCATCTTGTAATGTGAAAAATATAGTCCTCGCTTTCAAAGCCTATAGCAGTTTCCTCTATTTATTTCCACCTTGCAATGCAACTCGACAGATTTTCCTGCTCATTTCTATGTCACCTTTCTGAAATAAAGCAGACTGGTGGAAGAACCAAGTTACAGGAAATTTGCATTCAGAATAATTGTGTAATTGGTTTAATCATTACAGAGATTCCGGTTGCTCACAAGACAAAATGGAAACTTATTTAATAAAAGTTTAATATTTTGCTCCATGGCTCACACTTTGGGCAACTTCTGGTCACACAATCCCAATGAAGATGAATTGGAAATTAAGACTATTATTGTTCAACTGATACTTTCCATCACAGTTTTTGCTTTCCAAACAGTAAAAAGGATCTTCAGTAATTTTTTTAATCCCCTGTCTTTGGGAAATGTCATATTTTAGTCATTATGATCGTGTGAATAAAGGTAGAAATCAATTTATGGGCTTTAGGATTGCACAAAGCAACTAAATGCATGATGGACAACACACATCAAAGTTGCTGGTGAACGCAGCAGGTCAGGCAGCATCTCTAGGAAGAGGTACAGTCGACGATTCGGGCCGAGACCCTTCGTCAGGACTAGGACTAAATGCATGATGTATGGCCATGACACAGGTACAGAATTAGGCCATTCAGCCCATCGGGTCTGCTCTGCCATTCCATCATGGCTGATTTATTATCCCTCTCAACCCCATTCTCCTGCATTCTTCCTGCACCCTTCGACACCCTTACTAATCAAGAATCTATCAACCTCCACACCCAGTGGATTGGCTTCCACAGTCATCTGTGTCAATGAATTCCACAGATTCACCTCTGGCTAAATAAATTCCTCCTTATCTCTGATCTAAAGGGGCATCCTTGCATTTTGGGACTGTCTCTTTGAATAATGCCCATTGGGTCAAATCTCAGTTCAAAATTCCACTCAAAACATGGTACATTTAAAGGTAGAGCTTTCTCTCAGTGCTTCAGCAGAACACCAGTCCAGACCATATGCCGAAGTGATTGAAGCGTGAACTGACAAACTTAGGAAAGTGTGGCCCCATTGAGTCAAAGATGATGGCAAAACAAGATGACACCAAAGCTTTATACATTCAAGGAAAAGGTCCAAATTTCATCAAGCATACTAACTGGATAAAACTTAGATATGTTCTGATTATTACACCATACTTTTTTCTGCACCTGCCAATTAAAATGGTCCTATTGGCTAGTTCTGTACCCTTATCTGTACTTTACAATGTCTGCTATGGTTATTTTGACCATAGCAGCACCCACTGCAAATGAAACATGGCAAAAAAGCGATTCTGAGACCTGTTTGTGAAAATTTCACAGCTAATCACACACAAGACTGATTCACTGCTCACCTCAGTCTGTTCACCCATTTTTCATATCATACTTTTCAATGCCCCTGTCAGCAGTCTTCTCGAAGGTCAAATGAAGGAAATGATAGCAGATAGTTGTAGGGTCTTCACATAAACAATTTCCCCCCCAGTATTTATAACAACAAGACAATGACCAAGAATTACTGAAATAATACTATTAGGAACTAAAACTCATTCATTTCTGGCACTGAATCCTACAAATGCAAAAATGGTATGTGTGCTCTGTTAGCACTAACTAAATTGCTATGGGATCAGAGTACTTGAATACTTCAGCAGGCAATTCCTCTCTGTCTTTCATTCTGTTTGTCTGTGTTAAATTCCCCTCTGCCCTCATCCATTCTCACATCCAGTTCCTGCCTTTGTCCATCCATCAATCCTAGCACTTTGTCAGTGTTGACTTCATCCTGGCTCTTGCAATCACGTCCAAGCAATCCTACTGCCACTTGGGAGCTTTTCTACTCCCATCTGTGTCTCCCCAATCTGCTGACGGAGGGTTTGAAGCTTGTCGTTTTCTATTGCACACACCAGCAAAAACACTAATACTGGACCTGATTTTTCGATGCCACGATTCACTTTGCGCAAAGTACACTCGCTGAATTTCGAAAACAATTTTTACACGAGTCAAGCTGCAGCTCAATTTGTCTTCTCTTCTCCCATATATCAATAGGAATCACCGAGAGAAAATGCATCACTAATTAAGGGTTGATAAGCTCTACGTCAAGTGCAGTTTAGACAGTCCGTATTAAAACCTGCATGGACTTTTTTTTTAAATGGAAGCAGCACTTACAGAATGATAAAAGCAGAGAGAAAAAAAAAGAATGTTCTTCACTGTGAGGCCATTTACATTAGACAAGTCTAATTAGATAGCAACAAAATTTTATTAATAGGATGGACATTATGGAATGAGCTTGTTATAAATGGGCCCTGTCAAAGCTTTATTCAGCTACCAAATGAGTATTCTCAGTTCACTGACCACATCTGAAGCATCACCACTGGTGCCAGATAACAAATGATTGCTATTAACCGTATTGTTAGTAATGATGGCTAAAAACAAACAAAAACCCATAAATAACAATCTCTGGAAAAAAAATTAACCCATAAACTTGATAGATACCCAGCTGCGAAATAATAAATGACAGTTTTTATCTTGCAGGGGAAAAGTAAGAGACTGCTATTTGCTTCTGTGTCATTAACACATTTCCAACTAAAAATTACATTCTAATATATAATTATCAACACTCTAAGTTATTAATTCTATTGCTCTGTAGTCTGTGAAATTTCTATTCAAGTGTTACTTACAGATTACACACAAAAAAGCTTCAAACTGCATCTAACCAGTCAAAAGCAACAGACAGTCCTGCCAACAACTTAAATCTGTCTGTTTTTTTAAAAAACAGGACACAAAACAAATTTCTCATATTAATTAATGCTTGTCACAGATCCACTGCCCAGCCAGAACAAATCTTTCCAAAATATGAGCTGTGCATTGTTCCAACTGCCATACACAAGCGGTGAAAGAAACAGAATTCTATTTCACCATTAGCTACATTCAGATAGAAAGAAATTAAATCCAAGTGCTAGCATAATATGGGAAAATGTTATTTTAAGAAGGGTAGATAAAGAAGGTTAGGCCAAGCTATGGAGGAACAAAGATAGGTCCAGATTAGTTGAAGATTATTGCAGAAATAAGATGGTTTTTAAAAATTAGTTAACTGTATAAATTTGGCAAAATAATCTTTCAGCAGTGTGAAGCACAAAGATATTAAAAAACCATAAAACCAGTGAGGAAAAAAAATTACTGAATCACCTTGCAGACAATTTTTTACTGTTAAACTGCAAGTCTGCAAAATACTATAGTCTGTTGAAATAATGTAAAGGAAACCCATAAATTTAAGTTTTATGTTCTGTGAACAAATATGAAAAAGGCATCAAAATAATGAAAGATTGTTTATGTATTCTGGCATGAAATGGGAACATGTTATGAGAAAGCCTTGGCAGAGACAAATCGACTGAGCTGACAGGACAGTATTCATCCTGCATGGTACAGCAGACGTCCTGCTAGTGGTGGTCGACAGAGCAATAAATCAAGGGCTGGCAATGCTGTACCTACAGCTTATTACATCCAAGATGACAAATAAATAATAATCCTTGTCATAGTGGCTCTTTGCTCAAGGACTGAGCCTGAAACCTTTTGCGCATCACTCCTGATCTTAACTGAAAACACTGGAACAGGGAATTGAAGGCCACGGTTTTGTGAGCCCATGAAACTTAGAAACATGGCTCCAAGCTGGGGCTGGAGGGAAAGGTCACAAAGTATGGTGCAAAACATTACATATTACAATAAATACAATGAATATTATTCAAGATCGTGATAATATATACTCAAAGCTTTATCTTCTAGGAGGGAAGAAAATGCTTGCAATTTACACATGTTATAAATGGCTAATATCTGCATTCAAGATAATTATTAAAAACATGTGTGCAGCTCGCCTGACATCAAAAAGAAAGGAACTGAAGGTCAAATCACGTTGCCAAACTTCACAAGTTCAGAGCTCAGATACATTTCAAATATTTGAGTCTTCCACCACCCACAATTTTGGCATTTGATTATAAACAATGCCGAATAATAACAAGAGCACCCTTCACCTTCTGTCTGAAACACTCCGCTAAATCACAGAAGTGACTTTCAACATGCTGATCCTAAATATTTCATGGTTCTATTTTATTCTGACATTTGTAGATGACTTAAGTGTTACAAAGGAAATAAAATGCTGATTAAAGAGTTCACTGTCATAAAGGTTACTGAATTGTAAATGGCCCTTTCCATCTAACTGTTAATAGGTACATAGCTGTAAACATCATGAAGAATGTGACAGGAGGCCTGTGTGCTCCTTTAGGAGTCATATAAACATTAATCACTGAATCACCAAGCCATGCTTAATTGCAAGTTGTATATCACACAAATCCATGGTAAGAAGGAGGAAACTCATTATTGCTGCTGCATAACTACTGGGTACTTCTCATTTTAACCTTTACACACCTGGGACAGTTTGCTACCTGACAATGGGAATGCAGAGTAGGCAATAAACCTCTAATTGTGCCAGTGATAGTCGTCTGCTGAATATCCCTGAGCCGTTTTAGCATTCTGGGATGGTGCATTCTGTGAGAACGGTCTCTGGTCAGCATGCTCAGAAAGAAATAAGACATATACTGTATATATATTTTTTTCCTTTTTATGAGTTAACACTAAAAGGATTAAACTTTTTTTTATCGGTGCTGAAAATTTAAGCCTCTGAGAGAAAATTATCTCCGGTTCTATTGTGATCTTGGAAGGTTATAGGCAGGATGCTAATGAAAACAGGTTGATGAATGATTCACTGATGTTTGCCAGGCATTCTTCTCTTAGAAGTGCACTAAACTGATGCAGCGAGAAGAGAATAAGGAGCATTAAGTCATTATATCAATTTTTGTTACCCAGATACTTCAGTTCCAGTTAAGATTTGACAGCTAGTATAAAACAAGGCAAGGACGTCATATGATCCCATCGATCAAATTCTGCCACAGATAGATTGCCTATTACGCAAATACAATCAGCAGACTCAGTTTGTAGTTTTATGTTCTCTCATTAAAGGATATCAGGGAACGCCACTATATATCTGTTAATTGCTATCAGGTTAATAGAATAATTTTTTGAAAAATGGTGGCAAAAACTGATTGGCTGTGGCAAGGTACACACACATGGGTTGTCACAATACTTGTCCTATAATTGACTTTTACAAACCACGATAGAGCAAAATGCCACAAATATTTGGATCTGCTGTGGTCCTTTAGCAACTGACAACCATAAAGCATTGCACAAATGGGAGATGATTTATTTTCTATACTTTATTCAATGGCATGAAATACTCTCGGTTTGCATCTAATTAACTCTCAGCTCCAAGCAGTTTGTTTTCTAAATCAGAATTATGGCAGCAAGTGCTCTAGATCACAGAAAGTGCTCCCATATGGATACTCCACAAATGATGGCTGCTATCGGGGAAGGAAATGAAAAGCATTGTGTTGCTGTTCACAAGTACAGCAAGCTCAGGTGTTTACAATAGCACCGTGGCGCACAGAAAATTCAAGATTTAAGATTTTTTTCCAGTCATCTCCATTACTGGCACTCACCTCCCCAGTGTCGAGGACACCTTTGTAAAGGTGATGCCTCAGAAAGGCGGCATCCATCATTAAGGACCACCATCACCCAGGACATGCCCTCTTCTCATTGCTACCATCAAGGAGGAGCTACAGGACACACACAAACGCTCAACGTGTCAGGATCAGTTTCTTCCCCTCCGCCACCAGATTTCCGAATGGACGCTACCTCACTTTTTTTTTCTTTCTTTTTGCTCTCTTTTTGCACTATTTATTTAATTTATTTTTTTAATATATTTGTATTGCAATTTATGCTTTTTTACTATTATGTGTTAAAATGTACTGCTGCCACAAAACAACTAATTTCACGACATATGCCAGTGACATTAAACCTGAAGATGGGTCTCGGCCCAAAACGTCCATTATCTATTCACTTTCATAGATGCTGCTTGACATGCTGGGTTTTTCCGGCACTTAGTGTCTGTTGCTTTGGATTTCCAGCATCTGCAGAATTTCTCATGTTTTTGTTATTAAACCTGATTCTGATTGTTTATTGTCATTCTTCAGCGCACGAGTGTAAAGGAGAACAAATTGATTGTTACTCTCGATCTGGTGCAGCATAAAAAAACACAATAAAAGCACAGAGGAACACCTGGAAAAATTTCTGAAACGCTCGTTCGCTGCTGTCGTTACTGCGCGGTCCGGAATCTTTCGGAGGGAAGGCCTCAAAATCCCTGGCCTTGCCTGCTGTTGGCGACTGAGAAGGAGGTCGAATTGTTCGGATAGAGATGGCACTCAGTACTCGGTGTCGGAGAGCTGATCAGAACTCAAACTTTTCGGATGACTCAGAGTCGGATTGTGGTCGGGTATGGCAAGGAGAGTTTTTCCTCCTTCTCTCCGTCTGTGTGAGATGTGGGACATTTGAGAGACTTTGAACTTTTACTTTGCTCATGGACTTCTTCATCAAGTTATGGTATTGTGCACTGTTGTAACTATATGTTATAATTATGTGGTTTTGTTAGTTTTTTCCAGTCTTGGTCTGTCCTGTGTTTTGTGATATCACACCGGAGGAAATATTGTATCATTTCTTAATGCATGCATTACTAAATGACAATAAAAGAGGACTGCGTGTCTTCATAATCTAATCTAATATAAATGTAAAAGCAATCCTCTAAAATTCAATGTACAGGTACCTGTAAAGTGGCAATGCAAGGAAGGGATGAAGGACGCTGAGGGGCTGTGGAGTGGAGTGATGGATGTGGATGTAGCAGTGGTGGACAGATTAATGGGTGGAGGTGTTGATCAGCCTGGTCCAGGTGTGAATACTGCAGAACCTCTTCGCTGACGGGAATGGGACAAGGTCAATATTCAGGATGGGTGGGATGCTTCATTATATTGTTGGCCTTTCTCTGGCACTTCTCTACATATATATGTCTCTGATGGCAAGCAGGCTGGTGCCGCTTAACTTAAAATGCTTAACTATTGAAATTAATGGTAAAATCTTCAACGATGAAGCTAGTCAAGGTTTAGAAAATTCACAGCCTCACACGACTTAATGCATTCTCTACAGCCCTGCTACATTATAATAGACCCATTCAAAGAAAAAGTGGACTTAACTATAAAAAGATAGACAATTCATGGCTTTAAATAGGCTTAAAGTGTATTAAAAGCTAAATTGCATCTTGCATTGCCTGGATTTGCTTTGAAAGAATTATTGAATTTGACTTGAGACCTTTCATCCAATGAATGTAATTATGCAATTTAAGAATTACAAATAATCCTCTAAATTACAAATAATCCACTAATAATGTTCTTTTCAATAATATTTTCCATTGATGTCAAATGACAAAAAGCAGTTTGTATTTCCTCGTAATGCTGACATAGCGTAAGGCACAAAGTTAAAACTGACAGAATTTTAGATGTTAATATTCAGTAGCAACCATACATAAAATACAGGCTCTGAACTTTTTGCAAAAACACCTGTGGTACAAAAAAAAAATGACAGATGCTTAGAAATAGTGTATGATTGCTAGCACTTCTTAAACCTTTTAGCTGTAACAATTACATCACAGATGATGGCCATTACACATCTCTCTAACTGCTCATTTGAATAAAATAGCAGCCTAACGACAGACAAGTACTTTAAAAACATTATTTTTTCTTTGTAAATTCTATTTTGTTTGCAATTAAACTCATAGGAGCTCAACACATGCCATGGAAATCTTGAAATCATCAAGTTCGGAGAACTACAAAATAGAAACAGTAAAATATAATTAAATAGAAGCAGCATTCCTTCTTACATCTGTATGTTCACAAGCACACAAATATTACATATAAATTACATGCCACAGGATTTAAAGTCTGTTCACCAGAATCATGATCAGTTTCAACATAATCTACAATTTACAAACCATTGTTAGTTTAAGTTGAAATTCTAATATTTTGGGCATCATTCAAGATATATATAATTGTTTTAATTGACCTGATTCAATAAAATATAGTTTAGTTAAGCCTCATTATATACTGTAAATTGATATTCAGGTGTACCATTCCATGTATTTTCTCCTTAATGTCTCTTATAAAATATCACAACATAAAAGGAATTCACCCACTGCCAAGTTTGTGCCAACCTTATTCATCAGCACTGCTAAGTGGCACATAACACAAGCCCACAGATACCAGTTCCTCTAATTTCCCCTTTTCTCCAATGAAACTGTCATGTCTTGACTCAGAGACTCCAGCAGCAACACATTTCAAACCAAGAATTCAATAAACCTACAACATCTACCCCTAATTCTCTAACATTAGGAAATCTGCAGAAGCTGGAAATCCAAGGCAAGACACACAAAATGCTGGAGGAACTCAGCAGGTCAGTCAGCATCTATGGGAAAGAGTAAACAGTCAATGCTTTGGGATGATCATCCTTATGAAGGGTCTCGACCCAAAATGTCAACTGTTTACTCTTTCTCTTTGATGCAGCCTGGCCTGCTGAGCTCCTCCAGCATTTTGCATGTGTTACCATAATTCTGTACTTTTTACAACTAGATGCACCAACATTTAAACTAAAGAAAATTCCACAACAATTGGCAATTGCTTCATGTCTAATTTTTTCATTAGTACAAACTTTGTGAGGTTTTTATTAAGAGACGATATTGAGTATTTTGTACTCTTTTGTTGTCCACATATACAATGCTGAAAAAGATAGAATGCAAAACAATAAAATGATTTGACAACAAAGCCGCCCAAATTAGTTTCATTACAATGAAATCTATGGAACCAGAGAAATCATTTAAGAATAATTAAAAACTATTTTCTTTTAGTTTCATGATAAAGATACTTAGATATTCAACTCTTTTAGATGAATTCAGTGGCAAATATAATTTTTTGACTTAAGTACGATACAGGGGATGGGATGTGTATGCAGGATCACACTGATCTCCATTTTGTCAAATCACCGTCACAACAATACCATAGCTCATTCCTAAATTAGCAAAAATTAAAGAATTGTGTGCAGTGGTTATCAGGATATGCATTTGCAGAGAACAAACTGTAAACAATTATGAATGGTTCTTTTGAAACAGAGACATGAAAATTTAGGTGCATGGCTAGGCAGAAGATTTGAGAGGATTAAAAACAAAGTTTTCTATGCTGCAAACCCAAGTTATATTCATTATGAGAATGGATCCCATTCATTTCAACCAAGAAGATGACAAACTCATTATTTAAGTTGACAAATTGAATATTTGGATTTTACACACATACAAAAATATAAGTAATGGGAGCAGAAGGCAGGCAGGTAGATCAGTGAGATTGCTCCATCAACCAAAAAGATGAATTGTGGACCATACAGAAATTAGCTTGGAATTAGATTTATTTTTCTGAAGAATTAACAGAGGAAGTAGTTCAAAGTAAATTTACTATCAAAGTACCACATGTCAAAATGTAATATCCTGCAATTCATTTTCTTGTAAACATTCATAGTATTGTTGCAAGGGAATAAGGAAATACAAGTGAAAATCTTAGATCTTTAAAACTCCACCATGGACAGTCCCAAACCCGGCTGCAAAGGAGGGTTGGGCATGGGGCTGGCGACCCCATCCCGTAAAAACCCAGAGCTACAGCAACGCTGACATTATGGTTCAGACACTTTACGCTGTTCTGTATTTCACAATATTCTCCCATACGCAGGGCAATGGTTGCTTGTGTAGTAAACTTGTGGATGACACCAAGATTGGGGTGCAGTAGCCAGCGGGGGAGGCTATCAAAGCTTGCAGCAAGATCTAGACCAGCTGCAAAAATGGGCTGAAAAATGATGAACCCCTAAAGAAGATGGCAGAGTTTCTCATCAAAACATCAATTATAATCGATGTCTGTACTCGGCTTGAAGCCGGAGAAGAGATTATTCCTTGAAAGTGGTGTCACAGGTAGATAAGGTCGTAAAAAAAGCTTTTGGCACATTGGCTTTTGTAAATCAGGGTATTGAGTACAGAAGTTTGGATAAATGTTGAAGTTGTATAAGATGTTGGAGAGGTGAAATTTGGAGTATTGTGTGCAATTCTGTTCACTTATCTACAAGAAAGATATGAATAAGTTTGAAAGAGTACAGAGAAAAATTAGAAGAATGCTGCTGGTACTTGAAGACTTAAGTTCTAGGGAATGGTTAAATAGGTTAGATCTTTACTCCCTGGAGCATAGGAGGAAGAGTGGAGATTTGATAGAAGTATACAAAATTATGAGGGGTATCGATAGGGTAAATACAAGCAGGGTTTTTCACTGAGGTTGGGTGAGGTTACAACTAGAGGTCATGGGTAAGGGCTGAAGATGAAACGCTTAAGGGGAACCTGAGGGAAAACTTCTTCACTCAGATGGTGGTGCAAGTGTGGAACGAGTTGGCAGTGGAAGTGGTGGATGCAGTTTTGATTTTAACATTTAAGAGAATTTTGAATAAGTACATGGATGGAAGTGGTATGTAGGGCTATGGTCCAGGTGCATATCAATGGGACTAGGCAGAATAAGAGTTCAGCATGGGCTAGATGGGCTGAAGGATCTGTTTCTGTACTATAGTGCTCTATGACTTATCACTTTACGTGCAAATATACTGAACGACAGAATCAGAGCCACAAGAAAGATTAACTAGCATCAATCAATAATGAATCCCAAAGGGGTACATTTATAAACCTTTCCTCCTGCAATGTCCAAAGTTAGATTTTTCAGATCTGCTAAAGAGTACAAATTAAATTGAGTTACATCCAGCTGACTCTTTTCACGCAGGATACATTTGCTTATTCTTATTTCCCCCTCATACCAACTCTTATTTTCACACTTAATCACTGTCTAGCCATGCTTTCACTTCTAATACCTTATTTTGTGATTACAAACAGCTATTCCCTACACGTGATGCTTTTGGTAAACTTCCACCACGATGATCAGAAATTGCCTGGTACCAACAACATGAAGACTAAGAACTATGCCTCAACTTATATTGGTGTACCTTTGTATTTGAACTATATGGTGACAAAAATGTAATTTAATAATAAAATTTACCTTGAACTTTGAAGTGCAATGGTATACTAAAATAAATTGAGGCATAGTTTTTCCAGTAGACACCTCTCACTATGACATTCTCAATGTCACAAAGAGGTCTCCACAGCAAAAAATAGACATGCGTGAAAGCAATTCTGTTGTGAAATATTCTTATTTTGTACTTGGCCATCAATCAGCATCATGCAAATAGATACATCCTCAAAATACTCAACAGGTGAGGCAGTGTATGTAGAGATAGAAACAAGAGTTAATATTCTAATTAAATAATTTTACAATAGAACTATATAAAACAGCAGATAGAGAATATGAAGTCACCAGCAAAACAATGGCACTTCTTTCTGACTTCATAAGAGGGTTTCCAGCAAAGTCTAAGGCAGGAGTAGCCTCTTTTACAATGGCTCAAGGGAATTCCCCCCGCCCCCCCTGGACATTGCTGAGGAACTGTGATGTCATCAAACTGGCTGACTAGTGAAACCTGTTAAAACATTCTCATTGACACCATGCCCAGCAGCAAAATGCAAAATTATCATTAAATTTTTAAACATTATGTCAAGCACTAATAAAGATTGGAACATGAATTGAATTAAATAAGCTAAAATATTATAAATAACAATTAAAAAGTTAAAATGTCTTTTTTTCAATATTTACATGAACAAATTACGATTTACATGTAAAAGTTTAATTATGGTTTTAAGAGTCAGCAGAGCAGCATTTAGTGCTGCTGCCCAAACTTGCAGTGACCTGGGTTTGATTGTGACCATCCAGAGTTTGCATATTCTTCTAATGATCGATTAGTGTCCCCTGGTGCTCTCAATTCCTCCCACATCCCACAGATATGCAAATCGGTAGATTAATCAGCTACTGTAAATGACCTCTGGTGTAGATAGGCAGTCAAAGAATCAGGGTGAAGATGATGGGAAAAAGAATAGATTTTATGCACGTAAATGGAGGTATGGGATTCACCGGAATGCTCTGAAAACCATTATAGATTCTATGGGCTGAACAGCCTCCTTCCATGTTGTATGAGGGGAAATGGACTGATAAATAGTAATTACAGCTAAATGCACTATGAGAACCCTAGAGGTTGCCAGCAGAATTTGCAAAGTTTACATCTCTTCAGGCTTGTAGCAAAATTCCTCACTCAAATTTATGGCCAAGACTTTCAAAATTGTGTTGAATGATTGATTTCAGGTTTTCTGTGGTAAGCTGCATTCACACTAGAATCCAAAGGTGAAAGTTCCTGGAATAATAAGGGTGTACATCAACGCTTTATTTATTCTTCATGACAACATTCTGCAGATACCAAAGCCATGAGCTGAAGGAGTGAAGTAAAATAAACGATTTGGCTTGATCGTGCAACCTGCATATTACAACCCCCTTCAAGTATAAGCTTTTTCTTAGTGGAGACCTCTGTCTGTGAGACTCCACCTTCTATTTTGCAAACCAATTGCAATATCCATATTATGGAAAGCAGACAATACAACAAAGTGATGCAACTGGATTACCTCTTCTACCTGGAAGAAATAATGCAACCTGGACAACTGGGAAGAGGAGATTTAAGGGAAGATGTGGAATCGGCTGCACTTTGGGCAGGAGGTGGAGTGTCCAGGAAGGAGACTACTGAAGTAATCAGCTCTTTGAAATGCTGACGGAGAGGGAACTGCCTAGAACTTGTCAACTCCCCCACATTCAAAATGAATCATCCCCCATTTCAACAATCACTAATTTCCCTGCTCTTGACACTTACCAGCAAAAAGTCAAAGTCAAGTGTATTATCATATACATAAGTACTTGCATGCACAAGTACAAGGAAAAATGCAGTACCATGGGGCACAGTGGTTAGTGCAATCACTTTACAGCACCAGCGATCATCGATTGGGTCTTGATTCTCTCCACTGTCTGGAAGAATCTTGTATTTTCTCCCCATGACAGCATTGGCTTCCTCTAGGTGCTCTGGTTTCCTCTCACATTCCAAATGTTGTATGGGTGGACATTAGTGAGCTGTGGGCATACTATGTTGGTGCCGCCGGGCATCTCTTGCTGGTTGCCCCAGCACAATCCTTGGACAGTGCTGGCAGATGACACATATACTGTAAATGTATCAAATAAAAGTAATCTTTATGTCTAGGTATGATTACCACAAGTATGCAACATCATATAAGCAACATTCACGAGAAAAAACAATTATACACATTTTTTACAACAAAGAATTCAATTGGAACAACAAAAAAAGTCAACTTTAGTGCAAAAGAGCTGTCCTAGTATTGCTAAACTTGCCGTCAGTGTTAAGTTTGGTGAAGAAGATGACGTTAGCGAATAATGCGACCAAAGGTGACGTCCTTCAGGCAGCTCACGAAACTACTTCTTTTACTTCTTGTTCCTTCAAATATCACTCTGCTACCATTGGAACCTGTGATTTACTTTTTGATGGTGTGTTTTCATGCCAATGGAGCGATCTGGCACTTTGCTGTTTCCAGGGAGTTTGGTGAGGTCTTGAGCAGGGTGCGTAGCCTAGAGGCCAAGAAGCCTGGGGACAGGGCCTGAAGCCCATGATCAACTCCATTTCTCGCCGATCTCACTGATTGAGGCGTTCAGCAAGATTGAAATCAACGAAGATGAGAGCGGAAGGGAGTTCAGTACCATCTGCTCGAGTTTGACCAGTTTCTCTCCCCCCCTTGCTTGCTGCTGGCAGGGGAAAGGACCTTTGTGTGGTCGGTCTTTCTCTCACTTTTGCTTGCTGCTTCCAGAGGAAGGTGCCTGCGTCTAACCGGTCTCTCTCACCCTCTCGCAGGATGCTGCCAGAGCTTTGGGTCTTGGGTAAGGTTTAATCAACACGGTTTGTGGATTGGATTCTTTAATTCATGTTAGGATGTGTTTCTAGTTACTCTTTTTTTTTGCTATTGTGTATGATTTTGATCAGGACAGGCTGGCTCTGTAGCCTATGGTCAATGGATGACACAGTGCTAAATTGAACTGAACTGAATTGAACTAACTTTTACATTCCTAGACCATTTCAATGACTGTGGTTTAATGTTATATATTCTGTTTCTCGCTTACTTTTTGCTGCTTGCGTAATTTGCTCTTTTTTTTTTGCATGTTAGGTGCTTTATGTTTTCTTTGAACAGGTTCCATGTTGCTTATTTGTGTCATGGCTGTCTGTGGAGAGACAAATCTCAGGGTTGTATACCACATACATAGTTTGATAATAAATGCACTTTGAATCTTTTGACTGCAGTGATTTGGGGTTGCCAGTCAGTTCAAGAACTGAATAGTTGAAGGGAAGTAACTGTCTTGAAACGGGTGCTGTGGGACTTCAGGCTTTTGTTCTTCCTGCCTAATGATAGCTGCACTTCTGAGGCCTATCAAGGGGTTAGAAATATGAAATGCTGTCTCTCCATCTCAGCCCACAAAAGCTGCTTTAGACAATGAGTATTTCTCGCAGTTTTAGACTTTAGAGCATCTGCTGTATTTTGCTTTTCTATCAGGATCATCCAAACTCATTAGAGCACGAAGCCTGGTGCCAAACTGTCCTTCAGATTGGAGTTCCACTACTGAGTGAATATACATCGACTTTCCTGACAGATCCAAGACAGTGATCAATCAATCATCTGCTACATTCAAATGGTAATAGGACAATACCTCTGAATCAAACAGAATGTCTAATCGGTTCAATAACTGACAAACAATAAAGATTAGCACTTCTACACCAGAATAAATTTGAAAACATTACTCGAGAAAATTCTCCACAGTAATTAATGATTGTCTTAAAGAAGAATATTCATTTTCAGTTTCTTACAAATTCAATTCATTACTGCAAAGAAAATCAATGTGTTTGGAACTTCTTTTTGCAGGAAACAGAACTTAAATAACATGTCCTAAGTAAATGACTAATGTTGGTGATAACAGACTTGAGTCCTGATGAAGGGTCTCAGCCCGAAACATCGGCTGTTTATTTCTCTCCATAGGTGCTGCCTGATCTGCTGAGTTCCTCCAGCATTTTGTTTTTTGTTGCTCTAAATTTCCAGCGTCTGGAGAATCGAATTCTGACTCAAAGCCCCATCTCACTGAAATCTCAGTTACTACTTTTTGAACAACACACATAAAAGTTGCTGGTGAACGCAGCAGGCCAGGCAGCATCTCTAGGAAGAGGTGCAGTCGACGTTTCAGGCCGAGACCCTTCGTCAGGACTAACTGAAGGAAGAGTGAGTAAGGGATTTGAAAGTTGGAGGGGGAGGGGGAGATCCAAAATGATAGGAGAAGACAGGAGGGGGAGGGATGGAGCCAAGAGCTGGACAGGTGATTGGCAAAAGGGATACGAGAGGATCATGGGACAGGAGGTCCTGGAAGAAAGACAAGGGGGGGGGAACCCAGAGGATGGGCAAGGGGTATATTCAGAGGGACAGAGGGAGAAAAAAGAGAGTGAGAGAAAGAATGTGTGCATAAAAATAAGTAACAGATGGGGTACCGGGGGAGGTGGGGCATTAGCGGAAGTTAGAGAAGTCGATGTTCATGCCATCAGGTTGGAGGCTACCCAGACGGAATATAACGTGTTGTTCCTCCAACCTGAGTGTGGCTTCATCTTTACAGTAGAGGAGGCCTTGGATAGACATGTCAGAATGGGAATGGGATGTGGAATTAAAATGTGTGGCCACTGGGGGATCCTGCTTTCTCTGGCGGACAGAGCGTAGATGTTCAGCAAAGCGGTCTCCCAGTCTGCGTCGGGTCTCGCCAATATATAAAAGGCCACATCGGGAGCACCGGATGCAGTATATCACCCCAGCCGACTCACAGGTGAAGTGTTGCCTCACCTGGAAGGACTGTTTGGGGCCCTGAATGGTGGTAAGGGAGGAAGTGTAAGGGCATGCGTAGCACTTGTTCCGCTTACACGGGTAAGTGCCAAGAGGGAGATCAGTGGGGAGGGATGGGGGGGACGAATGGACAAGGGAGTCGCGTAGGGAGCAATCCCTGCGGAATGCGGGGGGGGGAGGGAAAGATGTGCTTAGTGGTGGGATCCCGTTAGAGGTGGCGGAAGTTACCGAGAATAATATGTTGGACCCGGAGGCTGGTGAGGTGGTAGTTGAGGACGAGGGGAACCCTATTCCTAGTGGGGTGGAGGGAGGATGGAGTGAGAGCAGATGTACGTGAAATGGGGGAGATGCGTTTAAGAGCAGAGTTGATAGTGGAGGAAGGGGAGCCCCTTTCTTTAAAAAAGGAAGACATCTCCCTCGTCCTAGAATGAAAAACCTCATCCTGAGAGCAGATGCGGCGGAGATGGAGGAATTGCGAGAAGGGGATGGCGTTTTTGCAAGAGAGGGTGAGAAGAGGAATAGTCCAGATAGCTGTGAGAGTCAGTAGGCTTATAGTAGACATCAGTGGATAAGCTGTCTCCAGAGACAGAGACAGAGAGATCTAGAAAGGGGAGAGAGGTGTCGGAAATGGACCAGGTAAACTTGAGGGCAGGGTGAAAGTTGGAGGCAAAGTTAATAAAGTCAACGAGTTCTGCATGCGTGCAGGAAGCAGCGCCAATGCAGTCGTCGATGTAGCGAAGGAAAAGTGGGGGACAGATACCAGAATAGGCACGGAACATAGATTGTTCCACAAAGCCAACAAAAAGGCAGGCATAGCTAGGACCCATACGGGTGCCCATAGCTACACCTTTAGTTTGGGGGAAGTGGGAGGAGCCAAAGGAGAAATTATTAAGAGTAAGGACTAATTCCGCTAGACGGAGCAGAATGGTGGTAGAGGGGAACTGATTAGGTCTGGAATCCAAAAAGAAGCGTAGAATTCAATATCAACTTCTGTGTACAAAGTGCTGAAAAGTGCTTTATAGGAGTGTTCTCAATCTAAAATTGGTGTTGTCACTGAAGGGATTGGAAGCAAGAGATCAGAAGCTTGGTCAAAGAGCTAAGTTTTAAGAGTCCTTTAAAAGAGAAAGCGAGGAAATGAAGCAGGCGATTTGGGAGATGCTTCCAGAATTTGAGGTTCCAGAATTTGCACAGAATAATGTGTTTCCCACATGAACGTCAGCAGGGATTCAAAGTTCAATGTTTAAAGTAAATTTATTATCGAAGTACATAAAAGTCGTCATATACTACCCTGAGATTTTTTTGTGGACAATTCACAGTAAATACAAAGGAACATAATATAATCACTGAAGAAAACACACACAAGACTGACGAACAACCCCTGTGCAAATGCAAAAAAAAACTGAGTAGTTGAATCTACTGTTGTTCAGCTGTATAAAGCTGCACTTCCATCATTCTTTACTTGTTCTCTGTTGATTGCTCTGAATCTTTACTTCCAGAAGCAGCAAATTATATTCAACAAAAACTATGAAGGTGGTAACCACCAATAACTCCCATTCAATATCAGAATGGCAAGTCAAGTTGTCTAAGCCAAGTATAAAACAAAGATTGAGCTTTTGACTGTGAGACCTGGGATAAATTAACCCAGACTGTCAGCATGAAAAATGCTCCTTTCTGGTGTCAAAATAAATAAGCTTAGAAATTCTTAATCCATTGATTTATGGCCGCGATGCAAATAGACTGGAGAATGGATCGGTATACCCTCTGAACTCTGAACAGATGCATTTTCAACACATACTATGGTGACTATGTGTCCCAAATTGACTGAGAGTCTTCTGACATTGAACATCAATCTTCCCAACCTAATGGTTAGCAGTGGAGAAGCTTATTCTTCAAATGTTCAGCCCATAATCAGGAAGTCATGGGGTCAAAGCCCAGAGGTCAGTGAGTCTGGAGCTCATAGCCCAGTGGTCAAAGCCCTGAGGGTGGTGAGATCAGACTTCAAAGTCTAAGGTGGTGAGTCCAGAGGCTGGATGCCTGATAACTGCGAGTCACAGGATTGGAGGCTCAAGGTAGGTCTTAAGGTCAGAGGCCTGTGATTCATGAGTCCTGGGGTTAAATCCCAGAGACTTGCAGTCTGGAGGTTACGGCCCGGAGGTCGAATCGCCTAGGTTGGCGAGTCTGGAGATTGAAGACTGAAGGTCGAAGTGCGAGGTCATCTAGCCCAGAGGTTGAAGGCCCAATATCTGCGAGTCCCGGGATTGGAGGGCTAAGATCAGTAGGCAGGTTCTAAGGTCAGAGGCCCATGATCACAAGTCTTGGGGTTAGCGAGACTAGAGTCAAAGTCCCAAGGTTGGTGAGTCTGGAGGTTAAAGCCAATGTTGTCAAGTCCAGAACTGTAGTCTGGTGGTCAGAAGCTTGGAAGCAGCCTGGCCTGGGGTTGAAGGCCTGTCTGCGTGAGTGGTTGGGAGGGGTGGGTTGTGTGAAAGGGGTTTGTTCCAAAGCCTGGGACTCTGTACCTCACTCTGCAACTGGATCCTTGACTTCCTCACCAGGAGACCACAGTCTGTGTGGATCAAAAATAATGTCTCTTCACGACTGTCTATCAACATAGGCGCATGTCAAGGATGAATGTTTAGTCCACTGCTCTACTCTGTGTGGCTAGGCACAGCTCAAACACCATCTGTAAACTTGCTGACAACACATCTATTGTTGGCAGAATTTCAAATGGTGTCAAGGTGGTGTACAGGAGTGGAACAGATCAGCTGTTTGAGTGGTTGGCAGCAACAAGCTTGCACAACATCAGTAAAACCAAGGAATTGATTGTGGACTTCAGGCAGGAAAAGTCGAGGGAACACACACCAATCCTCACTGAGGGGTCAGAAGTGGAAAGGGAGAGCAGCTTCAAGTTCCTGGGTATCAACATCTCTGAGGATGTACCCTGGCCCCAAGGTCTTGATGCAACTACAAAGAAGGCACAACAGCTGCTATATTTTTTTTGAGAGTTTGAAAACTGGTATGTCACCAAGGACACTTGCTAATTTCTACAAATGTACTGTGGAGAGCATTCTGACTTGTTGCATCATCATCTGGTATGGAGAGGCCACAGCACAGGATCAGAAAAAACTGCAGAAAGTTGTAAACTCACGGGCTCTAGCCTCCCCGGCAAGCAGGACATCTTCAAAAGGCATTGCCTCAAAAAGGTGGCATAAGGACACCATCATGTTCTTGGTATTTATTGTTTATTGATTACTATTATTATTTTTCTTTTCTTTTATGTTTGCACAGTTTGCCGTCTTTTGCATATTCTCTATTGCGTGCAGGTTTCCGTTGATTCCATTGAGCTCTCTTCCATTTACCGTGGATGCCCATAAGAAAATGAATCTCAGGATAGTATATGGAGACATATATGTACTTTCATATAAATTGACTTTGAACTTTAGGAACATTATGAAAAAGCAAAATTTACTTCGTTCTGCTAGGTTATCCATTTAGCAAAGACCAGTGCATGCATAAGCACTAAATTGCCAGTTGAATTATGTGAGTTCCTGCATTGTTTTTATATGTTTGGATAACAAGGAATGTTCTGGTTGCAGAATGCCACCTATGGTAATTTCCCCTTTCTCATTTAGTAAGATGAATCACCGGCTTCTTCAGTTTGACAAAAGCAAGCCGAGTCAAGTTACAAGTTAAAATCTGTAGACTTTATTCATTTCAAGTTTTCTTCCGGTTTCTGATTAGTGAACAGTCCACCACTTCATCAACGTGAAACACGCAGAAGGCACATCAAATGCAATCTTCGGAAATGATAAATTGAGAAAGTGATCAATGTAGGCAGTATTCATCAACTACATCTGTTGATGAATCCAAATATTTATTATGTGTGGTAATTAATCCATTATATTATTTCTACTGTATTTATACTTTATATTAATCCACTCCAGTATGCTCCTAAGCTTTTGTACATCATTACTGTAGCTTGTATGTGCATTCTCAATTCAAGATTGTTTAATGTCATTTCCACTGCAGAAGTGTAATGGAGACCAAAATAATTGTTATTCCAGATCCAATGCAGCAAAAAAAAACACAATAAGATAAATCACACAATAATAAAAAAAACACAAGAAATACAAATACAAAAGATAGCTTATATACATGGATTGACTGCACGTACATAAAGTGACATGAAGTACAGGAGTGTCTGTACGTAAGGTGGCTCTGACAGGAAATGATAAAGTAGTGGTGGTGGGGAGGCATGGTGGGGTGGGTTAGGGGGTGGAGGTGTTGATCAGTCTGACTGCTTGGGGAGAGTAACTGTTTTTGAATCTGATGGTCCTGGCATGGATGCTATGTAGCCTCCTCCCTAATAGGAGTGCGACAAATAGGCCACAAGCAGGGTGGGTGGGATCTTTCATGATATTACTTGTCCTTTCCTGGCACCCTTCGGTATAAATGCTTGCAATATATTCAAAAACCACACCTTTCCACCCCCCACCCCCGAGAAAAAAAATTAAATAATTAAGCAGAAGTCATAATTAACTTTGGTGAGTTTTACAACAAAATGACAGCAAAGTAACAGGAACACACAGATTTGAGAGCATAAGTTTTACCGTCTGTAAGGAGTTTGTACGTTCTCCATGTGACCATGTGGGTTTCCTCTGCATACCCTGGTTTCCTCCCACAGTCCAGAGACATTCAGGATGGGAGGTTAATTATCATTGTAAATTGTCCTGTGATTAGGCTAGGGTGAAATGGGGACTTGCTGGGTGGCGCAGCTCAAAGGACCAGAAAGGCCTGTTTTGCTCTGTATCTCAATAAATAGATAAAATTATGAAAGGTGCAATAAAGGGACGAAAGCAATTCCACCAAAACAAGTCTGAAAAGTAATTACAGGAACACTAACTGGATCAACGGGTAAGCATGCACAGACTGGAAGAAGGAGCAATTGTTCTGAATGCAATGTGTTCTGCATACAATAAATTAATTCCAAATTCAAAATTACACATAAATCAGTATTTCAAAGCCAAACTCAAACACGAAACATTTATACGTGGAAGATTGAAAAAGGAAAGTTGCTTTAATTGCCTTTCTTGTTGGTCTTTCACAAAATGAGCACAATAACAGTTTTGCTCTTTGAAAAGTGTAACTGCCGAGTGCTTACTTTTTAACATGCATGTCAGAATAATTGGGCCAGTGAACTCAGAATGTGCAACAAAATGGTATCTTCAGGGGAAACAAAAAAACTACCTGAAGGAAGATTACATCGTCTTTAGCCTTTGGCACAGAAATGTTTCCATCTTTTGGACCGTGGAATATATTGATCCATCAATGAAGATCAATAATTATGATAGAAATCATTGATGGAGCCAGAAAATAAAATTATTCATTTTTAAATTATTAAACCAGAAAATAATCTGCAAATTAAATAATCCTTTATTATTTAATTTGCAGATTATTTTCTGTCTTAATAAGAAAACATCAGTAAAAAGATTTCTATTAAAAATCCTATTTTGTAAAAGGATTTCATCCTATAAATCATTATAAAGTATTTCTGCGTTCAACAGAAATGTTAATACACAAGCTAAGAATAAAATACATGACGTTTTAAACACAACTGTTGTTACTTAGTAATGACAATTTAGCTGGTGACCGATGGTAATTAAATGTTTATTGTTTAACCAGGGCAAACCATTTATTGCATCCTGTATACAGAGGCCGTTCACTGGCCAGGGCTGACCATGGTTGTTGCGTCCTGGCTGTTGATGTTGTTGCTGTCAGTTGATATGCAGGCCAATATGCAAGCCTGAGCAGTACAATATGGATAGCAACCTGTTGCCCAAACATGAATCCAAAGGAATGGCAGAGACCAGTACAGCTTGGCACCAGCGGCATTGCAGGGGTTGCCAGTCAGTGCTGAACTCAACATAGGACTGCCTCTGGGACTCCAGCTCTGGATTTTTCCTCAGGATTTATTCCTGAAGCCTTTCCCATGAGTGGGCATATCCGCAAGGCAGCAGAGGTGATGCTTCTCTGCAACAAAATGCATTATTTCCATCTTTTCAACTTTTCCTTCCGGCTTTAATTCACGGAAAATAAGGACAAAAGAATTTTACAAGACCAACATTTGCTCCTGTAATCCTAGTGCAATCAGCTTCACTCAGAGGCAATGTGAACAATCATCAGAATAAAAACACTGGTGAATAAAGCAGAGTCCAGTCTGTACTGATGATGGAGACTTAGGGTGGTAATACACCAGAAACTTCATTATTCATTGACAGTGAAACAGAAACCCGGCACTACAAGAAAGACAACTGATTAAAATTGAAGTGTGTTCAGCAAAACAAAATTAGGCTTACAAAAACTTGTCCTGTCCAACTGTTTTAGAATTTGGCTGATGACTCTTCATCTTTATCACTGTGTGTCTCAGACCACTTCTAGATTCTTCTCATTGGATTGAAGTACAACCTATTCATTCATCATATGGTTAACATTATGGTACTTATTATTTCCATGTACTGTATATTTATTTTTATTTAAAGATACAGTACAGTAATAGGCCCGTCCGGCCCAACAAGCCCACACCGCCCAATTATCTCCATGTGAGCAATTAACCTACTAACCTGTAAGCCTTTGGAATGTGGGAGGAAACCAGGGAACCAAGAGGTCATTGGGAGAGCAGGCAAACTCCTTACAGACAGAGGCAGAAATGAACTTGGGGTTCCTGGCACGGCGGTACCGCTACACTAACTGCTGGCCAGCCATGCTGCCAACTGAGAGCTCCGTGTGAACTAGGAATTTTGCTGCACCCTGGCGTATATAACAATAATCTAATCTCAATCTGTATCAGTTCAAAGTTCAAAGTAAATTTATTATCAAAATACATATATCTCACCATATACAACCCTGAAATTCATTTTCTTGTGGGCATACTCAATAAATCCATAATAGACTAAAAACATAATAGAACCAATGAAAGACCACACCAACTTGGGTGTTGAACCAGTGCGCAAAAGACAACAAACTATGCAAATTCAGGAAGTAAGAAATAACAAGAATAAATAAATAAGCAATAAATATTGAGAACATGAGATGAAAAGTCCTTGACAGTGAATCCATAGGTTGTGAAAACATTTCGGTGATGGGGCAAGTAAAGTTAAGTGAGGTTATCCCATAGGGATGTAGAAAATTCAGGTCTGTAAAGGTAGTGTGACTTTGAAATGAGCTTTGGAGGCAGAGTACATTGTGCTGATGTCACGATCTACAGAGCATGTTGAGGGACAACAATGGACAGATATCTGAGCCACTGACATTAAACCAGGGCACCAATTGCCTTCTCAGGTAAAAGTAAAATATCATGCAGCATGATTTAAAGAACCACCAAAATCTCATAGTTATTGACCATCGTTTAATCCTCAGGTATCACCACCACAAGACAGTTATGAGATTTACACGATATTTGTTGAACTGCTGTTTGTGAGATCTTGTTCGAGCTGTAACAACAGTAATTACATTTTCTTTGGGCTGTGAATCTCTTTGGAACAACCTGAGGATGTGAAAAGTATTAAAATATTCCTTTGATGTCAACATCTGTAACTGGACCTCTGAACCAGAGGTTCTTGTTCAGACAAAAAGTTGCTTCTTCTCCCTGTGCAGGGACTTAACGATAAAGTACTGCAGCAGAAAACTGACTGCTGGTAGAACTCAGCAGGTAAAGCAACATCCGTGGAGGCAAAATGATGTTTCAGTTCGGGAATGTTGACCATCTTCTTGCCTGTCAACAGTTCTCTTTGAGACCCTGGTCCATCATCGAACTGTACTGAAGCAAATACAGTACAGTTATTGTACTGTATAATACAATGTACAATATTACATTATACATGTTAATAATTTCCAGCATTTTTTGCTCTTACACCATAAGACACATAGTAGCAGAATCAGGCCATTCAGCCCATTGAGTCTGCACTGCCATTCCATCATGGCTGATTTATTTTCCCTCTTAATCCCACTCTCCTACTGTTTCCTCTTAACCTTTGACAGTCTCACTAATCATGAACCTATCAACTTCTGCTTTATATATACCCAGTGACTTGGGCTCCACAGCCATCTGTGCCAATGAGTTCCACAGATTCACCACTCTCTGGGTAAAGAAATTCCCCCCATCTCTGTTTTAAAGGAAAATCCTTATACTCTGAGGTTGTGCTGTCTTGTCTGAGACTATAGGAAACATCCTCTGCATGTCCAATCTATCCAGACCTTCTAATATTCAGCACGTTTAAATGAGAGTCCCCGCCCCAAATCTTCTGAACTCCAGCAAGTACAGGCCGAGAACCATCAAATTTCAGAGTTCCAGCAGCTGCATGATATTATTGGAAATAAAAGTGACTGCAGATGCTGAAATCTGGAGCAAACTGTTGGAAGACCTCAACAGGAAGGCAGCATCTGCGGAGGCAAAGGAACGGTCAGTGTTTCAGGTTGAGACTCTGCAGCAGGTCCAGAATGAACTGAAGTGCTGACCATCATTTTGCCTCCACAGATGTTGCTTTACCTGCTGAGTTCTACCAGCAGTTTGATCTTTCCTGTAGTGTTAATTTATTTACTTAGAGATGCAGCACAGTAAGAGGACTTTCCAGTGCAAGGAATCTGTGCGACCAATTACACCATGTGACCAATTAACCTACTGACCCGCACATCTTGTGGGAGGAAATGCACAAGGTCATGGGGAGAACGTGCAAACTCCTTACAGACAGTGGCAGGAATGAACATGGGGCATTGGTGCTGTAAAGCATTACGATAACGGCTACACCACCATGCCGCCCCAAATTTTATTGTTGAGTTGCTGTTTCAGGTCCGTATTTTGGAAAATGAAGAGAAAATCTACACTATCTACATCAGTGTGGTACTATGCAAATGATACATCATGAGATGCAGCATTTTATTTCTTGCCATATTGTCCTATACACAAATACCATACATCAAAAAAAGCAGCTCAGTGGTGTAACGGCTAATGCAAAGTTTTACAGTGCCTGCAATCACCAACCAGGGTTCAATTCATGCCACTATCTGTAATGAGTTTGTACATTTCCCATGTGACCATATGGTTTTCCACCGGGTGCTCCAGTTTCTTCCCACATTCCAAAGACATCCAGGTTAGGGTTAGTAAGTTGTGGGCATGCCATGTTGGCATTGGAGCCGTGGCAACACTTGCGGGCTGCCCCCAGCACATCCTCACACTGCGTTGGTCCTGAGGCAAACAACACATTTCAATGTACATGCGAGAAATAAAGTTAATCTTTAGCTAATATTTGAAACTTACTTGCAGCAGCAACATCACAGGTATACAGCATCATATAAGCGACATTCACAAGAAGGAAAAACAAATAATGTGCAATTTTTACAAGAAAGAATATAATTAAGACAAGAAAGTCATTGTTTGTGCAAAGCGGTCAAAATTTTGCTGAACTGCAGTGCTTCAAGTTTTGCTGGTTGGCCCAGCATCCAAATGGTTGAAGGGAAGTAGTTGTTCTTGAACCTGTAACCTCGATAGATCAATATTCTATATAATCACTCAAGCCTTGTAAATGACTCCTTGTATTAATGAAAAAGGAGAGTCCTTGTGCAGCTTAACCAACATTTAACGTTGGACAGCACAGAAAACAGATTTTATCACTTTCCTTTCTGATGTTTGCGGGACCCGGCTGAATAAAAATTGGCTGTCATATTTCGTCACACCACAATACATTCTACACACTATATTCACTGGCTGTGATAGTGGTGAATGATTAGATCAGTAACAGCAGCATTGCCAGCAGCTGAGTTTCTTTTTTAAACACCACTTTGGAGGCTCAGATGTTTCTGGCAGGTTCGATGCCGGGAAGACAGTTCGAAAATTTGCTTCCACATAGCATTGTTCGTCTAATTGCATTGTTGGATGCTAATTTGTATGTGCATTGCATCCCTCTGTCAGGCAACTGAGAAGAATGCCGGTAAAATCATGGTGAACAAGTAAGAGATGATCAAAAATCCACCTCCCTAACCCATTCTCAAAGTTCAGAGTCAAGGTTCAAAGTAAATTTATTATCAATATGCGTGTATGTCACCATATTGTAGGCACATGGCCAAATGGTTAAGGCATTCAACTAGCGACCTGAACATCATGAGTTCGAGCCCCAGCCAAGGCAACGTGTTGTATCCTTGAGCAAGGCACTTAACCACACAGTGCTCTGCGACATCACTGGTGCCAAGCTGTATTGGCCGTTGCCCTTCCCTTGGACAACATTGGTGTCATGGAGAAGGGAGACTTGCAACATAGGCAATTGCCAGTCTTCCATACAACCTTGCCCAGGCCTCCGCCCTGGAGAGTGAAGACTTTCCAGGTGCAGATCCATGGTCTCGCAAGACTAACGGACGCCTTAATCTCACCATATACTACACTGCGATTCATTTTCTTGCAGGCATTCACAGTAGAACAAAGAAATAAAATAGAATCAATGAAAACTACACATAAAAAGACTGAATGAACAGTCAACATGCAAAAGATGACAAACTGTGCAGCAGACTAGAATATGAGAATTAGGCCAAATGTCCTTTTCAGTTATCTGATAAAATTATTTCCCTCAATTATATCCATCACCTTCCATTTTCCTCCTTTGAAAATACCTCCCAACACGGACAGAACACAAAGGCTGTAGGACTCATCTTAGCCATCCACCAATTTGGACCCTGCCCTGACATTATCCAAGTGATCAGAATCAGAATCCTCTATTATCACCAAGTATGTGGACACATACAGGGAATTTGATGCCAGTTTCCCTGAGCTCTCGTTGTACAGAATCAAAAAGCAAACAAAACAATAGTACAAATAATCGTGAACTATATACAATGAGGTATACCTGTGTATGTACAGGTGGACTTGGTTTATAATAGACTAAAATTCAAGTGTTCATAAGACTGATGGCATACAGAAAGAAACTGTTCTTGTACTTATTTGTCCTGGCATACAATGATCTGAAGCGCCTACCAGAAGGAAGTAGTTGGAACAGGTGATGTCCAGGGTGTGATGGGTCTACAATGATGCTGCTTGCTCGCTTCCTGACTCTAGATGCATGTAAGTCCTGGATCAAGGGCAGCTTCACACCAATAATCCTTTCCACAGCCCTGACTGTTCTTTGGAGTCTACTCTTGTCTTGTTTGGTAGCTGATCCAAACCAGACAGTGATGGACGAACAGAGAACAGACTGGATTATTCCTGAATAGAATTGAATCAGCAGCTCCTGAGGCAGGTTGTACTTCCTGAGTTGACGCAGGAAATACAACTTCTGCTAAGCCTTTTTGATAAGAGTGTCCGCATTGGGTGTCCACTTCAGGTCCTGGGAGATTGTGACACCCAGAAACCTGAAGGTCTCCACAGCAGACACAATACTGTTAAGTATAGTGAGTGGGGGGAGTATTGGGGGGCTCCTCCTGAAGTCCACTGTCATCTCCACAGTCTTGAGCGTATTTAGCTCCAGGTTGTTCTGACCACACCAGAGGGCCAGTCGTTCCACCACCCATCTGTATGCAGACTCACCACCGTCTCGGATAAGGCCAATGACAGTTGTCTCGTCTGCAAACTTCAGGAGTTTAACAGATGGATCCTGTGAGGCGCAGTCATTAGTGTAAAGGGAGAACAGCAGTGGGGAGAGCACACATCCCTGGGGGGCACCGTTACTGATTGTTCGGGTGCTAGAAATGATGCTCCCCAGCCTCACTTGCTGCACCCTGTTAGTCAGGAAGCTTGTGATCCACTGACAGATGGTGGGGGAGACAGTGAGCTGGGTGAGTTTGGAATGGAGGATTTCTGGGACGATGGTGTTGAACGCTGAGCTGAAGTCAACAAACAGGACCCTCGCAGAGGTTCCTGGGTTATCGAGGTGTTGTAGTATGCAATGCAGTCCCATGTTGACTGCATCATCCACTGACCTATTTGCCCGATAAGCAAACTGCAGGGTGATGCCAGAGTATTTGTATCTACTTCCTAGCCCGAGGAATGATGCATGTATTTTCCTTCCCAATATTTTGCAGCTGACCTTAACATAACCTATCAATCACATTCTTAACTCTTTGGAACAAGCAGCATGGAATAGTCAGGACTTAAGTCTACCATGTATTGAATAGGGTCATGAATAAACTCTGGAACTTCCTTAAGCAGGGAAGTTTAAGGGAAGATTTGTTATAAGCTAACTGCTTAAAAATTGCATAGGCAGAGTAAATGGCAGGAATCCTTATTCATTTAGACCAGGAGTTCCCAACCTGGACTCCATGGACCCCTCGGTTAATGGAAGTGGTCCATGGCATAAAAAAAAGATTAGGAACCTCTGATTTAGACCATAAGACATAGGAGCAGAATTAGATCATTCAACCCATCAAGTCTGCTATGCCATTTGATCATGTCTTATCCATTTCCCTCTCATCCCCACTCTCCTGCCTTCTCCCCGTAACCTTTCAGGCCCTGACTAATCAGGTATCTATCAGCCTCTGCCTTAAATACACACAACGACCTGGCCCCCACAGCCACCTGTAGCAATGTATTCCACAGATTTATCACCATCTGGTTAAAGAAATTCCTCCTCATCTCTGTTCTAGATGGACATCTCTCTATACCGAAGTTATGCCCTCTAGTCCTCGACACACCCAGTATAGGAAACATCCTCTCCACATTCACTCTATCTAGGACTTTCAACATTCACTAGGTTTCAATGGGACCCTCCCTCATTCCTCTAAATAGCAGCAATTACAGGAGCAGAGCCATCAAATGATAGAGGTGTATAAGATGATGAGAGGCATTGATCGTCTGGATAGTCAGAGGCTTTTTCCCAGAACTGAAATGGTTGCCACAAGAGGACACAGGTTTAAGGTGCTGGGGAGTAGGTACAGAGGAGATGTCAGGGGTAAGTTTTTTATGCAGAGAGTGATGAGTGCATGGAATGGGCTGCCGGCAACGGTGGTGGAGGCGGATACAATAGGATATTTTAAGAGACTTTTGGATAGGTACATGGAGCTTAGAAAAATAGAAGGCTATGGGTAAGCCTAGTAATTTCTAAGGTAAGGACATGTTCGGCACAACTTTGTGGGCTGAAGGGCCTGTATTGTGCTTAGATTTTCTATGTTTCTATAAATTCTCCTCAGAATCATTCTTGTGAACCTCCTCTGAACCATCTCCAATGTCAGCACATCCTTTTTTAAGGTCCAAATACTCCAAGTGAGGCCTCACCAGTGCCTTATAAAGCCTCAGCATTACATCCATCCTTTCATATTCTCGTCCTCTGAAATGAGTGCTAACATGGCAGTTACCTTCCTCATCACTGACTCAACCTGCAAGTTATACTTTAGGGAATCGTGCATGCGGAATCCCAAGTCCGCTTGCACCTTGGATTTTTGAATTTTCTCCCCATTTGGTAAATAGTCTACACTTTTATTCTTTCTATCAACGTGCATGACTATGCACTTCCCAACACTGTATTCCAACTGCCACTTCTTTGACCATTCCCCTAATCTGTCTAAGTTCTTCCACAGCCTCCCTGCTTCCTCAACATTACCTGCCCCTCCACCTATCTTCGTACTGGCCACAAAGCCATCAATTCTATCACCCAAATCATTGACATAGAACATAAAAATAAGCGGCCCCAGTACCAAGCCCTGTGGAACACCAGTAGTTACCAGTAGTCAATCAGAAAAGGCTCCCTTTATTCCCACTCTTTGCATCCTGCCAATCAGCCAATGCTCAATCCATGCAGAAAGGCCAGTAATCTGGGAAAAATGATTTAGAAGATAGTCTCAAAATTGAACCAAAAGTCAAGCTCTTTTTAAAATAAAGAGCATCTGGTGTTGTAAGAGCAGAATTAGGTCACTTGGTTAACTGAGTTTGCTCCGCCATTCCATTATGGCTGATTTATTATCTCTCTCAACCCATTTTCCTGCCTTCTCCCCTTAACCTTTGACACCCTGACTAACCATGTACCTATTAAATTCCACTTTCAATATACTCAATGGCTGGCTTCCACAGCTATCTGTGGCAGTGGATTCTACCAATTCACCACCCTCTGGCTGATTGCTTTGCCTGCAAGGATAATACAAATAGATTCAATAGGAAATCTGGCAAAGAAATGGATAAAGATCTGAACATTCATTTCTAAACATCTCAAGGACATGGACAGAATCCATGCACACTACCTTGCTACTTTGCTCTTTATTGCATTTTTGTGTACTTTATAGTATATTCTATGTACTACATTACACTGCTGACACAAAAAAACTAATTTCATGACATATGCCAGTGATATTAAACCTGATTCTGAAAGATACCCAAAATCCACAAACTTGACTGTTCAGATAGGCCCATTGTCTCTGTCTGCTCTTGCCCTATTGCCTTGACTCCATTCTAACCCCCTTGGTTCAGACTCTTCCCAACTACATTCATGACACTTCTCATGCCCTCAATCTGCTCACTAACTTTCAATTTCCAGGCCTTGACTGCCTCATTTTTACCATGGATGTCCAGTCCCTATAACTTCGATTGCCCATCAAGGAGGCCTACTTAAAAGTTCTCCACCTCCTTCTCAATAAAAGAACCAGCCAGTTCCCCTCCACCACTACCTTCTCCTCTGTCTGGCAGAACCGATCCTCAGCCTCAACAATTTTTCCTTCGGCTTCTCCCACTTTCTTCAGAAATATGGGGTAGCCATGAGCACCTGCATGGGCCCCAGCCATACCTGCCTTTTTGTTGGTTATGTAGAATAGTCCATACTTCAAGCTTTCCCCGGCAATAGTCTCCAACTCTTCCTCTACTACATTGATGACTGCATTGGTGCTGCTTCATGCAGCCATGCTGAGCTCATCAATTTCATCAACTCTGCTCCAACTTCCATCCTGCCCTTTAACTTACTTGGCCCATTTCTGACATCTCCCTCCCCTTTCTCGATCTCTCTGTCTCTACCTCTGGAGATAAACAGTTGACTGATATCATTTATAAACCTATCAATTCCCACAGTTATCTTGATTATACCTCTTCCCATCCTTTCTTCTGTAAAAGTCCTATTCCCTTTTCTCAGTTCCTTCATCTCCATCACATCTATTCCCGGGATGTAGCTTTCCTTTCCAGTACATCAGAGGTGTCCCCTTTCTTCAAAAAACAGGGGTTCACTTTTTCAAAAAATACGGCTTCCCATTCTCCACCATTAATGCTGCCCTCACCTGCGTCTCCTCCATTTCCTGAATACCTGCACATACTCCATCTCCCAGCTACTTTAACAGTGATAGACATACCCATCATGAGTGTCTGTATCAAACGTATCATTCTCCACAAACTCCACCATCTCCAAAGGGATCCTACCACCAAACATATCATTCCTCCGAGATGCAGTACAGAGCGTCATAGGAAGTCATTCCTGCCTGTGACCATCAAACTTTACAACTCCTCCCTTGGAGGGTTAGACACCCTGAGCCGATAGGCTGGTCCTGGACTTATTTCATAATTTACTGGCATAATTTACATATTACTATTTAACTATTTATTACTATTTTCTAGTACTATTCTATTACTATTTATTATTTCCATGACTATTACTATTTACTAATAGTAGTATTACTATTATTATTTATTATTTATGGTGCAACTGTAACGAAAACCAATTTCCCCCGGGATCAATAAAGTATGACTATGACTATGAACATTTCCCTTCTTTCCGCAGAAATTACTACCTCCATAATTCCCTTGAGCATTCACCCCTCCCCACTAATCTCTGTCCTGGCACCTATTCCTGTAAGCAGCCAAAGTGCTACACCTGCCTATTCACCTCCTCCCTTACATCCATTCAGAGCAGCAACACACTTCACCTGCAAGTATGCTGAGGTCTTCTACAGAGTCCAGTACATCCTCTACATTTGTGAGATCTGTCATAAATTAGGGGACTGCTTTGTCAAGCACCTCCTCTCCAACAGTCAAAAGCGATATTTCCCAGTGGCCAAACATTTTATTTCCCATTCCCATTTCAACATGACAGTCCATGGCCTCCTCATGTGCCATGATGAGGCTACTCTCAGGTTAGAGGAGCAACACCTTATATTCAATCTGGGTAGCCACCAACCCGATGGCACGTATATTGATTTCTCCTTCTGGAAAAAAAAACAATCCCTCCCCTCCCCTCTTCTTCAATTCCCCACTCTGACCTCTCATCTCTTTTCATCTGCCAATCACCTCCCCCTGGGTCCCTTCTTTCTTCCCTTTCTCCTATGGTCCACTCTCAACAGATTCCTTCCTCTCCAGTCCTTGACCTTTCTCACCCATCAGGCTTCATCTAAAACCCTCTAGCTATCCTCCTTCCCCTCCGCGCTTCCTTTCCAGTCCTGAAGCAGGGTCTCGGTCTGAAACGTTGACTCTTTATTCATTTCCATTGAAGCTGCCTGACTGCTGAGTTACTCCAGCATTGTGTGTGTGTTGCTTTGGATTTCCAGCATCTGTAGAATTTCTCAATTTTAAAAAAGATCCAGCTCTGTGGATCAGAGTCAGGATTGGAATTGCGATGAATTAGGAAAAACTTTCAAAGATGTAGAGGATATACCAAAGCAGTGTCCCACTTGCAGCAGACTATGGGAAGGGCAAGTAGATGCCCTGTGTTGTTCAAACAATCAACCACTTTATATAGCCTCGTTCTCCCATATTGATTTCCATAAGGCAATAAATCATAGGAGTAGAATTATGCCATTCGGCCCATCGAATCTGCGACATCATTCTATCACAGCTGATTTATTATCCCTCTCAACTTCATTCTCCTGCCTTCTCCCCATAACTTTAGACACCCTTATTAATCAATTTCAGTTGCTATTTGGGGGAGGAGGAGCAAGAGACAGTGGTCTAGCAGGTAATGGCACTTTACCTCCTGGAACTTGCTCGTGCTGTGATTATGTGGATTCACCCAGCATGCTCCTGTTTCTATCACAGCCCACAGACGTGTTAGTGGGTAGGTTAGCTGATCACTGTATGGTTAGACGGTCAGAGAATAGTAATATAGAATCATCGAGTCATAGAACACTACAGCACAGAAACAGGCCCTTCGGCCCATCTAATCCATGCTGAAACATTAATCTGCCTAGTCCCATCGACCTGCACCCCAAACATAGCCCTCCATAGCCCTCTCATCCATGTACCTATTCAAATTTCTCTTACATGTTGAGATCGACCCTGAATCCAACACTTCCACGGATAGCCCATTCTGCGCTCTCACCACTCCGAGAGAAGAAGAACCCCTAAACATTTCACCTTTCACCATTAACCCATGACCTCCAGTTCTATTCTCACCCAACCTCAGTGGAAAAATCCAGCTTGCATATACTCTATCTATACCCTTCATAATTTTGTATACCTCTAGCAAATCTCCCCTCAATGTTCTGTTTTCTAGGGAATAAAGTCCAAACCTATTTAAACATTCCCTATAAATCAGGTCCTCAAGTTCTGGCAACATCCTTGTGGGGGAGTTAATGGCCATGTGAGAAGGAATAGGTTATAGGGAAATAAGTGGGGGCAACAGGATTAATACGACTGCTTCAGGAGCTAGACTTCATGGGCCAATTGGCCTTGAACTCCACAAGAAAATAGAAATAAAATGGAAGTTAACTTCTGTGCTGTCAGCACCCTGCTGATAATTCCCTTGGGTAATGAACTTGCTGATATTGAGAGTTTGCTGTTTCCTGATTTGAAGTTGAGATCCGTGCTCGGCTGTGATGACTTAATGTGTATTTGTGTGGCTGATTAAACTTTTTCTATATCAATCATTATCTTGTTTACCTCGACAAGATTGCTTCTCAATCATCTCCCTTTAAGGTCCCAGGTGTTCCTGCGACTCAGTCCTTTGATGCAAAGAAACAATCTCGCAGCTCATCTCTCATCACATATTCTTCCAGCACGATCACTTTGATGAGAGGCAAAGAAAAATCTCATGGCACAGTTCAAAGTGAAGTAGAATTCTCCTGTTATCCTACCTAGCATTTAAGCCCGAGTGACTTCAGCTGAAACAAGTAACTGCTCATTTATTTCATTGCTGTTTGCAGCCCAACAAATTGGCTCCTGCAGCTGTCTAAGGTGATAGCATTTTTCAAGTGTTTGACCGTGGACCAGATTGAGAAGGTGGGGGAATGTGATTGGTGCTATGCAAATGTGACTTACATTTTTTTTTACACACTCTTTCCATATAAAGAAGTCCTAACTCTCAGATGCTAATTACTAGTACCTATTTGTAGCTTGTACCCCACCGTGTCACTGATTTGATGATATAGTTATTTTGGCTCCAACACAGAACAACAGCCCCATTATCAGTGTTACAATATTTATTTATTCATTTATTGAGATACAGCGAGGAATCAGCCCTTTCGGCCCTTCGAGACACCCCGCCCTACAACAACCAATTTAATCCTAACCTAATCGAATTGAATTAAATTGAATTGACTTTATTTCTTATATCCTTCACATACATGAAGAGTAAAAATTGTTACATTATGTCTCAGTCTAAATGTGAAACTTACAATTCACAGTAATTTGAAATAAATAGTATGTACAACAGGACATAGGAATACAAATGTATCATCGTGAACTAATCAGTCTGATGGGGGAAGAAGCTGTCCTGGAGCCCATCGGTCCTGGCTTTTATGCTGCGGTATGGTAGCAGTTGGAACAGCTTGTGATTGGGGTGACTGAGCTCCCCAATGATCCTTCAGGCCCTGTTTGCGCACCTGTCTCTGTAAATATCCTGAATAGTGGGAAGTTCACATCTACAGATGTGCTGGGCTGTCCGCACCACTCTCTGCAGAGTCCTGCGAACTGAGGGAAGTACATGACTAATCGGCCTACCAACCAGTACATCAATGGACTGCGGCTGGAAATCAGAGCACCCGGAGGAAGCCCACACGGTCACCGGGAGAACGTACAAACTCCTTACAAGCAGTGATGGGAATCGAACCTGGGTCACCTGTACTGTACAGCATTGTACCAGCCAATACACTATTGTGCCACCCCAAATTGTAATATTCAAAATATAAGCCAGTGAAATCATAGTTCCCTTCATTGGTGAACTAAATTAATAATATCTATGTAGCATCCGCACCAGAACCAACAGACTCAAAAGCAGTTACTTCCTCCAGCTCATTAAACTGATCAATACCTCTGGCCACTAACCATAATCAGAACAAAGTCAGGCTTAATATCACCAGCATATGTCGTGAATTTTGCTATCTTCGCATCAGCAGCACATTACAATACATAATAATAGAGGAAAAAACTGCAAATTACAGTAAGGGTATAAATATATACATAATAAGGAAAGGTACGTCGCATCTGGAGTTTCTCCAGTTAGCGGACGATTTCCCTCCACGCCTCTCTGACATAGTGGGGAACCGCGTACGAGGCAAGTTACAGCAGGGGTTTGCCATTGCCTTCTGCCGGGTGAGTTTCCAAAGAGATCACCAGCTCGTAACCCAGCACAGATGGATCTGAACCCGGGACCTTTTGTCCTGAAGTCCGAAGCTGATGCCACTACGCCACCAGCCAGGTCATATACGTAATAGCTAAATTAAATAAGTATTGCAAAAATAGATATAAAAACAGTAGTGAAGTAGTGTTCATAAATTCAATGTCCATTCAGAAATCAGGCGGCAGAGGGGAAGAAGCTGTTCCTGAACCGTCGAGTGTGTGCCACCCCACCACTCCTCCCACCTCCACTACTTTATCATTTTCTGTCAGAGTCACATTATAAACAGACACTCCTGTACTGTGTGTTGCTTTGTATACATAAAATCAATCTATGAATATAAGCTATATTATATACAGTGGCATGCAAAAGTTTGGGCACCCGGGTCAAAATTCCTGTCACTGTGAATAGCTAAGCAAGTAAAAGATGACCTGATTTTCAAAAGGCATAAAGTTAAAGATGACACATTTCTTTAATATTCTGTCATGTCTCCTCTCATCCTCCTTCTCTCCAGAGAGTAAAGCCCCAGCTCCCTTAATCTCTGATCATAATGCATACTCTCTAAACCAGGCAGCAACCTGGTAAATCTCCTCTGTACCCTTTCCAATGCTTCCACATCCTTCCTATAGTGAGGCGACCAGAACTGGACACAGTACTCCAAGTGCGGCCTAACCCGAGTTTTATAGAGATGCATCATTAGCACATGACTCTTAAACTCTATCCCTCAACTTATGAAAGCCAACACTCCATAAGCTTTCTTAACTACCCCATCTACCTGTGAGGCAACTTTCAGGGAACTGTGGACATGTACCCTCAGATCCCTCTGCTCCTCCACACTTCCAAGTATCCTGCCATTTACTTTGTATTCTGCCTTGAAGTTTGTCCTTCTAAAGTGTACCACCTCACACTTCTCTGGGTCGAACTCCATCTGCCACTTCTCAGCCCACTTTTGAATAGAATTTTTTGGCTTCAATGAGCAAATGTATGTTTGGAGAAAAAAGGGTGCAGAATTTCATGAAAAAAGAACCCCTCTCCAACTGTTAAGCATGGGGGTGGATCGATCGTGCTTTGGGCTTGTGTTGCAGCCAGTGGCACAGGGAACATTAACTGATAGAGGAAAGAATGAATTCAATTAAATACCAGCAAATTCTGGAAGCCAATATCACACCGTCTGTAAAAAAGGCAAAGATGAAAAGAGGATGGTTTCTACAACAGGATAATGAACCTAAACACACCTCAAAATCCACAACAGACTACCTCAAGAGGTGCAAGCTGAAGGTTTTGCCATGGCCCTCACAGTCCCCTGACCTAAACATCATTGAGAATCTGTGGACAGACCTCAAAAGAACAGTGCCTGCAAGACAGCCCAAGAATCTTACAGAACTAGAAGCCTTTTGCAAGGAAGAATGGGTGAAAATCCCCCAAACAAGAATTGAAAGACTCTTAGCTGGCTACAAAAAGCATTTACAAGCTGTGATATTTGCCAAAGGGGGTGTTACTAAGTACTGCCATGCAGGGTGCCCAAACTTTTGCTTCAGGCCCTTTTCCTTTTAAGTTTTCTTGCTTACAATATTAAAGAAATATGTTATCTTTAACTTTATGCCTTTTGGAAATCAGTTCATCTTTTACTCGCTTAGCTATTCACAGTGACAGAAATTTTGACCAGGGTGCCCAAACTTTTGCATGCCACTGTGTTGATATTTATTGTGTTTTTATCATTGTGTAGTTTATCTGATTGTGTATTTTTTGTGGTTCATTGGATCCAGAGTAACAACTATTTTTGTTCTCCTTTATACTTGTGTAGTGGAAATGACATTAAACAATCTTGAATCTTGGAATGGGAAAAGAACGTACCCTTAGAATGGTGTAAATTTTGTCAAAGAGTATACAGGTTAAAGGATTTCTGAAAAAATTAATTTCAACTCAAGTGGCATCACATAGCCTTTTGAGACTGTGCCAATGTATTATTGCAGCAAACATAATGATTAGTACTAAACTTCCCACCACTGAGCACATCTACAAGGAGTGCTGTCACAAGAAAGCAGCATCCATTATCAATAACCTGCACCATCCAAATTCTGCTCTCTCCTCACTGCTGCCAATGAGAAGGAGGTACAGGAGTCTTTGGTCCCGCACCACCACGTTCAGGAACACTTCTTACCCTTCAACTATCAAGCTCCTGAACCAGCATAGATAACTTCACTCACCTCAAAGATGAGCTGATTCCTCAACCTATGGACTCCCTCTCAAAGACTGTACGCTCATGTTCCCAGCGTTATTTTATTTATATATTTGCAAATTGGTTGTTTGTCAGTCTTTGTGCAGAGGTTTTCATTAATTCTATTGTATTTCTTTGTTCTACTGTGAATACTTGCAAGAAAGCGAATCTCAGGGTAGTATGATGACATGAAGTTACTAACTTGTGTGATAAGACCATAGCACATAGAAACAGAATTGGGCTATTTGGCCCATCAAGTCTGTTCCACTATTTGATCCTGGCAATTTATTACCCTCATAAAGTCATTCTCCTGTCATTTCCCTATAACTTATGATGCATTTACTTTTCAAAAATATATCAACCTCCATTTTAAATATACCCAATGGCTTGGCCTCCAAAGTTGTCTCTGACAATTCACCATCCTCTGCTCTGGAAAAGTGCAGAAGATTTATGCTTCTAAAGCAATAGTAACAGCATTTAATAACTTTCCTAACAGCAAAAAATGGAACCAGATATTTGTTCATTTAACCCTGTTGTAATGCATGGACAAGCATCTTTATGTTACATTGGTATAAACTTCCCAGAAAGGCAGAGACTTTCAAAAAATATGGTAGAAGGAGATTCAGTGAATTACATTCACCATGAAAGGGTTAATGTATGAGGAGTGTTTGATGCCTCTGGACCTGTAATCACTGAATTTCAGAAGAATGAGGAGGAATCTCGTTGAAACCTATCGAATATTTAAAGGCCTCGATAGAGTGGTTGTAGAAAGGATTGCAGGCTTTCTAGGACTAGAGGGCACAGCCTCAGAATACAAGGATGTACCTTTAGAACGGAGATGAGGAGGAATTTCTTTAGCCAGAAGGTGGTGAATCTGTGGAATGTATTTCCACAGATGGCTGTAGAGGAAAAGTCATTATGTTTATTTACGGCAGTGGTCGATCGGTTCTTGATTTGTAAGGGTGTCAAAGGTTATGGGGAGAAGGCAGGAGAATGGGGTTGAAAGGGATAATATCTGATCAAGCAACACACATCAAAGTTGCTGGTGAACGCAGCAGGCCAGGCAGCATCTGTAGGAAGAGGTGCAGTCGATGTTTCAGGCTGAGACCCTTCGAAGGGTCTCGGCCTGAAACGTCGACTGCACCCCTTCCTACAGATGCTACCTGGCCTGCTGTGTTCACCAGCAACTTTGATGTGTGTTGCTTGAATTTCCAGCATCTGCAGAATTCCTGTTGTTTGCGTTTAAATATCTGATCAAGCCATGATCGAATGGCGCAACAGACTCAATGGGCCAAATGGCTTAATTCTGCTCTTAAGTCTTAAGGTCATAAAAAAAAAGTCGAGCTTCAGGCTAAAGCCCTTAGCTCACTGACTTTCCTGCAAGGGCACGCATGCCTAAAGATCTCTGTATGGCACAGAACAGGAAAATTCTTACAGCTAGACCTCCCACAGTTTGAGGTTTACCTGTCACATTAATAGAAAATGCAGTTTCTCTTTGGCTCAATTTATGGTATCAAACAGGCAGGAATTAAATCAAGGAAGTCTACAGATTATGACCAAATTTTAGGTCAAAGGCAGTTTCAAATCACAGTAAAGTAGGCAAGAAAAAAAATTAGTTAATTTAATTGATTAAAGTTACTTACATGAAAAGTCATTTTTGAGCATCTGAAATAGACTGTCAAGTTAAAAGATTGAAAAGTCAATCTTCTCAGAAATTTCACTGCTAAAATGTTAATCATTTAAATTATGTTTACATGCAACAGAAGCCTCATTAAGTCAGTTAGTTCTAAATAAACTATGCAGCAAAATTCATACTTTGATGTGAGATTACAGTTTCCATGCCATGTGTTACATTTAATTTGCTATAACTCATTAGTACCATTTATTCGCTCCTTTTCTCCATTCACAAGCTATAATACTTTAGGGTAATTCCAAAAAAATCTTTTAAAGTAGCTGCATTTGTTGTTAATTAACAGTTCACTCCTGTAAACAGTGGTGAGTTCATTATTCTTAATTAGGCTGAAGCAGTTTTCCACCTCTTAAGAATGTATTCAAAATGACACACAAAGCAGAAAGCTTTTATTTGCCAGCAACACAAAATAAACCTGATCCTTTTGCCAACATTCACTCTGGACAGCCATTTGATCACTTAGCAATTTGCACGTGGGAATTCAGTCACACAGGAACTCAAGTCACACAAGGCAAATGTAAAAAAAAGACTGGAAAAGTAATCCACATATCTTGTATCAATGTGAATTTGTACAAAAAAAAACTTCAACCTGTTTACATGGTAAGTTAAAACAATTCAGAAGCCATCTGCATCTTAATTTAAATGTTCTGAAGTATAAGTGCATGAACTAATTAAACGTTTTGAAAATCTGGTTACCACTCACCAGAGCTCCCTCTAACTTTAGATATGTTTTCAAGTGATGCATTTGGCTATGCCTACACGACTGAAGCTATAATAAAATTTTATATTGCAGTCATTTTTAAAATTTAAGTACATAATTCTATTCCTTTGATTCTTTCAGTGTGCATGGTCTATATTTATAAAATTAGCATTATCATGATGGCAAATACCATGTCAAAAGGGTCTGATTTCTGAACGATCCCTAGTGAAACAACACTGTGGTATGGCTAATATGAGTGGGCATAATTTGAAGGTGATTGGAGCAAAGTATAGGGGAGGGATTCAAAGGATTTGAAGTGCATTTATCATCAAAGTAGGTATGCAGTATACAACCAGTATTTCTACTATTTTTTAATGTTTCTTAATTGTACATATGATTTTCTTTGTGTTCTATCGCTGAGCAGCAGTGAACCATCTGACTGGCCTACCAGAGTTCTCTTTGACTTGATCAGCATTTCGGATCTGGCTATTGTTCATGATTTCATTTAATAAAAAAAACCCTGAGATTCATCTTCAACACAAACAGCCATGAAACAAAGATAACCATAAACCCATTCAAAGAAAAACATCAATCCCACCCCCAAGTGTAAAAAAATCTGCGCAAAAGGCAACAAGAACATCAAATCCCCCCCAAGCGCAAAAAATAAATTGCACAAATGGCAACAAGAATGAACAAGCAAAAACGCAGAATCGAAAGAATCCCTATTCAGTTCAGCTCAGTGTTCATTACCTGCACGCTGCCCCAAAGACCATATGACCATATGATAGAGGAGCAGAAGTAAGCCGTTTGGCCCATCGAGTCTACTCCACCATTCAATCATGGGCTGATCCAATTCTCCCACTCCCCTGCCTTCACCCATACCCTTTGATGCCCTGGCTAATCAAAAACCTATCCATCTCTGCCTTAAATACACCCAATGATTTGGTCTCCACAGCCGCTTTTCGCAACAAATTCCACAGATTTACCACCCTCTGACTAAAGTAATTTCTCTGCATCTCAGTTCTAAATGGACATCCTTCAATCCTGAAGTTGTGCCCTCTTGTCCTAGAATCCCCTACCATGGGAAATAACTAATCTGTTCAGGCCTTTTAACATCTGGAAGGGATGTCAGAGTTAAGATTCTCCCCCACAAAGAGTGGTAAGTGCGTGGAACGCCCTGCCAAGTTGGTGGTAGAGGCAGATACATTGGGGACATTTAAGAGACTCTTAGAGAGACACATGGATGATAGAAAAATGGAGGACCATGGGGGAGGGACTAGTTTGATTGATCTTAGAGTAGGTTCAAAGTTGGCACAAGATCATGGGCTGGAGGGCCTGTACTGTGCTGTAATGTTTCATGCTCTATATAAAATCTGGTTTACAAAATTGACAGGGTATTTGTTGGGCTCACTGTGCACTCTTACTGAATCCAAAATTTACTTGATTTATTGTATGTAGAAATACAGGACAGAAGCAATCCATTCCAGCCATACAAGCCAATGCCGTCCAATTATACCCATGTAACCAATTAACCTACTAACTCATATGTCTTTGGAATGTGCAATGGAACTAGAACATCCGGAGGAAACCAGCACGTTCACAGGGGGAAGGTGCAAACTGTGTATCGAGAGTGACAGAGACTCTCTATACGCAGCTTGTACCTTCACCCTGTGAACATGTGGGTTTCCTCTGGGTCACTGGCACTATAGTAACATCACACTAATTAAAGGTATGATGCATGTTACCCGGTACTCTAAACACCTTTTCTCCCCTCTGATATTGGCACTTTCCTTTCATCACCTCAAACAACACAAGGACTCCATGATTATCACAACTACAATACTTAATCAGAATCAGGTTTAATATCACTGGCATATGTCATGAAATTTGTTGTTTTGTGACAGCAGTAAGTTGAATACATAATAAAAACTATAAACTACAATAATTCTATGTATAAAATAAATTTAATAAGAAATGCAAAGAGAGGGGAAAATAATAGTGAGGTAGTGTGCATTGGTTCATTGTCCATTCCATTCAGAAAGTTGGTGGCAGAGGCTGGATTGACATTGAACTTTTCACTCTTAGGATACACTGAAACATTCCACAAATTTAAGTCAGTGAAAGAAACAGCAGTAAATTTGGAACTGAAAGTTTCCTCTTTTGACCACCAGCACAATGTCTGAGGTCATCTATTCTCAGATTGGATCATGTGCAAACTGTTCTACCACGTACTGACAATCATGCTCCCCACTTACAACCACCATGCCCCAGAGCACCCTGACGTGTTAACACCATTGCTATAGTAAACCTTCACGGCCACACATCTCCCAGTGACCTCAAGGCTTCAGTTCCACTGACAACCAGCTGCAATGGGCTTTGATGGTCCTCGCTGTCAAACACCTGTTTCACTGCTTTTAAACACAAGAGATTCTGCAGATGCTGGAAATCCAAAGTAACACACAAAAAAATGTGTTCAGGTGAAGGGTCTCAGCCCAAAACAATGACTTTGTATTCCTTTCCATCGATGTTGCCCGACCCAGTGAGTTCCTCCAGCATTTAGTGTCTGTCATTACTTTAAAAGATGCTTTGAATAATTTAAAAACATTTAAAGAACTGAATAAAATTTAAAACACCTGAAACAAATATACAGCAAAATAAATAAATGGGTTAAAAAAAAAAGCAGTCATTTATATTATAAATATGGGTCAGTGGTCCAATTACATGAATAGGATGGTGCTGGGTATAACATTGGTGGGTGGAGTTTAGATGCTGGTCTTCTGGAGTCAACAGTGTTCAGGGCACCTCCATGTGGAAATATTGTTGTTGAAGTTTGAGACATACTCATGTAAAGATTGCAATTGGTTAGTGGTAAGGTCACTGGACTGACAGTAGTCAGAATTTCTTCACCATTGATCCAGAGACACGAAGTGGGATGCCACCAGAGTAAACTTGAGTCATTAAGTAAATACTGGATCAATTTACAAGGATCAACTTGATTTGCATATATATATTTACATGTACTAGAAATTTGCTGTGGTGTGTTGGAATGACAGGCAACAAAACATTCAACAATTATAAAGAAAAAGAATTTTTTTAAAAGTTAGAGGTTGAAGTACAGATATGGACTAAAATATGCATAAATACAAACACATATTTACAACGTAAACAGCATTATAAGAAGTTGTTTAAAGAGTTTACATTGCAGTGTGGTGACTCTTAGGGTAATAGATAGAGGGGGTGGGGACTAACTAGGATAGCTGATCAGATGAACTGCCTGGGGGGAAGAAACTTTTAAGATAGGGTGAAGTTTTTCTTTCATTAGGCCTATGGCACTTTCCAAAAGAGAGCTTTTGGAAAAGGCAGCTTGTAGGATGGATAGTGTCCACCCTACAACACTGATCTACATAGTTGAGGAAGACGCTGGTCTCAGGAGCCATTGCCATAAAACTACCCCATTGTCCATGGTGATCACAAATGTCCGACAGGAAAGGAAATCTTCTCTCCTTGTCCAACAAGGCCTACATGTGATCTCAAACCTACCAACATGGCCATCTCTCAATCATCTTCTCCATTCAGAGGGAAGAGTGACACAAGAAATAGTAGGATTGCCAACAAAAGAAATAAGTCAGTCCAATCCAGCCCAATGATGTGGGTTCAGGGATCACTGTGCATGGAAAGCAAAGTATTCAGTCTGCACTCTTTAATCACAGTCACTTCAGAAGACCCTAGATCACAGATTCCCAAACTTTTTACATATTATGGACCAATACCATTAAGCAGGGGTTATGTGGTCCCTAGGTTGGGAACCCCTGCCCTAGAATAATGTGTGCTCCAAACAATTTCTTAGAAATGCACTAAAAATAACTTTAACTTCACCTTCAGGTCTTTTGGTGAAACTTGAACCTGTAACAATTTTCTTCAGAAGGTGTTGGGGCTTCCATTGATCCCAATACATTAGCCACTTTGACCTGCCAAGACAGTGATACTCAAGGCCCCAAATGACAGCGTCATGAGCATGGACTTCAATCCATCAATGCCTAACTATTGTCAAAGCACAGGGAAAGAATGCTGCACACTGAGATGTGATAAACTGGTAATATTCTCAACTACTTCAAGTGCACTTGACTTTACAAAGTTGAAAGATCTTTGAACACAATGACTCACAGGTTTGCACATGAACTCCAAAATAAAGTACAAATGGCAGGTAAAAGCAGAATTTGCAGCCAGGTTGAAATATTAATAATAGCCCAAACAATGGAAAGCCCTGTGATCATTATGTTCTGGACTATTGTCACACTTCTCTATGACATTTGGCTCATTGACAAGGTCATTTGGCTCACCGAGTCTATACCAGTTCTTGGATCTTATTTACATGGAACTTAATCCCCCACAAGCCCATGAACCCAGTATTGATTCTTCCAGCACCTCCACTCAGAGAACTTAAAGCTGCCTAACGGCTGACCAACCCGTTGCCAATGACGACTGTGGTTCTTGATAAGTCAGGATGTCAGTGGGGTTAAGAGGGATAATAAATCAGCTATGATAGAATGGTGGAGCAGACTTGATGGGCCAAATGGCCTAACTCTGCCCCTATGTCTTATGGTCATCCTAGTGGTCACTGGCATGCCAAGGAAACCAAGCAAAACCCACATGGTCACAGGAAGAACATGCAAGCTCCACACAGACAGTGTTTGAGGTCAGAATTGAATTTGGACTGTATCAAACCATTGTCTAAGACACCGGTAAGCCACTTTACATTGGAAATGCATATCAACAGAAATGATAAGATGCAAGAAGACAACAAAAAGGGATAAAGAAGATAATATTATATCAATATAAGGGTGGGCAAGAAGATGGAAAATAAAGTTGAAATCATTAACTAGCACTTTACAAATGTTTTGTTTAAATAGTACACTTTATTGCAGGAAAATAAAGTATACCTTAGAAAACTTACACAGAAAACAGCATTGTCATAAAAAGTAAGGATCCTCTGAGGTTAATCACTGGGTTGTGCTGGGTGACCTGATCTCAGCTACAACAGCTGTACAAGTTTAGCAAGTGACCACAGTCATAGTACAGAAACAAGCCAACTCATCCATACCAACAAAACTACCCACTTACATCAATCCCAAATATCCATGTTTAGCCAATGTCCCTCTAAACCTTTCCTACCCACATAGGCTTCCAAATGGCTTTTAAATGTTGTCTTTGTACCTGCCTCTAGCTCTTCCTCTGGCAGCTCGTGCCAAATACCCACCACCCCCTGTGTGGAAAGAGGTATCCCTCAGAGTTCCCTCTCACCTTGAACATACGTGGTCTGGTTTTGGACATCTCGGCCCCACTTGACTAGAATGCACACAGGGTTAGAAGTTGACAATGATGCCCACCAGACACTTGGTAACATTGTCCACATTATAATAACTTTGTTCCACTCCCCAGAAGTGCAGGACACATATGGAGCCAGGTATCCACAATTAGTGGCCACGTTATTAGGTACCTCCTGCATCTGGCCAATTTCCTCTAATCTCTCTCATTAACAAGGCATTTTCATGCACAAAACTGCCGCTCACTGGATATAGAGATTGTTGAGCGTGAAAATCCCAGGAGATCAAGCAATTTTGAGATGCTGAGACCAGTTCGTCTGGCACCAACAGTCATTCCATGGTTAAAGTCACTTAGATCACATTTCTTCCCCATTCTGAAGTTTGGTCTGAACAACAACTAAACTTCTTCACCATGACTGCATGATTTTATGCATCGAGTTGCTGCCGCATGATTGGCTGATTCGATATTTGCATTCACGAACAGATACACAGGTGAACCTAATAAAGTGGCCACTGAGTAAAAAGAGGGTCAATCATGTAGTGAAGGGAAAATCGGTTACAACAAGAAATACTTTCACATTCGTGGGCTCCTGATAAACAGGACCATTTTCCAGCCTTCCCTGTTAAAACAGGGCTGGGTGTTACAATATTAATCTATTGTTTCTGGATCACATTATTTGGTGCATTTTAATGAAGCATCTCTGTCACTGTCAGCCTTTTAAAAGTCTTTACTTATTAGAAGCATAATTCATAGCCACAAGAAACACAACTAATAGCATTTTATATACAAGGGCCTTACAGTGATTCAATTTTATAATATTTAGTTTAACCGTAAGTTTATGTGCTGTTCAGTTTCAGTAAGCAGAAGCAGCAAATCAGCTTTTATTTGTTCACAGAAGCTTTTATATATTCCCAATCAGGTTACAGTCTCTGAATATTTTAAGAGTATTAAAGACAGCCTGCTTAGCGAGCAAGTAGAACAAATCAAAAGTTACCCAATTTATATTGGAGGTTTGAAGATAGCTGATCCAAAATCAGAACTAGTTCTTTGCAGATAAACTCTGCTTCCAGGACTCACGTCAATTCTCATTTAAGCTGTTATATTGGTTTAAATCATTCAGTTTCTATAGTTCTCCTATTTTACAGTGATTCTAACTCACACACAAAATGCTGGAGGAACTCAGCAGATCAGGCGGCATCTATGGAAAGGAATTAAGGTTTAATAATGTGAGCTGAGACTCTTCTGCAGGACTGGAAAGGAAGGATTAAGAAGCAAGAGCTCAGTTTCGTTGGCCTGGTACAGACTCACTCTGATCTGCCTCCAGAAAACAAAGGGAAATCAGCTATTTGCTTGACGTCAACAGGATGCTTTGTAGGCTGGTTGATGGAGAGTCCTTTTTCAGCCAATGGAGATCGATTCATCTGTGTAAAAATCTCCCACTTGGTTGCCTATTGCATTCTCAGCAAACCTTAGCCTTCTTCATCGCAATACTTCACCTCAACGCCAGCGAATGGAGCCTAACCTGCACAATGGGGGAGGAACTGCCCAACCTTGGACACCTCCACACCAAATCAACCCCATACCAACTTTGGTCATTGAGTTACAGGGAGCAGACAGCACTGCATATGTGAGTGTTTGGAAGCAATGTTCCAGGCCATCAATGATACTGATACTATTACTGATCTGATACATCAAAGATACTGATACTGATACTGTTAAGTGCATGAGTGGGTAAGTTCCACACCAAGGATCTGAAGTCCAAAGTCCTTCACCAAACTGAACCCACTCCAGTCCTGTTGCCCCCCCCTACCACCAAGATTATAAAATGGCCTTGCTCATTGTGGGCTTCCTCTTATACTTTGACAGGGCAGACATTGATGATGAAACCCATGATATCCAGCACTAATTCCAATAGGGAGAAGAGTAGTCCAAGACCAGGACATCAAACCCAGTAGCAAGTACATGGTGTACTGAGCAGCAGTGATCTCCATTCTCTTATATGCGTTAGAAATACAGGCAAATTATAACGGGCACCTCACAGCACTTGGACAGTAACACCAACATCATCCTCACAAAATCCTCCACATGTAATAGCAGACATCAATGTATTGACGCCACTAAACAACAAATTTCACAATATAGGTCCATGATAATTAATCTGATACTGATTCTTCTGATTAAGAGGCGTTTTCATAAATGAAAATTTTGCGACGTTCCTTCCATAGAATAAAAGTCACCATGCTCAATTATTACTGAATTTTCCTAAAGCTCTCCTTGCTTGATTTAACAGAAAATTGAACTAACTGATCACATTATTGTATTGCAGCCACGGAATTGTTTTCAGCTCCGAAAATTATCACTCCAGTATTCTTCAAAGGAAAGTTCCAAGTACACCAGTTTGTTGACATTACTTATTGAAGACGAGGTATATACTAATATTGACACAAAAATAATAATGCCTCCTTTCCCAGTGTCATTGCAAGAGCACTTTATTATGTCCCATTTAATAATCGGTTAGTCTGGTCATAAAAATCGAATCAGAAAAAATGAAAAGAATTTGTAAAAATATGAAGTCAAGTATGAAGAACAGACAGTAGTAAAGGAAATAACATGCTCAAAACTCAAATGCTATGATTAGTTGAGTTAGCGGTTACTATAAAAGGAATGATTACTTTTACATTCTATTAGTATTTATTTTTAAAAAAACATTAATTAAAAGGATAATCATAGCAGCCACAATTATTTGATTATAATGATAAAGATACACTCAGTCACCACTTTATTATGTACACCTGCTCGCTAATGCAAATATCTAATTATGTTGGTAGCAACACAATAATGCATAAAACTATGCAGACATGTTCAAGAGGTTCAGTTGTGGTTCAGGCCAAACATCAGAATGGGGAAGAAATGTGATCCAAGTGACTTTGACCATGGAATGATTGTTGGTGCCAGATCAGGTGGTTTGAGTATCTCAGAAACTGCTGATCTCCTGTGATTATCACAAACAACAGTCTCTAGAGTTTACAGTGAGTGGCAGTTCAGTGGATGAAAATGCCTTCTTAATGAGAGAGGTCAGAGGAGAATGGCCAGATTGGTTCAAGATGACAGGAAGGCGACAGCAACACAAATAACCATGCATTACAACAGTGGTGTGCCGAAGAGCCTCTCTCAGGGTATAACATGTCGAACATTGAACTAAATGGGCTACTGCAGCAGAAGACCATACTGGGTTCTACTCCTGCCCCTAATGAAGTGGCCACCGAGTGTCCAATTTCTAGTGCCATAACATTAGATGTTTATGTTAAGTGAACAAGATGAAGATAATATTTGTGGACAAACTGCTCAGGTCAATCTTTTTTCCCCCAAAGTACAAGAGCTCTGTTTATTGACAATGGCAAAAGGCAGTAGCACTTTATGATGGAAAGATAACAAACTGCACTAAAACAGGGACTTAAATGAGTGCTGAGTTAAAAGGCAGTCAACTCACAGTCTTCTTTCGGTGTGTGCAAGTCATTAATTAAGATACGCCTGACTGCTAGCAATGGACTCATTCTACGTGCCTGTTTGGGGATAGTGCGTGCCGAATAAGTCTGGCCAGTCTTCTCTGTAGCTCTGCCCCGATGGCGTTGATTATGTATGATTAATGATTTAAAGGAATAAAAAGAGAAAGGTCAACTTCTGAGTTCAAGACAGAGCAGCTACACAGGGAGTAATTAAGATACTTGTGTAAGCATGATTAATAAGCACAAACTGACATGGTGTGCTGTAAACAAGAAGTAACCAGATGGTTCAAATGAAAAAAGATTTTTTTTCCCCAAAGGCAGACTAAGCTTCAAACAGCAAGATAAAGTTTGCCTTTTTTCTCTAGTCAGGTTTAAATCATTATTCATGTCTTACAGCTGCACCATAACGCACACAGCAACTTCCCCCCCCAACCCCCTCCAACCTGTGACCTGCTTCAATATACCACACCATACATGTAAATAGTCTCCCCTCTGCTTAACACTGCCTTTTATGCTGTTTATATGGATTACCGACTCTGACAAGGTTCACTCAGAGTCTTTTAATTCCCACCCACGATTCCTCTTTGCCTGCCATGTGACTGGCAGAAAAGAAGATCAGTGGTATTTATGGAGAGGCTTGGAAGACAGGTGTCAGAACGGAGCACAAAGCAAGCCTAACAAACAATAATCACATCAAATGTTCTTTTACAATTCATATCTAATTCACAAGTTGCATTCTTTCTGAAAATCAATTACCAGGTTTTGAAGTTCATTGCGCATTTTCTCAACCACCTTCTTAAATTCATGTGAACTGAAAACAAGGAAGGTAAAATTCAAGTTCCTGGGGCAAATGCAATTTTGAATTCAACTAATGCAATCATAGGTACATATTGATATTAAATGAGGAATATTCACTTGGTATAATCTCTATTCATCCAATAAATTAATGGTTTATTACTCTTTTGCACAATTTACTTATTAATGTAACTTATAGTAATTTTTTCTGCCTTGCACTTTACTGCTGTCGCAAAACAACAAATTTCAGGAGATATGTCAGGATTACGTCCAATTTTAAAAAATGATGGTGGAATGGTAGTATAGCGTTTAGCGTAATTCTGTTACAGTGTCAGTGACCCAAATTCAATTTGCGACACTATCTATAAGGAGCTCGTACGCTTACAGCATAACTGTGTGCATTTCCTCCGGTTGCTCTGGTTTCCTCCCACATTCCAAAGATGGGTCACATGGGTATAATTGGGCAGTGCCAGCTCATTGGGCCAGAAGGGCCTGTTACTGTGCTGTATCTTAAATTAAAAAAAATAAAACTGATCCTGATGCAGCCAATCAAAGATTAACCCAAGATAAATTTTAACTAGAGGATTAAGAAAATTAAAGCTATTTGAATAGTTTTAAAAATACTTTTTATGGAAAACAGTTTAAACAAATCTTCAGTATTGCCAATGTCAAGTAGTTGGAAAAATGAAATTCTACTTGCTAATGACGCCCTACCAATTTTCTCGGGCTTTTAAGTATACACTATACAATAATGTCCTCAGCATCTTTATATCCAGACTCACTCTGGCAGCATCTCTGGTTAATGATAATTGTGAGTGACTTTAGACATCAGGCTGACATTGTTCCACACATCAACAAAACTGAGAACTGACAGGTAGTCGACCAACAATGACAGACACCAAGCAGCAACTAGGTTAGCTTTGCTTTTTCGGGCCCTTGGGGCTCAAAGGCATGACCATGGACTGCAACAAGAATACATGTAGATAGACTCCATATGGTCTTAGTGCATTTATCAAATAAAAGCACAAAAAGCATGAAATGGAAGCAGATGAAAGCATATTTACTACCAGTAGCATTCATTTCATTTCAATCAAAAGCTAAGAGTAAGATAATCACCCTACCTAGTCATTTATTCAGTTATCTTTAACCATCTCAGTACCACTCCATGCTTAAGTACCTGAGGCATAATTCTAATGGTGAGAAACATCAATTTGAATATGGCATCACATTCCAACCAAAACAGAGTGCATCTTAATATAAATTCACATGGTAAAAATCAGTGCCAGGTATCAAGACCACTCAACCAATCACATGAATATAATGTTAACAATTTACCTCATTTCCCAGCTTCTTACTTCATTCCTCCCCTCCCTCATCACCCCCCCATCCCAGCTTTACCTGTCACTATGTACTCTTTCTCACCCCCCCCCGCCCCCACACCTGCTTATTCTGGCTTCTTTCCCCTTCCTTTCCAGTCCTAAATAGTCGACTGTTTATTCCTCTCCACTGATGCTGCCTGACCAGCTGAGTTCCTCCAGCATTTTGTATTTGTTATTCTGGATTTCCAGCATCCGCAGAATCTCGTGTTTATATTAAAAATTTATCAGGCTGGCTTTCTTTAAAAATGCAAATAGATTTCGCCCCGCCATCAAAAGGCAAGACTTCATCTATACTCTGAACCAAGGTAGCTAAGCTGGCAATGACAAATTGTGGGAGGTATTACATGGGAGCAGATTTTGGCCATTCAGCCCATCGAATCTGTTCCACCCTTCCAACATGGCTGATTATCCTTTTCAACCCCATTCTCCTGCCTCCAACAACACACCCCTACCCCAGTAACCCTTGATGCCCTAATTAATCAAGAACCTATCAACTTCCATTTAAATATACCCAGTCAGGCAGACTAAACTTTGAACTCACAAAATGAAAGTGGGTGAAGCCAATCAACATTGATGAACACTGTTAAGAGTTCTCAACTAGTGACATAAACTTCAACCAAGCACACAGTTGTATTATAATGGCAACTCCACGGTGCAGAGCAGTTCATGCGACCTAATTACAAGTTGGGGCATCAGAGTTTGGAGTTCATTTCCGGCACCGCTTGTACATTCTCCCTGTGAATTTCCTGATTCAGGATCAGTTCCTGCGGATTGGAGGGTAGCTAATGTTATCCCACTTTTTAAGAAAGGACGGAGAGAGAAAACAGGCAATTATAGCCCAGTTAGTCTGACATCAGTGGTGGGGAAGATGCTGGAATCAATTATAAAAGATGTAATAGCGGCATATTTGGATAGCAGTGGCAGGATAGGTCCAAGTCAGCATGGATTTACGAAGGGGAAATCATGCTTGACTAGTCTTCTGGAATTTTTTGAGAATGTAACTATGAAAATGGACATGGGAAAGCCAGTGGATGTAGTGTACCTGGACTTTCAGAAAGCCTTTGATAAGGTCCCACATAGGAGGTTAGTGTGCAAAATTAGAGCAAATGGTATTGTGGGTAGGGTACTGACATGGATAGAAAATTGGTTGGCAGACAGGAAACAAAGAGTAGGGATTAATGGGTCCTTTTCAGAATGGCAGGCAGTGACTAGTGGGGTACCGCAAGGCTCGGTGCTGGAACCGCAGCTATTTACAATATACATTAATGATTTAGATGAAGGGATTAAAAGTAACATTAGCAAATTTGCAGATGACACAAAGCTGGGTGGCAGTGTGAAATGTGAGGAGGTTGTTATGAGAATACATGGTGACTTGGACAGGTTGGGTGAGTGGGCAGATGCATGGCAGATGCAGTTTAATGTGGATAAATGTGAGGTTATCCACTTTGGTGGCAAGAACAGGAAGGCAGATTACTATCTGAATGGTACCAAGTTAGGAAAAGGGGAAGTACAATGAGATCTAGGTGTCCTTGCTCATCAGTCACTGAAAGTAAGCACGCAGGTACAGCAGGCAGTGAAGAAAGCTAATGGCATGCTGGCCTTCATAACAAGGGGAGTTGAGTATAGGAGCAAAGAGGTCCTTCTGCAGTTGTACAGGGCCCTGGTGAGACCACACCTGGAGTATTGTGTACAGTTTTGGTCTCCAAATTTGAGGAAGGACATTCTAGCTATTGAGGGAGTGCAGCGTAGGTTCACGAAGTTAATTCCTGGGATGGCGGGACTGTCATATGTTGAAAGATTGGAGCGACTGGGGATGTATACACTGGAATTTAGAAGGATGAGAGGGGATCTGATTGAAACATATAAGATTATTAAGGGATTGGACATGCTAGAGGTAGGAAACATGTTCCCGATGTTGGGGGAGTCCAGAACCAGAGGCCACAGTTTAAGAATAAGGGGTAGACAATTTAGAACAGAGTTGAGGAAAAACTTTTTCACACAGAGGGTTGTGGTTCTGTGGAATGCTCTGCCTCAGAAGGCAGTGGAGGCCAATTCTCTGGATTCTTTCAAAAAAGAGTTAGATAGAGCTCTTAAAGATAGCGGAGTGAAGGGATATAGGGAGAAGGCAGGAAAAGGGTACTGATTATGGATGATCAGCCATGATCACAGTGAATGGTGGTGCTGGCTCGAAGGGCTGAATGGTCTACTCCTCCACCTATTGTCTATTGTCTCCGGGTGTTCTGTTTTCCACCTGCTCGTAGTATAAGTGGTCATTGTAAATTGTCCTGCGATTAGGCAAGTTGAAAATAGGTGGCTTGCTGGGCAGCATGACGCATTGGGACGGAAGAGGCTGTTCAGTGCTGTATCTTTAAATAAATAAAATGTTTACCATGTCCCCTAGGAGGTTTATAAATTTAATTTCTCAATTTGCAAAGTTATTTTGTTGCCAACTTCAATTCAAGGTGAAGGAAATTTTGACAATGTCAGATGAGTGCTGGACATTACAAATGCTTGACTGGGTTGTCCAAGATGGAAACAATCTGCCAAAGCTTGACCACTGATTTTCAAGGAATAAATAACCTGCCTGTCATTAGTGGAAACCTGGAATGAACAGTCCAACTTAGAAAGCTCAATGAACAATTTAAACCAGTCTATTTTTATTTATTAATTTTACATTAACACCACCAACACCATTTACTGTATTTTTGAGAAATAAATTTACATGAAATTCAAAAACTTGGATATTGAATACTTGCAAAACACGAACTACTTGTATTACTGGACAACAGGAATGTTGCTTCCTGAATACTTTTGGGTGCATCTTATGGATTTTGGCTGCTGATCATGGAAATTTCTGTGAAATTTCCCTATCATGCAACATTTTTTAAAAAATCACCCATTTTTGTTATTTCAATTCATAATTCAAGTTAGAGTAACTGATGCCAAGATTAAGGAAGGCATTTTTGTTGGTCCACAAAATCAAACAGGTCATCAGTGACAGGTATTTTGAAGAACTTCTAGTGCGACTGGAGAAAATCGCATGATAGGCATTCAAGGATGCTGAAAATTAACTTGGCAACTAAAGAGCACAAATCCACGTGCAGTTGATTGGCAACATGGTTTATGCACACAAAATCATGAAGTGCAACGTATCGCTAAAGATTCATTTTCTGCATTCCCATTTGGACTTCTTCCCTGCAAATCTTGGTGCTGTCAGTGACAAGCATGGTGAAAGGTTTCACTGGGACATTGTGGTCATGGAGAAACAGTACCAGGACAACTGGAATGTATTAATGCTGGATGATTATTGTTGGACACTTAAGCAAGAAGCTTCAGACACTGAGTACAAATAAAAATCACCAACAAGACATTTTAGCCGAGTTGAATTATTGCAAAGCAACAGCACCATTATGCAATTAAATGCATTAAATTCAATAAAACCTAATTTCTTGTTTCTTCAAACTCCTCTGTGATACAAGTATTCTGAAATTATTTTTGCATTCAGCTTCAAATGGTCTATTATAAACAAAAAAACTCTGACAAGGTAACACTTTAGAAAAAAAAATGTTGTCCAGTGTAATTAGTGATTGGGCTGGGGGTAAAGGGAATCAAATGTGAAATGAAATTCATTACATAACACTACATTTTTATCACAGTGCTGTTTTAAATTAGTGCTTACAGTATTTTCAAAGTGCTATAAATATTTAGTGATAGCATAGAAAATTTGCTAGCAAAATTAAATTAGTATTATAAATGATACATAAGAAATTCAACTGCCTGAACTGAGTTTCAATTAGTATATTCCATCCTGAATAAGTTACAGAAATAAAATTATTTCCACTGATCAAACTTTAGTATTTATGAATTTATGGGTTATCTGAGGGTACTTGTTCATAAAATTTACTTTTGGTACCAGTGAGCCGTCTAAAGCTACGCCACTGACAGTCCCAAACCCGGCTGCACGAGGAGGGTTGGGCATGGGGCTAGCAACCCATCCTGTAAAAATCCAGAGCTACAGAAACACTAACAGAAGCTCCAAAGACATCAACACTGGGAGAGGAAGGATCTTTGCCTCGAAGGCACATGAAGTCCTGCGGTGGAAGCAGAAACTGCAGGGCCGATCAGCTTTCTATCGGCCCAGGACAGAGGACTCTGGTGAGCTGCTGTCAGTGGCTAATACCCCAGAAGGGGTGATGGACTTAAGAAGAAGAGGAGGAAACCATCTGATATAAGTAGCTGATCACTCAATACACCTGCTGTTCATTTATTAACACTTTGCTAGAATGATTTACCAACAACTCTAATTCTAACTCCCTCACAAAACACTGGATGAACAGAAAGAAACAGTATTTAAAAAAAACTTCATTTGTTCAAGCACAGTTCATCTTCATGTCGAATTCACAACTATGACCTTTCACCTCTTCTCACCTGCCTATTACTCCCCCCGGGCTTCCTCCTCCTTCCTTCCTCTCATGGTCCACTCTCCTCTCCTATCAGATTCCTCTTCTCCAGCCCTTGACCTTCCCCACCTATTTGGCTTCACCTATCATCTTCCAACTAAATTCCTTCCCCTGCCCTACCTTTTTATTCTGGTATCGCCCCCCCCCCCGCCTTCCTTCTCAGTTCTGATGAAGGGTCTTAGCCTGAAATAGCCATTGTTTACTCCTCTCCATGGATGCTGCCTGACCTGCTGAGTTCCTCCAGCACTTTGTGTGTGTTTCTCCATATTGAATTACCTTAATGTGAAAAATCTCATCCTTATAAAAATAGATAATTAATGGAACAGAATACCAATGAATAAAAAAACACACCAGTTTCTGTTAAAACCACAATCTATACTCTATGATAGCTTATAGCAGTGAACATTTTTTTTACATCAAGCTGCATTGCTTATTAAGCTTCCATTATGCTGCTAAGTCTCAAAATTACAGGGTTGTAACTATAGAGATCTTCCCATAATATAACTGTAATGTGCCTTATTATTCAAATTACATTTTATACTAATGCTTCATAATAATGCACAGCAGATTGTAAAGTGTAATAAAAACTATGCTATTACAAGCCCAGACTTAGTAATCAGGTCAAAGATTAACCATTTGAAGTATTTTAATTTAGCTCTATGACCAGTAATGGTGACATTTAGCTGAAATCAGAGTACACACTTATTATTATACCAGTCCATATAGTACTCAAAAGTCCTAAAATCATATTGGATCTGGTGTAGTATCATCAGGGGTTATCTTTCAAATTGAAAGCTAGAAATCAAATCAGCCACTTCCATAAATGGCCAGTGAGATTTATATGTGGCAATTGATGAAAAATAAATTGGAATTTCCCAAAACATCCAAGCGTTAAAAATGTTTTCCTCATTTTGAAATGTATGAGTTCACCAGAATAAAGGAACAGATAAGCACACACAAAACACTGGAGGATTTCAGCTGGTTAAGCAGCATCTAAGGAGGTAGCAATCCGTCGATGTTTCGGGCTGAGACTCTTCTTCAGGGCAGGAAAGGAAGAGGGAAGATGCCAAAATTAAGGGGTGGGAGGGGGGAGGAAGGAGGGCAAGCTAGAAGGCGATAGGTGAAGCCTGGGAAAGTTAGAGGGCAGGCAAAGAAGGAACAGATAGCTGCGTGACAAATACAATGAAAACTATTAAAATAAACTTTCAGAAGAGTTTATTTTCATGTCAGGATGAACTTGTTTTGTTATTCTGTTGAACTATCTCTATTAGTCAGGGAGAAAATGCAGAAAGCAGAACTTTAAATCTGGCAGCAACATTATTATTATTTTGCATATAATAGAATACTACAACCATTGGATGAAACACAAATAGCCCCACATTATAACAACAGATTCAGTGTTAAATAATTACTCATATATTACTCTTACATCTTCACAAATGGTTCATGTTAAAATATACTAGCTACATTTGCAATTAATCAACAGTTACACAAATATGGACTCTGGACTTTCTCAGTGTTAACGTTTTTATATTCTGTGTTGTCACCTGTTCTTTATAATTGTTTTTTGTGTAGAGGGAGGGGTTTGGGTGTCGATGTCCTCGTTGGTGTTTCGTGCGGCGGTGGCTGTATTTGGGGGCCAATGTTCTTGCTGCATTTTGTGCAGGGGGGTGGGGGATTTGCGGGCTGATGGCTTTGTGCAGGGGACGAGGAGATCTGGGGGGTGGGGGTTGATGTTCGTGTTGCCATTCTTTTTTCTTTGTGTGGGGGGCAGGTTTGCTGTTTCTCTTTGAACTGACTTCCATGGTTCTCGTTGTTCTGTGGCTATCTGGAAAAGAAGAATCTCATTACATACATACTTTGAAAATAAACTAAACTTTTTAAGTACCACTGATGAACTGGTGAGGTTGAAGGTATATGTTCTTCAATTAATGCAGCATTCTGTTATTTATTTTTCTCCATAGCTGTGCTAGCTCATGAACTATAAACTTTGAAAGAAAGCTTATTTTAAGACAATAGAGCAAGGGTTCCCAATCTGGAGTCCACAGACCCCTTGTTTAATGGTATTGGTCTATGGCACAAAAAAGTTGGGAACCCCTGCATTAGAGTAATGGTATACAATTAAAACAATTGGTTTTATCACATGGCAGCAGGAAAAGTAAAGAAAATAAAGATATTCCCCACCCCAGACATTCTCTCCTCTCCTTTCCAACAGCAGGAAGTGCAAAAACATGAAAATACACATCACAAGACTTAATAGTTCATTCCCACTGTTTTACGATGCTGAGACATCCTAGGATGAGTTGGGACATAGCTTCATGATGAAATCTTGTAGAGAATGATTACTGAATGGACCTTGTACAATAAGATGGACCCTTGACCTCACAATCTACCTTGTTATAGCCTAGCACTTTATTGTTAGACTGCACTTTCTCTGTAACTGTAACAAATTATCCTATATTCTGCAATTGCTTTTGCCTTGTATTACCTCAATGCACTGACAAGGTGAAACGATCTCTATGGATGGCATGCAAAACAAAGTTTTTCACTGTATCTCAGTACATGTGTCAATAATAAACTACTGACCAATTGAAAGCGAAAGAAAACCAATCCAAGAATTAGTGATAGCCATACATTTGAGTGTTAATATATAATAACAAAGGACCATCTTGTAGATGCGGAAGAGGTTTAAGGAGTGAAATATAATTGCAAATGGAGTGGAGAAGGATTGGGGATAGACATGTGGTCAGAGAAATGTAATACTCAGATACAGACACAACTGGATAAGGTTACAAAGTGTGGAAATAGAAGGTGATGGTTTAAACTAAAATGGGAATTGAGAATTTAAACAAAAGGGCCAGGATCCGTTGTGGTGATGTTTGCGGGTGCCCGTACACAGTAAGTTATACTGAGCAGAATCCAGGCCAAGCTCAAACGTCTTGAGGATAAAGTTTGGGAAGATCGGGGGAGATTCCATAAACCAGAGTGGTGGCAGGGCAAACTTTACACAGCTTGTAAGCAGGTCCTGCAGCTCACCCAGTCAACACTGACCAGCAAGCACCTACTTACACAAATCCTATACTGATCCCACTTTATCCCCCCAATATTCTTCTCAATTCCTCTGAAAATGTAAACAAAGAAGCATAATAAATACCCATAGGTGTTGTGTGAAAAACTAAGTCAATAGTTCAGCTGGATAACCTGCAGCAGAACTGACCAGATCTGACACAGAGAAAGTGAGTTACTCAAATTTGTAAGTGGTGTGTATCGCATAATACTGTGAATATATGGCTTAATTAAGCAATCGCTGTTGATTACATAATTCATCATGAGTTACATGGAAAAGTAAGTGAATGGTATACATCATTATGCTACCACGTCATATGTGCATGCCTCACTAAAAGTAACATATCTCCTGGCTCCCTGTTCTGCTTTTGATTAGTTTCTGGAATTACAAAACATAACAGTGATGATGAGTAAATATTAAAATGAACCCAAGATGGTTACCTACATGTTGAAGTGCAGCATGATGGTAGAATTTTTTAAAAAGTGCAGCATGCTTTTTTCTTTGGAAGGGGGAGAGAAAGACGTTTGAGTTAAAAAGGTCAGAAAATGGACATAATTTATGGGTTCATAAACAGCAAGTACCCAGGTGATAATAATTACACAATTTTAATAAAAAGCAGCAATAACTGGCTACAGCAGAAAGATAGACATGTTTGATTGCACAACAGATAACTCTGTGATGTATACAGAGCAAACTGAGCAATATTTTGAGGCAAATGAAATAGCCAATGAGAAACGAGAGGCAGTTTTGCTGAGTGCAATAGGTGGAAGAGTATACAATTTGGTTTGAAGTTTGTCTGCTCCAACCAAACCAGCCAAAATGAGCTTTGATGATATTATGAATGTAATGTAGGAACATTTAGAACTAAAACCATTGTGGACTACAGAAAGCTTTAGGTTTCATAAGTGGAATCAAAAGGCATAAAAGTCTATTTCAGCTTACATGGCTGAGCAAATTGTATTACAATTGTGACAGAGGCTCACATACAACAGACCAATGCAGGCTCAAAGGACAAACATGCAGAAAATGCAACAAAGTCGCATCAAAGAACATGTCAGGCAGACAAAAGTAAATGGACTGCACTGAGAAGAGAAAAAGATATATGTTCAAATTGCAGTTTCAAGAAGATCACTAATCTGCATGTTCTGCATGAGTGACACAGGATTGGGTGGCCTCGACATTTACAATGCGAAAATTAACAATAGACAAGCACTATGGCTACAACAGAAGTGAATGGCAAATTAATTATCGTGGAATTGGACACTGGCTCGGTTGTTTCAATCATTCTATAAAATGAGCTTGAGTGGCATTTTAAAGATATTGAATGAAAGCGTGCCCATATCCAGCTAAGAACTTTCATTGGAGAAAAGATAACTCCAGTGGGAATGATATTCATAATGGTGAAAGACAACAATCAACAAGCCACATTGGGCTTGTGTGTGGTAAAAATAGGAGGGCCAGAATTGTGGGGCTGTGATTGGCTGAGACAACTATAACTTGATTGTTGATCCAGCCCCATCTGCCTGCCACATCCCCTGCAATAGAGGCACTGAAAGCAAACTAGGAAAAGTACTGGGTGATGCTACAGCAGTGTTCAAGGATGACAATGGAAAACTCAAACATATCAAGGGTAAATGGAAATGCCATATCCAAGTTTTGAAAATCCCACTCAGTTCCATATACCATCCATGATAAAGTAGCCTGTGAGCTATATCACATGGAGGCTGAAGCAATTCTTTCCAATATTGAGTGGAGCCCACAGGCAACACCAGTGGTCCCTGTAGCCACGAAGAATGGGTTAGTCAGGAACAGAGGTGATTTTAATGTCACCATCAACCCAGTACTGAATGTAGATCAATACCCTTTGTGCAGGAATAAGGATATTTGCAAACCTTCCTGGAGGAAAGCACTTCAGGAAAGCGGACTTAGCAGAGGCCAACCAACAGATGGAGATGGAAGAAGGGTCTAAAGTGTGTCTCACCATAAGCACCCAAAAAAGGGCTTTATCACGAAAACAGGTTTATTTTTGGAGTAGGCATCTGCACCTGCACATTGGCAGAAAGCTATGGACCAAGTTCTGCAAAGCTGCACAGACACTCAGTGTTACCTGGATGAAATCACTGTTACCTATAAGGAGGTCAAGGAACATCTCCAAAATCTCCAGCCAGTGTGAAAAAGAACAGAAGATTTTGGGCTCAGAGCATGATGCAACAAGTGCGAAGTCTTTAAACCAAGCATCACTTACAGTCGTCACACCACTGACACACAAAGAATACATAAGTGGCTGAGAAAATTTGAGCAGTGGTGGATGCCCCAAGGTCAAAGGACTTGACACAGTGCAGTCCTTTTTAGGATTTATCAATTACTATTACAGGTTCCTGCCAAACCTGGCTCCAGTGCTCCACCCCTTGAACTCATTTCTACAGATCAGGAAGAATTAGCAATGAACAAAGCAGTTGTAGGGTGGCTTTCCAAAAGATAAAGGAACTGGTGACACCAGACTCTGTCCATTATCCAACAAAGTTGGCTTGTGATACTTTGCCTTAAGATAAATATGTAGGTATATCACATGTTATGAGTTATGGAAATGAATGCCCATAGACTTTGTATCACGTTCCCTTACCACTGTAGAGAAAAATTAAGCACAGATTGACAGAGAGGCTTTGAGTCTGGTTTGGGGTGTAAAACATTTCAACCAGTATGGGATGAGAGTTTATCCCCATTACTGATCAACGACCACTGGTGTCCATTTACAATCCACAGAAGGGTGTTCCACTAACAGCAGCAACAGGAATGCAGAGATGGGCTCTGTTTCTTGGAAGATACAATTACAAGATCAAATTTAAGAGAACAATTAATCATGGAAATGCTAATGGTTGTCCCATTTACCCTTCAAAAAGGAAATACTTGAAAAATTTACAAAAGAGGACACTCCTTTATGCAAATCTATTACAGCAACGACCATCCAAAGGGAAACCAGAAAAGACTCTGCACTGTTTCAGTTCTACATGGTAACTCAAAATGGCTGGAAAGTGCAGGAGAAATCTCAGTTTCTCCATTTTTGCCAGTGCTGGGATGAACTTGCCCTTGACAGGTGTTGCCTTACGTGGGGATTGAGAGTTGCTGTCCCATGTAAGCTGAAAGCTGAAGTGTTGGAGGAGATACATGTCGATCATCTAGGAGCGGTCTAAATGAAAGCATTGGCTCGAAGCTTTGTCTGATGGCCTGAGACAGATCAGCAGACCGAGCAGCTCGCCGTGCACTGTTCAGAATGCCAATGCAGCCTGAAGAAAGTGTCCAGAGCTGTCAAAACCACTTCCTGCCATTCTAGAGTCGACTCCTACAACTACCACAGAAGAGGCCCCAGAACCTAAGGTTGTTTCACAGCCACAAGTCTCTCCCGTTAAGCAAAGTGACCCCACCCCACCCCACCCTCCTTTGTCAGGTAAGACATTATCCCAGAAGATTAAGAAATCCTCAACAGCAATTAAATCTTTTGGCCTGAATGGGACAATTTAAAATTGAATATGCTGTGGGTGTGGAGAGAATGGATACAGTTACCATGGTCCACATTGGAACAAAAGACATGTACAATTTCAATGTAAGAGTCGGAGAAGCCAAAATAAAAAATAAGTGCAGAATCTCACAAGTAGTAATCTCTGGCTTGTTATCTGAATCACACTCAAATTGCTGTTGGGTCAAATAGAACCGGCCACTGAATCCATTGCTCTAAGAAAGTGGTACCAAAGAGAGCGAGCTTTTGATTCTTGAGGTTGCAGAAATACCGGGAAAAGCGGAGAGGCAGCCATTGCAGTGGGATAAACTCCACTTAAGCTTGTTTTTGCCACAACCCAAATCAAATAAGCAGCACTAAAAACAAATTGAAAGAGGTGAGGTTCAGATGAAGGGAACTTGTTTATTTAAAAAAAAAGGCAAAAGAGCAATGGCCTTATTTTCATCATGAAAAGAATGCAAGAAGTAAGGACAACGATTTTAACAATTTTAGCGCTTCAGCAAATGAGGTCAAATTAGGAAGAAATGGTAAAAAAAAAAGTTCAAGGTAAAAATGATTTATCTGAATGCAGAAAATATTTGCTACAAGACATAGACAAGTAGTGTAATAGAGATAAATGAAAGCATGTGGCTGATCATAAACTTGATCTAATAAAAGTCATGACGAAGATTGGGAACTAACTGTTCCACAGTGTGGAATGTTTTGAAAGGGTGAATAAAATTTTAAAAAAACAGGATGGTAGCAATAATAATAAATGTCATTAGGACAGGAGCAAGGAATCATCTTAATTGAGATCAGGAAGGGTTTGGGGATATGTCTGGGGATTAGAGATTGCAAGGGACAAAAATTCCTGATATGAGTACTTTGCAAAGTAACACACACAAAATGCTGGAGGAGCTCAGCAGGTCAGGCAGCATCTAGGAAAATGAATAAGCAGTTGATGTTTTGTGATGAGTCCTTTCATCAGAACTAGAAAGGAAGGGGGAAGGTGTCGGAATAAGAAGGTGGAGTAGGAGGAGGAGGAGGATAAGCTAGGTGGTGATAAGTGAAGCCAGGTGAATGGGACATACCGACATACCAGAACCAGAATTGGGATAGGAATTAAAATGGTTGGCCACCGGAAAATGCCACTTTATGCACCTGATGTTGAGGTGCTCAATAAAGTAGTCCCCCAGTCTTTGTCAGGTCTCACCAATGTAAAGGAGGCCGCATCGGGAGCACCTGATACTGTAGACAAGTGGTCCCCAACCTCCGGGTCGCAGACCAATACTGGGCTGTGAAGCATGCAGGGGTACAGCGGTAGCTGGAACACATCCAGCACAACTTTAGGAAAAAATCAGCAATCGCCTCTGATCTGGGCCGACATTTACGTGCTAGGCGGCACCTAATTAATTAGCTTGTTTATTTTGGCTTTTTTCTTAAAGATGTGCTGGGTGTGTTCTGGCTACTGCTGTACCCCTACATGTTTCAAGGCCCAGTATCGGTCCGCGGCCCAGAGGTTGGGGACCACTGCTGTAGACGACCTCAACAGAATCAGAAGGAAAGCGTTGCCTCACCTGTAAGGACAGCTTGGGGTCCTGAATGGAGGCGAGGGAGGAGGTGAATGTGCAAGTGCAGCATTTCTGCAGCACGCAGGGATAAATGCCAGGAGGAAGATTAGTGGGGAGGGATGAATGGACAAGGAAGGAGTGATCCCTGTGGGAAACAGAGAGTAGGGTTGGGGGAGAGAGAAAGATGTGTTTGTTGGTAGGGTCTCGTTGAAGGTACCAGAGGTTGTGAAGAATGATGTGTTGGATACGGAGATTCATGAGGTGGTAGGTGAGGGCAAGATGAACTCTATCCCTGTTAAGGTGGTGGGAAGATGGGCTATGCACAGATGTCCAGGAAATGGAGGAGATTCTGGTGGGGACAGCATCAATGGTAGAGGAAGAGAAACCCCCATACTTTGAAGGAGGAGGTCATCTCTGATTTCCCAGAAAGGAAAGCTTCATCCTGGGAACATATATGGCAGAGACAAAGAAACTGAGAAAAGGAAATGAGACTTTTACAGGAGACAGGGTGGGAAGAGGTATAGTCAAGAGATCCAAGGGAATTGATGGGTTTATGAAAGAGATCAGTAGACAGTTCATCTCCAGTGATGGAGACATTGAGATCGAGAAAGGGGAGAGAGGAGTCAGAAATGGATTAAGTGAACTTAAGGTCAGGGTGGAAGTTGGAGGCAAAATTGATGAAATTGACAAGCTCAGCATGGGTTCATGAAACACCAGTTCATCAAAGGAAAATGGCGGTGGAGGGGAAATTATCCGGTCTGTTGTCAAGAAAAAAGTGGAGATTTTTAAGGGCTTCTTGATGGGTGACAGAAATGTCTCGGGACTGGACATTCATGGCAAACATGAGGCTATCGGGGCCAGGGAATTGAAAGTTGTTGAGAAGATCAAAGCATGTGAAGTGTCACGGACATAAGTGGGAAGGGACTGCACCAAGGGAGATAAAATGGAGTTAAGGTACACGGACACATTCAGCGGAGCAGGGGCAGTCAGAAACAATGGGCCGACCCGGACAGTTAGATTTGTGGATCTTGGGTAGAAGGTAGGAATGAGCAGAGTAGGATAAGGCAACTATGAGGTTGGTGGCTGTGGATGGGAGTTCTCCAGAGCTGATAAGGTTGGTGATGGTGTCACCCTGATGGTCCTGAGTGAGGTACTTTTCAAGGAGTCAGTATGAGGAGGTGTCTTAAAGTTGCTGCCTAGCCTCAGCAAGGTATAGCTCAGTCTGCCACACTACAACAGCCCCTTTGTCTGTGGGTTTGATGGTGAGGTTGGGATTGGTACCAAGAGAGAGTGGAGGGCAGTGTGTTCGGAGGGGGTAAAATTCGAAGAGGAGAGAAGAATTTCAGAAGGATGAGATGTGTGGCAGATTGAGGTGTGGGCGAAGCGGGTCGACGGTAAAGCCCTCACTGAGGACACGTCATTCTTTTTCAGAGAGGGGAAGGTTGGAGGGAACGATGAAGACACAGCAAGGATTAGAACTGGGATCAGAAGGGAGAAAAGTGTTGGTGGCATCAGAGGAGAGGAGAGGTCTGGAGTGTGAAAAGTATGACAATAAACAATGGCAAAGATGAAAACAAACATAACAAAGTTCTCCACAAATATGTAGCTAAGGCACCAGCTATGCTAAATATAAATCTGAAAGACAGAGATTACTAGTCAGTGTATTGTTGATAAATGGTGACAAGTTGGACATTTTACCTGCTACATGTAAAGGTGGGACATCCGGGCATGCAACATCAAACAGTGAAGTCCCAAACTTGTTTGGCAGTAATATGCGATGCACTTTTCAAGATAATGTGCCAAGTTAAATCATGAAGAATACACTATTTGTGGCTAACACTCCAACTCCACTCCTTGCCGCACCTCATGACAACCAGAAAGTAACCCAAAAATTCCATTCCTATTTAGTCCTTTAACTATCAGTCTTCATGTGATTCCCCAGGACTTTTAGCATCCACATTCCTATTGCTTTCAGTGAGGACTGTGGTGCTCAGAAAAAGTGTCAATGGCAAAATCAAGATAATTCTTTTTCCAATTACTTTGGTTGTATTCAATATTGTTAATTAGTTACATATTTGATCAACTCTAGGTTTTTCTGTTAAAGTAATTATAAGACTATAAGAACATACATAGAACATAGAATAGTACAGCACATTACAGGCCCTTCGGCCCACAATGTTGTGCTGACCCTCAAACCCTGCCTCCCATATAACCCCCCACCTTAAAGAATAGGAGCAGAATTATTCCATTCAGCCCATTGAGTCTGCTCCACCATTCCATCACGGATGAATTAATATCCCTCTCAACCCTAATCTCTTGTCTTCTCCCCATAACATTTGATGCTCTTACTAATCAAGAATTTATCAACTTCTGTTTTAAATATATCCAGTGACTTGGCCTCCACAGCCATCCGTGGCATTGAATTCCACAGATTCACCACCTACTGGCTAAAGAAATTCCTCCTCATCTCTGTTCCAAAGGTTCTTCCATCTGTCTGAGGTTGTGCCCTCTGGTCCTAGACTCTCCCACTATTGGGAATTATTTTAAAACATTTTTTAACTATTTGCTTCATTTTAAATAGTTCATTTTTTAAATGCCCCTTGCGTGGGGTAGTGTAGAACTTTGCTAGCCTTTGAAGATTTCAGTGCTGTCCTACTTCAGTGCATCCTAGAATGCCTTACTGATACCGAGATTCATGTCTCGGATAATTTGGGGTTGAAATGTAGGACACTAAATCCGGACTGGTTCAATAGATATTCTGGGCAAAATACAGGTAGCGGGTGCCAACAAGATCTAGCCCAGTGTATTCAGGTTTGTTTGCAGTACGAAGCCAGGTCAGAAAAGTAAACTGCAGGAAGATACTGAATCTGCCAAAAAAAAGTTGTAGACACAAAGTTTAGCAAGTTGTAGACACATTATGGAAATGAAATAGTTTTCATTTTGGTGTAAAGAATAGAAAAACAGAATGTACTTTTAATGATGAAATATTTAAACACCTAAGGTAGCTTGTAATTGAAATGGCAAGCTGGTTTTCAGGTTAATATAAGCAGAGATGTGAATGATGTGTTGGCCTTCAATGAAAAATGATTGGATCTCAAGAGTAATGTCACCATTTTGCTCTGCGGTGCTAGGCCTATTCAGAAAGGAAGTTTGATGCTTGTGATTGAATGGGAATGGATCGAGAGATTTGTAAAGCACTGTTCTTTGCATCTCATTCCATTTATCCTTCTGCTTATAGCACCATATGCAGTACATGATTTCAAAACTGAACTGAAATCAGCCACACTGCTTCCATGGTTTCTCTCTTCATTCACTTTCAAAACCAGTTAGAAATAAAGTGCAAAATTAAGAAGGGCGGACTTCACTATTTAGTGGTTAAATTATATATTACACAGCATGAAAGATGAATGTAAACATAGAACACATGCTTAATATCCGAATGAGAAGCTTGAACTTCAAATGATTATTGGGCAAATGTAAGACCTCCAGCTACGATAGGAGACAGGAAGCAAATGCACATACCAAATTTCCAAGACTCAAACTGCATTGATTCACACAGAAATTGGTGTCCCTTCATTATCATCAGTAATAATACAGCATGGGGACAGGGTCTTCAGCCCAACTGCTCCATGCTGACCACTGAAATCTCCCCGCCAGTCCCAGTTGCCTCCAAGCCCCTCTCCTCCATGTACCTCTCCTAATGACTCTGAAATGCTGCAGCTGTACCCACCTGAACCACTTCCTCTGGCAGCTCAGTCCAGGTACTCACTACGCTTTATATAAAGAATTTACTTCTTAAGCCTCTTTTAAAACTCTCCCCTCTGCGCCCTCCAATTTTGGATTCACCAACCCTGAGGAAAGGATGATAACCACCCGTCCAACTAATCCTTACCACTAAGGATTCTATAAAGATCTGTGAGGTCACCCCTCATTCTCCTGCACTCAAAGGAATAAAGATCTTGCGTGACTATCCTCTCCCTAAAACTCAGATGTTCTAGTCCATGTAGAATCCTCTCCGACTGGAGGATATAAACTCCAAAAGATTCATCAGACATGATTCCCATGTGCTAACCCATGCTGACCATTCCCAATCAGGCCTTGACTATCCAAGCAATGGTAGATCTTGTACCTCAGAATTGGATTCATGACTTGGAACTCTCTAGCCATTACTGAAACACTTACAGAGTACTAAATCAGTCCTGGCTGCAATTAAAAAGAACATTCTGCACTATTGAATTTGTTCCTATACATTTAGGTTTTCAATATACTGCATATTCTGTACAGAAACATCAATGCCCTTGAAAAGAAAATCCTACAAAAAGTAGTGGATATGGCCCAGTCCATCATGGGTAAAGAAAGCCCTCCACACCGCTCAGCGCACCTACGTGAAGCATTGTTGAAGGAAAACAACATCCATCATCAGAGACTCCAACCAAGCTGCTCCCACTGCTGCCAACAGGAGCAAGATACAGGAGCCTTAGGCCTCACACCACCAGGTTCAGAATGGTTATTATCCATCAATCATCAGGGTCTTGAACCAAAAGGAATAACTTCACTCATCTTCATTTACCCCATCATTGAAATGTTCCCACAACCTACGGACTCACTTTCAAGAACTCTTCACCTCACGTTCTCAATACTTATTGAAAATTTACTTATTATTATTATTTCTTTTCTTTGTGTATTTGCAAATTTGTTGTCTTTTGCACATTGGTTGCTTTCATTGATCCTATTATGGTTATTATTGTATTATGGATTATTTGAGCATGTCCACAAGGAACTTTGCTCCTATACATTTATATTTTCAATATACTGTATGGTAAATTTCTGAATTTCTGAAATATCATGCTAAGACAAAGTGTCTGGATGTGAGTGAATACTACAAGCAACCTTAGACCTTCTTAATCAATCAGAATCAAGGGTTGTGATGGTAACTTCGGAAAATCTGAAAAGGCCTACAGTTCCTGGATGAAAGGCCAAATTGTTAAGGACATGGAAAGTAGCAACATTAGTGACGGTGCAGTTATAACATTTGAACCTTAATCCAGGGTGACATATGACTGAAGTTCTGAACCATTTGGTTATCCAAATGTGAACAGTGGAGAAACATATGACACCTTAAATGCAATGGATTTGCTGAGGGAAGGGTAGTAAGGAAGAGCTTATTGTCAACATATGGTGGAAAGCAATGCTATCCAAATGGGATTGGGGGGAGCCGCAGGTAAATCCTGAGAGAGTGTAACAGTCATAAGTACAGGAGAAAACGATGGTCCCCATTTTTACTCTTGCTTGTGGGATTTGTGCCATTATCACCATCACTACATTGTTAAAAATACAAGCTCTGGTCCAATATCTTTGAGGGTTTATAAAATGATGTGCACAGTATCAAATTTTACATTTTGTATTTCAAAAGGGCATGACCAGTGCTGGGAATTTATGCCCAGGCCCTTTAGCTACATGGTCTAGCCAGAAACATCAGTTAGACAATTTCAAAGGAAGAGGGGTGCAAGGATCTGTTCAGGTTCCCTAGACTGTACACATGCATGAAAGGAACGGCACATTGTATGAATCTTGAATGCTGACAGCTCACCAGGAGGTATTCCTCAATGTCAGCGACAGTGACGAGATCTTCAGACTAGTGTCACTGTTAGCCTGGGGACACAATTTCTCATGATGGACTGTTGCACAAAAATAGAGACTTGTGGTCAAGTGGGGTAGTGGTGTTTTGCTACTGACACTGACCAGGAACCAACCAACTGTCATAAACTACCAGAGATTCTGGGGAAAATCTGCAGGATTCCCAATTCAACTACTTTTCTGCTTCCCCAAGACTACATATCATTTTAAATGCAGCTTGATAAATCAAGCATTGTTCAAAAAGATAGAGGCTTCAATTTTAAATATGAAGCATATAAAAATCAAAAATCATTTTGTGATGAACAATAGTACACTGGGCAGTTTTAATTTAAACATATCAATTCAGAAGTAGCAATTATTTTTTTAATGTGGATAGAAATTTATATTTCAAAGATGTACAGCTTTAATTAGCACTGAATTTCCACTGTACCAGCAGAATAACTCAGATATCATACAATTAAATCTCACCAGTCTGTAGATAATTGCCAGCTTTTTTTTAATTCTTAACTATGGAACAAGCAAATTATACTGCTCACCAGCTAGATCAACTTAATTTGTTATGACATTTTATATGTAGGACACTCTTGTATTTGCTGAGTACAAAGCTGCAAGAACCACTAAGAGAAACGCAAGTTACTTTTAATACTGCTTTTCTTTAAATTAACACGTCAGCATTTAATACAAGCAGCGAATGAAAGGCTGATAATTAGAAAAAGTGAATTTAACTTCGTGATGATTATCCACAGTAAAGGTGTGACAGGATTACACATTTGATTGCAAACTGGCTTCACAATGAGGCGTTGCACAGAGTTTGAATTTATTTAACCTGAGTACGTTTTTTTTCATTGTTTGTAATTTCTATCTGCCACAGATATTCTCCTTAGTCCACTTAACAGCATTCTGATCTACAACCTGCTTTTAACTAGTAATAGCCACTAAACAGAATGAATCAGCCGATCACACAGTTCACTCTCCCAGTGAAAATACGCTTTAAAGATCTAACAAATACAACACATCGAGAGGAAGAAGGCATTTCTGAATATCCTTATACCACATATCATCTTTGACAGTGACCTGCTTCTCTAATTAAACCCCCCCCCCCACCCTGCTCATCTAGTTTCCGTGATAAGATTTGGTCAGAGTTCACTGGGAGGTCAGCAGAGCCTTCAGAACCTCCGAACAACAACAGTCCTTCAGCCCTCTGTCACTTGGATGTTCTCCTTGTTATTTTCTGACCGAGGAAGGAATTAACATTAGATTACCTCCCAAATGCTTTTGTTCCTGTTTGGAAAAGGCATTCAAACCAGGAGTCACAGTTATCCAAATTACATACCAAGATAACTAAGCAAGGGCCTTTTGGTTTCCTGAAACACGAATTTAAACATAACAGCCGCTAATTCCTTTGAGTAAATGGAGACTTATAGTTCCACAAAAAAACTTCAAAGGAAAAGGCTATACAGTATAATGGACAACCGAGCAGTTAATCTGCATAAATGCCTTTGTAAAGATTGAAGAGCTGTCAACTATTTTAACATTAAAAAAAGAGTTAACAAATTTCATCCAGAGCTAGGCTGGCCTGGAGGTGAAGGAACTGTGGCTGTAGGACTCTAATCAGCATGTTGCAGCGTTCATACCTACTCCGCTTATACAATTTATTCAAGCACTATCAGTCAAATACTTAAACAATGCTGCCAAGCTATATTAATGAAATGTTAAGCCAAATTTTACAAGATATTCAGTCAAGTCAACAGATACACTGTAGACATTGTCCAATATATGCTGAATTACACCTCTGGGGTCATCCCACCCTTACATTAGATCAGCTTGACAATCGCTATCCAAGTTTCCTCCAAGAACAAAAAAAAAAGTAGCAATTAATTTATCAATGTATACGCCTTTCTGTCACAACAAATTTCCCTAGCCCCTTGCCAAAAAAAATGTCCATTATCAGCCAGGTCTTGTCCTCACAGGCAACAATACAGCTTTATAATTACACTTCTTTACTTGACAACTTGCATGATTGTTTTCCTAACAGTATATTACTTCGTTAGTACTTTCCAATATACGTTATTTTTAAACTGTCACTTTCACCGACTCATCCCGATTCACACTCGTCTGTTTATCATAACAATCATTAATAACTGTCACTCTTTGCCATCAGTTTAACGAACTCACTCCCTCATTAGCATGTTCTAGCATTTGTTCCATGGAAAGGCTGATTATTTTCTACAACAGGCCAAGCCAATTACTTTAGTGAAATGGAATCACATTAATCAAAACTTAACAAGGTGGCAAATTTAAAGATATCAGATTGCAAAAGACAGCATAACTAATATGTCACTGTCAGAGGTACTATGTAGGTATGCGGCAGCTGTACTAAATATATCTCTTCACACAAGCCACATGAATTTTGACGTTTCATACGATCTGACAAGTACTGAAGTGATATTGGACGGCTCGAGTCTGGGCAGTGCTGCTCACGATGACATTCCGAGACTCTGGCAAGGACAGCGAAGGAAAAATGATGACCGTGTCTAGTTGGGCCAGTAGACGGCAGTTCATCATGTCTCTCTTTGCAGAGACGTTTTCTTTACACTTTAAATGATGATACTCATCAATCACAGCTTGACAGCTGTATCATACCAGCTGCAAACATGCAAAGCCCAGCATTCTGAAATATGCTGACGCCACTAATATAAACACATCAAAAATATTCTCTTCAGATCACCATCACAGTCTAAGCAAAACATCCCCAACACATAGTTGTACATTACTAGCATTACAAGCTTTTTACATCTTTCAGTTTACGAAATTGCACTATTATTCATTTTTATATTTGAGTAGCTATTTGCTTCATGTTGCCAGGATAAATGTGACTGATGAAATGGACTCAAGAGAAAGCCCAAGGCTCAAATTTAAACTGCATTAGTCAACTGACTCCCAAATCCTTCATTATATATTTTTTTGCTTCCACTGAAATCAATATAAACATATTTCTTAAATATTAACAACACATTTTAAGCTTTATGTACCTTTTATTTTTTTCCGGGTCATTAAATCTCAGCTTCAGAATTGTTGGGAATTACACATTGCAGTTAAAACAGTGTTTAGCTTTGATGGTATTTGGCAATATTATTTTCCCTCGATTTCAGCAAGAAAAAACATACATTAATTGGCATTATACAGAGTCCAAGTTGCATTCTGGGCCACAAAGTCCTTCAATGTGATTTTAAATAATGATCACCCCACATTTAGCTCCAAGTAACTGCATTTTAATTTGAATGAGATTTAAAGTTTTAAATTTGCTTTTTATTCCTGCATTTTAGTAGGCTAAACCTGCACACTCTGTAATAAATGAGTGACCTTCACACGATTTGTTTGCTTACAATTGCCTAGAAATGCGAGAATACGTTAATTTTCTATGCTGCAGAAATTTATGCTGAGAGATGAACATATATATGACAACCTTAAATACATTTGGAAGCAATTCCCTTATACGCCCTATATTCTGCATATCCCAATGGATACATTTTTCCCCAGCCTACCCAATCTGATATTTAACACAGAATACAGCAGATGGATGAGAATTCAAAGTTTCCTGATCTTTAGCAGAAGTTATGGTGGGTTATCTTTGGCAGTATATCTTTCTCCTGGCAGCACTCCCTTGGTGATGAAGGATTAACCAGCACAGCTGTCTCTTCCCCAGATGATGCAGTGCAGCACTCCCCAGCACGACAGCATCACTTAATCTTAATGTCCGCTCTTCCAGCGCAGCCGCATCGGACAAAGCCAATCAACATCAGATGCCACCAGGATGGACCTACTGCTTGGCCCTGGAGTCTTTCACTCTCGCAGGACTATTAATCAACTTCAGCCAGCCCAATCCTATATTCTGCTTTTGCTGAAGCCGCAGCTGAGCTATACTGAGATGTCTAGAAGTGTTTGAGAAGGACTACAACAGCCCAGAGCTGAAAATCAGCACAGCAGAAATCCCCTCCGTCTCCACACACACACAGTTTTAAAATGCCTCTTTATGAGCTGCAAGTGTTCATATCTCTAAATAATATTGCTTACTTCAGTAAATTTTTTTAAAAATGAAGGGATTTCTTTTATTGTGTGTTGGTAAACTGTCACAGCCCTAGAACATAGAACAGTACAGCAGGGTAACAAGCCCTTCTGCCCAAAATGTTGTGCCAAACCTATTAAATTAGTAATCAACTAAGCTAATCCTCTCTGCCTTTGCGATGTTCATATCCTTCCATTTTCCTTATGTACCTATCCAAACATTTCTTTAAAATCTCTAATATATTTGCTTCTCTCTACCACCACCCCAGGCAGCACATTCTGGACACCCACTATTCTTTGTGTAAAACACCTACATCACATTTCGCTTTGAAATTACCCCCTCTCATCTTAAATGCTGTCCTGTCCCTGTTTCTTCAATGACAGCTAAGGATTTAAGACTAGCTTCATTTGTCATATGTACATTGAAACACAGTGAAAAGTGTCATTTTTCACGTCAACAATCAGCACTGTTCGAGGATGTGCTGGGGGCAGCCCGCAAGTGTCTCCCTGCTTCTGGCACCAGTGTGGCATTCCCACAACCTACTAACCCTAACTGTACGTGTTTGGAAAGTGGGAGGAAACCAGAGTGCCCAGAGGAAACCCACGTGGTCACGGGGAAAATGCACAAACTCTTTACAGACAGTGATGGGAATTTAACCCCAATTGGAGATCGCTGAGGCTGTAAAGCAGTGGCATTAACCGCTACGCTACTGTGCCTCCCTTTTATACATTTAAACTAATACCTTTGTAAAATTATGGCAGCTAAAGCAAAGCAAACTGGCCAAATACGCACAATGCTCCCATTCACGGAAGTGAAGCTGTTCCAAAATGTCTCCATAAAAAGTGCTTACGCTCCATAGGAGACCATCTTAAAACCAAAAGAACTCACAAATCTGCCAGACTCCCCATTCAGAGTTGGACGTGCCCTTGCCCATTTAATGCCAACTATGTTTCCCAAGGCACGCTGCTGGTGGTAGAACAGACTGAAACAGTTCAGAGGGTCCTTAAATCAGCATGTGGCTCTGAGCAGGCAAGACCAGAAACTTTGTTAGTGCAGGGACAGAAAAGTAATGACTGCGCCGTAAAAAATGTCAATTGGAATGCAGAGACAGTTGTCAAATCAGATAAGGAGGAGGAATAAATATTGCATAAGATCAGAAAGAAGAGATCAAGGAAACAAATAATCACTAGAAGTCCTCAGCAAACCAGGCAACATCTGTGGAGAGAGAATCAGTGAAAATTCTGGTCATTACAAAGTGAGGAAAAGTTAACTAAGTTAAGAAACATAATCTGAAAGAATAATTGAAACTCTGTTTAGAGATTTCCAAACTGTAAAAGGTCATTTTAATGGCGGGAGGTTAATCCAGTAATTTACAGTTCTAATGAACAAACAAGGTCGTTGAACTTGTTTAAAACAGGTTTATCCCACTTACTGCATGTTTGTGAAGTTCTGTGACTAGAGTGGGGCCACTGTAGAGGAACAGCACCACAGCACAGCAGGTTTTCAATTCTCCCATTTAAATGCATCTTGATTTTGTCCGAAGCACCTATGCCACTGTGCATAAAAAGCAAGTACCACAAGCCTTGGTACAATTCTGAAAGCAAAATTTAATCAAAATACGTCCAACACGTCCAATATGTCAAATATAGAAAATTCCAACATAGTACAGGACCTTTGGCCTATGATGTGCCAACCTTTTAACCTACTCCATTATCAATCTAACACTTCCCACTCACACAGCCCTCCATTTTTTATTCAGCTATGTGCCTATCTAAGAGACTGATAATGCCCTTGAACTATCTGCCTCTACCACTACCCCAGCAGCGCATTCCATGTCCCCACCACCCTCTGTGAGAATACTGGACAATACAGAACAGGAACAGGTCATTCAGACCACAATATTGTGCAAAACCAGCTGAAAAGCAAATAAAAAACACCCAAACACTAACAAGAAAAATTCTGCAGTGGCAGGAAATCCAAACCACACACACAAAATGCTGGAGGAACTCAGCAGGCCAGGCAGCAGCTATGGAAAAAAGTACAGGCAATGTTTCAGGCCAAAATCCTTCAGCAGGACTAGAGAGAAAAAGCCAAGGAGTAGATTTGAAAGGTGGGGGGAGGGGGAGAGAGAAATGCCAGGGGGCGGGGGGGGGGGAGGAAAAGAGCACCAGAGGGAGCCGACAGGTGGGCAAGGAGGTAACATGAGAGAGTGACAAGGGGATGGGAAATGGTGAAGGTGGGGGGGGGGGTGGTGAAGGCATTACTGGAAGTTTGAGAAATCAGTGTTTATACCATTAGGTTGGAGGCTACCCAAACGGAATGTAAGGTGTTATTCCCCCAACTTAAGTGTGGGCTTATCCAGACAGAGCAAGAGGCCATAGATGGACATATCGGAATGGGAATGGGAAATGGAATGAAAATGGGTGGCCATTGGGAGATCCCGCTTCTTCTGGCAGACAGAGCATAGATGTTCGGAGAAGTAGTCTCCCAATCTACGTCAGGTCTCACCAATACACAAGAGGCCACACCGAGAGCACTGAACACAGTATATGACCCCAACAGATTCTATCCCTCCTGCCTACACCATGTTCATAGCCCTCCATTTTCTTTACATCCCTATACCTCATAAACTCTTCTTGGACTTCCAGCTCACTACCGGTATCGATTATAACCAACATTTTGATGGCAACTCTGCCATCTCCTTTAGGGATGATGCCTATCCAAGCATCTCTTAAAAGCTTCCAATGTATCTGCCTCTACCACCATACCAGGCAGCACAATCCAGGCACTCACAACTCACTTAGTAAAACAAATTACCCCTCACATCTGCTTTGAACCTACCCCCTCACACCCGCAACCTATAACTTCTATATTTTCCTCCAATCACCTTCAAATTATGCCCTCTCATAGTAGCCATTCTTCAGAAACATTCACTGCCTTATTTCTAATGAACTAAAGATACCATCTTCAATGCATACAATCTCAGTTTGATTTAAATATGTCAGCAGTCTCATTTACCCAATTTAAATGATTTTACTCCAGTTTATGTGCACCCCATAGAATACATAAACCCGTTGCCTAATTGAAAAGATGGGACAGAAACAGAAAAACCTTCTTTTACCCCATCAGCGCAACAGAGAAGCCATCTTATACTTGTTTAACTTCCCACATTCAACCATGATCCATTCTTCTCAAACAGGGGCTCCCAAACTTTTTTGTGCCATGGGCCAATACCATTAAGCAAGGGATTCATGGACCCCTGCTCTAGTAAAGTTGCAGGCTTTTTATCCTGCATATCTCGAAGGATTGCAATTAAATTCGTACAAAATATAGCTAATGCCAGAAGTCAGTTGTTGAGATGAGTACCTGCTTTGAAACACGTATACAGGCCAACTCCAACTCTTCATTGTCCTGCAGCTTATAAAGTGTATTCATTCGCTTCACATGATTGCAATGACAATGCTCTCAGTTAAATGCAAGTGAAAGAAAATGATTAAAAGAAAGAGTAATTGGGTATTGTAAGCTTGGGACTGACTTTCAGTATCACTCTTTCAAAGAGCGTGGAAAGTAATTGGCAATTGAAACCGACAATAAAAGTACTTTAGTAAATAAAAGAAACTTCGTGTTGGGACAGCACTTTTTCTCTGTGGAGCCAGTTAGATTCCAACTTTCCATGCTCAGTACTGTTGCAGCAACAGAGCTGAGTCATATGATACAATTATTCAAGTGGCAGAGTCTCAAAACTGTTGTACTGTAAGTGTTCTTAGCCGATAATGAACCTAACATAAATGAATTAATATACTGTTTGCTAAAACAGGTAAAACTTGTCATTCATGATCAATAAGGATTGGCTTGCCTGTAAAACACGTATAGAACAATTGCAAAAAGTGCTTTAGAATGGTGAAATGCCTAATTCCCTCAATCTTAAGATTTTATGAAATCATAGTATTATCATTTCACCTGCAGCAACAGACAACAATGTTTAAACTCAATTGATCCATGTTGTGAGGGTTTCTCGAAATTATTTCATCACCAAGCGAACAAAATGCAAATTAGATGCTAATTTAACTTTACTTTAGGACTTTGGTTCCTACTGACAGCACTACAGAAATTTGATTTTATGCTGTAGCAAAGGGAATCTCTACTCTCAAGGGAGATAACTGATAATTCGTTTACAGTAGTCTTTTATTGATTAACCCTATTTTTAAACTTGGAATGGGCTTGCTTACATTTATTTAACCTCCGTCTACATACAACTAGATTTTCAGTTTTAAATATTAGACTTTCATTCAAAATGCTCACAGCTAATTCTACTTAATTCGAGTTAGCTGCAAAGGTGCATAATATGCATAACCACACAGATAGCAAATTTATACAACATTTCCAGACAAAGGTACCATGGCAGACTAGTGGCTAGTGCAACACCATTACAGTGTGGGGCGTTCAATTCCAACGCTGTCTGCAAGGAGTTTGTATGTTCTCCCCATGACCAGGAGGGTTTCGTCTGGGTGCTCCAGTTTCCTCCCACAGTCCAAAGATGTACTGGTTAGTAGGTTGATTGGTCATTGTAAGCTGGAGGGTTAGGTAGGTTGTTGGGCAGTGTGGCTTGTTGGGTTGGAAGAGCATGTTCAGCACTGCACCTCTATATAAATAAATAAATATTTACCCCGCGGCATCACAAAGCAGTGATCCATAAAACAGAACTTAATGGCAATGTCCAAATTCACACCAGAAAATAGGGGCGGGATAAGGTCACCTGACCCTCAAGTCTGCCCCACCATTCCATATAATCGTAGATGATTTACATTGGCTGCCTTGTGTGTCGATTCCTCATGGCCCTCAGTATTGCAGAAATTTACCTATCGCTCCTTTAAATACCTGTAGTTTTTTAGCCTCCACAGAGAATTTCAGAGATTAACCATAAACTGTAAATAAGTTATTATGCACTTTACCTTTAAATGAGCACCCCCTTATATTGTAACAAAGAGATCTCGCTCAAGACTCTCCCATTAGAGGACACTTCTCAACATCTACCTTTTCATGCCCCATGAGGATGCGTCTCTCAATAAGATCACTCCTCATTCATCTGAACGTCAAAGAATACAGAACAAAGTTTCATTGTATTTGACATTTGAACTTGGTGCTTCATAGGTTTCATACCCAGCTGCTTAAGCAATTGTCTATAATAGCAGTGATAATATTTAGAGAGCAGGAAATAATTGAAGTATAGACAACTATTGAACTTAGCAAGTAATTGAACTTAACTTTCACGTTTCAAAATTTAAACAGTCAATGCAAAAAGCCCCAAATGAAGAAACGACAAAGGTAAAAGCACCATGGAGGTCTTTAGCCTTATTAAGCCATTGGATACCACAGCAGCAAACTGACAGATCAGAGTCAAATTTATTATCACTGGCATACATCGTGAGATTTGGTGTTCTGCGGCACCAGTACAGTGCAAGACGTATCAAGCTGTAGAGAGCTTTGCTGGCCATTTCCATTGATCATTAATGCCATTTTTAAAAGCAAATTTTGACTTATGGAATGCTCACCAATTCCAAAAGGAATTTACAAAATAATTGAGGTGTTTTTCATGCAATGTTTGAAATTGGATGACTTTACAAAAGATTCCAAAGAAAAACATAAAGAAAATAGCTCCCTGATGTTAATGATATTTTACCCCCATCTCTAAAGCAGCATCTGTGGGGTAAGCTTTCAAACAGGTGTGCCTTAATGCTCAAGTCATTTTAAGAGAACCTATGGTTGCTTTAATTATGGGAATTGGAACCTTTTAGATTTTCTAATGTTTACGATGAAGCAGAAAAATGCAAAGCAAAATAAAATCAAGCCACTCGGCTGCAAAAGCACAAACGACTTTGGACTCGGATTGTTATGACATGGGCAGAAGTCATTCCACCCTAAATGTCTATGTGGGATCTTTGTCAGTAATCTACTGGGTTGCATCCCAAAGGTGCCCTGTAACCTTGCAATTTTCTTTTTCCCTCTCAAATACCTACACAATTTCATAAGACACAGGAGTAGAATTAGAGGCCATTCAGCCCATTGGGTCTGCTCTTCTATTCAATCATGGCTGATTTAGTTTCCCTCCCAACCTCATTCTCTGGAATTCCTTTTACCTGCTTTACTTGCAGTCAAGCACCCTCTTGTCTCTGGCCACAGACCGATTTTGAGTAGTTAATCTAAAGGATATGATTGCTTCTTGAAACAAAATGGCCAGATAACTTTCCATCTTCCTGATGCATCACACTTTGAACCTGAGTTCCTCGAGCAACCAATACTTGCTGCAGATGTGGCCACCGTGAACCACCACATCCCACATCATGCAACTGCGTCACCTGATCGTTCATCCTTACTTTTTTTAATTAGTTGATATTTGGTGTCTTTATATTTCGCTACTGTAAAAGAAATCTTACCTTTTCAAACCTGCTACTCACCTGTGCCTCCTCATTGAAGACTCTCAAGCCAAAGCCACCCACTCCTACAGTGGCCCACTCACACAATAACCGCTGTGCTTTACCACAAGTACTCTCTCTTTTCCCCTCTCCCATCAAGCAGAAGAAACAAAAGCCTGAAACCAGGCCCAAGGGCAGCTTCTATCCCACTGTTATCACGCTCTTGAAAAGACCTCTTGTACGATAAGACAGACTTTTAACCTCACAATCTACCTTGTTATGAATTTGCAATTTATCATTTACCTGCTATGCAATTGCAGTAGCTTTTATACTTTATTCTGCGCTATTATTGTTCTATCTTATTCCATCTCAATGCACTCTGTAATGATCTGATTTGTATAAAACAGTATGCAAGGCAAGCTTTTCACTGTATCTTGGCACATGTAACAATAATAAAACAATACCAATACCCAGCATTCTTTTTATTGGCTTAGTTAACACACACTTTAAAAACAATCTCCTTTGAAAGCTGAGGGTGAAGTAGTTACTGGAGCAATGCATCCAAAATGCTGGAGGAACTCAGGAAGTCAGGCAGGGTCTATGGAATGGAATAAAGAGTTGCTATTTCAGGTTGAGACCTTTCATTAAGACTGGAAAGGAAGGGGAAAGAAGCCAGAATAAGAAGGTGGTGCGAGGGGAAGGAGTACAAGCTAACAAGTGATAAGTAAAACCAGGTGATGGGAAGATGGGTGGGTGGGAGAAGGGGGATGAAGTAAGAAGCTGGGAAGTGATAGGTGGAAGAGGTAAAGTGCTGAAGAAGGAGGAATCGGATAGGAGAGAAGAGTGGAGAATGGGAGAAAGGGAGGAAGGAGGGGCACCAGAGGGAGGTAATAAACAGGTGTGGAGAAGAGAAGGGGTAAAAGGTGAACCAGAATATGGAATGGAAAAAGCAGTTACTCCCACACCTACAGGTGTTTTTTTGGATATGTGGGCAAAGAGCATCATTTGGCAGGAACATCATTTATTGCCCCCCCTTGATTGTCCTCCAGATGTTGCTAATGATCCACCTCCTTAAACTGCTGCGGTACTCTCGATAAACCGCCCCACAGCCAGCGAAGGAACTGCACCACATTTCCAACACAGGATGGTGAACTGCTTGGAAGGGAAGCAGTAGGTGCTGGTGTTCCTGTATGGCTGCTACCTTCATCCTGTTGCCTGAGAGAGATTGAAGGCTTTGAGAGATGCTTTCAGAGTATCCTAGATGATCTGCACCTTAGATGGTAAACCCCAGGGCCAGAATGCAACAACAGCAGAAGCTGTGATTGTTCAGGGTGGTGAAGACTGCTTTTTCCCTGATGGGAGTCAAACATTGATGTTGTTGAAGCTGCATTATCCATTCTGACTGGGTGAGTTTGGATTTGGGGAGCTGGAGGCCTGTTTTTGGACTATACAACTCTGACTCCATGACATAGTTTGTAGATAATGGAAAGGCCTTGACAAACCAGGTGATTCTCTTGTTTCTGTCGCTATTCTGTTTTCCACACATTTCCCCATTGTACCTATTGTTTGTCACTTTAAATACATGCCCCTGGTCCTTGAATCATCCACTAACTGAACAGCTGCTCACTCACTATTCAGCTAATCGGATCTGCACGTTGAAAAGATAAAACATTTATTTTGTTCTGTAATGGAATGTAAAATTTTAAAAAATCTTTAAAATCTTTAAAAAGGGCCTTCTAGTTCTTTGGAAACCCAAAATACTGAAGATGATGGAATCTGTAGCAATACACGAAGTGCTGGAGGAAGTCAGTGGGACAAACAGCATCTGTGGAGGGAAATGGACAGTCACCATTTTGGGTCAAGACCCTGAATCTGGACTGAGGAAAAAGTGGGAGATAGCCAAATAAAAAAGATGAAAGAAAAGAAGGAGTGCGGTGGGGGGGGGGGGGGGATGTTGAGGGCAGGTGACAGGCAAATGCAGGAGGAGGGAGTGTGGGGATGATGTCAGAAGCTGGGGGGGCGGGGGTGATAGGTGAAGCCAAAGGTTCAAAGTAAATTTTATTAGCAAAGTGTATATATGGCACCATATAAAACCCTGAGATTCATCTTCCTATGGGAAATGAATTTTCCTGTGGAAGGTCGAAGAATACGCCAGGGCTGAGCTAGGGATTTAGCCGCCACAGTGCCTTTTTTCATTTTCCACTTCGTCAGAATGATAAAATGGACACTGCAGCTAGGAGAGTAAAAAAAACACTAATTAAACATGCAAATAGAAGAGACATATTGAGCTTAGATCTCGGACAGATGGGTTTCACTACCTCAGTACTGCGTGAGCTCCACAGAAGTAGATTCACGTTCAGGGACACTGTAGTTAATGTTCTGTGTGTTTTTATTTACTTTTTTAGAAACTACCTGTGTAATTTAATCAAGGCGTCAAAGCAAAGAGCTCACTACTCCACGGGGTTCACCCACTTCAGCACTGAACTGATTCCACAGCTGCGGCCTGCAGCTATGAGGCTCCTGGATCGGCTTCTCTCTCCTCAGCACTGAACTGGCTCCATGGCTGTGGACCCACTTCTGGAGACTCTGCAGATAATATTCTGTGCGTTATTTGTTCACTTCTTTATTGTTTGCACAATTTGCTCTTTTTCCCTCCCCCCCCCCCACCTCCGCCACTGGGTGTTTGACAGTCTTTGTGTCAGAGGTTTTTTAATGGGTTCTGCTGTGGTTCTGTGTTTTGTGGCTGCCTACAAGAAGACGAATCTCAAGGTTGTATACAGTATACATACTTTGATAATAAATGTACTTCGTACTTTTGAAGCTACAAAATACCTGTAAAGCAGATTTATTGGGATCAAGATTTATAACTGTTTAGTTACGTGGTTTTGATAAATTACTCCTGGCATTGGAGTGAGAAGGAGAAAGGGTTCGAGGGAAAGGGTGAATAAGTTAGGACTTTATTCCCTGTAATGTGGGAGAATGAGGGGAGTTTTGCCAGAGGTATACAAAATTATGAGGGCTAAACACAAGCAGGATTTTTCTACTAAGGTTGGCTGAGACTAAAACTAAAGGTCATGGATTAAGAGTGAAAAGCAAAATGTTTATGGGGGCAGACTAATAGCTTGGCATGGACTACATGGGCCGAAGAGCTTGTTTCTGTGCTGTAGTACTTATTGACTCTACGACTCTGACAGCAAGAAACTGGTTCTGCCTGTAGGTACTTGGCCAAATATTACTGTGAAGTGGGCTCAGTTGCTTAACCTGTGAGCCAGCATCACTTTATATCACCTTTACATCAAACTCGGTCAATCCATCAGTAATACGGTTCTTTTTCCCAACTTTTTGCAGGCTGTGGGTCACCTCCTGCCTAATATTTAGTTGAAAGAATTTCTGCTCATTCAAGTCATGCCATATTTCTCAACAACAAGGGGTTTAGTAGGTTCTCAGCAGGTCAGGCACAATCTAGGAAAAGGAATTGACTATTTGGGCTGAGGTCCTTCGTCAGCACCTTGGCCAGAAATATTGACTCTTTATTCCTTTCCATAGATGCTGCCTGACCTGCTGAGTTCCTCCAGCATTTTGTGTGGTTACTCGGGATTTCCAGCACCTGCAGAATCTCTTCTGTTTAGTCCGTTCTGCTTTCCTAATCTCTCTCCTTCCTCCTCCTCTCATTCCCTACCCGCCAAACCAACTGCTGATCTCTTCCTCCTCTTCCCCACCCCCCCTCTTCATTTTTATTCTCTGCTGTATCCTAGGTCTACAAATGCCTGCAACCTTATCATCATCCTTCCCTTTAAATTCATATTATTACCTCATCTCTCTCCTACTCCTCTTTTACTTTCCTCCTTCCCAACCTCCTTCCATGGAATCTTTCTCTGTGTCATGAAACTCCACCCAGGTCCATTTATCCCACCTGTGAACTCAGCCATTGGAAAATGCTGAAATAAGTGGCCTGCTATTTACGTCATGACTACATATGAAATAACCTATGCAATGGCCCATTTCATTGTTGCTTGTATCCACAGTGACAATGGAATATTACTGGAACATTTTACACTTCTTTGCCCCTTGAATTAATGGCCAAGGAGCACTTTAGACTCCCAGGTGTTTTACATACCTACAATTAAACTAGAGCCATTTATTTTTGGTGGCTATGCTATTGTGTTCTTAAAGAACCTTTACATCCAATGCACAGACGATACAGCTTAATGGACAAAAAGCCTCCAAGAATGATTTACTTCCTGCAGAAACCTAATAGAAGATCTCAATGAAATTCTCGTGTATAGTTTCAGGATTTACAGGTGTGAACTTCAGCTCTGAATGCTGTTTGCTTACTTTTATTGTCTGCTTGATTTGTTTTTCTCTCTCTCTGCGCACTGGGTGTTTGATGGTCTTCTTTTGTTCTTGATGGGTTCTCTTGGGTTTCTTTGTCACATGGCTGCCTGTAAGGAGATGCACCTCAAGGTTGTACAAGTTATACATACTTTGAACTTCAGTTTTGTACTGCTCGCAAAACATGGTCATTGTGTGATTGGTCATCGGATTATGATTGTAACACACACTGAGATACAATGAAAAGCTTTGCGTGCCATCCAGGTTAATCATTCCATACATACTGTAAGTATATCTAGGTAGCGTAAAAGGAAAATGAAGTTCAAAGTAAATTTATTATCAAAGTACAGATATATCACCATATACTACCCTGAGGTTCATTTTCTTGTGAAAAACCACAATAATTACAAAGAAACACAATAGAATCCATGAAGTCTCTTGAGGACTTCAGTTCAAACACTATTTGCTTGCGGGTTTCTTTTCTCTGCATATTGGGTGTTCAACGGTCCTTTTTATATGGGTTCTTTATTTATGGGCATGATGTGTTTTGTTTTCTCTCTGGGTGCTTGACAGCCTTTTTTTATATGGGTTCCTTTGGGTTTCTTTATTTCATGGCTGCCAGCTAGGAGACAAATCTTAAGGTGTATAATGTATACATACTTCGACAATAAATGTACTTTGAACTTCAAAATAACTGCATACAACAAAGACAGACAAACAATTCATGCAAAATACTCAAATACTAAAAAGAGAAATGATAGTAAATAAGTAATAAATATTGAGAACGTGAGTTGTAGAGTGCTTGAAAATGAGTCTATAGGTAGTGGAATCAGTTCAATGCTGGGGTGAGCGATGTTATCCACTACGGTTCAAGAGTCTGATGGTTGAGGGGTAATAACTGTTCATGAACAGTTGATGAGGCACTTGAGACTCCTGTATCTCCTTCCTAATGGCAGCAGCAAGAAGAGAGCATGGCTTGGATGGTAAGAGTCCTTGGTGATGGATGCTACTTTCCTGCGACGGCACGCCTTGTAGAGGTGCTGAATGGTGGGGAAGCCTTTATCTGTGATGGACTGGGCTGTATTCCACTATTTTTTGCAGGTTTTTCCATTCAAGGATATAATGTTACAGTTACAGATGAAGTTCAGTGCAGGTTGATAAACAAAGTGCAAGGTCACGGGATGGTAGATACAGAAATCAAAATCTTATACATCTTTTACCATATAAGAAGTCCATTCAAGAGTCTTACACTAGTAGGATAGTAGTTGTTCCTGAGCTTGGTGATACATGCTATTTTTTATTTTTATTTAAATCTACAGTACGGTATTTTGATATACTCGTCTGGTCCAACAATTTCATACCAGCCAATTACATCCATGCAACCAATTAACTTCCTAACCCGTGCGTCTTTGGAATGTGGGAAGAAACCAAAGCATGTGGAGGAAACCCATGCAGTTATGGGGAGAACGTGAAAACTTATGACAGACAGCGGCAGAATTGAATACTGCTTGCTGCTGCTGTAATAGGGTAATGCTAACCGCTTCGTTACCGAAGGGGTCCATGGCATGAAAAATGTTGGGAACCCCTGGTTTAACAGGAGAGGGAAAGATTTAAGATAAATCTGAGGAGGCAAGTCTTTGCACACAGAAGGTGCTGAGTACATGGAGAAAACTGCTGAGGTAGTAACAGAGATAGATAAAGTTATAACAGTGGTATTTAGGCATTACATGGATTGGAAAGTTTGGGAGGGATATGGGCCAAGCTCAGGGAGATAGGACTAGCTCAATTAGGCAGCTTGGTTGATATGAAGGAATTGGACCAGGTCACATATAGCTCAATTACTCTATATGATAATTAAACTCAATTTATCTACACTTTACTAAGCAAATATGGTCATTACCTTTTCCAGGAAATGGCAGGAGGTACAGCAGCCTTAGGCCCCAAACATCAATTCCCACCGCTGTTTGTTAGGAGTTTGTATGTTCTCCCTGAGACCGCAAGGGTTTCCTTCAGGTATTCCAGTTTCCTCCCACAGTCCAAAGATGTACCAATTGGTAGGTTAATTGGTCACTGCAAGTTGTCCCGTGATTAGGCTAGGATTAAAAATTGGGGGCCTGTTGGGTGGTGTGACTCAAAAGACCAGAAGGGCCTATCCACACTATATCTTAATAAATAAATTAATAGAGTTCAGGAACAGTTATTATCCTGTCACCATCATGCTCCTGAACCAACATGGATAACTCCACTCACCACAACTGTGAACTGCCTCCACAACCTATCGACTCATTTCAAGGACTCAACAACTCATTCTCAGTGTTATTTCTTTTTTTAACTTTTTTATTATTTGCATGCTTTGTCTTTTTTTGAACATTGGTTGATTGTCAGTCTTTATTATGTATAGTTTTTCATAAGTTCTATTGTATTTCTTTATTTTCCTGTAAACGCCCACAAGAAAATGAACCTCAAGGTAGTATACGGGGACGTATATGTGTTTTGATAAGTTTACTTTGAACTTTGAACATTTAAAATTATTGTCCTGGAGTATCAAAACCCCAATGATCTTCTTTGTTCATTGTAAGTTTCTAGACTATCCACTTGTTTGGTGGAAGATAGGTTTCTGGGACATGTACACAGTCAATTACTGATTAATACACAACAATGCTAAGGTCTGCGGCTGTCCTCAATTTTCTATTCACTCCTCCACATTGCTTCCCACATCATTGGAACCACGTTTTTGTTGCAGCCTTTCATTTACAACCGATCCTGCACCAGCTGCAGTCTATTACGGAAAGACCTAATACAGCCATCATCACCAATTCAAAGCAGATAATAAAGACCTGGCACATTTATTATCATTATTAATTAACAGTTTTCAGAGATGGAATTAAATCAATATGCTGCTCTGATATCATTTTAACTAGTTATGCAAATCAAACATTTAGAGGCCATGAACAGATATAAATGCCATTCAGAATTCACTTCTCACTTATTATTTTAACTTCTGCACTTTTGGTTTGAATGAAAATGGACCCAAACCTCAATTCCAATAAGGTAAAAATAGCTCAGAGATTTTTAAATTGAAGTAGATCGCTAGTTAGCTAGTGAACAGAACAACTCAGCATAAAGGACAGTAAGATTACAATGTAATGAAATAGTTTTTGTACAATGTACACAATTTTTTTAAAAAAAAAGCTCATTACTATACCTAGCAAGGTGTTCCACTGGCATCTATTATCAGTTAAGATATTTATTTGAGAGTAACACATAAAATCTTTAACTTCAACTTAATAACATCCACAATGTTGCATTGCACTCATGCATCTTTCAGTGGAAAACACTGTAGAATTAATGGTTAATTCCTGGTAATTTTTTTTTACCCTCATGACTCTCAGTAGATCATCATTACCCTTGCTTTACCACGGAAGCAGCAATATGATCCTCTCCTGACAAGAAATACCAGTGTAATTTATTGCATTATTACTCCTCTGAACTGAAAGCAATTAATTATCTACACTAGGATGTAGAATTGAAAATTCATCAGAGAAAAGAAATGAAAAATGTACCCTCGGCGTAAAAATAATAGGTACTTAATGGCCTTTGTTTGCTATGTAGTCTGAAGCTACTAATAAACAATTGGAAGGTGTCTATCTGCTATAGTTTTTTAAAAATTTAGGATGAGCCCAACTAAAATAAATTAAAGAAGTACAAGCAATGAGACAACTAATTGACCAGCCCATTTATAACTGGAAATAAGAACACAACAAAGCACTGTCACCTAAGCCCCCCCCCCCGTTTACTTAAAGGCAATTCTGCTGTCAAGCACGCAAAGAAAATCAGAAAGCCAGCCTAATTCATTAGCTTTGCGTAACAGAATTACTGACATTTGCGTGATTCAATAATTGTGGTTTCAATGAAGTTATTGAAGTAATTGTTATATATAATCCCAATAAATTCCTCCTCTCAAGGGCACATTTGAAAACTGATATTTGAAAATAGCTCCTGATAGATTGCATAGTTAGATGGAGCTGAGACAAACAACCTAATTCAAAGCAAATTAGTTCAGCACCCAGTGCTATAGTTTTATACAGCAAAGCAGTGTAAATTGCATTGTCAAAATCAGTCACCTTCATGTCTGCTGCACACCTAACAAGCAACCATTTTGCCTGATTAGTCGTTTTACCCATCAGTTATTTTTGCTTCAATCGATTACCCGTTTCGAAGGCATAAAAGTTGGTTATTGAAAAGAATCTGGAAAAGGGGTGCAAGGAGGCAGCCAAAAGGAACATTACAAAAAGTCATCACATTACACTTCAGACCATTTAGGGACCTGTTTGTGTTACTCAATGAATAACCAAAGCTGTTTCCAAATACCTTTGAAAAGTATAACCCTTGATAAAGCTACTTATTCATTCAACTACAGTGAATAAACAAATATGAAACAGATCTAACTATATCTGTATCACTTGCAACAGTACCTAGGCCATATTTTCTAATGTAAACAGCTTCGGACAGCCCTGTGATAATAATTCCCTTTGATTATTTTGCAAAAGTCCAGTGTCTCCGAATCATCTAAAGTTCAGGTGGGATGTAGTTTGGGAACAATTTTGCACCAAAAATCAAAGCTGGTTTGGAAATTATCACTCCCACACTCTCAAACTTCAAGATGACCTTATTCAACTCACCATGAACCAGGGAGTATTTTAAAACTTCGTATTTAAAACGCTTAACAAAACGTCCCATGATTGACTTAGGTAGAGATTGTAATGCTTGCTTAATAGGAGATATAAAATTGTGTATTTCAATCAGCTTATATCCCTCATAAATGTGTAACCCAATTTTAAATAATTGCTAATGATTTAAAAAAAAATTAAAACATAGCAAGTTGTTTCTTTGTTATACTGGGATACAGTGACTTATTTCTTCTCTATGCTATTTTCTGCATATGATTAAAAATGTGTTAACATTTTAATATTTTTAAATGAATTTATTATTTCTGGAAATAAAAGATGCAGCTTAATTTTATTTTGTTCTTTGATGAATACCTAAAATTGAGCATGATTAGTGGGAATTCCAAAGAGACATTAGTGCACACTGAGAGACACGGTTGGTTTTGCGTGTGGAGTTGTTGGTCCTGAACTGTTTGTTTAATTAACCTTGTGCCAATTCAATAAGCATTGGATGCAATTCACTTTCAAGATCCCTAAGTCTGTCTCACACCAAAGTATTACATTTGGGTACAAACACCAGGCTAGGATAACCATTTAAAATTTTGTATGTTGAATTAAATTTTTGCTGATTAACATTGGCTTTAAGTAATCAAGGTAATTACATCCTATAATAAATTTTAACTGATTTATAGGTTTAGCAGAAACATAAAATATAGAATGTTATTCCAACTTTGGTTAAAAATCTCAGAAAAGTCAAAAAAAATCAAGGAAAGAGATGTAACTTGGCTTATTCAGTTATCTAAGCCATTGGCCTGCTGAATCACATGGTGTTCAAAAGAGCAACAGTGAACCGGAAGTTGAATCTCTAAGAGTATTAAATTTTTTTTAACCACTATAGATGAAATGGTATTCAGCAGCATTATGTGGACATTTTAGAATATTTAACAAGGCAATAGAACAGCATTCCTATTGATCAATTGTTTACAACACCCATACTAAATGCACTACATTTTAAATGCCACCGAAATATCCCTCTATTTATTGTATTTTCTGATATAATTTTACAAAATACCGTGCAACTGATTATTAGCAGGCAGAATATATAACAATTGAAACCCACACCATGATATTAGACATTAATTTCCACATGGCGGATACCCTTTTGAAATACTTGGTCACAGTTTATAGGTACAAGTAAAATTTTCGGAATTATGTTTTTGTGCAAATGTCAATGGTTAATGTGTGCCAGGCAAGTCAAACGGCGGTCACAGAACAGCATACATTGATTAAATTCACTGTTCATCGTAGAGGCCATTGGCTGAATTTGATTATTTGATTCAAGATTACAACTTGGAACATATTGCAATTGAAACAATAAAATGCACGATTCTGCAATTAACTGAAACGTACAACAGGGATGAGCTTTAAAACAGGTGGACCTACTAATATTCAAAGAGAAAGTCTTTCGGACAGATTGTGGAGAAAAAATAGGAGAGGAATCAGGTGAAAGCAGCAACATTCCAGTCACAATTACAAACCCTGTACAACTAAAATGGGAGTTATCATCTGTAGTACTATATACTAATTGTTTATATTTAATCATAACCAGATAAGCTTTTGTGGGAAAATCGTAAACAAAACATTAAGGAAAGCAGCACAGGGCCCATTTTGGATTGGAAAATTTAAAAGGCTTGCTTTTTTTTTTGATGGCGCTGTGCAGACAAGGCAACCCTGAAAAACGCTAATAGCCATGATTAATGAGAATGGGCTAGAGGGGAGCTGGGACACAGCCGACACATATATCATTCCTTCCTATCAGCTTCTCCCGCTCTCTGCCTCTTTCAACGAGCAACAAGGCACCAAGGTACTTTAAAATAATAAAGGACACTATTTTGGCCACACTATGCTGGATGTAAAATAATTACACCAAAATGTGACAAGAATGGCCAAAAGAACAAGAAAACAAAGTGAAATATAATTGAGTGACATTCAAGGGAATATGCACAGGCTGTAATCATTCAAGTTTTCAGCAACTTGACTCTTCACATGCTGAAGCCACATTTTCAAGGTCTTATCTGCCATATGGTTCCCTGTTTGGATGATTTATTAGGTGCGGAAAGTGCACTGATAAATTTTACTGCGTTTCCCTGCATAGGCAACCTATGGTGTCAATAACGAAGCTCGGAACGCTTTAATGAAAACTGTAAGCACCAAAGGGTAACCATTTATTTATGAGTAGCTATAATATTACTGGTGCAAAATTTATCTTCCCTTCTCACGCACACTGCAGAAACCAAATCTGGTCACTGAGAGGAAGAACATATCCATATGTCAGCTACAAAGTAACGCCGCCTCTTTGCACTGTAACTGAGCATTATGGATACTTGAAGCAGATTACAATGTTCAGAATTTGCACACAGCCAGGCCAGCGGGTACAGCCCATCAAGCTGTTAGGCACTGAGAGAGAGAGAGAGAGAAAATGCTTGACACTTGCATTCCTTGCTTTAAAACAAAGCTTTAATTTAGGGCGCCACGGTAACGTAGTGGTGAGCGTGATACTATTATTCTGGAGTTTGGAGTTCAGTTCCAGTGTGCTCTGTGAGGAGTTTGCACATTCTCCCTGAGAGCATATGGGTTTCCTCCGGATATTCCAGTTTCCTCCAATGATCCAAAGTAGCTAAATTGTTCATTGTAAATTGCCCTGTGGTTAGGTTAGTGTTAACTAGGTAGGTTGCTGGGTCGTGCTGCTAATGGGCCCGGAAAGGCCTGTTCTGTGTTGCATCGCTAAATAAATAAATAAATAAATAAATGAATAATTTTAAGTCTCTCGTTTCCAAATACTAAAAAAAACCACATTGAAAGCACAAGTCACTGAATAATCAGAAAAAGAATTCCACTGAAACGCTTTTTTGTCAGCTTCTTTTCCATAAACATGCACAGTAGCATCTTGATTCATAGACTTCCAAGAAAATGGTGCATGAAGAAGCTTAAGGGTATATATCAGCTTTATAGCTCCAGCTAATATGTGGTGAAGTTACCTAAAGAGTGTCCAGAGGAGGACACAAGAATGGTCCCGGGAGTGAAAGGGTTAATGCATGAGGTGCGTTTGATGGCTCTAGGCCTGTACTCACTGGAGTTTAGAAGAATGAGGGCGCCTTCATCGAAACCTATTGAATATTGAAAGGCCCAGATAGAGTGGATTTGGAGAATAGTGGGGGAGTCTAAGATCAGAGGGCACAGCCTCAGAATTGAAGGACATCCCTTTAGGACAGAGATTAGGAGGAATTTCTTCAGACAAAGGGTTGTGAATCTGTGGATTTCATTGATTGGCACAGACAGCTGTGGAGGCCAAGACATTGGGGTGTATTTAAACTGGAAGTTGATAGGTTCTTGATTAGTAAGGGTGTCAAAGATTATGGGGAGAATGCAGGAGAATGGACTTGAGAGGGATCATAGCCATGTTTGAACAGTGCAGCACACTCAAAGGGCCAAAGGGCGTTCTCTGCTCCTTTGTCTCATGGTCTTGACAGTGCAGATAATAACCCAAATAACAAGAAAACAAAGTGAAATATAATCGAGTAACATCTCACATATAGAAGCAAATTTTGGGAAAGGATTTATCACATCAGGATATGAACATGTATTTGAGAAAAAATGCCAAATAGTTATCGAACATAGATGCATCTTGCAAAGCTGAAAGCACGTGGTACATAACACGATCTTTTCACCTTGTTCAATGTACAAGTGGCACTTAGGTTCATTTGAGTGAGGTCTCATTCCCGTCAACCTTGTCTGTCTACTACCCTTGGCCTGACCCTATTGCACAGCTCTCCAGAGATGCGTGGGAACAGTTTTATAGACAAAATTTACTAGTAAAGGCCGAAGCCTCTGTCATAGCTATTTAATAAGTCTAGTTTATGGTCAGTAATAGGTGAACATTTCAACAATTCCATTTGACAACTGTATGCTTTATTTGAGCTTCGTACAAGAAGTGGTCAATTTAATATTGATACAATCTTTCAAAAGTATTGACTTAAATCAATCTTATTGGTAAGTTACAATTCAACATTTCCAAACAAAAATTATGGACATGCTTTTCAATCACGATTAAATCACAGCCAGAGAATGTATATATCCAAGAGGGGCAATATCATAACTACAAGAAATATTTCATATATACAGCTTTCCAATTTTTTTTGGATTTATTATATCTATTCAAATAGATTTGTACCTAACAGTCACAGAGTAGTTGCTTCCCACCAGAGTTTTAATATCTCCTGCCAGTTATTTTGAAATGTGAAGCAATGCATTGTAAAATATTGGAAGGGTAGGAAAAAAGTAATGCAATCATTTTAAAGTACCCCAATTATTTACAAAGCAATGAAATTCATAGTTCTTTAGTGTACTAATTTCTTTCTTAGTTATTTCTACTCAAAACTTTGGCTGATTACTAAGATAAATATCAGAGTCATGTAGCTCTTTGGCTCAACTCACCCTTGCTTATGAAGAGGCTCATCTCAAGCAGTCCCATATGCCCATGCTTGACTCATATTCTTCTACACCGGGAGCTCCCAACCTGGATCCTTGGACCCCTGGGTTAATGGCAAGGATCCATGGCATTTAGGAGGTTGGGGGCCGCTGCTCTAAACTGAGATGTGACAGATAAAGTGCAACACAGAGAAGTATGAAGTGGTTCACTTTGGAAGAACAGATTTGAAGGCAGAATACAGGGTTAATGGCAGCGTGGAGGAACGGAGGGATCTTAGGGTGCATGCCCTTAGATCCCTCAAAGTTGCCATGCAGGATGACACGAGGAATTCTGAAGATGCTGGAAATTCAAGCAACACACATCAAAGTTGCTGGTGAATGCAGCAGGCCAGGCAGCATCTCTAGGAAGAGGTACAGTCGACGTTTTAGGCCGAGACCCTTCGTCAGGACTAATTGAAGAAAGAGCTAGTAAGAGATTTAAATCCTGTTTTTTAAATCCCACCCTCCCACTTTTAAATCTCTTACTAGCTCTTTCTTTAGTTAGTCCTGACGAAGGGTCTCGGCCTGAAATGTCGACTGTACCTCTTCCTATAGATGCTGCCTGGCCTGCTGCGTTCACCAGCAACTTTGATGCAAGATGACAAGGTGGTTACGAAAGTGTACGGTGAGTTGCCCTTCATTAGTCACGGGATTGAGTTCAAGAGCCTTGAGGTGATGCTGCAGCTCTGTAAAACCCCAATTGAAACAGTGCATTCATTTCTGGTTGCCTCATTGTACAAAGGATGGGCAAGCTTTAAAGAAGGTGTAGAGATTTACCAGTGTGCTGTCCCAATGAGAGAGCATGTCTCATGAGGATAGATTGGATGAGCTAGGGCTTTGCACTGTGAAGTGAAGGAGGATGAGAGGTGACTTGCTAGAGGTATACAAGATAATAAAAGGCATATTTTAAATGGACATTCAGAAGGGGGCATAATTTTAAAGTGATCAGAAGAAGGTACGGGGGGACGGCAAAGGTATTTTTTTCCCACACAGAGAGCATGGCTGCATTGAACACACTGCTAGAGGCAGTGATAGAGACAGGTAGATTAAGGGACTCTTAGATAGGCACATGGATGATGGAAAATGGTTATGTTAGAGTAAATTTAAAAGTTTGCCACAACATCATGAGCCAAAGCCTGTGTGGTGCTGTAATGTTAGATGTTCTATGTTCTATGTTAAACCTTTCCAATCCATATAGCTGTCCAAATCTCTTTTGCATTCTGAATGGGAAATTTGTAGAAAACAGATTTCCATTTCAATAATTCTTTCCATGGAAGTGTCCCAGTTAATTATTTTGTTATGGTCGTTGCTCCCTTGACCAGGCGACTGCCAGTTGTTCAGCTGTCCCTATGGTGGCTTCACTTTCGGACTTGCCTGCTTTGAATTTCCATGTGGTAGCATGTGCGTCAAGCAGGCTATCGCCTTCTAACTCACTCACAGTTCCACTTCAACAACCACAAGTCACACGCTCACCCCCGACATTGCTTTCCACAGAGAAATATTACATGATGCCATTTCAGCAAACCAAGATATGACACTCGCCATCTTTATTTAACCATCTTCAGAAGAACAAAGTAAAACCAAGAGTTAAGGTGACCCTCACAGAAGAACCTCATATCTCTGTGCTAGTACTAATCTCAACAGTGGAAAACTGAAACTATCTGGGCTGCTGGCATTCATTTCAAGTGTACAGGTGTCCCTTTAAACTCAGCCATATGTCCTACTACCAGAACTCAAATCTCTCCAACAGTAATTCAAATGCTCCTGGTGGTGACTAGTACTGTTTCTCTGACCATCACCTCCACACTACATACAGAACATCTGTATGTTTGAACGATAGCTTAGACCTCCCCATCCATTGATAAACCTCCAAGCCACAGTGGCATGGTAGTTAATGCAATGCTTTACAGTGCCAGTGTTCGGGGTTTAATTCCGACCACTGTATGAAAGGAGTTTTTACGTTCTTCCCACGACCATGTGGGTTTCCTCTGGGTGCGCTGGTTTCCTCCAACATTCCAAAGCCATGTGGGTTATGGTTAGGGTAAATAAGTTGCGAGCATGCTATGCTGGTGACGGAAGCATGGCGGCACTTTCAGGCTGCCGGCCCGCACACCGTCGGGCTGTGTTGGTCTTTGACGTGAACAATCAATCTCACTGAATGTTTTGATCTACATGTGACAAATAAAGGTAATCTTTATCTTTAATACCAACTGCTTGGTAAAGCCCTTTAGCAGATAATGGTTTGGAAGGAAGTGTGGAAAACAACCATCTAGAACAGGGGTTCCCAACCTTTTGTATGTCATGGACCAATACCATTATGCAAGAGGTCTGTGGACACCAGGTTGGGAACCCCTGATCTAGACTAAGCTTCTAGACCCCTGATCTAGACTAAACATCTAAACTCTGACCCAATAACAATACCTTCCACAAAGACACATGGAAAATTCTCAACTGGATTGGACCTCAAGCACAGCCACAGTGGTCACTTGCTAGACAAATTATGTTTTGGGAGTTTCGAGTGACAAACTATGAACCAAAACACACTGCCCTGAATGCATTAGACTGGTGAGCAAAACCTAAAAATGTTCCTATAATCCATGTCTTGGGGGGTTTTAATAAGCAAGCATGAGAGAATGGGTTAGAGAGGAACATGCAGAGTAAAGGGATCGATGGGAACCCTCTCTGAGCCAGCAAAGACTTGGTGGACTGTCCGACTTTCTATGCTCTAAGGAAATATTAAATAATTGTTGCTCCAAGTCAAGTTCACTGATGACACGACACCAGCACCAGCAATGATGGGACAGCCTATAGAAAGGAGATGGAAGAACTTGCGGTCTAGTGCCAGGCAGAAAACCTCTTCCTTAATGTCAAAAGACATGGTTATCAACTTCAGGAAAACTTGCACTATTCACACCCACTTTGGCAGCACAGCAGTGGAAAATGTGAGCAGTTTCAAACCCCAGGGAGTGCACATCTCACACAACCTCTTACGGTCCCAGAACACATCCTACACAATTCGGAAAGCTCACCAAAGCCTCTACTTTCTACGGCGGCTGAAGAGAGCTAGACTGTGCACACCTATACTCAAGTTATTCTACAGATGCACAGTAGGGAGCATCCTAACAAGCTGCATCACTGCATGGTACGGAAACTGCACTGCAGTGGAGAGGAAAACTCTACAACGGCTGGTCAAAGCTGTCAAATGCATCACTGGCACCAGCCGACCCACCATCAAGGTCATATGTATAGAAAGGTGCCAGAAAAGGGCAAGTAACATCATGGAGGATCCCACCCAACTTGCTCATGGACTGTTTGTCGCACTCCCATTAGGGTGGAGGCTACATAGCATCCACATCTGGACCACCAGACTCAAAAAAAGTTACTTTCCCCAAACAGTAAGGCTGATCAACACCTCCACCCACTAACCAACCCTTCCATGCCCCAAACCACCATTACTTTATTATTTCTTGTCAGTCATCTTATGTAGAGAAACTCCTATTGCAAACAGCACATTATGGATATACGACCAATTATGTATTTAAGCTATCTTATGTATTTATATTTGCTGTTTTTTATTATTATTGTGTTATTTATCTTTTGTGAGTTTTTTTGTGCTGCATCAGATCTGGAGAGCAACTATTTTGTTCTCCTTTCCACTTTATTGTTATGAAGAAATAAAAATCTTTAAAAAAATTAATAAACGACTGCACAAGAAGTTCTGCAGATGCTGGGAATCCAGAGTAGCATGCCCAAGATGCTGGAGGAACTCAGTAGGTCAGGCAGCATCTGTGGAGGTGTATAAACAGTCCAAGTTTCAGGCTGAGAAGAGCGGACAAAGAGAATGATGGTGTCTTGTTGAACAAAAATGGTGCACCTAGTCGTGCATTTGATTAAATAAATATGAAACAATTGCACCTAGGACTGGAAATTGATTTGTAGCAAGTGGTCAGGTTATTTGAGATTCTGGAGAAATGTACAAAGAATAATGCAGATTGGCTTAGAACTGGTGATGAAAATAGAACAGAGTTGTGACAAAAACATGGATGCCTGCAAATCAGAAAGGATGTAGGATCTTGGCCTGAAATATTGACCATTTATTCCTCTCCATTGATGCTGCCTCACTTGCTGAGTTGCTCCAGTGTTTTGTGTGCTCAAGATTTCCAGCATCTGCAGAATCTCTTGTGTTTATGAATAAACAAGAGGCATTCTTTAGAAATCTAAATATTCCAGCAAGGCTGCATGCCCATGGTTTTCTGATGATGAACAATGGTGCACCCATGCCAAACTCAATTACTTTAAATGCATGCAAGAAATAAGTACATTCTCTTCAGTTAGTGCACATATTGAACTGATCAGAACTAACTTTTGACAGCATTACCCTGCAGCTGAGAATGCAAATCACATGGGATATCAGCACAATGCACCCATGCCACATCTAGTGGAGACTCATCAGGCTAATGTGTGTTACAATGAATAATTGTGTATTTCAGTTATGGTTCTGCAATAATTCATATAGTCAATTATTTTTATTGGTCTATTATATTAGGACTTAAAAATTGCTCATAAATGTGAAATGGGTTGAGTACATTATTGCCTGGCCTTTCTATTTCAAGGAACTAGTATCAAGTCAGTTTAAGTGTAAATTTTACCTATTTAGAATCAAAGTCATTGAGTATTACAGCACAGAAACAGTCCCTTCAGCCCATCTAGTCTGTACTGAACTGGTATCCTACCTATTCCCACCATCCCACGCCTGGATCAGAGCCCTCCATACCCTTCCTAACCATATACTTATCCAAACTTCTCTTAAATGTTGCAATCCAGCCCACATCCATCACTTTTACTGGCAGTTCTTTCCACACTTGCACCATGTTCTGAGTGAAGAATTTCCCCCTCATATTCCTGTTAAACATTTCATCGTTCACTTTTAACCCTTGACATTCTCAAGTCTTACTCAACCTCGGTGGAAACTGCCTCTGCTTACATTTTCCCCTATCTATACCCTCAATTTTGTGTACCTCTATCAAATTTCTCTTCATTCTCCTATGCTGTAAGGAATAAAGTCCTAACCTATTCCCTATAAACCCAGATGCTCAGGTCCCAGCAACATCCTTGTAAAAATTTGTTTGTGAAATTATTTAGCTTATTTCAACTCCTCTTCAAATAGGTTCTATTCACAGCACACAAAATTTTCCAGTATGAATCTTTACCATACAGAGTTCCATTGTTCAAGGCAGCATCTGCCTCAGTGGACATTCTGGAGATGTAAGGTGTTGCACCAAATACCTTATATAATCCGAGGTTGAAGCAACCAGTAATTAATGTCCTTGTATGTGACATGACCATAAGACCATAAAACACAGGAGCAGAATTAGACCTTTTGGCCCATTTTCCCTTCACTTCTGCCCAAATATCAACTCTTTATTCGTCTCCATGGATGCTATTTGACCTGCTGAGTTCCTCTAGCATTTTAGTGTGTGTTAGCAAGCACGGTAAATATTCAGCAAGTCAGGTAGTGTGAGTAGAGACGTAGTAAGGCTAACGTTTCAGATCAATGAACTTCAAAGCAGTTTAGCACTTCTAACTCTTTCCCAGTTCTGACAAAAGCTTCCAGATCTGAAATGTTAAATCTGTTTCTCTCCACAGATGCTGATTGGCCTGCTGCGTATTGTTCTGTTTTATTTCAGATTTGCAGCATCTACATCTTTTTTATTTTCATTTGAGATTTTCAATATCTGATATACTTGAAATGAAGATTTAAATGTACACATAAAATTAGCATAGAAGGCTAAGAATCATAAATAAATACTATTTAGTTCTACGTTTTTCAAATCCATTATTTATTTGAGAGGGTAACAGCTCACAATAAATTTATATAGTTTTTTTGTGAGTAAGAGTTTACAAAGCTGTAAGTATGGTTTATTAAAATCTCAGAGCTTATACAATATTATTCAAGATTTCTGACAAGAATCACCCATAAATCCCTTATGTTTGTCTTGAACGAACCAATTTCCTCAGCACTGACAGCATATTCTGCGGGTACAAATGAGTGTATATCCTCAAGTTACTGTCAGTTTATAAATGTTGTACATTAATAGTTTTATGATCATTACAGCCAGAAAATATGACACAGTTGACGCCAACTTTGTTTTTCTCCTAAGGTGCTACCTCATCTTCAAGATACTTCCAAATTATTTTTTCACTTAGGTTTTTTTGTAAGCGTGTCGTACCAGACATTCAGCCATTCTCGTCTGGCACGTGGTGTCAGGATTAACCGGGTCACGTTATGAATGTTCCTGACTCGACCCTTGTATTCTTTACGAGGCCAAGCAGCTAGCTCGACACTCAGCCTGGCATGGATGGAAAGCGTGCTTGGGGGTGGCCCGACGTGGATTCGAACCCGGGAACCTTCTCTCCGGAGTCCGGCGCTGATCTCACTGCGCCACCAGCCGGCCTTCACTTAGGTGAAGAGCTACAATTAACAGGCATCATAGGAATGCATTTCTCCCTGGGTTGACCTACCATTTAATAACACCATCTGGTTAATTCAAAAATCTGTGCACTTTAAGCCTTTGGGCTATTATTAAATATAAATGTTTTATAAGTCTTTATTATGAGGACTTTTTTTTAATATACTGTGGCTTCTCCTCAACAATTTTGTACTTTTATGCATACTTGTCTGATCAAGTACTTCAAATGAACAGCATTACTCTCCTTGTACAAGCTATTTATTAGGTTGTATTTGCACGCAAATCATCCTAGGCATCCTTGGAACAGTAGCAGTGTGTCACTTGCCAGGGTCCAATACAAGTTGACAACCCAGGTTCAAAGTCGAAACCAGAGCAACCACTATGCACAGTCCAGAAAATTCAATCCTCTTGCGGCAGTTGGTAAAACTCCATCTTCCCCGGAATATCCTGGTGCAATTCTAGAGCAACACACACAAAGTGCTGGAGGAATTCTTTTTCACCAGTTCAATTCTAGACGATCATAGAGAGCATCCTCAGAGCAGCCATTTCTATCTGATTTGGTGTGGCATTCTCTCATAATAAATGAAAACTACAGTCAACTGTCAGGACAGCAGAAGCCATTATTATTCAAGTTTATTATTTAACCATTCACATGCATACAGCTAAATGAAGTAATGTTGTTCTGAGACCAAGGTACAAAACAGTACATATTACCACATACAACAGGAATTCTGCAGATGCTGGAAATTCAAGCAACACATATCAAAGTTGCGGGTGAACGCAGCAGGCCAGGCAGCATCTCTAGGAAGAGGTGCAGTCGACGTTTCAGGCCGAGACCCTTCGACAGGACTAACTGAAGGAAGAGTTAGTAGGAGATTTACCACATATAGTACATAAAATAAAATTAGCTGCAGTCTACCATCACATCAGGACTTCTATGTGTCCAAGTCGAAGAAGGGGGGCAGGAAAAACCATGGCAGACACTGCCCACCTTGCAAGCTACTTTTTCCAAAAGCTTCTTTCTAGCAAGTGCCTTAGGGCTCCTGAAACAAAAAAAAATCATGCCACCTTGCCCAAGGCAGTTATTCTGAACAATCATTCTAGTCAGCCTCCCAAGCCTTCTATCTATTACCTCAGTCACGGCACTGTAAACATTTTAAAGAACTTTTTACAATGCTGTTTACATCATAAACAAATGCTGGTAGTTTTGTATTTTTTCGCATTTATTCCAACCTCTAACTTTATTTTTATATAATTATTAATTCTTTAGAGTTGTTATACCATAAGATATAGGCGCAGGAGTAGGCCATTCAGCCCATCAAGTGTTCTGCCATTCAATCAGGAGCTGATCCAGATTCCCCATTCCCCTGCCTTCTCCCCATACCCTATGAGACCATAGTTGAATGCTGTTTTTGTGGCATGTTATACCAACAAACCACAGGAAATTCCTAATACAATACATGTAAATGTACTGTATATGGCAAATAAAGTTAATTATTGATCCTGACAAATTTTACTCTCAAATTAACAGCAGGAACTGAGGGACTGCTTTCAAGTAAGGGTAGACATGGGTCCACAAAGAGTGATTTGGAACACCTTAATTAATATTGTGGAAACAATTCAGTGAAGTCTACAAAAATAACTGTTCTAAATTCAGTCACCGATGTGATTATTGCACCAGTAACCATGCAAGAATGAGTTCTTGTGACACAATGTAAAGTCAGAATGGAAGTTCAAATGCAGCTGAAGCGAGATTTCCCCAATTGTGTTGAAGGATCTCAGCCAAAATCGTTGACTGTTTATTCCCTTCCAAAGATGCGGCCTGACCTGCCGAGGTTCTCCAGCACTTTGTGTGTTATTCTAGATCTCCAGCATCTACAGAAACTCTTGTGTTTAGGATTTCTCTAGTTGCCAGATTCAGTGAGAATAGTCAAATAGACAACAACCATCTTCAGTTCCAGTCACCTCTCTCTAACAATCAACTTCACAACACACTGCTTTTTACATAACTAATACTTCCTCGCTGTGAAGCATTAGAACAGATTACACCAGATTACAGATGCAAATACCAAATGCACCATCTGATGAAATACAAGGTTGTCAATGGATTACTAATCTATTGTAGCAAAATTCCATAATATATTTGCCAAATGCATTTTTATTCTGCAATTCAGCTGTCAAACTATAAGGCACTAGATTCTTGAGTATGTGGATGTTTGGAATCCACTCTCTGAACCCACTCTCCAAGTCATTATTAACTGAAGCATGAGGAAGATGTGTCTTGCAATTACCAACATGTGCCCCTGTACAAAATTGCCTTCTGTTAATTACAGTCCATGATGAGACTCATAAGACGTAGTGCCAAGAAATTTACCATTGCCATCAATGTTCCAGCACATCCTTGGACATCTGAGGAAAACAGTCCTTGAAAAATGCTATCTCTTATCCAAGACCAAGCTTACAGTCACAAACAAGATGCTGGGGAACTCAGTGGGTCAGGCAATATCTATGGAGAGAAATGGACATTTGATGCTTCAGATTGAGACATTTCATTCAGACCAATCCAGGTAAAGGGTGCAGACCTGAAACATCAATCATCCACTTCTCTCCACAGATGCTGCCCGACCCACTAAGTTGTTTATTGCTCCAGATTCCAGAGTCTGCAGTGTCTTTTGTCTCAACAAAGCTTACAGTCAACAACACAGTAGTGATCCCTGCCTTTCTGTATGGTTGTGACACAGGGACAAACTAGAGTAGGCATCTCAAGCAGTGAACCAGCAACAAGATCATTTTGGAAGTCTTTCCAATCCGTTGACGGTTGTAGTTGCAACAATATTGACATCACCTCCCACCCAACATCTCCACCATAAGAGAACCCTCACCATATTCAATTGGGTCCAATGGGCAGATCATATCATTTTCATAAATGACACTAGAGTCTCAAAATGGCCATTCTATGACAAACTCTACCATGGGAAGAGACTAATAAGCAGCCAGAAGAAAAGGTTTAAGGATTCTGAAAATCACTAAAATGTGTAACATCTGACAAATTTTTGGGAATCTCTGACCTTCTTGAAAAAAATCAACCATGTTTGTGAGACAGGACTTTCCCCATTCAAAACCATGCTGACCATTGCTAGTAACTCTACGCTTTACCGAATGCAGGTTAATATTGTCCTGAAGATTTGCCTCCAAGAACTTTACTTCGCAGCCTGGTATGGAGCCTCCAATGCACAGTACTGCAAGAAGCTGCAGAGGGCTGTAGACTTAGCCAGCTCCATGAGCACAATCCTCCACTCTTCAAGGACATCTCCAAGAGACGATGCCTCAAGAAGGCAGCATCCAGCATTAAAGACCCTCAGCATCCAGAACATCCCTTCTTTGTGTTACCATCACTGGGAAGGAGATATAGGAGCCTGAACACCCATACTCAAAGCTTTGAGAATATTCATCGCCATTAGATTTCTGAACAGTTCACAAACTTTAACTAGATATTTGTCTTTTGTTCTATTTATTTCTTTTGTAACTTGTAGCAATTTTTAAAACAACAGACTTCACGACAGATGTTAGCAGTAATAAACCTGATTCCAATTCAATACCACTGATATAAGGGTCACCAGCCTACAGTTTGCTGGATTGTCCCTGCTGCCCTCCCTAAATTAAGGAACAGCATTGGCTATTTTCCAGTCTCCTGGCATCTCACCTGGAGCTAAAGAAGATATAAAAATCTCTGTTAAAGGACCAGCAATCTGCTCCTCTGCCACCCTCCCAATCATGGAATCGACACTACCAGTCCCTTGGAGAATGATCCACATTAAGAATTTTGGCCCGAAACATTGACTGCTTATTTCCCTCCATAGATGCTGGCAGACTTGCTGACTTTTACCAGCAAGCTGTGCGTGTTGGATTGACTTACACTTTACCCCTCTGGAATGTATGAGATTGAGGAGATGACCAGACATAAGTATATAAGATCACGAGGGCTAGAGACAGGGTGAAACCATATAGTTCTTTTTCTCAGAGAGGGCATGCTAAAAACAAGAGGGCGTAGGTTGAATGTTAAAGGGGAGAGATTTAAAAGGGACATCATGGACAACTTTGTCATACAATGAGTGTTACATATTGGAAATGAGTGCAAAAATGGTGGCTGTGGTAGGCACATTAGCAACATTTAAAAGGTTTCTAGCATAAGAGGAGACAACTAGGCAGCTTTGGGCCAAACACAAGAAAGTGGAACGAGCTCATCTGGCTAGAGTCAGCATAGACAAATCGGGCCGAAGGGCCTCTTTCCGTTCTGTAGCACTATGACAAGAACATGCTGGTCCTGAACTCTAACCAGCTGGTGTTTAACAGACTCTCACAAGTCAGATGTGTATCTATCCCTAACCAGACGTTCCCAATCTACTTTCACCTACAGATAGAATCTTAGAGAGGATGCAGTAAAGGTTCCCCCACCCTTCAAACTATCACACAAAAAATAAAATTCAAACTGTGACATGTAAGAACTCCATTGCTAAATTACTGCCCTGTTAATTCGATTCACTTTCAACAAAACAGCTTCATACAAACAAAACCATTGCAGTAGTAGGCTCATGAAAATTTTATTCAAATGAGTATCTTCATTAAATGAATATGCTGGTATGTTTAATTATCAATTTTTTAAAAAATAATTTACTCGGCATTAAATTCAATCAGTTAAATGCTTTTAAATGTGTTTATGAGAATTGTTTACATAAATATTTGTTATCAATATGCACAGAACTCTGTATGTCCTTGTCGTTTAATTATAATGCATTTTTACTGCAGACAAAGCAAAAGTATGCATTATTTTAATTCCAGCTTTTTCATTCTCAATTTTAGCAATAGCCCAGTCAAGCCATGAGAGAGGGAACTCAAAAGTCTACAAGGTTCACTACCAATGGTAATGTAATTTCTTGTTTTGCAAGGTATCCCACACTGCAACTTTTGAAAGGCCTTCAAAATGGTCAGGTTGAGTACAGAAACTTGTCTATTTTGGTGTTCAGTCCTCATTAACAAGTAATCTGCTGAAGCTTGTTTACAAATCTGGCCTGGAAATCCAGCTGTTTAATAAAGACAGGCACAAAATGGTGTTGTGGGACGTTGTAGACAGAACATACAGCATAACAGCACAGTACAGGCCCTTTGGCCCAGGATGTTGTGGCAACCTTTTAACCTACTGTATGATAAATCTAACTCTTCCCTCCTATATAGCCCTCCATTTTTCTATCATTAATATGCCTATCTAAAAGTTTCTTAAATTTCCCTCATATATCTTCCTCTGTATCTGCCTCGACCATCACACTTAGGAGCATATTACATGCACTCACCACTGTGTAAAAAACCTACCTCTGATATCCCCATATATTTTCCTCCAATCACCTTAAATTTATGCCCTCTGGTACTAGCCATTTCCACCCTGGGGAAAAAAAGTTGCTGGCTATCCACTCGATCTATGCCTTCTATCATTTTGTATACCTTTAAAGTCACCTCTCATTTTCCTTCACTCCAAACAGAAAAGCCCTCGCCCACTCAACCTGTCCTCATAAGTCATGACCTCTAATCTGGGGCAGCATCCTAGCAAATCTCCTCGGTACCCTCTCTAGAGCTTCTATAGCCTTTCTATAAGGAGGCAACCAGATACATCCTGAGGCGACCAGACAGGGAGAATCAAAGTTTTCTAATACGTTATACTATTTATGTAATCCTGGAAGAACATTCCTATCCTTCCTGAACTCAAACAAAATAGCCTTTCAGCCCTTGCCCACTGAGATATAGAATCCAAATCTATGCAAAATATTACACGTTCTGGTCCCATGTGGAACGGAAAGTGCACTGTAATGGACAGGAAGGGTCTTCATCAGGTAGTTAAAACTGCCCAATGCGTAACTGGTACCAGCCTATCCATAATCAAAGTTCAAAGCCAATTTATTATCAAAGTACCTAAAGTAGATGTTACTATATACAGCACTGAGATTTATTTTCTTGTAGGCATTCACAAGGAACACAACAGGATCAATGAAAGTCCACACCCAACACACATCAAAGTTGCTGGTGAACGCAGCAGGCCAGGGAGCATCTCTAGGAAGAGGTACAGTCGACGTTTCAGGCCGAGACCCTTCGTCAGGACTAACTGAGGGAAAAGTTAGTAAGAGATTTGAAAGTGGGAGCGGGAGGGGGAGATCCATCTGGATGGACAAACAACCAATGTGCAGAAGACAACTGTGTAAATACAAAAGGAGAAAATAATAATGATATCCTGCTCTCTGATTTATTGAATTGAACACAAATAGTGTATCACACTTAGGGACAAGCAAGCTGCTCATGAATCAGCATGCAGGAAGATTGAAAATCTGGCTGAGTGGTGCCATAACAATGTGAGTATGAGCATGGAGCTGATTATTGACTTCAGAAGGATGAAACAAGAGATCCATGAGCCAGTCAGTCCTTACTGGAGGATCAGGGGTTCAGAGGGTCATCAACTTTAAATTCCTCAGAGTTATCACTTCAGAAGACCTGTCCTGTCCTGGGCCCAGCACGTAAGTGCATTTATGAAGAAAGCACAGTGGTGCCTTTACTTCCTGAGGAGCTTGCAAAGGTTCGGTGTGGTATCCAGAACGTAGACAAAATTCTATAGATGTGTGCTGGAGAGTATATTAACTGACTGCATCATGGCCTGGTATGGAAATACCAAAGCCCTTGAATGGAAAATCCTACAAAAAGTAGTGGATACATCCTGGTCCATCACAGGTAAAGCCCTCCCCACCGTTGAACACATCTACATGAAGTATTGATGCAAGAGAGCAGAATTTTTCATCAGGAACCCCAACCACCCAGGTCATGCTTTCTTCTCACTGCTGCCATCAGGAAGAAGGCGCAGGCCCCTCAGGACTCACACCACCAGGTTCAGGAACAACTAATACCCCTCAACCATCAGGCTCTTGATTACTTCTCCCAACTTCACTTGCCCCATCATTGAAATGTTCCCACAACCTATGGACTCACTTTCTAGGACCCTTCACGTTCTCAATATTTATTGTTTATTCGTTTATTATTATTATTTCTTTCTTTTTGTATTTTCACAGTTTGTTGTCTTTTGCACATTGGTTGAACGTCCAAATTAGTGCATCTTTCATTAATTCGGTTATGTTTATTATTCTATTACAGACTTATTGAGTATGCCTGCAAAAAGTGATTCTCTCCAGGTTCTAAATGGTGATATATATGTACTTGGTTAATAAATTTACTTTGAACTTTGAAGATAAACATCATATGGAATAAAATGCAATCAAATATACCAAATTCTATAAATGTAATCAACATTGATGCATTAAGTAATCCTATAGTAGGCCAAATTAAAGAAAATAGGTTTTTAGAAGTGTTTTGAAAGATCCTACAGTGCTAGCCTGGCAAATCCAGAGTATTCCAGGTTTTTGGTGCAGAAGAGCAGAAGCTCGCATCACTAGTTCTTATAAGCTTGGCTCTAGGAATGCTAAGCAAACCAGTACTCGCAGATCTAAGATTACGACTGTGGATGTACGGGAATAGACTCTGCTAAATATTTGGAGAAGCTAGATTATACAATGAATTACATACAATTAAGAGTAATTATTAAGAAATTGATCCTAAAGGACACAAGTAGCTAATGGAATGATGCCAAAACTGGTGAAATGTGCTAGACTTTCTTTTTTTTTGGTTAAGATTCTTGCTGCTGCATTTCGAACAAGCTGCAGACAATTTATATCTTTCTTAAGCAGCACTGAAAAGAGTGCATGACAGCAACCTAAGTGGCTAAAAACAACAATATGTATCCATTCTTTTTAATCTTGAGATATAAGAAAACAAACACTTAGAATTTTCCTTAAATGAAAGAATGCAGTCTTAATAATATGATTAATATATGATTCGAAATTTAGCTCAGAGTTAATAATAATGCCAAAATTCTTTACTTCTGGTTTGATTTGTAAGGCCAGATCATGACGTTTATTGCTAGGATTCACACTTTTTTATTGTTATCAATGACCAAAACTTGAGTTTTCTCCTTAAGGAAATTCAAACTCATCCATTCTGTAATGCTAGTAGTTCACCGGACCAAAGGGATGCATAAAAGCATGCAGACGTGGTCAAGTTATTCAACTGTTGCTCAGTTGGAACCTTAAGGTAGGGAAGAAATGTGATCCAAGTGACTTTGACCGTGGAATGATTGTTGGTGTCAGAAAGGGTGGTTTGAATATCTCAGAAACTACTGATCTCCTGGGACTTTCATGCACAACAGTCTCTGCAGCTTACAGAAAATGGTGTGAAAAACTAAAAGACATCCAGTGAGTGGCAGTTCTGTGGGCAAAAATGCCTTGTTAATGAGAGAGGTCAGAGGAGGATGGCCAGACTGGTTCAACCTGGCAGGAAGGTGACAGTAACTCAGATAACCACAGGTTAGACCAATGGTGTGCAGAAGAGCATCTCTAAACACACAACATGTTGACACTTAAAGTTGTTGGGCTACAGCAGCAGAAGACCACACCGGGTTCCACACCTGTACCAAATAAAGTGGCCACTGACTATCTTATGTATTTATATTTGTTGTGCTTTGTATTGGGCTCTTCATGCTTACTGGGTTATTTTTATGCTGCTTCAAATCTGGAGTAACAAACATTTCATTCTCCTTTACACTGAAGAATGACACTAAACAACCTTGAATCTTGAATGAGTGTGCATTAATGAATTATTCCATCTTGTGAATGGAATTTTACACAAATACATTAACCACTAGTCTCTATGCAAAAGCAGATAATATTTCAATCATATTGTATCCAGATTTATTACAGAACTTTGGAATACCAGAGAAAGTTGGCTAATTTCTAGTTCACGTCATCATTTCACCATGGACACGAACTAGCTGTCAAACGCTATTCTGCTTTTCTTCGAAAAAGGGTCATGGTTATTATCACTGCACTCGATATCTCTGCCTTTCATGGAAATAAAAGACAGCGTGATAAAGCTAAAATAATATTGAACATATCAAAAGTTCTACTAATTAAATAGAGCGACAATTTAAAGAAAACTTGTCACATCAGGAAATAATGCTGTCACAAATACCCCTTACAACTAAAATATAAAAGAAGATGGAGTACTATTTGAATTGTTTCAACGTGCATACTTCACATATGGTACTGTATGCAAACACAATAAATCCCATTACCAAAAGCTCTGCTCTACCCATTCCTGTGACATCTCCACTTACCTCCACCCATTTAATGTTTGACAAGAAAAGACCATGTTTAGAGCAAGCTTGACAAAGGTCATTCCATAACAATCACAAGAATGAAAACACCAAGGTTCGAAAGGGTCAACTACAATTGCCATCCACAAAGCAATGATCGCTGTCAATGCAAGTGTTGTTAAAAAAAACACAGTTCAGCTGCAGTTTAGCATTTGAGTAGTCGTAATTCCAATTTTTATCTAGGTTTATTTTATAATAAATCATTTTTTTTTCAAAAATATCTTTAGAAGCTATGAACATAATCAGTTACTTCTAAGGATGTCTTTAGACATTATAATTATACATTATAATACAATGAGTAGACTAGTCATCCATAATTTTATTTACGAAGATGTAATGCCTGGAAACAATTGCACTATAAAGTTGCAAATTAATGAAGCATACAAAGCATTAAATTGCTCAAAACCTGCACAGAGTGGAAAAGTACCAATACCAAGCATTGCGAACACATTTAGGAACACGAAGCAAAAGAGATTCAAGATTCAAGATCGTTTAATGCCATTTCCAGTACAAAAGAGTTAAAGAGAATGAAACAATTATTACTCCAGATCTGATGCAAAAGAACATAATAAGATAAAAAAGCACAATAATAATAAAAAGGCAATAAATATAAATACATAAGATAGCTTAAATACATACGTAGATTGATTGTATGTCCATAAAGTGACACTAGGTACAGGAGTGTCTGTACATAAGGTGATTCTGACAGGAAATGATAAAGTAGTGGTGCTGGAGGTGTGTTAGGGTGAATTAGTGGTGGTGGTATTAATTAGCCATACTGTTGGGGGAATGTAACTGTCTTTATAAGACCATATGACATAGTAGAATTAGGCCATTTGGCCCATCGGGTCTGCTCCACCATTTAATCATGGCTGATCCATTTTTGTTCCACCTCAGCCCCACTACCTAGCTTTCTCCCCATAGGGTTTGATGCCATGTCCAATCAAGAACCTATCAATCACTGCCTTAAACACACCCAACGACCGAGCCTCCACAGCTACCTGTGGTAATAAATTCTACAAATTCACCACCCTCTGACTAAAGAAATATCTCTGCATCTCTGTTTTTAATGGATGCCTCTCTATCCTGAGGCTGTGCCCTCTTGTCCTAGACGCCCCCACCATGGGAAACATCCTTTCCACATCTACTATGTCTAGGCCTTTCAACATTTGAAAGGTTTCAATGAAATCCTCCCTCATCTTTCCAAATTCCAGTGAGTACAGACCTGGAGCTACCAAATGTTCCTCATATGATAACCCTTTCATTCCTGGAATCATCTTTGTGAACCTCCACTAGACCCTCTCCAATGCCAGCACATCTTTTCTTAGGTGAGGAGCCCAGAACTGTCCACAATACTCAAGGCGAGGCCTCACCAGAGCCTTATAAAGCTTCAGCATCACACCTCGCCTCTTGTATTCTAGACTTCTTGAAATGAATGCTAACATTGCATTTGCCTTCCTCACCACCGATTCTACCTGCGAGTTAACATTTAGGGTGTTCTGCACAAGGACTCCCAAATCCCCTTACATCTCAGATTTTTGGATTTTCTCCCCATTTAGAAAATAGTCTGCACTTTTGTTTCTTCTACCAAAATGCATGACCATCCATTTTCCAACATTGCATTTCATTCGCCACGTTCTTGCCCATTCTCCAAACCTAAGTCCTTCTGCAGCCCACTACTTCTTCAATACTACCTGTCCCTCCACCAATTTTCATTTCATCTGCAAAACTAGCAACAAAGCCATCTATTCCATCATCTAAATCATTGATATACGGCATAAAAAGCAGAGGTCCCAACATCGACCCCTGTGGAACGCTACTAGTCACTGGCAGCCAACCAGAAAAGGATCCTTTTATTCCCACTTGCTACCTCCTACCAATCAGCCAATGCTCTAACCACGTTAGTAACTTTCCTGTAATACCATGGGCTCTTAACTTGGTAAGCAGCCTCAGGGTTGGCACCTTGTCAAAGGACTTCTGAAAATCCAAATATGTAACATCCACACATCCCCTTTATCCATCCTACTTGTAATGTCCTCAAAGAATTCCAAAAAGTTCATCAGGCAAGATTTTCATATAACCATATAACAATTACAGCACGGAAACAGGCCATGTCAGCCCTTCTAGTCCATGCCGAATGCTTACTCTCACCTGGTCCCACCGACCTGCACTCAGCCCATAACCCTCCATTCCTTTCCTGTCCATATAGCTATCCAATTTTACTTTAAATGACAATATCGAGCCTGCCTCTACCACTTCTACTGGAAGCTCGTTCCACACGGCTACCACTTTCTGAGTAAGGAAGTTCCCCCTCGTGTTACCCCTAAACTTTTGCCCCCTAACTCTCAACTTATGTCCTCTTGTTTGAATCTCCCCTACTCTCAATGGAAAAAGCATATTTTTAAGGAAACTATGCTGACTTTGTCCTGTCTTGTCCAAGTATTCCATAACCTCATCTTTAAAAATCCACTCCAATGTCTTCCCAACCACTGAGGTCAAACTAACAGGTCTATAATTTCCTTTCTGCTGCTCTCCTCCTTTCTTAAAGAGTGGAGTGACATTTGGAATATTCCAGTCCACTGGAACAATGCCAGAGTCCAACAATTTTTGGAAGTTCATTACTAATGCCTCCGCAGTCCCTACCACTACCTCTTTCAGAACCCTAGTGTGCAGTTCATTTGGTTTGGGTGGCTTATGTACCCTTAGGTCTTTCAGCTTTTTGAGCACCTTCTCCCTTGTAATAGTAACTGCACTCACTTCTCTCCCCTCACACTCCTCAACATCTGTGTCTTCCACAGTGAATATTGATGCAAGATACTCATTTGGTTCATCTGCTATCTCCTTGTTCCCCATTCCTATTTCTCCGGCCTCATTTTCTAACGGTCCTATATACACTCTCATCTCCCCTTCATTTTTTTTACATAATTGAAAAAGCTTTTACTATCTACTTTGTTATTATTTGCTATCTGCTTTCACATTTCATCTTCTCCCTCCTAATGATTCTTCTAGTTGCTCTCTGTAGGTTTTTAAAAGCATCCCAATCCTCTGTATTACCATTAATTTTCACTTTGTTGTATGCCTTCTCTTTTGCTACTACATTAGCTTTGACTTCCCTTGTCAGCTGTGGTTGTACTATTTTGCCACTTGAGTACTTCTTTGTTTTTGGAATACATCTAACCTGCACCTTCCTCATTTTCCCCACAAACTCTCGCCATTGCTGCTCTGCTGTCATCCCTGCCAGCAGCTCCTTCCAAATTACTTTGGCCAACTCCTCTCTCATACCACTGTAATTCCCTTTACTCCACTGAAATACTGCTATGTCAGACTTTACTTTCTGCCCATCAAATTTCAAGGTGAACTCAGTCATAATGTGATCATTGTGTCCTAAGGGTTCATTTACCTTAAGCTCCCTAATCACCTCTGGTTCATTACATAACACACAATCAAGTATGGATGATCCTTTAGTAGGCTCAATGACAAACTGCTCTGAAAAGCCATCTCATAGGCATTCAACAAACTCACTCTCTTAAAATCCATTACCAACCTGATTTTTGCAATTGACTGGTGTGTTGAAATCTCACACGAGTATTATAACTTTGCCCTTTTGATACACCTTTTCTATTTCTTGTCATAATCTATGGACCACATCCCAGCTACTGTTGGGAGGCCTGTATGTAAGTGTCATCAGGGACCTTTTACCCTTGCATTTTCTTAACTCAACCCACAAGGACTCAACATCTTCCAATCTTATGTCATATTTTTTAATGATGTGATGCCATTCTTTACCGGCAGAGCCACACCACTCCCTCTGCCTATTTTCCTATCCCTCTGATACAATGTGTAACCTTGGACATTTAGCTCCAAACTACAACCATCCTTCAATCACAGTTCAGTGATGGCCATAACATCATACCTGACAATCTCTAATACTGCATGCACTGAGATATAACACTATAAGTACTGTATTTGCTACCCTTTTTGATTCTGCATCCCTAATCCCTTCTGTCCTATCATCTGCCTGCCTTTCCTGACAGTTTGACTGTACGCTACCTTTGCTTTTTTACCATCTGTCCTGTCCTGAGTCCCTTCACTCATAGTCATAGTCATAGTCATACTTTCCCTGGGGGGAAATTGGTTTTTGTTACAGTTGCACCATAAATAATAAATCGTAATAGAAATAGTAATAGTAATATTACTATTAGTAAATAGTAAATGGTAATAGTCATAGAAATAATAAATAGTAATAGAATAGTAACAGAAAAATAGTAATATGTAAATTATGCCAGTAAATTATGAAATAAGTCCAGGACCAGCCTATCGGCTCAGGGTGTCTGACCCTCCAAGGGAGGAGTTGTAAAGTTTGATGGCCACAGGCAGGAATGACTTCCTATGACGCTCTGTGCTACATCTCGGAGGAATGAGTCTCTGGCTGAATGTACTCCTGTGCCCAACCAGTACATTATGTAGTGGATGGGAGACATTGACCACGATGGCATGCAACTTGGACAGCATCCTCTTTTCAGACACCACCATGAGACAGTCCAGTTCCATCCCCACATCACTGGCCTTACGAATGAGTTTGCTGATTCTGTTGGTATCTGCTACCCTCAGCCTGTTGCCCCAGCACACAACAGCAAACATGATACCACAAGCCACCACAGACTCGTAGAACATCCTCAGCATCATCCAGCAGATGTTAAAGGACCTCAGTCTCCTCAGGAAATAGAGACGGCTCTGACCCTTCTTGTAGACAGCCTCAGTGTTCTTTGACCAGTCCAGTTTATTGTCAATTCGTATCCCCAGGTATTTGTAATGTCCTCCACCATGTCCACAGTGATCCCCTGGATGGAAACAGGGGTCACCAGTACCTTAGCTCTTCTCAGGTCTACCACCAGCTCCTTAGTCTTTTTCACATTAAGCTGCAGATAATTCTGCTCACACCATGTGACAAAGTTTCCTACCGTAGCCCTGTACTCAGCCTCATCTCCCTTGCTGATGCATCCTCCTGTTCCCAACCACCTGCCAAATTAGTTTAAACCCTCCCCAACAGCTCGAAAAAACCTGTCCACGAGAATATTGGTCCCCCTCAATGGGCCCGGCTTGGATGCCATGTAGCCTCCTCTCTGAGGGGAGTGGGACAAACATTCCATGAGCAGGATGGGTGGGATCCTTCATGATATCGCTGGCCTTCTTCTGAATACATGGCCTTGATGGTGGGTAGGCTAGTGCCAGTGATGCACGGGGCAGTTTTGACTACCCATTGTAGAGGGTTGTCTTATGCCTGAAAAAATGCACTGGGTGCGCACCGAACAGTTTTTGGTGTGTGAGGAAAGGAACCTGACAGACATCAGGAATATCAGTCAAAAATATTTTACAGGACAATACTGGCTACATCTGCATTTTGCTCTGCTGAGTCTTTGTGTGAGCATGTTTTGGTAACAGGCTGAATCACCATGTTGAGTGGTTCAATGTAAACAAAAGTGGCTAATTCCTTAGCACAGGACAACAAGCCTCGTTTATTAGCAGATATACAAGTACATATGCACAGGAGCACTGAAAAAAATCACTTGCAGTGGGTTTAGAGATTATATTCAGATTGAAAATATAATTTTACAAGAAATGCAGTAGATTGTATCAACCTCACTTTATGTAACAATGACTTTAACATAAATATAGGGGCCAAATCATAGGGTATATTTATAACTGAGGTTGATAGGTTCTTGTTCAGTAATGGCATCAAAGGTTATGGGAAGAAGGCAGGAGAATGGTGCTGAGAGGGATAAAAAAAAAGATCAGTCATGCTGGAATGGTTGAGCAGACTGAATGGGCTGAATGGCACAATTGTGCTCCCATGGCTTATTATCAAATTCATTAATATGGCCAGCACAGTTGCACTACTGCAGCATAACCCCAGTGACACTGGTTCAATCCCGACCTCTGGCACAGAGTAGAGTTTGCACGTCCTCTCTCTGTTGTTGTATGCATTTCCTCCAGCTTCCTCCCATGTCCAAAATAAGTGCACAACTTGGTTGGTTGTATTATGCTGTGACAGTATAGGGTTTGCTAACTGCCAAGTTCAAAACTCAAAGATCTTGTGCCCTATCCGATACAGATACTGCAGGCACAGGTACCCTCACTAAAGGGAGGTTGTACTGTAACCACCTATTCTTCAAACCCTATTTCACTTCCCCGTTTATCATCCACAGCAAGTTTAGCTGCCAATCCCTGCTATCTTAGCAGTGGGTCCCCCTACGCCCACCTGGGAGTAGATACATCCAGTTAACACAGTTCATTTATTTTTAGTGATACATGTTTACATTGAAATAAACTTCTTAAAACACATTTAAAACTCAGAGATTTTTGTCTGATGAAAGATTTCCAAATTACAAACGATTTCTAAAACGTAAAGGATTTGCAAAACACAGGAATTCCTACAAGCGAAAAAAGAGACACACCAAGTTGCAGACAAACAAGTCATCCATTGCAGAGATCAAATATAAAGGAATGGATTCCAGTTCACCCCATTTTTCTGTCATTCCTCTTGCTGTTCCTTGACCATTCCTAACAGGTATAATTGCTCTTTCATATTTATACTGTTTTTCTGCTACTTATGTTTCTCCACACACATAATATTCATTCAGATACTTTTTCACATACGCAGATGGACTAAAATTTTCTGGCAACAGAATTCCCAGATACCCACAGTTAATACTGTGAATGCTGATTCATCCAACTATTAATAGATCAGCTATCGGCCAGTAGTCTGTTCTATATAGTCGGTGCTGTTTGCTTTCGAAGCTGTCCTTTTAGCGTCAGACTGTTATTGATTATTGCAACTGGATCTTCAAATTTTCTCACTTGCAGACACAAGTCAGCTCTGATTGGCAAAAGCATCTCCTCCACAATTACCATCAGCACAGGTGCACCACAAGGCTGTGTGCTAAGTCCCCTGCTCTATTCACTTTATAATTATTGCTGTTAGGCTGAGTACAGCTCCAATGCCATATTTAAGTTTGCTGACAACACAACTGTCATTGGCTGAAGCAAAGGTGGTGAGGAATTAGCATACAGGAGGGAGATCAACTATCTGGCTGAGTGGGGCCAAAACAACCTCTCACTGATTGCCAGCAAGACTAAAGAGCTGATTAGTGACTTCAGGAGGAGGAAACCAGAGGTCCATGAGTCAGTCACCGTTGGGGAATCAGAGATGGAGAGGGATAGTAACTTTAAATTTCTCAGTGTTAATTATTTCAGAGCATCTGTCCTGCGTCCAGCATGTAGGTGCCATTAGATTAGATTAGATTCAACTTTATTGTCATTGTACTGAGTACAGACACAAAGCCAATGAAATGCAGTCACCATCTAACCAGAAATGCAAAGAATAGTGTTATTTACAAAATAACCGTGAATAAAAAGTAAGTGCAACAGCACACAGATATAAAAGTACTGAGACAGTACAATATGGGTGCAATACTGCTTAGCGCTGTGATGTGAGGTTCAGCAGGGTCACAGCCTCAGGGAAGAAGCTCTTCCTGTGCCTGCTGGTGCGGAAGCAGAGGCTCCTGTAGCGCCTACCGGATGGGAGAAGAGTAAAAAGTCCATGGTTAGGGTGAGAAGCATCCTTGATAATGCTTTTCGCCCTACCCAGGCAATGTTTATGGTAGATGTTCTCAATGGTAGGCAATTGGGTGCCAATAATCCGCTGGGCAGTTTTCACCACACGCTGGAGTGCTTTGCGGTCCGATATGGGCCAATTGCCATACCACACTGAGATGCAGTTGGTGAGTATGCTCTCAATGGTACAGCGGTAAAAGTCCGTCAGTATCCTGGCACAGAGGTGAGCTTTCTTGAAGCTCCGCAGGAAATAAAGGCGCTGTTGCACCTTTTTGATCAGGATGGAGGAGTTCCGGAACCAGGTGAGATCCTCAGAAATGTGGACACCAAGGAATTTGAAGCTTGATGCATGCTCCACTAGAGCTCCATTGATGTAGATGGGGATGTGAGTGTGGCTCCTAGCATGCCTGAAATCCACAATGATCTCCTTGGTTTTCTGGGTGTTAAGGGCCAGATTGTTGTCGGCACACCATGCGGCCAGGTGCTGAACCTCGTCCCTGTAGGCCGTCTCATTATCCCCTCTGATCAGGCTAACCACCGTGGTGTCGTCTGCAAACTTGATTATAGAGTTAGAACCATGTACAGGAACACAGTCATAGGCTCAGCACACAGCCTTGAGGCACGCCAGTATTCAGGGTGACAGTGGAGGAGCAGAGGTTGTCTAACTTAACTGATTGGGGTCTGTTAGTCAGAAAGTCCAAGGTCCAATTGCAGAGGGATGAGCTGATACCAAGCTGGCGAAGTTTGGCGATCAGCTTGGAGGGGATCACAGTATTGAATGCCAAACTAAGGTCAATGAACAGCATTCTGACACAAGAGTTGGGGCTGTCCAAGTGGGCCAGGGCAGAGTGAAGTGTCGTGGAGATGGCGTCCTCTGTTGACCTGTTGGTGCCCAACATAATAAAGCCCAACATCACCTCTACTTCCTTAGGAGTTTGCGAAGACTGAATACAACACCTAAAGCTTTGACAAACTTATAAAGATGTGCAATGAAAATATATTGACTACTTGTATAATGGCCTGGTATGGAAACACTTATCCACTTGAACGGAAAATCCTGCAAAAAGTCTTGGATACAGCCCGGTCCATCACAGATAAATCGCTCCCCACTATTGAGCACATCTACATGGAGCACTGTTGCAAGTAAGCAGAGACCTCCACGATCCAGGCCATGCTCTCTTCTCACTGCTGCATCAGAAAGGAGGTACAGGGTCCTTAGGATCCACATCCACCAGGTTCAGGAGCAGTTATTACCCCTCAACCATCAGGTTCTTGAACATGAGGGGGTATCTTCACTCACCCTATAACTGAACAGTTCTCACAAACTCTGGACTCACTTTCAAGTACTCTTCATCTCGCGTTCATAGTATTTATTGTTCATTTATTATTATTATGTTTTCTCTTTGTATTTGTACAGTTTGTGCCTTCTCCATATTGTTTGTTTGACCACCCTGTTGGTATAATTTTTCATTGATTCTATTGTAGTTCTTGTATTTACTGTGAGTGCCCACAAGAGTATGAATCTTAGGGTCGTATATGGTGACATACATGTACTTTGATAACAGATTTACTTTGAACTTGAACTTTCATTTACATTAAGAACTGAAGACTGGCTCCCCTTTACAACAAGAAGCCAAACAAAGAATACTTGCTGGAAGTTTAACTTACTCAAAAATAAAACAACTCTTTGATCTCTAGAAGTGTCAGCTGCTTTGTCAGAAAGCTAACCTTCACAAAAAAGCCAACCACCAGCCCCCGGCCCTGGACAGTGAATAACCATCGCAATTTAGTGACAGAATTTTGTGGGCATTGATAGGAATATAAGAAAATAAAATGAGTTATGGTAGGACTAGTGTAAAAATTAGTTGCCATGGACCTATTAGGCCAAAAGGCCCTTTTAAATCCTGTCTGACTCTGACTTGAACTACTGTATGAAGGCAATTACAAATTTCCAAACTTCACACTTCAAATTTTAAAATTATATATTGAAATTAATATTCTGTAGATTTTACTACTCTGCCAGACTACTATTCATAAAAGGTGTATTTTATAATATATTTCAGAATCAGATTAGAATTGTATTTTCTCGTTTCCTTTAATCAATTTATTGCTGAGTCATAGAGTTGAAGTTGTGTAGAACAGAAGCAGGCCCTTCAGCCCAAATAGTCAATGCTGACCAAGATTCCCATCTAAGTTAATCTGGTTTCCCATGTTTGGCTCACATCCTCACATCTTTCCTATCCATGTACCTGCCCAGGTACCTTTTAAATGTTGGTAAGGCACCTACCTCAACCACTTCCTCCGGCAGCTCATTCCATTTCCAGGTCACCTTCTGGGTGAAAGAGCTGCCACTGGGGTTCCACTTAAATCTCTCCCCCTCCCCCCTCATCACTAACCTATGCCCTCTCGTCCTTTATTCCCCAATCTTGGGGAAAAAGACTTTGCACATTGACACTATCTATGCCCTACATCATTTAATCCACATTTTTAAGCTCACCCCTCATTCTCCAATGCCCCAATGAAAATAGCCCCAACCAGATCAACCTCTCTCCGTAGCTCAACCCCTCAAATCCTGGCACATACTCACAAAGCTCTTCTGCACTCTTTACAGCTTAATGACATCTTTCTGATAGCACGGTAATCAAAACCGAACAGAATATTACACACGTGGCCTCACCAATGTCTTGGACAAATGCAACATAGCATTCTAACTTCTATGCTCACTGTCCTAACTGATGAAAGCCAAGGTCAGGCAGCACTTATGCAGAGGAATTAAACTTCGACGCTCTGAGCCAAGAACCCTCTTTCATACTGGCGAGGAAGGAGGAAGAAGCCAGATCGAGCAGGAGGAGCACAAGCTAGAAGATGACAGGTGAAGCTGGTTGAGGTGGAATGTAGGTGGGCGGATGGGGGGGGGGCGCTAAGTGAGAGGCTGAGAGGTGAAAGATGCAAAGAGCAAAGGGCTGAAAAAGAAGGAATCGGATGGGAGAGGACAGTGGACCGTGGGATAAAGGGAAGGCGGAGGGGCAGTAAAAAGAGGGGCACTAAAAGGCAGGTAAAGAGAAGAGGTAAAATGGGTGTCAGAATGGGAAATGGAAGAAGAGGGAACGGGGAGGAGAAAAAATTACCGCAAGTTAGAGAAATTGATATTCGTGCCATCAGTTTGGAGGCTAGATGGAACATCAGGTATTGCATTCTTGTTATCTTTGAGTTTGTTAATTCCATACTTGTCTTTTGACAATGTTAAAATGAAAAGATTCAAGTTACTTTAATCATGAAGCAAAAATCTGCAAATGATAGGTCTGAAATTTTTAAAAAAAGGAAGTATTTTTTCATTCGGAGTTTGAAGAGATTTAGTATGTCAATAAATACACTCAAAAACTTCTGTAGATGTACTGTGGAGAGCATTCTGACAGGCTGCATCACTGTCTGGTATGGAGGGGCTACTGCACAGGACTGGAAGAAGCTGCAGAGGATTGTAAATTTAGTTGGCTCCATCTTGGGTACTAGCCTAAATAGTACCCAGGACATCTTCAGGGAGCGGTGTCTCAGAAAGGCAGCGTCCATTATTAAGGACCTCCAGCATCCAGGACATGCCCTTTTCTCACTGCTACCATCAGGTAGGAGGTACAGAAGCCTGAAGGCACACACTCATCGATTCAGGAACAGCTTCTTCCCCTCTGCCATTCGATTCCTAAATGGACATTGAACCCATGAACACTATCTCACTTTTTTAATATATGTTATTCCTGTTCTTTTACACGATTTTAATCTATTCAATATATGTATACTGTAATTGATTTACTTAATTATGATTATTATTTTATTATTTTTTTCTTTTTCTATAGTATGTATTGTATTGAACTGCTGCTGCTGCTAAGTTAACAAATTTCATGACACACGCCGGTGATAACAAACCTGATTCTGATTCAGATTCTGAAATATTCAACTGGCAAGGAACATCTGTAGAGATAGAAACAGTTAATCTTTCAGGTTAAAGACACCTTCGTCTGAATTCTAATTATTTTACTGAGTTAATGAAAGTTAACTGCAAAATCAATAAACTGACAGAATTTGTTCTTGGTAGGATCGTCATATTGTAAACATAAGATTCAAGATTGTTTTATGTCATTTCCAGTACCCAAGTGTAAAGGAGAACAAAATAATTGTTACTCTGGATCTGATGCAGCATAAAGAAACATCATAAGATAAAATACACAATAATATAAAAACTCATTAAATATAAATTCATAAGATAGCTTATATACATAGATCACAGATTGATAAAACCTTCTTTAATATTTTAACATGAAACTTCAGCAAATCTTATTTTTTTCAGCATTGCCCGTTCTCATACTCTATCCTTTGAACTTGATTGCCAAATCATATCTCACATGGTTTGTACTTCAGGGTCCCGTGTACCTGGTAGGAATGACTTGTGATCAGAAGAAGCAACTGAAACAACAAGACAACTCACTTTGTCTTTGCTGCCAACTATTTTAGCTTATTTGCCATGAGTACATGGTATAATTAATATCACGCTGGAGTCTGCATTGTCATTTTTCAAATCATTTCCCTGGAAATGTTCTACACCTCTTAATGGCTCTGCTAATGCTGTAGCTGTCATGTCCTGGACAGCTGCACTTTCACAAGACAAACTCAGCTGTGCTGCAAGCCTCTCTGTAGACTTTTTAGCTCAAAGGCTCTGAGACCACGAGTGCCAATTGGTAATGGCGATATAGAAACACAGATCTTTGATCAATTCTTTATCTCACGGTTGTGACTGTTGCTCAAGTGTCACCTTCCACTTTCTCTCCCTTGCCATTTTCCCTGTGTGATAGATGATAGATCAGCCACTGGGCAAGAATGATATGACTAATTAAGGCAGGGATACACAACCCAGATGTGTAAAAAGCAGAAGGCTGGATGGTAGCCAGGTTGTCTGTTACTAACGCTGTACCCTATGAAAGGCAAGTTTAATTCTACATACCTCAGTTGGCTGAAACCGTGAATCTTTCAGGGAAAGATGTGGCCCCTGCACATCCCTCGGCTGTGTTAGTTGTTAGCACACATTTACTGTATGTTTCAATGTACATGTGAGAAATAAATCTGAATTTAAAACAAACTTTTCTTCATGCTATACGTGGCAGAGTCAGAGGATAGGCAGAGTCAATATAACAGCATGCTTCCGTACAGAATCTAGCCCAGAAAAGTGACAAGGACAGGATGCTGCTAAACATGCACAATTCTGCGAACAAAAATACACTCAAAATTCTTTTCTGCATGATTTGATTCCATTTAAAAGACAATAAGCAGCAACTTATATTGTGAACAACATGTCATTTCAGGTTTGCTGTTGCTCAACATCAAGAAAAATCAATGCTTGCTCTACAGGGGAAAAAAGCCCATAGAATTGAGCTCTGTTTCAGATCTGTTTGAACTCATTTTCTCTCTCTACAGTTGCCCCTTCATACACCCCCTCAGGCATCCCATCGCAGCAGGCGTGACAGCTTGACACATTGACAGCTTGCCATGAATGACAACTGATTTGTACAAATTTCAAGCCTTATAAATCTACCTGTCACAACAACAGCATAAAAGAGCTTGGACGCAGCAGGTAACTCAGCAAAAGCTTCCCTTGACAGCACATGCTGAAAGAGAATTGGTTGCCTCCTGCCAAATTCCAACCACCATTCCCATGCAACTTTTGAATAAGATTCAGAGCCCATTTTCATGCCAACAGGCTATCAACCGTTTTATTTAAAGATTAAAAAGAATGAATTGAAAAATACCCACACCATTTTGCTTTGTACCAATAAGACAACAGTACAGACTGCTCTTGTAGGATTACCATACCAATCTCCTCAGCAGAGCAGAGATTAAGTAAATGAGGAATTATTCTTTTAAAAAAGACAAACATAACCCCAGAATGCACTTGTTCTTGTCATTCCAAACCATACTGCTATTCATTCAGTGGCAACTTCAAACTGATATTCCAAATCACATTGGAGGGCCAGTCACATGAAATGTTTCCACTCAGTGGCCATTCTTTTTTGGTGCATCTGTAAACCTGTATGTTAATGCAAATATCTAATCAGCCAATCATGTGGCAGCAACTCAATGCGTTAAAGCATGCAGACCATGGTCATGAGGTTCAGTTGTTTTTCAGACTAAACATCAGAATGGGGAAGAACTGTAATCTTAGTGACTTTGACCATTGAATGTTTGTTGGTGCCAGACAGGGTGGTTTGAGTATAGCAGAAACTGTCGATCTCCTGGGATTTTCATGCATAACAGTCTTTAAGGTATACAGAGACTGGTACGAAAAACAAAACAAAATCAGTGGGTCGCAGTTCTGTGGCCAAAAAGGCCATGCAAATGAGAGAGGTCAGAGAGGAGAATGGCCAGACTGAGCGGAAGGTGACAGTAACTCAAATAACCATGTGTTAAAACAGTGGTGTGCAGAAGAGCATCGCAGAACACACAACTTGTCGGACCTTGAAGTGGATGGGTTACAGCAGCAGAAGACCACAGACATACACTCAGTGGCCACTTTATTAGGTACAGGAGGTACCTAATTAAATGGTGACTGAGTGTTTGTGACAGGAGAGCAGCAATGGACAGTTTGTTCTAAAGATTTTCTTGGATCTGAACATTAATATAAAGCAAGAGAGGTCCTTTAATTCCTGGGAGAGGAAGAAGAGTTCCTTTTAAAGTTTTGTACTGGTCATTATTGTGACAGCTTATGTGATTCATGGTTCAGTTACACTGCCTCTTTGACAATTGACACTTATAATTTAACAATGTTATGGGCATCAATAATTTATGTATCACAGGCAAAGACTGAAGTGTGGGCAAGAGGATGATCTCTTCAAAGATAATTGAGGAGAAAAAGAGAAAGAATATATGGTGCTCATTGTCTAAAATTCCACATCTAAAGCAGAATTGGGTTTATTATCACTGTTTTATATGATGTGAAATTTGTTTTGTGACAGCAGTAGAGTGCAAAGGCACAAAAATCCATAAATTACAAGTAAGTGCAAATCAAAAATGAGTAAGGAGGGAGTGGAGCCATGGACCATTCAGAAATCTGATGACAGAGGGGAAGCTGCTGCTTCTGAATCATTGAGTGTGGGTCTTCAGTCTCCCGGGCCTCCTCCCTAATGGTAGTAACAAGAAGACAGCATGACCATGGAGTGAGGCATCTTAGTGATGGAGGCTCCAAGTAAAATAATGAAACCATTTGCAAAATAACTGTCTGGCTCAACGGCTGCGAGGCTGGGCCAGTGACTGGAGATTGGAGGCCCAACACCTGCGAGTTAGAGGGTCTGCGTCCAAGATTTGGAGGCCTGGATGGGGCCTGCCTGGGTCTGAATGGCTAGAGGGGACCTGCCTGGGTTTGGAGGTTTGACTGTGTGTGAGTGGGTTGGTGAGAGGGTGGGAAAGGGACTTGTTTTGTTGTTGTTGCTTGTGTTTTTAAAAATTTATTTATTGAGATACAGCGCAGAATAGGCCCTTGGAACCATGCTGCCAAGCAATCCCCCAATTTAATCCTAGCCTAATTACAGAACAATTTACAATGACCAATTAACTCACCAACCGATACATCTTTGGACAGTGGGAGGAAACCAGAGCACCCAGAGAAAACCTACGTGGTCACGGGGGAACGTTTAAGCTCCTTACAAGCAGCAACAGTTCTGTTCTGCAGAACATTATGGGCATGCTATGCTAGCAGCGGAATGTGATGCAACACTTTTACGTCCTTGGTGTGCTGGCTGTTAACGCAAACAACACATTTCAATGTTTCCATGTGCATGTGATAAATAAATCTGAATCTGTCAATAAGTTTTGAATAAACTCTAATCTCTTAAATACAGTCACTTTCTCTCCCATGCTGCCCTCTATTTTTGTTTTCAGAAAAATTCTAACGGAGCTTTTTTATTTAAGGGTGCTTTACATGGTACGGTTCTAATTCAGCTAAAGGAGCACTCTATACAGATTTACCTGTCACAGGACCTCTAATAGCTTCCTCATGTTAGATGATTGATGGAACTTAACTATGTTGATTCCAACACCAAAGACCATTTATATGTCTTAAAGTCTAATAAACATGCATATTCAATTCAGAAACAGAAAAGCTTGTAATCATCGTAATTACAAGATTACTTGGCCTATTATTTGCATACAGCATTTTCTTTTCAATTTTGTTTTGTGTTCCAAACATTCAATTCTTTGGGCTTCTCTCTGAAACAGTAAATACTATTCACTTCAAAACATGAGACTTTTAGAAGAATGTCTGCACAATTAGGCTGTACCCGACTAACAATACACCCATTCTGCTGTTGCACAAATAACGAACAAATCAATAATTAAATTGAACTGCAAACTTCAAGTAAAATAGGTAAACAAGAGTGAACAATTATTGAACAACTATGAAAGTGAAGAGTAAAATAATAACTGCTGACACCTGTACTTCATTATATAACCTTTTAAACCAATCCTCTAGAATTCAGGCCTAGGGTGACAGCAAAACCATCATTGGACACCAACACACCAGATGGGGAAGGTTAAGATATCCATATGATATACCAAGGTTGGTATTGGAAATTCAGTCTTCAAAGTAAATTTATTATCAAAGTACCATATACTACTTTGAGATGCATTTTAATGCAGGCATTTACAGGGAGAAATATACAATAGAATTTACAAAAAAAAGTACATAACCGAAGAATGACAAACAATCATTGGATTGTGCAAAAGAAGGCAAACTGTGCAAATATCAGATGGCACTGATAATCAGTTATACAGAGCCCTTGAAAGTGAGTCTGCAGGTCACAGAATTAGTTCAAAGTAGTGGTGATTGAAATTATCCAGGAGACTAATGGTTGCCGGGTAATAACTGCCCCTGAACCTGGTGGTGTGAGTCCTGAAGCTTCTGTATATCATGCCCGATGGTAGTTATGAGAGGAGGGCATGGTCTGGATGGTGTGGGACTTCGATGATGCATGCTACTTTCTTGTGGCAGTGCTCCATGTAAACGTGTTCAGTGGTGGGAAGGGCTTTGCCTATGATGGACTGGTCAGTGTCCATTACTTTCTATAGCCTTCCTATGGAGGATGGTGATATTCTACAGCCTCAACACTGCAATCAAAAACAATCTGTAGAATTGATGAGGGCTTCTCCTATTTACGAGTGGGCTTTTTCTTGCATGAAGTCTAACTGAGCTGTTAAGGAGACAGCAAGCCTTAAAACTGGGCAAAACGTGATTTTGTAAACTTTACTGTGATTGAAATTCAAAATTTTCATGCGATAACTATTCCTGCCAATAAAACAACCACCTTATTTTCTAACAAGAAAATTCAGCACAAATGATCGACTGAGGGAACAGTCCGTCACTTTTACAAGGGCAGATTGGACCAGAGTTAGGCAGTCAGTCCACTGTGTTCTGGAAATCCAGAGAGTGTGCAGTGAATTTAAGTTATTATCATGCTCTCGAGTAAATGGGAATTTACAAAAAGATATGACACAATATGACCCCACCCCTCACCCAGCTAAAAAAAAAGTTGAGATCACCTATTGTTTATTTCCTTGGTAACTATTTTTCCAATCTGTAGCCCAGGAACAAAACGTGTGTCAGTTTGCTAGTTATATTGGCGCCAGAAGCATGTCGACGCGGGCAGCCCTCAGCACAACCCTCATTGATCAATGATGCATTGCACTGCTTCAATGTACATATGACAGATAAAGTTAATCTTTATCTTTAATCAATTTGTTTTAAATCTCGTTATTCCAAGTATGCCGTCTTTTAACAATGACAGGCAGTCACAGCAACAGAGGAATACACCAAGTAGTCACAGCACCTGAAAATGAACTTGACACAAATCAGAGGAGATAAATATTACTTTTGTATCTTAAGCAATCAAGAATGCAAATAAGGCCAAAACAGACAGGCATGCAATGTTGGCGTCAGTAGTGGGCTGCTCAGTAAATCTTCAGACTGTATGGGTCATTGACACAAATTTTACTCTGTGTTTTGATGTTTCGATGTACAGATGACAAATAAAGCTAATAATTTTAAAAATGTTATTTCAGACGAGGTATTGAGTACAATTAAAAAGGGTAAGTACTACTATCAGGCAGTTGCTCAGAGAAACCCCATCCTGCCATTGCTTGCCCGGTCAGCTTAAGGATGTATTGTGCAAGAGTTTATGGATTTGTTTAAGACAGGAAAATATGTGGAGGCTACAAGGAAACAAGCAATTAAGCCTAACAACTGTGACTCTATTTACCCTCCAATCATAAGACTCCCATGAAAACAAGTTTGTGCCATTGCCACTTTTAACCAGATCCTTGGTGCCGTTATTTCTTCGCTCCTTATTCACCTTTTGGAGTTCTGCATTGATCAAGTCTGACTTTTTCCCCCATTTCCAGTGGAGTGACACCTTTCCAAAATGACAAAGTTGGATATGTGCCACTTAAAACAACAAAGAAGAGTACAACTTTGCCAGTTTCCTGAGGCAAGTCCTCTTTGACACAACTCCCCCCCGCCCCCTGCACACAAAAGCTTTACAGCCTAATTGGGCTAGTTAAGATGCAGGACCTCATGTGGGGGAGGAGGGGTTGAGAGGGAGAGAGGGTGGAAGGGGGAAGAGGGAGAGAGGGAAACACAGAGAGTGGGAGAGTGAGTGAGACAGACATACAGAGACATCACTGAAATGGGTCCTTTGATTCATCAGCTGACCATCAAGCACCTCATTTTTACACTAACTCTGTTCTAACATATTTTCTTCTCCACATACTTCCAGCAATTCCTAAACCCCCACCCCCCCACTCTTCCACACACTGGGTACAATTTATACTGGTTAACCTACCAGCTTGCATTTCTTTGGGATGTGAGAGGAAACCCATGAGGTCACAAGGAGAACATGCACACTCCACACGGACAGCAGTGAAGGTCAGGAATAGGCTGGGTTGCTGAGGTGGTGAGACAATCGCACTGCCAACTATGTTTCTGTGTTACTAAATGAACCATAAGTTCTCGTAGTGCCTTTCAAAAGTATCTTGCTTCCTCCCGTTGAATATGACTGACAAAGGTGTGAGGTACGAACACAGCTCACGTGAAGAGAGCGAGTACAGGCTGAACTGAGAGAGGATAAATGATCCAGTGGTCTCTATCATAGTTACCCCACAGTTATGCACTTCATTCTGAGAAAATAAGGGAGGTTGTTCAGCCCACATATCACACTGGATTATAATTATAACAGAATGAGAATCAGGTTTACTTTTACTGCCGTATATGACGTGGGACACAAGGTGTAAGGTGCTCCTTCCCTCCGCTAGCCTGCAGGTCACCCTTGGGCAAGGTGTAGTATCTGCTTAGCCCTCCCAATCAGGGTTACATGAATCCATGGGAGCATATGGTGGATGGCTGCATGAGCAGTTGGTACATGTCATAAGTCCTGATTAAACGACCACTGACGCCAGACCGACAATCTCTGAAGAGTGTTGATAATGGCTGGGGTCACCTGTCTTGTAAAGACACTGCCCAGAAGAAGACAATGGCAAACCACCACTGTAGAAAAATTTGTCAAGAGCAATCATGGTCATGAGACCAGGATCACCCACGTCATACAACATGGCACATAATGATAATAATGATATGACATGAAACTTGTTGTTTTACAGCAGAACAGTGCAAAGACATAAAGTTACAATAAACAAAAAAGATAAATAAAAAGTGAATGCAAGGCAGACCATTCAGAAGTCTTCATTACCGATGGGATTTTGGGGAGAACAGGTTTCATCAATAATGGTGAAATGGAGATACTCTTAGAACTGTGTTTGACTCAAAGAGTAAATGGCCATTTCTGTTTGGAAAGGAAGTACAGTAATAGAGAACATAGCACTACAGCTGAAAGCATTCAAATCATTTTGTCACCACAACACAAGGACATGGAGCAACACACACACAAAATGCTGGAGGAACTCAAAAAGTTAAGCAATATCTATGCAGAGGAATAGGACGTCAGGCAGCATCTATGAAGATGAAAAGGCCCAAATTGGAAAGGTTGGGTATGTATGAATTGAGGTGATGGGGCCCAAGCCTGAGAGCGGATCGAAGCGGTGGGGCCCAGGTCCGAGAGCGAGGATTGACCCTATATTTGGACAACTTAAGTACTGGGCCAGGTTCTTTGTCAGCCTTTATAGATGTATAGTTTTCATAAACTTGATTGTACTTCTTTATTTTACTGTAAATGCCTACAAGAAAATGAATCTCTTGGTAGTATATACTGAAACTAAATTTACTTTGACTTTGACATTAACAGTGAGAAGTCAGATTCTTAGTAAAGATTTCCAAGAAACTCCACCACTTCAAAGTTCAAAGTACATTCAATATAGAAGTATGTAAACATTATACCACCATGAGATTTGTTTCCTTACAGGCAGCCACAAAACAAAGAAACCCAAAGGAACCCATAAAAAAGGAAGGCTGTCAAACACTCAACGTAGAGAGAGAGAAAAAAAAACAGATTATGCAAACAGTAAAAGTAAGCAAATAGCATTGAGAGCAAAATTTAAGAATGCTTGAAACTTATCCTGATTTTGCTCACTCCCTAGGCACTCCCCCAGTCAATTGCCTTTCTTTTCCTTCACACTTCTCGGGGTCTGAGTGCCAACAGCAAGACCAGCATTTAATACCCATCCTTAATTGCCCATCAGGTTGTCATACTGGTTTGCCAGCTTCTTGAGTTGCTACAATTCTTTTCAGTAACAATGCTCCCATGCAATTTAACCTAGCGATGAAGGAACACTGATGCAATTATGAGGCACGATGGTTATACAACTTGGGTGGTATCCTCCAGGCGGTACCATGACCATATAGCTGCTGCCCTAATCCTTGGTAGTAGAGGTTGCACGTTTGGGAGGCAGTGTTGGAATGCAGAATGGGGGTACCATTCAAGAGGGTTGCTTTGAGCTAGATGTTGTTGTTGGAACTGCACGCATTCAGGTGATGAGGTAGTATTCCACCACAATCCCAAATCATCAGTGATGAGTAAGTTTCAGTGATTCCCTAGCTGAGGATTCTCAGCCTCCGACTGCTGTTGCTGGTAGTCCCACCATTTTCAGATTAATGGAGACCCCTCAGGAAACTGGCAGGAGGGGCTCAGAGACAGCAATACCACTGGTTGTCAGGGATAGGCGGTCAGGATCACTCATGTCGGGGATTTCTGTGGCACATATGTAACTTGCCACTGCATCAGCCGGTGCTGTAAAATCGTCCAGGCAGTTTTTGTACATGCATTTCATTTACTGAGAAGCTACAAGTACAATTACTTCCAGAAGTGAACAAATCTCATATCACCTGCCAGCTTGTACTCCTCCCGCTTCCCCTGGATGTACTGGATCATTTCCGAGAATATGGCAATTCGCATGCGGCAGATTGATTGCATGATGAATCCATCGAGCCTCCTAAGCACAGAGGCACTCTCTTCCTGTGCAGGCTTTCGAGTGCACATGCTTCCTGTCTCCATGGGCCTGGTTAGTCATACCCGCACTGTAATTTGTCCAGCGTGTACCACATCCAACATGACTCAGTGTAAATGTTTAATCATGCTACTCTGTTGTCATTCTAGCTCTGCGCATATGCAATGTCCCCCAGCATCTTATTCGAGCTTTTGCTTCCTCCCTTCCCCAGTCCTGATGAAGGGTCTCATCCTGAAACACCAAATGTTTAGATAAGGAAAAAGATCAGTTTTATTCATCACATAGACATCAAAACATACAATGAAATGTGACGTTTGCATCGAATCAAATCAGCGAGGATTGTGCTGGGCAGCCTGCAAGTGTTATCACGCTTCCAATGCCAACACAGCATGCCCACAACTCCTAATGTTACGTCTTTGAGATTGTGGTAGGAAAGAAGAGCGTTCAGATGGAGCCCACACTGCCATGGGGAGAATGTACAACCTCCTTCCGGACAGCAGTGGGAAACATATCCCGATCCTACAGATGGCTGCTGTACAGTGTTGCGCTAACCACTTACGCTACCATGTCACCCCACCAGACTCCCTTCCATAGATGCTGCCTGACTTGCCGACTTCCTCCAGCATTTTGTGTGCGTTGCTTAAGATGCACAAAATCTGCGGAATCCCTTGCATTAATAGAATTGAACGTCATCCTCACCTCCAGGCGTATGGATGGAAGGATGGGCATTGATGAACCCAGCCAACTGTTCAAGGTTACCTCGAATCCACTAACCCTCACTTTGCAGTCACTCGCGATTATTAAATGCCTTGTATAAAAGACAGTGGCCCATCATCACAGTAAGTGGAGCTGCCACCTCACTGCTCCAGTGACCAGGGTCAATCCCAAACTTCAGTGCTGTCTGTGTGGAGGATGCATGCTCTCCAGGGACGGTGTGGCTTTGCCCTGAGCGCTCAGTGATTCCTACGACATCTGAAAGATATGCAGCTGATTAGCCCAATGGGTAGTTTGCCCTGACTGGGAAGAGACTAAGAGGAATATGAGGAGAGGAAAATGGAGTTCAAAATTCAAGGTAGATTTATTATCAAAGCATGTACAGTTGAAGTCAGAAGTTTACATATACCTTAGCCAAATATACTTAAACTCAGTTTTTCACAATTCCTGACATTTAGTCCTTGAAAACATTCCCTGTCTTAGGTCAGTTAAGATCACTACTTTATTTTAAGAATGTGAAATGTCAGAATAATAGTAGAGAGAATGAATTATTTCAACTTTTATTTCTTTCATCACTTTCCCAGTGGGTCAGAAGTTTACATACACTTTGTTAGTATTTGGTAGCATTGCCTTTAAATTGTTTAACTTGGGTCAAACGTTTTGGGTAGCCTTACAAGCTTCTCACAGTAAGTTGCTGGAATTTTGTTCCATTCCTTCAGACAGAACTGGTGTAACTGAGTTAGGTTTGTAGGCCTCCTTGCTCGCAACATGCTTTTTCAGTTCTGCCCACAAATTTTCACCACTGCTCCCTCTAATTTCTAATGACCACTACGAACAAAAATCTTGAACTGTGCAATTTTTTGCCCAGTGACAACAACATATGTGCACTAAATTTTATATATTCTTTGTGTATTCATTTTAATAGCTAGCAATACACTGTCAATAAGAACTTTGATCTCTCTGGGTTTGATCGCTTTCATTCTCGTTCATCTGTACTCTCACAAAACATACAGAGCAAGCCTGCAGTGAGTAATGAAGGGTTTTCACAGTGGAGCATTTGCACACCATCCTTATGCAATTTGCTTGCTAAATTATGCTTTAAAAAGTCAAGCTTCCAACTATCACTCCAGTTCTTCCCACTTGCAAATTCTCCATCAACTTTTGCATCGTGAAAATACACACAGGTAACCCCATTTTCTGTATTGTATTGTACATAAATATTTCTCGCAGTTTCATGTTCCTGACCTCACGAGCTTTCAGTGTAACAGTTTTTACTGTTGCATTAAGCCATTCCACTTTAAATGAACGAGCAATTCTTTTGAGCTTCACGCTCTTTGCTTCTTTGGAATTCGACATAGTGTATCTATAATTTCTTAAATAAAAACAGTATAAATAAGCTAGTTCTAAAATCTGCAGACAAATCATCACAAACTCCACATTGTCAACATCGTCCACATCAGAAACCAGAAAAGGAAATGTGATTGTGTACAATCGTGAAATACACTTAAGATGCCAACAAGGTAGAGGGTGACAACTTTCTGTGCGCAGTTAAAATTCCCCCGTGCACTAGTAGCAAAAGATGCGTGCATGCGCACACACCTTAGAGGGAACACTGGTCACTGCGAGATTTACTTAGTTGCAGGCATTCACAGTAAATGCAATGAAACGCAATAAAATTAATGAAAACTACCCACAATAAGACTGACAAACAACCAATGTGCAAAAGACAACAAACTGTGCAAAGACCAAAAAGGAAAAGAAAACAAAATAATAACAATAAACAAGCAATAAATATTGAAAACATGAGGTAAAGAGCCCTTGAAAGTGAGCCCACAGTTTGTAAGAACAAGATTGTGGGAACATAGGCTGCACAGGATTAGTATGAGTACATGTTTATTGATCAGTTTGGACTCGATGGGCTGATGGGCCCATTTCCCCGTTGTATGCATTAAATTCCACACAAACCCTTATTGATCACCTTACACTTGTCATTGATCTCAACATCTGAAAAGGAAACTATTACCATATTACATTGCAAATAATCCAGAAGGAAAATCCGATTTCTGAAATGCATCAACATTACATGCGTGTCACATTATTACGTTGATAATGATTAGCTCCTGACACACTGCTCTGAAGGTTAGCCGGCATTTTGTTAGCTTTTTTCATCATCATGCAATCTCCTTGATGTTTGTTTGATCAACCAGACAGAGAACAAAACCATGGAAAGTGACTGAAATTGTGGCAAGCATTTGAAAATCCAAGTCTATGATATTTCCTCATCTAATATCACTTCAAGAATCTTTATTAAGCTTTTAAGACAATTTTAGCTGGATCAAAAATCTGTTTTCATTGAGACCACTACCTATAAATTGACATATCATTTATTTTGGCTGTCCATCATATCTGGCAATGACAGGGAAACTCAAGCAGGGTAAGTTTTTAAAGTGGAAAAGCCATTGTATTGGGGCAGTTCCACTCTATCGACCTTGGAAGTCCAGGTCCAGTATTATGAGCAGTCATCACAACTGGGGTCTTCCTTGGTTGCAGTAGATGACCATGACTTGTTCTGAGCCTTGTCATGCCAGTCACTCTCACTGGGGGTTTGCAGGACCACTGTTGCTGGAGCTGCACTGGTGACTGAGATCGACTAGATTGAGCATGATAGAACAAGCCTGTCCCTGTCTTACTGGGGTATGAGGTTATCCTCAACAGGTGGGCTTAGCCCGCCTGTCAAAGTGGTGTACCACAGTGTGGTGGCTGTTGGATGCAGGCAGCTGCTCGAAGACACGGGTGAGAACTGAGTGTCTCGTGGGGACCAAAGGTGAGTGAGCTGCCCTCGAATAGACACGACAAGCCCCTTCACCAGAACTGCTACCCCCTCCCTGGTCACCCCATACACTGATATTAGGTAATTAAGAATTAACAAAAGTTACTGTATAATAAGATTTGTTTAGTTACTGAGTTAGTTACTGAGATATACTTAAGGTGGCACAGTAACATACTGGTTAGCACAATGCTTTGCAGTACAGGGCACCTGGGCTTTATTCCTGCTGCTGCCTGTAAGGAGTTTGTACGTTCTGCCCATAACCACATAGGTTTCCTCCGGGTGCTCTGGTTTCCTCCCACAGTCCAAAGATGCACTGGTTGGTAGGTTAATCAGTCATTGGAAATTGCCCCGTGATTAGGCTAGAATTAAATCAGGGGATTGCTGGTTGGATTGGCTGATTGGAAGGGCCTATTCCACCGTATAGCTCAATAAAAAAATTAAATGAATATTTATATTACAAATTTCCTTATGATCAAAGGTCGGCCATTCAGTCTATACTGGTTCTGAGAGTACTGCCATCAATCACATCCCACTTCTTGCTCCGTAACCTATCCACTGCCACATGATCAGTGACAACCCCCATCTCTCCTGCCATCCAAATACAAAAGAATCAGTAGAATAGAATTCAATAGGTTTTCATTAGATGTTTTCGAAGAAAAAGAATTTCAGGCTGTATATCGTACACATTTTTCCGACATTAAATGTACCTATTGATCTATTGAATTCTAGCAATGTGCAAAAGGAGACAAACCATTTCTTTCCACAGGCGTCTATTATTAAAGGACTCCCATCACCCAGGACATGCCCTCTTCTCATTGTTACCATCAGGAAGGAGGTACAGAAGCCTGAAGGCACACACTCTGCGGTTCAGGAACAGCTTCTTCCCCTCTGCCATCTGCTTCTTAAATGGACATTGAACCCATAAACACTATCTCACTTTTTTAAAAATTTATTTCTGTTTTTGCACTTCTATTTTTAATTCAACTATTTAATACACTGTGTATATATATACACTTACTGGAATTCACGTATTTTTTCTATACAGTACTTATCATATATTGCATTGTACTGCTGCCGCTAAGTTCACAAACTTCGTGACATATGCCCATGATATTAAACCTGCTTCTACTCCTTGACCTGTTGAGTTTCTCTAGCATCCTGTTTGTTACTGTGGATTTAAAGCCTCTTATGCAGCAGCAAAAACATGGACCTTAAAGTGGTCTGCAAACTGGTTTAATACAGTAGTTTATCAATAAGTGTGTTGGCGCGTGGCCAAGTGGTTAAGGCGTCGGTCTAGTGATCTGAAGGTCGCTAGTTCGAGCCTCAGCTGAGGCAGCTTGTTGTGTCCTTGAGCAAGGCACTTAACCACACATTGCTCTGCGACGACACCGGTGCCAAGCTGCATCGGCCCTAGTGCCCTTCCCTTGGACAACATCAGTGGCGTGGAGAGGGGAGACTTGAAGCATGGGCAATTGCCAGTCTTCCATACAACCTTGTCCAGGCAAATCCATGGTCTCACAAGACTAACGGATGCCTATTATCAATCGGTACATTTGATGTCAGAGAAATGAACTCAATACACATCCTGAAATTCTTCTTCTTTGCAAACATCCATGAAAACAGAGGAGTGCCCCAAAGAATGAATAACAGTTAAGAATTACCTTTGTTTAAGCAAAAACTTGTCTGAGCAAGTTTTTGCTGATTAAAATATACCCTTGCAGTCAAAATCAGACTTTTGAATTGTCATATCACTTTCAAAATTACAACAGATAGATGTCTTTCCAAATTGCAAAAAATGAGGGCTTGGGATTCCAAATCAATTGCTTATTTAAGTGTAACTGAACAAGTTTGGCACAAATCAGGACCACACAAATATTACATCAAACATTTACAATTCTGAAGAACTTGACAAATTTTGGTTGTGTGCAATCACTTATCCAGCTGAGGAGGGAATAAGAACAGTTAAGTGCCATCATGTCTTCCATCATTATCAGGTGAATGATCAGTCTGTCTTTTAAAAGGGAATTTGTACATCAACTTTGTTTCATAGATCAGAGCAAGGAACCACAGGAGAACACCTCTATGGCAAACTGTTTTAGTTCTCAATGGGGAACCTATGAAAACATTGAGCAGATCCTATGTTAGTTTTAAGAATAAAAGTGCCATCACAAAATATCTGCATAATATGAAAATACACCATGATGACTCAATAATATTTTAAAGTTATGAGCTTTTGCTTACTTATATCAAGACTATTAAACTTTTGTCACATATTTACATATGGCTTCTAAAGACTTGTTGGCGGATGTGAAATCAAAACTAATTGATGGGAAATCATGATAAAAAGAGAATATAGATTCAGTGGCCACTCTCTCAGGAACAGAATGGAATACACTGTCTCTGCTGCTTTTGTCCATAAACTTCAAATTTTGACGTGTTGTGTGTTCAGAGATGCTCTTCTGCACACCTCTATTGCAACACATGGTTATTTGAGCTACTGCCACCCTCCTGTCAGCTTGAATCAGTCTGGCCTCTCTCATTAACAAGGTGCTTTTGTCCACAGAATTGCCACTCAAAAGATTTTTTTTGTTTGTTTTCTGCAAGATTCTCTGTAAATACCAGAGAATGTTGTGCATGAAAACCCCAGGAGACCAGCAGTTTCTGAGATACTCAAACCATCCTGACTAGCTCCAGCAATCACACTGTCAAAGTCACTTAGACCACATTTCTTCCCCGTTCTGATGTTTGATCAAAAAAACTACTGAACCTCTTGACCACGTCTGCATGCTTTTAGGCATCAAGTTGCTGCCACATGATTGGCTGATTAGATATTTGCATTAACGAGCACATGTACAGGTGTACCTTATAAATTAGGCACTGAGTGTATAATTGAATAACATATGAATGAAAAAACAACAAAGTAACACAAAAATGCTGAATAAACTCAACAGGTCAGACAGCATCAATGGAAGGAAATAGACAGTAGACATTTCAGCTCTGAAACATCAACTGTCCATTTCTCTCCAAAGATGTGCCTGACCTACTGAGATCACCCATCATTTTGTGTTTTGCTTCAGATTCCAGCACCAAATAATGAAGTAAGGTAGGCAAGCAGAAGAAAACACAAAATAAGATTTTTCCTTTCCATACACACAATGCAAACTGAAAACAGCTATTTGGATGAGTTACGCTGTAAGACACTACAGTATCTGACATGCATAGTAAACAGCAGTGAATCAGATCACTGCCAATGTTTAGATTATTTATTTAATATTGCCTAGGACACAAGACAAAGCCCCATTTTGCTTCATTTAGGGGAGATTGCCTTCAACTATTTCTAATGTCAAAGTCAAAGTAAATTTATTATCAAAGTACATATGTGTCACATACAACCCTGAGATTCATTTTCTTACGGGCATACTCAGTAAATCCAATAACCATACCAGAATCAATTAATGACCACACCAACAGGGTGGACGGCCAGTGTGCAAAGGACAACAAACTGCAAATACAAAAATGAAACCGAAAACATAATAATAATAATAATAATTAACAATAAATATCAAGAACATGAGATGAAGACACCTTGAAAGCAAATTCGTAGTTTATCGGAACAGTTCAGTGATAGGACAAGTGACGTTGAGTGAAGTTATCCCCTTTCATTCAAGAGCTTGATGGCTAAGGGGGTAATAATCATTCCTGAACCAGGCGGCATGAGTCCCAAGGCTCCTGTACTTTCTCCCTGATGGCAGCAGTGAGAAGAGAACATGACCTGGATGGTGGGGTCCCTGATGATGGATGCAGCTTTTCTGTGATAACTCTCTACGTAGATTGCTCAGTTATGGGGAGGTCTTTACCCATGATGGACTGATCTATTGCTACTACTTTTTAATAGGATTTTCCATTCAAGGGCATTGGTGTTTATGAACCAGGCTGTGATGCAGCCAGTCAATGTACTCTGAACATCTACAGAAGTTTGTCAAAGTTTTAGATGTCATGCTGAATCTCCGCAAACTTCTAAGGAAGTAGTGTTGCTGTTGCGCTTTCCTCATAATTGCACTTATGTGCTGGGCCCAGGACAGGTCCGCTGAAATAACACCACCTAGGAATTTGACGTTGTGGACTCTCTCACCTTTGATCCCCCAGTGAAGACTGGCTCATGGACCTCTGGTTTCCTCCTCCTGAAGCCAATAACCAGCTCCTTGGTCTTGCTGACATTGAGTGAGTGGATGTTTCTGTGGCACCACTCAGTCAGATTTTCAATCTCCCTCCTATATGCTGATTTGTCACCACCTTTGATTCGGCCTATGACAGTGGTGTCGTCAGCTTACATGCATATGGTGTTGAAGCTGTGCTTAGCCACACAGTCATAAGTGTAAAATAAGTGAAACAAGGGGCTAACCACACAGCCGTGTGATGCAACTGTGCTGATGGAGATTGTGGAGGGGCTGTTGTTGCCAATCCAAACTGACTGGGGTCTGCGTGTCAGAAAATCTAGTGTCCAATTGCACAAGGAGGTATTGAGGCCAAAGTCTTTATTGATTAATCCTAAAGGGATGACAGTATTGAATGCAAGCTGAAAATACATGCTGACGATAAAGATATATGCATCTTTGCTGCCCAGGTGTTCCAAGGTTGAGTGAAGAGCCAAAGAAATAGCCTATCTTAATCTACCAATGGAATACACTAACCTGGGATTTATTTCCTTGCAGGCATTTACAGGAAAATAAAGAAATACAATAGAATTCATGAAAATCTATGCATAAAGGCTGACAAACAATCAACCGGCAAAAGACAAATTGTGCGAAAAAGAATGTTTATCATGACAGAGAGATTTGTTCTCGCTGCCTCCTCACCCATCATTCCATTCTCCACACTTATTGTAAAACTTAATACAGTACATCTTTATAATCACACCTGCTTTCTAACCTTAGCACATCTCACAGTTTGAAAACCTATGATGTAGGGCACTGGGTTCTTGCATGCCCATCAAGCACAACATAAAGAGCATAATGTCTGCTCTGACAAAATAACATATCTAAGTACACAGCATTTGTTTCTGCATTTGTTTCACCTGGTCCCTCAACACCAGCTCCATAGCAAAGAAAGCCCAGCAGCGTCTCTACTTTCGGCGAAGGCTGAGAAAAGTCCATCTCCCACCTCCCATCCTCACCACATTCTACAGAGGTTGTATTGAGAGCATCCTGAGCAGCTGCATCATTGCCTGGTTCGGGAATTGCACCATCTCAGATCGCAAGACCCTGCAGCGGATAGTGAGGTCAGCCGAGTAGATCATCGGGGTCCTTCTTCCCGCCATTACAGACATTTACACCACACGCTGCATCCGTAAAGCAAACAGCATTGTGAAGGACCCCATACACTCCTCACACAAACTCTTCTCCCTCCTGCCATCTGGCAAAAGGCACCGAAGCATTCAGGCTCTCACGACCAGACTATGTAACAGTTTCTTCCCCCAACTCATCAGACTCCTCAATAACCCAGAGCCTAGATTGACACCAACCTGCTGCCCTCTACTGTGCCTATTGTCTTGTTTATTATTTATTATAATGCCTGCACTGTTTTGTACACTTCATGCAGGCCTGGGTAGGTCTGTAGCCTCGTCTAGTTTTGTGTTGTTTTACGTAGTTCAGTGTAGTTTTTGTATTGTTCATGTAGCACCATGGTCCTGAAAAACGTTGTCTCATTTTTACTGTGTACTGTACCAGCAGTTCTGGTTGAAATGACAATAAAAAGTGACCTGACTTGACTTGACTTGAAGTTTTTCCAAGGTGAAAGCACCAGCACTGAGCCAGGGTTGGCAATAGATATGTCTGCTCTCTGCCATATACTTAGTGGCCAATTTATTAGGCATACCTATACATCTGCTCATTAATGCAAATACCTAATCAGCCAATCATGTAGCAGCAACTCAGTGCATAAAAGTATGCTGATGTTTCAAGCATTTCAGTTGTTGTTCACGACAAACATCAGAATTGGGGAGAAATGTGATCTAAGAGATTTTGGCTATGGATTGATTCTTGGTGCCAGGCGGGGTGGTCTGAGTTTCTCAGAAACAGCTGATCCCCAGGGATTTTCACACACAAGCGTCTCTAGAGTATTTAGAGAATTGTGTGTGAAGCAAAAAAAAAAATCCATTCAGTGGCAGTTCTGTGGGTGAAAATGCCTTGTTAATGAGAGAGGTCAGAGGAGAATGGCCAGACTGGATCAGGCTGACAGGAAGGCAACAGTAATTCATATAACCACGTGTTATAACAGTGGTGTGCAGAAGAGCATCTCTGAATGTACTTTAAGTGGCTGGGCTACAGCAGCGGAAGACCATGATCATACACTCAGTGGCCACCATAATAGGTACAGGGGGTACCTAATATCGTGGCCACTGAGTTTAGATGCTGGTACATTGATTCTGCCCTTCGACAATTTAGCAGCAGCACATGGTGTTTTACAGAATGCCAGTAATCTCTCTCCCATCCCTTGACACTCCACCCCCTTTGATTTCAACATACGTTAGTTATCCATTTAATTAATCAACATTAAATATTAAAGAAGAGAAAATAGATTAAAGTATTTTGACCTCAGAATAGTGTTGCCATCCCCCCAACCAAGAAATTACCCAATTGAAAATAAAGCTTTTCCAGGTAAACAGCAGTAACAACCTAATTAACCATGAGGAACCTACAAAACACTGGAGAACCTCAGTAGATCAGACATCACGTACACAAAGAAATTGACAGAGAAATTTTTATCAAGACCCTTTTTTTTAAAAAACAAAGAGAAAACACACACATCAAATGAAGAAGTTCTTCAAAGAGCCCAAGCAGTTTGATCACTCATAACAACAATAAGAGAAAGACAACTCAGATTCCAAGGACACATCATACGGAAATATGAACTAGAAAAACAGATACTCTCTGGAAAGATTGAGGGGAGCAAACCTAGAGGAAGACCTCAGCTTATGTACATCAAAAGCATAGCCAGGTGGCTACACATCGAGGAAATGGAAGTCATCCAAAAAACGAAGGATAGATCTATATGGAAAATCATGGTCACCAAAGTCTGCATTGGATATGGTACCTAGACAGACAGAGAGTGATAAGTGTGTGGAATGCACATCCAGGGCTGGTGGTAGAGGCAGATACATTAGGAACATAAAGAGACTCTTAGACAGGCACATAGATGAGAAAAAAACAGAAGGCTATATGGGAGGGAAGGGCGAGATGGATCTTAGAGTGTGTAAAAGGTCGGCACAACATTGTGGGCTGAAGAGCCTGTACTGTAATGCTGTATGTTCACCTACACTGAAAAATAGAGTGGAGATAGGCAACTGGCCAGCTTTGCCCTCTTCTGGTCTTGGTGAAGGCTCTTGACCCAAAATGCCAACTGCTCATTTCCCTTCTGCAGGCTCTCGTGTCTCCAGGTTAAACATGAAATCATCTCTCCCTAAACATGATTGGCTACATTGGGCGTGAAGTGCTGATCTCACTTCCCACTCCGGAGAACTGGAGATGAGGAGTAACCCTGGTGAGTTCTCCTTTTCCAGTGACCACTGACAAGCTTTTTCGCAGGATTCGTTGTTGTCGATCACTCAACAGAGTAAAGGCTACCTATCACAACAATAGATTGGGTTCTCTGCTAAACAAGTTACTAAATTATCCTCTCTACCCCTTCATTTCAAGTTATTCCACTGCCCACTGATCTAACTCAGTTCAAGCACTAAAGATTCCAAACTTACTAAACCATTCTTCTCCTCCAGACTTGAGAATGTCTAATCCTCCCACACACCCCAGGATCACAACAGAATTCCTTCTCATGTACCCCGGTGGAACTCAAGGCTCTTGATTCTCACTCTGACCACAAACCACATATATTCACCCACTTCCCTTCTGTATCCCCCACCCACCATCAGCCATCTAGCAGGATCCCACCCACAGTTGTCTCTCTCCAGTGCACATCCGAACCACTGGCCCCGATTACCTTTCCCCCTCCCCAACTCCACACCTCCAACCACGTCCCAGGTCCTCACTGCAACACACACAAAATGCTGGAGGAACTCAGCAGGCCAGGCAGCACCTATGCACAGTCGATGTTTCGGCCCGAAACGTCAACTGAACTTTTCCATAGATGCTGCCTGGCCTGCCGAGTTCCTCCAGCGTCTTGTGTGTGTTGCTCGGATTTCCAGCATCTGCAGATTTTCTCTTGCCACGTCTTCACTGGCTTGGTGTCACTGCCATCCTACCCAACGCAGACCCAACCTAGGCCTCACAGTTTCCAAAGACATTTAAATTCAGATAGGTAACCCGAAAGGAGATGGAAGGTACTCCTTCTCTCCGCTAGCCTGCAGATCACCCTTGGGCAAGATGTAGCATCTGCTCAGCCCACTGATCAGGGTCATGTGAAGCCATGAGCGCTGGAGGTCGATGGTTATATGAGCAGCTGGTGCATGTCACAAGTCCTGGTATGTGACCACTGACACCAAGCAGTCTCTGAGGAGTATTGATAATGGCTGGGATCACCTGTCTTGCAAAGACATGGCCCAGGAGAAGGCAATAGTAAACCACTTCTGCAGAAAAATTTGCTAAGGACAACCGTGGTCAGGGATAGAGAAAAGAATGAGAACAAGAGCATGAAACAAGCATTAAAGACTATGATTGCCCACATTGTACAACAAGGCACATAACGGTGATGATAAGGAACCTGAAATTAAATGCCAGCGGCAGCACTGATTACCACTCTGCACAAGACCACTCAGCCCAGACTATCACTAATAACAGCCTCTTCTCCACTGACCACAGCTACACTTCCAAATGCTTCATGAAAACAGCCAGTGTAAAAGACCCATTCCACCCTGGGCCGTCTTCCTTCTCCCCATTTCCAACAGGCGAAAAATACAACAGATTAGGAATACATGCGTCAGGCTCTATCCTTGTGTTATAAGACACTTGGTGGATATCTTGCAGAATAAAGATCATCAGTCCATCATGGGTAAAGCCCTCCCACCACTGAGCACATCTACATGGAGCACTACCGCAGGAAAGAACCATCCATCATCAGGGCCCCCAACCACCCAGGTCATTCCTTATCAGGATGAAGGCGCAGGAGCCTCAGGACTCACCACCAAGTTCAGGAACAGCTACTATCCCTCAGCCATCAGGCTCTTCAACAAGAGGAGATAACTTCACTTGCCCCATCACCGAATTCTTCCCACAAACTATGGACTCAAGTTCAAGACTTTTCATCTCATGTTCTCTATATTTATCACTTATTTATTTATTATTTTATTATTTATTTCTCTGTTTTTGTATTTGCATAGTATGTGTCTTTTGCACATTGTTTGTCTGCCTTGTTGGTGCTGTCTTTCATTGATTCTGTTCTGGTTATTGGATTTCCTAAGTATTCTTACGTGAAAATGAATCCTAGGACTGATTCTGAGATACACCCTGCGGATGCGCTGGGACACATCATCAGTGATGTAACCTGGGGTCGTCCGGTGTTTTGGGTCTTTCAACATCAGACACCCTCGCCCAGGCGACCCAGCCGGGATTGATCAGACCCCAGCTTGTGTCTCAGCAGCGTTAGCCCACGGATCACCCCTCCTGATCCATCGCCATCTGGAGGCTCTCTCAGCGGCCTCTGTGGTGGTCCTGATCGCTTTCCTCTTGCCAGCCCCAGTGATGCCAAGTAGGGTGTAGACTCTGCAGAGTGGGCTGCTGGCAAAACCCCTGCACCCGACTCCGATGGGCTCACAGCGAGCCCTCCAGCCTTGCCTCCAGCGCTGCTCCACCAGCTCCTGGTACTTGGCCCACTTCCGCTCATTTGCCTCCTCAATGCAGTCCTCCCAGGGAACTGTCAACTCGATGAGGACAACCTGCTTCCAGGACTCTGAAGAAAGGACCACATCCGGCCTCAGTGAAGTTGTTGCTATTTGGTCAGGAAACTTCAGCTGCCTCTCTAGGTCAGCTTGAAGCAGCCAGTCTGCTGCGGTGCTAAGCAGGCCCGATGATGATGATGATGGTCTGGGCTGACGTAGGGGCTGTGCTCCGGCTCTGACAAAGGAGATGTTCTTCCTCTGACCACTCTGTTTGCTGGTGGTCATGGCCATCGCAATGCTCTCTGCCACTGCCTTCAGCAGCTGGTCATGACACCATCGGTAGCGACCTTCCCCCAAGGCTTTAGGGCAACTGCTAAGGATGTGCTCCAGTGATCCTCTTCCTGGACAGAGAGGACATGCTGGTGTATCGCTCTTGCCCCAGACATGGAGGTTTGCAGGGCTTGGCAAGACATCATAGACAGCCTGGATCATCAATTTAATGCGCTGGGGTTCTGCCTGCCAGATGTCAGACCAGGAGATTTTCCGCTGCAGTGCACCTTCCCACCTTGTCCATGCTCCCTGCTGCCGCATGCCCACCATCCTGCTATTCCTCCCCTCTTCAACGCCCGCCCGCACTTCCTCCAGGACTAGTTGGCGTCTGTCCTTGCCTTTGCCTTGTCATAGCAAGGTTGTGAAATGGAGTCCAGCCTCGCTCGCCCAGTTGACACTGTCCCCACCTGCCCTTCCTGTGCCTTCCACTTCCTGCCAGTCTGTACCTGGATGCCTGCTGCTGCCATTTTAGGGTCCTTGGAATCCCTGTACTGCAGTACCTCTCTTGTGTGGGAAACCCTGAACTCCTCTTCCAGGCTGCTGAAGGGAAGTCGCAGCTTATTGTACCTTCCATACAGTGCTGCCCTGCTCAGACTATGAGGTAGGCCCAACCACCTTTGAAGGTAGTTACTGACCTTCCTCTCCAGCAACTCCACAGTTGTCACAGGCACCTCATTTACCAGTAGCGGCCACAGGATTCGGGGTAGGATGCCATGCTGGTAAATCCAGGCTTTGAACCTTCCAGGCAAGCCTGACTTGTCCACCGTCGTGAGCCAGCTGTCAAGCTCCTTGGAAGTTGATCGGACGGCTGCTGCATTTCTGAGGCTACAGTCGAAGACCTTCCCCAAGCTCCTGACTGGCTTTTCAGTGAAATATGGAACTGTAGTGCCATCCAAGCTAAAACAAAACTTGTTCACCACTTTGCCCTTCTTCAACACCATGGACCTGGATTTAGCTGGTCTGAATCTCATCCTTGTCCATGCGATGAGCTTTTCCAGCCCCTGGAGGATCCACCTGCTGCCAGGGACTGATGTTGCCGTGACAATGAGGTCATCCATGAAGGCTCTTATCGGGGGCTGCCGAACACCAGATTTGGTCAGCGGGCTGTTACGCTCTGCCTCAGCTGCCTTGACCATCATATTCAAAGAGAACAATGGAGATTGTGCACCCAGTTATAATCCCCTTCTCCAGCCTATGCCAGCCTGATGTCATAGCTCCAGAAGTGACTCTCAGTCTGAAGTTCCCATAGTAGTTCATGATGAGGTCCTTGATCTTTCTGGGACGTGGTGTTGGTCCAGTGTAAACTCCACCAGTTTGTGGGTTATTGACCCATACGCATTGGCGGGATTGAGCCAAAGCACAACCAGGCCTCCCTTCCCCATGTGCGTCTCCCTGATCAGCTGGGTGACTACTCCAGTGTGTTCCAGGTACCCAGGCGCTCCGGAAATTCCACCCTTCTGCACTGAAGTGCCGATATAAGCGTTCTTGAGGAGAAAGTCTGTCATCCGGCGGGACAAGACACTAAAGAAGATTTTCCCTTTCACACTAAGCTGTATATGGTGATGTATATGTACTTTGATAATAAATTTACTTTGAACTTTCACTATGGATCTCACAGTCTACCTTGCCATAGCCCCTGCACCTTCCTGCACAACACTTTCCCTGTAAGACCATATTATGCACTTCGTAATTGTTTTTCATTTTGGACTACCCCAATATACTTAGGTATGGAATAATCTGTTTGGATAACGTGCAAACAAAGATTTTCATCTTGATGCATGTGACAATTATAAATCAATTACCACTAGTGTTTTTACAGAATCCTACGGGGAAGTCTACTGACTTCTGCCAACATCTGACATATGCGTGCTTGACTCTTATCCTGCAGCTGAATTCGCTGAACCCAACCGTTGCCTCAGCTGTAATAAAACCAATCTGTCAAACATATGAAGGATAATATCATACTGACAATAACACATGACAATGGCAAACCCAGCCAACTTATCCCTGCAAAAACACTTCCCACAATCAGCTGGGGCCTACGTTAAGAAATCCGCTGCACAGGCTATTGGAATCTAGTGATAATCCCAGAAACACACCTTCCAGCCTAGGGTTGTACAGCCGCTAGCCTCCCCAGCATCAAGGACATCCTGAAAGGTGATGCCTCAAAAAGACAGCATCCATCCTTAAGGATCCCCATCACCTCGGACATGCTGTCTTCTCACTGCTACCATCAAGTCGGAGGTACAGGAGCTTAACTAGATACACTCAATGTTTTAGAAATGATTTCTATCCCTCTGCCATCAGATTTCTAAATGGTCCACTACCTCACTATTTTTGCTACCTTTCTGCAATACTTGTTTATCTTTTCAAATACACGTATTTCTTATTGTAACATATCGTATATTTTATGCATTACATTGTAACGCTGCCACAACACAACAAATTTCAAGACATATATCAGTTTTAATAAACCTGATTCTGACTCTAACAATATCTGGTGAAAGTTCATTGTATTGATTCAAAATATCAATACTCTCCCTCCACAGATGCTGCCTAACCTGGGGAATATTTGCAGTAGTTTCTGTTTTTATCTTAAAGTGGACAAGGACTACATAGAAAGAAAACAAGCCTGTAAGGAAAACCTGCCTGCACTCATCCTCACCAAGTTAACTTGCATCTGTACACAGCAGCATGGGTGTGAAGTGACCTCCAGCCAGCCTACAGAAAATGATCTATTTTCAAATTGTGGACACAATTTGTTGTATTTGTGCAGTACCACCATATTGACCTGTGTTATTTTAAGAGTGAGAAAACAATTCCATTGATGGATATAAAATAGAAAATCAAATTTCCTTGCAGAATATAATCTAAAGAACAGCAAACATTTACTGCTATTGTTCATTTGATCTAATAAAATGGACTGTATGATAAAAAGTTCGCTGTGTGTTTCAAGGCACTAACAGATCATAGGTGTATATTGTCATAAAATGCATGATGTCTTGAAATAGGTTTCAATGCTGAATGACCTCCTATTGCTTTGTAGAGAATAGATATTTTTTATATAGAAAGTGATAAAAACAATTGTGATCTCTCCTGATTTAGTAAATACAGGTCTCTCTTAAGTTATGGCATTGTTCTGTTCTCGTGAACTGTTCAAAACCAGAGGCAGCTGGCAAAATCCATCTGGCCAGTTTCCCCAAAAGCCCTTCTTTTGTCCAGACTATACGTAACTGGGGAGTTCACATGCGGGAAGTCGCTGTATGCTGATAGCAACCTCATACACAGGCAGCTTCGCCACTAAACTACAGTCTGTGCAAAAAAATTCCCCCTCAAATCTCCTTTAAACTTCTTCCCTCTAACTGAAAACTCATGCCCTCAAGTTGAGACTCCAACATCCACTCTGATGGCCTACCCTGTCTGCTCTTTCATAAACTTATGAACCTCTATAAGGTCACCTCTCAATCTCCCACATTCCAGTGAGAAGAATCAAAGCCTTTCAAGGGTCTCTTTTAAACTCCAAGCACCGACCTGGTGAATCTTTTCTCCACTTTCGAATTGAATTGAATTGAATTGACTTTATTTCGTACATCCTTCACATACATGAGTAAAAATCTTTACGTTATGTCTCTATCTGAATGTGCAATGTGCAATCATAGTAATTTATAATAACGTATAATACATAGAACAGTCAATGTAATATAGAGTACACCCAAGTCAGTGTGAGTTCATCAGTCTGATGGCCTGGTGTAAGAAGCTGTCCCGGAGCCGGTTGTTCCTGGCTTTTATGCTGCGGTATTGCTTCCCGGATGGTAGCAGCTGGAATAGATTGCTACCACACGCTTCCTGGAGTGTGGCAAATGGAACAGTATTCAATGGTCCAACAGCTACCTCACCAATGTGTTAATGATAGCTACAACAAGCCTTCCCAATACTCAGACTCAGTGCCTTAGCCTGTGAAGACAAGAAGATGGTACAACAGTGTAGAGGAGCGCAGCAGTTAGCTGTACAAACTAAATGATCGAGTAGTTTGAACCATGAAAAACCTTACAGAAAAAAGCAGCTTGCAACAATAGTATAAAATGATAAGAAACATTGATAAAGTGGACAGCCAGCACCAGGGTGGAAAACGCTAAAACAAGAGGCAAAACTTTAAGATGATTGTAGGAATGTTTGGGGGGAGGCGGTGCTGTCAGAAGCAGCTTTTTATTAAATACACACAGGGTGTGTGAAATGTGTTGCCAAAATGGTGGTAGAAGGAGATACATCAGAGACGTTGAAAAGACTCGTAGATAGGCACATAATTGAAAGAAAAATGAAGGATATGCAGGAGGTGAGCAATAGATTGATCTTGGAATAGGGTAAAATTTGGCACAACATCATTGGCTGAAGGGCCTGTATGATGCTGTTCTACATTCTGTGTTCTAAGCCAGCTTCTTCCTCATACCCATGCATACCTGATCACTAATCGAACAAGTAGCATCCACCAGCTTGTTGAACATTGTGGAATGCTACTGCTCAAGTTGCATGGTTTGAAAACCTGGATCAAACGTCAGAGATTTCATGGAATTTAAAGATAAAGAGGGAAGGGCTAGATTAATCTTGGCCGTAGGATAAAAGGTCGGCACATCATTGTGGTCTGAAGGGCCTGTACTGTGCTGTTCTGTTATAACAGACTCTCTAAAAGACCAAGTCCTGAGCATCTACTCAAGACAAGAACTTTTACAAAAGTGAATATCCTGGGCTACATGTGTGCACCAAAAACCAGGACCAACGTATAGAGCTAACGACAAAGCCAGAAGGTATGGGTGGATGAACAAGAGAAGAGTTGAGTCTCCAAAGCCTATCAAGGGAACTGATGGTGCATCTACAGCAGTTGTCAATGAGAATAAACAGTGGGAGATTTCGACAACCATAGTTGCTGCTGGTGGCAGCTGCAACTGCAGTCAGAAAAGTCAATCTAGTCAGTCAGTTTGAGAAAGTACGTATTTTCGACATAGACCAGCAATCTGAGGAGTGTTCACCTGTGACTATGTGAGAGGGAGGTGCTAGATTGACCTTAGAGAAGGATAAAAGATTCTCACAATATCATGAGCTGAAACATCGGTACCATGCTGTACTATTCTAGGCTATATGTTCTATAGTTCAAAGTAAATTTATTGGCAAAGTACATATAGGTCACTATATACAACCCTGAGATTCATTTTCTTGTGGGCATACTCAATAAATCCATAATAGAATAATAACCATAATAGTATCAATGAAAGACCACGCCAACTTGGGTGATCAACCAGTGTGCAAAAGATAAACTGTGCAAATACAAAAAGAAAAAATAATAATAAAAAATAAATAAGCAATAAATATCGAGAACAGGAGAAGAAGAGTCTCTAACATTGAGTTTATAGTTTGTGGAAACACTTCAATGATGACATAAGGTTATCCCCTTGGGTTCAAGAGCCTGATGATTGAGGGGTAATAGCTCCTAATATGCACTGATGGCATTTGTCTTCTCTTGTTCTGAAATGCAAGTCAGTGATATAAAATCTACACTATTCTATTTGTGCTTTTGAATCTGTACCTATTTAGAACTTGCCAGCTTTGAGAACAGAATACATTTTATTTATGGGCATCAAAGTAAACAACACAATTGAAGATTTGCAGATGAAATTTGATCCCTGCTACATGATCTCAGAAAGAGTCTACTATTCTGTCCAGAAATGTCTCTCAGCTTCACATTTGGAAAGTCGGATTTTTCAACTAAAGAAATGCGTTGTGTATGACTCAAAGCCTGGAAGGATGCAGTACAATTTCACTGCGTCTTAGAGGTACACTCAATGCCCATTTTATTAGCTACAGGAGTGGAACCTGTTGTGGTCTTCTGCTGTTGTAGCATATTCACTTCAAGGTTCAATGTGTTCTGCACTCAGAGATGCTCTTCTGCATACTATTGTTGTAATATGTGGTTATTTGAGTTACTGTCACCTGTCTGTCAGCTTGAGCCAATCTGGCCTTTCTCCTCTGATCTCTCTCATCAACAAGGTGTTTGCACCCACAGAACTGCCACTCAAATAGATGGTACTTCTGTTTCTCACACCATTCTCTACGAAGTCAAGAGTCCGTTGTGCATGAAAATCCCAGGAGATTAGCAGTTTCTGAGATACTCAAACCACCCTGTCTGGCACCAACAAACATTCCATGGTCAAAGTCACTTAGATCACATTACTTCCCCATTCTGGTGTTCGGTCTGAGTAACAATTGAACCGCTTGCCTAAGTCTGCCTGCTTTTATGCATTGAGTTGCTGCTACATGATTGGCTGATTAGATGTTTGCATTAATCGGCAGGTGCACAGGTGGAAAGAATAAAGTAACAAGTGAGTGTATATATTAATGATTTTACATGTGGAAATCTAAATAATTGTTAAATAAGACAATTAACTTAGAGGGTAATAATAGAGAAATTAAATAGTGGTGGTGATAAAAACAAGAAACAGACACCAATTATAAATAAACAATGCGTTAACTCGAAATGTTTAGGATATACCATGCTGGTCCCAGTAACAGAATGCAAACTTGCTTCTGATATCTAGCTGGGACATCTACCAGATGAACCTGCAGCAAGTTCAAGAAATTGCAAATGAATTCATTTGAAAGCAGAATAGCCAATCGCAGAGGAGTGAGAAATAGACATTTAAGTTTATTTTAATTAATCAAGTTTACAAGAGTATTATTAATAGTATTAGTTCTATTAAAATATTTTTTAAATGATATTGATATTTTAATTTACAACTATACTTTAATTGTTTTTTTGAATGTGAATGACTTAGAGCCAATCTCATAAACACCAGAGATTCTGCAGATGTAGGAGATCTAGAATAACACATAGAAAATGCTGAAGGACCTGAGCAGATCCGGAGAGTAATAAAAAGCCAATGTTTTGGGCCAAGAAACTTCATCAGTTCCTGATGAAACATCTCAGCCCAAACCACTGGCTCTTTATTCTTCTCCATCGATGCTATCTGACCAAATCAGAGTCAAGTCCTTGACTGATACAACAGTTAACAAAGCTGTGATAATGGATTAGTGGACTGCGATCTCTCTTCCAGCTGTTTTGTAGGAGGGATTTGTTCTAACCTGCCGACTTGACAACATTATATTATGCAATCCTCAGCCATTGTGCTAAGACCTCAAAGTGGATGTGGCACATTTTGAAACATCTCAAGGTCACGAAGGAGATTATATAAAATGCAAAGTGTATCACTTCGTTTCTGTCGGACATCACCAACTCGGTGGGATGAAAACAATTTGGCATCAAAATCAGAAGCAGGTTTATTATCACCGGCATGTGATGTGAAATTTGCTACCTTAGCAGCACCAGTTTAATGCAATACATAATCCAGCAGAGAGAAAAAAAAGAAAATAATAATAATAATAATATTGAGCTGACAAAATGTACAAGCTTCTGCAGCTTCTTCCGGTCCTGTGCAGTAGCCCCTCCATACCAGATAGTGATGCATCCCTTTTACCAATATTTCCTTTTTTTTAATATAGTAAATTCAAAGTCTCAATCTGCCTTAGTGGCATTTGAACTTTCTACCTTCGAGTTGCTAAGTTCAGTAATAATTTATCACATTCAGGCAATCTAAACTTCATCATATCCAGAAAAGAGGGGCAGATGATAGCATATTGGTTAGTGTAGTGCTATTACAGAGTCTGCGTCTGTAAAGAGCTTGTATGTTCTCTACATGGACTTCTTCCATTTTCCTCTTACATCCCGAAGACGTACAGGTTAAAAGGTTCATTAGTCACCAGTGCAGTTGGGTGGTGTGGTCTCTTGGGGCCAGAATGACCCATTACCATGCGGAATATCAAAATAAATAAATAAATAAATAAACACTAGTGCGACACACACAAACTGCTGGAGGACCTCTGCAGGTCAGGCAGCATCTATGGAGAGGAATAAACAGTCAATATATTGGGCCAAGACACTTCATCAGAACTGGAAAGAATGGGGCAAAAAGCCATAATAAGCAGGTGGGAAGGAGGGGGAACTATTGCATATTTAATATTTCAATCATACTTGTGTAAGCTTATGTATTTAACACATATCTATATTGGTTGATTAAGCATTCTTGTTCATTTAAATAACAAATTGCAACTCATATGTAAAAATACATTGAATGCAAATGCCATCACACCACCACATGACATATGCATGCCTTGCTTAAAGTAAACTCAAAGTGCACCCAGGTTTTCAGACTCCCATGCCTTTCTTTGAATTACTTTAACATTTTGAAGTTACAAAACTTAACAGGAAGGAGTAAAAGCTGGCAGGTGGTAGTTGAGAACAGGTGAAAGGAAAAATTGTAAAGTCGGGGAGTGGGGAATGAAGTGAGAAGCTGGGAGGTGATAGGTGGAAAAGGAAAAGGGGCTGAGGAGGGTATGTGATAGGAGAGGAGAGTGGATTATGGGAGAAGGGGAAGGAAGTGGGGCACCAGAGGGAGGTGATGGGTGGGAGAGAGGAAGAAGTAGGAGGGGAGCGAGAATAGGGAATGGAAGAAGAAAGAAAGGGGAGGGGAAGAAGTTATATTTCTGTGCTTCTCCTTACCAGAATAATTTATCACATTGAAACATACAACTCTTCCCACCCTCTCCCACTAAACGGAGATCAAGATCTCCAGCAGAATTACTGTATCGGGCTTCATGTCAGATTTTCTAGATCTGCTTAAACACGTAGTTTTACTGATGAGCTGCTAACTTGCATGATATCACTTTCACCCAGTACTTGACAAGGCAAGCCATACAAGACACCTTTCAAAAAGCTCTTCTCTTCACAAGGAAACAAATCATGCAAGAATTGAGATTTGTCAGATTTTTGAAAGGTGCATTTTTAATGTTAAGAGCAGAGCATGTGCACGCTTGTCCCTAACTTCAACCAAGTGCACAAGCTCAACTGAAAACAGTAACTCTGTACTTGACATTCATCAGTGGTGGTGGGTGAATGATCAGATATGTAGCTCTTAAATAGTTATTTTATACATCTAAGACATTTGAAAAATATGCAAAGTATACAAAATTTGGGAACCTCTTTCTTATGTGAAATATGGCAAAGTTAGTACTGAATAACTTAGAAGCATACTTAGAAAACACACATCACCAGGCTCAAGGACTGCTTCTGTCCAATTTTTTAACAAAATAAACTTTAATCATATGAAAAAAAAACCTTTACAAGAATAAACCATAAACTACCTTTTCATTCTTCTATTCATAGACAAAGCATTACGTAGGGTTCAATTACATTTTTAAAACCAATCGCACTGTTACCACCCATGTGGCCCTCAGGGGTGGTATATTGCTGCAATAATTACGGGCTTCCAGGACCCAACCTGGTCGCTCACTCTCCAGTAATGGAAGAACCCTATACTTCTGCCTAATTATTACAGGTCTACTGAACCAAGAATGTTGCTGAGTCTGGAGGACCTGAGTGAAAAGGAACGATTAAATAAATTAGGATTGTATTTCATACAACATAGAAGATTGAGAGGAGATTTGATACAGGTACACAAAATTATGAGGGGTATAGATAGGATTAATGCAAGCAGGCTTTTTCCACCGAGGTTGGTAGGGACCACAATCAGGGGTCAAAGGTTATGGGTGAAAGGTGAAAAGTTTAAGGGGAACATGAGGGGAGACTTCTTCACTCAGAGGGTCGTGGGAGTGTGGAATGAACTGCCAGCACAAATGATGCATACAAGCTTGATTTCAATGTTTAAGAGAAGTTTGGATAGATACATGGATTGTAGGGGTATGGAAGACTATGGTCCTGGTGCAGATCAATGGGAATTGGCAATTTAAATGCTTTTGGCATGGACCAGCTGGTCTGAAGGGCCTGTATCTATGCTGTACTTCTCTAAAACTCTATGACTAATCTTTTTTACAATAAAGGTGAACTCTTGACATCATAATCTATCTCATCTTGATTCTTGCACCTTATTATGTACCTGCACTGCATGTTCTCTGTGAATGTAACTCAACATTCTGCATTCCACTGTTGTTTTCCCTTTGTGTTCCCTCACAGTACTTGTATTATGAAATCATTCACTTGGATATTATGCAGAACAAAGATTTACGCTTAGAACATGTGACAATAATAAACCAATTACCAATTACTTAACGTTCTGCAGGGAAAATCATGACATTGAAAACAATCTATATTTCTCAAGTACATAATTTAATTATTCTAAAAATGTGGGTCATGCATTAACCATGAAAATATTCTGCATAGCTTGCAAAATAATATTATTTTAAATTTGACATTCAATACATGACTTTTGGTACTTTGTACAAACTATCAATAACTTTTGCAATTTCATCTTTCCAATGAATTAATATTAAAATGTTGCAAAGAAAACCACAGATGCTGAAAGTGAAAACAGGGAAACTTGAATGCTTAAAAATCCTATACATGGCCAAATATCAGAATCAGAATCAGGTTTAATATCATTGTCATATATCAGGAAATTCATTAACTTTGTAACAGCAGTATAATGAAATACATGATAAATAAATATAGAGGAAAAAATACTGAATTATAGTTAGTATATATCAGTCTATTAAATAGTTATGTGTAAAATAAGTAGTGTAAAAAAAAAACAGAAATAAAAAAGTACGGAGGTAGTGTTAATGGGTTCAATGTCCATTTAGGAATCAGATGGCAGTGGAGAAGAAGCTGTTCCTGAATTGCTGTGTGTGCCTTCAGGAACAGCTCCTTCTCGATGGGAAGAATGAGAAGAGGGCATAACCTGGGTTGTGGGGGTCCTTAATGATTGATACCAATCCTTGAAGATATCTTGGATATGACAGAGGCCAGTTCCCATGATGGAGCTGAATAATTGTACAAGTTTCTGCAACTTACTTCGACCTTGTGGGGTAGTCCCCCCCCCCCCCATACCAAACAGTGATGGAACCAGTCAGAATGCCTTCTATGGTACATTAATAGAAGTTTTCAAACATTTTAGTTGACAAACAAAATCTCCTCAAATTCCGAATGAAATACAGCCACTGTCTTGCCTTCTTTAACACATCATCAATATGTTGCGTCCAGGTTAGGTCCTCAGAGATATCGACACCCAGGAACTTGAAACTGCCACTTACAATAAGAATGCAAGGCCAAAAATAAGCCTTGCTATAACATCATAGTATCTAGCCCTCTTCCCTGCCTATAACAATATAAATTCAAAACTCTCTTTTAGCTGTGACTGTACTTACAAAAGCTGCTAGTCAGAATCAGATTTATTATCATTGACCTATGTTGCAAAATTCAGTGTATTGTGGCAGCAGTACAGTACAAGACATATAAAAATAAGTTACAATTAGAAATATATTTAAAAAAATAGGAAAATATACAAAGGAAAGGGAAACATTCTCAGCCAAGTGTGCCACATGAAAGGTAAATATGAGGAACAATAACTGGACTTCCTGTCAAAAAGTGTACTCTTTGGCAAACTTAGAATCAAGTTCATCATGATTGTGGACTTCAGAAAGGGTAAGATGAGGAATACACACCAGTCTTCATTGAGGAAACAGAAATGGAAAGAATGAGCAATTTCAAGTTCCAGGATGTCACTCTGAGGATCTATGCTGGGCCCAAAATATCAATGCAACTACAAAGGATGCAAAAGAGCAGCTATATTTCATTAGGAGTTTGAGATCTGGTATGTCAGCAAAGACATTTGCAAATTTTTACGGATGTACCATGGAGAGCATTCTAACTGGATGCATCTAATCGGATACTATGGGGTGGTGTTGGCACAGGATTGAAGGAAGTTGCAGAGAGTTGTGAACTTAATCAGCTCCATCATGGACACTGGCCTCCACAGTATTCAGGACCTCTTCAATGCACAATGGCTCAAAAGGAAGCATTCATCATTAAGGACCGCCAGCACCCAGGACTAGCCCTATTCTCATTGCTACCATCATGAAGGAGGTACAGAAGCCCGAAGGCACACACTCAACGATTCAGGAATGATTCACCTTCTTCCCCTCTGCCATCTGATTTCTGAATGGACATTGAACCCATGAACTCTATCTCTCTACTTTTTAAAATTTTTATTTTTGCACTACTCATTTAACTATTAAACACACACATATATATATGTTCTATTGTTGTTTTGCAGTTGAACAGTGCAATACATAAAAGGTACTTGAGATTACAAAAATAATTATTAAAAATTTTGCAAATAAAGTGCAAATTACTGAAGTAGTGTCCTTGGGTTCATGGACCATTCAGACATCTGATAGCAGTGGGAAATCACTGAGTGTGCATCTTCAAGCTCCTGTACCTCATCTCCTATGGTAGTAATGAGAAGAGGTCATGTCATAGGTGGTGGGTGTCCTTAACATTGGATTCAGCCTTTATGAGACATCGCCTTTCGAAGATGTCCTCAATGATGGAGAGCTGATGAATGAGTGAAATAGCAGGAATAAAACAAGCAACTCAGTGGAGTTAAAGCATAAATCATGATTACACGGATAAAATTTTAAAAAGGTACTCTAAGTGAGTATGTGCAATATCAGCCACAATGTAGATGAAGTAACCGTGCAAATAAAAGTGAACAGTTAGGATCAAACGACCAATGTGAAATGCAGCTTCAAGGTGCTCAAAGCTGGGAGCTGAATGATCAAGGACATTTGCCATTTAGAAAAACTAAAAAATGGAAGTGAAAACCCCTAATCATTACAGTACAGCAGCACTTTGATCACTTTGCACTAAAAAAGATATTTTTGTTCTAATTAAGATCTTTATTGCAATAATTGGATATAATTTATATTTAGTTTATGTTTTTATTGTGATTGCTGCTTATATGTCGCCATGTACCTGTGATGCTGCTACAAGTAACTTCTTCATTATTCTTGTGCAGACACAGAGTCATAGAGAAGTACAGTACAGAAGCAGGCCCTTCAGCCCATCTAGTCCATGCCAAACTATTTAAAATGCCTACTCCGGGACCATGGCCCTCCATACCCCTCACATATCCAAACTTTGCTTACAGTTTGAAATCGATTTCACATGCACCACTTGTGCTGGCAGCTCATTCCACACCCTCACGACTGTCTGAGTACAGGAGTTCCCCCCCACCCCCCCACCGCCTTCCTCCATGTTCCTCTTAAACATGAAACAACCTACCTTTCACCATCAACCCACGTCCTCTGGTTGTAGTCCCACCCAACCTCAGTGGAAAAAGCCTGAATGCATTAACCCTATCATGTGTTTGTGCAAATGGCAATAAAGCCGACTTTGACTTTTGACCTTGGAAGCAGGGTTAGGATGAGAATGCAGAAGTAGAAATGATTTCCTCTCAACAAGTCACGGTGTAGAATTAAAATCTCTGGCTAGAGGTGAGAGCCAGCAAAGGGACAGAAATCAATGGTAGGAATTATTCATAAGCTCCAAAATACACTTAAACACAAGAGTTTCTGCAGATGCTGAAAATCTAGAGTAACACACACAAAATGCTGAAGGAACTCAGCAGGTCAGGCAGCACCTATGGACATAGATAAACAGTCAATGCTTCAGGCTGAGACTCTTCTTCAGGACTGGAAAGGAAAGGGGGAAGATGCCAGAATACAAAAAGGTGGAGGAAGAGGAAGGAGAACAAGCTGGAAGGTGATAGGTGAAGCCAGGTGGGAAGGAGAGAGGGGGTGAATTGAAAAACTGTGATGTGATTTGGTGGAAAAAGCAAAAGGCTGAAGGTGAAGGAATCTGAGGAGAGAGGACCACAAGAGAAAGGGAGAAACGTGTAATACTGCGCACGGCATAAATCAGGAACTTAAAAATTGCATATAATGGGATAATGCACCACACGTGGTGAACTTTAATCCATACAGGACTGGGAGCATATTAGAACTCAGCAAAACAACCAAGAACTTCATAAAGAAAAGCAACAATAAATATGAAAAGAAACTGGAAGCAAATCAATAAAAACAGTTGGAACCCCAAAGGGTATGTAAAATCAAGAAAAGTAACAATGGCAAATATTAGTTCCTTGTAGACAAGCACAAAAGATTTTATAATGGGAAATAAATATTTCAAGATCAAGATTCAAGCTTATTTATCATATGTACGTTGAAACATGTGAAATGTGTCATTTGTGTGAACAAGAAACACACCTGAGGCAGTGTCACACACATTCCGGAGCCAACACAGCATGTCCACAATTTTCAGAAGAACAGCACAGAACATAATAAAACAGAACACAGCAAGCAGCAAACAATAGAAAAACAAGCCTCGTTCCTTCCTCCCAACCACAGACATACACAGTCCGCTAACTCCAAGACAGGTTGCCTTCTTTCACCTCCAGCAGACTTGGACTCAAGTTTGCTGACATTGGGCCTTTGATTACTCCAGCGGATTCATAGAGATTTACAGACTTGGGGCTCTGGCCAACGAGCGTTGACTTCCAACTGACCTTCGGCCCCAGTCCTCGGGGTCAATCCCAGGACCCACAGATTATCAAATACGAGACCTTGAACTCCAGCCTCAATGATTCATAGATGCAAGGAATCAGCTGACCTCATTCCTCCTGCCTGCAAGGAATTCTAGCCCTTGTTCCCGGTTGCCTACTGGCCCAACAGCAGGCCATACATCCCGACCTGGTCCATGGATGCTCCACATCTGCCTTCAAAGCCGAATAGAGACTTAAGACTCTGACATGACCTCCGATTCCTTCTCATTCCTAAACTCTAACCTCACCCCAAACTCCCCACTCCTTCCTCATAACCATTTCAACAAACCTAAAAAAACAACTAAAACAATCAATTTCAAGCGGAGAGATTGAACAAATACATTGTGCGTCTTCACAGAAAAAAAATATACAGAAACACAGTTCTAACTGAGAACTGAAGGAAATCAGTATTGTTTTAAACTATGAAACGCCAGAGAAGTTGGTAAGGTGGATAGATTATAAATCCCAGGGATTTGATGTTTATGTTCCAGAGCTTTGAAAAGGCTGGCTATAATGTAATAAACTCTTTGGTTAAAACTCTATACATTCTGGATTTCAAGGAAGCTGATGTGACCCAACTATTTAATAAAGGAAGGAGAGAGAGAGAGTGGGGATCTATTAGATTGGGACATGGATGAAAGAAAAATGGAGGGCTATGTCGAAGGGAAGACAGAACTTTGAGTAGGTTAAAAGGTCAGCACACTGTTCTGGGACAAAGGGCCTGCACTGTGTTTTAATATTCCATGTTCTATTGGCTAGTTAGTTCATCAGACAGGAAAATGCTGGAATCTTTAATAATGATCACAAGCATCTACAGAATAATAGGACCGATCAGAACCAGAGTGTATTTTTAACAGGATATTACATTTAACTAAAGGAGTTACTTGATGATGAGATAAGGAGTATAGATAAGGGTGACCCTGTGGAAGTGGCATACCTAGATTATGAAGTGTCATTCCTTACATGTTGGTCAAGAATGTTGGAACATGTGGAATTGGAGAGAATATACTGGCAATGATTGAGTAATGGTTAATGATCAGAAAGCAAAAAGATAGGAATAAATGGATCTTCCATAGATAGGAGAGTCTAATTTTTAGGGTACAGCATGGATTGGTGTTTGAGCCCCAAGTATTTAGAATACTTATTGATGGTTTGGCTGAGGGGACCAAATGCCATATTTCCAAGTTTACTGATCTGAATGTAGGTGGTTCCTTGCAGTGGCCTAGGGAAGTAGGAGACTTACTGCATCCTGAGTGTGGATCAAGTTTGTTGGACCATCTGGCCATTTCTACCAGCCTTGCCCACAAATGTCAGTGAGAAAAGATACTATTTGTTGTGTGTGGTTAGTAAGGAATAACGGCATTTAAAATTGCAATCAATTATTTGTTCTTCTTTCACAAGGTTTTAAAAATCTCCTTTGAGAACCCTAATAAGTAGTACAGTATTATCAAACACTATATTGCACATTATTTGAAACAAATTTGTATTATAATTTCAGTCTAGTCTACCTGGTAAGATTTATAATTTTGTTCAGTTATTTGTCAAATTCCCCTTAAGACTTTAATCAAAGTGAATTTAATTTAATTCAGCATCATTTATTATCCTCTGCAATACCAAAGTGTGTGTTATTATTAGTGTCTCTTATAATTTCAGAAGTTGATTTCATGTAACTATTCATGAGGTTTCGTGTAAATTATGCTTCCTGGTTCCAAACTGCAGTTCTAATGATTGACTTGCTCATTTTCCAAAATGATCATTATAACCACAGGTAAGTACTTCAAAACACATTTCCTAATGTGAGCACCTGACTATCTACCATTACTTAAGCTAGACGATTGACCTGGGGTTGAAAACTTTAAGATTATTTGCTTTGCATTCGAAGAAAAAACGTGCTGGGACAATAAACAAACAAGTCCGCCTCCTCCGCATCATCATGTTCTTTGAACGTTTCTACTTATCACTTCTAAACTTCCTGGAGAAGTTGTCACACTGACTGTGCGAACTTTCAACTAAGTAATGCAAATTCTTTCCACTTTTCAAAGCTTGGAAAGGCAATGCTAGAGAATTCCTGAAGAGATCTTCAGTAATATTTTCATCCACAGCAAAGTTAGCAAAGAACCTCTTCACATTCAGCATCAGGGTAAAGCTATTCACTCTTCCACTGTTCTCCAAATGTTAATTACTTTAACATTTCATTATTTTTTCCCAAAAGCTACGACCATATGACATAGCTCTTGATCACTCACCATTTGATCATGGCTGATTTATTATTCCACTCAACCTCATTCTCCTATCTTCTCCCCACAACCTTTGACGCCCTTACTAATCAAAACACTATCAACTTCTGCTTTAAATACACTCAATGAATTAACCCCCACAGCCAACTATGGCAAAAATGGCACAGATACACCACCCTCTGATTAAAGAAATTCCTCCTCATCTCTGTTCTAAAGGATGTCCTTTATTCTGAGGCTGTGACCACTGGTTCTAGACTCCCCCACTATAGGAAACACTCTCTCCATTTCCACTCTATCTAGGTCTTCCAATATTTAATAGTTTTCAAAGAGATCCCCTCTTATTCTTTCAAGCTCCAGCGAGCATAGGTCCAGAACCATCATACTTTTAATCCTTTCATTCCCAGGATAATTTCCGGACTCTCTCCAATACCAACCCATCCTTTCTTAGGCATGAGGTGCAAAACTACTCAAAATATTCCAAATATGATCAGATCAATACCTTGTGAAGTCTCAGCACTACATCGTGGTTTTTATATTCTAGTCCTCTTGAATGCTAACATTGCATTTGTCTTCATTACTATCAACTCAACCTGCAAGCTAACCTGCAGAGAATCCTACATGAGGACTCCCAAGTCACATTGCACATCCAATTTCTGAATTTTCTCCCCATTTGTAAAATAGTCTCTGCTTTTATTCCTTCTATCAAAGTGCATGACTATACACTTCCCTACACTGTATTCCATCTGTCGTTTCTTTGCCCATTCACTGAACTTGTTCAAGTCCTTCTGCAAACTTCCTGCTTCCTCAGCAATACCTGTCCCTCCACCTGCCCTGGTATCATCTGTAAACTTGACTCAAAGTCATCAATCTGGTCATACCAATCACTGACATACAACATGAAAAGGAGCAGTCCCAACAGTCCCATCAGTCACCAGCAGCCTCCCTTCATTCCTACACTTTACCTTCTGTCAGTCAGCCAATATTTTACCTATACTAGTATCTTCCCTATAATACCACGGGCTCTTATCTTAGTCAGTAGCCTCATGTGTGTTCCCTTGTCAAAGACTTTCTGAAAACCAAGTAAACAAAATCCACGATCTCTCCTTTGTCTATCTAAAGTTCAAAGGGCAGTATTTCATAATTCAAAGAATTGATGCAATAGACTACAGTGATATAGTTTTTTGCCATAGTGAATCGGATTCCCTTTCATTATTTATTGGTCACACAAATGCGGCAGATTTCAGCTATTCACAGAGAGCAGCCCTGAACTTCTAGTTCAATAGCATACAAATCAAGCATCAGGCTAAGTTTACGAAAAGCTCTGGGATTTATTATGACTTCACACTTCACTCCGTACTTCCCTCTGCAACTGATACTCAACTTTCAGACCACAGTCTGTGCGGATCTGAAATAACATCTCCACCTCGGTGATAATCAATACTGGTGCATGTCCAGCACTGGTGCTTAGCCCACTGCTCTTCACTCTCTACACCCATGACTGTGTGGCTAAGCACAGCTCAAATGCCATCTATAAACTTGCCGATAGCACAGCTATTGTTTTCAGAATTTCAGATGCAGCCACAGGAGTGAGATAGATCAGCTGGTTGAGTGCTGTAGCAACAACTTTGCACTCAGCGTCTCCAAGATGAAAGAACTGACTGTGGACTTCAGAAAGGGTAAGATGAGGGAACACACACCAGTCCTCATTGAGGGATCAGGAGTGGAAAGAGTGGGCAATTTCAAGTTCTTGGGTGTCAACATATTTGAGGATCTGTCCTGGGCCCAACATATCGATGCAGCTACGAAGAAAGCACAACAGCACCTATATTTCGTTAAGAGTTCGAGGTGATTTGGCATGTCACCAAAGGCACCCACAAATTTCTACAGATGTACTGTGGAGAGCATTCTAACTGGCCTCATCACCATCTGGTATGGGGGGAGGGCAATGCACAGGAGCAAACTGCAGAAAGCCAGCTCCATCATTTGGTGTGAGCCTCCCAACTTATGACCCTCTAAAAGGGGGCATCATCATTAAGAACCGCATCTCCCAGGACATGCCACCTTCTCATTGGAGAAGGTACAGGAGCCTTAAGACACACACTCAATGAATCAGGAAAAGCTTCCTCCCCTCTGTTATTAGATTTTTGAATAGATGTTGAATTCATGAGCACCATCTCACTACTTTCTTTTCTGTTTTTGCACTGTATACGCACACACACATATACATTTACTGTAACTCAGCAAGCTTTTTATTATGTACTGCTGCTGCATAACAACTTCCATGACATACACCGATGATATTAAAACTGATTCTAAAGAAGAAAGTTTTTTTAAAAAAGTTTGAAAAAAAGACACCCCAAACTACGTTTTGAGAACACTTAACCGTTTGTGTTACAGGGTTGCCAACAAGAAAAGGGCACATTTATTCCCACATTTTGCTCTCTGTCAATCATCCAATCTTTTACCCATGCTAGTACCTTCCCTATAATACCACGGGCTCCCAGCTTGTTTAGCAGCCTCATGTGTGACACCTTGTGAAAGACCTTCTGAAAAACCTAGTAAACAAAATCCACTAACTCTCCTTTGTCTCTCTAAATTTACTTTAGAAGGATGGTATGTTTGATTGAGTACAATTCTATAAAGTCCTTTACATTGTACTTTGTAAATAACACATTTTCAAGCCATTAACATAGCACACGATTTATGTGTCTACGTTTCTAACATAATATACAAACAGGCGTTCAATAGCCAATGGCCTCAATGTACCAAGCAATTGATTGGATTAGATTAGATTACGTTCAACTTTATTGTCATTGTGCCGAGTACAGATACAAAGTCAATGAAATGCACTTAGCATCTAACCAGAAATGCAAAGAATAGAGTGATTTACAAACTAACTGCGAATAAAAAGTAAGTGCTACAGCACACAAATATAAAAGTACTGAAATGGTACAATATGGGTGCAATGCTGCTTAGCGCTGTGATGTGAGGTTCAGCAGGGTCACAGCCTCAGGGAAGAAGCTCTTCCTGTGCCTGCTGGTGCGGGAGCGGAGGCTCCTGTAGTGCCTACCGGATGGGAGGAGAGTAAAAAGCCCATGGTTAGGGTGAGCTGCATCCTTGATAATGCTTTTCACCCTGCCCAGGCAGCGTTTACGGTAGGTGTTCTCAATGGTGGGCAATTGGGTGCCGATGATCATGTGAGTTTAAATACCAAAAGCCAGTAGCACTTGCACAGATTTTAATATTAAGAAAGCTTAGAACTGCAGTTGGAAATGGTTTCTTAATGATGTGACTTCTTAATGATGCAGTTTCAGAATGTGCATCATTACATTTATAATTTAATCATTATGAATTAAATCAAGCAACTGGAACGCAGACTTGCAGGTTAAAATATCTGTTGCATTGCCAGAGCACTTAAATAACAGTCTGTTATTTTGACAAGGCAAAACTTTCAGGTTACAGTAGTTCCTTGACTCTACCTCAAGTAATAGCAAACCTTTAAACTAAAATGAAGATGGACATGTAATCATCCAAAAGACATTTATGGGAACATTAGCATTCACACTGTATGATGAAATCAATGGGATTCCAGCCAGCAATTAAAATTAAGCAGTAACTAGTTTATGGCGCAGATATATTACTAATTTGGACCCATTTATGTCAAATTTTGCTGTCATTATTCAATATATTGTAAACTCACCCTACAATTAAATTAGTAAAGAAAAGTAAAAACTGGAACAAGAAGTCACAGACACATTGAAGCTAATGCATTCGATATTTATCTCCATTCATAAAACCTAGGCAAATTCTAAACATGGTTACTTCTTATTCTTCACAATAGACTGATAAATTATTGAATATTACGTCAATGCCCTTTCAAATTTAATTTCTACTCCATGTTCTAAATTATCTGGTTTCATTTGAATTATTATTCTGGATTTACAATGAATATAATTTTTCCCGGAAGCAACTTCTGTTCTGAATTGCATAGCATGACCCTTGCCAGTCTTTTCGAAAGATAGCAAGTGGTATTTAACATATAAAATCCTACAGCAAAGAAGTAATCAAATACATTTGGTGCCGATATATAGTGAGGTCGCTCTCATCTACCTCCCATCAGCTTCACGGTTTTCCAAATACTTTCATCCCCAGAACTGTTCAACATAAATTTTGTTCTGTTCTTTCACAGTGTACACTTGCTAGCTTTTACTGGTAGTTTCAAATAGATTTGTTCAGGTGCAAAAACATACAATTAAAGTTCAGGCTCCAGCACCTGCTCTCTCAGGTATCTAAGTCCAAAAGCAGGATAGATTTTGAAAATTAGGTTTGAACACTGAACATAAAACAGAACAGAACAGTTCAGCACAGTGCAGGACCTTTGGCCTATGATATCGAGCCAACCATTTAACCCTCCTTCCCACATAGGCCTCCATTTTTCTATCATTCATGTATTTATCAAAGAGTCTCTTAAATATTCCTAATACATCTACTTCTACCACCACCCTTGGCAGGGTGTTCCACTCTCTGTGTAACAAAACCTACCTCTGATACCGTCCTCTATACTTTTCTCATATAATCTTATAATTATACCCTCTCATATTTGCAATTTCTGCCCTATGGAAAAAAAATGTCTCGGGCTGTCCACTCTGTCTATGCCTCTTACCATCTTGTACACCTCTAACATGTCACCCCTCATTTTGCTGGGAGTTTCAATTGGATTTGTTCGGATACTAAAAACTACAATTTAGGCCCAGGCTCCAGCACCTGTGTTCTCAGATGTCAAAATCCAACAGAAGGAAAGATTTCCAGGATCAGGTAGGCTGGGATTCTCCACCACCCCACTGGAGAACTTGCCTCCAGGATACCATATATTTAAGACTCTAGTGATTTCAACAAGAGTGTTAAGAGGATTAAGGTAAACAACGTATTACAATATTTTAAAATATTTTTGATAGTTGGATTTATTTTTTGAAATAGCTTTTTTCTAATTGTAACATCTTTTCCCCAATGGCAGGGCTGTTTTAAAAGGCATCTTTAGATTATACAATCATAAGACTTAGCATGAGAATTAGGCCATTCAGCCTATTAGGTTTGTTTCATCATGGCTGATTTATTATCCCTCTCTTGACTTCTCCTAGTAACCTGTGACACCCTTACAAATCAAGAACCTATCAGCGTCCATTTTAAATATATCCAATGACTTGGCCTCCACAACGATCTTGGAAATGAATTCCACAGATTTACCAGTCTCTGGCAAAATAAGTTCCTTCTCATCTCTGTTCTAAAGGGATGTCCTTTATTCTGAGGCTGTGTCCTCTGGTCTTCGACTCCCTCAAAATAGGAAGCATCATTTCCACGTCCACCCTATCTAGGCCTTTCAATATTCGACAGATTTCATTAAAATCCACCCCCCCACCACCATTCTTATAAACTCCAGTGAGTACAAGCCTGAAGCCATCAAACCCTCCTCATAAGTTAACCCTTTCATTCCTGGGAACATTCTCATGAACCTGTCCTAGACCCTCTCCAACACTAGCACATCCTTTCTGAGATAAGGGCCCAAAACTGTTCACAATACTCTGTGCAGTTTTTCAGCAGCGCTCCTGAGCTAAAAGAAATACAAAAATTTGAGTAATTGTTACTCTACATGGAACATTTTAAGAACAGCTTCTTCATCTTCACCATCTAGTCCATGAACCCATGACCCCATTTTGCTCTCTTTTGGACTAAAATTATTATAGTATATTTCTTACTGTAATTTATACTAATCTTTTTTATGTATTGCATGATATTGTGTCGCAAAACAACAGATTTTGCAACATATGTCAGTAATAACAAACCTGATCGTGAAGTTTGGCAAAGAGTGCACTTTAGGAAGTCTACTTGTTGTTCATTTTTATTTAACTCCCATGTGGCTCTCTTGGCTGAGAATGGTTTTCTTTCCCCTAAATCTGCTGATATTTCTTTGAAAGTAACACTGACATTATACATAATGAGAAAAACATATAAAAAAAATCATTGAGCAACACTGATATGAATCTATCCAGAAATATCTCAAGCCTCATACAAGCCTGTGTTCTTGTGTTAAGTTCTTTGTGGCTACGATCCACAATATTGTACAACATCTGAATGAGGAGACACATTAGATTTAATTCACATGAGAAGTCTTGCAGCTTGAGTCAAGAACACACTTTAACCAGAGCCATTGGATCTTATGCACCAATTCCTGCGAACTGTTACTTGTATCTTTGTAAAACCACACAACTGATAATGACATGTCTTCACAAAAACTAGGGAGTCGGGGTATCTGCTTGTGGTGATATCACGTGTCACGTAACAGAGCATGTGCAGAACTGACAGACTGATCGAGAAGCTTGTATGCTAAATGTGGTTGCTGTTCGCAGTTAAATAAAAGTTCTAGTTATGTTCTTCCAGGATATGTGTCTTTATGAGTAACCCACAGTACGTATAAAGAACACAACATGGTGTCAGAAGTCGGTCTGGAAGAATAATTCATTTCGCTAACATGGGAGAAGTGAAGATAATTGAGAAAAAGAGCGCAAACTTTTTTGTTGTTTGCTAACAGCTTTAAAGTGGAAGGTTTGCAACCCCCATCAATGCTTCAGCTGACTGGAAATGTAACTGAAAACTGGAAAAGATTTAAGTAGCATTTTGAAATTTATTTATCGGCGATCGGAGTAGATAATAAAACGGAGAAAACGAAAGCGGCAATTCTACTCCACGTGATTGGTGATGATGCAATTGAGGTATATAACCATTTTACTTTTGAAGATGGAGATAATTTGAATCTAAAAGCGATGATCGACAAGCTTGAGTCATTTTGCATATCGAAGCACAATGTGATTATGAACGGTATAAATTCTTTACATGCAAGTAGAAAGATAGTCAAATGATTGATGAATTTGTTACAGAGTTGAGAAACCACAGTAAAAGATGTGAGTTTTCAGAGCTTACAGACTCTCTCATTAAAGACAGGATTGTTTGCGGCATTCTGGACAATGGTTTGAGAGAAAGACTGTTAGAACAAGATTTGAATTTGGACAAAGCTGTGGTACTCTGCAAAGCTTCGGAGACTATGATGTCGCAGGCTAAAGAGCTTTTTATTGAGATCGGCAGCATAGATGCTGTAAAGCGTGAACATATTCAAAAAAATAAAGAAGCAACAACGAAACCAATGGAGAGCAAGATGCCATCTGAAAGAAAAAAACTTTGTGATCGCAGTAGGTGGCAGCACTGACCTAAAATGTGTCCAGCGTATCGGAAAATGTACAATAACTGTGGTAAGAGTATTCATTTTTCAAGCTGTTGCAAAAGTAGAAAGGAAATAAAACATGTAAATGCAGTGCTTGAAAATGAATGTGAAGAGTTTTATATTGATGCGCTTTGTGAAAACAAACAAAGTAAGAATGATTGGACTATGCCATTGCAAGTGAACCAAAACATTATTCTGTTTAAATTGGATACTGGAGCACAAATAAATGCTCTTGCAGAATCTGAGTTTAATGCATTAAAGCCAAGACCAAAGTTACATCAGACAAATATAAAAGTGACTGGGTATTCAGGTGCAGACATTCCAGTTAAAGGAACATGTGTGGTAAAAGCATCACACAAAAATATTGAGCACATACTTTCATTTGTGGTAGTGCTAAAAATGTACAGTCAATACTTGGTTTATCTGCCTGTGAGAGACTGAATTTGGTGAAAAGAGTCTTAGTCCTGGACAGTGACACAGAGTCAGAATACAGTGACTTGATGAAAGAGAGAGAGAGAACAGAATTTGATTCCGATGTGGCAAAAGTAAAGGAAGTCATAAAGAAAAATTCCAGACCCATCCCTTTTTACCAACATCTGACAAAGCATTGCCACCAAAACCAAACTTGCTGGTACAGTACAATTCGGATCTGAAGCCAAAGAGTGACAAGAATCAGGATCCAATTGAAGAAGTGAAAGCACAAGTGAAGGAATTGAGAAGTTTTATTGAAATGATGAAGTCTCAGCATAAAAAAGAGATTACACAGTTAATGAACGAATTGTGATTTCTTCTCAAAGACCTCAAGAAAGAGCCAACTTCGGAGTTTCAGTTAACTGATGCAGACCAGACAAAACATGAAAATAACAATAAAACACAAGAACTGTGTGAACCACTTAGAAGGTCTACTTGTGTTCATAAACCCCCAAAGAGACGGATAGAGACATGTTAAATTATGCATTTGTTTTGATTAATGTTGCTAATTGTTTTTCTTTTTAAGGAAAGGAAGATGTGGTGATATCATATGTCACGTGACAGAGTCCAGAGCATGCGCAGAAATGAAAGAATGATCGAGAAGCTTGTATGCCAAACTTGGTTGCTGTTTGCAGTTAAATGAAAGTTCTAGTTATGTTCTTCCAGACTATGTGTCTTTATGAGTAACCCACGGTACGTATAAAGAACACAACACTGCTGTGGGCCCGAAGACCTAGGATCTTCGCGATCTTCAGGCACAGAGCTAAAAAAAAAGTGACGTAACAGACTTTTAACACCATAAACCAGCGAGTTGTTTGTTATGTCTCCCCGTTTGCTGGGGGGAAAACGGAGACACCTTTTTCTCCTTTATTAGGGAGAGAGAGAATCTGCAGCATGTCGAATGCCGGGTGTAACGCAAAGTCTTTTGGGTAGCTGCCAGTCTGCATCTTGGCTATTTCTTTGCTCATGCTTGAGTGCTTGGTGACGGTGCTTGGTGCCTGCTTTGCCGGTGGGGGGATGGGGAGATTGCTGCTCGCTGCCGCTTATGCCCGAGAGGGAGAAGAGCTAGCGGGTCTTTAGGGTTCTTATGCTTATCTGTTGTTCATTTTTGGGGTACTTCTCTGATTTCATGGATTTTGCAGAGGAAAAAGCATTTCGGGATGTGTACTGTATACATTCCTCTGGCCTAAATTGGACCTTTGATTCACCCATCTTGAAAAATGCTTTGTATTGAAACAGAACTCCTGTGACACGGAAACAATGTTTCTAGCATCCACTTTGTACAAGGTGGTGTGCTGAACTGAAACCTCAACATGTAGATCTATTCTCACCCAATACCATGGAAGGATGTTCCATCTCTATGTTTTAAATTTAAGTTGTGCCGTATCTTGACTTCCCAAGCCACTGGCTGGTCTGCCTCTTACACACACCATGGAAAGCTGCACATCTCTCTCTCAAAATCTCCTTAACAAATTTCACGTCACATGCCGGTGATAATAAACCTGATTCTGATTCTGATACCAGTCCAAGGCACCACTTCACAAAGTTAAAAACTTTGCCTAAGACTATATTACTTATGAAGTGGCTGCATCACTAAACCAATTATGATGGTCTGAAATAGGGAAAATTTCACAATGTTGATAAAGCCCGCAAAAGGCAGGATATTTTTTTTAATTCAAAGATACAGTGCAAACTGGCTCTTCTAAGCTGATGAGCTGCTCCACTCTATGTAACACTAGCCTAACCACGGGACAATTTACAATGACCAATTAACCTACTAACTGGTACGTCTTCGGACTGTGGCGGGAAACTGGAGCACCCGGAAGAAACCCACGCGTTCATTGGGAGAAAGTACAAATTCCTTACAGATGGCACCAGAATTAAACTTTGAACTCCACTACGCCCCGATCTGTAATAGCATCAACAAACACTGCTGTAGCGCCCTATTGTAGGGTGGAATCATTGATGAGTTTGTCGTTTAGAGATTTTTCCAAGCATGCTTTCCAAGAACCGTGAACTTGTCAATTATGTAGAGAGCAAGTGTCAAAGATTTCAAAACAACATTGAAGCACAGATTCAGCATGCAAACTATTGGCATACAATTATAAGATATTTTTATTAAGATAATATAGCAAACTATAACACGGTGACTACTGCATTTGAGGATTTGGTCAAAATTCAAAGTAAATTTATTTTCAAAGTATGTATATATCACCCTGAGATTAATTTTCTTGCAGGCATCCACAGCAAAACAAAGAAATACAACAGAATCAATGAAAAACTACACGCTAACAAAGACTGACAAACAACCAATGTGCAAAAGAAATTGGAAATAAGGATTTAGATTATTTGGTCTTCAAGGCAAAAACATTTGGTAAACATTTAGGATTGTTTGGAAGGTCAATCGTTATCAGACCTCTTAATTATAAAGTACTAAGAAAATTCACTCCATTTGAGCTCCTGTGATTAATTTTGGACAGTTGAATCTCACACAAGATTCAAGATTAGCAGAAGCCAGGCTTCTGCTAATCAACTAGAATGTGGATTGCAGAATTAGAAATTTTACACAACAGAGATAAATGTTTCATTCAAAATGACCTAAGCTGGTATGGTCTTGTATGATCTTCCCATTCAAACAGTTTCTACAGTTCCCTAAAATTTATCTATGTTCTTTGCTTGCAAATTCATGTAATATTGAATAATATTCCCCTCACTCTCATCTGTTCTGCACTGAATTTATTGGGCAGCACCTAATACTTGCGACCGCCATCTAGAGCTCCTTCTGTCACCAGCAACATTACTGTTACATCCTTACTATTATGCCATCTGGGGATAGAGGAGATGAGCATCTTTCTTGTATCAATTGGTAAATCCAAACACTTTGTTAACTTCTATACTATAGCATTTCATTCATGCTTTGCTACAAACAATTAGGCTCGTGGGATTTTAATGAGATCAGAATGTCACCCTTTTTTTTGGATATTTCCGCTTACTTTGTGATCCCTTAATGAATGACATCACACATTGGTCTCTACTGAACAAATAACACCAACACTTCTGTGGTATAATTTCCTTCTGAAGTCTTTTCATGGCCCATTTGCTGGACTTTTTGACCTTGATTCTTTTATCAAAGAGATCCCCAGAACTCTGAGGTGAATACTTTCCCTCCCTGACTGCATTTTGGTTAACTGTCGTAACATCTTTCCTGCACTACCCAGGGTCAAAACCCATTCAGGAACCTTTCACAAGAAAACCGATCAATGCATTCAGACATGGCTTAAATCAAAAAGCAGACAAAATGTTGGTGTCCCTCGTAGCCTGCTCAGGCACCATGGTACTCGCAACCACTTTGAACATAATCAAACATTAGCCCAAAGTCTCTATTCTCAAAGTTTAAAGTAAATTTATTATCAAAGTACATGTACGTCACCATATACAACCCTGAGATGCATTTTCTTGCAGACGGCCTCAGTAAATACAAGTAGCATAGTGGAATCAATCAATAAAAGACCGTACCGATCAGGACAGACCTACAGCCAAGGTACAATAGACAACAAACTGAGCAAGTACAAGAAGAAAGAAATCATAATAATAATAATAATAATAATAAATAAATAAGCAATAAATATCTAATACATGAGATGAACAGTCCTTGAAATTGAGTAGTGGGAATATTTTAGTGATGGAGCAAGTGAAGTTGAGTGAAGTTATCCCCAAAGGTTCAAGAGCCTGATGGTTGAGGGGTAGTGTATTAAATCACGACACTTATGAGATCTCAAGTCAATCACCATTTCACCCAGCCTCAGTGGAATGCAAATTCAAACAAATCTATTCCTATAATGCAATTATTTAATCTCTGCTCTAAGAGCACAATTCTTAAATTCCGGCTGATGAATTAACCCTCTTATTACACAATACCAGACTGAATATAGCTCGTTCCATCCATAATTCCTCAACATTCTGATATAGAAATTAATTTTTTACACAATTCATGCATTCATCATGTGTATGCCCCTCAAGATTTTATAAACCTCTACAAGGTCACACCTCAGCATCCTTCACTCTGGGGAAACAGTCCCACACACACACACAATCTCCTTGCATGGTGTCCCTTGATGAATGAATTAAAAATGGTTAGTGTTGTGTGCCACTGAGTGCTTTAGCGAGCTTCCTCCCACAGTAACAGGTGACAAGGTGACATTTTCAGTTGAATGAATACCCTCATTAACCTCTCCTTAAAGCCACCAACTGAATTACATCTCCTGCTTTAAGGGATATATGTTAATTATGAACTAAATATTTTTTGAACAGTTTCCATTACTTGTTTACTGTCATATGGCAATTTGCCAATTTACCACTGCAATTTCATATTTTATTCCTTTGTAGTTTGTTATTCGGATTTAAGAGCTGAGTTTCAGAACTTTATTGAAAATTATTTTTTAATCCATCATATTTTGATCACTATTCATTAAAAGATTCTTAAATTCCGGTTGATGAATTACCTTTATTGCACAATATCAGACTGAGGATAGCTTGTTCCCTCAAGATACTGATACAGAAAACAATTTCTTACAGAATCCATGCATTCATCATGTACACAAGATTATAAGGCCAGAAGATATAGGAGCAAAATTGGGCTATTTGGTTCATCTCATTTGCTCCGCTATTTCATCATGGCTGATTCATTTTCCCTCTCGGCCCCAATCTCCCACCTTCTCCTCATATCCCTTCATGTCCTAACTAATCAGGAACCTATCAACCTCTGCCTTAAATACACCCAATGACGGCCTCCACAGAAGCCTGTAGCAAAGAATTCCACAGATTCACCACACTCTGACCATAGAAATTCCTCCTCATCTCCATTCTAAAAGGACGCCCCTCCATTCTGAGGCTCTGCCTTCTGGTCTTATGCCCCTGAAGATTTTATAAACCTCTACAAGGTCACTCCTCATCCTCCTTCACTCCAGGGGAACAGTCCCAGCTTGTCCTGTCTCAGAACTCAAGCCCCCCCAGTCCTGGCAGCATCCTTGTGAATCTTTTCTGCGTTCTCTCTAGTGTAGTTATGTTCTTTCTATGGCACGGTGACCACAAATGTACACAACCTACCAGGTATGCTTTCACCAATGCCTTATATAGCAGCAACAAGATGACCCAGCTTTTGAACTCAACGCCCCATCTGATGAAGGAAAGCACTGAGTCGTTAACCCAATGGGGTTGATTGCCTCTTGGTACAAAGTATCCCTCTCCCCTATGCACTGCAATGTTTGATATTTGGGTTTGAGCTAATGAACTCTGAACCAAAATTTGAGCTGCACCTACTAACTGCAGATAGGATTACCTTGGAGCCCAATGGCTTTTATCAACTCCTATATCTCATAACTTCAAAACATCACTTGTTTTGATCATGCCCTCCTTTAAATATTTGTTTAACTTAATGATCCTGGTTTGTTTATCATGATTTTGAAGATTTTGTGAAAAATAATTGCTTGTAGTGGGTGAATTCAGGGCTTTGAACAGTTAGTTCTTCAGAAGGTTAAGGCCTGTGACAGCGCACAGGAGACATTAGTGAATCAATGTCAGTCACTGATGAGAGGTGGCTCCCAGGATCAGAGGAAGCTATCCACACTTTCAGAAATCTCAAAGACCTTTAAGGTACAGCTGAAGATTGGACAGCAAACAACTTCTTTATTGGTGTAATGAATCTAGGTTCAGTTGATCCGGTTCAAGTCCAGCATCAGGTAGCAGGCCTGTAGATCAGTAGAAAAGAAGTTCTTCTGAAGTAATTTCAACACAGATGGAAAAATATGGAGCAACCTTCTGTAGATATTCATCCTTCTGAACTAAATATGATCCAATCATAGCTCTAAATCTAAAAACATTTAATAATAACTTTATTTATAGAGTACTTTTCATACAGATAAAGTGCTTTGCAATGGGATAAAAGTACAAACATGAAAATAAAAGACAAAAATATGCTAGTTAAATAAGATTAAATAAATAGGTGGTGAGCTGATGTCTACAAGTGTCAACTGAGTCCGCATCCCTTATAGTTTTAGATATTAAATTCCACAGTTTAGAGGCGTAGTTCAAAAAAGCTGATCCGCCAATTATCTTTTGAGGATTAAGTTGTTCATGTTTTATCATGAAACCAATTAATGCAGCAATTTATCAAATTATAAATGTTGAATTCTTACATAATTGTGTAATTTGTTAAAAAATAATTAAAGATTAGACAAATAAATTGCAAACTTCAACCAAATCCAAAAGTGAGTTGAAGCACAAAAGCACCAAAGGAAGATTGGTTTGCATCCAACAATTCCTTTCAGGACCCAAGGATGTTGCAAAGAACTTTGAACCTAATGAAGTACATTGGCAGTGTGGCAACATGGAAAAGATGCAAGTATTAACTGTTTATTTGCTTGTAAACATTGACGATCGCCATCTGGGCAGAGCTTGCTCTAAATCTTCTTTATAAGCCATTTTTCCAACCATTTGTTTAAATTGTTGAAGACATTTATATTCAAATTTATATATTTAAACAAATTAACTTTCCAGATGTCCATGCCTTGAACTTAAATCTGTGCAAATGCCAGTTATGAAAAGTTAGGTAACTGTTTTCCATTAAGATTGAATTCTGAACAAGTCAGACATAAAACAGGCCAGCTGCAGTTCAACTGCAGGTCTTCTGGCCAAGGGTTCTCCAGTGATTGGATGATGACAGTGGGTGCCAAATCCTTCAAAGTCAAAAACCGTTCATTAAATCCCTTGAAAATAGAGTGGCATATTCCCAAACTGCATCTTGAAAGTGGCATTGGTCTCAAATAATTAACAGGACAGAATGATAAATAAACCAAATTACAGAATTGTTTGAATTTGGAAAGTGCAATTTCTAGCAGAAATTTTGCTACTTTGTTAATTGGAAGCTTATAGAGTGAGGTAAGATTGGATGTGAAAGAGAACAAGACAAATATTTTTTGTTGCCATTACAGGCACAATCCTCCCCACCATTTGGGACATCTCCAAGAGGTGGCATTAATCATTAAAGACCCTCACTATCCAGGAAACACCATCTTCTTGTTGCTGCCATTGGAAAGGAGGTACAGGAGCCTGAAGACTCACACTCAATGATTCGGAAACAGCTTCTTCTCCTCTACAACCAGGTTTCTGAACCACCCATTAACACTACCTCATCATTCCTTTTTCCTTGCAATAGTTATTTCGAAATTTAAAATAATATTATGCCTGCACTATATTGCTGCTGCAAAACTAATTTCACATCACGCAACACACATCAAAGTTGCTGGTGAACGCAGCAGGCCAGGCAGCATCTCTAGGAAGAGGTACAGTTGACATTTCAGGCTGAGACGCTTCGTCAGGACTAATTGAAGGAAGAGCTAGTAAGAGATTTGAAAGTGGGAAGGGGAGGGGGAGATCCAAAATGATAGGAGAAGACAGGAGGGGGAGGGATGGAGCCAAGAGCTGGACAGGAGATTGGCAAAAGGGATGTGAGAGGATCATGGGACAGGAGGCCCAGGGAGAAGGAAAAGGGGGAGGGGGAGAAAAACCCAGAGGATGGGCAAGGGGTATAGTCAGAGGGACAGAGGGAGAAAAAGGAGAGAGAGAGAGAGAAAGAATGTGTGCATATAAATAAATAATGGATGGGTACGAGGGGGAGGTGGGGCATTAGCGGAAGTTAGAGAAGTCAATGTTCATGCCATCAGGTTGGAGGCCACCCAGATGGAATATAAGGTGTTGTTCCTCCAACCTGAGTGTGGCTTCATCTTTACAGTAGAGGAGGCCATGGATAGACATATCAGAATGGGAATGGGATGAGGAATTAAAATGTGTGGCCACTGGGAGATCCTGCTTTCTCTGGCGGACGGAGCAGAGGTGTTCAGCAAAATGATCTCCCAGTCTGCGTTGGGTCTTGCCAATTTATAGAAGGCCACATTGGGAGCACCAGACGCAGTATATCACCCCAGCCGACTCACAGGTGAAGTGTCGCCTCACCTGGAAGGACTGTCTGGAGCCCTGAATGGTGGTAAGGGAGGAAGTGTAAGGGCACGTGTAGCACTTGTTCCGCTTACAAGGATAAGTGCCAGGAGGGAGATCAATGGGGAGGGATGGGGGGGACGAATGGACAAAGGAGTCACATAGGGAGTTGCGGAAAGCAGGGGGTGGGCAGGGAAATATGTGTTTAGTGGTGGGATCCCGTTGGAGGTGGCGGAAGTTACGGAGAATAATATCTTCCTCTCTCTCTCTCTCTCCCTCTGTCCCTCTGACCATACCCCTTGCCCATCCTCTGGGTTTTCCCCCCTCCCCCTTTTCCTTCTCCCTGGGCCTCCTGTCCCATGAACCTCTCATATCCCTTTTGCCAATCACCTGTCCAGCTCTTGGCTCCATCCCTCCCCCCTCCTGTCTTCTCCTATCATTTTGGATCTCCCCCTCCCCCTCCCACTTCCAAATCTCTTACTAGCTCTTCCTTCAGTTAGTCCTGACGAAGGGTCTCGGCCCGAAACGTCGACTGTACCTCTTCCTAGAGATGCTGCCTGGCCTGCTGCGTTCACCAGCAACTTTGATGTGAGTTGCTTGAATTTCCAGCATCTGCAGAATTCCTCATGTTTAAATTTCACATCACATAAGGCACAGATACTAAACCCAATTCTGATTACTTTCAAAATACGTTCAAAACTTCGTCACACGCGCAGCTGTAGAGACTTGGCCACTTAAATTAAATATGAATATCAAACTTCTAAATCAGTAATTCCAGTCTGGTTCATCGTCACTGAGCTGTGCTCACCAGAATGGTTTGACTTTAATTGCTCATCTTGTTGGATTCACCAAGATGAGAGGGGATATTGTAACTCTTCATGCTGTGCCAGGCTGGCCAAATGGAACATTATTTAGAGCCTCCTGAGTGGCCCTTTGAAGAAACGCATGGACTTTGGATGAAACAATACCAGACTTGTGCCCAGCATAGCTGTGAAATTTCTGACCCTTCAGGCAATTGGCTCCAAGTATATGCAACAGCAAGTGCAAATAAGCAGTTTGAGAAAAGATTTCTGGTTTAAGATGGCGATGGTGAAACTCAGCTACTATTTGTCGGTGGCAAAGCAAAGAAAACAACAAAATACTCTATTAATCACACTTTTTGTGGTGAAAGATCACTGCAAAGAATACACTGTAACTTCCCTGTCAGAGTTGTGCTTTTGAACGGCCTGTAGGACCTGGCATTTCAGCATTGTGAACAGAAGTCTCAAAGGTGCAAGATGGCTGTGGCGTGGTGTGTACGGGCCAAATCGAAGCGGCAGAGTTTGGACCAGAGAACCAGGAATGGGCCAACGTATGGCCATTCTTGGAGCGGACTTGGAGACAATTCGATGCAGCAGAGCCAAGGCGATGCAGAGTTGAGGCAGAGACCAGGATGAGAACAGGGAAGAACAAGGTTTGATCATTTTAAGTGCCAGGCTGAACTGGAAAGGTCGGGTACAGATCGTATCATGGCGGCAGGGCCCAGGTTCGAGAGCAAGGAATGACCCAAGGTTTGGATGATTTAAGCGCTGCACCAGATTGGAAACGTGAGGATGTTGGGGCTTAAGGTTCAGCTCACTGCTCCGCGATCTGCAGCTGTGGCATGCAACTACAGGCTCCAGGATCAGCTGCAGTGATCCCCAGCTTTATGTCTATGACTCACTTTCGTGAACTTCAGTCCTGAACTCTATTAGCTTACTTTTATTGTCTTCACAATTAATGTTTTTTTCACTCTGCACATTGGGTGTTTGACTGTCTTTTCTTTTGATGGGTTCCAATGGGTTTCTTTGTGTCATGGCTGCCTGCAAGGAGACAAATCCCAAGATTATGCAAAGTATACAGACTTTGATAATACGTATACTTTGAACTTTATTATGGACTGTTGTGTGGTCTCTTTAGACACCTACTGCAAAAGGATTTGGGTTTCACATCAACAGATGAAGTGAACACACACAGCCCACCAGAACATCTGCTTGACTACCAGAAATACACTTCATGATTGGCCTGGAGACTAATACCTCATCTGGGATGTGGCAGGAAAACAGAGACAGATGCTAATGAACCCAAGCTCTATTCATTGAGGTCCCACTTCCAACTAATTATGTTATAATATAAAGTCATTTGGGATAAGGAGTGAAATATAAGTTTTATTTGTCACTTCTACATTGAAACGCATGGTGAAATGTGTGGTTTCATGTTAACAATGATCACAGTCCAAGGATGTGCTGGGGGCAGCCTGCAAGCCACACTTCCAGTGCCAGCATAGCACGCCCGCAGCTTGCTAACACTTACCCGTACATCTTTGGAATGTGGGAGGATATCGAAGCACTTGAGGGAAACTCATGTGGTCACAGGGAGAACTAACTCCCCACAGACTGTGGTGGGAATTGAACCGCGATCTTCCGATTGCTGGTGCTGTAAAACAGTGGTCCCCAACCTCTGGGCCGCGGACCAATACCTGGCCGCGAAGCATGCAGGAGTGCAGCGGTAGCCAGAATGCACCCAGCACATCTTTAAGAAAAAAGCTGAAATAAACAAGCTGATTAATTAGGTGCCGCCCAGCATGTAAATGTCAGCCCAGATCAGAGGCGTTTTCTCGGCAATCACCTATCTGATGGCAGAAGGGATGAAGCTCTTCTTACAACATTGAGTGTAGGTCTTCAGGCTCCTGTACTTCCATCCTGAAAGTAGTAATAAGAAGAGGGCATGTTGCAGGTGATGAGGATCTTTCATGATGGATGCTGTCTGATCTGGTTCTGAAGGAAGGTCTTGAACCAAAATGTCAACTGTCTATTTCTCTCCACAGATGCAGCCTGATGTAGTGAGCTCCTCTGGCTTCCTGTTTACTGCTCAGCATATGTTCTTAGTATTTCAGTAATATTCAAGTAAAATTGTAAATATACTGTTTGAGTAAGCATTGTTGCTTAAATAATTCATCAGGGTTACATGTAAAAGTGTGTGAATGGCATATGTCATTACGCTGCTACATCATATGTGCACGCCTTGCTTTAGGTTTCACAAGTGGAATCCAAAGGAAGGGGAGTCCGTTTCAGCTTAGGCGATGGAATTGAGGAAGTTGTCTGTGCTTGTCACATCAGTGATGGGCTTAATGGTGCACCGTGAAATCAGTTAGCTTGTGTAATCTTACAACAAGGCATTCAAAAATGGCTCCTAACTGAAAAGCAGCTCACATTTAATAGGTCAGTTGAAATTGCTGTATCAATGGAAACAGCAGGCAGAGATGCAATTAAGTTGCAGTCAGGAATGAAAGTCAGCATAAGCACAATTGCAACATCTAAATAGAAGACGGTCTGGCCGAACAAACTGTGGTATCGTTATGGCAGAGGCTCACATACACCAGACCAAGGCAGGTTTAAAGGCGTAAGTTGCAGAAAATGCAACAAAGTAAGACACATACAAAGACCAAGTCAGCCAGGCAAGAATAAACTGACTGCACAAGGAAGAGAAAAAGAGAAAAAGTCAAGCTGCAGTTTCAAAGAGAGCATGAATCTGCATACTGTCGAGGGAAAATCTGATTATGAAGAGAGTGACACACCACTAAATAGCCTTGAGACTTACAATGTGAAAACTAACAAAAGATAAGCAATATGGCTTACACCAGAAGTGAAAGGCAAATTAATTAAAATGGAATTGGACATTGGCTTGGCTGTTTCAGTCATTCCACAAAATGAGTTTAAATGGCATTTCAAAGATACTAAATTGACGCCTGCAGACATCTAACTAAAAACTTGTACTGGAGAATAGATAACTCCTGTGCAAAATACAACCACCACCAAATCACATTGGGCTTGTATGTGGTAAAACAGGAGGGCTTGCAATGTGGGGATGTGATTGGCTAGGGCAATTACAACTTGATTGGAGATCCAGCCATCATCTGCATGCCTCATCCGCTGCAACAGAGTCAATGGAAAGTGAATTAAGCAAAGTACTCGATGATGCCACGGTAGTGTTCAAAGATGGCTTTGAAAAACTCAAACATATCAAGGGTAAAACAGTGTTAAATGAAAATTCCACACAAAGTTTTTATCAAGTGCCTCTCCCTCCATGGGAATGGCTGCATTGCCCTGGCAGAGGATTCGTGTGGATTTTGCCAAATTATTTCTGGGCACAAATTTCTTAGTAGTAGTGAATACAGCTACAAAGAGACCAGATGTGTTCCCAATAGCCTCCGCTACAGCCTTGCACACTGTTGATGTGTTGTGAAGCCCCTTCACAAGGGCTGGTGTCTCAGAACACTTAATCAGTGACCAACAGATTGTCGTGGAACAGTTTCAGTCATTCCTGAAAATGAATGGAATAAGACATATTACATCTGCACCGTACCACTTGGCTACAAATGGCTTGGCAGAGCAATGTCGGCAGAACACACCACACTGACATGCAGTGTGTGTGTGTGTGCGTGTGTGTGTGTGTGCGTGTGTGTGTGTGTGCGTGGACATACATTCTACATTGAGTTGGAGGCTACAGCTAAGCAGGGAGGAGGGTTGGGTATTTAATATTTCCGCGATATTTGAGAACTATTGTAAATATATTTGATTAAGCATTCTTTGTTGTTTAAACAATTCATTACAGGCTATACAGTACGCAAGTGTTTGATTGGCATATGTCATTACGCCACGACATCATATGGGCTTGCCTCACTTAAAGTAAAAACGTAGTGGACAGGCATTATTGCTCAGGTTCGCTTGTTTTTCTTTCGATTGGTTTGATGCTTTGGAGGTACAAAAGATAACAACATACCAGCATCTACAGTCTCTTGTGCCTCGAGTTTAAGGGAGCGTGGGCATGAAGTCTGTTGAGTTTAAAGGGAGAGTGGGAGCAGAGCCCCAGAGATTTCAGAAGTGTGGGAATGGTATTCTGGTGAGTTTTTCAAAAAATGAGCATGGGAACATGTCCTAAGTCAAAGGAGTGCGGGAAACAGAACCAGAGCCAAACGGCAAATCATTGGAAATTTCGAAAATAAATTGGACAGCAGAGTATCACAGAAAGGCTGCAAACCAGAGCTTAGACACCAACAGCTGATGTTGATTATCTACAGGATCTATAACCCTCCACCCTCCTGCAAGCACTCTGAATATTTGGTGGGACCCCAGCAAATCTGAAAGTCTCTCTGGATACCAAGGGTCCACAGATTAGAATGGCTATCTTCTTAAATAATAACACTCTTTAAATAAAGTACTTGTTTTTTTCCCCCTGTTGCTGCCAAGCTCATTGTGTAATGAAGTTCAGAGACAGTCATTGACTGGTGCTGTGCTAGAGACCAAGTAGGCTAGGCAGCCACTCATGAGAGGTGTCTAATGGGGCCTGAAATGAAGCTTTATACATCAAGGCTGTCCAAATCATGAACCACTGATTTATTTTGCATGATCAAGTCAGTCATACAGCATGGTAATAGGCCCTTCAGCCCAACTAGTCCATGCTGACCAATATTCCCATCTAAACTAGTCCGATTTGCCTAGCCCTTACAATCCTACCTGTCCTTTTAAATGTTGCTATTGTACTCTCACCCCCACCCCCCATCCCCACCACCCAGGACGCGCCGTCTCTTCATTGTCATCATCGGGAAGGAGATACAGGAGACTGAAGACACACACTCAGCAATTCAGCAACAGCCCTCTGCCATTTGATTTCTAAATGGACATTGAACCCATGTGCACTACCTCACTACTTTTTTATTTCTGTTTGCACTACTTGATTCCTGCTTACGTTAGCTTAACTATTTAATAGACATTTATATATACTTCTGTAAATCAGTATTTTTTCTCAATATTTCTTTAATATGCACTTCTTTGTACTGCTGCCGTAAAGTTAACAAATTTCACGACATATGCCGGTGATATTAAACCTGATTCTGTTTCTGTACCTGACCCAACCACTTCCTCTGACAGCCCATTCCGTAAACCAACCACTCCAGGACTAGTAACTTAACCAGAGATCGTAAGACAAGTCCTAAGTATGGCCGCACGATGTACAGACATCTGTGAATAAACAAAACCAACACCACTTTGGAATACAAGGAATCAGGCTTAATGAAAGGAATATGTAACAGGAAAGCAGTGCAGTCCACAATTGCCGCTGACTTCTGTAGTAGTAGCTGATATGGTAATTCAACCTTTGCAAGTAGAAGTAACTGAGCAATGGTATCTTATCCTCGATCTTTTCCCTCCATGACAAGTGCACTCTGAACCATGAGCAAAATGCAGAGCCGTTCTCGAGAGTTCAACCATGTACCAGTCCAACTGCAACAAATGTTTTCAATAAGTATGCTACTTATCACTGAGCAGGGTACAGCATACAGACTAATCATTTTCAGTTTGCAGGCCAGTCATAAGTTCAGGTCCATTACCAGCAATATGAGACAAAATTGTTATTCCAGGTGCCACTATCTTGTTAATTAAATGCACACACACAGACCCAAATATCTACTAACTCTAAAGTCGTCTTAGGAAAAAAGTACTTGCTACTTATTCTATTATGCTTGAAGTTTAATTTAGGTCCAAGTAGAATGAGAAAGAAGCTTAAAGCAGCTATCTTATTCAGATCAGAACTTACAATTTAAAGTCCCCTTAAATACTCTCACTGGAGATAAAGTAGGATTACCATACACTTCCCTAAGGAACCTAACACTGACCAAAAGTTACTGTACAAATTCAATCATAGAGCGACACAAGTTAACACACTGCTTGGGTACAGTATAGGAAACTCAGAGGCAGCTTTTAGCACTGAAATCAATAGCAGATATGCCTTTGTACTTTCTATGACAGTGAAGGAGGCCATATGGCCCTTCAGGTTCATGTCAGCTTGCATGATACTTCTGTTCTTACAACCCCACTCATTTTGCGGTGACCTCTCTCCCCTCAGAACCTCACGAACTTCACAAATCTACTCACCTTACCTTTGTACACTGGATATTCAGCAGCCAGCTCACCAAACAACAAACACATCTTTGGGATGTGAGAGGAAAGTAGAGCACCCAAAACGAATACCACACAATCATAGAGAGAATCGACAAACTCCACACTGACAGCGTCAGACCTGTGAGCAAGCAGAACTACCTGCCGTGCTATTATACTGGCCAGGGATTATATTGGTCACACATGTAAGACACCAACAAAATTGTGCCTATGTTTTTAATGGAGTTACAAAAAGACAGAATCAATGGTAAAAACACTATTAGCCTATTTTTGTACGTCTTACACACTCAGTGGCCACTTTATTAGGTACACTTATCAGGAAGTGCCATCTTCTCATTGCTACCTTCAAGAAAGAGGTATAGAAGCCTAAAGATACACACTCAACAATTCAGAAACAGTTTCTTCCCCTCTGTCATCACATTTCTGAATGGACAATGAACCCATGAACACTACCTCACAATTCTATTTTGCTTTCTTTGTGCCCTAATTTAATTTAGTTTTTTATACATACTTACTGTAATTTATAGTTTTTACTTTTATTATGTATTACAATGTACTGCTGCCACAAAACAACAAATTTCATGAAGTGTGATTCTGATTCTGACTCTGAAAAGCATGCAGACTTGGTCAAGAGGTTCAGTTCTTGTTTAGACCAAACATCAGAATGGGGAAGAAATATGATCTAAGTGACATTGACCATGGAATGATAGTTGGCAGCAGACACGGGTTGTTAAAGTATTTCAAGAAACTGCATATCTCCGGGGATTTTCATGCACAACAGTCTTTGGCGTTTACAGAGAATGGTGGAATAGGCAAAAATCTTCCAGTGAGTGGCAGTCCTGTGAGAAAAAAAGCCATATTAGATTTAGATTTTTAGATTATGAGAACACTCAGTCCTCTTTTGTTGTCATTTAGAAATGCATACATGCATTAAGAAATGATACAACGTTTCACCAGAGTGATATGACAGAAAACAGGACAGACCAAAGACTAACACTGACAGAACCACATAATTATAACATATAGTTACAGCAGTGCAAAGCAATACCATAATTTGATGAAGAATAGACCATGGGCACAGTAAAATAAAAAGTCTCAAAGTCCCAAGTCGATCGACTCCCAAGTCCCCAATAGCAGGCGGCAAAAGGGAGAAACTCCCTGCCATAAACCTCCAGGCACCGTCAACTTGCTGATACCTTGGAAGCAGCCGACCACAGCCGACACTGAGTCCATCCATCCAAAAACTCCAAGCTTCCGACCAGCCTCTCCGATACAGCCTCCCGAGCGCCATCCTCTGCCAAGCGCCTTCGACCTCGCCCCGGCCACTGAAACACGCAAAGCCAAGGATTTCAGGGCCTTCAGCTCCGGAGATTCCGGTTACCACACAGTAGCAGCAGCAGCGAAGCGGGCATTTCAGAAGTTTTCCAGATGTTCCTCCGTGCTCTCCTGTCTGTCTCCATCAAATCAGAATTGTGCACGGTCCCCTACTTGACAGATAACTGATATTCATCACCGAAGTGGCCACGCGCACTGCCGTCGCGCCGCCATCTTCTCCCCCCCCCCCCATATTAATGAGAGAGGTCAAAGGAGAATGGCCAGGCAAGTTGACAGGAAAGCGAGAGTAACTTAAATAACCATACGTTACAACAGTGACATGCAAGAGAGCATCTCTGAATGCACAACACGTTGAACCTTGAGAAGTGGATGGGCTACAGCGGGAGAAGACCACATCAGATTCCATACCTGTACATGATAAAGTGGTCACTGAGTGCATAGCCCAAATGTAGTATCCTATCTCCATAATTAAATGGGGACATAATGTGAAATTATTTAAAATAAGCCCATAGCTCTTTCTTAATCCTAACCAACATTACTCCCCGATACTCTGTATGGTCACATAAAAGGAAGAAATTAGTCCTGATTAAATGTGCTGCCTAAAGTTTTCTCAGTTCTCATTAGAATGTATATTTAGTTTTTATTGGCCAAATACCTTCCATGTTTTTTTTTTAAATTCATTCAAGGGTTGTTGGATTCACAGGCTGAGCCAGATGCTGCATCCCAAAGATGACGGATGATAAATTATCAAGGCTAGAAATTCTATCATGTTGTCCAACATTTACATTCGGTCTTGGATGGAATTTTATTGGAAAACTGATATATATTGTGGCCTTAATGGAATTTCTTTCTGGCCTTCAGTGTAGATCATACATTAATGCAGAGAGGTGCCTGCATGTGCAAGATGGTGCACGATGTAAAGAATTCACAATTTGATTCTACTTCTGTGAAATTCAATCGTAGTATATAATTTCTGGGCCACATCCCATCGAAATTCATAGCATCAAGGATTAGATTCGCCCATTTTATTATGATTTGTTAAAATGCTGAGCAGAGAAATGAATGATCAAAGAGCTACAAAGGATATTCCGACAGCGCCTATCTTGAGACAGTATCAAGCTGTTTAATAAATGGAATAAATTGGAAAAACATCATTGGCAAGGATTACCAAAAGTGGCCTCAAATTCATCTCCCCGCTACCAAGCAAATTACTGTCTCTTCTAAATGTTGGAGTTCAGAGTTCTATTCCGGTATCCTCTGAAAGGATGTTTGTATGCTCTTTCACAAACAAGAGAAAATCTGCAGATGCTGGAAATCCTAGCAACGCACACAAAATGCTGGAGGAGCTCAGCAGGCCAGGTAGCATCTACGGAAAAATGTGCGGTCGACATTTCAGGCCGAGATGTCGACTATACTTTTTTCCATTGTATGTACTTTCCATGGGTGCATGGGTTTCAAAGATTCAAAGTACATTTATTATCAAAGTATGCTTGCAGTATACAACTCCAAGATTCATCTTCTCACCGACAGGACAAAGTAAAGAAAATCATGGAACCGTTCAAAGAAAAGCATTCAGAGACATTCCAATATTCCAAAGACATACCAGTTAGTAGGTTAATTAGTCATTGCAAATTGTCCTGTGCTTAAACTTGGGTTTAATTGGTGGGTTGCTGAGTGCTACGACTCAGTAGGCTGGATAAGCCTGTTCCAGGCTGTATCTCTATTAAAAAAATTAAAGTAAAAATAAAATAAATAGGAACTTATTTTATTTCTTGCCAGTCTCATCTATTTCAAATGAGACTAGCAAAATCAGCATTTAATGCCCATTCCTGGGTACTCCTATGATGTTACTGCTTCCTGACATTAGCACGGTGATCCAGGCCATGCTCTCTTCTCATTTCTGCCATTGGGAAGGAGTTACAGGAGCCTTAGGACCCACACCACCAGGTTCAGGGACAGAGATAACCCTTCAACCATCAGGCTCCTGAACAGGCATGGATAACTTCACTCATGCCAACTCTGAATAGATTCCACAATATAGACCCACTTTCAAAAACTCTACAACTTCTTCTCAGTATTACTATTTACTTATTTTTTTTGTATTTGCATCATTTGTCTTCTTTTGCACATTGGCTGTTTGTCAGTCTTTGTGTGTAGTTTTTCATTGATTCTATTGTATTTCCCTGTTCTGCAGAGAATGCTTGCAAGAAGATGAATCTCAAGGTAACTTATGGTGACATGAAGTACACATACTTTGATAATAAATAAATTTATTTTGAACTTTGCATTTGCTTTGAACTTATGTTCAGGAAAGAAATATATTTCCAGGTCAGATTAGTGTATAATTTGGAAGGAAACTTGCAAGCACTTGCGCTTCATTTTAGGGGCTGTGGGTTTAGAAAGTTATCGAATAAGCCTTGCCCAGTTCCTCAGCTACTTCTAGTACTACTACTACTACGTTGACTCAGGCCTAGGGGGCCGGCGTTGGGCATGATGATGGACTCTCCACTTCTCCCTCTCCCTCATCAGTGTGTTCAGTTCACCTACATTAGCCGCGCCGCTGTCTTCTAGGAGCATGTTGACCATAGTCTTGGGAGGGCGCCCAGGGTTCATCCTCTCGTGCTTGGGCTCCCAAATGATGACTAGGCTGGCAGGTAGCTCGGGGTGGCGTAGACAGTGCTCTGCTAGTTGCTGTCTTCTCGTCTCAATTTTTACTTCTAGTAGATGGTGTGCAACACAGCCAAGGTGAGCCAGTATGCAAAGAACATTCATGATGGTGGATCACTGCCAATCAAGCATCATTCTTTGTCCTGAATGCTGTTGAAATTCTTGGGCTCATCCAAGCAAATAGAAGGTGGTTCATCCTGTTGTGTTCTTTATACGTACCGTGGGTTACTCATAAAGACACATATTCTGGAAGAACATAACTAGAACTTTTATTCAACAGCAAACAGCAACCACGTTTGGCATACAAGCTTCTCGATCATTCTGCCATTTCTGTGCATGCGCCGAACTCTGTCATGTGACACATGATATCACCACATCTTCCTTTCCTTAAAAAGAAAAACAATTGGCAACATTAATCAAAACAAATGCATAATTTAACATGTCTCTATCAGTCTCTCTGGGGGTTTACGAACATGAGTAGACCTTCGAAGTGGTTCACACAGTTCTTGTGTTTCATTGTCACTTTGATGTTTTGTCTTGTCTGCATCAGTTAACTGAAACTCCAAAGTTGGCTCTTTCTTGAGGTCTTTGAGAAGAAATCGCAATTCATTTATTAACTGTGTAATCTCTTTTTTATGCTGAGACTTCATCATTTCAATAAAACTTCTCAATTCCTTCACTTGTGCTTTCATTTCTTCAATTGGATCCTGATTCTTGTCACTCTTTGGCTTCAGATCCGAATTGTACTGTACCGCAAGTTTGGTTTTGGTGGCAATGGTTTGTCAGATGTTGGTAACAAAGGGATGGGCCTGGGATTTTTCTTTATGACTTCCTTTACTTCTGCCACATTGGAATCAAATTCTGTTCTCTCTCGCTCTTTCATCAAGTCACTGTATTCTGACTCTGTGTCACTATCCAGGACTAAGACTCTTTTCACCAAATTCAGTCTCTCACAGCAGATAAACCAAGTATTGACTGTACATTTTTTGGCACAACCACAAATGAAAGCGTGTGCATCATATTTTTGTGTGATACTTTTGCCACATGTTCATTTAACTGAAATGTCTGCACCTGAATACCCAGTCACTTTTATATTTAAATGATGTAACTTTGGTCTTGGCTTCAATGCATTAAACTCAGATTCTGCAAGAACATTTATTTGTGCTCCAGTATCCAATTGAAACAGAATATTGTTTTGGTTCACGTGCAATGGCATAGTCTCATCATTCTTACTTTGTTTGTTTTCACAAAGCACATCAATATAAAACTCCTCACGTTCATTTTCAAGCACTGCATTTGTGTGTTTTATTTCCTTACTACTTCTGCAACAGCATGAAAAATGATTAACCTTACCACAGTTGTTGCACAGTTTCCGATACGTTGGACACATTTGAGGTTGGTGCTGCCGCCCACAGCGATCACAAGTTTTTTTCTTTCAAACGACGTCTTGCTCTCTGTCAGTTTCATAGTCACTTCATTATTTTTTCTAACATGTTCGTGGTTTTTCACAGTGTGTACGCTGCAGTTCTCAATAAAAAGCTCTTTAGCCTGTGACTTTACAGTTTCTGAAGCTTTGCAGAGAATCAAAGCTTTTTCCAAATTTACGTCTGGTTCTCTTAAGAATCTTTCACTCAGAGCATTATCCAGAATACCGCAAACAATTCTGTCTTTAATGAGAGAGTCCGTCAGCTCTGTAAACTCGCATGTTTTACTGTGGTTTCTCAATTCCATAACAAATTGATCAATCATTTGACCAGCTTTCTGCTTTATACCGTTCATACGTCACACTGCGCTTTGGACAGAATGACTCAAGCTTGTCAATTATCGCTTTTAGATTCAAATTATCTCCATTTTCAAAAGTAAAATGGTTATATACCTCAATTGCATCATCCCCAATCATGTGGAGTAGAATTGCAGCTTTTGTTTTCTCCGTTTTATTATCTGCTCCGATCGCCAATAAATAAATTTCAAAACACTATTTAAATCTTTTCCAGTTTTCAGTTATATTTCCAGTCAGCTGAAGCATCGATGGGGGTTGCAAAACTTCCATTTTTAAAGCTGTTAGCAAACAATAAAAAAGTTTGCGCTCTTTTTCTCGATTATCTTTGCTTCTCCCATGTTAGCGAAACGAATTATTCTTCCAGACTGACTTCTGACACCATGTTGTGTTCTTTATACATATTGTGGGTTACTCATAAAGACACATATCCTGGAAGAACATAACTGGAACTTTTATTTAACTGCAAACAGCAACCACGTTTAGCATACAAGCTTCTCGATCAGTCTGTCAGTTCTGCACATGCTCCAAACTCTGTCACGTGACACGTGACTTCACCACACATCCCACTCCTGACCTGGGTTCTTAAATGGTGAAAACTTCTTCGGAAGTCACACTTTCCGCAGAACAAACACAGTCCTGCTCAAGACAACCACAGTATTTGTGTGACTGGTCAAGTTAAGGTTCATTCAGTAATCACTTCCAACATACCGATTGAGAGGGTTTCCACAATCGTCCAAAGAGGTTGAGAGACACTCACTAACTAGCACTGGCACGATGTCTCTCAGTAAATCACACTTGAATATTGATGCACACAGGCACAGATTGCTGCAGTATCTGGGGAGTTGAACACTACACTCAGCAGCCTACATCTGCTCTGCTGACACTACCCACCAACTAAAGATCATTAAACACAGGACACTCCTTTGAAAAGGTTCCATAGCAGTTCCTTGGGCATGCGAATGATTTACGTCAAGTGACCATAAAACAGACTACATCCTGAAGTTAGCCACGGTGACCCACCCATGCTCTTTTCTCACTCCTACCACTGGAAAGGGGGTACTGGATCCTGGGGTCCCACACCACCAAGTTCAGGAACAGTTATCACCCTTCAACGACCAGGCACCTGAACCAGTGTGGAAAACTGCATTCACCTCAGCTCTGAATAGATTCTGCAACCTATAGACTCACTGTCAAGGGCTTGACAACTCATGTTCTCTGTATTATTATTTACTTCTTTATTTTATTTGCACATTTTGGTTTATTTTGCACAATGGTTGTTCTCCATTCTTTATCTACATGTAGTTTTTCATTGATTCAATTGTATTTCTCTGTTCTACTGCAAGAACATCATGGATGAGATGGACCTACTTTTCTATGACTCTGAAATGAATTTCAAGGTAGCTAATGATGATACACAGTAAATGTACCTATAAATTTATTTTGAACTCAATTTACTTTGAACTACTGTTCAGGAAGGTAACACACTTCCAAGTCAGGATGGTGCATAATTTGGAATGAAAATTGCAAGCACTTGTCCTTTGTTTTAGGGGCTGCAGGTTTAGGGTTTTGGATCCCACAATCAATTTGACCCACTACTATCAGGAAAGAGGTCCATGAGCTTCAGAGCTAGAACTGCCAGACTGATAATAGCTTTTTCCCTCAGGCTGTGAGACTAACGAATACCCTGCCACCACCAAGGTATCTTCACTAGCACAGCAAGCTGTTTCCTCTTTACTTTGTTGCTTACTGTTTAGCTCTACTGCGTACTACATGCACTTTGACTTGTATTTTATTAACTTATTTGTGGAATATTTTGTTCTATGGGCTGTGCAATCAAATGGCAATAAACTTGAACTTGAGTGTTATCAAGTGAGCCTTGTCCAGTTGCTGAACTGCATCTAGTAGATGGTGTGTAACACAGCCAAGGTGAGCCAGTGTGAAAGCAGTGTACATTCAAGATGGTGGATCACTGCCAATCAAGCACCACGTTTTAGCCTGAGTGATGAAAAATCACTTTGATACGACCATCTGAAAATGGGGTATGTTCTCTGCAGCCACACAGGTCACCAATAAAATAATGATAATGCTTTACATGGACGTTCATATTCCCAGTCAATGCAGACCCTGACCAGGTAAAGTTTGGCTGAATAACTATCTGTCTCTGAAATCTTCCCCAAGCATATTTAGTTATTAGTTTAATTAAACCATGTTTGCCCACTACTGTATATTGCCCAGTCTATCACAGGTAAAGCCTTTCCCTGTGAAAGCACAACTATATAGAGCTCTGTCGCAGTTAAGCAACATCCATCAAGGACCCTACCATCTAAGCTATGATCTCCTCCTGCTGCTACCATCAAGGCGGAGATACAGGAGCTTCAGGAACACATCACCAGGTTCAGGAACAGTTACTATCCCTCAACCATCAGGCTCTTGAACCAGAGGGGATAACTTCACTCATCTTCACTCGCCCATCACTGACTGTTCCCGCAACCTATGGGCTCACTTTCAAGGACTTTTCAAGAACAAGTTGTGGATAGTGTGGAGGGCTGTCAGAGGTTACAGAGGGACATCGATAGGATGCAAAACTGGGCTGAGAAGTGGCAGATGGAGTTCAACCCAGATAAGCGTGAGGTTGTTTATTTTGGTAGGTCAAATATGATGGCATAATATAGTATTAATGGTAAGACTCTTGGTAGCGTGGAGGATCAGGGGGATCTTGGGGTTCAAAGCTGCTGTGCAGGTTGACTATGTGGTTAAGGCGGCAAACGGTGCATTGACCTTCATCAACCGTGGGATTGAATTCAAGAGCCGAGAAGCAATGTTACAGCTGTACAGCACCCTAGTCAGACCCCACTTGGAGTACTGTGCTCATTTCTGGTCACCTCACTACAGGAAGGATGTGGCAACTATAAAAAGGGTGCAGAGGAGATTTACAAAGATGTTGCCTGGATTGGGGAGCATGCCGCATGAGAATAGGTTGAGTGAACTCGGCCTTTTCTCCATGGAGTGACAGAGGATGAGAGGTGACCTGATAGAGGTGTATAAGATGATGAGAGGCATTGATCGTGTGGATAGTCAGAGGCTTTTCCCCAGGGCTGAAATGGCTAACACAAGAGGGCACAGTTTTAAGGTGCTTGGAAGTAGGTACAGAGGAGATGTCAAGATGTCAGGGGTAAGTTTTATTTACGCAGAGAGTGGTGAGTGCGTGGAATAGGCTGCCGGCGATGGTGGTGGAGGCGGATATGATAGGGTATTTTAAGACAGGGGTCCCCAACCTTTTTTGCACTGCAGACCGGTTTAATATTGGCAATATTCTTGCCGACTGGCCAGGGTGGGGGAGGGGGGGGTGTTCGAGTTCAACAGTGCATGACAGAGAATGAGGAAAGGTGCAGCTGACTCATATTGTTTCATATCGCCAAATCAAATCAAATCAAGGGAGGAGAAGATGGCAGCACGACAGCGCGCGCGGCCGTTCCAAACAAATATCCATTATGTGTAACTAGGGGGCCGTGCTCAATCCGGATTTGATGGGGACAGCCGTGAGACGAGCAGAGGAACATCTGGAGTAACTTCTGAAATGCCTGCTTCGCTGCCGCTACTACTGTGCGATCGAGAATCTCCGGAGACGAAGGCCCCAAATCCTCGGCTTTGCGTATCGCCTGTTGCCGGGGCCAGGGTCGAAGCACTCGGCAGAGATGGTGCTCGGTGTCGAAGAGGTGGTCGGAGGCTCGGAGTTTTCGGACGTACTCGAAGTCGGACTGTGGTCGGATGCTTCCAGGATGCTGCAACGGCAAGTTGGCGGCGCTGGTGGTTTACCATCTGGCGTGAGATGATGGGACTTTCGAGAGACTTTGAGACTTTTACTGTGCCGTGGTCTGTTCTTATCAAATTACAGTATTGCTTTGCACAGTTGTAACTATATGTTATAATTATGTGGTTTTTGTTAGTTTTCAAATCAGTTTGTCATGTGTTTTTGTAATACTATTCTGGAAAAACATTGTATCATTTCTTAATGCATGCATTACTAAATGACAATAAAAGGGGACTGCGTGTCCTCATAATAATAATCATAATCATATTGTTTCCTCGCTGCCTGGTAGCACATGCTTTGCGGCCCGGTGGTTGGAGACCACTGTTTTAAGAGACTCCTGGGTAGGTCTATGGAGCTTAGAAGATTAGGGGGCTACGGGTAACGCGGGTAACTTCTAAAGTAAGTACATATTCGGCACAGCATTGTGGGCTGAAGAGCCTGTATTGTGCTGTAGGTTTTCTATGTTTCTAAAAGCCAGGACCAACAGGCTCCGGGACAGCTTCTTCCACCAGGCCATCAGACTGATTAATTCACGCTGATACAATTGTATTTCTACGCTATATTGACTGTCCTGTTGTACATACTATTTATTACAAACTACTATAAATTGCACATTGCATATTTAGACGGAGACGTAATGTACTTTGTAAATATTTTTACTCATGTATGTGAAGGATCTAAGAAATAAAGTCAATTCAATTAATCTCATGTTCTCGATATTTATTGCTTATTTATTTATTTGTTTATTTATTATTATTATTTTTTATTTTTCTTTTTGAGTTTACACAGTGTGTTGACTTTTGCACACTGGCTGTTGTTTGCCCTGTTGGGTGTGGTCTTTCATTAATTTTATTTTGTTTCTTTGTATTTTCTGAGATTGTCTGGAGAAAATTAATCTCTGAGTTGTATATGGTGACATATACGTACTTTGATAACAAATTTACCATGAATGTTGAAATTTTTGATACCTGATCATGAAAAAATATAGAAATCAACATTTACACAAGTAAATTTACATTATGCAATTTAATATTAAGTAGCTGAAGAAATATGAATACCATATTTTGTTAAATATTCCTTAAAATAAAAAAAGTTAAAAAAAGTTTTTAAAAGGTTTTCTACACCTAAAGCACATGTTCATCGACCTTATGATAGTGCAAAGCAACAAATTTGGTGAACTTGGGGCAGCATGATGTCATATGCTATTAGCATAACTCTATTATAGCCCCAGTAAACTTGTTTCAATTCTGCTGCTGCCTGTAAGGAATGTCAACCTTCTCCCCATGACCACATGGGTTTTCTCTGGCTGTTCCAGTATTTGCCCTCGTTCCAGAGATGTACAGGTTAGTAGGTTAATTGGTCACATGGATGCAACTGGATAGCATGGGTTCACTGGGATGGAAGGGCCATTACTGTGCTGTATCACCATATAAACATCCTGAATAGAAACTCCAAATGATATACAACTGCAAGAATTAGTTTACTTCAGGTGTTGTCAAGTCAAAGAATGTCAGCACATCCAACTTGGTTCACAATCACTAAGTTTTGCATAGTTTCTTAAAGAAAGAATACAGATGGATTATGAATGCGCTTAATAAATAAAAAAAAACATGGCAAGTCAATCTGTCAAAGGGGCCATGCATTTACTGCCGTTACTTAAGCAATATAGTTGCCAAACCAATCTCACATTAATTCAGTGTAAAATTTATTCCAAAGCAACACACACAAATTGCTGGAAGAACTCAGCCGGTCAGGCAGCATCTGTGGAACCTCTTGGCCTGAAATGGTGAATGTTTATTCATTTCCATGGATGCTTCCTGATCTGCTGAGTTCCTCTAGCAGTTTGTTTGTATTGCTCTGGATTTCCAGCATCTGCAAACTCCCTCGTATTTAAAATTTATTTCGGTTGTGTTTGCTCAAAAGAAAATATTAATCTGGACACTGATAAACATCTCTCTTTTCTTCAAATAAAAGCTATTGCTTTCTTTGAACATCCACCAGAAATCCTCATCAAAAAAAAGCGAAGAATTCTCTTACTCCCACACCAATATTTTAACTAAAGAATGCGAGAAAGACTCAGTAGTTCAGCCAGCACCTATGGAGGAAGGAACTGTGTTAACGCTTTAGTTCAATTACCTTCAATTGGAACTGGGAGAATTTGCAGGTAGTGAGGGCAGGGGGAAGAGATGAAAGAGCTCGAACAGGGGTTCCCAATCTTTTATATCCCATGGACCCCTCCCATTAACCGTAGGTCCACAGACTCCAGGTAGGGAACCCCTAAACTAGAGGGAAGACACCCTGGAACGTCAGGCTGGTAAATGTGTTAGGAATTCAGTATTCACAGAATTGTGAATATACCAGACATTACTTCAAACAAGAACCCGTCTTCAGTTCTTAAATGTAAATTGCTAGCAGTAATCAGTTGGAAGTTAAAAGGGCAGCTTTGTAAATGAACCATACTGTCTAAAGAGCATAAACTGCTGGCCCACAGCAGGGGGTTATAGCTCAAGAGATATGATCAGGAGATGATCCTGTATGCATCAGTCAAATGTAAGAACAATGGGATTATGTTAAACGGCCCAGATCAAAGCAGACAACACGGGCTAAATTTTGCCACTGTGACTGAGTTCAGTGGAGCTTACAGGCCAGACTGATATTGTCACCTAGCACATCAAACATGGCCACAGACATTATTGCACTAACTATAATTGTGATATTTGTAGATTGAGAGTCAGCCCTCCCAAATGTAGCTTTGGGTGTCTGAGTTCTCTGTACTCAAAAGTTTACAGATCATCCTTGTTAATTAATTTGTCCCAGCAAAGGAGGTTGATCATTCAGAGGGGTCTCCCATTGCAGATATGTAACTCAATGGAAGCATTCTCAGATTCAAAACATTGAAAACAATGTAAATGGAGCTACTGAAAATATATTGATTTACCTACTATTAAGAGTATAGGATCTCATTGGAGTAAGGCATCGTGACACTTGCTGTTGGGAGATGTAGGGTAATAACTGCCCCTGAACTTGGTGGTGAGAGTCCTGAGGCTCCTGTACATTCTTCCTGATGGCAGCAGCGAGAAGAGAGCGTGACCAGGGTGGTCGAGGTCCCCGTTGATAGGTGCTGCTTTCCTGTGACAAAGCTGCATGTAGATGTGCTCATTGGTGAGGAGGGATTTAATTGTGATGAACTGGGCCATATCCACTATTTTGTAGAATTTTCCATTCAAGGACATTGGTGTTTCCATACCAGGTTGTGATGCAGCCAGTCAATTTACTCTCCACCACACATCTATCGGAGTTTGTCGAAGTTTTAGATGTCATGCCAAATATTCGCAAACTCCTAAGGAAGTAGAGGCATTACCGAGCTTTCTTTGTAATTTGCACATGTGCTGGGCCCAGGACAGGTCCTATGAGATGGTAATACTGAGGAATTTAAAGTTGCTGACCCTCTCCACCTCTGATCCCCCAAAGAGGACTGGCTCAAGGGCCTCAGAGTTCCTTCTCCGGAAGTCAATAATGAGCTCATTGGTCTTGCTGAGAGGTTGTTGTTGTGGCACCACGCAGGCAGACCTGTGTCACATCTGTGGATGCAGAACAACGGCCAGCAATAGGGGTTGACACATTTATCCTCCTGAAGCTATGGTCTAGACTTTCAGCACCTGTAGTTTTCTATTTTCAGACACAGATTTAACATGACTGGAAGGTGGAGAGAAGGTTAGGTGAGATTGTTCCCACAAAGAGGAAGTGGGGTTCTCAAATTCACGGCCCTTAAGGATGGGGGAGGCATTTAACCTAGTCAGGAATGCACATATTATTCGCAAAATGTGGACAACAAGCTATAAAGTTGGCTGTAGATGAATTGCTTTTAAACCCATGGAAATCAAAGTTCAAAGTAGTATCTAAGTACCCATATATCACCATATACTACCTCAAGATTCATTTTCTTGCAGGCATTTACAGGGAAATAAGAAATAAGATAGAATTAATAAAAAGTCATAAATAACAAAGATTGACAAACAGCCAATGTGCAAAAAAAGACAAATAGTGAAAATAATAAATAACACTGAGAACATGAGTTGTAGAGTCCTTGAAAATAAGTCTAAAGGTTGTGGAGTCATTTCACCACTGAGGTGATGGACAAAATGACGTCCTCGTGTGTTTCAAATTCCTAAATCATAATTCTTTCTCCGCAATGTTCAGACAGCAGTCTCTGCACACTTTAAGCATTTAAATCAGTTGGGGCTACATTTTCAAATAGTCCACGAGGTTCAGAAGGTCTCCCTTGACACATTTTAAACTTAGCTCAACACCACTATGGAGTTACACTTTATGCCATGTTCAAAGCTGCCAAATTAGCCGTTTCAAGGAAGCAAGCTGCATTTTACGATTTGCATTACAACTTTTGTGCGAGAGGCAGGAATTACTTAACACCAGCAGGGAAGTAGCTGTATAAACATACCATACAGAAAAAAACATACCGTGGTTTCACAATATCAACTCTCTGGGCAAAAAAATAAAATATTCCACTCATAGATGGAAGAGTGCATCATCAGATCTTAAAATGGCAATAGGGTAGTTTACAAAGTTAAAAGATAGGTTCAAAAATAAAGTATGTTTATGGATCCACAAAGCATGCTGACAGTTCCTGTAATGTCAAGTACACAAAGATCTTGATATTAATTAACCGTCATGCATTATTCTGTTGTAGAACATATTTTAAACTGAATATTCACAGAAGTGGTTCTAAAGACGTTTGCTTGTTGCTATGTGCAAAATTTTAAATCAAATCAAATGGCCAGGAACACAAAAGGCTATTCCTTTCCATATTTGTTCAAAATAGAAGACACTTGCACAAAAAAAACATGAAAACCATAATCGAAGTTTAAAATGCAAATTGCTCAGACAGTGAAAACAAATCATATTGTCACAAAGGCCAGCTCTTCACTGACTACTTGTATACAAAGGTGAAGAGGGCTCTTTAATAATTTTAACAGTGCCACATTGTTTTTCAAAAAAAAACAGCAGAGCAACTAATTCACTTCTGCAGCATGAGTGATGTGTAGCCTCGTGTGAGAAGAGAACATGCCTAAGTTATTACTGCAGGAAAGCAATCTGTCAAAGCTGGGCCCTTCTTGGCATGGTGAATACCACTGGTGAGATCAGAGAGTCAGATTCTGCTTGCAATTACTGCAAAGGACCTTGGATGCAAGCAGTCTGCTATCAATTATTTTGCTGGCCCCAGACTTCTGGACCTGTCAAATTTGCAGTGTCTTCTGTTCGGTAACAATACGGGAAAAAAAGGCTTTACAAGGAAAAATGGTGGAAGGCAAGTTTTATGCTTATGTTGTCCTGAGTGCCATTTACATTTCAATTGGATCTGGAACTTCATCTCATGCCCTCTTTGCTTGTTTTGCCCCCATGAGCAGTCTTTATTAGCAATGTGCATAATACATCTTTTTTTTTTACAAACTTCCAAATGCATTTCACTTGAAAACTCCAGTTTAACTCAAACCCTTAGGCTCTTCCCTCTCTCCCTACCTTCAATAGAGTTAGTCACGCAGCAAGAAGATGCTTTAAAGTAATCAGTGCCCCTATTTAAGGCATTTGAAAATGGAGATTGTCAGTGCCTTTTGTGCACAGCTTACGACATAAACCCATTCCTTACTACAATCGTTACCCCCTCTTTAAATTCACCAGACTCTTTCAATGTCAAAATCTTTTCTTTTTTTTTTGTGGAAGGATTATCATCTGATTTCCTCCTAAGTAAAAGGGGATTTAATGACCAGCTGCAACAACTGACAGACAAGGGGAAAAAAAAGTTTTGTCACCATATTTATTAAGACTGTGCTGGCTTCTGTCAGGATCATTTTTCTTCCACACACTAATTAATAACATTAACCACCACCCTCAGGCCCAAAGCCCGTCTCCTCTTCCAAGTGTCAGAAACAAGATTTGACAGTTCAAGGCAAAAACGATTTGCATGTAAATCCTGATCAAAAGCAAGCCAGTGCTCTGAAGTCATCACGTCCCGCTGCAAAATCTGACACATGCACATACACTGACTCGAGCAAAGCTAAATTTAAGTGGAAGACCGAGTGAGCATGGGACCACGTACCCCCCATACACCACTATTAATCCTCCGAAAGCTGACTGACTCAAATTCTTTACTTGAAATATTTGGCTCAAATAAAGACCAAAAAATGAATCCAAGTGTCCATGTTCTCTTCAGATTTCCGTTTGAAAAAGTAGCTGAAATCAGATAATCTTCTTGTTTATCCTAAGACAAAAATCTATCATCGTCATTTTGAAAACTCATGGATTTAGGAAAAAAATGCAAGGAATTTATTTGTTTCCTAAAATTAATATATTTTGTGCATACTTAAAAGGAAGAACCTGGGCATAAAATATACACTGACGGAGAGAGAGAGGGGGTGGAGAAAAGACAGGATTTGCCGGGGAGGGGGAGGGTTGAGAGAAGGTTGCACAAGGGAGAAAGGGGGTGGGGTGAGACCAATACCTGAGTGTAGAGGGTGGTGGGCGGGTGAAGGCGGGGGCTGAGGAGACAGGTCTGCAGGTGGGAGGGGGGCATACAGGAGATGGGGTGTGGGGGAGAGCAAGGCACAGGGAGGAGGGGACATTGTGGGGAGGGACTGCACGATGGATGGAGGGGCACAGTGAAGGTGGGAAAAGGGAGGGAATGGGGAAGTGAAAAAAGGGAAAAGGGGAAGGGGAAAGTGGGAAGTGGGAAGTGGGAGGGGGAGGGGAGAAAGGGAATGGGGAAGGGGAAGAAGGGAGGGGGAAGAAGGGAGGGGAAGAGGGGAGGGGGAGAAGGGGAGGGGGAGAAGGGGAGGGGGAGAAGGGGAGGGGGAGAAGGGGAGGGGGAGAAGGGGAGGGGGAGAAGGGGAGGGGGAGAAGGGGAGGGGGAGAAGGGAAGAGGAGGGGGAAGGGGGAAGGGGGAAGGGGGAAGGGGGAAGAAGGGGACAAGGGAATGGGGAGAGGGAAATCTGGCAAAGGGGAAGGGGAGGAGAGTGGGGATGAGGAAAGAGGGCAATGGGGAAAGGGAAGAAAGGGGGAATGGGGAAAGGGAGAAATGAGAGAATGCGGAAGGAGAGAAATAGGGGTATGGGGAAGGGGGAATGGAGGAATGGGGAAGGGGGAATGGAGGAATGGGGAAGGGGAGAAAGGGGGAAGGGGAGAAAGGGAGAAGGGGAGAAAGGGGGAAGGGGAAGGGGACATGGGGAGAGTGGGGAGAATGAGGAAACAGATAATGGGGAAAGAGAGAAAGGGGAAGTGGGAAGGGGAGGGGGAAAGGGGAGGGGGAAAGGGGAGGGGGAAAGGGGAGGGGGAAAGGGGAGGGGGAAAGGGGAGGGGGAAAGGGGAGGGAGGAAGGAGAGGGAGGAAGGGGAGGGAGGAAGGGGAGGGGGGAAGGGGAAGGGGAAGGGGAAGGGGAAGGGGAAGGGGGAAGGGGGAAGGGGGAAGGGGGAAGGGGGAAGGGGGAAGAAGGGGACAAGGGAATGGGGAGAGGGAAATCTGGCAAAGGGGAAGGGGAGGAGAGTGGGGATGAGGAAAGAGGGCAATGGGGAAAGGGAAGAAAGGGGGAATGGTGAAAGGGATAAATGAGGGAATGCGGAAGGAGAGAAATAGGGGTATGGGGAAGGGGGAATGGGGAAGGGGAGAAAGGGGGAAGGGGAGAAAGGGGGAAGGGGAGAAAGGGGGAAGGGGAGAAAGGGGAGGGGGAAGGGGACATGGGGAGAGTGGGGAGAATAAGGAAACAGATAATGGGGAAAGGGAGAAAGGGGAAGGGGGAAGGGGGAAGGGGAAGGGGGAGGGGGAAAGGGGAGGGGGAAAGGGGAGGGAGAAAGGGGAGGGAGAAAGGGGAGGGAGAAAGGGGAGGGAGAAAGGGGAGGGAGAAAGGGATAAGGGGAGGGGGAAAGGGGAGGGGGAAAGGGGAGGGGGAAAGGGGAGGGGGAAAGGGGAGGGGGAAAGGGGAGGGGGAAAGGGGAGGGGGAAAGGGGAGGGGGAAAGGGGAGGGAGACGGGGATGGGGAGGGAGACGGGGATGGGGAGGGAGACGGGGATGGGGAGGGGAAAGGAAAGGATGGGGAGGGGAAAGGAAAGGATGAGGAGGAAGACAGGGATGGGGAAGGGGAAGGGGAGGGGAAAATGGTGAGGGGGAATGGGAGGGGGGAATGGGGGGGGAGAAGGATGACGTGGAAGGGGATAGCAAAGGGAGATGGATGGGGAGGGGGATGTGGAAGGGGAGGGAAAAATGGCGAGGGGGAATGGGAGGGGGAGATGGGTGACAAGTGGAAGGGGAGAGTGTAGGGGGAAGGGGAAGAGGGAATGGGCGGGGAAAAGTGAAAGGTGAAGGGGAGGGGAGGAAGGGGAGGGGAGGAAGGGGAGAGGGAGAAGGGGAGAGGGGGAAGGGGAGAGGGGGAAGGGGAGAGGGGGAAGGGGAGAGGGGGAAGGGGAGAGGGGGAAGGGGAGAGGGGGAAGGGGAGAGGAGGAAGGGGAGAGGAGGAAGGGGAGAGGGGGATGGGGGGTTGGGAAACTTGGGGAAGGTGGGAAGGTGGGGAAGGTGGGGAGGTGAAGGAGGAGAGTGGAGGGGAGGGGAAGGGGGAAGGGGAAGGGGAAGGGTTGAGGCAAGGAGTAGAAGGGGAGAAGGGGAGGCAGGTGGGGGGAGGGAGGAAGGGGAGGGGGAGGGGGAGGGGAAGGTTGGAAGGGGTGAAGGGGTTTGGAGGGTTGGGGAAGGGACAAGGGGAGGGGAAGGGGTAAAGGGGAATGGGAGGGGAAGGGCAAGGTGGGGAGGTGAGAAGGTGGAAAAGTGTGGAGGGGAAAGGGGGGAGGGGAGGGGAAGAATGAAGGAGGGGAGGGGAAGGGGAAGAGCGGGAAGGTTGAGGTGGGGAGGGGGAAGGGGAGAGGGAAGTGGGAAGGGAGGGAGAAGGGGAGGGGAAAGAGGGAGGGAGAAGGCGAAGGCGCAGGGGTAGGGGGAAGGGGAATGCTGGGAAGGGGAAGGGGAAGGTGGAAGGGGAAAGGGGGAGGGGAGAATGAAGGGGGAGGGGAAGAGCGGGAAGCTTGGGGTGGGGAGGGGGAAGAGGAGAGGGAAGTGGAAAGAGGGAGGGAGAAGGGGAATTGGAAAGAGGGAGGGAGAAGGGGCAGGGGTAGGGGAAGGGGAATGTTGGGAAGGGGGAAGGGAAGGGGAAGGGAAGGGGGAAGGGAAGGGGGAAGGGTTGAGGTGAGGAGTAGAAGGGGAGAAGGGGAGGTGGGGGAGGGGAAGGTTGGAAGGGGTGAAGGCGTTTGGAGGGTTGGGGAAGGGGTAAAGGGGAAGGGACAAGGGGAGGGGAAGGGGTAAAGGGAAAGGGGAGGGGAGGGGAAGGGGGGAGGGAAGGGAAGGGAAAGGGAGAGGAGGAGGGAGGGGAAGGGGAGAGGAGGAGGGAGGGGAAGGGGAGAGGAGGAGGGAGGGGAAGGGGAGAGGAGGAGGGAGGGGAAGGGGAGAGGAGGAGGGAGGGGAAGGGGAGGGGAGGAGGGAGGGCATGGGGAGGGAAGGCGGAATAGGGTGAAGGGGAAATGGGAAATGAGGGGAAGGGAGAATGAGGGAAGGAGGAATGGGTAAAGGGGAAGGGAGGAGGTGGAAGGGGGTGGGGGTTGGAGAGGGGGAATGGGGAGCGGGAATTGGGAAGGGGAAGGGGCAGGGGGATAGGGTATGGGATGGGAGAATGGGTCAAGGGGAGGAGTTTATGGGGAGGTGTGGAATGGATGGGTGGAATGGGGAGGGTGGAAACGCGGGCAAAATGGGAAATGGGGAGAAGGGTGACAAGGGGAAAGGGAAGGGGATAGCAAAGGCGGATGGGGAGAGGGGAAGGGGAGGGGGAAGGGGCAATGGGGCAAGGGAAGGGGAAGGAGAATGAGAACGGGGAATGAGGAGGTGTAAATGGGGACAAGGGAATGGGAAACAGGAGTGGGGATATGGGAGGGCAAGGATGGAAGGGGAAGGGACGAAGGAGGAGGGGGAAGGTGGTGAATGGGAAATGAGCAGAGACACAAAGATCTTTAGAAGATTAAAATCATGTAATACACACAGACACAATGATTATTGTTGAGCCCATTCTGCTAATCCATGCAATAGGAACTAAAATGTGCTTTTCTTGCAACAGCTTTGCACAAGATAAAAATGATGAATTACTACATAGTATAATTATTCAAAGAAATTTAATACAATCATCTCTCATTACAACATTGCCAAAGGTGCCTAAACTTAAAGGCCTCTAGTGTGGTGTTTTATACGACTTCCACATTAAATAGGGTTCCAATGTACTTTATCAGCAGTCTGTAGTACAGAGAATGTAATAATTTAGTCTCTCTTTGCCAGTATTTTACATTTTATAAAACCAATCAATTTGAAGGAAGTAGCAGCAAGGCTGACTTTGATAATCACAGGAATATGGCTCTAGAAGTCACCTGGTACTGTTATTAATCACTCAGCAGCAGTTTCTCTCCGATATTACTTCTACTCATTTACAGATTGCTTCATATGCCTATCATCAGTTTTTTAAATGATCACAGCATTATTTTACTGCCTCAGATTGTTCTATTTGAGGCCTGTCTATCTCAAATCACGAGTTCCAAAATTCTTGCATTTTTAATTTGTGTAACCCAATTGAAATGTGAGCACTTATTCCTACTTCAAGCTAAAATTAGATTTGCAATTGGCAAGTTATGGATGACATAAGAATTAATTCTTATTTTCATGAGAGCACATACCTGTATTGTGACTGCTAGTCTGTCCCAAACATTATTTAAAAGCTAATATTTTCATGCTTATTGATGAACTACCTGACAAGCATCCCTTTATTCAGTGGTTTAGGGTGTGCCCCTGAGTTTTGGATGTAAAGAGTTCTTTGGGAAGCTTCATTTCAATGTTACTTCAAAATTAAGTACTCAATACTGACATGAGAATTTCCCTTAATCACATCCGGCACAACAATAAGCATTCTTTAAACTTACACTAATCCTTGCAGTTTTTCTTAAGCAACAGCACCTAAAAGTATATCATTTAAAGCTCTGAGAATCCTTTGGACATCCTCCACTTAAACACTGCAAGATTCCAAAGTCTGTCAGAATACTCAAGATATATTTTAACATTCTAAAATGTAAGAGATCATGCATTAATCCTCCTGAAAAGTTACAAGTTCTAAAAAAGTGTAGTTACTGGTGCTTGAAATGTTCCTTAAAATAGTTTCAGAAAATATTTCAAGACATTTCATTTTATGGACATTTAAGAATAGTCACATGCATAACAGAAGAATAAAGGACTATGTAGAATTGATCTTGGAGTAGGTTAAAAGGTCGGCGCAACATTGTAGGACAAAGAGCCTGTAATATTCTAAAATGGAAAATTCTCTATTAATATCCAAATTCATGATAATTGTAGATGGCATCTTTCAAGTCTTACTGGCATTCATTGTGCAGCATTATAATGGATATATAAAACCACATGAACTATCTGTACAAAATTAGGAAGATTCCGCTCTGGCCCCAACTTTCCTTTCTTCACCTTCCAGACTTCTGCTCATTTTATTGGTATCTTCCAGTCTGAATGTTAGTGGGGAAGAATCCACTGTTCCTATGGTATCAAGGTAGATGTAATAAAACTGAATGAACAATCACAATGCTCTCAGGTTTACTGAACAACAAGCTGTGACACTCTGAAGCTGGACTGTCCTTCCACATTTCTATTCTTCTGTAGGTTAGAATAGTTAATTCCACCATTCCTTAACATTTCTCCTTGAATTTCCTGGAAGTGATTGCATGTATTGCCATCTATCCAATCACAGCCAATGCTCTAAGATCACCCCACTTCCCTATCCCCCAGCAATCCCTTGCAATAATGTATCTTTCACTCTCCCTTATCTACATGCTGAAAGATAGCATCACTGGTCTGAGAGAAGAACTAACTCCTGTACCTAATAAGTTGGCCACTGAGTGTTTGTTCATGATCTTCTGCTGCTGTCACCCAACCGAGGTTCAATGTGTTGGGCATACAGAGATGCTCTTCTGCACACCACTGCTGTAATGTGTGCTTATTTGTGTTACTGTCAGCTTCCTGTCAGCTAGAACCAGTCTGGCCATTCTTCTCTGACACCTCTCATTAACAAGGCACTTTCACAAACAGAAATGCCACTCTCTGGATATTTTTGTTGCTCTTTGCACCATTCTTTGGAAGCTCTAGAGGCTATTGTGCATGAAAATCCCAGGAGACCAGCAGTTTTCTGAGATATGCAAACCACCCCATCTGGCAAAGTCACTTAGACAACATTTCTTCCTCATTCTGATATTTGGTCTCAACCTCTTGACCATGTCTGCATGCCTTTTATGCAATGAGTTGCTGCCATATGATTGGCTGATTAGATATTTGCATTAACAAGGTGTACAGCTGTAGGTAAAGAAGTGGCTACCGAGTATATACCCATAACATCAAGCTCTATACATAGATCAAATTTCTTAATTCTTCATGGCTGCGGTGAGCCAATAGAGAAGAAATGTAAAGAACATCAAAATCAACTCGACACACAAATTTCAAGTTCTTGAAAATGAGCTTGAATTCATTAAAGAAAATCTTTTCACTGAAGTATTTGGAACTTGTGAAGTTCATCTGGAACTGCGATGTCTATGAATTACAGTGAACATCGTCACCTTTTCGAGGTAAAGAAATATTAAGTTTCCAGATACAGCACTTGATCTAATTAGTTCATTACAACTCCGTTTAAAGGATTGCATTAGCAAGGAATGACATAAGAATAAAAAAATCTGAAGTTTGATTCCAATGATTGTAGCTGTCATTGTTGTCTGACAATTCAACAGATCTTGCAGGGCTAAAGTCTCAAACATTATAGCCTAGGTGTCAAAGTTGTGTCAACTAGAATATGGATAAAGCCATCTCCAATCAGAGACTAAATATTAAACAAAAATTCTTATGACTGCTTCTTCAATACTCCCCTAAAACCATATCAATCAAATCAAAACTCAATCAAAATAGGGACAATGAAAGCAAAACAGAAGACTGTGCGTTGACTTCAAGCCTGATTAACACATCAAGGCCCGAGACCAGAAGGCAAACCATATTCAGCCCAACTGCCCCAAGATCGCTCACCTAGCCAGTCCCATCTTCCTGCATTGGACCTGTCTCCCTCTCTTCTGCTACTATCATCGGCAGATGGTGGAGGAGTGTTAGGTCCCACGCCACCAAGTTCAGGAACAGTTGTTGCCCTCCAACCATCATGCTCCTGGACCGGCACGGATAGCCTCACCCACCTCAGCACGAAACTGACTGCACAGCTTGCAGACTCACTTTCGGGGATTCATCAACTCATGTTCTGAGTATTATTTGTTTATTTTTTTAATCTTTGCACAATTTGTCCTCTCTTGTATGTTAGATATTTTTACGGTTTTTGTTATGTGTGGTTTTTCTTGGATTCTATTGCATTCTAAGCGGAACAAGTGCTACACATGCCCTTACACTTCCTGCCTCACTACTATTCAGGGCCCCAGACAGTCCTTCCAGGTGAGGTGACACTTCACCTGTGAGTCGGCTGGGGTGATATACTGCGTCCGGTGCTCCCGAAGCCGCCTTCTATATATTGACAAGACCCGACACAGACTGGGAGATCATTTCGCTGAACACCTACGCTTCGTCTGCCAGAGGAAACAGGATCTCCCAGTGGCCACACATTTTAATTCCAGGTCCCATTCCCACTCTGATATATCTATCCACGGCCTCCTCTACTGTAAAGATGAAGCCACACTCAGGTTGGAGGAACAACACCTTATATTCCATCTGGGTAGCCTCCAACCTGATGGCATGAACATCGACTTCTCAAACTTCCGCTAATGCCTCACCTCCCCCTCGTACCCCATCCATTATGTATATACACATTCTTTTTCTCTCTCTCCTTTTTCTCCCTCTGTCCCTCTCACCATACCCCTGGCCCATCCTCTGGGCTTCCCCCCTCCCCCTTTTCTTTCTCCCTAGGCCTCCTGTACCATGATCCTCTCATATCCCTTTTGCCAATCAACTGTCCAGCTCTTGGCTCCATTTCTCCCCCTCCTGTCTTCTCCTATCATTTCGGATCTCCCCCTCCCCCTCTCAAATCTCTTACTATCTCTTCTTTCAGTTAGTCCTGACGAAGGGTCTCAGCCCAAAACATTGACTGTACCTCTTCCTAGAGATGCTGCCTGGCCTGCTGCGTTCACCAGCAACTTTTGTGTGTGTTGCTTCTTTGCATTTCATTATTTTCCTGTGAGTGTCTAGAAGAAATGAAGCTCAAGGTTGCATGTGGTATATATACCTTCATAATCAATTTTCTCTGAATGTTGAACAAATAAATTTCATAACTGCTGTGCTCGTTATTGTGGGATAGTGCAGAGCACACTAGGATATCAGCATGCAGGATACTCAACTGAACCATATTGATAACCTGATCCTGCAGTACATGAACTCCTTCCATGTGGCAGTCACTGACTGAGTGGTATAGGAATAACACTATTAACTCCCACTACATATACCACTGCAGTAACTAACACAAAGAACCACTTTATGCTGACTATGGTTTGTAGCCTAATTACTTTAATACAAAAATTTTTAAATGAGGAATATAAGCAAGTTCTTCTTCAAAATCTTCAGGAGAGGAGAAGATGGCAGCACGACACAGCTTGCAGCGGCCACTCCGGTGATGAATATCTGTTATCTGTCAAGTAGGGTGCAGTGTACAATCCTGATTTGATGGAGGCAGACATGAGAGCACTGAGGAACATCTGGTGAAACTTCTGAAATGCCTGTTTGGCTGCAGCTGCTACTGTGTGGTCCAGAATCTCCAGAGAGGAAGGCCCCAAGTCCTCGGCTTTGCTTGTTGCTCAGCGGCCGAGGCGGGGTTGAAGCGCTTGGCAGAGACGGTACTCGGTGTCGGAGGGTTGGTCGGAGGCTCGAAGTTTTCGGACAGACTCAGAGTTGGACTGTGGTCGGGTGCTTCCAATGGTGCTGCATCGGCAAGTTTGCGGCGCTTGGAGGTTCATGGCAGGGAGAGTTTCTCCCTTCTACCGCCTGCGTGAGATGATGGGGCTATTGGGACTTTGAGACTTTTTTTTACCGTGCCCATGGTCTGCTCTTTATCAAATTATGGCAATGCTTTGCACTGTTGTAACTGTAGGGTATAACTATGTGGTTTTTGTCAGTTTTAGTCTTGGTCTGTCCTGTGTTTCTGTGATATCGTATTGGAAGAATATTGTATCATTTCTTAATGCATGCATTAAATGACATAATCTATGAGTGTCCTCATAATCTAATCTAATACAATCCTGTTAAACGTGACAAATATTAAAGACTAATATTTTGAAAATGTGGTACAATAGTTTGTTAAATGCAATTTAATAGCATCATTACAAATAAAGTTCCTCCATTAGATCCTGCTATTGAAAGTTAACTTCTCAAATTTCACATACATAAAGCAAAAATGAACTTTCATTTAATTACTTCATCAAGATTTTGAGAGCAATGTCACAAACAGAAAAAGGCACCATAGCAGTAACAACCCAAGACCTGGGCAGTCAGCTTCAAATGCCATTCATTCTGTGATTTGGGTCACATTATGAGAGAGACAAAAAGCACTCTCCTCTTGAAGTGTGTGCTTTTAAGAAAGAAACCAGACAATGCACATAAAAGCACAGCAGGAAAGATAATATTCTTAAAAAGGTTGAAATAAAACAGGCAAAGTTAACTAACGTTGTATATAGAATTAAAGGCTGCAGTAGTGATGATACAATCTTCATCCACCACTTAAATTTGACATCTTTCATGTTATAATTCAGCTGTTTTGTCTTTAACCTGATGGGAACCCATAGTAATAACCAAAAATACACAACACAATGATGACAAATGTGCACCTCATTGTCCTCTAAGTAATGCAGTAAATTAAATTCAATGTTGTCATTGATCTAAAGTCAGTATTGGTCTGATGATAATAACTAAAATTTTACTTCAGAAATGTTTGAAGGAAGGGTTCATAGCAACCTACTTTATACATAGCATAAGGAATTAACTTCACTGGATAAAAGCATTCCCATAAGTTTTTATGTTGTTATTCTACCGGGAATAAAGAAACTTTTGAGAACCTGTTGGAAGCTGCAACAGGTCCTGTGAAATGCCAATATCTCACTAACTACTCACCAAGCACCTCCTGCCCCATTGGTAACAGAAAATACACTCAGGACATTGTATTAGGTACAGAAGGGGAAACTGGTGGGGTCTTCTGCTGCTAACACTTTCAAGGTTGTGTTCCACTTCACTTCAAGGTTGGGTTGTGCATTCAGAGATGCTCTTCTGCATATCACTGTTGTAACACATGGTTATCTGTGTGGTGATATCACGTGCAATCATGTGCCAGTACATGATTGGACAGAGCACTAAACATGCGCGGGGTTTGCCAGAATGTTTCAGCACGTGGCGGGGTTAAGACATGTTTGTTTATTACCATAAATAAAAGTTCTCTAATTCTTCCAGGATATGATTCTTTACTGTTAACCCACAGTGCGTTCAAATAGAAGAAATATGACATGGTGTCAGAAGTGCTTCTGGAAGATTAATACGGGAGAATCTAGAATCGAAGATAATCGAAAAAAAGAGGAAAAAAGTTTGAACTGTAATCGGTGAAATGGAAGGTTTACTACCCCCACCAAAACTTCAGCTGGCCGGCGATGTAGCTGAGAATTGGAGGATATTCAAGCAACAGTTTGAAATATGTTTATCGGCGATTAGAGCTGATAGAAAAGCAGACAAAACCAAAGCTGCAGTCCTGCTCCATGTAATTGGAAATGACACAGTAGAGGTATATAATAATTTTGTCTTTGAAGATGGAGATAATTTCAATTTAAAGTCAATAATGGACAGATTTGAAGTATTTTGTATACCTAAGCGTAATTTATTATATGAGCAATATAAATTCTTCACAAGTGCGCAGAGAGCCGCTGAAACAATTGATCAGTATGTTACTGAGTTAAGAAAGTGTAGTAGAACATGCGAGTTTGGATTGCTCATGGACTCTCGCATTAAAGATAGACTTGTTTGTGGCATTCGAGATAATGCTCTGAGAGAAAGGCTGCTGAGACAGCAAGATTTAAATTTTGAAAAAGCTTTGGTGCTTTGCAAAGCTTCTGAGACTGTGACGTTGCAGGCCGAAGAACTTTTTGTCGAAAACTGAAATCTAAACGCTGTAAAAAAAAAGTGTGAATACGTCAAAAAATAATAATACGTCGACAAAACTGACGGAGAGCAAGAGGGCATTTGAAAGAAAAAAGTCATGTGATCGTTGTGCGCGGGAACACCGTCCAAAGCAGTGTTTCGCATATGGCAAACTTTGCTACAGCTGCGGTAAGGTGAGTTATTTATCACGCTGTTGTAGAAGTAGAAAGAAGGAAAATGAAATGAAACAAGTAAATGCTGTGATTGAAGATGAACGAGAGGAATTTTATATCGATGCGCTTGATGAAAATGCTGACATGGAGAATATAAAAGCAGCAGCTGCAGTGTCTGAGACGACCAAACAGGAGGCAACTGATGATGTGAAAAAGTAATGGCAGGAAGAGGTTGCTCAATGCAAGCGATTATGAAAGAGACAATGAGAGAATATGAGATTCAGTCTAATCATCGTCTAGAGCAAGAACGCTCACAGTGGGCAGAGTATAAGGAAGAGGTGAAAGCACAAGTGAAGGAATTAAGTTTTATTGAAATGATGAAGTCTCGGCATAAAAAAGAGATTACACAGTTAATGAATGAATTAGATGAAGAAAAGAAGTTTCAGATTTCATTACAAATGGAAGTGGAAGGAATTAGGAAAGACACAGAGAAACAGAAGCAGGGAAGCAGATTGCTGAGGAGGATAACGTGAGCTGCTTACCTGAAGTTCCAGATTCTAACCAGGAGACATGTGAGGGTATACCAAAAAATTTAGTTGAGATACATAAAGAAAAGCTTCAAGCAGAAAAGAAGAAGAAAAAGAAGAAGCACAAGAAGAACCATGGCTCAGATAGCGAAGAGCCAACTTCAGAGTTTCCGTTAGCTGATATAGATTTGTTTATTGGTTAATGTTGTTATTTGTTTTTCTTTTTAAGGAAAAGAAGATGTGATTCTTCAGAGATTCAGTTAACTGATGCAGACGAGACAAAACATGTGAATAATAACAAGGAAACACAAGATCTGTGTGTACCACTTAGAAGGTCTACGCGTGTTCGAAAACCCAGAGAGAGACTGATAGAGACTTGTTGAATTATGTATTTGCTTTGATTAACGTTGTAAATTGTTTTTCTTTTTAAGGAAAGGAAGATGTGGTGATATCACATGCAATGATGTGCCAGTACATGATTGGACAGAGCACTCAGCACGTGGCGGGGGTCAAGACATGTTTGTTTATTACTGTAAATAAAAGTTCTCTAATTCTTCCAGAACATGATTCTTTACTGTTAACCCACGGTACATTCAAATAGAAGAAATATAATGATCTGAGTTGCTGTCACCTTGCTTAGCAGTAGAGAAATTCTCTAATGAAATATATGCTGGATGAAAATAGAAGTCTCCAAATGAGAAAATCTGCAGATGCTGGAAATCAAAGACGCTCAAAATGCTGTTGGAACTCAGCAGGTCAGGCACCATCTACGGAAAAGAGTAAATAGTTGACATTCAGGCCAAGAGTCTTTTCCATAGATGCCGCCTGACCTGCTAAGTTCCTCCAGCATTTTGTGTGCGTTGCTGTAGAAGTCTCTAATATTTAGCAAATATGAGCTAGGAGCCATGCATCTATTCTCTATCTGCATTGTATTTTGTGTTGCTCGTTTATTATCTTTGTTACGGTAACTAGTCACATGAGTAGAGGTGTGGCAAAGGTGAAGCGAATAAATTATGTCTTCATGACTTGTTCATGGCACCTTTTAGCTTAGAACCGGCAAACATCATATCTTTTGTGGACCACTCAATAACGTTCAATTGCGCTTAGCTGACACTTGGGTATGCTTAAGTTTCGACGCTTCAAGATCGTATGTTTGCTAATTGCTAATAAAGAATTGAGTAAAGGATTCGACTTTTGGAGCAATTCTTGGAGCTGGGGGCGTATCATGCAAGTATAACAACTCTGCAGTGGTCGCAGGGTAGCAGCAATTGTTTTGGTTGTGGTTTGGTTTGGCCGCTACAGCTGCATAAACACAAGTAAACATTGAAAGGCAAAGGTGAAAAATTTTTAGCATTAACAAACATATTAAAATAATATACTGAAATTAGCTTCAAGAATCAGAGAAGTTTAAAGACTTCATGCATCAAAATAATATTCTGGATGTTTAAGTTAGAAGTAAGCAGTTTGTTCCATTGGAGTCAGTTCCGGGAATGCAACAAATTCTTCACCGAACTGGTTCCCATGTTCACCTGTCCTGATCCACAAAATATTGACATAAGTACAAAGTCAAATCCAAATCCATTGATTTAACTTTCAGTTTGCAGTCAATAACTGGAGTTATTTTAAGGCAGGCCATAGATGATAATATTAGATAATTTTTATTTTTCTCCTTGGATTAAATAAAAGTTTTGAAATGGGTACAGTGAAAAGCTGGCTGAATTCTGTTCTAGTAGTCCATACAAAATATATCTTTCAACAAAGAGAATTAACTTTGTGCATTCAATTTACAATCGGTGGCTACTTTAATAGGTAACCCTTATATCTAATAGAGTGGCCACTGAGTGTACATTTGTGGTCTTCTGCTGCTGTAGCCCATCCACCTCAAAGTTTGACATGTTGTGGCCATTGAGTGTATTTACTACAAAGAAAATGAGGCGCAGGAAGGACCAGAGGAAAAGAAACATTGTATGAAGAAAGAGACAGAGGTGAAAAGTTAAATTTAAATACTCTTAAGATTCAGAAACTAAAACAATCACTAGCATAATCCATTGTCATCTCCATTTAATCACAACCCACCTCCAGGGAAGTAATAGGTGCTTTTCAGCTCTAAAAACACTGATTGGTAGAAGTTTTTAAAATAATTAAGCTGAAATAGAAAAGACCCAGCCTTCTGGGATGAGTATGACTTGTACCTGAGCTATGAACCCAGCAACTCTATGTCATTCAATGCATTAAAAACTTTTTGCACATAACTAACCTGAAGGTGACATAAATTAGTTCAATGTCCAAAGTAAATTTATTATCCAAGTCCATATATGTTACCCTGTGATACCCTAAGATTCATTCTCTTGCAGGCATTCACAGTAGAACAAAGGAATACAATACTATCAATGTAAAACTACGCACAAGCAAATATAGACAAACACTGTGCAAAAGAAGGGAAACTATCAAAAATATGAAAAATAATAAATAAACAAATAAACAATTAATAAATAAAATTGAAAACACAAGTTGTAGAGTCCTTGGAAGTGAGCATTCTTCAGACATTTGGTTTTGAGTGCCAGGTCTATTTGAAAAGATCAGGCGCAGGCCGAAACAAGGCAGCGGGGTCCAGGCCCAGGGCATACCGATGCAACAAGGCCTGGGTCCTTGAGTGAGGAACAACTCAATGTTTGGATAATTTAAACACTAGGCCGGATGGATTGGAAAGGCAGGGTGTTGGGACTGGAGGCGAGGGCTGGGCCAGTTCTGCAGGCTGCTCCTCGACATTTGCTCCGCTCTCCATTGCGCTGAAGCTGAGGTTGTGGGCTTGCGCCAGCTGCTCTGAGCTTCGTGTCTGCAAGCTCCGTGATGTTTTACTCTGCTGTGCGATGAACTGGGGCTGAGGCTATGGGCCGGCTTCGGGCTTCATGTCAATGGACTCGCTTCCATTCAGAATGCTGTTGCTTGCTTTTATTGTTTGCACGATTTGTGTTTTATTGTCTTTCTACATATTGGGTGGTTTTTGGATTTTTTTTAAATGGGTTCTTTTGGGTTTCTTGTTTTGTGGATGCCTATAAGGAGATGAATCTCAAGGTTGTATAATGTATACATACTTTGATAATCAATGTCCTTTGAATTTTAACACACCATCAGCCTCATGCCTGAATTTGACTTTAAATAAGAATAAACACTATTCACTTTATCATTACACTGACTTGAAATTTGAGGCCAATTTCTTCACTTACACACAACATAATCGGCATGACACAATATTTATGCGCATTCTCCACCAGCTTTGCATATTGTATTGCTCCCAACCAGTACAGTTCCGTTTAAGAAATCAATTGAAGAAAAATTGACATTAACACACTCCTGTCGCAAACATTTTGGATACATGAAGCTTTTAGAAACTGATACAGCTACTCAAGGTTGGGTAACTTTCTGAAATAAATGCACTGCAGTCTATGCCTAATCCTCACAACACTCCACACAAATGTCATCACAATGATGCAATTGCAATTACACAGCAGGCTTTGCCACTCAAGAGGACTGGGACAATATTGCAAAGCCTTGCTAATTTTTGCTCGTTACCTACTAATATTCAATTCCAGTTCATATTTTTGCGTTGTTCGGTTCCCAGACACTGATGGAAGCAAGCTTTGTGGGGCAGAGGGCTGTGAGGGTTGTGCAGAGGAATTTTAAGGGGGTAGAGCCAGATTAAGTGGAAAGGAACTGGTAAATCGAAAATAATGTGGAAAGTTGCAAGGCGGCCCACTTGTGTTGTTAATGGGAAGAGATTGAAAGGTGTGAAGGTTCAGAAGGACTATAAGACCATAAAACACAGGAAGAGAATTCGGCCATTTGGTCCATCATTTCCTCCTTCTCAACCCCTTCCACCTTCCTTCTTCCTGTAATCTGTCACACCCTGACAAATCAAGAACCTAGAATTCTTCACTTTAAATACATCCAGTGACCTGGCCTCCAAAGATGCCTGTGGCAACAAATTTCAAGGATTCAGCACCTCCGGATAAAGAAATTCCTCATCTCTATTCTAATCCCTCTATTCTGAGGCTGGGTACTCCTGTCCTAGACAGCCCATCTACAGGAAACATCCTCTCCACATCCACTCTATCTAGGCTTTTCAACATTTGATAGGAATCAATGAGATCCCAGCTCATTCTTCTAAACTCCAATGAGTATAAGTCTAGATCCATCTAATGCTCCTCACCAGTGCCTTATAAAGCCTCAGCATTACATCCTTGCATTTATATTCTAGTCCTCTCAAAATGAATGTTAACATTGCACTTACCTTCCTCACAGCTACTCAGCCTGCAAGTTAACCTTCAGGGAATCATGCACGAGGACTCCCAAGTCCCCTTGCACCTCAGATTTTTGAATTTTCTCCCCATTTAGAAAATAGCCTATGCTTTTATTCCACTGTCCAAGTCCTTTTGCAGGCTCCCTATATCATTAACACAACCTGCCCTCTATCTATCTTGGTATCATCCGCAACTTGGCTACAAAGCCTTCACTTCTGTCATCCAAATTAATGACATTCAACATAAAAAGAAATGGTCCCAGTACCGACCCAAGCAGAACACCTCTAGTCACTGGTAGCCAACTGGAAAGGGCCCCCTTTACTCCCACTCTTTGCCTCCTGCCAATCAGCCAATTCTATATCCATGCTAGTATCTTCCTGTAATACCATAGGCTCATACCTTGTTAAGCAGCCTCATGTGCAACAACTTGTCAAAGGTCTTCTGAAAATCCTAGTACACAACATCTACCAATTCTCCTTTGTCTATCCTGCATGTTCTTTCCTCAAAGTATTTCAAAAGATTTGTCAGGCAAAATTTTCCCATATTTAAAAAAAAACATGTTGACTTTGACCTACTTTATCATGTGCCTCCAAGTATCTTGAAACCTCATCATTAGTAATCAACTCCAACATTCTCCTAACCACTGAAGTCAGGATAAATGGCCTATAATTTCTTGCCTCCCTCACTTCTTAAGAGTGGAATGGCACTTTTAATTTTCCAGTCCACCAGAACCATTCCAGTCTCTAGTGATTCTTGAAGGATCATTACTAATGCCTTCACAATCTCTTCAGCAATCTCTTTCAAAACCCTGGGGTTTAGTCTATCTGGTCCAGGTGATTTATCTAGCTTCATACCAAGCACCTTCTCCTTAGTAACAGTAACTACAATCATTTCTGCCCACTGACACACTTGAATTTCTGGTATACTGCTGGAGTATTCCACAGTGAGGACTGATGCAAAATACTTAATCAGTTCATCCGCCATTTCCTTGACCTCCATTCCTACCTCTCCAGCATCATTTTCCATCAGTCTGATATCTACTCTCGTAACTCTTTTACTCATCATATATCTGAAAAACATTTTGGTATCCTCTTTGATGCTATTGGCCATCTTACGTTCATATCTTACCCTTCCTTCTTTATAGATTTTTAGTTGTTTCCTGTTCGCCCTTAAAAACTTCCCTAATCCTCTACCTTCTGACTAATTTTTGCACTTTCACATGCCCCCAGTTTGCTGTTATGGTGTCTTTGACTTCCCTTGTCAACCATAGTCACATCATCTTGCCTTCAGAATATTTCTTCTTAGGGATGTATGTATCCTGCGGCTTCCGAATGGCTCCCAGAAACTCCAGCCAATACTGTTTGCCATCATCCCTGCTCGTGTCCCCTTCCAATCAACTTTGGCCAGCTCCTCTCTCATGCTTCTGTAATTCCCTTTACTCCACTGTAATACTGATACAGTTGACGTTAGCTTCTTCCTCTCAAACTGATGGAATATTATTATTCCATCATAATATGATCACTTCTTCCTAAGGGTTCCTTTATCTTAAACTTCCAAATCAAATCCGACTCATTACACAACTCACACTCCAGAATAGCTTTTCTCATAGTGGCTCAACCACGAGCTGCTCTAAAAAGATATCTCATGGCATACTACAAGTTCACTCTCTTGGGATCCAGCACCAACCGGATTTTTCCAATCTACTTGTATGTTGAAATCCCCCATGACTACCTTAACATTGCCCTTTCGACATGCTTTTTCCATCTCCCGTTGTAATCTGTGACCCACATCCTGGTTGCTGTTCTGGAAGCCTGTATACAAGTCTCATCAGGGTCTTTTCAACATTGCAGTTTTTTAACTCTACCCACAAGGATTCTACATCTCCTGACCCTATGTCACCTCGTTCTAAGGGTCTGACTTCCTTTCTTACCAACAGAGCCATCCAGCCCCTCTGCCTACCTACCTGTCCTTTCAATATAATGTGTATCTTTGGATGTTAAGCTGCCAGCTATAATCCTCTTTCAGCCATGATTCAGTAATGCCCACAACGCCACTGTATCTGTGCTACAAGTTCATCTACCTTATTCTGTATACTACATGCATTCAACTGTAACATCTTCACAGCTGTATCTGTCACCCTTTTCGATTTTGTCCTCATGTTACACTGCAACTAATCCCACTGACTGCCATTTTTCCCGAACATTTGCCTGTCCTTCCTGATAGTCTTACCACACAGTGCATCTTCTTGTATACCAGATGCAGGGACCTGAGGTCCCCTGTGCGTAAATCACTTGAAGTTAATCTAAAAGTGCAGCCAGCAATCAGAAAAGCAAAATGTTTGTTGGCCTCTATTTCAAAAGACTTGGCATGAGGGATTGGACACGGCTTGCTGCAATTATATCAGACCCTGGTGCTATTGCACATGGATGTAACACACAGATAGGATCAGAATTAGAATCGGAATCGGGTTTAATATCACCAACATACGTCGTGAAATTTGTTGTTAGCGGTCAAAGTGCAACACTGGTTTAACAATTTGATTCCTGGGGTGATGGAACATAGCTGTTAACTTCAATAAAGGCCTGAAGAAGGGTCTCAGCCCAAAACATCAAATAGGTGCTGCCCAACCTGCTGAGTTCCTCCAACAGTCTGTGTGCATTTGGATTTCCAGCATTCTTGTGTTTAAGACATGATCTAAACAGAGATCACATGCAGGAAAATTTCACATTATTTATAAACAGTAATTATGAAGAGCAAGGAGACATCTGTTAAGCAGGAATAGTTGCAGTGCAATAAAGTTGCAGTGAAATCAAAGCAAAAAGTATCAAATACTGGTCTTAAGGTGTTGTACTTAAATGCACGCAGCATAAGAAATAAGGTGGATGATCTTGTTGTACAGCTACAGATTGGCAGGTATGATATTGTGGCCATCACTGAGACCTGGCTAAAGGATGCATGTCTCTGGGAGCTGAACGTCCAAGGATACACGGTGTATCGGAAGGATAGGAAGGTAGGCAGAGGGGGAGGCATGGCTTTATTGGTAAGAAATGATATTAAATCATTAGAAAGAGGTGATATAGGATCAGAAGGTGCAGAATCTTTATGGGTTGAGCTAAGGAACAGCAGGGGTAAAAGGACCCTGATGGCAGTTATTTATAGGCCTCCAAACAGCTGCAGGGATGTGGACTACAAATTACAACTGGAAATAGAAAAGGCTTGTCAGAAGGGCAGTGTTATGATAATTGTGGGGGATTTTAACATGCGAGTAGATTGGAAAAATCAGGTCAGCACTGGATCTCAAGAGAGAGAATTTGTAGAATGTCTGCGAGATGGCTTTTTAGAACAGCTTGTTGTTGAGCCCACTAGGGGGATCGGCTGTACTGGATTGGGTATTGTGTAATGAACCGGAGGTGATTGGAGAGATTGAGGTGAAGGAACCCTTAGGAGGCAGTGATCATAACATGATTGAGTTCACTGTGAAATTAGAAAAAGAGAAGCCGAAATCTGATGTGTCGGTGTTTCAGGGGAGTAAAGGAAACTACAGTGGCATGAGAGAGGAAATGGCCAAAGTTGACTGGAAAGAGACACTGGCGGGAAAGACGGCAGAGCAGCAGTGGCTGGAGTTTATGCGAGAAATGAGGAATGTGCAGGACAGGTATATTCCAAAAAAGAAGAAATTTTCGAGTGGAAAAAGGATGCAACCGTGGTTGACAAGAGAAGTCAAAGCCAAAGTTAAAGCAAAGGAGAGGGCATACAAGGAAGCAAAAATTAGTGGGAAGACAGAGGATTGGGAAGTCTTTAAAACCTTACAAAAGGAAACCAAGAAGGTCATTAAGAGAGAAAAGATTAACTATGAAAGGAAACTAGCAAATAATATCAAAGAGGATACTAAAAGCTTTTTCAAGTATATAAAGAGTAAAAAACAGGTGAGAGTTGATATAGGACCGATAGAAAATGATACTGGAGAAATTGTAATGGGAGATGAGGAGATGGCAGAGGAACTGAACAAGTATTTTGCATCAGTCTTCACTGAGGAAGACAGCAGGATACCGGACACTCAAGGGTGGCAGGGAAGAGAATTGTGCGCAGTCACAATTACGACAGAGAAAGTACTCAGGAAGCTGAATAGGCTAAAGGTCGATAAATCTCCAGGACCAGATGGAATGCACCCTCGTGTTCTGAAGGAAGTAGCTGTGGAGATTGCGGAGGCATTAGCGATGATCTTTCAAAAGTCGATAGATTCTGGCATGGTTCCGGAGGACTGGAAGATTGCAAATGTCACTCCGCTATTTAAGAAGGGGGCAAGGAAGCAAAAAGGAAATTATAGACCTGTTAGCTTGACGTCGGTGGTTGGGAAGTTGCTGGAGTCGATTGCCAAGGATGAGGTTACAGAGTACCTGGAGGCATATGACAAGATAGGCAGAACTCAGCATGGATTCCTTAAAGGAAAATCCTGCCTGACAAACCTATTACAATTTTTTGAGGAAATTACCAGTAGACTAGACAAGGGAGATGCAGTGGATGTTGTATATTTGGATTTTCAGAAGGCCTTTGACAAGGTGCCACATATGAGGCTGCTTAACAAGATAAGAGCCCATGGAATTACAGGAAAGTTACACACATGGATAGAGCATTGGCTGATTGGCAGGAAACAGAGAGTGGGAATAAAGGGATCCTATTCTGGTTGGCTGCCGGTTACCAGTGGTGTTCCACAGGGATCAGTGTTGGGGCCGCTTCTTTTTACATTGTACATCAATGATTTGAATTATGGAATAGAGGGCTTTGTGGCTAAGTTTGTTGACGATACGAAGGTAGGTGGAGGGCCTGGTAGTGCTGAGGAAACGGAGAGTCTGCAGAGAGACTTGGATAGATTGGAAGAATGGGCAGAGAAGTGGCAAATGAAGTACAATGTTGGAAAGTGTATGGTTATGCACTTTGGCAGAAAAAATAAACGGGCAGACTATTATTTAAATGAGAAAGAATTCAAAGTTCTGAGATGCAACGAGACTTGAGAGTCCTTGTACAGGATTCCCTTAAAGTTAACCTCCAGGTTGAGTCGGTAGTGAAGAAGGCGAATGCAATGTTGGCATTCATTTCTAGAGGAATAGAGTATAGGAGCAGGCATGTGATGTTGAGGCTCTATAAGGCACTGGTGAGACCTCACTTGGAGTACTGTGGGCAGTTTTGGTCTCCTTATTTAAGAAAGGATGTGCTGACGTTGGAGAGGGTACAGAGAAGATTCACTAGAATGATTCCGGGAATGAGAGGGTTAACATATGAGGAAAGTTTGTCTGCTCTTGGACTGTATTCCTTGGAGTTTAGAAGAATGAGAGGAGACCTCATAGAAACATTTCGAATGTTAAAAGGCATGGACAGAGAGGATGTGGCAAAGTTGTTTCCCATGATGGGGGAGTCTAGTACAAGAGGGCATACTTCAGGATTGAAGGGCACCCTTTCAGAACAGAAATGCGAAAAAATTTTTTTAGTCAGAGGGTGGTGAATCTATGGAATTTGTTGCCACAGGCAGCAGTGGAGGCCAAGTCATTGGGTGTCTTTAAGGCAGAGATTGATAGGTATCTGAGTAGCCAGGGCATCAAAGGTTATGGTGAGAAGGCGGGGCAGTGGGTCTAAATAGGATAAAATGGATCAGCTCATGATAAAATGGCGGAGCAGACTTGATGGGCCGAATGGCCTACTTCTGCTCCTTTGTCTTATGGTCTTATGGTCTTATGGAATAAAAATCCAGTTTTGTGGACCCCATCACCCAGGACATGCCCTCTTCTCATTGTTACCAACAGGAAGGAGGTACAGAAACCTGAAGGCACACACTCAGTGACACAGGAACAGCTTCTTCCCCTCTGCCATCTGATATCTAAATGGACATTGAACCCATGAACACTACATTACTATTTTTTTAATTTCTGTTTTTGCACTACTGATCTTAATTATTTAATATACTGTAAGTATATATACTTACTGTAATTCAGTTTTTTCTATATTTATCATGTATTGCATTGTACTGCTGTCACAAAGTTAACAAATTTCACAACATATGCCCGTGATATTAAACCTGATTCTGATCAATATTAAGATTGATTGTCACTCACTGTAATAAGTTTATTTAACACCAGTTCCAAAGGCAGTGTAAACTTCAATATAGTTGTAGATTCCCTAGGTTAGAAAGAAGCAAATAAAATAACTGCTAAAAATGCTCCACAAATAAAATGTTGAGTTGATTAAAACTATTAGGTAAACACTCTGCAACATCACTCCAATAAGGTATCACTCACTACCTCCCATGCCAATATGGAGACTTGGCAGTAAGCAAGTAAAAGTGTACCCACGTTATCTTACTGATTTTTCCCCTTCTGAGTAATCACATTCACTGGATATTGTATAGCTTCTGACTGCAATGTCACTCAGATCATTATCACTCAGAGCCTAAAACAGCCCAACTGCATTGCTTCAGTATACGAAGGTCCTAAGATTCATCAAGACAACAGACTCTGCAAATGCTGGAAATGCTATGTGCTTAGCCCCCTGCTCTACTCGCTTTATATTAATGACTGTGAGGCTAAGTTCCAGCTCGCATGCCATGTTTAAGTATGCGGATGACACCACTGTTGTTGGTCAAATCAAAGGTGGTGATGAATCAGCATATAGCGAGGAGATTGAAAATCTGGCTGAATGGTGCCACAACAACCTCCCAGAGCAAGAGCAAACTGAGCACATTTACAAGGAGCACTGTCGCACAAAAGTAGCACCCATCACTAAGGACCCCGCACTCCAGGCCATACTCTCTTCCCATTGCTGCCATCAGGAAGGATGTACAGTATAGGGGCATTAGGTCACACAACACCAGGTTCAGGAATACTTATTACCCCTCAACCAGCTGGCTTCTAAACCAGAGCAGATAACTTCACTCACCCCATCACTGAACTAATTCCATAGTCTACAAATTCAATTTCAAGAACTCATGAACTCATGTTCTTAGTATTATTTATTTATTTATTTATTATTAATATTTTGGGTTTTTTTGTATTTGACCATAAGCGATAGCAGCAGAAATAGGCCATCAGCCCATTGATCTGATCTACCAGTCCCTCATTGCTGATTGATCATCCCTCTCACCTCCCATTCTCCTACCTTCTCACTATTACCTTTGATGCCCTTACTAATCAGGATGTCATTTTGAGAAGGGAACTTGGTCCATCGGGTCTGCTCTGCCAGTACATTCTGGCTGATTTATTATCCCTTTCAACCCCATTCTCATGCTTTCTCTCCTTTGACAAGCATACTAATCAAGAACCTATCAACTTCTGTTTTAAATATACCCAATGACTTGACCTCCATGGCCACCTACAGCAACGAATTCCACAAATCACCATCCTTTGGCTAAAGAAATTCCTCATCATCTGTTCAAAATGGATGGCTCTCTTTTCAGAGGATGTGCCCTCTAGTCCTAGACTCCCCCATGATAGGATATCCCCTCCATCTAGGCCTTTCAATATTCGATATGTTTCAATGAGATCCCCTCTCATTCTTCTGAATTCAAGTACAGGCACAGAGCCATCAAAATTTCCTCACCCGTTAACGCTTTCATACTCGGAATCATTCTCATGAACCTCCTCTGGACCCTCTCCAATGCCAGCCTATCTTTTTTCAAAATGAGAAACATTGCAATTGCCTTCCATTCCATCAACTTAACCTGCAAGTTAATCTTTAGAGAATCCTGCATGAGCACTTCCAAGTCCCTTTGCATGTTGGACTTCTGAACTTTCTCCCCACTTAGAACATAGTTCACGCCTTTATTCATTCTCCCAAAGTGCATGACCATACTCTTTCCCATACTATATACCATCTGCCACTTCTTAATTCATCTCCTAATCCGTATAATTCCTTCTGCAGACTCCCTGCTTCCTCAAACTACATGCCCTTCCACTTACCTTCATATTGTCCGCAAACTTGGCCACAAAATCAGTTCCTTCATCCGAATCATTGACATTTGTTATAGCATGAAAAGAAGTGGTCCCAACACTGATGCTTGAGGAACACCTTTAGTCATTGACAGATAACCAGAAAAGGCCACCTTTATTCTTACTCTTTGTCTCCTGCCAGTCAGCCAAACTTCTATACATGTTGGAAATTTCCTACAATACCACGGGCGCTTAATTTGTTAAGCAGCCTCACGTGCGGCACCTTGTCAAAGGCATTCTGAAAATCAAAGTAAACAACATCCACTGACTCTCCTTTGTTTATCCTGTTCGTAGATTATTTCCTCAAATAATTCCAACAGATTTGTCAGGCAAGATTTTCCGTCAAGGAAACTATGCAGACTTGGCCTATTTTATTATGCTCCTCTAAGTACCCGAAATCCTCATCGTTCATAATAGACTCCAACAATTACCCAACCACTGAAATCAGATTCACTGGACTATAATCTCCAGTCCTCCAGAACTACTTCATATTTGTAAATTCTGTTGTCTTTTGCACATTGTTGTTTCTTCGTTTGTGTTCCTCAGTACTTACTGTGAATGCCCGCAAGACAATGAATCGCAGGCTACGTGTACTTTGATAATAAATTTACTTTGAGCTTTGAGTTCTGGCTAAAGAAACTCCTCCTCATCTTGGTTCTAAAGGAATGTCCTTCTATTCTGAAGCTGTGTTCTCTGGTCCTATAAGAGTTGAACAAATTGAAACAGTAGTTAACAAATCCAATTAAAAGTAAGATTCTGCCTAATTCCAAAAACAAAACAGCTGTTTTTCTTAGATTTGAATCAGAGGAGTAGGTTTAAAAGACAAATCATATGAAGTGGACCATTCTCACTCCATAGCTAAGTTATTCTTCTGCTCAAGGATCAATATTCAGTATTACCAATGAGCTGACTGTTGCATCAGTAAATCAAGGTTTGTGGATGGGTGGGGAATGCCACCAGCTCACTAGGGTATTATGCATAAACTCCCCCTTGATTAAAAAAAAGGGATGTGGCACAATACCCGTGGCAGGTTCATCCTACAAACTCAGTTAGGAGACTGGCAGGTTTGTCAATAAATGCTGAGTCAAGTGTATTGTGACCACAATAGCAAAGTTCAAAGTAAAGTTTACTATTAATGCACATATATGTCACCATATACAAACCTGAGATTCATTTTCCTGCGGGCATACTTAGCAAATCTATAGTTTAGTATCTATGAACAAGAGAAAATCTGCGGAAGCTGGAAATCAGAGCAACACACACAAAATGCTGGAGGAACTCAGCAGGCCAGGCAAGATCTATGGAAAAGAGTACAGTCAATGTTTCAGGCAGAGACCCTTCTGCAGATCCTGTTTGAGGGGCTCGGCCCGAATAGTAACTATAACAGGATCAGTGAAAGATCAACTAGAGTGCAAGAGGCAACAAACAGGACAAATGTAAATATAAATAAATAGCAATAAATAGCAAGAACATGAGATAATGAGTCCTTAAAGTGAGAGCATTGGCAGTAGGAATATTTCAGGTGAGTGTAGTTATCCCTTTCTATTCAACAGTCAAATGATCAGGCCTATCATGTCCAAAAAGCGTCTATTGAATTCAGCCCACTACAATTTATATCAGGTCCCATTAGATTTCTGAACAAACCATGATTCCCCTTTTGCACTACTATTTTTGTAATTTATCAGAATGTTTATGGCTTGCATTGTACTGCTGCTGCAAAACAACAAATTTCAAAACGTGTCAGTGATAATAAATATGATTCCAATTTTGATTCAAAGTGGTTCATTTGATAAATCCTACCATTATTTGATGCCTGTCAATGCAGCCAGATTGATAGAATTTAATTCTCTTCTCTCTGATAAATGCTAGATTCAATGTCAAATGACCCAAACAGTGTGTGCAAACTTCATACATTGTTCAAACGCATAGAATAAAAATAGTTCAAAGTTTGAAGTAAATTTAATTATCTCAGTACATATATATCACCATATACAACCCTGAGATTCATCTTCTTGTGGGCACACTCATCAAATCTATAGAATAGTAGCTATAACAGGATTAGTGAAAGATCAAAAACCTGTGCAAATGCAAATATAAATAAATAGCAATAAATAACAAGAACATGACGTAATGGGATACAGTGTCCTTGAAAGTGAGATCATTGGTTGTGGGAACATTTCAATCATGGGACAAGTGAAATTGAGTGTAATTATCCCCTTTTATTCAAGAGCCTGATGGGGTAGTAACTGTTCTTGAACCTGGTGATGTAAGTCCTGAGGCTCTTGTACCTTCTACCTGATGGCAGCAGTGAGAAGACAGCATGGCCTAAGTGGTGAGGATCTTTAATAACGGATGCTGCTTTCTTCTGACAGCATTTCAGATAGGTGTGCTCAATGGTTGGGAGGGCTTTATCAGGGATTTATTGGGCCAAATCCACGACTTTTTGCAAACAAGAGTAAATCTGTGGATACTGGAAATCGGAGCAACACACACAAAATGCTGGAGGAACTCAGCAGGCCAGGCAGCATCTATGGAAAAAAGTATAGTCAACGTTTCGGGCCAAAACTCTTCGGCAGGACGGGAGAAAAAAAGCTGAGGAGTAGATTTGTACTTTTTGTATGATTTTCCGTTCAAAGGCATTGGTGTTTCCATACCAGGCTGTGATGCAGCCACTACATACCTATAGAAGTAGAAGCTATAATCTCTCATCAGAACTATCATTCCCCACATTCCCTCTGCTGACCCACAATGATACTGTGCTTAGCAAGTGAGCCACAATATATTCCAATGGAGGCTCAAACTGATATTGCAAATCACATTGGAGGGCCAATCATACGAAATAGTTACAGTATATCCCAATACTGGTAGTTTTGCTATCAAAACTGATAAATTCCAGAATTTATTTTCTTCCTTGCTGATGTTCAGATTGCTGCAAAACAATAAGTTAATAATGGTTTTCTTACTTAAACTTTATGGAATATGGCTATTTGTTTTGTGTTTGGCAGCATCATTTGCTTTACATCATTTTTATGGCCCTTATCAACCCTGGAGCCTTACCACACACAGCTCCCCGAGACAAGGGCTAAAGCAGGCCTGAGCTGAAGACTGAATTTTATGGAACGGTACACAAGCACTCTGGAAAGTAATAAGTTATCAAACAACAATGAATTGAGAAATAAAAGCACTCAAATACCATTCTGATGGTATCTAATTTTTTTTTGAATTATTGTTGTCTGCTATCCTAGTCATTTCAACCATTATTTAGTTGGTAACATTTGCTTGCCTGTCAGAGTATTATTGGTGCTCCTCAAAGGAGTACAAAATGCAGGCCAGCACTGAGATTTTTTGTGTACTATCAGAAATGTCGATTTTGGATGTAACAGTGGCTACTTTCTCAGTGAGGTACAACATATTGTTCAGTAAAAACTTGGGAGATACAATAACCTCTTCCCCCATGAAGCCTTCAAAAATGTGAGTTTACAAAAAGCAATGGGTACAGCTCAGTCCATCACAGGAAAAGTCTTACCCATGATTGAGTGCATCTAAAAAGAGTGCTGCCACGAGAAAGCAGCATCTATCATCAAGGACTCCCACCATTCAGGCCATTCTCCCTTCTTGCTGTTGCCATCAGGAAGGAAGTACAGGAGCCTAAGGTCACACATCACCAGGTTCAGGAACAGATATTATCCTTCAACCATCAAGCTCCTGAACCAGCATGGATAATTTCACTCATCTCAACCCTGAACAGCAATGAACTCACCTTCAAGGACTCTACGACTCATGTTCTCAGTATTATTTATTTATTGTATTTGCACAGTTCGTCTTCTTTTGCACATTGGTTGTTTGCCAGCCTTTGTGTGTAGTTGTTCACTGATTCTACTGTCTTTCTTTGTTCTACTGTGAATGCCTGCAATAAAATGAATCCCAAGGTGGGATCTGGTGACATGTATGTACGTCGATAATAAATTTACTTTGAACTTCTGCTTTTAATGGATCTACCTGTGATAAATTGGCCACTCAATTTCCATCAGCTGAATAGACCCTAGTAAGAGTATCATCGATTGGAAAGACATACAGGTTAATTGGTCACATGGGTGTAACTGGGAAGTGCGGGATCGTTGGGCCGGAACAGCCTGTTACAGTGTCCTATCTCTAAATTTTAAAAAATAAGATGTCCCAGGATTATCAAAAGTCAAGTCTGATGAATGGCAAAGACATTTCTTTTCACTGAAAACACAAAGATTTGCTGACAATTATTAGCAGAAAAGTTAAGAGAATGCATGTGGCATGCTGGAGAAAGATCAAACAGCTAAGAGTATGTTTTTTATATTACATCAATGATCAACGAGATTTCCGCTGCGGATTAAGCATAATGTGTTTTTTCATTTTGGAAATTTAATAATAAGGAAGGAATTACCATTAATTCATCTGAAATATTCTGAATGCGATTCAATTCAACTATTAATAATGCCCTCACAAGGTTCAAGTAATGTAGAGCTGCTTGTTTTTGCAAATAACATTATTCAGCAAGAGAGGTAATCCAGCACATGTATTTAAAATCAACTTCCAAATAAATCCAAGCAGCCGCAAGAAAACTTGTCTCTGCATGTTTCATGTGTACAGCACACACACACACACAAAAATTTCCGCCACGCAGAAAGCCATGTTTTTTCAGGCCAGTATGCTATTTTGTGACCTTGATTGTCGATGCATTAGGGACTCTGCTGGGCGAAAGAATTTTCATTACAAAGTTTCATGCTCAATTATTTACTTGTTACAGTAATCATATATCAACTGTGGCACCAAAATTAACACCAATGTGTTGAAAAATTTTCATTGCTTCTGACAAACGTATTTTAGATCAATGTGGCTGTGTTAATTATAATCTCATGCTTTTACCACTCCATACCTCTGTAGTCTGAAGGAGACTTTGACATTTTCACTTCAAGAATATGTAGCTTAAAAGCTTACTATAATCCAGGTGCATCAGATCCAAACTATGAAGGCATATTAAATCGAAATGCAAGTAACAAGGAGAGTTCATCAAAAGGTAAATTGCATGGTGGTCAAAGTTATTTCACCATAACAAGTCAACATTCCCCTTTGCTTCTGAAGGCTCTCAAGAGTGATTTGATGATGGGACGGCCTTCCGTTGGTCAGGGTCGACCATGGATGTTGTATCGTAGTCGTCAAAGTCAGTTTGCAAGCCAGGTCAGAATGATATGGAGAGCAGGCCCATACAGCAGGCTCCCCCCTCCATGCAGCTGATAAATCCACAGGATCGGCAGAGACAGATACAGTTTGGCACCAGTAGCTTCGAAGGAGTTGTCAGTCAATGTTGAACTCAACATAGGACTGCCTTAGGGATTCCGGCTCCAGATTTTTCCCCTTGGGCTTTGCCCATGAAGCCTTCCACATGAGTGGGGGATTGAGATCAGAGTTTTCCTACTTCTAGGTGAGCTGCCAACCACGGCTGACGAGCCCCATCAGCCTAGATTGAGAGTGATTGAGTTACGGGTATTAACATCAACACATGAAACAGGGAATACAGAAGGATGGCAGAGACCAGTACAAATCTGAAGATTTACTAAATTTAAGATTAAAAAATTTCAGCAAGACCCACATTCAAGTTTATTGCTATAGGCCTATATAGACTGAATACAAGTAAGTTCCGGAAAATTAGCTTTATGCAGCAGCAGCACAGTACATTACAAATATAATGGATGTAATTTAATATAAACTTAAATTAACATAAATCATGCATAACTTAAACAACAAAATAAACTGAATGACATTTCTTGTAGACAGAGTGTAAGGGGGGCAGAGGGTGAGAGGGGTTGGAGAAGGCAGGGGGTATGGTGAGAGGGTGAGCGGTGGTGGAGGGTCATGGGGCAGAGGGTGAGAGGTAATGGAGGGGCAAGGGGTTGGGTGAGAGGGCAAGATGAACTTTGACGTGTGCATCTTCAGGATTGCATGTCTCCTGCCTAATGGCTGCACTTTGAGGGCATGGCCCAAATGGTGGGGTTCCTGCTGATGAATGCCACCTTCCTGAGACATCACCTCTTGTAGATATCCTCGATAGTGAGGAGAGCTTATCCATGATTGAACTGAGTTCACTACTCTCTGTAACCTCTTGCATTCCAATACACAAGAGTTTCCATACCAGGCTGTGATAAAACCAATCAGAATGCTGTCCACTGCCCTCTTGGCATATTTGTTTAAAACTGGTAGCTTCTCTATTCAATTAGTACTCCTGAGTTAAGATTTTTCTCAACTACAGAAGGGAAAAAAATCAACCTATTAACAAATCATTCAATAAAAATCACACAATATTTACAAGCACTAGTAAACGTTTGAGGTGCAACCTAGAAAGTCTTCAATTAAAGTTAACGAATTATCACAACATCCTGAACACTTTGAATTAAAAGTTGAGTGTTTGCGACATTACCCGGATAGCTGGCCAGGAGCCCAGTTTCAGGCAATTAATTCCCAACTGTGAAGAATGGGTAGATTGTTAAGTATCCCAATTTAAATAAGCATATCCACCAATATTTAGCTTATTCAGAAAGGCTCAATAAATCCTCAAATGAGTGTCTTTTAGGGTCAATAGTGTTTGTAAAGGTTGGGTGTGGGTACTGAAATAGCTACTGAACATAATAAAAAGTTTTAGCACACTGCAAAGCTCTACCTTTACTCATTTTTTAAGAAAACAACCAATTTTACCTGTGCTGTGATGGTGTAAAAAATGCACTATTATGACAAAAATAGTTGCAGAACCGAAGATAAATATTACCTTTCATTTAAATGTTTGTTGAATATGACCTCCAAAGTGCAAAGATATGATATCTATAAAATTCTACCAAAATAATAAATCAGGAAAACCTCTAACATACTAGTTAGCACAAAGCACATATAGTTGTTTATAAACATAAGAGATTCTGCAGATGCTGGAAGTCTTGAGAAACACGCACAAAATGCTGGGGGAACTCTGCACGTCAAGCAACATCTGTAGGAGGGAAAAAACAGTCGATCATTTGGACTGAGAATCTTCATCAGGGCTCATGACGGGACTGCTGATGGGTTTCAGGCCAAAGCTAACTGTTTATTAACCACCATAGACATTGCCTGACTTGCTGAGTGGTTCCTTCACTTTGTTTGTGTTGTTCAATAGCTGTTTAGCATGATTAGTGAAATGGTAATCCTGTAACCTCAGCAGGGAGACACACATCTAAGGTTGAAGCATCTGAGCAACAAATTTCTGGCCCATTCCACTTTCTGCATAATTCTTCAGCTAGGTTCTCAAATCTGGAGCTGCCCTAATTTTACGACTGGTGATTTCTTTCCAAAATGCTCTTTTATATTCTTGTCTATTATTTGATCAAATTTGCTTCCTTGGAACTTGCTTCCTCTCCTATATAATCTTACTTTCTTTGAAGATGAGTTCTAAAGTTACTCTCTTTGTTATTATCCACAATTGTGGTTGTTTTCTTATGCAGCTTATTATCTCATCCAACAAGTTTGAAGTGTGGATCACAGTGAATATTTGTCTTTTGAAATAGCTCTGTGATTCGTATCACTGGCTAACTAAAAATTCAATATCCCAGAAGAATAAAGAAGGTTTTCTGTTTTGGACTAAGTTTTAAATAGAGAAAATACAAAGAAATGATTTCAACACTTGATTGTCTGTTATCCGTTAATCTAAAGCATCACTTGCAATCTATTCCACACACTCTAAACTAAGGAATCTTACTTTACACACCAATGCTTGCATATTATATTGAGCTGTTAACAGATGTGTTCCATTATATTCTACATGTGGGTCTTAAAAGATGAAATTTATAAATCTAATTGTAATAATATAATACATAATTTAATGAATATTGTTGATAGCTGGTCTCCGTAAACTCAAGACAGGCTTAGTCCACGGCAGATGTCATCTTGGGTTCTCTCTGTAGGGGCCAGGTTTGCAAATGTGCATCCAGCAGCTTTGAAAGGGGTAAGTAAACCTTGCAAACGAAGGCATCTAATCTCCACCTGTTTGGTCTGTAAAGGAGCAACATTCTGGCCATGGAAGAAAAATAGTTTCTGAAGTTGGTTAGGACCAAAGGGAAACTTCTGAAAAAACAGAATGAGGTGGGGGGTAGATGGGTGAAAGGCAAAGTTTAACAACTGTCTGTTCAAGACATTAGGTTAAAATAAATATCCAACAATGGGCTCAATTGCAGCATTAAGCCCAACCCCAGATACAGGAGAAATATTTTGAGAGAATGACCCAGTTCTTTTTTTCCAAAGAAAAGCATTCATGATGAAATTAAATGTTGGTTGTTCCTGATCATTGCAGAGCAAATCTCATAGTTTAATGAAAAACCTCTCAACCAGACCGGAGAAAATCAGAAAAAAAAGTCCATAAGAAATTGGTGGATTTGTTAAAGAATCACCTTAATGAAAACCTATACAAGTCGATGAAAGTTTCAAGGTAGCATACGGTGACCTATACATACTTCAGTAATAAGATTATTTTGAAATTTGAGGAGTCAAAGGAGGTCCTGGTGGCCAACACACACAAAGGTTGTTCACTTATAATGGACACCCTATGGAGAATTGTTTACATTTGCTACCTCCTACAGAATATGAAGTTGTAGCAGGGAGATTCCTGGAGTTGCAAGATGTACAGTTGGATTGCAACAAGGTTCTGGAAGCATAAAGAGATATCTGTAGGATATGTTGAACAGATAGAAAAATGCAGGTGGATAGTTGAAGAGAAAGAATTGTACTTTCTTTGTGAATTGATTAATTGGGATATGATATGGAGGCTGAAGAATTGTATCCAGTTTAAGGGAAGATAAAAAGCAATCATCCTGACCCAACCATTGTTACTGTGATGAAGGTATGTTAGGGATTGATAAATGATAATGATTTCTTGTCAATCCAGTAACACGCTCAGATCCATGGCATCACATAGATGTATGTGACTGAAAGTCAAGAAAAGGCTTCTGTATTTCAAAGACCTAAAAGTCAAAGAATTAATTTTGAGATGTATTACCATAAACTGCTATGTTGTCCCAAGAAATGGAAGAGGTTTGAGAAAAGCAGACAGGGAACATGGACAACACAGAGATAAGGTAGTCTCAAGCTGGATAAATAAAGTTAACTATCGTATGATTCCATTAATGTGTTTACGGGCAACAATTCATCAGTTCCACAGAACATGAAACTTCATTTCCCTGATCTATGGAATGAAACCAGTATTTAGTACAATTTCTCCACAAGGCTTTCGCCCTTGACAGGATAAGTGGTGACAGTCTGCCAAACCAGAAACAGGAGCTTTCAGTCATCTATTGATGTTAGGGCTTGAGGGAATACAGGACCAGGTACTGACAATGGATCATTTGGATACAAGGCATTCAGATTTTCACATTAACACCAGAATTCCAGCTATACTGTGATGCAATATGCTTCTGAAACTTTTGCTGCCCTTAAACCCTCCAGCGCCACCATCTTAAATTCCCTCTTTAACTTTGCACGCCTTTTGGCTCGAAAGGCCACAGCTCTCATTCCCTCTGTAAACTTCTGCTGTCTCTCTTTAATTCTTTCTATAAGTGTCCCCTTCCTTTACCTGTTCAATGAGCTCTTCACTGTCCAAGCTCAGTATCTTTTTACGTGGCTCAGTATCACATCTTGCTCCATTGGTGTTTCTTGTACACCTTAAATTCTATGTTAATTTGTCATCACAGTATCTATGTCACCATATATTACCTTGAGATTCATTTCTTGCAGGCATTTACAGGAAAATATAGAAATACATTAGAATTTATTTAAAAAATTATATATATACACTCACGCACACACACACACATCACCGGTACCAGCCCACTCACCAGTAAGGACATATATACAGAAAGATGCTGGAAAAGGGCCAGTAACATTACGAAGGATTTCACACAACCTGCTCACTCCCATTAGGGAGGAGGCTATGTACTAACCATGCCAGGACCCCCAGACCCAAGAGCAGTTACCTTCACCAAGCATTAAGACCGTTCAACACCTCCACCATCTAATTCCACCACTACTTTATGATATCCTGTCAGTCACCTTATGTAAACCGAGCATCTATTTATGGACACACATATATAAGCTATCTTATGTAATTATATTTATTGTGTTTGTTTTTTTGTATTACTATTGGGTTCTTTATCTTATGTAGGGTTTTTGTGCTGAATTGGATCTGGAGTAACAATTATTTCATTCTCCTAACGTTTGTGTACAGGATATGACATTAAACAATCTGGAATAAACAGAGACTCAGAAGCAGACAATGTGCAAAAGAGGATAAATTGTGCAAAAAAAAGTTACATAGCACTGTGAACATGAGTTGTAAGGTCCTTGAAAGTGAGTCTGTAGGTTGTGGAGTCAGTTCAGAGTTGTGGCGATTGAAGTTATCCACACTGGTTCGGAGCCTAATGGTTGTAGGGTAATAACTGTTCCTGAACCTGGGGATGCAGGACTCAAGGCTCCTCTGTCTGCTGATGGTAGTAATGAGAGCAAGACCTGGATGGTGGGGGTCCTTGAAGATGGATGGTGCTTTCTTGTGGCAGTGCTCCACGTAAATGTGCTCAATGGCGGGGAGAGCTTTGTCTGTGATAGATTGGACTGTATCCACCACTTTTGGTAAACTTTTTCATTCCTGGGCATTGATGTTTCCATAACACCCTGAGATGCATCCAGTCAGGATGCTCTCCGTTGTATTTCTATGGAGGTGTGTCAAAGCTCCAGGTGATATGCCAATTTACGCAAACATCTAAGACATTTTTCCACCTATGAGCCAAGGAAGTCAAAAAGACACCGTTGCAGAAAGAACATACCTTGCATTTGATGAAAGACTAATATCGTCTTTATGTCTTTTATTGCTCCCCAAATTGCAGTTGGCTCAGATTAAATTTCTAAGTTTCATTTTGAATGGTGAGTTTGGTTCATATTTGGTATGTCCACTTGCCGCATTGATCCCTGGTTGCTCAGACTCCAGTCCACACTGGTATACATGCTTAAGACATTTACACAGTACTGCATTTTATATTAATCATTCACATGGCCAAGTGGTTAAGGCTTTGGACTAGCAACCTGAAGGTCATGAGTTTGAGCCCCAGACGAGGGAGCGTGCTGTGTCCTTGAGCAAGGCACTTAATCACACATTGCTCTGCGACGACACTGGTGCCAAGCTGTATGGGTCCCAATGCCCTTCCCTTGGACAACATTGGTGTCATGGAGAAGGGAGACTTGCAGCATGGGCAACTGCTGGTCTTCCATACAACCTTGCCCAGGCCTGCGCCCTGGAGAGTGAAGACCTTCCAGGCGCAGATCCATGGTCTCGCAAGACTAACGGATGCCTTAACTTCACTTTATTAATCATTCTTTGTACCATTACCTCAAGTTGGAAGTGTTACTGCAATGATTTATAGGCAGGGTATTCCAGGACACAAGTGATTTTGTAGATGTTGGAAATCCAGATTAGCACACACAAAGTACTGGAGAAACTCAGAAAGTCAGGCCACATCTATGGAAAGGAATGAACAATCAACATTTCTGGCCGAGACCTTTCCTTCTGGTGTTCCAGGAGTTTGAGTTGGCAACTGTGAACGATCAGCAAGATGTTCCAAGTGTGTCACCTTGATGCTGAATTTAAAGTGATGGTGTTGTTGCAATGTTTCTTTTGCTTAACATCTGTGTGGTGGAGGTCACAGATTTGAGAGCTCATTTCAATAAAGCTACAGCAATTCTGACAGTGGGAATAGATTTTTAAAATGGTGGATGGAATACAAAACAGGAGACTGCTTATCATGTTCTAGTTACATGAGCATCACAGCTACACACGTCGATACAGGTGCATTTCATCTGACATGGGCCTTACAAATATTTGATAGACTTTAGAAAATGCAGTTGTTGAGCACTTAACACAGAGTGTTCAGTATTGTTTTGCTTTGGTTATCAATGTCTTGTTCAATTTCTGGCTAGTGATTTTGTAGGAAGGATTACTCTTCAATGTCAAGAATAAACAACTAGCATCCCTACCTTTTAAATTTACTCCTCAGCTTTTTTTCTCCAGTCCTGTCGAAGGATCTCGGCCCAAAACGTCAACTGTACTCTTTTCCATAGATGCTGCCTAGCCTGTTGTGTTCCTCCAGCACTGGGTGTGGGTTACTTGGATTTCCAGCATCTGAAGATGTTCTCTTGTCTGTAACTAGCTTCTCTTTTGTTTTCTTGTTCTTCATTTTCATGGATTAAGCCTAAATATTATCCTGGTCATGCTCCACTAAGGCTGGGGAGTCTTACCTGAGGTTGAGCTTCGCAAATAGCCCACATCGAGTGTGGGGAAGGCCATTGGTGAAGCAACTGGAGATATTTAGGATTTGGCTTTTGCCTGATTTCTCCTGTGGTTTGTCTTAGGGTTTAAGTAAAAGGCTTCCAGCAACCAGAACCAATTTCCATCACATTTGGTAACACAACCAGTTAATCAGACAGTGACTCGTCAAGTTGCACCACTGTGCCATATTTAAAGGAGGTCAAATTGCACTGGTCTGCTTAACATGATAATGATGAAATAAAGACCAGAATGAAGATTAACGCCATCTTTTGACTGTAAGTAATTCAGTATTTCTATATACTTGTTTATAGTGAAACCAACTTGAACTTGGCACTGATTATTTTACCAGTACTTGTATTACTTGGAATACATCTAAAGCTATTTATTGTGGATCATTATCTTGTATGTAAAACTTTACAACTTCAGAATCAGGTTTAGTATTACCGGCATATGTTATGAAATTTATTGTCTTTGCGGCAGCAGTACAATGCAATACATAATAGTAGAAAAAACTTGGATTGCATATGTGCAATTCAAGACTTTTTCTACTATTATAAATATATAGTACATATATATTAAATAGTTAAATTAAAAAAGTAGTGCAAAAACAGAAATAAAATTCATCAGGTAGTATTCATGCATTCAATGTCCATTCAGAAATCAGATGGAAGAGGGGAAGAAACAGTTCCTAAGTCATTAAGTGTGTGCCTTCAAGCTTCTGAACCTCCTTCCTGAGGTAGCAATGAGAACAAGGCATGACCTGGATGATGGGGGCCCTTAATTCAGAACTCTAATTCAGAGAGAACACCTCCCTGGTCTTACTAAAGGACACCCAAATTGTACTTTAATCATGGCAATACTATTTGAATACACATTTGGTTTTGATCATCTTTTACTTTCTCAAACATTAATGACATACATTTGCCTAATAAATAAGTGAGAGTGTTTGTTTGTGTGTGTGTGTGTGTGTGTGTGTGTGTGTGTGTGTGTGTGTTTATATATACATGCCTAAGACTTTTGCACAGTATTGTCTGTGTCATGTAAAATAAAGAGACTAAGTTTGCAATTTTATAAAGCCTTTCTTGATGTCAAGATGTCAGAAAAAAAGTCATTTTTATGGTCAGCATAGTATTTTGCAACAGTAGTCTCTTTCTTATGTGGGAAATGTAGTGGCTAATTTCTTGACTCATCCAGTAATGAACAGAAAATGGTGCAATCATCAAATCAAAATTAAAAAAATGTTAATTTCACTGGAAATTCTCCACCTGACATAAAAATTAACTCTCACTAGTTTAAAACTTTCACATATTTCCTTCATACACAACAGAACATTTGGTCCACTGAATCCACACCGACTCTCAGAGAAATGGTTTGGGTAACATGTTCCCATTTGTCTTTCGGCAACCTATTCACTCTGATTAACATCCCATGGTTTTCTTACCACCCACAAACCAGGGACAATTTAGTGACCAATTAATCTACAAATACACCTGTAAGATATGAGAATATACTCATGAGTCTTTGATGTCTTGGAAAAGGAACTTAAGTTAGAGAGCATGGGTTTAAAGTGAGAGGAGAAAGAGCTTTAAAGAGACCCAAGGGGCACCTTCTTCACACAGAGGGTGGTCTGCAGGTGGAACAAACTGCCAGAAGTGATTGGGACAGGTACAATAACAATTAAATTACATTGGGATCTGTACATGGATAATAAAAGCTTAAAGAGAGTTGGAGTGGTACATAGATAGGAAAGGTTTAAAGCAGGATAATGGGTGGACCCATGCAAAAGAAAGCGATGTTTGCCTCGGTATTGACAAAACTGATTAGATGCAGACACGGCGCCTGTGTTGCAAATGCAGTCATAAGACTTAAACATCACTGGCATTCCACACGAAACAGCATCAGCAGGAACTTAGTAAGTCATAAATCTTGTGATATAATTATTACACAATGTCCCCACTCTACATAGTGCTTCATCATGAAAACAGACCACATTTTATCCTATAGAGTGGCTTAATTCATGTCATTATGTATCGTACACATGACTTTCTTACCACAAGGGTACCGCACAAACAAGTTGTTCTAATCCACAGGGCCTTACTTTTATTAGTTGGATCTTTCACTACAGTCTCGGGATCTTGAATTTTCTTCAAATAAGGGACTACAACCGTACACAGAAAGAGTAATGACTCATTATGTTACAGAGGAATCCAAGTGCTCAATACCTACTGCAGATTTCACCCAAATGACCACACTTTTACCCATACAACAGGAATTCTGCAGATGCTGGAAATTCAAGCAACACACATCAAAGTTGCTGGTGAACGCAGCAGGCCAGGCAGCATCTCTAGGAAGAGGTATAGTCGACATTTCAGGCCGAGACCCTTCGTCAGGTCTAACTGAAGGAAGAGTGAGTAAGAGATTTGAAAGTTGGAGGGGGAGGGGGAGATCCAAAATGATAGGAGAAGACTGAGGGAGAGGGATGGAGCCAAGAGCTGGACAGGTGATTGGCAAAAGGGATACAAGAGAATCATGGGACAGGAGGTCCGGGAAGAAAGACAAGGGGAGGGGGACCCCAGAGGATGGGCAAGGGGTATATTCAGAGGGACAGAGGGAGAAAAAAGGAGAGTGGGAGAAAGAATGTGTGTATAAAAATAAATAACAGATGTGGTACGAGGGGGAGGTGGGGCATTAGCGGAAGTTAGAGAAGTCAAATTTCATGCCATCAGGTTGGAGGCTACCCAGACGGAATATAAGGTGTTGTTCCTCCAACCTGAGTGTGGCTTCATCTTTACAGTAGAGGAGGCCGTGGATAGACATGTCAGAATGGGAATGGGATGTGGAATTAAAATGTGTGGCCACTGGGAGATCCTGCTTTCTCTGGCGAACAGAGCGTAGGAGCACTTTTACCCATGTTCTGAAAATGTCTATTGGTTCAATAAACTGTGAAGTCACGTGATCACATCATAATTTTCTCTGACTTTGCAGTTTTCTTGTTTTGCATGAGAACTGATCACTACTCCCTTGACCACTTACCAACCCAAATGTAATTAATCAGCACAAACAATCTCAACAAATAACACAAACAACATTGGTGGTGGAACTCAGCAGGTCAGGAAGCAACTATAGAGAGGAATCAACAGCCATTGTTTCGGGCCAAGACCCTGATGAAGGGTCTCAGCTAAAACATCAGCTCTTTATTCGTCTCCATAGATGCTGTCTGAGCTACTGAGTTTTTTTTTCACATTTTGTGAGTGTTACTCCGGACTTCCAACATCTGTAGAATTATGGTGCTTCTGATTTGCCCTCTTCTACATTAATAAGGCCTGACATAGAGCAGGGAATCACTTTGTCAAGTGCCTCTGCTCCATCTGCAAAAAGCACAATTTCCCACTGGCCAACTAGTTTAATTCCAATCCCCATTCCCATTCTGACATGTCAGTCCATGGTCATGATAAGGTCACTATCAGGTTGAAGGAACAACACCTTATATCCCATCTAGGTAGCCTCCAACCTGATGGTATGAGCATCGATTTTTCCAACCTCTGGTAATTCTTTCCCCTCCCTTTTCCCTTTTCTTCAATTCCCAACTCTGGCCCTCATCTCTTATCTCTTCTCCTCAACAGCTTAACATCTCCACTTGGTACCCCTCCTCCTGCCTTTTCTCACATGGTCTACTCTCCTCTCCTATCAGACTCCTTCTCCCTTTACCTTTTCCACCTTTCACTTCCCAGCTTCTTACTTCTTCCTCCTCCTCCACCCACCCACCTGGTTTCACCTATCATCTTCTATCTTGTACTCCTTCGCACCCCACCCCCAGCCCACCTTCTTATTCTGGCATCTCCCTTCCTTTCCAGTCCTGATGAAGAGTCTTGGCCCAAAAAGTCAGCTGACCTGCTGAGTTCCTCCAGCATTTTTTACGTGCTCTGTGGACTTCCAGCACCTGCAGAATCTCCTGCGTACCTGTAGAATTTGTTATGTTTATAATCCTAAACCCCTCCCTGACACACAGCTCCTGTTACCAAGTTCAATTCAGATCTCTGGTGCTACCAGTTTGGAGTTTGTACATACTCTTTCCGTGAGAATGTGCAATCTCTGTGCTTGACTCTGTGGTTTCCCTTACGTGCTCCAAGCTTCATCCCCCAGCCCAAAGCTCAGGCAATTAGCTGCTGTACAATACCAGTATTGGGTGTGGGTGGGTTGGAAATGATGGAGCGATTTGACAGCATGGGAGAGCGAGTAGGTCACAGGTAAAATCAGTGGGTGAGTGAAATGAATGGGACTGCTCTGGGAACTGGAACAGACTCAGAGGCCACTACGATCAGACCTTCTTCCACTCTACCGGTCTATCCATTTACCACCATGATCATTCAACTCTTAAGAACATTTACCTTTGAACTATCCGTCGATCCAACTGCCAGCCTATTGCTAAGATGCCATTCATACCGAAGTTCTTTTATCATTGCCTTGCAGATGTACATTCACTTCAGCCTTGAGATGCTGAGACCCTGTTCCTGACCAAAAAGCCACAAATGTGTTGAACAGAATCATCAACGACATCCTCCAGGCAAGTGACTTAATTGCTGGACTTCTGTATTACAACAAAGCCATCACCTCTATTCCATCAAAAGCCATCATAACGCAGATCTACTTTACATTATCCATTGGCAGATCACTCATCTCCAGTAATAACTTCTTTTCTATATTTTTCGTTCTGGCAGCCATGAACTATATCTCTGTCCCCATCTTCTTCTCATTGGCGTTGTCAGCAGATGGGGAGATATCATGGGCAACATGTTTTGTTTAAACCCATCTCCAACATGAGGGGACTGGTTGCATGACCAAGTTGCACATAATTAGCACTTCCCATCAAATATACCCGAAACCCTGCCGGTTTCCTCGGCTGCGCAAGTCTCGGGAATACACACTCCGGTCCTGCCAAACCTATGAGACTGAGACAGCCCTCCCACCCCAAATCTCCAGTTTGTGTGCATGCTGTGCAATTTGCTACCCTGTTACAATTCAATGTCAAGAAACTACAGACAGCACATGGCATACGATTAAAGGAGTCATATTTGTGAATCTTAACTAAAGGGCTCCCAAAAAAAAAGAAAGAAAACACAAAAAGGGCCCATTATAATTAAACAGCCAAATGTGCACCAGTTGGAGCTCAATTCACCGATCCTCAGTCAATCTCGGCACCTGGCTCCATCAAATCACGATCTCCCCACCGAGTCGTATCCTATGACCAGTTCTCACCAGCATCTTCTCTCTTCATCTCCCCCCCCAAACAAAAACCCCAGTTCACATGCTAAAGCAGCGGTTATCTCTAACCATGACCCAAACACTGCTTCTCCAGAAAATCCATTCCGTTAGCAGTGAAAACTTTCCAAGGGTGCTACATACCAATTACACAATTGTAGAAAAACCCTCCCCACTATTGAGCACATTTACAAGGAAGACAGCATTCTTCATCAAAGACCACTCAAACACCCAGGTCATGCTCTCCTCTCAACCTTGCCATCGGGAGGTAAGTATAGAAGCCTTAGGTCCCACACCACCAGGTTCAGGAACAGTTATTACCCTTCAACCATCACGCTCCTGAACCAGCGTGGATAACCTCACTCACCTCAACTGATTCCACAACCTATTGGCTCATTTTCAAGGTCTCTACAACTCATATTCTCAATATTATTTATTTATTCATTACTTTGTTTGTATTTTTACAGTTTCACTTCTTTTGCACATTAATTGTCAGTCTTTGTCTATACTTTTTCATTGATTCTATTGTATTGCTTTGTTCTACTACGAATGCCTGTAAAAAAAAGGAATCTCAGGGTAGTACATGGTGACATATACGTCCAATGATAATAAATTTACTTTGAACTTTGGAGAAAATGAATGGAATAGGCTTCAGTCCAGACAAGCGTTTTGCATTCTTGCCTTCTTCTTTTCCATGCTGAATGAAATAGATCACACCGTCCTCTGGCATCCTCGACAAACAGAGTTTCATTTCAAAACATAATCACTGATTTGTACCCCAAGCAGGTCATTGCAATCACACACTTAACATTTCCCACATTCAGCGAAGCAGCTAAAGGACATTAAATTTTCCTGTTTATCCCACTGTCGATGATCATTTCAGTGACCCTTCTAAAATAAATGGTTACTGTCTCCAGTAAAACTGTACAGCAAGGACTTCATTATTTGGATGTTAAGCATTCATATATCATCTGCAATACTTTATGTTCTCTAATGAGTCAAGAAAAAAAATTACTTCATAAATTACAAATTTAATTGATGCTAAACTTAAAAGTAGCTTTTAAGTTGAAATCTGGGAGGTCACAGTAGTGAGGAAAGGGCATTCTGATTCACAATATACTCTGCTAAAGATCAACAAGTATTACTCTCTGCCCATCATTTTGTCTTTTTGTACAACTGCTAAGCCATTTTATAACACATTGAAGTGGAAATCAATACAGCTGCATTTTAATTACATTCTTAATGTCAGCCAGACAGATACAAACCTCTGAATTAGCAGCAGGAATCAGCCACTCTGCCCCTCAAACTTGATATGTCATTTGAAAAGATTGCAGATGATATTGACTATAGATCTCAAAGCCACAGCAAGACAATATAGGCCCTTCAGCCCATGATGTTGTGCCGACCTTTTAACCTACACCAAGATCAATCTAACCCTTCATTCCCACGTGGCCCTGTAGTTTTCTTATAGAAGATGACTGTGACAGGACTCGAAACTGCAATCTTCTGATGACTTTGTATCAAACACTGAAGTCAGGTACCTTATTCATTAGGCCACATGTACCACAACAGCAGAGCAACTGGATTTACTGCCTTGCAGCACGGGAGACCTTGGGTCCTGATCGTAGATGTTATCTGTGTGACAACAATAAATCAATTGTACAAAAACATTCAGAGACTCTGCTTCCACCACACTGAGGAGGAGAGCTCCAAAGACTCAGCCCTCTGACAGACAAGAAATGTTCACCTCAACTCGACCTCAAATGGGCATCAACTCCCAGTTCTAGATTCTGTCAGAGGAGGAAATACCTCCTGGACTTTGAAGCAAAACATCAAGCTTTCTTGAAAAATTATTCATAAATCAAAAATAACAGCAGCATAGTGGTCATTATTACATATATTACAGTGCCAATGACCCAGGTTCAAAGTTCAATTTATTATATATATGCATATATGTCATCGTATACTATTCTGAGATTCATTTTCTTGCAGGCATTCAATGTAAATAGAAAGAAACATAATAGAGTTAATGAAAAAACACATACAACAGACAAACAACCAATGTGCAAAAGACAACAAACCGTGCAAATACAAGAAGAAAAATAATAAATAAATAAATAAATAAATAAATAAGCAAGCAAGCAAGCAAGCAAGCAATAAATATCAAGAAGATGAGTTGCAGAGTCGATAGGTTGTGGAACCTGTTCAGTGTTGGGGTGAGTGAAGTCATCCCCTCTGGTTCAAGAACCTGATGCTTGGGGGGTTATATCTGTTCCTAAACCTGGTGGTGTGGGACCTGAGGCTCCTGTACCTCCTTCCTGATGGCGACAGCGAGAAGACAGCATGGCCTGGATGGGGAGGGTCCTTGACAATGGATGCTGCTTTCCTGCAACAGCGCTCCTCGCAAATATACTCAATTGTGGGGAGAGCTTCACCTGTGATGGACTGGGGTGTATCCACAACTTTTTGTAGGATTTTCTATTCAAGGGCCTTGGTGTTTCCAATACCAGGCTGTGATGCAACCAGTCAATATACTCGCCATCGCACATCTACCTAGAAATTTGACAGACTTTTAGATGTCATGCTGAATCTGCACAGATTTCCAAGAGTTCTGCCACTTTCTGTAAGGAGTTTGAACCTTCTCCCCGTGACCGGATAGGTTTCCTCTGGGTGCTGCGGTCTCCTCCCTCGTTCCAAAGACAACTGTTTAATAGGTTAACTGGTCACATGGATTGAATTGGGTGGTGTGGGCTCATTAAACCATTAGATGACTGTGTTCTATCTCTAAAACAAAAAATAAATAAATAACTCAAAATAAGGGCAAGAAATTCTGCAGATGTTGGAAATCTTGAACAACTCACACAACTCCAGCATTGTGTGCGTATTGCTCATCAGACTCAGTTTGTCTTTGCTCAGGCAGTTTCATTCTCATATCTTTGTCAGTGCCCTGAAAGTATCACATTAATCCCAGTCATCGCCAACATCTGGCAAAAGTCAGAATCAACACTACCCTGTTTTTAAAAGAAGCGTTCAATTAGAATTAGAGTTATTTCCCTGCAACATTAAATAGTTATACAAATAAATCAAGTGAAACAAAGGAAAGTGATTCTGCAGATGTTGGAAATCTTGAGCAACTCACAGAAAATGCTACCTGACTTGCTGAGTTGCTCCAGCATTTTGTGCGTATTGCTCATCAAGTCAAATGCAGAGATTTAGTTTGATTTTGTTTAGGCAGTTCCTCTCTCACACCTTGCCCAGGATCCTGAAAGGACCAATCATTGTAAGCTCAGGGGTTTTAAAAAAAACAGCAGATATAGACCATGTCTTAGGTTAGTATAAACGTATTTGTTTATTTTGGGATACAGCGCAAAACAGGCCCAACAAACTATACTGCCCTGCAACCCACCTATTTGACCCTAACCTAATCAAAGGACAATTTACAATGACCATTTAGCCTACTACTGGTATATCTTTGGACTGTAGGAGGAAACCGTAGCCGTCGGAGGAAACCCATGGGCTTATAGAAAGGACATACAAAATTCTTGAAGGGGATGCTGGAACTGAACACTGAACTCCAATGTCCTGAGCTGAAATAGCGGCACACTAACCGCTACATTACTGTGGCACTCTGTGGATGAATTGAGAAAGTAAAAATATTATTTAAAAACGAGAAGTTATCATAGCAAGAAAAATTTAGGTTTCAGAATTAGTCCTTATAACAAGCACGCACACTAACCACCCTTTAAACAGAAAATTCTGTCTTAAGTATATCCAAAAATGCACTACACCACTGTAAGAATTCAATTTGAAAACCATCATCTCAGGCATAGAGGAGGACAGGAAAGTCATATTGCTAAAATGCTCAGATTATCAATCATTCTGACAGTTTATTGGCTTTATCGCCACACATACCATTAAAATGATGTCTGGCCTGGAATGTCATGAGACAACATTACACAGACCAGGATTAAAAAAACAGATACGAACAGCGCTCCAGTAACTTTCTCACTGAATTCTTGTAAAAGCAGTACATGACTGACTCTGGACTTGAAGGAACATACTGTCTACAAGTCAGAGTCAACACAAGAGTTCACAACCTGAAAGGTTGTCTTACATTCCTCAAAGGCTACTGCAATTTCTTTATCAAAATGTATACAAATAATGAAAGGAACAAAGGGAAAGTGAAAATATAAGCCGTCTAGATTTTGTGGTCAGAGGTGACGGATCAACACACAGCAACCTTAAAACATGCTGCATTCAAATACTTAATGAACCCTCCAAGAGTGATTTACAGGTTTACACATTGCAATGGGATTTTCCAATTGCTGGTATTCAGGAACAATGGAGTCTAACAGAGTGAGAATTGGCAAAACTAACAAACCAAGAAGTAAAAATTACAGAAATTAAGAATTCTTCTTAGCTAATTTACAGAATCCTCAAGGAAAATTAGTATACACTCAGTGGCCACTATTATGTATCTTCTGTACCTAATACAGTGGCCACCAGGTGTATGTTAAAGGTCTTATGCTGCTGTAGCCCGTCCACTTTAAGGTTCAATGTGTCGTGCATACAGAAATTCTCTTCTGCACGTCACTGTTGTAAAGCATGCTTATTTGAGTTATTGTTGCCTTCCTGTCAACTTCTCTGACTATTCTCCTCTGATTTTTCCAATTAACAAGGTATTTTGCCCGCATAACTGCCGCTCAATATTTGTTTTTTGCATCATTGTCTATAATCTTTAGAAACTGTTGTGCTTGAAAATCCCAGCTCTTTCTGAGATATTCAAACCATCTTGTCTGGCACCAATATTTATTCCATGTTCAAAGTCTCTTAGATCACATTTCTTCCATATTCTGATGCTTGGTCTGATCAATTGAACCTCTTGACCATGTCTGTATGCTTTTTTGTAATTGAGTTGCTGCTATATGATTGGTTAGTTAGGTATTTGCATTTATGAGGTGTATCTAATAAAGTGGCCACTGAATGGTATTTAAATGATATAAAGCATTATAGCACCATGCAGGCCCATCAGTCCACAAAGTTGTGACAAACTTTTAACCTACTCTAAGATCAATCTAGCCGTTCCTCCTACATACCCCTCCAGATTAAGACCGCAAGATCATTTTTCTTTCATCCATGTGCTTAAGAGTTTTTGTTTAATGTCCCTAACGTATCTGCCACAAATTAATTTAGAAATTAATACTTTAGACGTAAAGTTTTTAAGATGGCAAAATGAAGTAAATACAAAGCCACAAGTAGAGCTATTCTGCAGTGTTTAGAACCAGTTATATAGTTAAGACAGTTGCAATTCAATTCACAAGGTTTACTATTCTTAAAGACTTCTGCAAGGATTGAGAGTAGAAAGTTGAAATTCATAGTTAGCAAACTCTGTGCTGAAGGCAGCTGTAAAGACTACAACATTACACGTTGCGGAGCAGAAACGGACATTTACAAGAAAATCTGCATTTAACTGCACATGTGCAAACCATAAAAATTATTTTCAGTTTTAGACCAGTGCTTCGGACAATAACACCTTTCCTTTCACAGCATTTTGCTGGAAGTCTACAAATGAAGCTTTTCTTTACTTACTAATCACTATTTGCTCTTCTGACAGCTTTCATCTCAAGAACAAAATAACATCTAACATTTGGACACTACCCACATGGTACTTCACAGTCTCTTTTTCTCCACTCTCTTCTGACTTCACTGTTAAATATTGATGGATCTGTAAGATTCTTTTTGAAGAGAACCATGGTCCACTGAATCAACCCACAATTACGATTTGTGTGATGCAGGCAACAAAATGAACAGTCTACAATATCCATCACAGAGCCCTTGATACTTACTGCTTTAAGTTTCAAAACTGAATTCTGAAGTCTCACGGTAGCCCTGGGGGTAGGTTCATTAGGCACCAATCCAGGAGTCAGTGCTATGGATTTTTCGTTGTTCTACTGCACTAGTAATTAATGACAACATTCCTCAAGTTGGGCGAAAGGGTCTCAAACACATAGGAACATAGAGACTAATCAGCCCTTCCAAACTTTACTGAACGATTCATGGCTAACATGCAAATATATTGAGGGGTGGGAAGAACTTTGCAACAAATTTAACTTTGCAACAAATATCTCCTGTTCGGGACGTGCAAAATAAGCTGCAGTACTTAAGTCATACCAATGACGCAATTTCCTAAAGTAATACACTACAGTGGTACTTCATTTGAATTGAACATAAAAATTTGACTCCTACACCTGGGGTTGTCAGAAATTACAACCTTTCAAATTCAGGATGCAATACAAAAGTCTTTGCAACTTGTTAAGCTTTGAAAATTTGAGTAAAGTGTAAAGAATGTGAGGAAACATTTTAATTAACAATATTGGAATGGAGTTCAATTTCAGAAAACTATCCCTTTTTCTTGTTTGATGTTTTCAATGGTTCATATAGGCAAGCATTGAATATTGGAAGCCAATAACCTTATAAACTTCAAAATCAGATGCTATTTTGAAAGTACAGTCCAGCTGAAGAGTCTCCATCTAGTCCAATTCTCTCTCGACTGATGCTGCCTGACACAATGAATTCTTCCCACAGCTTTTCCTTTGGCTAGTTTGAAAATATTTTATGTTTAGATATGAATGTGTTCTATTTACACAATTCAAAATGTCATACTAGAACATCAAGACAAAGCCTCCTTGGAACCGAAATTTCCAAATTACTTGATGAAATCAGAAACTTAACTGCAAAGCCAATTATCTATTTCAGAGCACCAACTTGGAAACTCATGTTGGATTTGCCCCACTATGCATAAATGGTGAGATGGTAGAAAGGGTCTCCAGTTTTAAGCTTTTGGGGATAAACTTCACCAAGGAACTCTCTTGGTCTGACAACACAACCTCAATAGTAGGGAAGGCACAACAGCAACTATACTACATGAGGTACTTAAGGAAAGCTAATCGGCCCCAGAAATTGCTGGACAACTTTTATCTATGTGTGATAGAGGACATACTGATATATGGAATGACATATATTGCTGTAGAAGGACAGATCACAAAGCTCTCCAACAGGGTATTAGGATGGCTCAGCACATCATTGGAACTCAACTACCAGACCAAGAAACAATCTACAACTCTCAATGCCCACAGCGCACTCATAACATCATTAAAGACCCATCTCATCCCAGACATGTCTTTTCACTCTCCTGGCATCTGATAGGTGATGCAGAAACATCTTAGACAAGACAGTAAGACTAAAAAGCAGCTTCTTCTCGACGGCTGTCGTGCAGCTGAATAATGCTACAGACCAGCTTGCCAATGGACATCGAGTATTATGGACTATCAAAGTCACTTGTTGCACATAAATATGCAATTTTTTGAAAATAAGCTGTACCCTTAGCATTGTAAATACTTCCTTTGCACAGACTAGAGTAACACCACAATTTTCTTGTCTTGAGCAATGACAATAAAATTCTGTTCTATTTTTATCATGATTTCTCAAGCATTGTACATACCTGGCAACAACCTAGAACTAGTAGCAAGACAGAAGGCTTTAGATTGCAACAATAAATGTCATAAAAACTGGTAATATCCAAACCTTTGGCAAAAACAAGATTATACTGACCACCTGAATGTTAACCGGAAGAGTTCTGACTCACAATTCCAGCAACCCAGGCTTGATCCTGACCTTCGGTGCTGTCTCTTCCTCATTGTGACTGCATGGGGTACCTCTGGTGGATGTGCGTTTTATTGCACAGCCCAATAATATGCGGGTTGATTGGTTAATTAGTAACTGTAAATTGTCCCCCCATTGTGTGAAATAGTTGACGAAGATGTGGGCAGTGTAAAACAGGTTTATTGTAACTGGATGATTAATGGTTGACAGGAATGTGATTGGACAAAAGGAGTGTTTCCATGAGGATAACTCCATGAGTCTAAAATGCTCAGCTCTGATGAAGGTCAGTAAAATACTCAGTTTGTTTCTTTTGCTTATGCATCTCCATCATTATTCTGTTTTTATTTCAGACTTCCACTGTTTAATTTCAAATTTAATTTTCAAATTTCTGTGACAGTATAATGACTTAAAAAACAACTGGGCGCTGTGTGATTTGGAGGGATCTCACAGATGGTGGTATGATCCCAAGCAGTAGACATCACAGGTTTGTAAGGTGCTGTCAAAGTGGCAATGCATTTTGTAGATTGTACGCACTGGAACCACAGTGTACCGCTGGCAATACGAGTTACTGGTGGATAAGGTAACAATCACAGGGACTGCTTTATCTTGGATTATCTCAAATGTGTTCGTGTGTCATTGGAGCTGCCATCATACATCATATAAACAAGGCTCAACCAACCTCCTGACTTGCACCTTTTAAAATGGAAAAGCCATGGAGATAACTCTGCTGGGTTTTCAGCTTCTCCTTCTTTCTTTTGTGGACAGTATTCAGTTAGATTTCCGGTGAACTGGTATTCCCAGGAATGTCAATGACAAAAGACAATTTGCCTTCATTGTCAAAAGTATGTGATTAGAACATCGCTAACATCTTCTCTTGGTGGAAGTGACCTTGTCACCCCTCAATATTATCCAGGTGTTGCTGCACACAGGTACGAATTGTTTTATTTTCAAAGGTGGAAATGGTGAGGAAAAGGGCAGCATGCCAGTGTAATGGTTAGTGCAACATTTTACAATGCCAGTGATCAGGGTACAATTCTTGCCGCTGTATGTATGGAGTTTGTACTTTCTCCCTGTGACCACGTGGGTTCCCCCCACATTCCAAAGATGTATAAGTGTTGGGCATGCTCGGTTGACTCCAGATGTGTGGTGAAATTTTCAGGCTGCCTCCAGCTCATCTTCAGACTGTGCCAGTCATTGAAGCAAACAATGCATCTCATTGTATGTTTTGATGTACATGTGAGTCTAACATTCCCTCTGTTTCTTTTGCTTATATACAGCTGTGCAGACCAACCACTGCTCTGAGCAGGAAATTCTTACACAGCCTGAAAACTGCATGGCACTTTAAATTGTTTTTTTGCAATTTGCATACAATAAATATTTAGAATGATAAATGAAAAAGACATATACTTTTGATTTTATTTATTAATTGAAAGATATAACAGCAAAAGTAAAATGTTTTGACTAGAGGGCATCAGCATTCAGCTGGCCAGCAGTTTATTGACAATGGGTTACAAATTTCCATTCTGTGTTTATTATTACAATTTCTAGCAGTGTTTTAACCGACAATGTAAATACATTTAAGCTCTAAATTGCTTCAAAGTAAAGTTTGTGGCATGTTTATTATTTAGAAAATCTATAGATTATATTCATTAACACAATTAATTACAGGGTATTTAATAATATTAGTATAAATTTCAAAATTATATTAACATTACATTAAAAAAAACAGCTGCACGGCAACAAAGGCTTTGCATGCAGGAGTATTTCAGTTACTACTTGGCTGTGCACACGCGAGGCTTACAGGGAACTGTGCATGTGACAAAAAAAGCCAATCTTTTTAAATGTTTACATCCATTATTCCCTTCTCGATTTTCTCTTTTGGTCACGGGTCCAATCTCTCGTTAGATATGATGCTTTTGAGATTGCAATGGATGCTGAGAGCCCCAGATGAACGTTTGGGCTCTGTCTGCAATGTAGGTATACTCATGAGAGGTAATTAACATGGTGGAGACTTGATTTATCAGCCAGAGGAAGATGGCAATCATATAATGAGTGACAGGTTTATCACCATTCCCTGAGACTTCATGAGGATTTTTAGGAAGCCCAAAGCCATTCTGCATTGACTTTATCACAAGATCACAAGACAAAGGAGCAGAAGTAGGCCATTCGGCCCATCGAGTCTGCTCCGCAGCTCCCCCATGAGCTAAACTATTCACCCATCTAGTTCCAATTTCCGGCTTTTTCCCCACATCTCTTGATAACCTGACTCTTATGCCTCTATATTACCATGTCTACACAAATTCAATTGAACAGGTTATGTCTCTTAATACAAAAGTGCACTGCATCACTGTCTGGTCCTGGAATTTTAACCCATCTGACTGCAGGACCCTCAAAGTATTGAGAGGACTGCTGAAAGGATAATCGGTGACTCTCTTCCACCCATCCGAAATATTTATCTGGAGCGCTGTATATGCAGGGCCCTTGGCATTGTCAAGAGCCCTCCCAGCCGTCCCATAATCTCTTTGACCACCTGCCATCACGCAGAAGGTACCGTAGCATTAGGACAAGGACTGTTAGGATAGGAAACGTCTTCTTCCCCCAGGGCGCGAGACTACTGAACTCCTACCACCACCCAGGTCTCATCACTTATAAAGTGCTAGTTGTGTTATACCGTTTACTCTTAACTTGTATTGTACATGCACTTCATGCTAAATGTCAATCTACAGTATATTTTATTATTTGTACTTTATTTGTGGTAATATTACCTAATGTTGTGTGTGAGTTATATGTACTGTGTTATGCACCTTGGTCCAGAGGAGCAGTGTTTCGCTTGGCAGCATACGTTACACGTTTGATTGACAATAAACTTGAACTTGACTTATTAATATCTGTACAATATCCAAATACATATTCTGCACAATGCCCCTTTGATCAAAATCAAAGGTACATATTTGCTGATACATTACCTAAGCAGCAATTATCAACATCTAAACACCTGTGTAACCAATTTAAAATTTTGGGAGGCATTGATAAAGGTGACGCGGTCAAAATGCCAAGAAACTCAACAGCTACTCTGAACAGTAAAGGTCAAAAAAATGTCAGAAAGGAGGAGGAGGATTGAAAGAAAGAGGAAACGTCTGGAAGGAGAGGAAAACTGCTGCAAGGTTAATGCAATGCCTACTGTGACCTCGAAATGATCTTCCCTCCACAAAGAATGTTCAAACTGTGAAACAGATCTCCAATACCAGCAGATAAAGCATATGCCCAAATCAATGAAGGAAAATGAGACACCACACTACAGAGGAAGAGAAAACCCTAACTTTTTTAGGATACCAATAAAATTTGAGTTGAGTTACCTTTTTGCACAGTCAGTTTACTATCTATGAATAAGCAAAGATTTTCCCATTTCTAAAGCTTTATGTTTTCACTTTATAAAAACTACTATATGAAAAATGGGGGTCAAAGATTACTGAGCACAAGAAAGCATGCAGATGATGGAAATCCAAAGCAACACACACAAAATGTTGAAGGAATTCAACAGGTCAGGCAGCATCCATGGAGATGAACAAACAGTCAACATTTTGGGCTGTGACCCTTTTTCAGGACTGGAAAGGAAGAGGGAAGAAGCCAGAACTTCTAAATACTTCAACGGCTGAAATAAAACTCTAAAAGCAAAGCACTCATATTTTGCTGTTTTATTCCAATCATGCTATTTTATATAACAATTTACTTGACTTAATCTAGCAGGTGCTTTGAGTAGATCCTAATTTAAAATATAATCTGAAAACTGAGAGTGGAAGGATGTTCTCTATGCTGCTGGTTCGCAATTTCAACAAAGAAACCTAAGATATGAAAAACTATACAAAAATTGAAAACATTTCCCAAACCAGATATGGATATGTAGTTTTTCACAATAGAATGAAGTGAGGCATTTTATGCTTAACGAAACCTGTAACACATTTTATTAAACTCCAAAATCCATACACAAAAGTGCGCTAAAATCCTTGCATAACAATGTCACCACGTCAGACCCGCCTGTCAAAGCAAAACCCCAACTCAATGTTGGTGGTCGTGAATTATGTACACTTCTCCCAACTACATTAACCTACAGACACTTATAATCTAGTATAGTATGCTTCAGTGAAACATACTTTATCATAACCTATACTTATGTTATGTACTCCTATACTTAAGCAGAACAAATAAGTGGAAAATACCATCAGAGCACAATTCTTGTATACTGTTTTTATACAACTCACTTTCTCCAATAACACAAGCCTTTTCAACTAGCAGTTGAAAATAAATATTTGGATAATTACATATTTATTTTTTGGCTCCAGTTTACTGTAACAACATCTTCTACTGCTTGTCCATGTAGTTTTTAATGTCCACTTACATTTTACTAGATCCAGAATTTTTGAAAAATATTTTAATAATTGTTATTTCATCTTGAAAAATAACAACTAAAACCAGATTAATATTTTTTTCCCAATTCTATTATAAAGGAAAGCTGTCAGCTTTCATAATCAATTGTTCCAGAATTTGAGTGCTTGAATGAAGGTAGACAGATGGTATTGTTTCTCCCCTCCAGAACTGAAATGCCCAATACTAGAAGGTATGCATTTAAGGTGAGCGGAAGCAAGTTCAAAGGAGATGTGCAGGGCAAGGTTCCTCCCCCCTCCCCACAGAGACCGGGTGCCAGCAATGTGCTGCCAGACATGGTGACGGTGGAAAATCCGATAAAGCTGTTTAACAGGCTCTTGGATAGACAGAGAATGGGGGAATATGGTTTTGTATATTGTAAGGGATTAGTTTAGTTTGGTTTTTAATTGCTAGTTTAATTAGTTTGGCATGATATACATAAAAGAGCCCATTCTTTTGCTGTGCTGTTCGGTGCTTTGTGAATTCTGGAAGGTTGAGTTGGATGCAGACTTTGTACAGACTTTCTTGCCGTACGGCATCTACTGCAATACCTAAAGATAAATCGGGTTTAAATGTTGTTTCAATAAAATAAAAAAGCATTAAATAATTAAATTAAAAAACATTAATGACAGAAACTATTTTGCCCCTATTGATAAAAAAAAATGGTGCATCATTTTATTGCCAGTTCCTTGAGAAGAGGATTGAATTCAACTCTCTTGAACCACTGCAGTCATTGATGTGGAGGCTTTTCTATGCTGGGTTGACGTCAGAATGATAGGTCACTTGCACTTCCCTTAATGTTGCAATGCAGGTAAATATTAATGCTTCAGTGTTTATAATTACAGTGTAATTTCAGTGTTTACATTTACATGTGCTTCCTGGATTACGAAAAAGCTTTTGACTGAGTCAATCATGAACTGCTGGTCAATTGCCTGAACTCATTGGGGTTGGATGGAAAAGATGTTCGACTGATTGCGAGTCTGTACTGGCATCAGAAGGCAGTAATAGGAACTAGTGGTGGGAATTCACCGAAGCTGAGATCCAAAAAGGGATTCGCCAGGGCTGCATTATCTCCCCTTTATTATTTAACATTTACTCAGAGGTAATCTTCAGGGTGTTGAACAATGAAGTTGGTGTCCAAATTGGTGGAGTGACGGTGAAAAACTTGAGGTATGCAGATGATTCAGTGCTGTTAACTGAGACTGAGGACGAGTTACTCAAAATAGTAGATAAGATAAATGCTGAAGGTGAACGATTTGGAATGAAAATAAACGCTGCAAAGATAAAGATGATGGTAGTATCACGGAAGAAAGAAGTCCCCAAAATCAGTATCAAAATTAACGGCGTAGGCATAGAGCAAGTCAAGAAGTTTGTGTACTTGGGACAGATGGTCACAGAGGATGGGAAATGTGATACAGAAATTAGACGAAGAATTGAAATTGCAAGATCAACGTTCTAGAGCCTGAGTGACGTGCTGCGTGGCAAGAGGTTGGACTTTGGGCTGCGTTGTAGAATTTGGAAATGCTACGTCTGGAGCAGTCTGTTGTATGGAGTTGAATCATGGACCTTATGCAAGGAAGCGCAACGACGACTGGAGGCATTTGAAATGTGGTGTTTAAGGAGAGTGCAGAAAGTTAGATGGGTGATGAAGGTCAGTAATATGGAAGTGTTGAAAAGAGTGAGGAGAGAAAAGGAGTTGCTGAAGAATGTGCAGAAAAGGAAGCTGGAATATGGTGGACTGCAGAAATTGTTACTGGAAGGGATGATAGAAGGAAAGAAGGAAAGAGGGAAAGAGGAAGGCAGCGAACCACTTGGTACGATAATGTGAGGCAATGGACTGGGTTGAGTTACTCTGAGGCCAGGAAAAGAGCGCAAGGCCGAAGAAGATGGAGGTGCATAGCCACCAACCACGGATTCGGGACGGCAACCCCGGATTTGAGATGGCACCCACTGACTGACTGACTGCAGGTAAATATTAATGCTTCAGTGTTTATAATTATTATAGCAGAATTCAATTAGTTTAATACTTTGTATTACAAATGCACCTGGTGGAAATTCTGTCTGCTGTTTAGACCTGTGCTAACTCCATTCCAACCTATAGGGAGGGAATGAGGGCCAGCAATCCAGGACTCTGAACAGAAGACACATACCATCTTCAATTGGTCAACTGCTGATCTTTCTAATGGAAACTGCAGGTACAGGAATGAAAAATAGTCTGGATCTGCATCCCCCACAAAGAGCCACACAGCTGCACCTTCAGCTCATGGATTTCACTACTTAAGGTTATGAACCTCAAGGAATCTGAAGTTATTAACAATCATCTGGAATGTTACAGTGAAAATGAAAATTTGGAGGATGCAATCATCGATAGCATTGTACGAAGGCAGTCCACTATCTGCACTAGGTGCCGGCGCTGATTTTTTTCATTTATCGTCAATCAAAAGAATGTGGCAGCATAGAGGTACACTGGATGAATTCCTCCGTCTGGAACTAATACACAGTTTTATAGTACTCTAGTTCTATTTATTGTGTTCTATTTTGTTCTGTATTCCATTTAAATACATAATTTGCTACTCACTTAAATGGTAATTTGCCTTATTATACCTTTTTAACTATTTCCATGAAACTTCAGCTAATAGGGGCAGCCACTTAATTGGGCTAATCTGTGTTGGATACAATGTGTCACAATTAACCGGAATCCAATGTATTTAGAAAATTAGATTGTTTAATTTAACTGTAAATTGTGTAGGACTGTTTTCTTCACAAGAGCAAGCTAATCCTAGCACCAATTAAATAGCTTCTTGGCAGTAGTCTCTGACAACTCCTTTCAATCCATAATCTACTTGTTTACTTTAGGCCTTTCAGCCCGTTACGTCCATTCAAGCTCTCATCAGTCCTGTTCCTTCACACCTTATTTCCCTGTTGTCTTGTTCTCTCTCGCCTGCCACTCAGTTTACTACATTTCTTCTGATTCTTTTGTTATTGAGGAGCACTTGGGCATTACTTCCCGTAGCCAATAACTGCACCGACATGTCTCTGCGTATGAGAGAAATCTGCAATGAAACTCACCCAAACACGGTGAGAACATGCAGAGTCCATATCATCCCACCTCAGGATTATGGTGCCACCTAAGTACCATGTCTGATTATTAATGGTGTTTTTTGATCTCCAGCGGTACTGTGAACAGCTTTGAAATTGATGGAATGCTTCCTTTCACTTGAGGTAAAGATGGAATGAACATATTTGCTATTAAACGGAAGTATCACGAGAGCCCTTGGAGAAGATTATATTGACATTAATGATTCTTTTCTGATGCTGTCACTACATTAGACAAAATCTCTTTAATTCCTTAGACTGTTAGTCATAGCAGGGTCTGAGTTATGGAATGGATGCATTAAGAGGCTAGTTGTTGGACAAGCCAACAGGCCAGCCACTTGTGTCGTACCACTTTCTCTGCTGCTGGTCACAGTTCAAATAAATGACCTTTGTTACCAGCCGAGGAACATTTGCTGCAAACACACTAATATCCAAAATAGATATAAGGTGGTTATAAGCAAAGCAGTTAATGTAATGCTTTACAGTGCAAGCAACTGAGATTTAATTCCCGCCACTGTCTGTAAGGAGCTTTTACATTCTCCCTGTGACCATGTGGGTTTCCTCTGGTTTCATCCCACATTCCAAAGATGCATATATTATGTTTTATAATTTCAAAACGTTAAAATAATTCAAAGGAAGACACGGGAGTCCAAAACGTGAGCCTAACTTGCCGGTTACATTAAGCAAGTTAGCGTCATGACATATGCAATTCACATATTTTTATATACAACCACAATGTATCATATAAACAACAAATATGAAGAATCGCAAACACGAGAAAATCTTCTGATGCTGGAAATCCAGGCAACACACACAAAATGCTGGAGGAACTCAGCAGGCCAGGTAGCATCTATGGAAAAGAGTACAGTCGACGTTTGGGCCGAAACCCTCCTGCAGGACATTCTTCATATTCTTCAATATGAAGAATGCATAAACAAACAATATATTTACAGGATTACTCAAGTATTACTGAAGTATTAAGTGCACAACAGTACAGGATAGGGTTAGTAAGTTGTGAACACACTATGTGGGTGAAGGAAGTGTGGCAACATTAGCAGGCTGCCCCCAGTACATTCTCAAACTCTGTGTTGTTGACATAAACAACGAGTTCCAATGCATATTTCAATGTTTCGGAGATAAACAAAGCCAATCTTTAATCAATTTCCCTTGTTGCTAAACTCCAGGAAAACCTAGTTATAGAAGTTTGAAAGCCATTGCTAATCGTTGCAAGTTGAACAGTGTATTTTCACTCAGCTGGATATATAATCATACCCAATTTCAATACTTTGCAAGCAAAAGAATTGAATTGCATCTATTGTTCTCACCATCTACAGGCCCAATCTTAATTGGCTCAAGTCATTTTAAAAATGCACTAAGCTTTTTATAAAAGAATGCTCAAGTATTGTTTGACGCTGGAAGTTGTCACGAGGTTGAAAGAATGACTTTGCATTTCTTTGCTAAACTTGGCATCTGCTAATTAAGCAAAGTTAGATAACTTTGCATTTACTTGACATTACAGATGGAACCACAAACATCGCTTTGTGCTCTTGTCCATGTGTCAGTGGGCAGTAATACCAGACTATGGAATAGAAATTCACAGCCATCCTGTCATGCCAGCTTCTGTACCATTCTGTTCATTTCTTGAACACAACAAATGTATCAAACAAGCGATGCATTACGGTGACCGTATGGGACCCTTCACTCTTTAGTGCTTAGTCTGCTAATTAATTGACCTGAATGCATGAATTAAACCCACTGGTGCTTGACCTGAAAGTTCTTCCCATGAGAATTAATGGGAATTAAATAATGTTATATTTCACTCCCACCAAGAATTTCTAAATACAAAGGCTTCTTGTGTTTAAGGTTGTAATTTAATGATGGATCATTATTAATAGTGGTTTAATTTTCATGATATTTTAATTGCTATATGTTTGATTTGTCCAGTGATGCTGGTGTTGTGACTTTGTCTGATCGTTTCTGCATATTATTGAATGAGATGATTCAGTGGAGTCCTTTGGTGTATTCAGGGAATTATTTCATTTTCAAATACTGAAACAGATAATACAGGATTGAAATTCCAAAATGGAGGAAGGTAAAAATGTGATGTATTGCTTGTGTGGAACAGTATTGGAACTTGTGACAGAAAGCTTTCCTGTTAAACTTTTCTTCATTTTGTACCTTGCAGTTAAATGTAGTTGGGAATAAGTTAGTGAGGGTCAATCTTCCCATGCTTCTAAACACCATTGCAAACCACCTCAGTGTCCTTAATACTATAGATGGTAGCTGAGAAACAGGCTTTGTTGAGAATGGGCTAATCTAAATATTTTCACAAACGATGCTAAGATGTCATCAAAAAATGCCAGTAAAATATGGAGAAAACAGGTGTGGAGTTGAACATTCTGTCCATCACGCCTGCTCTGTTGATCAAAGTGATCATGATTGATCCTGCATTCTCAACACCAATCTCCTGTTCTCTGCCTATACCCACGGCTCCCTTCTGCATCTCGTGATCAACAGCGTAGAAGGATGACCAATCTCAGAGGTACTGCTTCCATTCATCAGAAAATGGATATTCACACTAGAAAGTCATCACTGGGCTTAAAAGAATGAGGCTGAAAGAATGGAAGGTCCATTTTCACTCCCAGCTGTTTCTAGCATCTGCAAGCTTGAAATCACAGTGAGCAAAACAGTTCTGAATTGTCTTACTGCTTATCTCCTGCCAACTATCAGTGACAAAAATCACTGTGTTTGAACAGAAACACACACAACTGACACGATTTAAGAGCTGTTCACTCTAAACAGGGTGTAGCATCTAACAGCTACACAAGTGCACGCATCTGACGCTAGACAGAAACTGTTCGGAAACAATCCCCTGCCCCAATTAAGCAGCAGAGTGTCCCAAATAAATGAAGGGAATCCTGGCTATTTTCTTGACTAGTTTTTGTCTTTAAGAGTTGTCCCAAATAGGCAGCTTCCCGGATTAACCAATGCCCCATTTAAACAGAAACCACTGTAGTAATTCCAGGCTAATCAAGTTTAATATCTCTGACACGTCATGAAATTTGTTGCTTTGCAGCAGTACACTGCAATAATAAAAATACCATAAATTACTATAATTAATACATTAAGAAATATATATCCAAATAAATTAAGTCATACAAAAAGAACAAAAATAGCGAGTCACGTATCACCTTCTATCCAGTCCTCCTTCCCTTCTCCCCAAACTTTTTATTCCAGCATCTTCCCCCTTCCTCTCCAGCCCTGAATAAAGGTCTTGGCTCCTAACAACAGCTGTTTATTCATTTCTATAGATGCCGGCTGACCTGCTGAGTTCCTCCAGCACTCTAGATTTCCAACAGCAGCAAATTCTCTTGTGCTAGTGAGGGAATGAGGTGAATTAGTTGAAATTAGACATTCTGTTTTGCTACTTTAAGCGCAATGGTTGAGGCTGTTATAGCCGGGGTGGGAATGGGGACAAGCTCCCACTACCCATTAAATGCTCCCAGTGGTATGCACCTCAAACAGCCTCCGACATCCAAGTCCAGCTCCAAGCCTTCACATGTGATTTAGCTATAAAGCCCGGCGAAACAGCTTCTACCGACAAGAGAAGAGGCAAAGGCAGGTTACTGGCACCTTAAAACCAGTTGCTTCAAGCAGATGAGGCTCATCAGCCATAGTTGGCAGCTCACCTAGGAGGAGGAAAACTCTGATCTCAAATCTCCGCTGCCTTGTGGCTATACCCACTCATGGGAAAGGCTTTGGGATTAAACCTTGAGGGAAAACTCCAGAGCTGGAGACTCTAAGGCACTCCAAGGTTAAGTTCAACGCTGACTGGCAATTCCTGCGACACTGCTGGTGCCAAACTGTATTGGTCTCTGCCATTCCTTTGGGTTCAGATGCATGGCAAGGGGGAGCCTGCCACATGGGCAACAGACTGCTCTCAATATTTTACTGCCCAGCCTTGCAGATCTGAACAGCAAGGACACAACATCAATGACTGACCCTGACCAACGGAGGCCTCACTTTAAATGTCTATACAGCCAACTTCAAGGGCAACTATTTTAGAAGTAAACATTCCAAACAGACCGTATTAGTTGAAACAGTGAGGAATGGTAGTTTTATCTTGTTTAGGATCGGTAAGTAGTTTATTATTGTAACATGAGCTGAGGTACAGTGAAAAATTTTGTTTTGCATATCACCCATACAATTATTTCACAACATCAGCACTTGGAGGTAGTACAAGGGAAAAAGCAATAACAGAATGCAGAATAAAATATTACAGTTACAGAGAAAGTGCAGTGCAAGTAAAGAATAAGTCAAAGGCCTTGATGAGATCAAGGGTCTATCTTATCAGACAAGAGGTCCGTTCATCTGAATTTTTAAAAATTGAATACTATTAAGTACTGAAGCCTTCAAAACACATAAAAGTTACTGTTAACCATCGTTAATGTGCCATGCAATCAGCTTGCACACTGGTGTCAATATACCATTTCAAACAAATTTCGATAAACAAAAATAGAAATTTTTCAAGCTCAAATATTTCAATAAAATTCAACATATGGACATGTTATATTAGAAAATATGAGAAGAATCCAAAGCCAGTATGCATTTGAAGTAGTTACACAAGCACATAATAAAATTGGAACAGGAGTAGGCCACTCGGCCCCTCAATCCTACCCCTCCATTGAATACGACCATGGTTGATCTAGGCTGATTTCAACTCCACCACTGTGCCAAATCAACGCTCTACTTTGAACATCAATTCTCCAAAAGAGCAATCATGCATGAATAACTCCCCCCTTTAAAATAGGAGCTAAAATTCACATTAAATCCGCCAATTGCTTGAATTGATTCCTAACTGAAGACAACGAACTACTAAGATGGTACATCCATTAGTACTGCTGTCTCTTAACTCCATTAACTTGTTTTCAATCTTGAACTCAAGTGTTGTCTAGGTACAGTTTACACATTCTTCTTGTGACTGGGTGGGTTTGCCAAGAGTGTCATCCCACATGCGGGTTGGTAGCCAAAATGCCTATGTACAGTAGGTACAGGGTGGGGGAGGGGAGGCAGTTGATAGCGATGCAACAATGAATTAATATAGACAAATGTCAATGATTAGTGTAGACAGTCAGCCAAATGATCCATTTCTATGCTACATGATTACTGACTTTGTTACAGTCTTCCAATGATATCTTTTTAAAAATTGCCACCCATGATCCATGATTTCACTAACAAAATCTCATTGGAACCTATAGAATGCTGAGTGGATGTGGAGAGGATGTTTCCTACAGTGCAGAAGTCTAAAACCAAAGGGCACAGCATCAGAATAGAGGGATACCCATTTAGAACAGAGATGAGGGGGAATTGCTTTAGCCAGAGGGTGGTGAATCTGTGGAATTCATTCAGCTGCGAAGGCCAAGTCATTGGGCATATTTAAAGCAGAAGATGATAGGTTCTTGATTAGTCAGGGTGTCAAAGGTTATGAAGAAGGCAGGAGAATGGGGTTGAGAGGTAAAATAAATCAGCCTTGATGGAATGGTGGAACAACTTCGATATGCGGAATGGCCAAATTCTGCTCCTACATCTTAGCAAACGTGGATACATGAAAGTCCCAAAAATGTGGTCTCTGTCAGAATAATATCATTGAACACTGACAGTTTCCCCATACGTTATCCATCACAAAATCTGGGCTGATGAACTTAACGGCTCTGTGGAAGACACCTGATGGATCAAGTCTTAGTTTACCAGATCCCTACAACACTGCTCCCATTTCAAGCACTAAGCAGCAAAATAAATTCAATGCATAGCTGCTGCATAGAATGGAAAATGACTGCATTATGTTCAGGAATCATCTTCTCCATATTGGCTAAAAAGTATTGTTAACATAAAACAGGGGTCGCAAGGCCATCGACAAAGGAGCAGAATCAGGCAATTAGGCCCATTGGGTCTGCTCCACCATTCCATCATGACTGATTTATTATCCTTCTCAACCCCATTCTTCTACCTTCTCCCTGTAACCTTTGATGCCCTTACTAATCTAGAACTTACCAAACACCACTTCAAATATTTATGTATAATTGAGTGACAGATCAGAGTAGGCCCTACCAGCCTATAGAGCCGCGCCACACAGCAAACTCCTAACCCACCCAATTTAATACTAATCACAGGACAATTTACAATGACCAATCAACCTACCAACCAGTTTGCCTCTGGACTGTGGGAGAAAACCAGAGTGCCCAGAGGAAACCCACGCGGTCACGGGGAGAATGTACAAACTCCTCACAAAGGCAGGAACTGAACCTGGGTCGCTGGTACTGTAAAGAGTTGTGCTCACCGCTATGTTACCGTGCCCTAATGACTTACCCTTCACAATTGTCTACGGCAATGAGCTCCACAGATTTACTACCCTCTGGCTAAAGAGGTTCCTCCTCATCTCCATTCTGAAGGGTACACCCCTCTATTCTGCAGGGCTGTGTCCTCTGGTCCCAGACTCCCACACTTCAGGAAACATTAGTGAAGCAAAGCAGACTTGTTTCGCTCCATGGCAGCATCAACGATTGTTTGGATGGTGAAAATGTATCATGTTACATTCGCAAAAAATAAAGATCCAGAGCTCCTGTTCTCCACACTTCTGTTTAACTTAACAGCTCCATAAACCAATGCAACAAAAAACTGGCCAATCAAGAGTTTTTCCAGTAGGCCACTTCTCTGTCACACTTATTAACTCAATACAGTGCTTAAGAGTTTCAACACTAAACCACTGGGAAACACAGAGAGAGTTGTTATATACACTTTACCAAAGTGGTGAAAGTGAAGGTACAGATTACCCTTCTGTTGCAGGCCCAGGCACCCTGAATGACAAAGAAAATTATTTCAGACATTTATTATATGAAGTAAGCTAATCCTTAGTTGGGACTTTGCCATCAGTGTAGAATTGAGAAACCACACAATCTTTCTCAAGGTAGAGAAATGACTTTGAATGCTTTTAAACCTAAATAGCCTTTCCTTGTATGTGATAATACCACAATAAATATTCACATCACATATAGGATATGAATGCATTAATTCAAGACTGAAATTAAACTCTTACAAACTGTTACAGTCAAATATTGAAGGACAAAAATCAAAAACAGCAAAATGTATTAAAGGCAGGATTGTGTTTGAATGATCTTTCTGAATTTTTTGAGAAAATTACAAGGAGGGCCATTATCATGATTCAGGGATCATTGGTATAGAAGGCATTTATGGCCAATCTTTAATTGCCTTCAGGAAGACTGTGGTAAGTTGCCTTCTTGAAACACCATGGTCCATCTGTTAAAGGTACTCCCACAATGCCGTTGAGCAAAGAGTGCTGGGACTTAAACCCGGCAGAAAATGAATACAAGACCATAATACCATAAGCAGAATTAGGCCATTTGGCCATTCTATCATGGCTGATTTATTATCCCTTCAACCCCATTCTCCTGCCATCTCCCCATAACCTTTGACACCCCACCAATTAAGAACTTATCAAACTCCGCTTTAAATATACCTGATGACACGGCCTCCACAGCCGTCGGGGGCAATGAATTCCTCAGGTTCACCAGCACTGGCTAAAGAAATTCCTCCAGATTTCTAATCTAAAGTGATGTCCTTGTATTCTAAGGTTGTGCCCTCTGGTCCTAGAATATACTTCCAAGTCAGGACAGCATGTGGTTTGGGGGTGGGGGCAACTCCAGGTGGTGGCATACCCACATCTTCAAGTTCTTGCCCTGGTTGGTGGCGGCAGCTCTGTGCTTGGGAGGTGCTGTCAAAATGGCTGAGTTGAGTAACAGCAAGGCATTTTTATTGATAGTAGAGCTACAGCTGATGTTCACAATGTCACAAGGGCATTAATATTAAGGGTGGTTAATTGCCAATCAAGAGAGCTAATTTGTCCCTGCGAAGGAGGGAGGGAGGGAGGGGTTAGGAAAGGGGCTTGCTTTCCTGTTATTTTTATTGTATGTTGTGTTCTGGATTGTTCTGCTGAGCATCGTGGGCATGCTATGTTGGCGCCAGAACGTGTGGAGACACTTCCGGGCTACCCCCAGCATACCCTTGGCTGTGTTGGTTGTTAAAGCACATGAGGCATTGCACTGTATGTTTCCACATGCATGTGATAAATAAACCTGAATCTAAGACCCCAAATTTAGGACCAATAACCAGTGCGGCAGCACACTGTTAGCACACGCAGCCTGGGTTCAATTCCTGCCACTGCCTGAAAGGAGTTTGTACGTTCTCCCCGTGACCATGTGGGTTTCCTCCAGGTTCTCCGGTTTCCTCCCACAGTCCAAAGGTAGGCTAGTTAGTCATTGTTAATTGTCCTGTGATTAGGCTCGGATTAAATTGCAGGATTGCTGGGTGCTGTGGTTTAAAGGGTCAGAGGGGCCTATTCCAAGGTGTATCTCAATTAAGTAAATAAATTTATATGGATAATAATAAATAAATATAAATCTTGATGACCATCTTTCACAAGGCTGAATCTACTGCAAACAAAGTTGTCCTATCCAGCTTTGATATCTGGTTCCCTGCCAGGAGTTGTCTGGTTGCACAGTGATACATCTCAACTGATTGTTGGGCTCATTTCAAAAGCAAACACTTTATCCCAAGTCAGGAGGTACAGAGAGGCCAGGTCTGACAAAGATAGCACAATCCTTCCCATGAAGGATATCAGTGACCTTGATGAAAATTACTGTGGCTAACCTTTATAACACCCCATCAAGAATAACCATGTGTAGTTTAAATTACAGTTACAATGACAGGTAGATGGGTATCACCACACATCTCTGAAATGTGAATCCAGTCTAGATTATCCATTTAATTTAATTTTAATTTAGAGATTCAATACAGTAACTGGTCCTTCTAGCTCAACAAGCCCGAGCCACCAATTTACATCCATGCGACCAATTAACCAACTGACCAGCAAGTCTTTCGAACATGAGCGGAAACCAAAGAACCTGGACGAAGCCCCTGGTGTCACAGGAAGAGTGTATAAACTCTTTACAGACAATGTCAGGAATCGAACCCATGTCACTTGTGCTGTATTAGCATTATGCTAACATAATGTACCTGAACTGAGATTTGAGCCCCAAATCCCCAGATTAAAAGTTTGATGCTCTATCAACTGGGCCACCCCAGATCACTAACCTAACCTCCTGTGGCAGTGAGGTACTGGTTGTGAGGTTGAGATGTTTATGGAGTTTTTGCATTACTGTTCAATTCATAGCATCCTCACAATAGACGGTGGTAAACAAAGTTATGGTTTCATCATCGAGTTAGATGACAATCAAACACAACCTAGAGATCCTACATAGGCTCAGTGGCCACTTTTTTTTAGATTAGATTATGAGAACACTCAGTCCTCTTTCATTGTCATTTAGAAATGCATACATGCATTAAGAAATGATACAATGTTTCTCTAGTGTGATATCACAGAAAACAGGACAAATCAAAGACTAACACTGATAAAACCACATAATTATAACAAACAACAGGAATTCTGCAGATGCTGGAAATTCAAGCAACATACATCAAAGTTGCTGGTGAACGCAGCAGGCCAGGCAGCATCTATAGGAAGAGGCGCAGTCGACGTTTCAGGCCGAGACCCTTCGTCAGGACTAACTGAAGGAAGAGTGAGTAAGGGGTTTGAAAGCTGGAGGGGGAGGGGGAGATGCAAAATGATAGGAGAAGACAGGAGGGGGAGGGATAGAGCCGAGAGCTGGACAGGTGATAGGCAAAAGGGGATACGAGAGGATCATGGGACAGGAGGTCCGGGAAGAAAGACGGGGGGGGGGTGACCCAGAGGATGGGCAAGAGGTATATTCAGAGGGACAGAGGGAGAAAAAGGAGAGTGAGAGAAAGAATGTGTGCATAAAAATGAGTAACAGCTGGGGTACGAGGGGGAGGTGGGGCCTAGCGGAAGTTAGAGAAGTCAATGTTCATGCCATCAGGTTGGAGGCTACCCAGACGGAATATAAGGTGTTGTTCCTCCAACCTGAGTGTGGCTTCATCTTTACAGTAGAGGAGGCCGTGGATAGACATGTCAGAATGGGAATGGGATGTGGAATTAAAATGTGTGGCCACTGGGAGATCCTGCTTTCTCTGGCGGACAGAGCGTAGATTATAACATATAGTTACAGCAGTGTAAAGCAATACCATAATTTGATGAAGAACAAACCATGGGCATGGTAAAAAAAAAGTCTCAAAGTCCCCGAGTCGATCGACTCCCGAGTCCCCGATAGCAGGCAGCAAAAGGGGGAAACTCCCTGCCATAAACCTCTAGGCACCGTCAACTTGCCGATGCCTTGGAAGCAGCCGACCACAGCCAACACTGAGTGCGTCCATCCAAAGACTTCGAGCCTCCGACCAGCCCCTCCGATACAGCCTTCCGAGCGCCATCCTCTGCCGAGCACCTTCGACCTCGCCCCGGCCGCTGAAACAAGCAAAGCCGAGGATTTGGGGCCTTCTGCTCCGGAGGTTCCAGTTTCCACAAAGTAGCAGCAGCAGCGAAGTGGGCATTTCAGAAGTTTCTCCAGATGTTCCTCCATACTCTCACGTCTGTCTCCATCAAATCAGAATTGTGCACAGTACCCTACTTGACAGATTACAGATATCATTCACCAGAGAGGCCACGCACGCTGCCATCTTCTCCTCCTCTATTATGTACACCTGTAAACCAGCCTATTAACATAAATTTCTAATCATCCAATCATGTGGCAGCAACTCAATGCCTAAACACATGCGGGGGAAGTTCAATTACTGTTTAGTGCAATCTTCAGAAATGGAAAAAAAAATATCAATCTATGTGACTTCATCCGTGGAATGATTGTTGGTGCCAGATGGGGTGGTTTGAGTATCTCAGAAACTGCTGATCTCCTCACACAATCATAGACAACAGTCTCTAGAGTTTACAGAGTATGGTGCAAAAAACAAAAAAAACACCTAGTGAGCAGCAGTTCTGAGCAGCAATGCCCTGTTAATGGGAGAAGTCAGAGGAGGACGGTCAGACTGATTCAAGCGGATAGGACGGTGACAATAACTCTAATAAATACCCGTAACATCAGTGGTATGTAGAAGAAGAGCAGTTCTGAAATCAAAACACATTGAACTGGGATGTGGAAGGGCTTCAGCAGTAGGGTCACTGAGTGTATATTGTAACGATGCCCTTACTATGCCCCACAGCATAATAGTTTGAGAAAGGTATCCAAATCAAATTTATGTCTAAGTTACAGGCTTCAACTGTTCTGTGAAGCCAAGGTTCATCCTTTTTCACAAATCCCCATTGCTTGTGTAGGAATCTCTGTTATGGTATGATGTGTTTCCTTGATTTACCTTAGCCCTTTAGGAGATAACTAACAATCAGATACATTTATATTGTAACAAAGGTTTGCCAGACCAGGTAAGGAAAATAGGTTTTATTTCCTCAGCAGCCATTTGAGAAATGGTTGAGTTTATACTTTGATGTGGATTGGCCCAGTATAAAAGGCAAAGCCTCCTGAGGGTCTCTCTGTTGTCACCCTTCAGATTTTTAAAACTGTTATTAAATTCTCAAAATGCCACATTCCTGGGGTTAACATTCCAATTATATCACCATTACACAACTGTGCACACATATAAATATTTATTGTCATTTCCTAGATGGAAAAAGAATCACGCTGTTCCAAAATGGCACTGCATAGTCCTTAGCGTGCAACTTGTTATGTCATTCACAACAGAAAACAGATCATAGAAAATTCATCCTTAATAATAGCAGTGGTTCCAAACAGAACCACTGGCATTCACCCAATTAAATAGCAGAAAGCCCAGAACATATGCGCATGCATAAACAAATATGCAAGTTCCAAATTTACTGAACAATATTGGCTGCTGCATCCGTCAAACACTGGACTCCAAATGAATCACTCCAAGATTAACCAGAACTTCTACTGGTATAATCTGCTCCTGGATCCTGAGCATGGTCTAACATGGAGAAGGATTCAGGACCCCATAAATTTCAATAGGAATTAGAGGGGCTGTGGAGCAAACTGACAAGGGTTCCTTTCTTTTAAAAGGAAACTATAATTTGTTTTTGTTTAAGGTTTTCGATAAGTTATGAGTTTAAAAGCTTAAATGTACTTTTGGCAATTTTATTTATTACATCTTAAAATAGTTCTGAATATCAGTAACATTCAGAAATGAGTCTCCAGAGATCTAACAACCAGATCCATTCCAATAAACATTGATTTCTCCAGCTTCCATTAATTTTCCTCCACCTCCTCTCTTTTTCCCATTCCCCATTTTGCCCCCGCTCACCCCTTCCCTTTTCCTCGCATGCCCATCACCTCCCTCTAGTTCCCTTCCTTCCCCCCTCTCCTATGGTGCACTGTCCTCTCCTATCAAATTCCTTCTTCTTCAGCCCGTTACCCCTTCCACCAATCACCTCCCAGCTTCTTACTTTACTTTCCACTCTTCCATTCATCCACCTTTTCCCCTCACCTGGTCTCACCAACCACTTGCCAACGTGCTCTGTCATCTCCCAACGAGTTTCTTATTCTGGCTTCTTCCCCCTTCTTTTCCTGTCTCAATGAAGGGTCTCAGCCTTTAATGTTCTTTGCTTATTCCTCTCCATAGATGCTGCCTGACCTACTAAATTCCTCCAGCACCTTTATTTGGCTTTCCCCCATTCCACTAAAGTTTGTACGAGTGGTATCTCCATGCCTGTTTAAGTTCCTTACATTCTATATCATTTCAATAGATCAAATCCTGACATGCACTTCAGTCCAACAAATAAGACAGATTAGCAAATTAAGCAACAATGGAATGGCACATTAAAAATTATAAATTTAAGAAAAAGTACTGTTACCTCCCATAAAATGGCCACTGAGTGTATGTTCTTGGTCTTCTGCTGCTGTAGCCCATCGACTTCAAGGTTTGACGTGCTGTGCATTCAGAGATGCTCTTCTGCACACCACTGTTGTAACGCGTGGTTATTTACGTTGCTGTCCGTATCCTGTCAGCTTGAAGCAGGCTGACTATTCGCCTTTGACCTCTCTCATTAACAAGGTGATTCTGCCCACCGAATTACTGCTCACTGAATACTTTTTTTTTCCACAACATACTCTGTAAACTTTAGAATATTGTGTGTGAACATCCCAGGAGATCAGCAGTTACTGAGATACTCAAATCGCACCGTCTGCCACTAACAATCATTCCATAGTCAAAGACACTTAGATCACATTTCTTCCCCATTTTGATGTCTGGGTGAGCAACAACTGAACCTCTTGACCATGTCTGTATGCTTTTATGCAGTGAGTTGCTGCCACATGATTGGCTGATTAGATATTTGCATTAACGAGCAGGTGTACCTAATAAAGTGGCCACTGAGTGTATGCTTCAAGTAATTTCTTCTTTTTCTCTCTTCACTTAAAATACTTTGAGACACAGAAAGCTAAAATGTGCACCAATAAATCCACTCCTTTATGACACGCTTTGTTTTTTAACTAAATCATTGCATCAGAAATACTTGTCACCATAAAACCTCTGTTGTCAAGAGTGGCTTCACAATCTGAGCTTGGGGCTTTCATCAATCCTCCTGAGAGATTTCTGTGTTGTTTTCTGTTACTTCAAGGTATTTTATCACCCTAGGATCTTTCTGGGGTTTGTTTCTTCAAAATTTAGCTCATGAAAAAATCACGACAACTGTCACTACTGTCCCTGCTCTGACAGTTTCCTAACTCCAAAGCCTAAAATCAATGTCTTACAGATGGGGAATGGTTTCCAATCCCATTGGGATACTTCTAACAAGACCTGCAGAATAAATTCAAAAGCCATTTTTTAAAAATTTACTGATCCTGTCCAAATGGCCAAGTCGAAAGAATGATGTTATAATACGAATATTCTCAGATAGTCCTTAAAGAGTGCTGCATATTTTCAAATTTTTTTTTTAAATTATCACTTATTTTGTACCCTACCACAAAGTCTTCAGGGAACACAGCATCTGCACATTTTTCCTCCTACTATGTACCATCCTGACCATATAGGTGCAGAATTAGTCCCCTCAACCCATCAATTCTACTTCACTATTCACAGCTAACTGTATTTTTTTCCTGAACACCGTTCTCCTACCTTCCACATTACCTTTAACCCCCTTCCCAATCAAGAACCCATCAATCTCTGCCTTAAATAGACCCAATGACTTGCCCACCATGGCCCTTTGTGGTAACCACGCTCTGGATCAAGAAATTCCTCCTCATTTCAGTTACAGAAAAATATCCCTCGGATCTGTGGACTCTCTAACCAATGGAGACAATTTTATCATGCCTACATTATCCAGGCCTTTCAATACTTTATTAGTTTCACTTAGACCCACCCCTCCGCCATCCTTCTAAACTTGATTGCGTACAGCCCCTGAGCCATCAAACTCTCCTCACAACACACACAAAATGCTGGAGGAGCTCAGCAGGCCAGGCAGCAAAGATGGAAAACAGTATGGTCAACGTTTCGGGCCGAAACCCTTTGGTAGGACAAACTCTCCTCAGTATCATTATTGCTGGGTCCGAAGCACAACCCTGGCACACTTCAAAAGAGTCATAGACCACTACAGCCCCTCAGCCCATCTAGTCCATGCCGAACTATTAATCGGGCTAGTCTCATCAATCTGCATGTGGACAACTATCTTCCTCCACACCCGTCCCAGCCATGTGCTTATCCAAACCTCATAAATGGTAAAGTGAAGCCCGCATCCACTGGTAGCTCATTCCACAATGCAAACATTAATCTATGGCAAGTTTTAGTCAAGGGTCTCAATTACAATACCATTTTTAATGTCGCTGTTTCTCGGTAGAGCAATATCAGAATGTTTGTGGAACACTGAGCTCAAGACGATGGAACGAACCTGTCTTTGAAAATAACACAGGTATATCCTGAAAGTGTTGAAGAACCTGTCGACATGCAAATAGAAAAGCAAAATGCAATGCAGGCTGCCTTCAAAAGAATGTCCTTTCTCTGGCTTGATTACTTTTCACTTATTTATTCAGCTGGCTGCATTGAGTGATACTTCTACACCTTAATGCACATTTTTCTTTTTTGTCTCATCTTGATGAGAAGCCATCCTTCAATGTTAGCCCGTGTGCAGAATATGTGCTGACAGAGCTGCAGTTCTGAGAATGAGCTTGCTCAGGTCTCTCTGAAGCTGCAGTATGCCACAAGAATGATTGTACAGGCATGACACTGATGTGCCTGTGATTGCAAAATTATTTCATGTTGAATAAAAACTATTCTTCCCAAACATGCCAAGTGTTAACTTTCTCTTCCTTAATTACTATAATGATGGCCAAATGCAAGAATGGGCTTGGAAATGTCTTAATATCAACAAACTAAACCAAATTGTAGAAAGTTGGCAGATAATGTATTATGGCTTGCAAACTGACTGACAATTCTCATTTGGATTTGCAGAGGCTCTGTTTTAAAAACGATTAAACTTGGCTCCCAGTAAAACAAAGAATATGTTTAGTTTTAAGACTATGTAAAGCTGCATGTCTTCATTTTATTTATAGCAGAACAGAACCAGGATTTTGTTAAATTGCTAAATACCTTCCCGAATACATCTGCCACATTGTTTTTATTCGTAGGATGTCATGAGGTGAGAACTCTTAGGTTTAAGATTCAAGATTGTTTAGCGTCATTTCCAGTACATAAGTGTAAAGGGAAACAAAATAATTGATTCTCATACAGCACAAGAAAAAACACAAAAGATAAAGAACACAATAATAATAATATAAAACACAATAAATATAAGCAGAAGAAAGCTTATATCCATAAAGTGACAATAGGTACAGGAGAGTCTGTATTATGGTGACTGAGGGGAAATTTATACAGTTGTGGTGGTTGGGGAGGGTGGAGTTGTTGATCAGCTGTACTGCTTAGGGAAAGTAACCACTGTTTGAATCTGGTGGTCCTAGCATGGATGCTACGTAGCCACCTCACTGAGGGGAATGGGACAATCAGTCCATGAGCAGGATGGATGAGATTCGTCATGAAATTACTGGTCTTTTTCCAGGACAGTTCTTTATGTCCTTGGTGATGGGTAGGCTGGCACTGGTGATGCGTTGGGCAGTCCTGACCAGCCGTTGCAGAGCCTTCCTGTTCGTTGCCGTGCAGTTTCCGTACCATGCAGTGACGCAGCTTGTTAGGATGCTCCCTACTGTGCATCTGTAGAATGACTCGAGTACGGATGTGCATATACCAGCCTCCTCAGAAAGTAGAGGCATTGGTGAGCTTTCCTGAATGTGTGAGATGTGTAGTAGGGTCATCAGAGGTTGTGAGAGATATACACTCCCAAGGGTTTGAAACTGCTTGCAGTTTCCACTGCTGTCCCGCCAATGTAGAGAGGTGTGATTGGTGCAAGTTCTCCTAAAGTCAATAAAATTCTCCTTTGCCTTGTTGACATTAAGGAAGAGGTTACTTACCTGGCACCAAGCCTTAAGCTCTTTAGTCTTTTCTCTGTAGGCCGTCTTATCATTGTTGGTGATGAGCCCCACGCCCTGTCATGTCAGTGGTAAACTTGACAATGTGATTTCTCAGGTGTTTGGCCATGCAGTCAAGTGGAGCATAATGTACAGCACGGGTTCAGCACACAGCCCTAAGGGGCACCCATGGTGGCGATGACGGGGAGTGAGGAGCAGTTGTGCATCCTGACTGTTCATCAGGAAGTCCAACACCCAGTTGCAAAGCAGTGTACTTAGATTGAAGAGCAGGAGTTTGTTCAACAAGATTTGTGGGGAAATAGTGTTGAATGCTGAACTGAAATCCAGAAACAGCATTCTGACTCAAGTGTCCTTGTTTTCTAGGTGTGTCAGGGCCCGGTGCATGGCACACCTGTCATAGAGAGGTTCTGTCAGTAAGCAGGTTTGTCCGTGACTGAGTGTCTACTGTGGCAGGAATGGAGTTTTTGATATGTTCCATTATCAGCCATTCAAAGCAGTTCGTGATGATTGGCGTCAGTGCCATCGGACAGTAGTCATTTAGTTCTGAAGGAGTAGTGTACTTTGGTAAAGGGATGAAGGTGGCTGATTTGAAGCTTGTGGGGATGGCAACCTGGATGAGTGAAGTGTTAAAAATGTCCGTGAAGACATCAGTGAGCTGGTGTGCACACTCTTTGAGTGCTCGGCCTGGAATGTCGTCCAGGGGCTGATTTTCTGCAGACTCCTTTTCATGTCTGCAGCTGCTACAGACAGTGGCTGCTCAGCTAGGGGAGGAGTAGCTTTTGTAGCCACCGTTGTGTTGCATGCATGAAAGCGTGCATAAAAGTTGTTTAGAGCGTCAGGGAGGGAGGCGTTGCGGGCACAGTTGGCATCAGTTTTCCTTACCGAGTCAGTAGTGCCCTTGATGCCCAGCAACAGATGCTGGGGATCATTATCAGACAGGTGTTCCCGAATTTTTTGCGCATAGGTGGCCTTTGCCTCTGAGGTTCCTCCTAGCTGCTCTGAAAGCTGCTCTGTCGCTGGACTTGAAGGCAGCACCCGGGCTTTTAGTAGAGAGTGCACCCCTGCTCAGTCAGGGCTTCTGATTGGACCATGAGATAACTGTTCTTAAGGCTCAAGGGCATCTACATACTTACCTAATGTAGCTAGTGATAGATGAGGGCACATGGCAGCAGCCTCCTTGAATACTTGTCAGTTAGTCCATTCAAAACAGTCCTAGAGCATAGGGATTGTCTCATTAGGCCATACAGTGATTGTGCTCTTTACTGGTGGCTGTATAAACACTGAAATAGACCAGTGTCATAAATAATATCACTTCAAAAAGGGATAAATACATTCTGTGGCCACTTTATTAGATAATCTCGCTAATGCAAATATCTAAGCAGCCAATCATGTGGCAAGAGGTTCAGCTGTTGTTCAGACCAAACATCAAAAAGTGACCTTAGCCATGCAATCATTGTTGGTACCAGAAAGGGTGGTTTGAGTATCTCAGAAACTTCTGATTTCCTGGGATTTTAATACACAACAGTATCTAGAGTTTACAGAGAATGGTGAGGAACACAAAAATATTCAGTGAGCAGCAGCACTGTGGGTGAAAACACGTTGTTAATGAGGGAGGTCAGCGGAGAATGGCCAGACTGGTTCAAGATGACATGAAGGCAATAACTGAAGTAACCACTGGTGTGCAGAAGAGCATCTCTGAACGTAAAACACATTGAATCTTGAGATGAATAGGCTACAGCAGCAGAATACTGACCACAAAATGTCATTGGTAATTTGTCTCCCAGTTTACTGGCACAAGAAACTGAATGCCTGTATTTAAGGATCAAAGGAATGGAACATTTCATAGACAAATGCACATGTGTGACTGTATTGCTAAGATTGTTACTGAACTCATTTTTATTTTCCACTACACTAGACCAATCCACTAAAGGTCAGAGACAGGCAACAGTGGAATTCAAACATGAGCTTGGAGACTTGGACTCGTATGCCCAGGAGGGTACAAAGCACATCGAACAAAGTGCAACATCCCGAGAGGTTTCATGGAATATCATCAAACAGAATCTTTCAACATGACACCCAAGGAGATAACATATAAAGTGGCCAAAGGTTTGGTGAAGTTTTGAAAGGACACTAGATCAAGGGAATATAACCAGATTTCAAGGATCAAATGAAGAAATTTCCAAGACAAACAATACTGTACTGCGTATCTACAGCAGAGAATAATGAAGACATCAAGAACAGATGAAGTGTTAGAGGCGGGTATCATAAGCGAAGATTTCGAATTGGTTTTGATGGCATCAGCAAGGGGAAGAATGTAAATGGTGGACTTTTGGAAAGGGGACAATAGGGTGAAGACAGAACAGAGGCCATGACGGAATATGCACTTTTGACTTAATTGTTGGACTCTTCCACTCGAGCCCCATTTCAGAAGATTTTTCTCATAATTGGCATTTCTTTGCATATCTGACTGAGAGCTACACTGTAAGAGGTACTAACCTTTGTAAGAGTTCATAAATAGCAGCTAAGTCTACCTTCTGATGGAAGGCAAGATACCAACATCATCTTGAAGGACATGGTGGGGGGGGGGGAATTGTAAAACTCTTAAGATATGGAGCAGAATTAGGTCATTTGGCCCAAAGCGTCTGCTCCACTAATCAATCACAAGCAATTTATATTTCTCAATCCTTCCTGCCTTCTCCCTGTAACCCACTACATCTTTACTAGGCAAGAATTTATCAATATCTGTCTTAAATACACCAAATGATTGCCTTCATAAACTTCCTTGGCAACAAATTCCACAGATTGACCACCCTCTGGCTGAGAATTCACCAAACTCTTCCTGAAGTCAAGGACCAACTGAGGGAAAGTCCGTTGCCTTGACACCATACCACTAAGCTCTATCTCTTTCCCATACTCCCAGTCATTGTTATTTGAGATTTGACCCACTGCGGTGGTTAAAATTTTAAGGAACTAGAAGAGGAATTATCTTGTTATTATAAGGCGTCTCCTCGGTATTTTTTAAACTATGAAACTAACACATTCTTGCAAAAACCCATCCGACTCTCTTACGTCCTCTGGAAGAATGAGTGAATACCACATGACAACATTTCTGACCACACAGCCCTGGCTGGTGGAGATCACTTCCTTGATGAATGAGAATTGACTGGCTGGGTTGTAATGAGCTGCACCGCATATGCTCTGCTCTGTGCCTGATGTCATTCCAGACTCTCCAACACTCTTGATTCTCAACTGAGATGGACAATAAATGCTGGTAACACCAATGATAACACATCCTGTAATTAAATAGAATTCAAAGCTCAAAATTCAAAGTAAATTTATTATTTATGTATGTATATGTTACCATAAACTACTTTGTACAATCAAAAACATGTGCAAGAGACAAGTGTGCAAATCAGAAGAAATTAATACTGAGAACATGAATTGTAAAGAGCCCTTGAAAATTCCCCTGTAGGGTGTAGAATCAGTTCAATGTTGTGGTAAGTGAAGTTATTCAAGCTGTTTCACGAACATGATGGTTGTAGTGTAACAATTGTTCTTGAACCCGGTGGTATGGGAACTAAGGTTCCTGTACCTCCTTCCTAACGGCATCTGCAAGAAGAGAGCATGGCCTGGACGGTGGGTGTCCATGATGATCGATGCTGCTTTCTTGTGACAGTGCTTCATATAAATGTGCTCAATGGTGGGAAGGGCTTTGCCTGTGATGGACTGGGCTGTATCCACCACTTTCTGTGGTATTTTCTGTTCCTGGGTATTGGTGTTGCCATACCAGGTTGTGTGGCAACCAGGCTAGTAGGATACTCTCCACTGTGCATCGAGAGTCAAAATTTTTGCTGACAACTTTGCTGACAACCTTTACTATTTCTTCAACTCTTCTCTATGGTAGCAGATTCCAAATTCTAACCATTTGTTGGATAAAGAATTCTCTCATAAATTATTGCTAAATTTCTTGAATATATTGATGGTCTCCAGACATGCAGAGCAGACTGAGTGGGTTGAATGGCCTAATTCCACAGGCAGAGATTATTCTCTTTGTATTTTCCTTACCAAAACTATTCATAACTTGAAGAATTCTATAAGGTCACACCTGAGCTGCCTTTTCTCAGGTCTGTTCTTCCTTGTAGTTCTGGTATCATTCTGGCAAACCTTCTCTGCACCCTCCCCACTGCCTCCACCTTCTTTGCATGATAAGGCCACCACAAGTCTTTGCATTTCTCCAGGCACAAGATAATCAAAATTCAATAAAGGTCATCACTTCCCTACTTCTCAATTCTATTCCTTATTTATTTATGGAGATACAGCATGGAATGGGCCAATCCAGCTCTTTGAGCCATGCCACCAAGCAACCCACCGATTTAACCCCAGCCTAATCATGGGACAATTTACAATGACCATTTAACCTAGAAACTGTTACGTCCTTAGAATGTGGGAGGAAACCCATGCATTCCACGGGGAGGACATACAGACTCCTTACGGGTGACGTCGCAATTTAACTCTGAACTCCGACGTCCTGAGCTGTAATAGTGTCAGGCTAGCTGCTACACTGCCCTTGAGGGATGATCTCCAGTGTTTAGATTGCACTTGTTTTAACAAACATATTGGCCTTATGAACTTGTGGCATTTGATGTAGAGACCATTGCAATTGTGGCACACAAAATGCTAAAGGAACTCAACAAGTCAGGCAGCATCTATGAAGAGGAATAAGCTGTTGACGTTTTGGGCCGAGGTCTTTTATCAGGACTTATGAAGTGTCTCAACCTGAAACATCGGCTGCTTATTCCTCTCCATGGATTGACGCCCAACTCATCTGATGAGTTTGTACTCCTCACTGTGCTACCGCACTTTGATTTCATAACATGTCCTCTCCACTCTTCCTACCAAATTGTATTACTTGCTTTATTGGTGTTGAAGGTCCACTCACCAATCATTTGCCTACTCTGCAAATATATTAATGTCCTCCTGTAACCTGTTACATTTCCAAGATGGTCCCACAACTTGGTATCTGCAGATTTAGAAATTGGGTTTTACCTCCAGAGTGCGAATCATTAATGAAAGTCGTGAACAGCAGTGGTCCCAGCACTGATGAATGTAGACACCAATATCAATCATCAACTACAGACAATCACTGTCTGCTTTGTCTTGATCTAAACCAGAACCTCATTCTTTAACACATCCCTGACCTTACTCATTTGTATGTTTATATTTTCCCATATGTACACAGACAATACATCTATTAAACAGACCAGTTACACTCCAGCAAATTGGCTGGATTACATAATTTGCTCTGCATATATTTACTATTCATTTACACTCACCGTCATAAACACAAGAGACTCTACAGATGTGGAAATCCAGAGTAACACATACACAAAATGCTGGAGGAACTCAGCAGGTCGGGCAGTATCCATAGAATAAACAGTCGACATTTCGGGCCATGACCCCTCATCATTCCATTGATGCTAGCTGTCCTGTTGAGCTCCTCCAGCATTTCATATATGCTTACCATGATATCATATTTGCTTAACTACTGTTCAATCACTTACCTCAACATAATACACATAATTTGCATGTTCTTCTTATTACACTCAGATATGAAAGTAAAGATTGGAATTGTTTACCCTGTTGAGATGAAACTACATTGAGAGATTTTTTGCAATTTGAACACAAATAGAAATCAAGTCAGTTGATGTCTGTGCTTCTGACATTACTTACTCCAAAAGCTATGGGCAAAGATCCAATCTGACTAATCCAATCAGATCCTAATCAAAGTCTCAAAGTTGTTGAGACTACCTTTGCAGCACATGGGGTAGTTTGCTCTAACGCTCTCCATAAACTTGAAAGCTTCTTTAATCAATACAATTTAAGATCAGTTCTGATTGTGAGATTTGAATAGATCTGTAACATCAGAATAATAGGCTAAGCCAGGACACAACTCCATTAACCATCTGTGTACATCATGGAAAGTATTTAAAGGACTCATTAACCTCCCGATCTGTTGAAACTTAAGTGTGGTTGTAGGGTAATGTAGTTAGTGTAGTAAATGTACAGTATTCACAACCACCAACATTTCATTGGGGTTCACTTTAAGAAATGACCCGGCTGGTGGCATAGTGGCATCAGCGTCGAACTTCAGGACAAAAGGTCCCGAGTTTGAATCCAGCCGCCTCCCCTGCACGCTTTCGATCTGTGCTGGGTTACGAGCTGGTGATCTCTTTGGAAACTCACCCGGTAGAAGGCAACGGCAAACCACTGCTGCAACTTGCCTCATACATGGTTCCCCACCACGTCAGAGAGGCGTGGAGGAAAATCGTCCGCTAACCGGAGAAACTCCAGATGCGACGTACCTTTCCTTTCCGTCACTTTAAGAGGCAGGTCTGATGTGATTGCATGTTACGTGAAGTACTTTTCCTGTGCTTTACGTTCAGTTTTTTGGAATTCAATAAATGAGTTGTTACATTTCATTCATCAAACATAAAATGCCTCACATCGTTTTATTTGCTAAAACCTACACAGTCACCTCACTATTAAAAATGTATTGCCACAGTTCTGTTGTCACTAAGCACAGTTACTAGTTTGAATATAAATCATTTTGTAATATTGCATTACCATTATATGAATGTTACTGCCGGGAAAAACACTGGATTGGAAGCTTCTCATTTTTACTGAATACAGGCTCTACCACTTGAAAGAAAGGGCCTACAGTAATTTTACTAAAATTTGCCAAACCTTTGAGAAATGTAAGGGCTATGATGCAAAAGATTATGTCAGCCACTTCATGACTGCAGGGGAACACAAGTCGAAGGTGTTGAGCACTGGATGAAAACAAGCTGTTCTTATATAGGACTTGTATTGTGCTGAAATGCCTGAGGAGGATCAACAAGAACATTAGCATCAGAAATAAGAAAATAGACAATAGAATACAGATAGCAAACAAACTGGGGAGGACTGGATTCCAAGCATAACCAAGATGGAGAAGCGGAGCCTTGGTGATGAAGTGCACATGGTCAGAAACTTAACATCAAATCTAATACTGACATTTGTGACAGATGTTGATGAACAGTAGGAGATATTGCAGATGGAAGCAATAGTCAAGGCACAGCGTTGGCAGCAATGACAAGACGAGAAATCCCGAGTCAAAAGTTGGAACAATTTATGCCCTTCTACCGTTGGATGTTGGACCAATAATCTTGCAAATGAGAATGGAAAGGTCCGCAGAAGTGGTGAGATCGAGTTGAGTATTCTCACCTGAGATAGTCCCATTTTCCTGTATTTGGTTGATATCCACCTAAACATTTCCTTTCTGTGCACCTGTCTAAATGGCTTTGGAACACTGCAGATACACCCACCTCTACCACTCCCATACAGCCACCACACTCTTCCAAAAAGCTGTCCTTCTGCTCCATTAAATCTTAAAATACCTTGTAGACTCCTCTACCCTGGGATAGAAGACTGTAACTATTTACCATACCTAAGCCTCTCGTGATTTTTTTTTAAACCTCTGAATTAAGTTTGCCATAGCAAGCATTCTATTCAGATGCATAACGGCTACAGCTCTACAAATGACCACAAGAAACTGCAGAGGGCTGTGGGCACAGCTCAGCACATCACAAGAACCAGCCTCCCTTCTGTGGAATGTGTCTACATTTCACATTGCCTCATTAAAGCAGCCAGCATAATCAAAGACCCCACCCACTCCAGATATTCTTTCTTCTCCCCTTTCCCATCAGGCAAGATTCTGTTCGTCCACCCTCGTCGTCGATGAAGACCTCGACACCATTAGTCACTTTGAGACTGGATGCACAGTGTCCAAAGATGACTGGTCAGGTCAATTCGGGGACGGAATGTCCTGGCACATGTTGGGCAGACGTGTGTAGGCACTGGAGTTGTTGCGCTGGTGGGTCTGGACTTGCGCAGCTCGTGTTTATGTTGTGCTTCAGCAATGCGCCTTGCTTCGTAAGCTTGACAGCCCTTGTGGATGAGGCCGTGCCAGGTAGGGCGGTTTTGTGCCAGTGTTTCCCAAGAGGTCGTGTCTATGTCAAGCGACTTTAGGGAGGCCTTATTGTGTCTTTGGAACGTTTCTTCTGCCCTCCCTGCAAGCATCTTCCGGCAGGGAGTTCACCAAAAAGGAGCTTCTTGGGTATGCGCTCATCCGGCATGCGGCTGACATGACCTGCCCACCGGGTCTGTGCTCTCATCAGCAGTGTGTGCACTGATGGTAGACTTGCTCTGGAGAGAACTTCAGTGTCTGGTACTTTGTCTTGCCATCTGATGCCTAATATTCTATGAAGACAAGTCATGTGGAAATGGTTGAGCTGTCCTGCATGCCTTCGATACACAGTCCACGTTTCACAGGCATACAGGAGGGTAGTGAGTACCACGGCTCTGTAGACCTTTAGTTTTGTTGCTGGACTGATTCCTCGGTGTTCCCATACAGTGGAGCGCAGCCTTCCGAAAGCAGAACTTGCCTTTGCTATTTTGCAGTTAACTTCTGTATTAAGAGTCACTGCTCGGGAGAGGGAGCTGCCGAGGTCAACTGCCTGTAATTTCTGTCCTTTGATGGTAATTTTCGATTCTGTGTATGGTGCATGAGGGGCAGGCTGGTGCATGACTTCGGTCTTTTTGATGTTGATGGTGAGTCCAAAGTTGTCACACGCCATGGAGAATTTGTCCATATTGACTTGCATCTCTGGCTCTGAGCTAGCATACAGGGCGCAGTCATCGGCAAAGAGGAAGTCTCTCAGAACAGCCTCCTTCACTTTGGTAACAGTTTGAAGTCTCCTCAGGTTGAAGAGCTTCCCATCCACTCTGTACCTGAGGCTGATTTCAGCATCACTGTCCTGGAAGGCATCATTCAGCATGGCAGAAAACATCATGCTGAACAGTGTGGGTGTGAGCACACAGCCCTGTTTGACTGGGAACGCCTCAGAGGATTCTCCGCCGTCCAGCACTCTGGCCATCATGCCATCATGGAACTGGCGTACAATCTGAATGAATTTGGCGGGGCAGCCGAACTTTGACATGATCCTCCACAGGGCTTGTCGGCAGACAGTGTCGAAGGCTTTCATGAGGTCAACAAAAGTTGTGTAGAGTTCGCGATTCTGCTCCTGACACATTTAGCAGGACTCTTGCAAGGGTATTTCCTGCAATGGAGAGCAGCGAGATTCCTTGGTGGTTGTCGCATACTTGCCGATTGCCTTTCCTCTTGTAGAGCTGTATGATGCAAGCATCTTTAAGTTCCTGAGGAACGGATCCTTGCTTCCAAAAAGACTGGAACAACTCAGTGAGCTTCTCTATAAGTACAGGACCGCCGGCTTCGTAGATCTCTGCAGGTATGGCGCCTGCCCCTGGGGCTTTGCCACTGGATAGCTGGCTGACAGCTTTCGTGACTTCGGCTACTACCGGTGGGTCATCCATGGCACTGCTGATATCGACCTGGTGAATCCTGTCTATCACCTCATCGTTAATAGCTGACGATCGGTTGAGGATGGCTTCAAAGTGTTCAGATTAAAAGCACGTACCACCAGGACAGCTTTTACCCCACTGCTGTTGAGACTCTTGGATGGACCTTCTGTACAATAAGATAGACTCTTGGCCTCACACTCTACCTCATTATGATCTTGTACTTTATCGTATACTTGCAGTACACTCCTTCGGTATCTATTAAACTTTATTCTGCATTCATAGTCATAGTCATAGTCATAGTCATAGTCATACTTTATTGATCCCAGGGGAAATTGGTTTTCGTCACAGTTGCACCATAAATAATTAAATAGCAATAAAACCATAAATAGTTAAGTAGAAATATGTAAATTATGCCAGGAAGTAAGTCCAGGACCAGCCTATTGGCTCAGGGTGTCTGACCCTCCAAGGGAGGAGTTGTGAAGATTGATGGCCACAGGCAGGAATGACTTCCAATGACGCTCAGTGTTGCATCTCGGTGGAATGAGTCTCTGGCTGAATGTTCTCCTGTGCCCACCCAGTACATTATGTAGTGGATGGGAGACATTGTCCAAGATGGCATGCAACTTGGACAGCATCCTCTTTTCAGACACCACCATCAGAGAGTCCAGTTCCATCCCCACAACATCACTGGCCTTACGATGAGTTATTGTTATTGTTTTACTTTTTTCTAACTCCATGCATCTTTAATAATTTGATCTGTATAAACAGTATGTAAGACAATCTTTTCACTGTAACTTAGAACATATGACAATAATAAACCAATATTTTTCTAGTTTTTCTTCTCTTGTAAGGCCAGAACAGGATTACCAATTTATCAATCAAAAGATACATTTTAAAAATTCTGAACTTACACAACAGATCTGGCAGAATAGATGAGAACCAAAATTAAATGAGTCTCAGCTGATGTTAAATTATATAAATGTTATTGCATGTAGAAAATCCTTCTGCAAATGTCACATTACATTTTGTTGACAAAATCACTGTAATGCTGCATTTCCCCTTGTTTGCTGTATAAGGTGCCAAATGAGACCAACACTTACGAATTACAATGTTCTGCAATATTGCCCAATGGCAGCATAAAACAATTACCAGCCACTGGAAGTGAAAGGTATTACACACAATAACACAAGCAGGAAAGTAAAACGAGATGAATGTAAATGGGGGCTTAATAGTCAGTGCAGACCTGCTGGGACGAAGGCCCTATTTCCATGTGGAGTGAGTTTATGAACAGTAAGTAATTCTCTAAATGCTCATAACTCGGAAACTATTTAGATGGACTTTTCATACTCACAATAAACTCTTGCCTTGCAAACTTTTCTTCCAAACCACATACCATGCAAACAAAGTTCAAATTTCTGATATAACCAACTTAAACTGTTTTAACTTGAGTACGTGAATGCCAGAATAAGACCAAATCATTGAATAGTTTAAAATAATTTAAATTCTATTATATGAAATCATTCACTTAAGTACTTGCAATAAACAAAAAAATCTCCTTTACAATAATGGAATATAATAAAAACAGAAAACATACGAGCGTCTGTTCCGCCATTTTTTCATGGCTGATCTATTTCCCTTTTAACCTCATTCTCCTGCCTTCTCCCCATAGCCTTTCATGCCCTGACTAATCAAGAATCTATCAGCTGCCACCTTAAATACACCCAAATACCTAGCCTCCACAACCACCTATGGCAATTTATTTCACAGATTCACCACCCTATGGCTTAAGAAATTCCTCCTCATCTCCATTTTAAATGGCCATCCGTCTATTCTGAATCTGTCCCCTCTGGTCCTAAACTCCCCCGACTATAGGAAACATCCACTCTACATCCAGTCTATCTCGGCCTTTAAACTTTTAATAGGTTTCAATAAGATTTCCCTCCCCCACCCCCATCATTCTTCCAAATTCCAGCGAGTACAGGCCCAGAGCCATCAAGTGTTCCTCGTATGATAAACCTTTCATTCCCAGGATCATTTTCGTAAACCTCTCCAAAGTCAGCACATCCTTTCTTAGGTAAGGGACCCAAAACTGCTCACAATACTCCAAGTGAGGCCTCACCAGAGCCTTATAAAGCATCAACATTACATGGGTTTATATTCTAGTTCTTTTGAAATGAATGCTAACATTGCATTTGCCTTCCTCACCACTGACTCAGCCTGCAAATTAAACTTTAGGGAATCCTGCATGAGAACTCCCAAGTCCCTTTGCAGCTGAGATTTTGACTTTTCTTCTCATTTAGAAAATATTCTACAGTTTTACTCCTTCGACCAAAGAGAATGACCATATACTTTCCAACACTGTATTCCATCCGTTATTTCTTTGCCCATTCTCCTAATCTGCCCAAGTCCTTCAGCAGCCTCCCTGCTTCCTCAAGACTACCTGCCCATCCACCTATCTTCATATCGTCTGCCATAAAGCCATCAGTTTCATCATCGAAATTACTGACATACGACATAAAAAGAAGTCATCCCAACACCAATCCCTGTGGAACACCACTGGTCACAAGCATCCAACCAGAAAAGGCTCCTTTTATTTCTATTCTTTGTCTCCTACCAACCAGCCAATTCTCTAACCATGCTGGGATCTTTCCTGTAATACCAGGGTCTCCTATCTTATTAAGCAGCTTCATGTGTGACACCTTCTCAAAGACCTTCTGAAAATCCAAATACATAATATCCACTGATTTTCCTTTATCTATCCTGCATATTACTTTCCCAAAGAATTCCAACAGATTTGTCAGGAAAGATTTTCCTTTAAGGAAACCATGCTGACTACTGCCTATTTTATCATGTTCAATTATTCCATTTAATATCAGAGAATATATACAGTATACAACCTGAAATTCTTACTCTCTGCAGACATCCATGAAACAGAAAAACCCAAAGAATGCACGACAAATGTTAGAACTCCAAAGCCCCTTCCACTCCCGCCACCTTCCTCAACAAAAACATCAGCCCTCCGACCACCCAATATGCAAGCAATAGCAAAGTCCCCAAATAGACCATGATCTAAAGCCCATCAAAAAGCACTGTTCACCTGTGTGTCTGTGAGTGTGAGTGAGTGAGTGAGTGAGACAGATAGACAGAATTTCCTTTCTTCTGCTCCCTCCCTTCAAGGAGTGACATTTACAATTTTCCAGTCCTCCAGAACCATGCCAGAATTTATTGATTCTTGAAAGATCATAACTAATGCCTCCACAATCTCTTCAGCTAACTCTTTCAAAACCCTGGGGTAGAGTCTATCTGGTTCAGGTGACTTATCTACTTCAGACCTTTCACTTCCCAGACATCATCTCCCTTGTAAAAGCAACTCCACTCACTTTTGCCCCTTGATACTCTCAAATTTTTGGCATACTGCTAGACTCTTCCACGGTAAAGACTGATGCATGGAGGTCGGTGACCAGTGACGTTCTGCGGGGATCTGTTTTGGGACCCCTCCTCTTTGTGATTTTTATCAATGGCCTGGATGAGGAATTAGAAGGGTTGGTTAGTAAAACTGCTGATGACACAAAGGTTGGGGGTGTCGTGGATAGTCTGGAGGGGTGTTAGGGTTTGCTGCGGGACATTGATAGGATGCTGAATTGGGCTGAGAAGTGGCAGGTGGACTTCAACCCAGTTAAATGGGAAGTGGTTTATTTTGGAAGGCAGAATCTAATATAAATGGTAAGACTCTTGGCAGTGTGGAGGACCAGAGAGATCTTGGGGTCCCTGTCCATAGGACACTCAAAGCTGCTCTGCAGGTTGATAGTGTTGTTAAGAAGGTGTATGGTGTTTTGGCATTCATCAACCGTGGGATAGAATTCAAGAGGTGTGAGGTAATGCTACAGTTATACAAGACCTTGGTTAGACCCCACTTAGAGTATCGTATTCAGTTCTGGTCATCACGCTACAGGAAGGAAGTGGATACTATAGAAAGAGTGCTGAGGAGATTTGCAAGGATGTTGCTTGGATTGGAGAGCATGCCTTAAAAAAATAGGTTGAGTGAAATTGGTCTTTTCTCCTTGGAGTAATGGAGGATGAGAGGTGACCTGAAAGAAGTATATAAGACGATGAGAGGCACTGATCGTGTGAATAGCCAGAAGGCTTTGCCCAGTGCTGAAATGGCTAACATGAGGGGGCATAGTTTTAATGTGCTTGGAGGTAGGTACAGAGGGGATAGCAAAGGTAAATTTTTCACACAGAGAGTAGTGGGTGCATGGAATGGGATGCCAGAGACAGTGGTGAAGGCAGATACAACAGGGTCTTTTAAGAGCCTCTTAGATAGGTACATGGAGCTTAGAAAAATAGAGGGCTATGCGGTAGGGAAGTCCTAGGCAGTTTCTAGAGTAGGTTACGTGGTCAGCACAACATTGTGAGCTGAAGGGCCTGTAATATGCTGTAGATTTCTATGTTCTATGAAAATATTTATTCAGTTCATCTGCCATTTTCTTGTCCCCATTACTAACTCGCCAGCATCATTTTCCAGTGGTTCGACATCTACTCTCGCATCTCTTTTACTCTTTATATAACTGAAAAAAAACTTTTGGTATCATCTTTGATATTATTGGCTAGCTTGCTTTAAAGATACAATCTTTAATGTAAATTAAATTTTCAAATACTGAAGATAAAAAGTAGGCAGCTGACAGCAGAAATTAATACAGCTTTTAACACAATTAGTATCTCATGACTGGCATCCAACTGGAAGCTCGCCAAGATCATCTCATCTTCATAAACACAAGAGATTCAGCAGAGTAGCTCATACAAAATGCTGGAGGGACTCATCAGGTCAGGTAGCATCTACGGAGAGGAATAAACACTCAATGTTTCAGGCCATGACCTTTCATCTGACAGTCCCGATGAAGGGTCCCAGCCCAAAACTTTGACTGTTTGTCCGCCTTGATAGATGCTGCCAGACCTGCTGAGCTCCTCCAGCATTTTGTGTGTCATCTCCTTTTCATGTTGTTTCAGCCCATAAAACAAGGTTTTGCAGATAATGTCCTACAGCACATAGTTTGATCTCACCTTCCTGTTTCAGGGTGCAGGAAGTCGAAAGCAGACAGTGACTAAACACAAAGAAAGATCAACAGAAAGAATATGCAATTTCTCAAAAATCATGAAATACTCGTCTGAGCTAATCTTCCTGCTTGGGCCTCATTATATTTTATGGTATGATAAACTGCTCACAGTAAGCACCACCAAAATAGAAGTTGAATTAAAATAACTATATTTTTTGTCAGTACAAGGCCATGAGGTGCTTTTATATTTTCCAAATATATTCCATATGTCAGCTAAATTGATACCTCAAGTGATAAAGTATGTGTCATTTACTCAAAATGTTCCTTTAGGTCCCGGCCCCCACCCCGCCTTCAATTTTACCTCAAACTCACTTGCTATACACTTCTGCATGTGAATCTGACACAGTTTAACTCCTACAGGTGTATGCTTTGCATTTGAATTAAATTAAATCTCATGTTTTGGCTATGGTTTGATAATTTATAATTATCTATCTGATGGAACTTGAGATGGCAAAAGTCCACTTTAATATTACCAGACAGAGATTTATCAGAAAGCGCAAAGTTTGAAGTTGGTATTGCAGTTGTTCACAAATGTGTTAGCTGCAAGGTGACTTTAAGGTCAATGCGATAACAGCATTTTCCAGTGCACTGAAACCATATTAAATTGGGTCCATCTTCATAACTTCAAAGTAAGTATATATTCTCATTAACTATATATATGCAAGCTATGCTTTTTACACTAATTGAAAATGAAGTGCAACATCTAACATAGACCTTCTTAAACAAAGTTTACTATGTCAAGATCAGATTAAGTACACTATGTGTCCAAGTTATGGTGTTCCTCATGTACCTAATAAAGTGGCAATTGAGTGTACATTCGTCATCTTCTGCTGATCTAGCCAATCCATTTCAAGTTTTAACATGCTCTGTATTCAGAGATGCTGTTCTGCACACGACTGTGGTAACATATGGTTATTTGAGTTACTGTCACCTTCCTGTCAGCTTGAACCAGTCTGGCCATTCTCCTCTGACCTCTCTCATTAACAAGGCATTTTTGCCCACAGAACCACCACTCACTGACTTTTTTGTTTAATTTTCACACCATTCTCTGTAAACTCTAGTGACTGTTCTGTATGAAAATCCCAAGGTATCAGCAATTTCTGAGATACTCAAACCACCCCATCTGGCACCAAAAATTATTCCACGGTCAAAGTCAATTAGATCACTTTTTTCCCCCATTCTGATGTTTGGTCTGAACAACAAATGAACCTATTGATCATGTCTGCATGCTTTTATGCATTGAGTTGCTGCCCCATGATTAGATATTTGCATTAACGAACAGGTGTACAGGTGTAACTAGTAAAGTGTATAATCTTTGCTCTTTGCACTGATCAAAAACAAAGTGGCATCATCTAACATAATCCTTCTTTAACAAAGTTTACAATATCAAGATCATACTAAGTATATTTGCTTACAATTTACATCCTGACAGTTGGGTAACATCCAAATCAGATTACTTAAAGTAATTTATTAGCTTGTGTACAGCTTTAAGCAGCTTGAGGTCAGCATAGAATTGGGTTCACAGTGGATCAGTTACAAATAGTGTTTTTTTCTTCCTCTCCGCACCTTGTGGTGCTTCGGACGGCAACTTTGTCGTTACTTCAGCATTTGTCTGTTTTTTACCAGGTCAAGTTGCCAGCTTGATGCTCAACCCTGAACCCTGCAAGGAGGCGGCTGGATTTGAACTCAGGACCACTCGCCTTGAGTAGCTGGCCACAATCACAGTGTATTCTAGGGAAAAATGTGATCCCAGGATATTTGGAAAACAATTTAGATAAACAGCTTCAGATATCATTTAAGTTTCTGCAAGATACTATCAAAAGATAAAAATGCAAGTTATATAATACTGTACATATACGACACAAATCTCCCACGCACACAATTACAATTTTAACAGCAGAGCAATAAAGAAAAAGTCTTCACTGTGTATAAAGGTTAGAGTCTACCATCTATGCATAATCTTTATATTTAATTTAGTCACGCAGTTAAAATCCTCTATTTCATTATAATTAAATTATTTTCACAAAACTGCAGACGCTGGAAATATGAAATGAAAACAGAATATGATGGAAACACTCAACAGGTCAGGTGACATTAGGCCTACTGGGTGAGATGAAGCCTGACTTGCTGAGTGGTTCCACCTTTTCCTCTTTCTATTATTCTAGCCATATCCCATCATTTGTGCCAAGCGCGGGCTCATAGAATTTTTATGATTTAAATGTATTTTCAATTTGTCCATTTGCAATTTTTCTGTCAGCACGTTAAGATGCACACTTGGGAATTGCTGTCCCACTAGAAGCGCATCAAGACCTCAACATGCATGATGCATAGCTCTTAGGTCACAGTTCGTCATACATGATCCCGTGTATAACTTACAGCATTGAAAATAAAGCTCCCTGCCATTATGAACAATAAATTAGCCATGTAAGAGTCTTTTTGTCAGAATAGTTTAATTTTTAAAATATATTATTCATCGTAAATGTCACCATTTGCTGCAATCTTGATGAAGGCACTAAAATTGAAAATAATTGCGAGAATTGATATACATGTTTTGTAAAAGCTCTGTGGTTCAGTTGCCTGTGTTTTAAAAGAATAGCTTCAATGGTTTGCTGGTATGGTTAAATACCAATTCAAAGTTTCATAGCAGTTTAATAATTTGAAGTTGTGTTTGACTGACTTAAATAACGACTAAGTTAACAGATAACAATTATTTGAGCTAGTGACGCACAATATAGTTCATCTGTGATGTTACAGTGTTAGACATTTTGTAGGTACTTGTCTAATGCCTTTAAAGATATACCAACTATAATATACTAATGAATTACACAAACTATAATTAACTAGAGATTAGACGCAATGACCAGCTTTTCGGCAGTGAAAGTTTAGCTGCAAGAAATACTGCTGAAGAAAAATAAATTGCTCGTCTTTGGTAGATTGTTCTCAGGCCCCAGTATTAATAAGATCCAAGTCCATCTCCTCAGTCTTGGCACAGTAACTGCATCCCATTTCCCAACATATCTGTCTTCACTTGGGCTCAGCTCTCCAGGGGAAACCATGCAGGAGACTTACAGGGGAAAACAGACCACGGAGCAGGGATGCAAAGAAATTCCTTTCTTCCATGTCCAAATCCTAACCTTTTTGGTCTACTTCCAGGAAAGTTAGAAAAAAATTGGGGAGGCATTTCTGAGGACTTCTAATACGTTCCATGCCTCAAAGATGCTCTTGCCATTAATCTAAAGAATGGTTTTGCATGATAAGGGACGTGAACTGGAAGCATGCCATGAGCTCATAGAGACCGGATTTAGACTTCATTGTTACCAAGACTAAAAAGCTTTGGACTTTGCAAGTTAGAATTGTACTTTAGCTGTACATTATCAAAAGACATTAATCTCATTCATCTTTGAACCTAATGATACATATGGAAACCCATACATTTAATGGTCTACTACTATTATAGTTGACAAGATAAACGACAACAGGTTGAAACTGACGGTATTTCAAAAATGCTCCAATGCACCATTTATCAACTCCTGAAGTTTCATTGCTAAATCTGTCAGAGGAAAAACTCCTCCGTCTAAAATGCCCCTTAAAATCAAGATATATTAAATAAATTGCAGGAACACCTCGTCTACTGAATCTAATCAGTAAACCTGGTAACTTACAAACACTGAGGAATATAAATAAATACACCAGTTTCTAATGTACACCAAAAGGTGTATTTCTAAGAGTTAAATGTGAAGAATATATACATGGCAAATATAAAATATTAAATTGCAGGGTTACAAATTTTTGAAAGATGATATCAGGATAATTCAACAACTGCACAAATGTATTGAATTAGCTTGACTGTAGTGAGTGATAATTGAAGTCAGGGTTGAAATTATTACCACTGACATGTTTCATGAAATGACTCCATTTATTTTTGTCTAATTCTGACCATTTCTGACAGCTGGCACCAAGAAATAAAACACAAAAGAAAGAAATGGCTTCCCTCACAAATCTGACTCGGCCCTGTTTAAAATTAGTCAAACATCATAAGTTGTTTTTTTTTCAGACTGGTGGCTTTTTGTTAATGTAATACAGAAGAAAACCGAAGGCAGTAAATCTCCTTGTCAGTAATATGCGATTAGTCTTGGAATGTAAGATACATATTTATAAAAAGAAAAGGAATTGCCACTGATTTTCCATGTCATGAGTTTAATTTGCACAACTACTTGAGTCAAAGATGATTTCTGTAAGTGTAGTATTAATTTTTATTCCTACACTTGATTTGAAAATGAAGTGTGACGCAGAATCAGTCCACGTACAAAGCAATTTTTATGTCATTTCCTCAACTATAAATCAAAATCTCTGGATTTCCCTTTTTAAAGTCACCTTTAAGCAGCACACAATAACTGCCACTCTAATGTTCTAAAATAACCCATGCCTACAAATGAATCTCAAACAAAAATCAAAAATGAAAGATTTGAATTTTGCAAATGAATGGAAAAGTGAAAGGGCATTTTAAGTGATAGATGAAAAAACCATCTGAAACTATTTAATGATCCCATTACTTTGCCAATATTTGAAGTACAAATGCAACCATGTCAAAGCTCTGTTGCTGGAGCTGTGGGTGAACCACAACGGATGAGTGGATTGTTAATGTAGAAGTTTCAACACGTATTTGGCCAAGAATACAAATCTCACTTGTGACTATTTCTTCCAGTTCTATTTCTGTAGTCTTCTACCCTTCCATTCCTTTAACATTCATTCAGCTTCCTTCATAAATACCGTGATTGTCTCAGCGGCTAAAGCAACAATAATTCCGTATTTTCATAACCTACTATAAACCAAACCCATTTCTGTACCCATTCCAAATTCATACCCTTTATGCAACCATAATTTATCATTCTTACACGTACACTCTTCTGAACATTTTGGTTGGATCCTTTGTAATCTTTTTTCCTCCAGTAACTTTTCACACTTCTTATCACTTCAAGAACAAATAGCCTATAACATTTGAACCCTAGCCAACTAGTGTCTTATATAAATGAATAATCTGCCTGCTTTTGTATTTTAAGTCTCCTAAATATAAAAAGAATTTCTTTGTCCCTTAATGGTCTTGACTGATATTTTTTAACAAGGTCTGTGTTTGTCTATTACTTACTGTGAACTGCGCTGGCACATAACCTGAGCTGACCTGCACATTGGCTGCTCTGTTCTGCTGAACGTGGTGCCGGAATGCATGGCAACACTTGCGGGCTGTCCTCGGCGTGTTCTCAGATAGTGCTGATTGTTAATGCAAACTGTGCATTTCTCTGTTTGTTGCGGTGTACATGCGATTAATAGATAAATCTAATGTTGTTGCTCCATTCTTCTTATGGCTTCACAGTTTTCCATGGCGTTAACTCAATGATTTTTATTTATTTGGATATTTGACTTTGTATGCCTTAATTCAAATCGACACAAAAGAAGCAAGCAGCAACCTATTTCATGACTCATGGCTGTGCAGCTACAAGAAGGAATGAAGTTAGCTACAGATCACACAGGGCAGGGACTTTGTAGGGAATATTAGACATCTGGCTTGTTTTGCCTCTTTCTGCTCTCAGGGTGACCAACTGTAACAAGTGATAGACGGGACATGTGCCGTCTATCTGAATGGGGATGTGGAGAGGTTCATGGGCCAGCCAATGTGTGCAGAGGGCCACCGCATTGTGGTCCAGTCCTGCAAAAAGGCGTGGGCGACTTACACTCACTTCCTGAAACATCAGGTCATCTAGAAGAGGATTGAGTTGGGTCTCACAAGTCCACAGTTTAAGAACTAGACAATAGGATAAATCACAACGTACTTTCAAAGACGATAAGATTACACATTGATGCACATGCTGTTAATCCTTCTACGTCTCTACTGTCAATAAAACACTCTTACTTTACACAATCTGTAAACTAGGCATTAAATAAAGTCCCCCACTGCTGCATGATCACAAGAAACAGGGCCAGAACACTGTGTTCCACCATTCAATAAGATCATGGCTGATCTTTCATCTCAGGTCCACCTGCCTGCACTGACCCCATGACCTTCAGTCGATCACATCTTGACCAGAGGCCTCCTGGGTAAAAAATTTGCTATCCTCTGGGTGAAGAAGTTCTTTTTTGTCTCAATCCTGACTCTTCATTTTGAGAATGTGACACCTGTTCCAGACACCCCAGGCAAAGAAAACATTAACCATACACCATCCACACCCCCTCTTCAATCCCACAGAATTTTAAGGATTTGATGAAATAACCCCTCATTTTTTTTAAACTTAGGAGCATAGGTCCAGTCTGCTCACTTAATAATCCTTCCATCCTGGAAATCTGTTGAAATTGGCTGCAATTCTTTTAGTGCATGTACAAGTAACAATGATTCCGCTTTAATGCACATTCATAGATTAACTATGTGTTTTCTGCAAGTCAGAAAACACACAAAAATCACTAGATATGTTAATCCTGCCTCCATAGTACTGCATCAAAAAATACTGATATATCACTAGATATTACTGTAAGTGAAGAGAGGTTAACTAACTCTCTTTCTACATATGAGCACACTCCCATATTATCAAAGGTTGTTCATATGGTGAGGTATCCAAAAATCAGGTGTCCATAATTTAGGGAGGTAGCTTGTACATAATTCCTTTGAATATGAAGACCAGTCCCAGATATTATATTCCAGATGGGAGTTCACCTGAGCCGTATACAATCATCAAGGCACCTCTAGTCAAATCTTCTTTTATTAAAAGGCCAACTAACCACAGGTTTCCTAATTGGCAGCCTTACCTCAAAGTTTCCATTCATGTGGTCTGGAACCCACTGAACAGCTGTACCTTTCAATCCCTCACCATTTAACAAAAAAAAAGTCTTTGAAGATTTTTCCATCAAAGTGAATCAGATGGAATGATATATCCCATCTGTCTGATTCCTGCCCATTCTCTAAACCTGTCTATATCCCCCTCCCCGAAGTCCCTCTGCATTCTTTTCACAGCTCACACTGCTGGCTAGCTTTGTAGCAAACTTAGATATATTACGGCAGGTCTGCTCATTGTAATCACTGATACAGATTTAGAACAGTTGAGACCCTAGTTCTGAATCCTCTATAGCTTAATAAATAGTCATTTATTCCTAAGCTTTACTATCCATTTTCAATTCCATGCCAGTATAGAAATCCAGCAACCCAGCATCAATTCCTTCGCTGACTGTAATGAGTTTGAACATTCTCCCCATGACCATGTGGGTTTCCTCCGCGTGCTCTGTTTTCCACCACATTCCAAAAAGACACATGGGTTAGGGTAGTGAGTTGTGGGCATGCTGTGTTGCTGCCAGAAGTGTGGTCGTTGACATAAACGACGCATTTCACTGTATGTTTTGATGTGTCAATGTTTCAATGTACACGTGACAAATAAAGCATACTCTTTAAATCTTTAAAATCACATGCTTCAATTTTGTTTGGCTACTTATCAAAAGTCCTTCTGAATCTCCATGGCCATCGTGATATAACCACAGAAAAACTACTATCTATCAATCACTATTTCCCATTCACAAATCCATTCTCTTGACTCAGTTATAATATTATTTTTATGTGCCTAGTTAGTACTTTCTTTTTCCTAGTAGTGAATGCACTTTCAATTGTCATTAGTTTGCCATTTTCCTGTCCTTTCTATGTTTAATAGTGGGGTTACATTTGGCACCAGCTGTCGGTGACAACTGCTCTAGAAAGTACCTCCAGGCCCCGTCTTTCAAAATTCAAAGATGCAGGTCATCTAGTCATGGGATTTATTATCTTGCAGTGCCCTTGATAAATACTTGTTTACTTGGGATTTGTGCTGCCAAGCAATAATTTAACATCTGTCATTTATAATACTGCTGCTATTAGTTTTTAATCATGCTGTTCTCCAAAACTCGTAGGTATGTGTTGATTTTTAAATCCCTTCCAAGTTCCTTTCTAGACTCCTTCATAACTCACACTGTTTGACATATTTTGTTGTTCTCTCGATCTCTCCCAGTTGCCAGAATCAGTGCTGGATTTTCCATTCCTGTATGTTTTCTTTTTTTCCTTTAGATTTAAGTTGTTATCTTGTCTCTTGAGTTGTCAATGATTTGTTCTTTTTGGCAACTACAGCTCATGCTCCTTGGAGGTATGAACTTTATCTATCACAATAAATTATTTTTTAAACATCTCCACAATACCAATGTTGATTGAGCCAATAATAAATTTACACCGTTTAAAAAGGGATAGTCTCTATATCATCATTAAATGTTGGTGAAGCTGATTTCATGTCTTGATGTCTTTTCTATTTCTTCCTTTCAAACACCATTAAACTAGATATAATCATTATAATACAAATATAATCATTAAGATCTAAATGTACATTAAATCTGGTTCGTTATTCATATTAATTTTTGTACGGCTTGTATCCTTGTTGATCTGGTCCACATTGTTGTGGACAGCTTGAAAGGGTTATCACAAAACTTGCTATTGTTCTAACTGCATTTATCCCTATGAAAATGAAAGTTAAAGCTCCCTTTACCACCATTGTATCTTTGCTGCTTGCCTAATCTCAGCAACAAAAGGATAGGATACACTTTACAGCCACCAGTACCATTTTGCACAACTCTCATTACAATCTTGGTCCTTTTCTACTTAACTGTGTCCTTTATGGCTTTGCTGTCCACTATCATTGTGACTTCCTCCTGTTGTTAAAGTCAGTCCATCCCTGGAGGAGGTTTATACGGTCTCCAAATTCAGATTCTTTTACTAAACACATGTGCACAAAACATGCAGAGAAATGCCTGTGTTTTTTGCGGTATGTTGCTCCTTCCCCTGCCTTTCTTCTGGACCATATAATCTATTTCACTCCCAGTCCTGGCCACGTTGCTACTCCTTACTGTTGGCTACTCCACAACCCAAATCAACACTAGAAAGCAAGCCTGAAATTTCTATTACATCATACTTTTCCTCTAAAACTCACTTGAACTTCAAAGTTCAAAGTAAATATTTTATCAAAGCACATACAAGTCATTATATACAACCCTGAGATTCATTTTCTTGTAGGTATCACAGTACAAGAAAGAAATACAAAACGAATCTATGAAAAACTAGACACAAAGGCGGACAAACAACAAATGTGCAAAAAAACAACAAAAACAAAATAATAATAGATAAATAAGTAATAAATAATATTGAGAACAGGAGATGTAGAGTTCTTAAAATGAGTCTATAGGTTATGGAATCAGCTCAGTGTTGCGATAAATGAAGTTCTCTGATCTGTTTCCGGAGCCTGATGGTTGAAGGGTATTACTATTCCTAAACTTGCTGGTGCGGGTCCTAAGGTTCCTGTATCTCCTTCCTGATGGCAGCAATGAGAAAACAGCATGGCCTGGATGGGAGGGAAGGGGAGTGCCTGATGATAACTGCTGCTAGGTGTTTGAATGTGAAGTATATGCATAGGGAAAACCATCTTTTGTAAATAAGATCTGCAAGCAGCAAAGACCTTGCACAACTCCTGAACCCCATTTCTCTTATTACTATATGGCATGTTCTCTTTCCCTTCCCAAAACACAATGGGCAACCATAGAGAATCTTTCTCCCGATATCATGTCTTCTTCCTCGCCAAGCCCTGCTGATTCCCTCCAACCTGCTGCTCAACTGATTTTTCCCCAACAACAAAAAAGAACTACAGATGATGTAAATCTGACTCAGAAGTGCTGAAAATGCAGAGCGAGTCAGGCAACACCCGAGGAGGGAGAGACAGTGAACGTATCCCGTCAATTTTGCCCGAACTGCTAAGTGTTTCTGGCATCTGATATCCTTCCCAAACTTCTGCAAACTTAACAACACATTCTGATGAGTAAGATCTGTTCTGTCGTGCAGAACATTTTAGGCCTTTTGTGCAATATAGGGTACTTGAACAAATTTAGCAGTGACCTCTAAAGCAGATATATTTTCCTGTTCCATATATGAAGTTTACTCAGTGGAGGTTTCAAAGCCTAATCTGGCATTCAATTCAAACGTTTAATACTTTATTTCTGAAAATGCCAAACAAAAATCAAAAAAACCTTATGTTAGAAATCTGAAGCACACAAAAATTTGGTGGAAATATTCAGTGAGTGGGTAAAGCAGTATCTGTAGAGAGAGAAGCAGAATTAAGGTTTTTGTGTAATACTCTTCATTAGAAAAGATGAAAATAGACAGAATGGCATTCAGACTGCTGACCAAGTGGGCAAGGTGTGCAGGATTTTGAAGGGAACATTAGTTTCCCAGAATGGTCACAGCATCAGTGACTTCACATTATTGTCAGTGAAGTGTTTTCACACATCACTGAAGTCATGAAGATGCAAATTCAAACCTTTTCTTTCTTGCACCTTGTTCCAAATCAGTAGTTTGATCATCAGCAAGTCACCAGCCTGTCTTCTTAGATGGAAAACAATTATTAAAAATTGAAGATGGTAGAAAAGATTGTCATTTTTCCTCCATTGTTAGCAATAATATATTTAACTGTATCGCCAACTCAAATGTGATATAAATAATTAAATATAATAACAGACACAAGTTCAGCTCCAATCCTAAAACATGAAGTAGTAATGCAATTCCCAACAAAAATTCAAGATTAAAAATTCTTTCTGCATTTATCACCTCTCAGATTACGAATGTAAATATTCAAAATTTAAACTCAAAACCTTGTTATTACAATTGAAATAACTAATTATAGATTAACAGCTGAAGATGGCCATCTGAGTCATACCAAACAGAACGAAAAGCTTTGACCAAAACTCATTGCACTTTCCAGAATTTATTATGGTCCTGCGACTCATAGCTTCTATTAATACTCATCATAATGGGAAACAAAACTATGAGGGGTGTTAATCGAATAAATGCAAAATGGGTATCAATAGGGTAAATGCAAGCAAGATTTTTCCTGAGATTAGTGAGACTCGAACTTGAGATCATAGGTTAAGGGTGAAAGGTGAAATACTCAAGGGGAATCCAAGAGGGAACTGCTTCACTCAGAGGATGGTGCAAGTGTGGAACAAGCTGCCAGCAGAAGTAGTGGATGCTGGTTCAATTGTAACACTTAAGAGGAGTTTAAGAAACGAAAGCACAAAGACGCGGTCTCTGTCGAGATTGTGCCTCAGTTTGCACGATTGGTTAGTTGTTTTTTTTAAGTTTGCACGATTGGTTTTAGGGGCAGAGAGGAAACTTAGAGTTTGGGGACAGGTAGACAAAGAAGTTCAAGGCCAGGCCTCTGCTCAACTCTGCATTTGAAGCCCAGTGATGCGGGTATAGGACAAAGACATCCACAGTCCAGACCTCTGCTCTGCACTCAAAGGGCCAGCAATGTGGTCAAGGGTATAGAGGAGATCCACTGCTTTTGTTGCATTTGGAGTGGTGTGCCAAGCATTGTGGGCATGCTATGTTGGTGACACTGGCAGGCTGCCCCCAGAGTGGATTGAAGAGGCTACTGTTTAGAGAACTTGGCACAGAGTGGTCGAAGTAGCAACTGTTTATATGTAGTGAGGATTTACGTCTTTACCTCAAAGGAGGCAAGTTTCCGCCCCCTATCACTCTCTCTTTGGAAATCACTTTCTATTTCCTTGGAAATCCTTCAGCCAATTACTTTGAATTGGTATCTTCAAGTTTGTTAATCCCATCACATCAGGCAATATTCCTTCCTATTTTCAAATACTGAAGCCATCAATAATTTCCTACAGCATAGTTAACAGTGCATCAGTCTCCTCTGCATCCAAAGGAAACATACACATTTCTAAATCCTAGCAACATCCTTGTCAATATCCAGTTCAATCATATTCAATACAGTACCCAGAACCAAACAATACTCACTCTGTGTTTTTACAGAGTATTCTGTACAGGTCCAAGGTAATCTCCCTGTTCTCATATTCTGTGACACAACCAAGAAAGAAATACACCTAGCAGGCCTCTTTAGATACAAAATCATGATAAAACCAGACTCTAGGATAGCTTCTATTCCATTGCTAAAACAATGGTCCTCTTCTACAATAAAGATGAACTCTTGATCTTTCAATCTGCCTGCTCATGACCCTTGCACCTTATTTGTCCACCTGCACTTTCTCTATAACTGTAACACTATATTCTGCTTTCCATCGTTTCTTCTCCATTTGCACTACCTCATGTACTTATGTTTGGAATGACCTGTCTAGATGGCATGAAAACAAGGTTTCACACTATGTTTTGGCACATGTGACAATAGTGAACCAATACCAGTGACCTCCCTTTAAGAAATGGTGAATGTAAATTCTAAGGTTCCTCCATTCCTCCACACCACTCAAAACTCTGCTATTTATTGTAGGTTATCTTTCATGGTCATACCGCATCACCGCAGTGCATCATCTTTGCAAACTTTCTTCACTTAAGCCTAGTCATTAATACTCATTATAGTTCTAAGCTCTGTGGAATCCCAGATCTTCCATCACAACAAACACCCACTAAACATGGAGTGTCTAGACGGGTCTTGACCAAAACATCGACTGTCCACCTCCCTCCACAGATGCTGCCTAACACAGAGTCTTGGTCCAGCATCTTGGTTGTAGCTCCAGATTCCAACAGTCTGCAGTCTCCTGTGTCCCCATAAACAATTATCATTGCTTTCTGACATAAGACTAATTTTGGATTCAATATGCAGTACTTCCTTGGATCTTTCAGGCTGTTAATATTTTGACTGAGAGAAGTCCTAGAAAATTACAGAATGAAAATGGGCCCTTCAGACCAGAAAATCCATGCTGACAATCAAGCATCTGTATACACCAATCCCATATTCCCAAAGGCTAACCCACAAACTGAGCAGAATTTACAATTAACCTCCAATCTGTACATTTTTGGAAGGTGGGAGGGGACTGGAGCACCCAGAGTAAATTCAGACTGCAGGGAGAACATCAAAGTCAATTTATTATTAACACGGCACCACATTCTCCCTTGAGATTCATTTTCTTTCATGCATTTACAGGTAAGTAAATAAATACAATAGAACTTATGAAAAGCTATGCATAAATAAAGACTTAAAAACAAACAGTGTGCCAAAAAAAAAAGAGAACACAAATTGCAGAATCCTTGAAAGTGAGTCTGTAGGCTGTGAAATTAGTTCAGAGTTGAGGTGAAAGGGGCTATCCACACTGGCTGTAGGTGGTGTGGGACCTAAGATTAGGCAAGACCATGCAAGCTCACACCGCAAGCACCAGAGATCAGGATCAAACCCAGGTCACCAGAGCACCCAACAGTGCAACTCCAAAACCAAAATCTTGTTAACATCCAGATAGGCCACATCACGCACTACCAGCACTTGCTTTGAATCTAAATATTACATTTCCAATCCCAAATCAAAAAATTCTTCATTGCTTTTAATTTTTTACTTTGGAAAGCAAGAACAATTTAACAAAACAATTCATAGTGCAATTCTTAGAGTCCTGATGAAGGATCTCCGCGCGAAACATCGACTCTTTATTCCCCTCCATAGATGCTGCGTGACCTGCTGAGTTCCTCCAGCATTTTATATGCACTGCGCTGGATTGTTTTGTGTTTTTGATAGTGTAATTCTAATTACAATTAAAAACACCTTTCTACCAGATGACAAGCGTTTACATGATAAAATATTAGGCAGCAAGACACTGACGAGGAGGAATCCTGCAAGGGAGAGCAATAATTCGCTTGCAGTTAAGTCTTTCAACTCATTCAGTCCACCTTATTTCTGAAATAAATTACAGATTCTATAAACTTAACATGCAAATATACATTTTATAGAATAAATAACCCAGACTCTAAGGGTATAATTCAGTATGTCAGAGTTCTGACACTTAACCACCACATGAGCAAATATTATAGAAATTAATGGATGCCTGGGAGAGATTATTACAGTCTTAGGTGTTTTATTTTTAAGTGTGCATTACAATGGCAGCCTCATTTTCCCAGAATTGATCTGGTTAACTGAGATGCTGAACAGACTTAGGTCTGACTCCCAGTCTGTATCAAGGCATTACAATTCACCGACCTTGGATTAGGGATAACATTTTTGAAAGGGTCCCCCTATCATTTTTATTCAAAAGTACAGTCGAGACCCCAATCAAACTCAACCATGATACCTTTTTAGTAAACGTCCTTTTTATCATTAAGACTGTATATTCAAGTACAACATCAGAAACTGAAGAGATGCACAGAAAGCAAACCTTGCAAGGAATGAATCCTTTAAAAATGAAGTTGAGGTGGTGGGGATATGTTACAATATAAGAAAATTTAAACTGGATAAGAATCAGAATCACATTTAGTGTCACTGAGCTATGCCGTGAAATTCGTTTTCTAGCAGTAGTACGGCGCATAAAACACCGTACAAACTACAATAAGAAATACTTATATAAAATAGTGCAAAAAGACAGCAAAAATAGTGAGGTAGTGTTCATGGACCATTGAGGAATCCAATGGTGTAGGGGAAGAAGCTGTTTGTGTGTTTACAGGCTCCTGCGCCTCCTCTCTGAAGGTAGTAGTGAGGAAAAGGTATGTCCAGAATGGTGGAGTCTTTATTGATGAATGCTGCCTAACCCTTGGAATAACTGAGGAAACCAGAGTACCTGGAGGAAACCTATGTGGTCACAGGGAGAATGCAAACTCCTTACAGATAGCAGTGGAAATTGAACCCCGACAGGTGATTGTGCTGACTGGTGCAGGACCATGCTGCTTCTGCCCCTAATCCCAACCTCCATCCTCTTGCATTCTCAGCTTTGTATCACTCACCCTTTTATGATATTTGACATATCTAGGTTATGAGAAAAATAAATAATCCTGGTCTGATCCTGGGAGGAGTGCCAGCTGTATATGAGCACCTGAACACAGGAAAGGAAATTTGAGATGCTGGAAGCCGAAACAAAAACAAGAGCTGCGAAAGCTCAGCTTGACTTGCTGTGCATTTCCAGCATTTTCGGTTTTCTTGTTTGTTCTGTTTGCCACAATTGTTTTTCTATAGCCAATTCCTTCTCCATACAGTCAACAAGCCTACTGAGGTTTTGCATGAGATTTTATCAATAAGAACATAAGAAATAGGAGCAGGAGTAGACCATTTGGTCCTTTGAGCCTGTTCCGCCATTCAATAAGATCACGGCTGATCTGACCATAGATTCATCTCCACCTACCTGCCTTTTCCCCATAACCCTTAATTCCCCTACAATGCAAAAATCTATCCAACCTTGTCTTAGATATATTTACTGAGGTAGCCCCCACTGCATCATTAGGCAGAGAATTCCACAGATTTGCCACTCTTTGGGAAAAGCAGTTTCTCCTCACTTCTGTCCTAAATTTACTCCCCTGAATGCTCAGGCAATGCGTCTAGTTCTAGTCTCACCCGCCAGTGGAAATAACTTTCCTGCCTCTATTTTATCTATCCCTTTTGTAATTTTATATGCTTCTATAAGATTTCCTCTCATCCTACTGAATTCTAGTGAGTACAGTCCCAGGTGACTCAATCTTTCCTCACAGTCTAACCCCCTCATCTCTGGAATCAACCCGGTGAACCTCCCCTGCACCACCGCCAAAGCCAGTCTAAACTTCCTCAAGTAAGGAGTCCAGAACTGCACGCAGTACTCCAGGTGCAGCCTCACCAGTACCCTGTACAGTTGCAGCATGACCTCTCTGCTCTTAAATTCAATCCCTCTAGCAATGAAGGCCAGCATCCATTTGCCTTCTTGATAGCCTGTTGCACCTGCAAACCAACCTTTTGTGATTCATGCACAAGCACTCCCAAGTCCCTCTGCACAGCAGCATGCTGCAATGTTTTACTGTGTGAATAATAATCTTATCTTCCATTTTTCCTTCCAAAGTAGATGACCTCACAGTTACCAACATTGTACTCCATCAGTCAGACCCTTGCCCACTCACTTAACCTATCTATATCTCTTTGCAGACTCTCCGAATCCTCTGCACAATTTGCTTTTCCACTCAATTTAGTGTCATCAGCAAACTCAGATGCACTATACTTGGTACCCTTTTCCAGATTGTTAATGTATATCTTAACAGTTGCAGGCCCAGCACCGGCCCCTGTGGCATACCGCAGCCAGCCAGAGAAACACCCATGTATCCCAACTCTCTGCTTTCTATCAGTTAACCAATCCATGCTGATACATCACCCCCAGCTCTATGCATCCTTATCTTATCGATAAGTCTTTTATGTGGCACCTTATCAAATGCCTTCTGGAAATCCAAGTAAATAACTTCCATCTGTTCCCCACTATCCATTGCACTTGTTATATCCTTAAAGAATACCCAAACGCTATCAGAAAAGTAAGCTTTTATTGTATAAATTAAAAGTAATGTTTGGCTATTCGTAGATCGTTACAATTTAAAATGTTCAAACGATTTGGTGATTCAACTGCCTAAGGAACTAAAGAACACATCATCAGTGGCCACTTTATTAGGTACCTCCTGTATCTCATTAAGTGCCAACTGAGTGCATGTTCATGGTCTTCTGCTGCTGTAGCCCATCCACTTCAAAGTTCAATGTGTTGTGTGATCGGACATGCTCTTTTGCAAACCACTATTTTAACATGTAGTTATTTGAGTTATTGTCACCTTGAACCAGTCTGGCCATTCTCCTCTGACCTCTCTCATTAAGAAGACATATTTCCCCACTGAACTGCTGCTCCCTGAATGTTTTTCTTGCACCAATCTCCACAGAATCTAGAGACTATTTCACGTGAAAATCCCAGGAGATCAGCAGTTTCTGAGATACCCAAACCACTCCATCTTGCACCAACAATTAGTCCAAGGTCAAAGTCACTTAAATCACCTTTCTTCCCCATTCTGACATTTGGTCTAAACAACAACTGAACCTCTTGACCATGTCTGCATACTTTTATGCATTGAGTTGCTGCCATACGATTGGCTGATCAGATATTTACACTTACAAGGTGCATAGCTGTACGTAATAAAGTGGCCACTGAGAGTATTTTTAAACAAAGGTGTCTTTCATTTTATTCTGTACATTTCATTTCTTCTCTAGCCCAGTATTAATGTGGTCTCAATGGTAGGTCACTGTGAAACAATCTATGGGAGTTGTGATAGCAATGGCCAACGAAAAGCTTTCCCTACCTCTTCACAGGTCCTTTTATTCCTTTCTCTCCCCAGGAATTAGGATCGCTAAAAACCAGATCCACTCAGGGAAAGTACAGAAGCAGTGGTTAGACACATGGTTGACAAACAACAGACTCAACTTACATTTCAACTTAATTTAAAATTAACACGCAATTTTTCTGAATATATTTAATAACAATCCCTAACATCAAACTTCTGTGTTTCTCTAAAAAGGGAGGAAAGCAAATGGACAAAAAAATAGATTTTGTAAGTTTGAAATAAATTTCAAGCACTTAAATTCCTCAAGTATTTTCTGGAGGCTAGATTTCATACCATCCTTCAATTTCTCCCTGTTTCTTTAAAGCCACACTTCTACAAGATATTTCATCGCACCTAAAGAAATGAAACGACGTTCACAATTTATACACGAGGAAAACTTACTCTATTACCACAGATGAGTTCATAACTTTTGTTTTTATTATTTCTTGATATGATTCATCAGCTTGTTGTGAAATGAAATCAACTCAAAGAGGGACAATTTCAATATACTGGCACAATGCAAATCAACTCTAGAGATTCCGCTGCATATTTTTATTGCAGCAATTTTTTTTACCAGCCTAAAAGGAGAACCCCTAATAAATGAGCTTATATATTTTGAAGGTATATTTTTCTCCATCTTATGAACCTAATTAAGCTTGAAGAACTACATATTTTCCTAAATGCATGATAAACAGATCTAGTTACTCAGAAAATATTAGTTTTAAATAGAGCTGATAGATCAGAATTGAAATATTCTGATTTCATCTGTGCGCCAATTCCCAGACCTGCATTTCAAGTAATTTAAGGACTTCCTTTAGATAGTTTTTCATATTCTTTTAACTGACATTTTATCTTCATTCCGACATCTCACTAGATTACACATGCACTAAGACAATGACAAGTCTTCTTCAGCTGTCACTTCTTATTTTGGCAAGGAGGGATGTCTTATACTGGCTTACATCAATAATAGCTGCATCAAAAAACAGTAGAGACTATCTGCCTCTGATGTAAAGACAGCAATTCACATTTGTGACTCTCATTTGTCAATTAACAGAACCCATCCAATGTTGACACTTAGGGCTTAAGAGATGCAGGCTAGTGCGTGATGAATTAAAAAAGACAGATGAGTAAGCTATAAACTGCAAAGTAATACTATAATGTGCCTTAGATACGAATATCAACTGACACATCTGACAGGTCATACAAGGTTTTGTTTTATTTTCTACTGTTTGTGTGCTTCATACTTTGTCTTCTTTGTTCTCTTTTCATCAAGGCCCTAATGTCTCATTGTGACAGGGGAAGACACTCGAGCTTTTTTGTTCCAAATGCAAGTTGCTAAAGTTGATCTGTCATCAAAATGCAAAATGGTTCCCACTGCAGCTAAATGGGAGGTAGGTAAGAGTTTCACTGAGATCCATATAATTTTGCAAAAACCATGCACCAGCTAACATACAACTTTAATTGAGAAATACAAATAATGAAAATGCTGTACACACATACATATACAAATAAAGTGTACATAAATCAGTATGCATACATAAATATTCATGGTTGTAAATATACATAAAGATACACAGCAAATATGCATATTAATGATATTTGAACACCAGGAGCTCTGAGCAGTTTGCCCTTTTATCATATCATTTATAAACTGTCTTTGACAAAAAGCCAAATGCTAAGACAGGCTTTCCAGGTAAAGACATCTAGCATTTGCAAAGTTAATGTCTACTTAAGAGTGATAATGTCTTTCCAAGGTTTGCATTAATATGCAATGTACACCATCAGAACAACTCTGACTGCCAAAATGATCTCAGCAGGGTTTTTGCTCAGCAGAAAAAAAAGTTAAATAATGGTGCTTTCAACGGATAATTACTGGTATGATTTAAATTTTCAATTTTAATGCTTTTCCATAGAAGACGACTCACATACGCAAGTGAAAATTACTTCAAGTTTTTTAAGTAGCGTTGGCATCAAACATGTACATAGAGACTAGACATCACATTAATTTGTTTAATTGTCAAGATTAGTTGGAAACTGGACCAAACATTTTATAATAATCAAGATTTATAAACTTATGAGATTTGTCCAAATGAAAAATTATAGTGTAAGTAAAAAAACGTACTTTTTTTGATGCAAGTTAACACAACAAAGATGGGTACCACTTTTTCTATATCTTAATTGTCAATCTTAGTTAGAAATGGGACCAAACAGGTTATAATAATTTAGATTTATAGACTTATGAGATTTGTCCAAATGAAAAATGATGGTGAAATAAGCATGAACTTTTATTTTTTTATATAAAATTAAACTAACTCAAAGATGGTTATCACAATTTCTGTATTTTAAGAAGTCTACGTTTTTGCAGCAGATTCCCTTTCACCAAAATTTTCTCAGTTATTACATTCTAAGCAATTTATTGCTTCTGATAGAATCTTTTGTGATAAGCTTTCTTAGCAGTAATTTGTCAAAGCCCAAATCACTCAACAGCCTCACCCATATCAGGAATATTCCTACCCTCTTTTGTTTGCCTTAACACCAATCACGATGAAGTGGCAAACTCTTCTGTGCACATTAGGTGACAGCTGTTTTCCACACCACAAATGTCAATTTACCGGAGTGTGTTTCGTCACTTGGCAGGATTTTAGATTTCTGTTGCACTTCAGGAATACTTCTTTTGTACTTTGAGCAGTACAGATCAGATTTAAGTGGAAAATATTTAAATATCAGCACTTCTTAAAATATAAAGAGTACCTATTTAAAAATATCGCAGATAAAAAGACATAGCGATAATAACTACAGTATTTCTAGATTTAAGATTGTTTAATGTCATTTCCAGTACAGAAGTGTAAAGGAGAATGAAATAATTGTTGCTCTGGATCTGATGCAGCTCAAAAAAACTACAAGATCAGAATCAGGTTTAATATCACCAGCATACATCGTGACATCTGTGTCTTTGCTGCAGCAGTATAATGCAATACGTAATAATAAAAAACTGTTATTTACAGTAAATACATCTTTTCAATAGTTAAATAAAATAATTCAGTAAGTAGTGCAGAAGTAAGTGTTCATGTCATGGTTTCAATGTCCATTCAGAAATCTGATGACAGAGGGGAAGAAGCTGTTTCTGGATTATTGAGCGCATGCCTTATGGTAGCAATGATCCCCCTTGGATCATGGGGACCCTGAACATTGGCTGCCGCTTTTTTGCGGCATCACTCCTTAAAGATTTTCTGTTTGCTAGTGCCCACGATGGAGCTAAGTTCACAACTTTCTGCAGCTTCTTTCAGTCCTGTGCAGTAGATCCCACCCCTGCACAATACCAGACTGTGATGCAGCCAGTCAGAATGCTCTCCACAGTACACCTGTAGAAATTTGCCAGTCTTTAGTGACATACCAAGTCTCCTCAAACTCCTAATGAAATATAGCCGCTGTTGTGCCTTCTTTGTAACCGTGTCAATATGTTGGGCCCAGGATAGATCCTCAGAGATGCTGACACCCAGGAACTTGAAAGTGCTCACTCTTCCCATTTCTGATCCCTCCATGAGAACTGGTGTGTGCTCCCTTTCTGAAATCCACAATCGGTTCTTTGGTCTTATTGACATTGAGTGCAAGTTTGTTGCTGCGACACCACTCAACTAGCTGATATATCTCACTCCTGTACACCCTATCATCGCCACCTGAAACTCCGCCAACAATAGTTGCGGCATTAGCAGATTTATAAATGGATTAAAGACAGATTAAATATACATAATAAAATAGCTTAGATACGTAGATTGATTGGATGTCCATAAAGTGACGCTAGACACACAAGTGTCTGTACACAAGGTGACTGTGATAGGAAGTGATTAACTCGTGATGATGGGGTGGTTTAGTGGCTGGAGGGGTTGATCAGCCTCAAGTATTGTTAAACAAACATTTTAGCCCACTGCGCCTTGGAACTTGCTGTATATTTTGTATGTGAAAATGGTCTCAAATTTTCAATTATCTTAATAATTGACTAGAATTACCATGTTAAAAAGGCAGTGCAGATTAAAATGATGTTTTAAAAGCATTATTATTTCTGCAGCTGACAAAATAACATAATATTTCACCGCCCAAAAAAAATGTTTCCAGCAAAGATAGAAGGTGATTTATAAAGGAATGCTGAGCAGAGATGTTGGCTAAAGCAGCACAGACAATGCATTAAGAAGGATCATCAAGTAAGACCATGTAAATAACAGAAAAACTATAGATGCTGGAAATCTAAGATAAAAATGGAAAGTGCTGGAGATAATGATCAGGTCAGGCAACCGTCATGGAGAAAGATTCAAGGTTGTTTAATATCATTTCCAGTACACTGTGTAAAGAAGTACACAATAATTGTCACTCTGGATCTGTTGCAGCACAAAATAAAACACAATAATGTTATAAAAAAAAGACAATAAACATAAATACATGAGATAACTTATATACATTGATTGTATGTACATAAAGTGACACTAGGCACAGGAGTGTCTGTACATAAGGTGACTCTGACAGGAAATCATAAAGTAGTGGTGGTGGGGAGTGTGGGGGCGGATGGGTTAGTAGGTGGGGACTTTGATCAGCCTTATTGTTTGGGGATAGTAACTGTTTTTGAGTCTGGTGATGCTGGAGTGGATGCTACATGGCCTCCTCCTCAATGGGAGTGGGACAAATAGTCCATGAGCAGTGTGGGAGGGATGATTCATAATGTTACTGGCCCTTTCCCAGCACCCTTCTGTGTATACGTCCTTGATAGGGGCTAGGCTGGTGTCGGTGATGCAGTGCAATTTCTGAAATCGTGCAGCTTGTTAGGATGCTCCCTACTGCACATCTGTACAATGGCACGAGTATAAATGTGCATAGTCCAGCTCTCTTCTGCTTCCTCAGAAAGTAGAGGCATTGGTGAGCTTTCCTGATAGTGTAGAATGTGTTCTGGGACCATGAAAGTTTGTGTGAGATGTCCCCTCACTCCCAAGAGTTTGAAACTGCTCATAGTTTCCAATGCTGTGCTACTGATGTAAAGAGGGGTTAGTGGATGTCAAGGGATTTCATGTTTCAGGTTGATAATCTTCCCTCAAAACAATTCCAAAGAAAGAAGATAAACCTGAATTGTTTATGGCAGCTGAGGCCATCTAACTTGCTGAATATTTTTATATCAAATGAACTATACATTTGAGCAAAAGACAAAAGGGCAATCACAACGGTGAAAATCTGATTTGGCATCCAAAAACATTCTGCGATTCAGAAGAGCAAGTCTGTAGGTAAATTTCTGACGAATACCCAAAGTACAAACCAGTAACGGTAAACAAGGGAAAGTCTGCAGATGCTGGAAATCCAAAGCGACAGATACACAATGTTGGAGGAACTCAGCAACTCTGGAAATGAATAAACAAATGACATTTCAGGCCGAAACCCTTCTTCAGGAAGGGGGAGGACGTCAGAATAAAAAAAGTTGGGGGGACTAGAAGGTGACAGGTGAAGCCAGGTGGGTGGGAAAGATCAAGGCTGGAGAAGAAGGAATCTGATGGGAGAGGAGAGTGGACCATAGGAGAAAGTGACCCAGGGTGACCAGTAATAGTGAGATTTTCCAACTGCACTGACATTAACTGATATAGGATTTGCATTCTTGTTAGCCTGAGGTGAGGAGACAGTAGACTGGAAGGTAGCAAAAACTGTGCCGTTATTTAGGCTTTGCAAAGTAAAACACCAGAAACTATAGAATTGTAATATCTGTGGTAGATAAATTATGGAGAAATTTCTAAGGATAAAATATGAAAACACAGAAGTCGTTTGGGGTAGTCCGCATGTTTCCAGAGAGAGACTGAAGATTAAATTTATTTGTCATACGTACATCGAAACGTAGTGAAATTGTATATAAAAGTGAAACATACATTGAAACCTATCGAATGGTGAAAGACCTCCAGAGAGTGGATGCGGAGAGGATGTTTCCTGTGGTGGGAGAGTCTAGAACCAGAGGACACAGCCTCAGAATACAGAGGCGTCCTTTTAGAACAGAGATGAGGAGGAATTTATTTAGCTAGAGAGTAGTGAATCTGTGGAATTCGCTGCCACAGGCAGCTGTGGATGCCAAGATTCTATGTATATTTAAGGCAGAGGTTGATAGATTCTTGATTGGCCAGGGCATGAAGGGATACAGGGGAAATGCAGCAGATTGGGGATGAGAGGGAAAATGGATTAACCATAATGAAATGGTAGGGCAGACTCAAAAGGCAAAATGGCCCAATTCTGCTCCGATATCTTATGGTCTTTCGGTCTTATATGTGCCATTTGTGTCAACACCTTACACAATATGAATAGGTCCTTGAGACAGTCCATAGATATCACCATGTTTCCAGTGCCAACATAGTATACCCATGACTCACTAATTCGTTGGATCCTGGGAGGAAGCAGGAGCAGCCAGAGTAAACCCACCAGTTCACGGGGAGAATGTCAATCTCCTTTACAGGCAGTGATCAGAATTGAAGCACAATTGCTGATCATTGACACCATAAGAGCATTACATTAACCATCATGTTACCGTGTTGTATGAACCAATGTACATGTGACCAATGTTACAATATCTTTAAAAAATATTTCCTTCTTTGACTCAGAGTGATTTTTTTCACTATAAAATCGTTATTATTGAAAGGTAATTCAGTCTCAAAGCAATGGAGACATTCAGGAAAGAAGCTCAAAAGGACTTGGGAGTAGACAAGTCCCCACGAAGACAAAGGTTGAGACTGTCACATCTCGAGTCCTTTGAAAGGCAAGGTGTATAGTTCACAGTTCAGGTTCAGCAGGGAGTGTATATGGCAAAAAAGAGTGAAGCTTATGCAGAGAGTGCAAAAAGTGAAGGAGTGAAATTACAGAGGAAATAAAAAATCAAAAGGGAAATGAATTGGGAATTAAAATCAAGTTGCTTTCTCAGTACATAAAGGGAATAATCAAAGGCAAGGCAAAGCCTAGTAAAAATGAAATGATTTACCTGTACTGAGAAGGCAGATATGGGTATGGTTCCAACGGAAGTGATGATGCCAAATGCAAGGAAATTACAGGTGAAGTACTGAATGGAATTACAGACAAAAGTCATGGGGTTTATCATCTCCATGAGTGGATAGGTTGCCAGACCCAGGTGAAGTTCATTCACTGTCATTCAAAGCTGGAAATTGGACAGACTCCGCCCATCACTTTTTCAGTCCTTCCTTACTTAGAAGCTGGTGCCAGATTACTGAAGAAATGCTAAAATTGTACCGTTGTTCAAAAAGGGAGTATAGAAGAAACCTTATAATGACACGCCTACTGAGCTTTACTGTCGAGCAAATTATTGGTGTCTATTTTAAGGAACAAGATAAATTGGGAAGGCACAGGATAAGCAGTGAAAGCATAGCTTTACGAAAAAGACATCACTTTAGACTAACTTGATTCTTTTTTCAAGAGGGAATAGGGTTGGTGTGGGTGGAATGGATGAATGTTGTACATTTGATACAATCTGCATGGGTTTTAACAAGTTTTTTTTTGACATGGTTTTTTTGGCTGATCAGCAAACAAAGCACAGGCTCATAGGATTCAAGGGAGAGTGGCAAATTTAATGCAAAATTAGATCAGTGACTGGAAATAGAAGGGTGATAGTTAATAGCAGACATCCCACCTATCCCAGAAGTTCCGGGAGTCTCCCGCATATTGATAGTGGCTCCCTGACGTCCGCAAATTATATACAATATCCCGGAAATTGACTTTTTTGGGAGTGAGGGGGAGGGGACATCCTGATTGGTCTCTCTTTGTGCTAAGTAGACCTATCAGTTTTCTCTGTGGGCGGGCTTTGCAGTCAACCTCTCTCTCTCTTTCATTGTCTATCAATTCAGTTTAGTGTCCTGCAGCGCCATGGCAGGTGTTCCAAAAATATAAAACGTACTTCACCCCAGACTACACTAAAGTGCACCCCTGCCTAATAGGGGTCAAAAATAATGACAGTGTTGCTCGCTGCACTGTTTGCTACAGTGACTTTTCTATTGCCCGTGGTGGGTTAAATGGCTGTAAAAGACATGTTGAGGTGAGTTTAACAGGTGTCATTCATTCATTAGCATAGCTAACGTTATTTAAACTAGCCGGCTAGCTGCTAAGAAACTACTCTATTGATGTCCTACATGATGAGGCCAAACTCCCTGTAGACTTGCTTAAAGTTGTAATAGAATAAAGAAATGACTCCATGATAATATATTATAATATAATATAAGTACATATTTTTTGAGGTTGAGACTTCCGGAAAAATACCCAAATCTGCCAAGCAAGCCACATCACAGTACAAGGAAAGTTTGCAAAATAGAAAAGCTATTGCATTAGCATTTAGCTATTAGCATTGAGACGACCAACAAAATACTCAACAAGGAATATATATCTGTGTGCAAATAGCTTCAATATGTGATCAAATAAATTGTTGTGTTCTTTCATAATCAAATGCCCTGTATACATACACCCTTAGAGGTCAACGCGGGCAGGGGGGCGGATATGGGGTTGCAGGGGTCGGAGGTGGTGCTGCTACCTCCCTGAAATGAGTTTTTGCAGGGTGGGATGTCCATAATAGGTGTCACTGTAACTGAAAGGCCATTACCTTCAGCAAGGGAACAGTACCTTACTTCTATGATGTAATGGAGGATTATGAAAATGCACCACCTTGGCGAGGAAGTGCATGTGTGAGAGTGAGGGAGAGAGAGAGAGCGAGGGGGAGAGAGTGGGGGAAAGAGAAGGAGAGAGAGAGGGAGGGAGAGGGAGAGAGAGAGAGGGAGAGAGAGAGGGGGGAGAGAGAGGGAGAGAGGGGGAGAGAGAGGGAGAGAGAGAGGGAGAGAGAGAGAGGGGGAGAGAGGGAGAGAGAGGGGGGAGAGAGGGGGAGAGAGAGAGGGGGAGAGAGAGTGTGAGGGGGAGAGAGTGAGGGGGAGAGAGAGGGGAGAGAGTGAGGGGGGAGGGAGGGAGAGAGAGAGACAGACAGACAAACACAGACAGAGAGAGCCCACGCGCCAGAGAGAGATAGAGCGAGCGAGAGGGAGAGAGAGAAAATAGTTATAGTTTCAAATCAATGACCCTTCAGAAATGGTAAAGTAAGAAGACAAGTGTGTTTTAGGCTTTAGAGAGGAATGGAGAGAACAAAGGGAATGTCTGTCATAGGGTGGAAAACGTTTCCTTTCCCCAGTCTTCGATTTCTTCCAATATTCCAATCATGTAATTACCATGGAATAGTGACAAATCTATAACTTCCTGGGAGCCAGTCAGACTAATCCCAGTTTACTCAATTTAGTGAGCACCTTCCTCTAATGCTCCTCTCATGTGCTGAAAGATGAACTCTTAAATCTTCCAGTGTACTTCATTGTGCCCAGCACCTTATTTGCCTACTTCCACTGCACTCTCTGTAATTATAACATTATATTCTGCTTCTATTCCATCCTGACGAAGGGTCTCAACCTGAAATAACAAATGTTTATTTCCCTCCATAGATGCTGCCTGACCCGCTGAGTTCCTCCAGCATTGTGTGTGTTGCTCTTCTATATTCTGCATTCCATTTTCCTTTTCAACTACTTCGATGCACTGATGTATGGAATGATCTATAAAAACAAAAACGTTTCACTGTGCTTCAGTACATATGACAACAATCAACCAATCCTAATTCTACAAAGAAATTGGATCTTACATACCAAGTCAGTCCCTCTATTACATATTTGGTATTCTGTTATTTGCATTCATTTTGACGGGGATTTATCTAAGAGTTCAAGCCAACAAACTACGAATTTATGAAGGTCTTCATGTTGTCTGCACTGGATCATTATTTTTCCTTCTATATTTCCTACTATACTATGCAGAGTTAACACTGGTTTCCATTAGATGTCTCAGAAAATTGTAGGAACATACTGTCAAGCTGAAATATTCAGCTGAAGTATTTCCTGAATACATTCATATCATTTGAACGAAGCGTCAATGGTATCAAGCAGTAGAACAATATCCTTATCAACCAGCTAGATAACGTGTTAATCATTAGCCATCACCAAATAACTCAAACTATTTGCCTCAGATTCATGAATGGAGCCATGCTATCCAACTTCTGGGTGATTGGCAGCTAAGTGCAGTCACTTTGATTGGCAACTGTCAGGTGAAGCAATAAGTCAGGCCAGTAAAAAGGACACAGCTTACAGACCTTCTGATGGACAGAAACGTCTGATACACATGTTAAGACAACAGCACAACATCAGATCAAGGGCCAGTCTAAAGCTCAGCTAGTTCCAGGACGGAATTTGGCCGCGCAAGGAACCAGAGGTATTCCAGCTTGTCTGAGCAGCTCTGGCATCAAGTGAAAGCATGCTTAACCTGCGTCTCTCCTTTGGGGAAATCAGATTCAATACTTCAAGTGTAATTACAAACCAGTTAGTGCCCTAAAGTTTTGTAGAAAGATGAAGCGGCGCTTAATAAATGAATAATCCAAAAAAAAATGTTGGCTTGGTCTCCCAATTCCAAAACAATTGTTCAAATACAATTGCATAACAATTGAAGAGAACCTTTCAATAGGCAGCTTGGTAAGGTTTAAGAAGCTTTTAGATAGATACGTGAACATGAAGAAAATTGAGGGATACACCAGGTGACAGCACTTAGTGTAAATTGACAATAAGATCAGCAAAACATCATGGGCCGAATAGCCCATCCCATGCTGGGCTGCCTTATGTTATGTAATATGTAGCCTGTCAAATGTTTTTGTGGACAGATGATTGGTGCTGGATATGTCAATAGCAGCGCACTGGAAGGATCTGGATACAAGAAAGCTTAAAGACTGCTGGGGTTATGACAGCCTCTAGTTATTAACACAAGACAAATTGCTGGATGTAGATTTTCACCATGTCCTCTTGCAACACACTGAACATGCACTGAGGCACTGGCAATCAAAGCTGATAGGGAGCCCAGCCTCTGCCTGCCTCCCCGGTTGTAATTCTCCAATGTTTCCCTCTGCTGCTACAAAACTATGATATGCTGCTGACTGGAAGTCCCTTTAGAACAGCAATGAGGAATTCCTTTAGCCAGAGAGTGGTGAAACTGGAATTCATTGCCACAGATGGTGGTGGAGGCCAAGTCATTAGGTATATTTAAAGTAACGTTGATTGGCTTTTGATTTGTAAAGGTGTCGAAGGTTACAGGGAGAAGGCAGGAGAATGGGATTGACAGGGAAAATAAATCAGCCATGATCTAAAAGCAAAGCAGACGCTGGGCCTAATTCTGCTGCTATAATTTATGATCAGTTTACTTGTGGATGTACAACTGCACGGACAACACAGATTCTAATGAGATGGAACAAACTATCAAATCACCTAACTAACCCTTCACCAACTCAGATAAGAGAACAACTGAGAAATGAGCTTCTTTAAAAAATCATGTTACTCTATAATTCATTCTTCCACTGTGACTGGGCAATTATTTCACTAACACTTTCAAGCCCAAGAAACCACTAGACTCAGTGAACGTTGGAATACCAGAGAATGTTAATTGCCTATCTAACTAAACCAGAAACACAAGAGATTCTGCAGATGCTGGAATTCCTGAGTAACACACACAAAATGCTGGAGGACCTCAGCAGGTCAGGCAACATCTATGAAAAGCAATGACGAGGCAATATTTCAGGCTGAAGAGTCCCTGGCCCAAAATGTTGACTCTTTATTTCTTCTTTTCATAGATGCCGCCTGACCTGATGGAGTTCATCAAGCATTTTGTGTGCTCTACCAAATCATAATTAGCATTTGATACTTGCCTGCCAACCTCTAAAGAGCTGGCACTTTGTGCATAAAGCATGTCTTGAAGGTCCGTTCTCTGTAAGAAGCCAGGTACCTCAAAGCATCACAAGTTTTTGGGGGGGAGCTTTATCAAGTCATGAATAGACACATTCAGTTAAAAGAATTATCAGCAAAAGTGTTTGTTTACCAACAACTTTAGAACTCTCTGGAAAGAAACTCTCTTTTTGCTCAATGTTCTTTTTTTTTTGCATTTAATCTTGTATATGTGACCAGAAATTCTCAGCTGCAGAAAATTTCAGTATACTTCTCTCCATTTGCAAAATAATATTCTGATAATGCTCTAATATTTTCATCACACAAAAAATATCCTTTTGAGCAAGAACTGATTCACACGAAAGTTCAAAATAAATTTATTACCAAAGTGCCTATTTGTCACCATATACAACACTAAGTTTTATTTGCTTGCGGGCTTTCGCAGTGATACAAAGAAGTGCAACGGAATCAGTGAAAAACTACAAAGACTAACAAGCAACCAATGTGCAAGAAAAGACAAACTGTGCAATCAAAACTAAATTGTGGCATATATTCTTATTTTTCAGAGCCTTAAAATAACTCATGTTGCAGCAAAAAGAAATACTAGTTTTAAGCAGTCGGCAAATCAACTGAATCCAAGCAAGGATATTTAAGCAGCATATTTGGTTTAAGCATCCTTTTTCAGAATTTTGCTTGTAAGGTTGCTCCATTATTTTTTTTTAAACAAGGGTTCTTGGCTACCCTGGGGGAAATGGACGAGCAAGAATTGTAAAATTATACTAGAATTCATTCTTATACTGTGAGCATTGAATTCAAGTGTAAGAATCTTGAAGTAAGTCTCACAATAAGTCTAAAATGTTCTTTCTTCTGAGTCAGAGGTTGCAGGTTCAAGCCCAAAAGGACTGAACATATCATCTAGAGAACGTAGTGTATTGTCAAGAGCACCATTCTGCTGCTCACTGTGGGAAGGTCAAAGGTCCCATTGAAATGATTCCACTTTAAAGCAGTGAAGGACTTTTTGGGACATCTCCTAACACTGCTCACTTACTAAAGTAACCCAACTGATAGTCACCTCATATGTTTTTTTTGTTGTTGTGGAGACAAAAAGATGCAGAACTATCCACACAACATTGTTGCTGCAACAATAGTGAATGCATTTCAAAAGTAACCAATCCATTATAAAACACTTGATAAGTGTCATAAGCTTTTGGGGGTAACCTTTCATGAAATCATGAATATGGACGCAGGGTTAAGAGAGTCCTTTCAGCATTAGTTATTAGGGTCATTGACAGGGCAATGCTTAATTAGAGAATTTAACAATAAATAGCACTAAAATGAAGACTGTATTCAAACCTCCAATAATATAAATAGTGATATTGCTTCAGATAATGACCGATATAAGCAGTAAAATACATAATATAAATTTCATGCATGATTAATCAAAATTCAACAGAAAAATTTTATCTTAGAATTTTTTTATTTTTATTGAATTGAGATACAGCATGGAATAGGCCCTTCCAGCCGTACCACCCAGCAATCCCCGATTTAATCCTAGCCTAATCATGGGACAATTTATAACGCCAATTAACAAGACAACTGGTACATCTTTGGACTGAGGGAGGAAACCAGCGCACCCGCAGGAAGCCCATACGATCATGGGGAGAACGTACAAACTCCTTACATGCAGCGGTGGGAATTGAACCCGGGTCACCTGTACTGTAAAGCGTTGTACGACTATGCTACCATGCCGTCCTGTTTTAGTTAATTAAAACAAAGAAAAATAGGCACGCGCGCAACATATCAAACTACATCACATGAAAATTCAAAACAGAAAACTTCAGTGGGTTGCAGATTATGGCTCTAAACATTGATTTGCACTCAAGAAATCTGGCACCTTCATTCACAATGTTTGCAAAAGTTATAATTCAGCTAAATATTACATATAGTGATACTTTTCAGGTGTGTGGGATCCTGATGGTTTCGTGATCCAAGGTTCCTTGCAAGTCAAGAATGAGGCATAAAACTTGTTATTATGACTATTTTATTAAGCCTTACAACAGAGGGAACGAGGGGAAAAGGGAAGGAGAACAAAGCAGCACAGAGCCCTGAGAGGCAGGGTCTGGTCTCCTTACACCAGACTCCTGACAGTCAAGCAATAAGATAGCCCTCATTTAAGAAATGTGGTACTTGCCATTAGAACTAGGAAGTTTCCAGAAAAAAGACAAAGGTAATTGCAACGACCAGAAAATTCACTGAATAGTAACTATATCGTAATATATTGCTTAGAATCACTGGCACCCATCACACATTCTCCTGGACCCACCAGCATCAGGACAAGGACTGCCATACTTGATAAAAAGCTTCTGCGCCCAGGCTGGGTGAGACTAATGACCAATGTCATGAGGACAGTGAACTGTTTACTGAACTGTTTACCTGTGCTGCACACTTCATATGCATTTTGAATTATTTATGATTAATTTATTTGTGGTAATATTTTGTTGTGTGTGATATATGTAATGACATTGCACCATGGTCTGGAGGAACATTGCTTTGCGTGGTTGCATGCATGTACAGTCAGATGACAATAAACTTGCTCTCGAACAAACAAACATAAGAAAGTTAAACTACAAGGAAAGTTAACAATTCTTTAATCCAATCCAACAGGTGTGAAGTACCTGCAGCTGAAAATGATAAAATGATTTGGGCATACAAGGAACCAATCAACTCGACACCAAAGGAGGCCCTTCAGCCTACTTTGTTCATTCCACTGGATATGCTGTTCCTAGTCCCCAGATGTTCTTGTATCATCTCCTGAAACAAGCTGCCGTTCTTGTCCATTTTGACTCAAGAACGTTACTATAATTACAAGTTATTCTCAACAATAATAAGCTTAATTTTCGAAGCATTTGTTAAAAAGGCAATTTTAATAAGCAGGGCTCATGCGATCAGTCCTTGGCCAACAGAAAAACCACCACCTGGATGGTCCTTGAATCTCGTAGCATTTGCTTCACTTGACAGAAATGTTTGGACTATCAGTAATGTTTGGACAGACAATGCAGATGACACTGTGTTAATTGGAAGTACAGAGGAAGAACTACAAAACTTAATTGATATAGTTGTTGAAGAAAGTGCAAAAATGGGTCTATCTATCAGTTGCAAAAAGACAGAATGTATGGTGATATCCAAAAAGGAGAATCCTATCTGCAGGCTGAGAATAAACAGGGAAGATATAAAACAAGTACAGAACTTTTGTTACTTTGGAAGCTGGGTGACATCAGATGGCAGGTGCGACATGGACATCAAAAGAAGAATAGGGATGGCAAAGGACACCTTTACAAAAATGAAGAGATACTGATCAATACTAAACTAGGCATGACAACCCACCTCAGAGTACTGAAATATTACGTTTATCCAGTTATGTTATATGGCTCTGAATGTTGGACAATATCTAGTGACATGAGGAAATGAAGAGGCAGAGATGTGGTTTTTGAGGAGGATGCAAAGAATATCATGGACGAAACGAATATCTAATGAGGATGTCATGAACAGAGCAAACACAAAAAGAGAAATAATGTATGAGATCTTGAAAAGGCAGCGTAACTTCATTGGATATGTGAATAGGAAAGAGGAGTTAGGGTAATTATGGGAAAGATTGAAGGGAAGAAAGCAAGAGGAAGACAAAGACAAATGATGATGGAGACAGCAGCCAGAGAACTGGAAATGAATACCAATGAATTGATCCACTTGACCCGAAACAGGAGTGTGTGGGCCATGGCAGTCAAAGCTCAATCTGGGCACGGCACCTGATGATGATCAGTAAATATATTTAACAATAAAGTGTACAGTTTTGTAAAACCAAATAGAGTAGATAAATTATAGAAACTTTCCACCTTTTGCCTATTGCTATTCTTCTCCCCAACATAGTACATGAGGACTTCATCCATGCCCTATGAGTATTGTAGCTTTTCTGCCAGCAGAACTGTTAATGGTGCTAAAACTGCATTATAACCAGCACCTCATGTGCTTCCAATAATGAGCTCCCTTGGGCATGTATCCAATGGCTTGTCGGACTGAGAAAAATCCAATATGTACATTTAGCTACCTGACCCACAGCCTTTCGGGATGTTTGGACACAGGCCCTTTGTACTTCATTTAGGCACACAGTACAACAGGCATGAATCTGTTGTACCACACTAATTCAAATCAATATACATCAGGATAGGGAACAGATACCCAAACAAATTGGCGTGTGTTTATTTCACACTGTATAATTATAAATATATCCTTTCAAGCAAGTGTACAACATGATGATGGTGATTTTTAGCTTTTTTCAAGTTGCTCTGAGTTTTAACATTATGCTCAGCGGTCACCTGTGCTTTGCAGCTCAGACCCATGTAACTGATGTGACTTCCTGTCAGAGTCACTTTGACTGCTGCCAGGGACATTAGACCAAGTTGCTTCAAGAAATGTCACACCACCACCTCCAGCATCCCTGCCAAGTTATGCACAAAACAGATTGGGAAATGCACAACCATTCCTTTGAGATTCAAAATTGCTTAATGTCATTTCCAGTACTCAAGTGTAAAAGAAAACAAAATACTTGCCACTCTGGATCTGATGCAGCACCAAAATAAAACACAATGAGATAAAGAAAGCAATAATAATTTTAAAAAAGACAATAAATATAAAAACATAAGACATCATATGCATAGATTGATTATATGTCCATAAAATGAAACTAGACACAGGCGTGTCTGTACATGATGAGACTCTGACAGGAAATGATAAGGTAGTGGTCGTAGAGGTGTGATAGGATGGGTGGAGGTGTTGATCAGCCTTACTGCATGGGAAAAGTAACTGTCTTTGAGCCTGGTGGCCCTTGTATGATTGCTGCGTAGCTTCCCCCCGATGGGAGTGGGACAACCAGTCGATGAGCAGGGTGTGTGAGATCCTTCATGATGCTGCTGGCCTTTTTCTCAGCTGCTTCCTGTACATTTGTCCATTACCATCCACTGTTGGGTCTAAGACCTGCAACTGCCTACGCCACTGTAGCTTTATAAGAACTGCAGTGCTTTTTTGGTGCTGCTGACTGCCACTTTCTCAGGGCAATTAGGGGTTAGCAATGGATGCCAGTTCTGCAGTAGTGACCACACCTCCAAAGGACTGAGTAAGAGAAAACTGGCCTACAGGGCAAACCAGGAGTTAGCGTACTTCTCACATCTTCATTTCCCTTTTTTTAAAAAAGCACCACACCTAATAAATAAAGAAATAGAGTCTTACAGAGTTTTGGTAGATGGCTTTTTATCAAAATAATACAATGGTGATAAATATTTATTAAACTGATTTCTATACAAATAAATACACAAATCTCTGACATGGATAAATCACCAACCTCAGTGTTTTGATATAATTAAGACTAAGTTATTCTAGATTATTTAATATTAATTGTTTGTACACAAGTTGTAAAAGAGAACAAAATGATTGTTACTCTCCAACCGAAGCAAACATACAAAAAACATAATAAGCATAAAGAACACAATAGCAAAAAATGTAATACTTTTAGTGGCTACTTTATGAGGTACAGGAGTGGAATCAGGTGTGGTGTACTGCTGCTGACGCCCATCCACTTCAAGGTTCGATGCGTTTTGAATTCAGAGATGCTCTTCTGCACACCACTGTGCTAAGAATTGATCATTTGAGTTATTGTTGCCTTCCTGTCAGCTCAAACCAGTCTGGCCATTCTCCTCTGACCTCTCTAATTAACAAACCATTTTCATCCACTAAACGGCCACTCACTGGATTTTTTGGGGTTTTTTTCACACCATTCTCTGTAAATTCTAGAGACTGTTGTCCATGAAAATCCCAGGAGATCAGTAGTTTCTGAGATACTCAAACCACCCTGTCTGGCACTAACAATCATTCCATGGTCAAAGGCACTTACAACAACTGAACCACTTGACCATGTCTGCATGCTTTTATATATTGAGTCGCTGTCACATGCTTGGCTGATTAGATATTTGCATTAACAAGCTGTATAGCTGTACTTAGTAGTGTTCACTGAATGTAAATATATATGGACATAAGATTAGCTTATATACACAGGCAGTATGTACATGAAGTAATGCTAGGTATTGGCTTACATGTACATAAGGTGACTGTGACAGGAAAAAGTCGTGCTGGTGGGGTCAGAGTCATAGAAAAGTACAGCACAGGCCCTTCAGCCCATCTAGTCCATACTGAACCATTTAAACTGCCTACTCCCAACAACCTGCACCCAGACATTAGCTATCCATAACCCTACCATCCATGGACCTATCCAAACTTCTTTTAAATGTTGAAATCAAGCTTGCATGCACCACTTGTGCTGGCAGCTCATTCCGGACTCTCACGACCCTCTGAGTAAAGAGGTTTTCCCTCATGTTCCCCTTACTCTTTTCACCTTTCACCTTTAACCCATGACCTCTAGTTGTAGACCCACCAAACCTCAGTGAAAAACAAAAACCTGCTTGCGTAGTGGGTGGAGGTGTTCATCAGCCTGACAACTTGGGGGAAATAACTTTTTGAGTCTAGCAGTCCTGGTATGGATGCTGGGTAGCCTCTTCCCTGATGGGAATGGGACAAACAGTCTGTGAGCAGTGTGGATCGGATCCTTCATGATATTGCTCGCCTTTTTCCCTTAAGTTGTGCCAAGTTTTAATAATTAACTTATGACAAGTTTACTAAATGATTTTCTCATCTTAAAAGGTATTGGTGCAAAAAATATACATAATTGTCTCAAAATGAAGTTATAAAATCTTTTTGAAAAAAAAATAAGCTATCTAAAAACTTTGAATCTTATTTGTAAGTTTAAGAAAGCACTTCAACATATGACATGCTTTGGTTCCCCATACAAATGGCATTGAAATGTTGAGAGATAAAGTTATTGCTGCCTTCCTGAAAGCTTGTTGATCTACCTTCAGCAAAATGAAAGGGCAGACACAATTTCATGCAATGTTAGTTTCAAACGACTGGTTCATTAACGATATTAATTCTTTGATAAGTACACATTTTAACATGACACATTAGAGTTATATCTCTGAACAGAGTTTTGCAATTATTAATATCTGACAGAATCAGACCTTAAGTGAATCAATTAAACTACAGCATTCACAATTTTAACAGAGATAACTGCTTCAGACTACAATTTTCGCACGACAAAAGCGACCATTCAGCTCTTTTGAAACTTGACAGGTCAAAAAAAAATACTGTGAAACAAAAAGCACCTTATAACCATCATCTCTCCTCTTTACTTGTCAGATTTACTTTACCCGTGTCTCCACTGAAATGTATTCGTCGTGCCAACTGCCACAAGGTGATTTTTCATGTCTTGTCAAAAAAATCTTCTATTTGTTCCATATTAACATGTCACATTTGTCGATCAGTCCCTTTCTACAGACACAGATGGGCATGGTGTTTATGATGGAGAGGCTTTTATGTCCTGATGATGGCAAAGGTCAAACTCTGTAAAGTCAGTGTCTGTAATGTATTAAATTAATTCATGTCCAAAACACCTATAATTGACTTTGCTACTAAGTAAAATATTGCAAAAATAATTGCTATTTTTAAGAACTTAAGTGATCTTTTCTGTACATTTTAAGTTCCAGATCAGTTTGATTCCTGCCATTCATTAGCACCACATAAATTTTGTGACTTTTGCGGCAATGAAAATGCCCAATTTCTCAGCTCAATGAAACATTTCAGCAGGATGATTATGGGGTACATTTGAAATACAACAAGTGACATAACCACTCACACAAGTCTGCCCCGTTTCACTGGAGATGGTTTTGTCAAGCCTGAATATTTTGTAACATCAAGGAAGCTTAAAACCTTGGCCGGAGTAACCCCCAGTCAGATATAGGCCTCAGAAGAAAATCTGAAATATGCAGTTACATTATACATTAAGTGGAAGTATTTAACGTACATTTTTTAAAAATTAAAAAAAAGCCTGCACACAAGATTACACAAATGAAAAATAAAATGGAACAGGTAATTGAAATAACATGTCTGCATATTTTGATGCACATACAAAGCTAAAAGCTGTAGCAAGCTCTGGTTTAAATTAGAATAAACCATACATAGATGAAGTGGGAAATTATATAAAAAAACACCATTTATGACTCTTCTGAAAGGCAACCCACAAAAGTACCATGCATGCAAGAAATAAAGAGTCCTAGAAATCTGAAAGAGAAACAGAAATTTCTAGAAGTGCTCAGCAGGTCAGGTAACATCAGTGGAGGAAAACAGAGTTAATGTTTCAGGTCAATGAACTTTTATTCGAAGCGTTGAGGAAAATCAGTCCCAGGAGGTGTGTGCCTCATTTAAATACTTTGATAAAGCACCTGCCACAGATTTTTATTTCCAGCTTTAATGCTGGGCCTTGTAGAAACCCACAGCAAGCAACTGTGCAGGGCGATGGTGTAGTGGCATCAGCACCGGACTTCAAGGCGATTAATCCCAGGTTCAAATCCGGCCGGCTCCTTCCACACTTTCCATCCATGTTGAGTTGAGCGTCGAGCTAGCAACTCAGTCTCATAAAAGTAACAGAAATATGCTAAGGAAGTGGTAAAAAGTGTCGCCTGATGTGCCAGAAGGCATGAAAAGGAACAACGAGGAAGCAAATGCAAGCTCTCACAGAGAAGGAAAGTAAGTGGCTTTCCAATATTGTCAGTGGGGAAAGCTTCTGCCCTCTCCTGCAATAATGAACTCTCTGCTAACATCTTCAATCATTCCCTAACAACCCCCTCCAATTATGGTGCATTTAAGCCTTTGAACCATTGTTGTACTAAATCCTTCTCAGTATATCTACCCAAAGGAGTAGGAAATATAATGCATTGCCAACTCAAATCTCTGGAGCTCCCCTCTTCTTCTTCCAGCCCAAACCTGAATCGAGCTTATTACTCAGACCGGCTGGTGAATACCCCCTCTATCTTTGGTAATCCTGACCCAGTAAATGTCAACACAAGAAATTCTGCAGATGCTGTAAATCCAGAGTAACACTTATCCTAGTGGAACTCAGCAGTCAGGTAGCATTTATGGAAAGGAATAAACAGTTGACTTTTCAGACCGAGACACCTCATATAGGACCATGAAAGAACAGGGGATGAGTCCTGGTCTAGGCCTGAAACAGCATCTACTTATTCCTTTCCATTGTTGCTGCCTGACCTGCTGAGTTCATTCAGCACTGTATGTCTTACCCCAATAAATGATAAAACCTTCATGTCTTCTCTATTTCCATCTTTTTAACTGTTAAATAATTGTTAATTACTCTGGTTGATACTGACTATTCCAAAGCAAAGTAAGTCTGAAATAAAACATAAAACTCCGACAATAATCAATACGTCAGGCAGCATCTATGGAGCGAGAAACAGTGATTGCTTCAGATCAAGTCTTGAAAGAGTGAGTGGCATGTTTATCACGATGAACTACTAATGGTATGAAGATATTTAAACTATAAAATTGATCTTCTATCTGCCTTTTCTCTTTCTCAGTCCAAACATTCTTTCCCATTTTCCCTTCATCCACGGTTTGAGATTGAATCGACGCAGTCTATACTTCCTTCAGAGTCTCTATTCTGTAGAAGTCATTCTTGATGCAAACATTTATTTACTTGCCACACTCACTCAAACCTCTCATGTGCTCTTTGCTCTACTGCAGAGGATAATTTGAAGATTGTTCCACAAAGAAATCTAAACACATAAACTGTGGATAAGATAAATGGTCCTGAAAAAGGGTCTTGGCCCGAAACGTCGACTGTTTACTTTTTTTCCAACGATGCTGCCTGACCTGCTGAGTTCCTCCAGCAGTTTTTGTGTGTTGCTTGGATTACCAGCGTCTGCAGATTTTCACTTGTTTGTAAACGTAGTTAAGAGTTGATGCCAGTATGTTTCTGTGCAATGCAGTCTAACAAAATCACGCCCATGTTTAAAGGACATAACACAGTAAAAATTATGAACCTCACAAATGAACTAAACACTAAAACACTTAGAGCTCAAATCAATAGAGAAAAGTATTAAATTTAACTGAAAAAAAATCTATTAATCTTATAAAATTAAGACTATAAAATTGCATTGAATAACTAGTACCCAAATACAGTGTTTCCATTAACAACCGAAGCATGTCAGAATCAGTATCAGGTTTAATATCACTGGCATATGTCAAGAAATTTGTTAACAGCAGCAGTACAATAAATTATCTTTTTCTATATTTATCATGTATTACAATTACAGTAAGGATATACATGTATATTAGTTAAATTAAAAATACTGCAAAAGCAGAAATAATTTTTAAAAAAGTAGTGAGGTAGTGTTCAAGGGTTCAATGTTCATTCAAAATCTGATGGTGGAGGGGAAGAAGTTGCTCCTGAATCACTGAATGTGTTCCTTCAGGCCCCTGTATCTCTTTCCTGATGGTAACAATGAGAAGAGGGTATGTCCGAGATGATGGGGGTCCTCAATAATGGATGCCGCCTTTCTGAGCAGCCGTTCCTTGAAGATGTCTTGGATACTATGGACACTAGTACCCATGATGGAGCTCACTACTTTTACAACTTTCTATAGCTTCTTTCAATCCTGTGCAGTTGCTGCCCACCACACCACACCCCGCAAACCAGACAGCCTGTCAGAATGCTCTGCATGGTACATCTGTAGAAATTTAAGAGTTTTTTAGGTGACAAACCAAATCTCCTCCAACTCCTGATGAAATATAGCCACCGTCTTGCCTTCTTAGTAGCTGCATCAATATGTTGGGACTAGGATAGTTCCTCCGACATAATGACACCCAGGAACTTGAAATGACTCACTCTCTCCACTTCTGATCCTTCTATCAGGATTGGTTCGTGTTCCCTTGCCTTACTTTTTCTGAAGTCCACAAACAGCTCTTTGGTCTTACCGCTGTTGGGTGCAAGGTTGTTGCTGCTGCACCACTCAACTAGCTGGTATATCTTGCTCCTGTCTGCCCTCTTGACTCCGTCTGAAATTCCACCAACAATGGTTGTATCATCAGCAAATTTATAGATGGCATTCGAGCTATGCCTAACCGCACAGTCCTGGTTATAGACAGAGTCGGGCAGCGAGCTAAGCACACATTGCAGAGGTCTGCAGTGTTGATCATCAGCGAGGAGGAAATGTTATTTACAATGCGCACAGATTGTAGTCTTCCAGTTAGGAAGTTGAGGATACAATTGCAGAGGGAGGTACAGAGGCCCATAGCCTATGATGTGGCAATATTGTATAAATCTATCTCATGATTTTCAAACCTGCAGTCATTTAAAATCTTAGCAACCACAGCTTTGCTTGAAAGTTCACAGTTCTACAGCAATTACTCATTTCAGACCGTGCTTTCGGATCATTTCAAATTTAGAAACTTCATGTGCAAGTTTCTTCTGCAAAGCAAGTTTTACAGTAACCTAATCACTGAACAAAGGAGGCATATAATACTGAATCACATCCCCCAAGGTCCAGATAAAAAACGCAGCTAATGAAGAAGCATTGATTAGACAGTCAAGGTAGATTTGAAAATATTTACCAACAGCCATCTCTCCAGAGGACAAGAACACTCCCTGCAGTTATTTTCTTTTAATTTAGAAATTGCAAAGAAAATTATATACCACTCTGTAACATTGGAGAATTATTTTGCAATAATCTATTACTTAAGTTCTTTCCTGTAGTTAGAGATTTTAGAATTGAATACATCTAGAAATTCAATACAGAGTTTTGCTTGCACAGTTAATAACTTTATTAGCCTGTATTATTACAGTTGTTTGTGGTTCTCCGCCCTCCTTGTGTTTCTATCCTTTTACACTTTTTAGAAAATAAAAGGCCTCCATTTCCTTCCAAAATGCAAAACTTACCCCATATTCGTATTACTTATTCACTCAACCTGAAATTTTCAAAATGTCTTTCTTTGTTTTGGTGTTATACTGTCAGAATTATATCAAATGAGGGTCATGGTTATTAGTATTAAATTTTATTTTGACATCGTAATACCAGTTACCATGCAACAACTCGGTTCTCAGCACCGTTTCCCACAATGCACCATTGCGCATCTTTCCCCTGCATGAGCACTCTCCACTGTTCAATCTTTCTAGGCTTCCACATATTCATACAGTCTGACCTTAATCATGAGTCAACTAGACAGAATCTCTACAGCTTGCCCTTATCCAACAATACAACTTCAACTAATGCAAAGTTTTCAAGCAACATCCTAGTTTCTGGATGATTTTCACTGACTTAAGATATTATGTTTCTAGGAAGCAGCCTCAATCCAACTGGTCTTCAGCTCCTAGGATTTCAACAGGTATAACTGACGCGTTCAAGCACAAATAGAGCAAGTTGATCTTTGGAGTATTGAGTGCTCTTCCAGACTGAGGTACATACAGAGCTTTGGGTGAGTTCCAACACTGGTGACCATTTATAAAAGGGTGTTATCAAATCCCATCTCCCCTTAAATGAAAGAACAAAATCAGAACAGGCACATCAACCCCCAAATCCCTCCTCCCACACAAAAAAACAAAACAGATCAGGCACATTGACCTCCAAATCCCCTTCCCCACACAAAAAAAAAGAGAAGATCAGGCGAAAAAAAACACAGAATATAAAGATTATAGAATGAAAAAAAGATCTTATAGTCCAAGTTCACATCCAAAAGGCAGAAAATAATCTGGGCAATACTTTCCCCAGCGGCAGACTCTCCCCTCTCTGGTATCGTAGCAGAGCAATCAAAAGACAGGCAGCCGGTGTCACTCTCCACATTCGCTCCGATGTTTCAATCACCAACGGTGCTTAGTCAGCAAACAATGGAAGCCTTAATCAACAAAATGGAGCCAAACATCAGTTTACGCTGCATTCTGCAGCCTACCCACCAAGAATGCTGCCACTGTCTCTGTCTCTTGGAAGCCTCTCAGAGACTGCAGAGCGCTAGAACGCCCAAACGATATCCAAACTTCCACACTCGCCTCAACGTTGCAATCGCTCTCGTCGCTTTAAATCGGCGAACAATGGAAGCTTAACAGCGAAACGGGGTCAAACATCAGCTTGCACACTATCCTGTAGACTTCTCACCATGAGGTTCACTCACACTGCCTCTGCCTCCTGGAATCTCGGAGGCAGCAGAGCGCTGAAGTGCCCAAGTGATCGCCAAACAGCGAAACGGTCTCCAACAGTTCCAGAATCACATTCAAGATGAGAAACAAATGTAAAAGACATAAAAGAAGTGAAAAAGATGGTTCTATGATCTATCCAGGAGATGTCGACCAAAGGAGCTTTGTATACAGGCACCATCATGAATGAAACTCATCAAAACTAGATTATTTAACATTGCAAATGAGTAAATGCGTATGTTGCTCTTTGTAGCAAAATCTGATTTCCATATCATGGATATAGAAGCATTGCTTAATTAGAGCTTTCATTTGAGTTTGCATGGTTCAGTACTAACCATGGCGAATCTCTTAGAAGTTAATACTTCCAACTAATCAAAACAATAGCTATTATGATGTATTATTATACGTTTGTATTAATGACCTAAAAACCTGTGAAGATCTGCTTGTATTTAATATTTGCAGTTTGAGAAATCTTCACACTAAATTTAGTTTTGTGAATCTGTAGTGTTGCAGTGCACTGCAGTGTGGAGTGTGTGAAATTTGTGTATCATTAAATTTTCTGCAATACATTTGTTTCCATGGTACAATGCATGACAACTTCTAAACTGATTTTTCCCATCGTGTAGTGGAACTAAACCTTCAAAAACTGTTAGATAAAAATGTAAACAACTAAGTCAGCACCATGTGACACCTCCCATCATCATATAGTTACTTTTCCCCACCAGAATGGCTCAGGGGATTTTATTGCTGCAATGATTTTGAAAAATGCAATCCGTACTATTACAATATCATATTAAGACCTATTGGACTACATAGCACATTTGCCAAAGGATATGGTGAAGTATCATATGATTAGACAAATATATGCTATATTTCTCTGTGGTAAAAGAATTCATTTTTGTTTATTTTACAAGCATTATCACATCTGTATGATTCATACAATGTTGCATACTACTGAAATGCTTGTATGTTTTTCCTAATTTATTATCCACATTAAACCAACTCTGGAAAAGAATGATTTATGTCTTTCAACTATGAAATAGGTAATGTTTCATCAGTGACAATGAGATACCTGGACACTTTCCCTTCTGTTACAGGCACATAATATGCAGAGACTACAAACACAGAAGACTTCAAACAAATCATTGAAATGATTGTGTAAGGGTGTTTTGGGAGTTAGCACATATAGCAAATAACTTCAGCAACTAACTTCAGCCACCAATCTTCTGATCTGAATATCTTCTCCGTGGATTGTCACCTTGTCGCGGTGGAGAAAATTGTGTGGTCCTGTGATCCCGAGAGCAATGCCGTCTGGAGCTATGCTCCTTGTAGGGTCACCCATGGCAGTAAAGTCGAGGGTGAGGTCCCTGACAAAGAACACTCCAACCAAGATCTCAACTGTGGAACCGGCGAAGTTACTTTGAACTCAACGACTGTGAAGGCAGATGAAGGCTGCAACAAATCCATCAGCTCCAATCGTCATGGTTTCCATGCCAAATCAGTTGGTTGATTTGTGAAGTTTCGTATTCTTCTTGAAGTGCAACATCAAGTACACGGTAAACAAATACACGCACAGGCGTCTTCACTCTGTGGGCCATTTCTTCATAACGAAGACCATCATCCTCGACCTCGAGGGATAGCCACGACGATGATGATGATCTGAATATGGACTGTAGATTAAGTTTTAAATGTAGTTCTGAACAATGGGCTCCTAAGAGCTATGAAGCATAGTTAATTGGAAAACCAGACAATGCTGATTAAAATTCACTTGGGTGTCTGTGGTGTGGATGCAAAGCAGGAGGTGTGAAGGTTGTGTTGGTAGTTCAAAGGAAGCATTGTGGATGCATTGTAAGCACGGAATTGTCTTTTGATCTTTAGCACATAAAATGCCGTGTAGTGTTGGGTCAAGCAGGCCTCTCCTTCCAAAAGGGGTCTCAAGATGATGCCCGCTGTGTCTCATTTTGTTCAATAAAGAGACTACTTCATATCTATCAGTACTCCTCTCTGGTGACAGCATTGAAAGGATATCTGGAGCATCATCACATCGGCTTATTCATTTTATGGGAATAGCAGCTTTTGAAATGAGCTATCAAATTATAAAAAGCATTGCATATGACCCTAGAAATCATTTTTGCTTAAATTAGCACTGAACACAGATTTCTGTCACACTTGGCTTCAAGTTAAAACTGTGATTAAAATAGCTGGATGATAGTTTATTAATTTTTAGGTCTCAGATAGAAAAGCCCTTTATGCACCATCATGTCAAAAAGTCAACATTGGGGATAGTACATTTTTCAAGATTAAAATACCTGAGTATTTCAAAGACATCAATTGAACTAACAGCGGTAAATCAGATGCATTCCAATTCAATGGATGAGCAGAAATAATCCAGAATTAAATTAATTAATGATGATTCAGATACAGTAGAATTGAATGTAACGGCTTTCCATGTATACTTCAGTAATTAACTCAACAATCACAAAGGAGAATAAAGTTCTGTGGCCCATTGGTGCACACTTCACATTTGCTCATCCCCAGAAATACACAAACCTGGATTCTCAGTCTCCTTGGGCAACTTCCAGTGATCCCTTTGGAAACATTGGTTGGGCTTCTTTCTGTCCAATATAAGTGAATGAACTTCGTGCAGCTCCAAGCATTTGCAAATAAAAATGCATTGGCATTCTATATTAGACATTGAAGGTTGACTTAAATATTTAATAGACTCACTTCTCAATTTCAAGGATGCCTCTAAAGTGTAACAAGCTTGAAGACAACAGTTAGTCTGATGTATAGATTCCAATTTACCCCTCACTGCAATATTTTTGGCAGGAGCGAAAAACTGAAAACCTTCAATGGTACATTCTACTTAGAAGTGCAATTAAATCAAGTATTTATGCTTTATAAACAAATACATTCAAATTATCTGTTGAAAATATGGAAAGATACACATTATAGCTATTAGACAACAATGAAAACACATGAGCCAAGGCCATTCCACAAATAAGATGGTCATTGTGCAATTTAAGAGCTGTTACTTACAGCCTTGGCGATATAGCGCAGTGATATGCTGCTTGTGGTGTGTATCTTACCTTAGTAGATTGAAACTAAGATCCAAACGCTTTGTGAAAAGTCCATAGTTCTTGCCAAGTAGTTCAGGAATACTTTCACAGTCTTGACCAATGTAAGAAACCTGCACAACATACATATTTTAAAATGTAAAATAATTTTGAAATAAACAAGTATCAACAGTTTTATAGAAATATATAAATAAAAGTATTTACTGCATAGTTAGAAAAATGTTACGTGCAAGATCAGACACATTTCTTTTCTTTAACAGAATAGAAACCAGATTGCAAAGTCCTTTACCAGGAACAGTAGATTCTATGCAAATGTTATTCATAAATGTGTTTTCTCCTCACAGGTGCTGCCTAATTTGAGAATTTAGATGTATGATTTATCAGATTTAATATCACCGGCATATGTCATGAAATTTGTTAACTTTATGGCAATAGTACAATGAAATATATGATGAATAAATATATAGAAAAACTGAGTTACATTAAATAATTACGTTAAAATAAGTAGTGCAAAAATAACAGAAATAGAAAAGTAGTGAAGCATCATTCATGGGTTCAATGTCCATTTAGAAATCAGATGGCAGAGGGGAAGTGATTCATGAATTCATGAATCACTGAGTGTGTCTCTTCAGACTTCTGCACCTCCTTCCCAATGTAACAGTGTGAAGAGGGCACGTCCTGGGTGATAAGATCCTTAATGATGGATGCCACCTTTCTAAGGCATCGCTCCTTGAAGCAGTCTTGGATACTACCGAGGTCAGTACCCATAATAGAGCTGAACAATGTTACAAGTTTCTGCAACTTATTCCGATCTTGTTTGACCTTGTCCTGTAGTCACCACCGCCACCTCCCCCCCCCCAATATACCAGACTGTGATGCAGCCAGTCAGAATGTTCGTCGTGGTACATTTGTGAAAGTTGTCAAGAGTTTTAGTTGGCAAACCAAATCTCCTCACGCCTTATGAAATATCGCCACTGCCTTGCCTTCTTAATAGCTTCAGCAATATGTTGCATCCAGGTTAGGTCCTCTGAGGTACTGACAGCCAGGAACTTGAAATTGCTAACTCCCCCACTTCTGATCCCTCTATGAGGATTGGTTTGTGTTTCCGCATCTTACCCTTCCTGAAGTCCATAATCAGCTCTTTGGTCTTGCTGACATTGAGTGCTCGGTTGTTGCTGCGACACCACTCAACTAACTGGTATATCTTGCTCCTGTTTACAAATTTCCAACATCTATTTTCTGTTTTTATTACTCCAATTTAATGGCTCCTTCCAGCTGCCGTAGCTTTCAAAGACTTTTATCTATAAGACCTGGGCCATCCATGACATAAACCGGTTTCAGAGAAACCAGAGTCATCCAGATGACAGCAAGAAACTGCAAGAGTCAAACTGGATTTTCGATTGAATTAATGATTCACTTAAAGCTGGAAAATGTAATTTTAGGGTCCTGGGTGGCTCAGATTTCATATTCTCCTACTAAATCCCTCTATTTCTCCTTGATCCTTAATCTTGAGTTCACCTCAACAACCCTCATACCAACCATCAGCAAACTCACTATGCTTCTGCCTTTAGCCCTCAATACATTTTTCCTTTCTTAACTTAACAGTGGTGGTCATCTTTTCAGTTTCCAAGGCCCTGCCTGCATTACCATCCCCTTAGCTCCCATAATCATCTGTTTCCTCAAAAAGCCCTCCTATTTTCTTGGTTCATTGTTATCTTAAAGCTCTACAATGCAGCTTGGAATGTTTATATTTTCATTAAGGCACTAAGTAAACATTCCTGTTTCCTGAAACAATATCAAAGGCAAATAAAAATGACTAAATTGCTAAGAAATTGTTTTCCCTTTTGTTTGACTGCTACAAAGCCAGTTTGATCTCACCAGATCTACATTAGGAATCCAATAAAGCAGCAGAAAGTCATTGCTTTGCTTGCTGCTTCCCAATATAACGACTCCTTTGAATCTTTCAAAACAAAGGTTTACTTAAATTATTGGAAAAAATTATTTAAAAATCAATAAAGTGGGTTTTTACAAGTGTGATGTAGATTGGTTCTGCTTTTCAGAGGAAATAAACTTCTTATTTTGCCAAGCACATGTGTTCTGTCTGCAATGGTCAGAGTTGTCAGCTACTTTAGTTCTCCTCACCACCCCACACCCCACAGTGACAATGCCTATCCTCGGCTTTCTCCACTGCCATGATCAGGCTAAACATACACTGAAGGAACATTACCTCATTACGCCTGAATTGTCTACAATCTGATGGCTTGAACATCTGAATTCTCCAATTTCAGGTAAACTGCTCCCCCTCTGATCCTTTTCTCTCTCCCAATCTACCTAATTTGTCATTCATTCATCCCGCCCCCTATTGCCATGTTTTTCCCCTCCTCTACCCACTCTATCTTCCCATTACGTGATCCATTGGGTCCCCTCCCTACCTCTCATACTATTTTCTATGCTCTGCCTTTGTCTCCTATCAGAACACATCACCTGTATCTCTCAACTCAAAGCCTCTTTTGCTACTTCCACACGTCACTCATCCATATGCCTCTCATTCTCCTCACCTGGATGCACCAATCACTTACAGCTCTTGATCCACCCGCTTTCCTTCACCTTTTTTATACTGGTTACATCTGCTCTCATCTCTCCAGCTGGACGAAGGCTCGCAACACAACATGCCGAACGTCCATTTCCGTCCACAGATTCTGCCTAACTTGCTGAATTCCTCCCTTATCTTGTTACTTCAATGTTGCACTTTGCAATTCAAGCTGTTTTGAAATGGGAGAGGCCATTTGTTTTGCAGAGGCTAAATGGACCGAACAGCCTCCCGCACCATATTCATTTTATGAATCCTAACTACACAAAGGCAGCTCTGGCTGAAAACTTAACCCTACGGAACTGAGGCAATCTATGACTCTCTGGTGTTCCAAGCTGGATCAATCATAACACAGCCTGGAGGCTGAACCATAGAACTTGTTTGTTTCTTTGGCTTGGTTATTCACTCTAATTGTCAGAAACATCAAGAACTTGGTGGAGACTCAAACTGAAGTGGAAGATTTAAGACTAACAACCAAAGGAATGTGAAAATAAAAGCACCACAGATGTTGGAAATCTAAATTGAAAACAGAAAATGGCAGAAATATTCAGTGGATCAGGCAGCATCTTCAGGAAGAGAAACAGTTAATATTTTGGATCAAGGTCCTCAAATGAAAGCATTAACTCTTCCTTTCCCAACCAAAGGAAATGAATGATTACTAAACAATTTACATCAAGTATCTATGAGAGTGAGATCTGGTTGGATAGCTTCAAGTTGTCTCAACTTCTACTGAACATTGTTAGTCATTGTAATCTTTCTCTACGTTACTATGTTTTGATTTATATATCTTTCATTATCCAGTATTTTTTAATGTCTCTAAGTCTTATGTTGTGTCAGAATGTTTTGTATGGCGTAAGATATATAGGAGCAGGATGAGGCTATTCAGCCCATCAAGTCTGCTCTGCCATACAATCATGGCTGATTTTTCTTTTCAACCCCCATTCTTCTGCCTTCACCTGGTAACTTTTAGTCCCTTTAAACAATCAAAAATGTATCACTCTCGGCCTTAAATATGCCCAATGGTATGGCTTCCACATGTTGCAGCAGAGGGTGGCGCTGCTGCTTTTTACCAGCTCCAGTGACCCAGATTCGATCCTGACCCGTTGGCGCCAAATGTGTGGAGTTCGCACGTTTTCCCTGTGATGGTGTGGATTTCCTTCTGGTGCTCTGTATCCCTTCCCCCATCCCAGAAATGCGCTGGATGGTAGATTAAGCGGCCACTGCGTGTGTGCATGCATTGAAACCTGGAGGGGTTTGATAGCCACGTGAGACAGAATAGGTTACAGGGAGTCTGTTGGGAGAACAGGATGAATGGTGCAAGGCATCGGACTGCAAGGCTCTACGGATGATATTAAAAAACAATCAAGAGGATCATCAGTGTCTCCCTCCCCCGTTTGTGACATTTACTGGGAGCGATGTATATGAAGTATCGTTGAGGATCCCTACCACCTGTTCCACAAACTCTTAGACTCACTACTGTCAGGAAGGAGATACAGAAGCACCAGGACTAGGACTGCCAGATTGGGTAACAGCTTCTTCCCTCAAGGTGTGAGACTAATAAATACACTGCCACTACCAATGTCTCATGACCAGGACAGCGAGCTGTTTACAGTACCATTTACCTATGCTGTGCAGTACATGCACTTTGCATTATATTTTATTAACTTATTAGTGGTTATATTTTAAGTGTTATGTGTGATATATGTTTGTGGGTGTACCATGGTCCAAAGGAACATTGTTTCGTTTGGTTGTATATATGTACAGTCAGATGAAAGTAAAATTAAACACGAGGTCTGATTGAATTTCTCTGAGAACTGGTATAGAATCCATGGGCCAACTGGTTTTAGAGCTGTAATGCAAAATCAGAAATATAAGAATGGGAAACTTTCGAATATATTTGTGAATAGAAACTCCTACTAAACTAACTGAAAATTTTTTAATGATGTTAAACTTAAGCCATGCTCTGAAACAGTTCACACTGACTGCACGCAAAGAATAGGCTGTTTCCATCAGCTGATCCATGCTCTACATGAGCTGAAGTCCACAGTCTTTTGTGTCGTGGAGGTAGAAAGATGTGTTGAAGAAATAATAGTGACACTGTTACCTCTGGATTTTGCCTCAGAAATTACAAGTCTTATCAAAAGGATTCCTGACCCAGTATGTGAACAGGCTGACTAGAGAAGAGGCTGTACTGGGTCTAGTATTGTGCACTGAACCTGGTCAGGTAACAGTTCTCTAAGTGGGTGAGCATTGTGGAGACAATGACCACAAACCCCTGACCTCCAGCGTTGCCTTGGACAGGGATAGGAGCAATCAGTATCTCTTACTAACTCTTCCTTCAGTTAGTCCTGACGAAAGGTCTCGGCCTGAAACGTCGACTGTACCTCTTCCTAGAGGTGCTGCCTGGCCTGCTGCGTTCACCAGCAACTTTGATGTGTGTTGCTTGAATTTCCAGCATCTGCAGAATTTATAGCTTGGCAAGACAATTGCTCTGCAAACGACCAGAAGAAACTGCAGATGGTGCGGACACCTCAACACATTGCAGAACCCAACCTCCGCTTCACAGGCTCCGTCTGTACTTCAGTAAAATAACAAGCATAATCAAAGACCCCACATACCCAAAGCATTCTCTCTTCTCCCCTCTTCCAAAAAGCAGAAGACACAAAAGCCTGAAAAGACATACCATCAGGCTCAAGGGCAGTTTCTGATCTTCTGTTCTAAGACTATTAACTAGTTCCCCAGTAGGATAAACTGGACTTTTGACCTCAATCTATCTCATTATGATCTTGCACCTTATCGGTATATTGCACTTGCTCTGTAGCTGTTACACTTTATTCTGTATTGTATTGTTTTCACTTCATTCAACTCAATGCACTGTGTAAATGATCTGATCTGTATGAACAGTATGCAAGATAAGTTTTTTGCTGTATCTCGGTACATGTGACAATCATAAAACAATTCTAATTCCCAGTGATTGCCCTTGCACTTCATGCCAGAAGCTCTGTCTCACACAAGACTCACAGAATGCCAAGAAATCTCAGCAGTTTGCAGTGCCTGCAGTTGTTACCAATCTCTGTGCTCTCAAGGAAAAACATGAAGTCCTCTCTCCTTGATTGGAGGTATCAGTGGCTTATTTATGAGTCCTGGTAGAAAGATAATTATTAGAGAAGTAAAGACATAAAAGACTGCAGATAATGGAATTTGGAGTTAAAAACCAAACTGCTGGAAGAACTCAGTGGGTCAGGCAGTATCCGTGGAGGGAGATGGACAGTTGCGCTTTACAGGCCACGACCAGTTATTCTCACTGGGTTCCTCCAGCAGTTTGCTTCTCTCTGTAAATTAGAGAAGTGAGTTCCTCATTGACCAAGGATCAATTTGCAAAAATCAACCACCTCGTATGATCCACAGAAGCATTCCAAAGTCAGCTGCAATTGGCTCTCCAAAGGTAAAGATAGGTACCCGTTATAAACATTGTTTCTTGTGGGTGTCTCATGACGTTTCTTAATTAGATCAACAAGATACAGATGCAGTGGGCAGCTTCAAGATCAGCTCTGCTTAAAGTGAGATAGTATCTATCCTTGCCCTGTCATGTTTTGCACTGTGTGGTTAGTATTGACTGCTAAGCAATGCATGCAGTTCAGGCACTTGTGAAAACAGAATTTCAGTTGCTTGACACACAATAACACGGAGCTGTGTGATAGAAGATCTTGGCCATCACATCGCAACTGTCAATTTCAATGAAAGATCACTCACTTTCACAGTTTCCGCCTGTCCGGCTAACTCACTCATTTTCTGTTTCAGATTTGCAGCATCTGCTGCATTTTGCTTTTCTCTCAATTGGGCAGAAGATATAAAAGCCTGAAAGCACGTAGCACCAAACTCAAGGACAGCTTCTATCCCACTGTTAATAGACTCATGAATAGCACAATTGTTTACCTGAAGTGCACTCTTTCAGTAGCCTTTGCACTTCATTCATCTATATTGCATTTTTTGTAGATATATGGTAACAGGCCCTTCCAGCCCCATTACATCAATTTAACCAATTACCCTACTATCGCGTACGCCTTTAGAATGTGTAAGGAAACCCACACAGTCACAGGGAGAATGTACAAAGTCCTTACAGACAGGGGCAGGAGTTGAACCCTGGTCACTGATTCTCTAACAGCAATACTGTAATTGCCAAGCTACTGTACCACCCTATAATCTGCATTGTTATTGTGTAACCTTGGCATAGCTCAATGCACTGTGTAAAAATTCACCTGCACAAATAGTACGCAAGACAAGCTTTTCACTATTTATGCATTTATTGAGATACAGCACGGAATTGGCCCTTCCGGCTCTTCGAGCCACGCCAGCCAGCAATCCCCCCATTTAACCAATTAACCTAGCAACCGAAATGTCTTTGCACTGTAGGAGGCAGTCAGAGCACCTGGAGGAAACCCACGCGGTCACGGGAATGACATACAAGCTGCTTACAGGCAGAGGCAGGAAATGAACCCGGGTCGCTGCTACTGTAAAACATTGCACTAACCACTGCGCTAATGCGCCACCCATCCTGGTACATGTGACAATAATAAACCAACAAAAATACGAACATTATTGCAAGGAACAACTGGACCAAAAATTTGTGGGAAAGTAAATCAGCCTGCATTTAAAGCGTACATCTCACAACCTTCATGGTACAAAGGAAAATTGTTATAAAGTGTAGTAAATACAGAAGTTAACTTTGTATATTAATAATAAGGTAATGTTTAGAGATGGTTAAAGCACAATTATTGTTTTGGACATTAAGACGTTTTTACATTCCCCAAAATAGTGCCGTGATCTTCATTTTTCCTTCACTCACTGATGTGCACACAAGCCTCCTAATGAGCCAGCCAATGACACAGCACACCCTCAGTACTTCTTTAAAAATTGGCCTAGATTTTTGTCATAGGTTGAATCCATAACCTTCAGATTCAGAAGGCAAGTGTGCTACTATGGAGCCATTGTTAGTCACCATCTGTCACTCCAGCGCTTCAAATGTTTAGCTAGAAAGCCCAAAGCTCAAAGTTAAAAACAAAACTTGTGAATTGGAAATCTTGAACGTTGGAGGCACCAAAGGATTTAATTTCTTCCTCTCAGTAGATTTCACATTGTAGGGCATGCTGGCTTCCAACACCTTTCTTTCATCACTTACTACTGTTGGGATTTCACTGACTTGCTTTCACTCCTAATTATACGATCTTGCTCACAGACCAGCAACTGCATCTCCTAATGTTACAAGTTTGTTTCCCTCTTCTCATTTTTATGTTGCCAAGGAAACATTATCGACAGAAAGGCCTCCCTACCATTTGGCCTCCTGTGACTCCAAGTTTGTTGGCCATCCTTCTCGTATGACAGACATCTAGTTTTGGATTAACTACAATTTTCTTCAGTCAGTAATGAGAAGACTAGAGCATCTTCCTGAACAAAAACATCCATCCTTCTCCCACCAATCCTATCCCTTTGCCAGATTCAACTTGGGACAAACTAGCAAATAAAGTTTCTGAAACTGTTTGATTCCCATCTTTTAAAAAATAGCTTTACATGTCACATGTACATCAAAAAATCTGAACGTGCAGCGAAACGCATTGTTTGCGCTGAGGATGTGCTGAGGGCAGTCTGCAAGTGTCACCATGTTTCCAGTGCCATTGTGGCATCCCCAACTCGTACATCTCTGGAATGTTGGAGAAAATTAGAGTACATGGAGGAAACCCACGTGGTCATGGGAAGAACGAACAAAGTCTTTACAAGCAGCGGAGTGAGCTGAACCCTAATCTTACAACTGTCACTGTAAAGAGATACACTAACCATTACATACTGTCACCACCTGCTCCCCATCATATCCACTCAAGAATCAAAGCTTCACCCAAGTACTTTATGTATAACCACTGTTACTTCAGCACTCCTCTCATTAAACCTCACTGCCTAAAAGCCTACTGTCAATCCTACCTCATACCCCCAAATTCCAAATCGTCTGTGTGAAACACTGTCGTAGGAAAGCAGCATCCATCATCAGAGATCCTCACCACCCAGGCCTGCCCTTTTCTCGCTGCTGCCATCAGGTAGGAACTACAAGAGTCTTAGGACTCATAGAACATAGAGCTCTACAGAACATTACAGGCCCTTCGGCCCACAAAGTTGTGCCAACCATGTAACCAATTCTAGAAACTGCCTAGAATTTCCTTACCGCATAGCCCTTTATTTTTCTAAGCTCCATCTACCTATCTAAGAGTCTCTTAAAAGACCCTATTGTATTCACCTCCATCAACATCGCTGGCAGTGCATTCCACGCACCCACCACTCTCTGTGTGAAGAACTTACCTCTGACATGCCCCTCATACCTACTTCCAAGCACCTTAAAACTATGCCCCCTTGTGTTAGCCATTTCAGCCCTGGGAAAAAGCCTCTGGCTATCCACACAATCAATGCCTCTCATCATCTTATACACCTCTATCATGTCACCTTTCATCCTGTATCACTCCAAGGAGAAAAGGCCAAGTTCACCCAACCTATTCTCACAAAGCACTCTCCAATCCAGGCAACATCTTTGTAAATCTACTCTGCACTCTCTCTATAGTATCCACATCCTTGCTGTAGTGAGGTGACCAGAAATGAACACAGTACTCCAGGTGGGGTCTGACCAAGGTCTTATATAGCTGTAACATTACTTCATGGCTCTTGAACTCAATCTCATGGATGGTGAATGCCAGCACACCATATGCCTTCTTAACAACACTATCAACTTGCACAGCAGCTTTGAGTATCCTATGGACATGGACCCCAAGATCTTTCTGATCCTCCACACTGCTAAGAGTCTTACCATTAATATTTATATTCTGTCTTCAAATTTGACCTAGCGAAATGAACCACCTCACACTTATCTGGTCTGAACTCACACCACCAGGTTCAGGAACAGTTACTACCCCTCAACCATCAGGCTCTTGAACAAAAGAGGATAATCACACTCACTTGCCCATCCACTGAGATGTTCCCACAGCCAATGATCTCACTTTAAGGACCCTTTATCTCGATATTTCATTCTTGTTATTTATTGCCATTTATCTATATTTGCATTTGCACAGTTTATTGTCTTCTGGTTGATCTTTCATTGATCCTGTTATAGCTAGAGTTCTATAGATTTGCTGAGTATGGCAGCAGAAAAACGAATCTCAAGGTTGTATGTGGTGACATACGTGTACTCTGATAATAAAATTTACTTTGAACTTTGAATCTATTCTCACCTGGCCCGCCTCATTGCCTTTCACATTGGGGGTTCTCAGCAGCCCGTTTGAATCCTCCTTCAATCTCACCCAACTCATCCCCTATATCTTCCAATCCTACAGCAATCACCACCAGCATTTTCCTTGACCAGCTTTAGGAGAACATACACATCATGAGTGGTAACACTTTGGTCATGCCTTTTACCACCTTGAACCTCATTTTCTGGAATTTTCTCCCCAAGCCACAATTCTTCATTCATCTTTGGTGCAACTACTAGAGCTGCTGCCTTGCATCTCCTGCCCACTCCGGTTCGACCCCAAACATGTTATGGCTGTTATGGCCTGTGTGGAGGATGCACACTCGCAAAGTTCAAAGTAAATCTGCAACCATGTGGTTTCCCTCTGAGTGGGCCACTGTAAAATGCCACTTCAGTGTGGGTAATCGGGGGGGGGGGGTTGATGGGAATTCAGAATAAAATGTGTCAGGGTAAGGTTAGTGTGAAAAGAGCTGCTTGTCACTATGGCTTTGCCGTGTGGAATCCCAATTCCATGTTGTATCTCCCAATGACTCTTCAAACAGGCAGGTTAGTAATTCCCTTTGGGGAGGCGGATTTGAAGGTAAAATTAGAAAATTTACTGTAATTAGACCATAAGACAAAGGAGCAGAAGTAGGCCATTTGGCCCATTGAGTCTGCTCCGCCATTTTATCATGAGCTGATCCATTCTCCCATTTAGTCCCACTCCCCCGCCTTCTCACCACAATCTTTGATGCCCTGGCTACTCAGATACCTATCAATCTCTGCCTTAAATACACCCAATGACTTGACCTCCACTGCCGCCCATGGCAACAAACTCCACAGATTCACATAAAATAATTAGATCTTTATTCAATATTTAAACTGTGGTAGAGGTTGGAGAGAGTGGAGGATGGTGGAATTCAGAAAAAAGTCAAGACGAGGCACTGCAGGGAAAGCATTGAAAGCTGTAAAACCATGCCAGCTCTCCCCATTCACCTCCTTCAGAATCTCCTTCATGTGTCTGTTGTCACCTCAAACTTCGGTGACTTGGGGCCACATTCTCTCTACCACTCAGAAATGTCTGGGTTTGTTTTTTTTTATAAATAAAAGGTATTCTATAATCAGAAGTACCGAGACCACCAGCACCAAACTCAAAAACACTGCCCCTCCCTCACTTAATGGCACAAATCATCACCAATGGTCATCAGAAAAAAATCTGGAGCCCATGCAGTGCAACTCCTGACATACAGCAACACAGACAACTTCTAAGTGTTTTCTGAGGTGACACAGCATATTAGCACTGCTACGTTAAAGCACAAAGCTGAAAACGGCATCAATCTTAGCATTACGACTAGATTCAGTAATGTCATTTGCAGCCGAGACAACTGCGTTCATAAACATTCAGGGATTGTTGTTTGCATCCACAGAATTAAAAGAAGGTGTCAAAGTGCGCACACTCTGTCACCATATACAAGCCTGAGATTAATTTTCTTGCAGGCATTCACAGTAGAACAAAGAAATACAATAGAAACAATGAAAAACTAAACACTGATAAACCGATGTGTAATAGAAGACGAACATTGCAAATACAAAATAATAATAATAAGTAAATAATTATACCTTAAAGCCAAATTTCAAGAGCTGACAATTATAATCTTTGGATATGTCCCATCCCAATGAAAGACAGATCTGTCAGAAGTGGAGGTAAAGAGGTGTACAGCAGGGGCCAGTAGCCTTGCGATTCCTCTCCGGAGAATTCCTGATATCGTGAACGAAGGTCAATTCCCTCCTGATTGTCACCTCCCCACATCCATACAAAAATGTTCAGAAAACTTCTTCTGAATAAATTACATCATGACATAATATAACCCAAGTAAGGAAAAAATATTGTGCTTCAGCAATGAATATCGATTTCTCGAACTTGCGATAATTGCCCCCCCCCCGCACCTTCACCATTCCTGTTTTCTCTCTCACCTTATCTCCTTACCTACCCAACCCCTCCCTCTGGTGCACCCCCCCCCCCGTCTTCTACCCTCTCCTATCCGATGCCCCCTTCTCCAGCCCTTTATCTCTTTCACCTATCAGCATCCCAGCCCTTTACTTTACCCTTCACCCTCTCCCTGTTTCACCAATCACCTACCGCCTTGTACTTCTTCCTCCCCTCCCCACACCTTCTGGCTCTAACATCTCATCTATATTTCCAGTATTGCTGAAGGGTCTCAGTCCGAAACGTCGAACGTTTACTCTTTTCCATAGATGTTGCCCGGCTTGCAACACTTTGTGTGTGTTGCCTGTATTTCCAACATCTGCAGATTTTCCCGTCTTTTTAATTAAGGAACTGTTTCATTTTGTCTTACATTTTGAAGCAGTAACTAATTTAGCACGTGCTCGTAGATTTTATGAAAATTGTATGCCTGTGATCTACAAAACAAGATTGTTATCTGAAGAATACTGAGAGTTAGTACAGTATCAGTGGTTTCATGCATTTTCCAGTTCCACATTAACAACTCCAGAAATTCAGATGAAAGTTATCAACTGCTGGGTAAATTATCAAAGCACCCATTTATATCAGAACACATGCACGGTGCCTTTGTGCACTCTAAGAGCAAAGAACTAGATACAAAAACAAACAGGCACTTGAGAACATTCAGCATTACAATCACATGATAAAGAGGGATGCTCTTTTCTTAAGCAAGATGGCATATAGGATCAATTAATTAGCAGGGCTGACTCATTCAACAATCTGACCTCTGTTCAATCCCATATAATTAACAGACTGGTTCGACCAGGAATACAGTTAGGAGTCTTTCGCTTTGCCTAAATGCATGTCAATAAAGATAAGAACTTTAGAACTTAGCCAAAAGTCAGCTGCTTCTTTGTGGATTGTTAAAAATAATGCAGGATTTGAATTTTCATGTGGAAATGATTCTGTAGTGAATGCATGCAGTGCAAGAGTATGTCTACATTTCATCAGACTTCTCAATCACTGAATGTGGTAAAGGAATCAGCCAGCTGAGCCATTTACAAAGGACTCTGCTTCAATCACAATATTTACTTTGTTTTCACTGCAGAATATACAGTCAGTGGCCACTTTATTAGGTATACATGTATACTTACTCATTTATGAAAAAATGCAACCAGCCAATCCTGTGGCAGCAACTCAATGCATAAAAGCATGCAGACATGGTCAGTCATTGTTCAGACCAAACATCAGAATGGGGAAGAAATGTGATCCAAGTGACTTTGATTGTTGGTGCCAGGCGGGGTAATTTAAGTATCTCAGAAACTGCTGATCTCCTGGGATTTTCATGCACAACAGTCTCTAGAGTTTACAGAGAATGGTGCAAAAAACACATCCAGTGAGCAGCAGCTCTGTGGGCAAAAATATCTTTGTTAATGAGAGAGGTCAGCGGAGAATGGCCAGGCCGGTTCAAGCTGCCAGGAGGGCAATAGCAGCATAAATGCATCACAGCAGTGGTGTGCAGAAGAGCACCTCTGAATGAACAACACGTTAAACATTGGAAGTTGACAGGCTGCAGCAGCAGAAGATCATGAACACACACTCAATGGCCACATTATTAGGTATAGGAAGTACCTAATTAAGTGGCCACTGAGTGTGAATGCTGAAACAAATTGCCAATTTTTACTAGAAAGTTAGAAGTGGCAGTCCAAGCATTAATGCACATTACATTAACCTGGATTCATTAAGATCATGCATTATACTGTTACGAAACACGTGTGAGGCATGTGGATGAGGAATCAACCGCAAACTGCACTGCAGGCAGATTGTACAAGTGCATACAATATGTCAGCAGAATATTTGCCTGTTAACATCAATACTAGCAAATAAACAATGGATGAACATTATATCTTTAAATACTCGAAAGTTTTGCACTTCCACAGGTTTTCCTCAGATTCATGAAAATACAAAAACTCATTCATATCAGCACGACAACTATGACCCTGTGGCTTCCTGCTTTACTGCCCACCAAATCCTTAAATGTGGTTAGCAACTTGTATAAGACATTTAAGGACTTCTGAAGTGTGTCAAATCTAATGAAACAGTCACTGTTGTAACCTTGGTAAACAGCAAAGCCAATCCCTACACAGCAAGGTGCTGTAAACAATTAGACGTGTTTAACAGTTATTGATTGAGATTACTGTTGGCAGGATGTCAAAGGCACTCGCCAATTGATGTCATATGATCTTTTCCAAGCAACAAAGAGGAGATGGTGCATTAGGTGACCTTCTCTCCAAAAGGCAACATCTTTGGCAGGCTGCCTTCCTTCAGACTTCACAGATCTATCACTATGGGGCTTGGACCCACAACTTTCAAAGTTAAGGGGTTGAAGAGGCAAGGCTCATTATGAACAAGACTGACAAAGCTGGCAGTCATTTTGTTTACTTAAGATGAATCAAGGCAAAATTAATCATGCTATAAGTAGCCAAAAAGTATTAAACTATGCATATGTCACCATTTGCTACATTGAGATTCATTTTCTTTCAGGCATTTACAGGAAAATAAAGAAATACAATAAAATTTATGAAAAATGAAACAAAGACTGACAAAACAACCAATATGCAAAAGAAGACAAATTTGTGCAAATAATATAAAAAATTCAAAACGTATAACTTATTCCTATCTGGCCCAGATTCCACTTAATTAAGTAGTCAATGCCTAAACTTAGAAGAATGATGATTTGACTGTAGAATAAGACTAATTCAAATTAAAATCAACACACAATGCTTGCTTGGACTAACTGCCAAATAAAAATGTCTGACAGGTTAAAATAAAATCAGACAAGTAAAAGAATTCATTTTAACTTCTGCATCTCAGGACTTTATAATGGGCAGCTTATGGGATTGTAAACTAAAAAGAGTGCAGGAAAAAAAATTACCAGGATATTGTCAGGACTTGTGAGCCTGAGATACATGGAGAGGTAGCATAGACTAGGACTGTACTCCCAGGAGTGTAGGAGATCGTAGCGTGACCTGGTAGAAGTATATAAGATCAGGAGGAACAAAGACAGGGTGAATGCCCAGGGTCTTTTTCCCCAGGGAGAGGTGCTTAACAAAAACAAGAGGCCGTAGGTTTAAGAAGAGGCAAGCAATTTGAAATGGATATCATAAACAGCTTCTTCATGCAAAGGATGGTGTATATTTGGAATGAACTGCCAGAAATAATGGCTCAGACAGACACATTAACAACCATCTAGATAAGCACATGGATAGGAGAAGTTCAGAGGGCTATGGACCAAATGCATGGAGATGGAACTAGCTCACTAGACACCACAATTAGTATGGTTGCTTCAACACTATGTATTGCTCTGGGTTTCCAGCATCTGAAGAATATCTTTTGATTATTACTTGCTACTCTACTGCGAAGTTCCTTAGATGTATGCCTACCCTGAAGAAGTTTAAATTTTCTTTGTGTGTGTTGCACAGTAAGTATGGAGCTTGTTTTGAGTTTGCATGACTCTATGTTAATATTGGAATAATTGGACAGTACTTGATCCAGTCATTGCAAAGACAAGTACCATTGTATCATAGAGGTCCTCTGTTGGTGTTCTCAATGGTGTTATTAACCCTGCTAAATTAGGAGATTCAAAGTAGATTTGGCACCTTAGAATAGATGCCCATGTGATGCAGAGGAACATGAGTAGCAAAATTATATTCTGCAGTTATTCATAACCCAACAGACTGGCACACTCTGCTACTCCACAGTTGCAATCAAACCAAGGGACCAACCACGGCTCAATGGGTAAATAAGGAGAATACACCAAGAGTGACACTTGGCATGAATAGAAATGAGGGGCCAAACTGGCTATACTGTAATGCAGCATTGCAAGAATTCCAAAAGGCAAAAGCAACATATAAGGTAAGGGATACACCAACCAATACACAAGTCCAGAGCTCTGCAATTCTGCCACAATCAGTCCTTAGTCAATGAGCCAAAACACAAGGGCATAGGCTTAAGGAGAGAGGAGAAAGATTTACAAAGGACCTTAGGTGCAACTTCTTCGCACAGAAGGAACCAGTGCTGGAGAAAGCCACTGAGGCAGGTACAATACCTTTTAAGAACCACTTGTATAAATAACTGGACAGCAACAGTTTAGTATAGGGGTTCTTAACCTTTTTAATGCTGTGGACCAATACCATTAAGTAAGGGGACCCCAGGTTGGGATATGGATCAAATGCAGGCAAATAGGATTAGTTTAGGTAAGCACCTTGGGGCATGTACAAGTTGGGTTGAAGGGACTGATTCCATGCTGTATTAGTCCATGACTCTGTTAGCATGCCCGGCCGCCATTCCATGCAACAAAGGCATGGCCAAGCTCATTAAATTGCCAATAGGCGGAATCACCGACTGTCAAAACTTACTGAATAATTAGAGGCGTAGATAGAGTTGACGTGGAGAAGTTGGTTCCAATGGTGAGAAACTCTAGGTAGGACTACAGGGCACAGCCTCAGTATAGAAGGAACTCCTAGTCGGTCCATTGAGTCTACTCCATCATTCAAACGTGGATGATAAATTTTCTCTCTCAATCTCATTCTCCTGCCTTCTCCCCATAACCTTTGATGTCCTTACTAATCAAAAAGATACCAACCTCCACTTTAAATATACTCAATAACATTTCCTCCACAGCCATCTGTGGCAATTAATTCCACAGATTCACCACTCTCTGGCTAAAGAAATTCCTATTCAACCCCTCCTCCTCTGTTCTAAAGGGACATACATCTATGCCAAGGCTGTGACCTCCAGTCTTGGACTCTCCCATGACTAGGATATTCTCTCCACATCCACCCTAGGCAGGTAATCGATATTTAGTGATCTGGGTACCCTTACCCCAGTAGCAGGGTTGGAGTATCTTCAGCAGTGGAATTGTGGCATTTCAGAAGATGATTTACTGGAATTAAACTTTGAAATTGCAGTCTAAAGCAATGATCAAATGCATTTGTGTGGGCAGATGAGGTTTGGAAGTAACGATAAAATTAAACAAAAGTCGTAAGTAACTTTATTTTAAAAACTTCAGAGTCCTGCACATCTGTAAAGTTTTATTTGGCACACCCAGCTTTCCAATATATTTATCTCAAAGGTAAAATGTAAAAATATTTATTAAAGTTCTCCAGCAAGTCCTTCGAATTATGAAATAATACAGCATTGAAACGAGCGTTTCAGTTTAAAGTTCAAAGTAAATTTATTATCAAAGTACATATATGTCATCAAATACAGCCCTGAGATTCATTTTCTTGTGGACATATACAATATCCAGAATAGAACAATAACCACAATAGAAGTAAAGAAAGACAGCACCAATCAGTGTGCAAAAGACATAAGCTGTGCAAATACAAAAAGAAATAATAATAATTGAAAATAAATAATAATTGAAAATAAATAAGCAATAAATTATCAAGTACAGGAGATGAAAAGTCCTTGAAACTGAGTCCATAAGTAGTGGGCAACCAACAGGAATTCTGCAGATGCTGGAAATTCAAGCAACACATATAAAAGTTGCTGGTGAACGCAGCAGGCCAGGCAGCACCTCTTCCTAGAGATGCTGCCTGGCCTGCTGCGTTCACCAGCAAATTTTATGTGTGTTCCATAAGTAGTGGGAACATTTTAATGATGGGGCTAGTGAAGTTATTCCCTTTGGTTCAAGAGTCTGATGATTGAGGGGTAATAACTATTCCTGAACCTGGTGGTATGAGTCCTGAGGTTCCCGTACTTCCTTCTGATGGCAGCAGCCAGAAGAGAGCATGGCCTGGGTGATGGGGGTCCCTGACGATGGGTACTGCTTTCCTGCAACAACGTTTCATGTAAATGTGCTCAATGGTGGAGAGAGCTTTACCCGTGATGGACCGGGCTACACCCACAACTTTTTGTAGGACTTTCCATTCAAATGTATTGGTGTTTCCATACCAGGCTGTGATACAGTCAGTCAATATACGCTCCACTACACATCTATAGATGTCTGTCAAAGTTAGTCATACAAATCGTGTCCATTTATACTAATGCTGCACTTAATTCTCATTTTATTCTCCACACATGCTCACCTAGATGGGCCTCCAGAATCTCCCACTCACTTGTACGCCAGGAACGATTTATACAGCCAATAACCGAAACAGCCCGCACAACATTGGGATATGGATGAAAGTGGAGAAAACCCATGTGATCACAAGGGAACATACATACTCCACACAGACAGTGCCCAAACATGGGATGCTTGGAGCTGTGTGCAACAACTCTACCAGCTGGGCCAGGATGCCACCTTTTTTCTTTTAGTAATCAAACACAGACTTGGCAAATGGCATTTGTTTAAAAAAGTAGCCAAATTTACGGGTAGCACGATAGCACAGTGATTAGCAGCAATTAGGGCTCAATCCTCACTGCTGCCTGAAAGGAGTTTGTACGTTCTCCATGGATTTCCTCCAGGTGCTCCCATTTCTTCCCACATTCCAAAGATGCACAGATTATGGTTGGTCAGTTGTGGGCATTCTACGTTGGCACCAGAAGCATGACGACACTTGCAGGCAGCCCCGAGCATGTCCTCAGACTCTGCTGGTTGTTGACGCAAATTCCACTTTTCATTTCATAGAAACATAGAAACATAGAAAATAGGTGCAGGAGTAGGCCATTCGGCCCTTCGAGCCTGCACCGCCATTTATTATGATCATGGCTGATCATCCAACTCAGAACCCAGCCTTCCCTCCATACCCCCTGACCCCTGTAGCCACAAGGGCCATATCTAACTTCCTTTTAAACATAGCTAATGAACTGGCCTCAACAGTTTGCTGTGGCAGAGAATTCCACAGATTCACCACTCTCTGTGTGAAGAAGTTTTTCCTAACCTCGGTCCTAAAAGGCTTCCCCTCTATCCTCAAACTGTGACCCCTCGTTCTAGACCTCCCCAACATCGGGAACAATCTTCCCGCATCTAGCCTGTCCAATCCCTTTAGGATCTTATAATTTCGATAAACATGTGACAAATAAAGCTCATATTATCTCTTATCATACTTACTCTGATTTCCTATATTCCCTCACTCGCTTCTCAAATATCAATTTCCCTCAATTCTAGCAAATTAACCATCCATATTTAGTAGTTCCTCCGTTTGCAGCCATGCCTTCATCACTGCAACAGCATTTAAACACCTCTCTCTCTCTCTCTCTCTCTCTCGTCTGCTTAAAACCAACTCCTTACTGAAATTTAGCTCATGTGTCCTTACAAACTACATCCTACATGGACCAACATCAAGTGTTTGCCAACACACCAATGAAGCAGACGGGGTAACATTTGCCTCTACTCTGTCTAGGGTGGAAAATGGAGATTGCTTTTGTTTTACTACCAAATGTCATCGAGGTGCAGAACTCAACTGGAATTTTTGGCAAGTATAATCACACTTCAAACAATGCGAAAACAATTCTATGTGCTCAGATCACAATATATAACAGCTTCTGCTTCACCATCTGTATCCCAGTGAGGCTATTTTTGTTTCATTCCGGCATGCTCTGCATTTACTTTACCTGCCCAGTAATAAAACGATTGCTTCCACAAGGAAACGTTCAATAATCAGAAAAGTGACTTTATGCAACTAACTCAAAAAGAACTTAACCAAGGTGAATAATATCATTTATACATTTAACCATGAAAAATAACTAACTTTCTAGTTTACTTTTAATAAAATTAGAGAAATTAGTCATAGAAATACATAATACATTCTAGTTCATAGATTGTTATAGAAAATAGCTCTAACTTATGAAAGGTAATTTTGGATTAACATATATAATGGAATTTTACAGGAAAAATGATTACTAAGGAGTTGTACTTGTCCTAGGTTAATGTTTGAAGTTGAGATTAGTTTAAAATAGAGTAAAAAGCTGGAGTTAAAAAGATACTAAAAACAGAAAAAGAAAATCTCAGCAGGTCAGGCAGCATCTATGGAAAGTTAAGTTGTTAATGTTTCGGGTTTGAAACCATTCATCAGAATTGTTTCTTAAAGATGCATTGAAATGTCTGGAATCCAAATCCCAATTATAACTCAAGAGGTTTGAAAATCTTCACAAAAATTACCAAAAAAAGTACACCTTTACAAATGCCATCACAAAATGTGGCACGCATGCACAGAAAGTCCTGATATGTCATCCTTGCAAATGAAACTTTCCCTGATGACATGGCAAAGATTCCCAGTGTGTTGATTGACATTATTAATAATTATCTTTGATGTTCATTATGCAATGTTCTAATCTCTCCACATTCATGGTTGTGGGGCTAAGCAAAGCTCAAACACAATCGATAAATTAGCAGATGACACCGCTGTTGTTACCAGGGTCTCAGAAGATGACAAGGAGGCGTACAGGAGTGAGATAGATTGGCTGGTTTGTATTTTGCACTCAAAATCAGCAAGACCAAGGCAATGATTGTGGACTTCAGGACGGGAAAATCGTGAGAACACACACCAGTCATCATCGAGGGGTCTGCAGTAGACAGAGTGAGCATCTTCAAATTCCTGGGCTTCAGAATTCCCAAAGGATGCATCCTGGGCCTAGCATATTGATGCAATCACAAAGAAGGCATGCCTACCTCTATACTCCATTAGGACTTTGAAAATATTCAGTATGTCACCAAAGACACCAGCAAATTTAAACAGATATGTCATGGAGAGTATTCTGACTGCTTGCATTACTGCCTCATGTAGGGATTCCAATGCACACGAGACTGCAGAGGGTTGCAGACTCAACCAGCTCCATCATGGGCACGTGCCTCCCCACTATCGAGGACATCTTCAAAACACGGTGCATCTGGAAGGCAGCATGCCTTGTTAAGGACCCTCACCATCAGGGCCATGCAGTCTTCTCGTTACCATAAGGGAAGAGGTACAGGAGCCTAACACCATAAGACACACACCCATATTTTTAGGAACAGCATCTTACCCTCCACTGTACACCTGAATGGTCCATGAACTCATGAACACTCTCTCACTATTCCTGTTTTGCACTATATTTTAATTTTTATATTAACTTGTCTTTTTTTATTTCTTGCACTATACTGCTGCCACAAAACAAATTCACGACTTACACTCAGTGGCCTTTGTATTGGGTACACCTGCTCGTTAATACAATCAGCCAATCATGTGGTAGCAACTCAATGCATGAAAGCATGCAGTTATGGTCAAGAGGTTCAGTTGTTGTTCAGTCCAAACACCAGAATGAAGAAATGTGATCTAAGCGATTTTGACCATGTATTGATTGTTGGTGCCAGATGGGGTCGTTTGAATATTCCAGAAATGACTAATCTCCTGGAATTTTCTTGCATAACAGTCTCTAGAGTTTACAGAGAATGGCGAAGAAAAACTTCTGTAGGGGCAAAAATACCTTGCTCATGAGAGAGAGGTCATTAGAGAATGGCCAAACAGGTTCAAGCTGACAGGAAGGCAACAGTAACTCAAATAATCCCGTGTTACAAGAATGGTGCGCAGAAGAGCATCTCTAAGTGCACAACATGTCAAACCTTGAAGTGGATGGGCTACAGCAGCAGCAGACCACAAACATATACTCTGTGTACACGAGGTTTCTAATAAAGTGGCCACTGAGGGTATATGTTTCCCTCGATAGTGATATCGAACCATTTATAGAGAACAGAAATCAAGAGTTGTGGAGATGAATGAGACATAGAAGTTTTTATTCATTTGTATCTGAAGGCATTATTGTCAAGGTCAGCATTTAATAGAAGGGCCGAGATGGCCTGTTTCCGTGCTGTAATTGTTGTTAATTCCCATTCCTAAATGCCTTTGAGAAGATAGTGGTGATCTAGTTACCTATTCTAACAATATCATTTTTGTAAAGGATTCCTGGATTTGAACCAACGTTGATGGAGGACGGACATATTTCTAATGCTGCGTGCTGACCACACAGGTGATGTTTTTTTCCATGCACCTGCTAGCATTGTCCATGGGGTTGGGATGCAATGTCCAAGTAGTCCAAGCAAACTTGCAGTGCACTTTGTAGATGTAGAATCAAGTGGCCAAAACTGGAAGAAGGTCAATTTCTCAGCATGTTGTTGTGTTGGGAGGAGGGCCCAGAGAAAGGAGGGGTGATGAATCAGGAGATTTGAAATCAAAGTTTTAAAGTCTTAGATTTTGTTAACTGGACAATTACCAATGTATACCAGCAAGTAAATCATCAATGGGAACACTGGCCATAATGCAGGCTAAGAGATCAAGCTGTAGAACTTTGGATAACATAAACTGTGAAAAGTGTGATTTTCCACATGCAAGTTGATGTCTCCGACTATTAATATCCTGGAAGTCAGCACTGACCAGTAACTTAATTGGACCTACCACATAAACACAGGAAACATCTATTGGTCCACAAGGTTGTATCAAATTAAATAAATTATAAAAGCCCAACTAAGCTGAACCCTTCTGCCTATCATAAACAAAAGAGATTCTGTGGATGCTGGAAATCCAGAGTAACACACAGCAAAATGCTGGAGGAACTCAGAAGTTCAGGTAGTATCCATGGAAAGAATAAGTAGTTGACATTTCAGGCCAAGACCCTTCATCGGACCCTGCTGAGACCCTCCTGGTCCTAACGAAGGGTCTCAGTCCGAAATGTCAACCACTTATTCCTTTCCATAGATGCTTTGTGACCTGCTAAACTCCTCCAGAATTTTGAATGTGTTGCTCTTCTGCCTACACAATGTTCCTGACCTTCCATTTCCAGCACATTCATGTGCCTATCGAAGAGCCTCTTGAAAATCCCTATGGTATTGAAGATATGGCATTCAGACAATGTTTCTTGACCACAGCTACAAGAGAGTGTTGTAGATAAGCTTGCAGGATATACTGGACCATAGGAAACAGCTCAAAAGTATTCATCCACTGTAACACAAGAATCCATATTTTGGGCAGATTGGAGTTTTGCACTTCATAAGGGCAGCCGTGGAAACTTCCAGCAAAGACTCATTCTGATGCAACTCAGTAGCACTTATTTTTCAGTTATGAATCATTGGCAATATTAAGACTTCATCAAAAGACAAAATACTTTTTTTCTCTAGAACTTAGCCTTGAAAGAGATTTGCAATCTGTCACTGACAATGAATTTGGATCTGCTTCCTTGCTGAATGATTGTAGAAATCCATTTTGGCTAATGAATATAGAAGTGTTTAGTTGATTAGTACAAGCTGACAGCAAGCAGAAAACACAGCCAATTCTGTCAATAAAGCTTGTACAGTTACGGTGGCATACCAAAGTCACTACAGCTTCCAATAGCTACACTCAGTATCCATCTACCCATGTTAGTCTTAGACCATGACTGAAAATATTACATTTGCCATTCTATAGGAAAGGGGAAGCAGGTGAATTTTCTACTCAAGGCAGAATATTGATAATCTCACAAAAGGTTTTAAAAGTCTGGGGGAAAGCTATTACTAATTCCTGAATATTTGGAAAAAAAAACAATTGCATAGTCAGGTGAAGCATATTAAGAGGAGAAAACAGGAGAATGGGGTTGAGAGGAATAATAAATCAGCTATCAAAATGGCAAAGCAGACTCAATCGGCTGAATGGCCTAATTCTGCTCTTTTTTCTAATGGTCTTACAATAGTGACAAATTCCCTACACTAATCTAGTTTTGAAAATATTCTTGAGTTCATTAACTCCTCCAAATTGAGCCTTCTGGTAAAGTTATTAACATAAGGGTAAGAGTGCATTGTATGGAACCCAAGTAGATTGAATGCTGACGTTCCTGCCTATTACCAAGCTCAGTCTCATCTTGGCTGAGGCACGGGTGTTCGCCTTACCTATCCTTCACGACAACACACTTCAGCACTTAATTCATCAGTATTCAAAGAAACACCTTAAGGTGCGCTAACTGTAACACTTGGTCTAAAACCTTTTTGAAATTTTTGAATTTCTGAAAATATTCCCAATATCATCAACCCTCAAAATAGTGCAAATTAGACCCTGCCTTCGAATTTATCAGCAAAATAGATTGCAAGAGAAAAATATAAAATTGTAAATTTAATAGTCATTTAATCCTCTCATAATTAAGTCAAAGCGCTAGTCCACAGACTCTTGCTAATTATTTGCATTACTTGAAAACAGGGGTTCCACGGACCCGTTGCTTAATAGTATTGGTCAAGGCATAAAAAAAGTTGGAAACCCCAGCTTTAAAAAAATCACTATTTTTTTTCAGATGACCATGTGTATGGTTCTGTAACTTGTCAGCTGACACCAAAGTGGTTGAAAACCCCGGAAAAAAGATGTCGTAACTTGCAACTATAACTGACGAACATTAAACAATGAAATAAGCAGTGTACCTAACAAGTGAACTAATTGTTTCAAAAACGTCTTTTTCTCTTTTGTTCTGTGTAAATAAGGCAAGTGTTTAAATACTTAGCACTTACTTGAGTTCCATCAACAACGACCCCTAAATCGTTGTTCGCCATCACTGACGTGCTAATTTATATAAAAATATAAACTGAGAATACCGTTGTTTGCTTTATTTTCGCGATTTTGCAAGCTGCCAGCTACCACTCTGTATTTTAGATAAGGTTTGTTTGGAAGTCCCGCTACACCGAAGAAATGACCTGCATATGCAAATACACGCGAGTACTACACTTCCGCACTCCCGTCAGCTGATTCGGAGCGGAAGTCAGTGCCCAAATGTCGAAAAGGAGGAGCATAAAAATGACTTAGAAGAAAAGCAAATCTTTGAATTATATTGCAAGCAGTTATGATGCAGTAATTCCCCCCACCCCCAAAAAAACATGCACTGGAAGTTGGTTTAACCTTGGGATTACTCCCTGGCTGATACAGCGTGCAACCTTTAAACCCCAGATGTCACACTGCAAGATCCCGATCCAGCGGCAGAAAGTGCGGGCCGCGCTGAATTATTTGGAGTCGAACTAATTTATCTTTTGTGCCGTTCATGTAGAAGCCGTGCAGGCAGTAGTGTAGAATGAACCTTCAAAGCTAATTTTCCCCCACCCCCTCTCCCCTCCCGCGGGAAGAAAAACTTCACTTCCCGCCCCGTCAGCGGAGCGCATGCGGAAGTCTGATACTGCGGAGCGTTACTGACCCCATCTCAGCTACTACTAACTACTAACGTAAGCCTACTACACTGATATTTCACATAAGTAAGTTTGATGCATGGAGTCTACTTTTCATTGATCCGGTCGTTCGCTATATAGTCATAAAAATTTTAGAAATAAATACGAAATTCCTTCTGTGCTGGGCTATTCGGAGATACAGGAACGACAGTGATGTCTTTGTCACAGAAGGAATATGAGCACGATATGTGCATTTCAGAGTAAAATCGACCTTAAAATTGTTTGTGTTCGACTATTAATAATCAGGTATGAATTTTGATTCTTATCCGCGTGCCTTAAATGTATCAGCGTGCTTGGTTAGGTTGTAAGCGCTCGCTTCTGGAGCGTACCGCTGCTGGGCTAAAGCGGCAGTATTGGTATAACGATGAGTTGTTTCGGAAACTGTTAGTTTCGCCAGAATAAAACCTCCACTTGCAATTAGATGACCCTTCTAATCGATGTTAAGGCAGGCGTTATATCTCCACATTTGTATCCTGTTTCTAGCAGGATTGTTCAGCTGTTTACAGTATAAATCGGCGAAGCATCTCTGCTGTAGAACAAAATAAATTTACAGATAAACATGTTGTTAAATTGCAACCTTAAGAAATCCCGTTCGACAATATCAGATATAAACTTGTTCTTGTTACCAGCAATAATTACATATGCATGCGACGAGTGATTCATAAAAATGTCAGCGTTTAAAATATAGGCACGTACTTCAAACTTTCTATTTAAAAATCATGAATTATAGCCACGAAAAATGTGTTCCCATTTAGGGTAATACGAAGTATTTGCTGTCTTGTACTGAAACCCATCTGTCACCCGACAATAAAGAAAGCCGCTGTTACTTTTTCCCTGACGTTGAAAATTTATGGGCGCCCTACACTGCCCTAATAACTCAAGCATTGTGTCAACGTTTGACAGGCTTGCAGAAAAACAGCAACCCTGTTATCAATCAAACAACCCTTTGCATATTTTTAGCTGCGCTCTGATCTTCAAGACACGTTTATGTATGAATTATATCATTATGAATCATTCTCCAGATTTACTGTAAGGCGGAACGTGATCTATCACGTCTTTCAAATCAACAAAAGGAAGAGAGATTTTTACAGTTTTCGCCATTTTAGAGTGCTTGACACTTGTGGAATTTTACACAGGAATAAATATCTTTAACAACAAATCCAATTCGTGCGCATCGCTGCAAGGTCTGCACTTTCGCCCATTTTAAATCCGCTTTGCAGATTTTACCTTTTTTAACGTAAAACTATCCTTAATCTCCCTTTCCTGGCGGGGGGAAAAACTATTCCGTAATATTGGTAAAACTGCGCCGTGACATTCGGATCTGTGTCTTCCTTCTTCATATTAATCCCTGAAAGTTGTGAAGATATACTTCTGAGTCAAAACATAGTTGCGTTCGCTCTGCCGTCAGAGGAGTTCGGAATTGGTTAGGTTTTGTTAATGCTTCTTTAATATTGCTACTATATTTTAAAGACCTAATGTGTTGGTTCTAGACGAACGTAATAACTTAAATAACTAATTTATAAAAGTCAGTGCGTAATTCTGAATGTCTCCCACCTTATATAAAAAACTATTGTTCCAAATGACTAGCCCCAGTGATAAATTGAATGGTGAGCATTCGCCGCAATTTCTTGTCATCAAATATCATTTCAGTATACTTTCAACAAAATTATCTACAAAAAATCAGTACCCTGAAGGTTTGTTTAAAAATGACAATGCTCTAATTATTTGATTTTATTGAACAGTGAGATTTTAAACACATGTAAAGAGCACAACTGTACGATAATCTCGAACAACCTGACTCGGAAAAAAAAAGTTCTGATTCAAGAACAGGATAGAAACCAATTAGAATCTCAGGGGTTTAGGAGTTTTTCATTGTGGTAAATACAAACATTACTGCCATTAAATATTGCATAAGGTGTAGAAGATTCCAAAGGTCCTCTAACAAAGATTCTGATGACCGAAAAAGTAAAAGGAACGCAGTGTGTTTCTTCTAATAATACACTGGAATTAAATCGCACCCCCAAGACCAAATTAAAAAAACAGCTTTCATTATTACTTGAAACTTTAAAACTCTTCCCATCATCACTCCCGCCCTCGATTCCATTGGTAAAAATAAGACACTGTTAACTGCAAAATTTTCACCTTCTAAAGTGTTTTTAACAAAGCTTCTTCACATTGAAATAGATGTATATTTTGCACGAACTGGTTCTGTAGCAACGAAAAGTACAAAACAATTAAATATTTATATTTTTCGTGGGTTCCAAACGCGTATGAATTTCCCCATTTTGCCTACACCTGATCTGACACAATTTAGGGAAATTAACACCCGTTTGGAAAGCATGGAGTGCTCCGATCTACATGTGTAATTTTAAAGATTAGTTCAGATTTATTAGATAAGAGCAACTGAGAGAAAACAACATTGTCGCCAGTGTATCAACTCCACGATGATGCGAACGAGAAACAAAGAGGATATCAGCCGTCCCGCCCGAATATTAGCCATGGAGTTATGAAATCCTAATGGTTAAGCAGTTTTCGTCACAGCTTTTCGTGTTTCTTGAGACAATAATATTGATTAATAATGACGGAACAGACTCTAAAGTGAGTCGTGGGTGACGGGATACTTAATACTATTTGGCTGCTACTGTCTGCGGCCCAGCGGCCCAGTGTTGCTGAGTTTATTTAAAATAGAGCGCAGCGTTTAGCAGCAACTTGCCTTTCAGCCGCGGTGTTCAAGGCAAGAGGTCCGTCCTGTTGCTTTGAAAACCAATTTCGTTCCAATCCGCTTTCTCTTGAAATCCATCCCTGGATTTACAAGATCTGACCTGACCTGTCAAGCGGATTATCATACAGAGAGATTAATAGAGTGGGCGGGTTGCAATAATAATCGTTTTGTTTGATGTGACAAGTTTGATAGGCGTTGATTTACTTACAAACTGATAGGGTTTTAATTGAGCGCCTCCATCCAAGTTAGATGAAAGGAAGCCGCGGCATTTTGTGTCTGAAAAGCTGCCCAATCGCCCGAGAGTCTGAATACTTATTAGCCGGGTACGTGAACGGTCAAATACTTCTTTTTGAATGTATTACTTTTTTTTCAAATGATAAATCTCTTACATTGTGCGCAAATCGAATTATGTTGACATGTCAACCAATGACTTAGAAGTGGGAAAAGTTGAGTGTCTTTATAATGGCTTAAGTTTCTAATTAAATTAACCTAGTTCCTGGAAGCTTATTCCCCTGTTTTTTTGTAAATTATTTTTAACCCAAATGAGTCGGGCAGAATGTTACCCTGTGAAACATCATGAAAACCAGTTCACAGTGTTGCATTTGATCAAATCGTGTTGATCTGACCTGTGGCTGCTTTGAAAAAAATAACTTCGACACAAAGATGGTGTTCTTGTGAAAGGAATTTGAGACGTTTGTTCGCTTAAGGTTTGTGTTTTTTTTTAAAAAAGGATAATATACAACTGTTACTTCCCGGTATTTCAATATATTCTGTCAAACTTCAATAGAGGTGTGGAGATGTTCCGCCGCTGCGCCTCTCGAAAGTCCAAATGTGTGTTTGTTGGGTGTTTTAATTTGTTTCGTTTACCCCTCGCCCTCTATGTGGGCACACAGACCTAAACACTGAACCACACAGCGTCTCGAGGCTCTCTTCGCTCTGAAGTGAACAAATCTCCAAAAAAGTCTTCCCACAGTCGACTCCACCTAAAGCAATTAATCTTTTAGTTTTTCTCACCGGGAGGCAGGGCAAATACAACAAGAACAGATAGTCGTCTCTATGGTATAGTAAGGAAAACAGCTGTTCCAAGCAGTTAATGCAAATGAACACAAATGAAAGTACAGCGTTTCAATGTTTACCGCACTTCATCCATCAACCTGACGAGCCATTAAAAAGAAAGAACTGTTCTGTGCGGATCGAATTTACTCCCACCACTTGGGAACCGTTCAGTTCTCTCCCAACACCATTACACACCTGGATAAATTTGTGCCTCCTTTGCTACATTATTTAAGTAAAATACCTAACAAGAACCCTCTTTATGATAGGATTAAGTAGCTATATAATTTCCACTGCGCTCGCTCAGAAGTTTGTCTGATTCGCAAATACCTTTTATGTTTCTGAAATATTATTATAACTACTTAAAAGAAAATGGGTTATCACGGTAATATATTTGTTTAAAAACTATTTCATTAGGGAAAGTAATTAGTTAAGTTTAGTTGCCCATTCAATGTGAGGTAACTATGGTGCTTTGTCAAACACAAATTTATACATTTCCGTTGCACTTGCTAAAATTAGATTGACTCAGTTTTCGGTCTGGAGAATTTTGACATTGTTTGTCGGCATTGTTTGACTTTGTTAAAGTGGTATTATTTATTGAGGAGACAATTTGCTTTAAGTTCAATCCGAATAGATAATCCATCTCAGAAATTGCTAACGACCCCTCAGCACTTCCCGTGTTCTTCACTTGTCAGACGTGTTTTTATCTTCAAGTGACCTTTTGTTAATGTTGTAGATTGTGTGGGCCACCATGTCGAGGCCGGAAACAAAAGCAAAGATTGATTAGCACATACATTTTACCAGTGAAAAGAAGACAACATCAAACAGAAGTCAAAATCTTAACAAACGCGCTACGCCTTTTAAAATTAAAGACTTGCATTATACCCCCAAAAAAGTTTCGTGCTTCGTAAGTCCTTTAGGACAGATTTCGGAGCTAAGGTTTACTTGATTTGCAAAAAACAGTATAGTTTGCGTGTGGAAAAGCCACTACCGTAGTTGTGTGTATATTATGAACCTTCTATAACAGTGACTTTGATCAGACCGATCATTTGTTCGAGCTGTCAGGTTTAACATGTCAAGACTTTCAACATGTCAATCTTAATCTTCTTCAAACACCCCTACGTGTGACCATCTGATTGACTGATCGGTGATACGATCTCAATAATGCCATTTTGTTTGTAGTCTGCCGCAACGACCCGAAGTGAGATTTCTCAATTTAAGGTTTTAAAAATATGTTCTTTTTCATAAGGGAGAAATATTCAACAGAAAAATAAGCCATTAACGACAAGAAATGAAGGTGTATAATTCGTTCAAGCGAATTGAAGTGCGGTCTACTGCGTCCGCCTTTTGTTCGCATACAAATTGAGTTTACTCTGAGAACGATATATTTCCCTAAACTGAATGCCTCTTTTCAAAAGCCGTTCTTTTTCAAGTCACACCAGGCTTGTAATCAGCAACAAAGGCTGACATAAATCAACCCAGATTGACAGCACTGACAAATAACTGATTGATTGCGGTTGGGAAAATTGACAGTTGGAAGGGTGGGGGTGTTGAATTGAAAGCATGTGACATTGAGATCCTGCTCCGGATTGGCCTGAGATCGTCACATGCTGGAGTCTAAAATTTTTTTGCCTTCACACAATAACCAACACACACACACACACACACACACACACACACACATACACACACACACACACACATACACAGATACGCACACACAAAAAGTTAACATCACATCCCCGTGACCCTCCAATCACCTCGGGGTTCGGTGCTCATTGTGTGATTTGATTGGAAGGCGGCAAAGGCTTTAATCTTAAAGTAATTCGATGTCTGAAGTGTTGACGGCCAGATTGTGTGTTGTATGTTGTGTTGTGTGTAGCTGAGCGGTCGTGCTGCCTCTCTGATGAGCGCCGAGCAGGACTTGGGCAGGGTCTCCCGTTCTGTGAGTGAAGGCAGGCACAACGTCGTCGAACGGCACAGTCCCTCTCGGAGTGTTGGTTCATTTAGGTCATGATTACATCGCCTTCCGTCTCTACCCACAGAATTACAGCGACTGAAATCGGCAATAACAGCAGCAGGGGAAACAGTAGTAGCAAGCCGTTCTACCACTCCGTACCTCCCTCTGACCCTTTAAGACAAGCTAATCGTCTTCCTATCAAGGTTTTGAAAATGCTTACGGCTCGCACCGGACACATTTTGCATCCCGAGTACTTACAACCTTTACCATCTACGCCCGTAAGTCCCATTGAGGTACGTTGATTCTTTATTTGCAGTTTTTTTTGCTGATACGCTGTTTTATGATCTAATCTATTGATATGATACTCGCATTGAAACACGAGAGTGGATAGATTCCCATGTACAATACCTTGTCAGTAGCCGATCCTTTTGTGAGACCGTCCGTACAACGCTGCAGTCAATTTGAAACATCCGCCGTAAAAGAAATTACCCCACCAAGTTACTGTAATCATAGTTGGTCGGTGTGCATTGTTATTCGGGAAATTCTATCTATATTTTACCATTAATGTATCAATTCGATATTACTGGAAGATGGGAGGGTATGGGATCTGTTTATGCCGGCCGGAAACATTGTTTTATTTTTTTTATTTAATTTCCTTTTAGCTTGATGCGAAAAAGAGTCCTCTGGCACTTTTGGCTCAGACATGCTCTCAGATTGGAAAGCCGGATCCCCCGCCATCCTCGAAGCTCACGTCTGTGACTTCCAATGGTACCTGCGAGAAAGACTCCGGAAAATCTGCTCCGTTGAAACTTAGTGACATTGGCGTGGAAGACAAGTCGAGTTTTAAGCCGTACTCGAAGCACACGGAGAAGAAGGATTCCAGTTCCTCGGGCAGTTCCAACGTTTCTGCGGAGAAGTCTGGTTTCCGTGTGCCGAGCGCCACCTGCCAACCATTCACACCAAGGACAGGCAGCCCGAATTCCAGCACTTCCTCGCCCATGCCCTCCGACAGCAAAGGCGCCGAGAGCCAGGAAAAGAAAGACATAGACACCGTAAAAAACAGCTCCTCAGAAAACTCCACGACCACCAGCGTCAGTCACAACCGGATTAGTGTCAGCTGCGCTGGGATAAACGTGGAAGTCAATCAGCACCAGGAAACTTCGGTTTCGAAACCCATTATTTCGGAGACTTCAGCTCTGGGCTCCGGACTTGTTGCCCCTGTCTCGCCCTATAAACCCGGGCAGACTGTCTTTCCATTGCCCCCGGCCAGTATGGCTTATCCTGGGACACTCGGGGCCTACGCTGGCTACCCGCACCAGTTTGTACCGCATGGCGTCAGCTTGGATCACGCCAAATCCAGCCTTGTCGGGGCGGCTCAGCTCGCTAGCTCTTTGGGTTGTGGCCTCTCCAGCAAACCCACCGGTTCCAGCCCATTAGCCGGTGCCTCTCCCCCATCAATGATGACGGCTAGTCTTTGCAGAGATCCCTACTGTCTAAGTTATCATTGCGCTGCTCACCTTGCCGGGGCAGCCAGCAACTCTTGCACCCATGACCCCACCGCTCTGAAGTCTGGATACCCTCTGGTTTATCCCTCTCACCCTCTACACGCCGTTCACACGTCCATGTCCAGCAATGCTGGGACGCCAACCCTGACGGGACATCATTTGTACCCTTATGGTTTCATGCTACCTAACGACCCCCAACCTCACATCTGCAATTGGGTCTCGGCCAATGGACCATGCGACAAGCGATTTTGCACCTCAGAGGAACTGCTCAACCACTTGCGGACGCACACTGCTTTCTCCGGGACTGATAAACTCATGGCCGGCTACCCCAGCTCGTCTCTGGGCAGCGCAGCGGCGGCGGCAGCTGCAGCAGCCGTGGCTTGTCATATGCACCTCCCACCGACAGGGGCGCCCGGGAGCCCTGGCGGTCTCACACTGAGGAGCCCCCACGCTTTAGGACTCAGCAGCAGATACCACCCGTATACCAAGAGCCCTCTGCCGACCCACGGAGCCCCAGGGCCGGTTACCACTCTACCCGTACCGGCAACAGGACACTATTACTCTCCATACGCACTCTACGGCCAGAGATTAACCACAGCTTCAGCACTGGGCTATCAGTGAACACAGACTTTCAAAGCTGCAATATGCATTGCAAAGAAGATTTATGTGGGTCCAATTTCAAAACAGTCAGGAGAAAAAAAGTTTTTTAAAAAAACAAAATGTTGACCTAGATGTGTTCTGTTGAAATAACACAATCTGATTTTTTTTTCGTGAAGCCAGTCATCTCAAAGGTGAACCGATTAATGCATACGTAGAGATTTCATCCTGTTAAATTGTTTTTTTTTGGAAATTAAGACGTGTAAATAGTTTTTTTTCTTGAAAGTTTTGAAATACAATCCAGGTAGTCCCACACAAAGCAGATTGCAGTTTAATGGTCATTTCTTGGTGTTCATCAATGGACGGGTTCCGTGAACGCTGTATTTATTTATGTTAGCTTCAAGCGGGAAAAAAAACATAACAAAGTGCATTACTTAACAAAAAAACTGATAGGTAAAGTGGAACACAATGTAGAAAAAAATAGGAGTTTTCCTAAGTTTCTTTTGAATTGCTATGATTGTATTGTACGTTCTTATTTAATGTCTCTTGGAAAAGAATTTACATGCATGTTTGTTACTAAATTCCAACTTGTCATTATAATTTCAAATTACAATTATTTTTAAGCTGTACCATGGAAAGAAAATTGGTATTTTTTGTATGTATTCTGGAAATAAGAAGCAGTGCTATTCAAAATTATGACCGTCTTATTTTGTTATTAAATGAATACTTGATTACAAATTGTAACTTCGGTTCGCATTATATAGGTTTCCAAATATGGTTTTGGTATTTATTTTTTCCATTTCGAAGATTGTGCAGGATTTTTTAAGGTTCCTTTCCTGACTGAGGACATCTTATCGCTTCAGGAAGCAAATATACCTTTATAAGAATCATTAAATGTAATGTAAATCTTGCCATTTATTTTACATGATTACTTGGAATCAAAACGCAGTTTAAAACCAAAAAAAAAGGATGGTATTTCTGTTGAATTGCGAACACATCACATTTATCAACACTAAAAAGGAAAAAGGCACTCAAATCTGTCGCCAGCTACCCGCATCAGCTAGCACTTTTGCCATCGAAATGCAGATGACCCGCTCTTTAAAATCGGCTTTGACAAAGGTGCATTAAACGGTTTGCAGTGTCACTCCGCAGTTATAACCCATAATACTACATTGTCATTTGAAACAATGTGCCGGACATTTGGAAGAGGCTTAATATCGGGAAGTCAACAACCCACGTATTTCTGCAAGAACCCTTTTTGCAGGAGTTATAAACATTCCCCTTGTCCCTGCTCGTCACTTGACACCACGGAACCTGATTCCTGTTTTCATAAATCTTCTGCAAAGAGCAAGGGCGTACAAGGAGAAACAAATTAAGATTTTTTTCCCGCCCAAATTGGGAGAATCGTTAAACCTAAATCAATTTCAAAAAGGTAGACAGCAAGCACTGAATGACAAATTTCCTTTCCCCGAACTCCGGTGATTTTAATGTGAGAAACGCTTTGTTGGACAAGCGCTTGTAAAAGCGAAAGACTTAGCGCGCAGAACAAAATCCGCTTTCACCAGCTGACTAATACCAACCCAAATTATATTTATAATGATTCCTTATAAAAATAATTCTAAATGTTAAACAAATGACAATAAAGATTTTTATTACAAGATGGTTGTTTTGAACATGTATTTTAAACCAGTGTGGTTTAAAGGAATATACTTAGAGGCAGTGGGGTTTGAGGTATATATTCCTACAAAATTAGAAAAGACCCAAACCCTCTGTAATAAATCATTCTGAAACAAAAATTATCCGTTCAGTTATGCATCGAGTATTTTTAAGCCAAGTGAGTGCTCTCCATTTAAAAATTCCTTCAAAAATAATCACATTACGTATAAATAACAGCAACTTATACCTGCGGTATTGGGCGCGTATCCAAATAACCTATTCAGGAAACTGAAGCGAATCAAAGGGATATTGTCATGACGAATATACCGCGCTTCTGTTGTACCTTAATCGATACAAAACTTATTTTAATAACTTTTAACTCCTGTTGCCCATTTTCTAACGGAGACGAAATCAGGCGATAGCAAATCGCAAAGTCCACGATACGAAATAGTGTCTTTGGTCCTTTTTTTCCGAAGTGATAATTTGACTTTTTATTACACTGCGTTATTATATAGTTATTGTGCTCTTACTCGTTGTTGCTATCTTTTTCTTTCCCTGCGGTTTTGTCTCCCAGTAAAATAAATGGTACCAGCACATGCGTTTTAAACATGCATGGCAGAGTGTAATCACTGTGGCGGAAATATGTTAAAAGGGACAACAAAACTTGTATTGTCTAATCCAGCAAACGAATAGGCATTTTTTTCTCCTTAATGTTTAACTAGAATGTTTAAAGTTACATCAACTTAAGATCTTTGGCCAGCAACAATCGTTTGTTATTTTTAAAGTGCACCTCTGTTTACTTTAAATCTATTATTTATTGTGTCTGATATTCCCTTTATTGTTCCGATTTATAGTGCCGTGGATTATTTCCGATTTTTTCAGATAACCTTTCACATGGTTTAGTTTGATGCTGAAACTATTTAAGTATTTTTTTTCGAGAACAACTTGATGTTTTAATTATTCCGAAAATAATTCTAAAGCGAGAACTTGCATTGTTCATTGATCCGTTTAAAAATGAGATTATTGAGGGTTTGCGACTCTAAATATTGCGTCTTATTTTGAGGTTGACGCTTATAAATAGCAAAAGTGTTAAAACAGTGAGTGTCCGCGTTTTCTGCGTCTCTTCCTCGGTATGGGCCGTCAGTGTCGATGGTTCTGCAAGCTGACAGCAGCCGATGGCCGCCGTCACCCGCACCGAACCGATCAAAGACCAGACCTGCCTCAAAAAGAGACAACAAGCAGAAGGGCAAATCACATCAAGAGGCAGCCTGCAGAGTCTCGGCAGCACAGAGCCAAGCATTCAACTGGCCAACCCCGAGATATTGGCGTCCTCACATCCGTCAGAGTGAGGAGGAGTGCACGGAAAGAGAGGCTTGGTCGCGTCCATTGCTTCCTCCCATCTTTCGGCAGGTGGACGCCTTGCAGAGCACCGGCCCGCCCTGGCTTGACTCAGCCCCGCTCGATGGGTAGAATCCTGAGGAGTCAACCTCCATTTTGTGTGCAGTGACCGTTCAGGTGGAAATTTACCGGACTGCTAGCAATAGCCAGAAGGTCTCGTGCAAAAACCCTCTGGTACTAAGGCCGTTCCGCCCCTCTAAGGCTGCTTTGATGTGGTTGATGTATCATTTGATATCTCGCTGTTAAGGAACATCAACGCGAAGACGGACAACTGTTTCCCAGGAAGAATCCCACTCATTTGAATGAATTTACATGTTTTCGGTTTAATTCATGTCGGATGGAGTGCGTGCGTTTTTTTTGACAAAGTGTAAATGAATGCATTTGACGCCCCCAAAACTTACAGGCAACTCAACCTCTTCTCTCCATTTCCTATCTCACGCCGACTTTCCACTAAAGAAGGGTACTCTTCTGTAACTAATAATTAATCGTTACATTTTAAATGTTAACTGTTCAGTTGCAAGCAACGCGAAGCAAAAACAATCAAAGTAATTGGCGTAAGCACATTTAATCCACAATTTATATTATATGCTTAATCTGGGCAACTAGAGTGGGTCATATTTTTGGATTTTGTAATTGTCAATATCGCAATTAGAATCAGGTTTGAGTGAATGTATTAGGCACACCCTTTCTACAATATATTAAAAATGATTTTGAATACGAGATAAATGTAAATGTCAAATCTTGAACTGAAATGTGGAGGTTGAGTTCAGTAAATACAGGCACAGCGACGTGTTGTCAAGGGTAGATTATATTTCATAGGAAGATTTCTTTTGTTTGCTTTGGAAGATATACAAGAAGGCAATGATTTCTCTCCCACCAACCTACACATTTGCAGGCGCATTAAGGCTTCACTCGAATCTTTGACAGGAATTTCTTTTTCTTCGCTGGAAGAGCATCAAGATGAACAGAGACTTAAATCTGAACCATTAATTATATGAAGCAACATTTCCATGCGACAATTCTTTTCTCTGGGACCATTAACTAGCAGGTTTCAATGAATCAAACCAACGAAATATTGACATGAAACACATGCTTATTGATTTAAATCCAGAAAACGCATCCTCCCTCCCCCACTCTGTGTTCACCGGCGAGCATCTGCAGTTATACTGGGATCTTTTAACCGCAGCAAGACTTTGGACCCGCTTTCTACTGCATTCCCCTCGGCAATCGCAAGACACCTCCATAGATGTCGTTGCTGAGTCAGCTGCAACAGTTTGACTCTACATTCAAAGACGATGCACATTTTGCAACATTTGGACGATGCACCCGTGCAGTTAGAAACGCTAATTGCCAAGTTGCAGCCAATGTCCCCACTTCAGGAAGCTAAATCTTCTGAGTTGTTCGTTTTACTCATTTTAAGCTACGTTGAGGCTTTCAGTGTTATCTTGGCTTTAGCTCGTGACTGATTTTATGTTAAGCATTGTCTGGAAGTGATTAAGTCAGTCGAGTTAAAGCTGAGGTGCTACTCGTCCATCGGATGGCCAGGACGGCGTGCGTCGTTCCCCGGCGTGGGACCAGGTGGTGAGTATCACGTGACCGGCGGGTCTCCTCTTTGGGTGAGCACCACGTGACCGACGAGGATCGGTTGCGGCGGGTCTCAGCTTGCGACGCCCTACCTGGCGATGGACATAACGTGACCATTGGGTATTTACCCCTAGGCTCAGCCCTCAGGAATTAAATACCAGGTTCAGTCAGTTCTTCTTCTTGGAAAGTCCCGTAGAAAGGAGGATGACTTGGGTCCACTCCTGTACGTGGATCCTTAGGCACCGCTGAGGTCAATGAGAGGGACTGCAACTCTGTTATAGATGGGGCAGGAGGTGAAAGATGTTCCCTACATAGAGGCCTGCTTCACCCCAAGACCGTAGTTTTGGCTTGGATACACCTTCCACTTTCTATGTCAGGCCTCCGATGCATCACTCAATCTGCCTCTATACAGCCCCAAATTCCTGGCTTCATTCTGATGGCTCAGAAAGAGTACCATCCATTATTAATGACCACCACCACCTAGAACATGCCCTCTTCTCATTACTGTCATCAGAAAGGAGGTACAGGAGCATGAAGACACAAACTCAATGTCTTGCCCTCCACCATGAAATTTCTGAATGGACAATGAAACCTCAAACTTTTTACACTCTTTTTGAACTACTTATTGATCTATATATATACATATTTCTTATTATATCGTATACTTTATGTATTGCAGTATACTGCAGTCACCAATCTGGGAATCCCAAGAGTGAGTATAGTTTTTTTTCCCAGTGAGAAGTAGATTTTGAGTACATCTTAAACACAATAGATTCTGCAGATGCTGGAAATCCGGGGCATCACACAGAAAATGTCAGGCAGCATCTATAGAGAGGAATAAACAGTCCACGTTTCATGCTGCGACCCTTCATCAGGACTGGAAAGTAAGAGGGAGGAAACCAGAATAAGCTGGTGGAGGAGGGGAGGGGTTACAAGCTGGCAGGTGATAGGTGAGATAAGGTGAGGGAGAAAGGTGGGTTAGTGGGGGAGGGGGGATGAAGAAAGAAGTGGGGGAGGTGATAGGTAGAAGAGGTAAACCACTGACATAGAAAGAATTTAATACGAGAGGAGAGTGGACCATGAGAGAAAGTGAAGGAGGAGGGGACCAAAGGGAGATGATGAGCAGGTTGGGAGAAGAGAAGGGGTAAAAAGGGAGCCAGATTGGATGATGGATAAAGGGGGGGAGGAGAAATTACCAAAGATTTGTTCATGCCATCAGATTGGAGGCTACCCATCAGGTTTGAGCACATCTTGAATCTTTTCCAATGCCGATTTGGTAATTCCTCCCTTTGACAGAGACTGGAAAACAACCTGTGTCGGGAGTCTGATGTCAGGCATACAAATACTGTGGTCAGGCCAAAATTAAAGCTTCAGTGCTGGGGAAGTTGTCCTGGGAGAAGACACTAATCGTAATTTGCTTATTCTTTCAGTGCATTTAAAGCACTTTGCAATAAACTGTAAATTGGTTTATTGTCGTCACATGTACTGAGATGCAGTGGAAGATTTTGTTTTGCAAGCCATCCCATTTCACCACATCAATGATGGGCAGGTAACAGACAGGTTGTTAGTTTGCTTTCCAACTTTGGATGTTAAACACTATATGACTTCATTAGCTTGCAGCACTATTTTCAGATGCTAAGTAGCATATACTTGGTTTTCAGGGTAGTCACTTCACATCGCCAGCCAACCTTCACGGATCAGGGTTAAATTCCCAGCTCTGTCTGTAAGGAGGTTGTATGTTCTCCCCGTAACTACATAGGTTCCCTCAGGGTGCTCCAGATTTTTCCCACATTCCAAAGACGTACAGTTAGGGTTAGTGAGCTGCTATGTTGGCAACAGAATCGTGTTGACACTTGCTGGCTGCCCCCAGCACATCCTTGCTGATATGCTGCAAATGACATGTTTCATTGCATGTCTTGATATTTCGATGTGCGTATGTCAAATAAAGCTAACCTCTCTAAGTCTTTACTAGATGATGGCGTGGGCTTCAGCTGGTGAACAGCATGTGACTGCTAGTTATGAGACTGCAGCATCAGCTTCAGTTGCTAAGCAGCACAGGAGAGGATGTTGTTAACTCATTGTAACCGTATCCGCTGGTAAATAACACACCAGCTTCAGGTAGTAAATGGGTTACCGGTGGTTACTAGCTCTTGGCGCCACCTTCAGGCAGTAAGCAGCGGGCCACTGGTAGTTACTATTTCATGGTTATTCACTCCCAGTGCAATCTGTAGGTGGTAAACCAAGCGTGACTGGTTATTATTATCTTGCAGCATAGGTTCAGGTGGTTAACAACACACGACAAGCAGATATTAGCTCCCTGCATGGCTTCAGGTTGCAAACAGCACATGACAGATGGGTATTAGCTCACAGCACAGCCTGAGGTTTAAGCAGCACATGACTGATATTTATTTGGTCTCGGCCTGGATTCAGATGTTACACAGCACGCAACCAGTGGCGGTTAGCTTATGGTGTGGGTTTCGCCTGGTAGGCAGTAGGTAATTGATGGTTATTCGATCACAGTATCAGCTTCAGTTGTTAAGCTTCAGATGGTAAACAGCAGGTGACTAGTGGTTACTAGCTGGCATTGCTGGCTTAATGGGGGAGGGGTGTCAAGCAACATGCGGCTTTTGATTATTATCCCTCTGTGCTGAATTCAATTGATAAACAAAATGAAACCCTGTTTTATCTCTCAGTATAAGCTTCAACTGGTAAACAGTATGGACCTGGTGGTTATTAGTTCTTGGTACAAAAGGTAGTGGATATGGCACAGTCCATCATAGGTGAAGCCCTCTCCAACAATGGACACTTCTACATGGAGTGCTGTCACAGGAAAGCAGTATCCATCATTGAGAACCTCACCACCCAGGCCACGTTCTCTTCTTGCTGCTGTCATTAGGTAGAAAGTATAGGGGCCTCAGGACCCACACCACCAGGTTTAGGAATAGTTATTACCCCTCAATATTAGACTCTTGAACTAGAGGGGATGACTTCACCCACCCCCCCATCCTTGAACTGTCCCCACAATCTATGGACTCACTTTCAAGAACTTTTCGTCTCACGTTCTCAAGATTTATTGCTTATTTATTTATATATATATTTTTTTCTTTTTGCATTTGCATAGTTCGTTGTCTTTTGCAAATTCGTTGTTTGTCCATCCTGTTGGGTGTGGTCTTCCATTGATTCTATTATGTTTCTTACATTTGCTGTGAACTCCTGCAAGAAAATTAATCTCAGCGTTGTATATGGTGACATATACAGTATGTAATTTGATAATAAGACCATAAGACCTTAAGACATAGGAGCACAATTAAACCGTCTGGCCCATCGAGTCTGCTCTGCCATTCAATCATGGCTGATCCATTTCTCCCTACCTCAGCCCCACTCCCTAGTCTTCCCCCCATAACCTTTTATGCTGTGTCCAATCAAAAACCTATCAATTTCTGCCTTAAATACACCCACCGACCTGGCCTCCACAGCTGCCTGTGGCAACAAATTCCTCAAATTCACTGCCCTCTGGTGAAGAAATTACTCCACATCTCTGTTTTAAATAGACTCCCCTCTATCCTGAGTCTTCCCAACATTGGGAAACATCCTTCCCATATCTACTCTGACTAGACCTTTCAACATTCGAAAGGTTTCAATGCGATCCACCCTCATCCTTCTATATTCCAGCGAGTACAGATCCAGAGCCATCAAATGTTCCTCGTATAATAACCCATACATACCCGGATTCATCCTTGTGAACCTCCTCTGAATCCCCTCCAATGCAGGCACATCTTTGTTTAGATGAGGAGCCCAAAATTGTTCACAATACTTAAGGTCTCACCAGTGTCTTATAAAGCCTCAGCATCACACCCCTACTGTAGTATTCTAGACCTCTTGAAATGACTACTTTCCTCACCACCAATTCAACCTGCAAGTTAACCTTTAGGTTATTCTGCTCAAGGACCCCCAAGTCCCTTGGGCATCTCATATTTTTGGAATTTCTTCCCGTTTATTAAATAGTCTGCACATTAATTTCTGCTACCAAAGTGCATGACTATGCATTTTCCAACATTGTGTTTCATTTGCCATTTTCTTGCCAATTCTCTTAATCTGTCTAAATCCTTCTGCAGCCTATCTGTTTCCTCAACACTACCTGCCCATCCACCAATCTTCATATCATCTGCTAACCTGGCAACAAAGCCATCTATTCCATCATCTAAATCAGTGATACACAACATAAAAAGAAGCGGTCCCAACACCGGCCCCTGCGGAACACCACTAGTCACTGGCAGCCAGCCAGAAAAGGATCCTTTTATTCTCACTCACTGCCTCCTACCTATCAGCCAATGCTCTAACCATGCCAGTAACCTTGCTGTAATGCCATGGGCTCTTAACTTGGTAAGTCGCCTCATGTGTGGTATCCTGTCAAAGGCCTTCTGAAAGTCCATTTATACAACATCCACTGCATCCCCTTTATCTATCCTACTTGTAATCTCATCAAAGAATTCCAACAGGATCATCAGGCAAGATTTTCCCATAAGGAAACCATGCTAACTTTGTCCTATCTTGTCCTATGTCATCAAATACTCCATAACCTCATCCTCATCAATTGACTCTAACATTTTTTCCAACCACTGAGGTCATGCTAACTGGTCTATAATATCCTTTCTGCTGCCTTCCTCCTTTCTTAAAGAATGGAGTGACATTTGCAGTTTTCCAGTCCTCTGGCACCATTCCAGACTCCAATAATTTCTGAAAGATCATTGTTAATGCCTCCATACACTCTAGTGTGCAGTTCCTCTGGTCCGGGTGACTTATGTACCTTTAGGTCTTTCAGCTTTTTGAGCACCTTCTCCCTTGTAATAGTAACTGCACTCACTTCTCTTCCCTCACACCCTTCAATATCTGGCATACTGTTAGTATCTTCCAAAGTGAAGACTGATGCAAAATACTCATTTAGTTCATCTGCCATCTCCTTATCCCTCATGTAACTGTAATTCCCTTTACTCCACTGAAATACTGCTACACGAGACTCTACTTTCTCCCTATCAAATTTCAATTTGAACTCAGTCGTATTGTGATCACTGCTTCCTAAGGGTTATTTTACCTTCAGTCCCCTAATCACCTCTGGTTCATTACATAATACCCAATCCAGTATAGCTGATCCCCTAGCAGGCTCATCGACAAACTGCTCTAAAAAGGCCATCTCGTAGGCATCAAACAAACTCACTCTCGTGAGATCCATTACCTACCTGATTTTCCCAATCGATCTGCATGTTAAAATCCCCCATGACTGTCATACCATTGCCCTCTTGACATGCCTCTTCTAATTCCCGTTGTAATAAGTAGTTCACATCCCAGCTACTGTTGGGAGGCCTGTATATAACTGCCATCAGAGTCCTTTTACCCTTGCAGTTTCTTAAGGATTCAGCATCTTCAGATCCTATGTCACATCTTTCTACTGATTTGATGCCATTCTTTACCAGCAGAGCCACACCACACCCTCTGCCAACCTTCCTAGCTCTCCAATATAATGTGTAACCTTGGATATTCAGCTCCCAACTACACCATCTTTCAGCCATGATGACCACAACATCATACCTAACAATCTGCAATAGTGCAATAAGATCATTCACCTTATTTCTCATACTCAGTGCATTGAAATGTATCACGCTGAGCACTGTATTTGCTAACCTTTTAGATTTTGCATCCGTAATGCACTGATACTCACCCTGCTGGCTGCAATTTTGTTTTATCATCTGCCTGCCCTTCCTGACAGTCTAACTGCATTAGATCTTTGCTTTTTACCATCTGTCCTATCGTGAGTCCCTTCACTCCGGTTCCCACCTCTCTGCCAAATTGGTTTAAACCATCCCCAACAGCTCTAACAAACCTGCTTGCGAGAATATTGGTCCCTCTCATATTCAGGTGCAATCTGTCACTTTTGTACAGGTCACATCTCCCTCAGAAGAGATCCCAATGATCCAAGAATCTGAAGCCCTACCCCGTGCACCAGCTTCTCAGCCACATATTTATCTGTCAATCATCCTGTTTCTTCCCTCAGATAGCAATCCCGAAATTACTACCCTGGAGGTCCTGCTTCTCAGCTTTCTGCCTAGATCTCTAAATTTCCTCTTCAGGGCCTATGTCACTGGTACCAATATGTACGAAGACATCTGACTGCTCTCCCTCCCTCTCCAAAATGCTGTGCACACGATCCAAGACATCTCTGACCCTGGCACCTGGGAGGCAACATACCATCCGGGTGTCTCGTTCACACCCACAGAATCTCCTGTCTGTTCCTCTGACTATTAAGTCCCCTATCACTACCACTCCCCTCTTCTCCCTCTTTCCCTCTGCACCACAGACCCATGCTCAGTGCCAGTAACCTGGTCTCCATGGCATTTCTCTGGGAGGTCAACCCCCACAGTGGTTTCCAAAACAGTCTACTTATTATTGACTAAATAAATTTACTTTGAATATTGAACTTTGACACTGTTAAAACGAGTGTGTTTTGTTTTAGCTTGCACTGGTAAATATCATGCAACTGGTGTTTATTAACATGGAGTACCACTTTAGGTGGTAACCAGCACATAACTAGTGGTTATTAGGCCACGTCATCAATTTTAAGTGGTAAGCAACAAATGATTAGCAGCTATTAACTTGGGGTCTGACTTCAGGCAGATGACAAATAGTTTATAGCTCTCAGTGTGGGCTCTCGCTGGTAAGTAGAGTGCGGCTGGTAGTTATTAGCTGGAGGCATAGCTTCAGGTGGGAAACAGATCCCAAATGATGGTTGTCAGTTAACATTGCTGGTTTTAGTTGTTAAATGACAGGTGACCAGCAGATATTAGCCTGTGGCTTTAGCTTATGGTGGTAAACAGTATGCGACTTGCATCTATAAGCTCATCTTTCCACCTTCATGTGGTACTCTGCATTAGATGGTGGTTCACAAAAATGATACTGAGAATGAAAAGGTTAACATATGAGGAGTGTTTGATGGCTCTGGGCCTGTATTCGCTGGAGTTATGATGAATTGGGAGGTGGGGGGGGGTTGGATCTCATTCAATCCTATCAATTATTGAAAGGCATAGACAGAGTGGACGTGGAAAAGATGCTTCCTATAGTGGAAGAGTCTAGGACTCAAAGGCACAGTTTCAGAATATGAGGATATCTCTTTAGAACAGAGATGAGGAGGAATCTCTTTAGCCAGAGGGTGGTGAATCTGTGGAATTCATTGCCACAGACAGCGGCTTGTGGGTGTATTAAAAGTGGAGGTTGACAGGTTCTTGATTAGCAAGGGCATCTAAGAATATGGGGAGAAGGCAGGAGGCTAGAGCTGAGAGGGTGAATAAATCAGCCATGATCAAATGGCAGAGCAGACTCGATAGGCTGAATGGTCTAATTCCACTCTTATGGTCTTATGGTTATGAACTCTCAGTTGGTAAGCAGACGAACTAGGGGTGCAGGCGCTGCTGGTAGTATGCTTTGGGCTGGGACGGTTGTTTTTAGTTCATATCACTGATTTAAGATGGTAAAGAGGATACAGCTGATGGTTATCAGATTGTGGCACCATCATAACATGATAACCATCAGCAACGTCATGTCAACAACATCTTATTGGTGACTTTTATCTCCCAGTATAAACTTCAGGCTGGACACAGCAGGAGTCTGTTCGTTTATTAGTTCATAGTAAAAGCTCAAATTCAGCTTCAGATTCAGGTTCAGTTTCATTTTTCCAGTGTACATTGAAACAAAGACAGGCTGTGTTGGTTATTTGCACTAACAACCAACGCAACCTATGGATGTGCTGGGGGCAGCCTGCAAGTATTCCCATGTAGTCCAACAGAGCATGCCCACAATGCTCGACAGAACAACGCCGAACACAACAGCCACGACAAAAAGAGCCCCATTCCTTGGAGCTGGAGCTGGTAGGCAGAGGGTCACTGGTTCAGTTGGTAAACTGGAGATGACCGTTAATTGTTAACTGGCAGCACCAGGGAAGTAAAAGAAAAAGCACAAGCCGGGCAATTATTAGTTAGTGGTAGGGACAAGCCAGAGCACCATCTTCTGATCATTAACAGTACATAACTTGTGGTTAACTAGCTTCATTTGGTAAATAGCACAAGTTTGGTGGTCATCAGAATCAGGTTTATTATCACTGACATGTGTTTTGAAATTTGTCGTTTTGCGGCAGCAGTATAGTGCAATACATAAAAGTGGTATAAGTCATAGTAAGAAATGTACAAAAATGAGCCGTGCAAAGAGAGGGCATCAGAGTGAGGTAGTGTTAATGGGTTCATGGTCTGTTCAGAAATCTGATGGCGCAGGGGAAGAAGCCATTTCTAAAACATTGGCTCTGCTTTCAGGCTCTTGTACCTCCTCCCTAATGGTCGTAATGAGAAGAGGGCATAAGACCATAGACCATAACTTATAGGAGCAGAATTAGGCCATCGGACCTATCAAATCTGCTCTGCCATTTCATCATGGCTGATTCATTATTCCTCTCAACCCTATCTCCTCTTTCTCCCCTTGTCGCTTCATGGCTTGACCAATCATGAATCTATCAGTCTCTGCCTTAAATATTCATAAAGGCTTGGCCTCCACAGCTGCCCTTGGCAATGAATTCCACAGATTCATCACTGTCTAGCTAAAGAAATTCCTCCTCAGCTCCAATCTAAAAGGACACCCCTCTAGTCTGAGGTTGTGTCCTCTGGTTCTGACTTCCCACCATAGGAAACAACCTCTCCGTATCCATTCTACTGAGGCTTTTCAACATTTAAATAGGTCACCCCTCATTTTTCTGAATTCCAGTGAATACAGGCCTAGATCCATTCAGTCCTAGAATCATTTTTGCAATTCTCCTTTGAACTGGGTGCTCTCTTCATGATCTTGTTGAGAAGGCTTCAGTTGGTTAACATATGGTTATAAGCTTGAACCAATATAATATTTAATATTTAACTGCTTTATTGGTTTCAGGTGATAAAACAGTACCCAGGTAGCAGTTATTAAATAGCCATTAGCTAACACCACCAGTGTCATATCTTAAATAGCAACTGATTGGTAATTATTCGCTCGTGGCACCATCTCGAGGTAGTAAACCACACTTGAGTGGTGGTTAGCAGCTCAGAGTTATTTATAGTGTGAGGTTTAGATGCTAACTAGCATGTGACTGATGGTTATTGTGGTTTCGTGATGGCTTCAGACAGTAAACAGCATGCAACTTGCATATATTATGACCGTGTAGTGGTTAGCACAACACATTACAGTACAGGCAACCCAAGTTCAATTCCCACCGCTGCCTCTAAAGAGTTTATATATTCTCCCCTCGACTGTGTGGGTTTCCTCCGGTTGCTCTAGTTTCCTCGCACAGATGAAAGGCGTACCGATTGGTAGGTTAATTGGTCATAATAAACTGTCCTGCGATTAGGCTAGAACTAAATCAGGGGATTACTGGCTGGTGTGGCTCGAAGGGCCAGAAGGGCCTATTCTGCACTGATTCTCAATAAGTAAATACATATTTCCTTGCTGTGCACTTTTTGTTATCATTAATAACATGTGACAGATAGCATATCAGTAAACACAATGCTTTACAGCACCAGCGATGACTAAACAGGGCTCAATTTCCAGACTTCCAGACCCACATGAGCACGAGCGACGGATACTGGTCACATGAAACCAGTAGCCAGAGCTTTGAGGTAATAGCTATAAGCTACGTGCTGTTTACCATAGGTTGAAAGCCCGCTTATCACGTACTGTTAACCATTGAAGCATATGGCAGTTATTAGACCATAAGGCCACACGATATAGGAGCAGAATTAGGCTGTCTGGCCCATCAAGTTTGCTCCGCCATTCAATCATGGCTGATCCTTTTTTCTTCTCCTCCTCAACCCCAGTTCCTGGCCTTCTCCCAATATTACAGCCCATAGCCATAGCATCATAAGATATAGGAACAGAATTAGGCCATTTGACCTATAGGGTCTGCTCTGCTATCTCATCATGGTTGATTCATTAACCTCTCAACCCCAATCTCCTGCCTTCTCCCCATATCGCTTCATGACTTGACCAATCAAGTGTAGCCCCCCGGCCACCCTCAGGGTTGCTCGGCTCGCTGTCATCTAGGGAAACAGCCTCGGCCCCGGAAAACTGGGTAATTAGTTTGTGTGGATGCTGTGTGATGTACCCCACCCCGCCCAAATAACAGACAATATACCAGATACGATTAAATGATTTACAGTTTATAGATATGACTGGAACCATATAATTAATAGAGAATAAAATATAAAAGGAAAATAAAAGGCGCCACACTTATCAAAGTTCAATCTCTTCGTGCACAAAACAGTTGGAGCTCAAGAACCTTCTTCTTCACCCTGCGACCCCTCAGACCACCTCGACCGGCCGCCTGGGACCAACAACGGTGGTCGACCAGACGCTCCACATGAGTCCGTCTCCATCTCCTCGCCGAATGCCCTCCTCAGGGTCCAACCCCGTTAGCGGACATCACAGCACCTCATCCATCCTCTGTCTCGCTCTCCCGCCTTCTGCCCCAAAACCCCGCACATGCAGTATCTTCAAATACACCAAAACCATAACAACTATCCCAATTGGTTCATAACATCCTCTTATCAGTAACGTGATTCAACAAACTGCTAGCAGGAAGAACTTCCTCAGTGTTTAACATAACAAAGAAGCATTCCTAATTATAACATAACAAAGAAGCCATTTTAATTAGCCTCCACAGTAACATAAAAGATGAAACCCCCTTACGCAAGAATCTATCAACCTCTGCCTGAAATATTCGTAAAGGCTTGGCCTCCACAGCCACCTGTGGCAATGAATTTCACAGATTCACCACTCTCTGGCTAAAGAAATTCCTCCTCATCTCCTTTCTAAGAGGACACCCCTCTATTCTGAGGTTGTGTCCTCTAGTCCTAGACTCTTCCACCATAGGAAACATCCTCTCCATATCCACTCTATCAAGATCTTTCACCCTTCAAAGTTTCAACTAGGTTACCCCTCATTCTTCTGAATTCTAGTGAATACAGGCCCAGAGCTATCGAACGCTCCAGTCACATGCTCCAATAGCCTCCAGTCACGTGCTATTTACAATCTGAGAATGGCACTGCAAGCCAGTAACCATCAGTCACTCTCCGTTTACCACCTGAAGCTATGCCAGAAACTAATTACTGCCACTTTACAAATCACTAACTAACTGGAGCTGGCACGTGAGATAATGACTACCAGTCTCATGCTGTTTATCTTGTGAAAACAGCAAACTGAGCTAATAACAGGCAGTCGTGCTGTTTATCATTTGAAGCCAAGATGCAAACTATTGACTACCAATCATGGGTAAATCGAAAATGTGCAGAGGCTGGAATGCTGAAATAAAAGGAATAAATGTTGCAGTAATTCAGCAGGTCAGGCAATGTTGTTTATGATTATGATTATGAGGACACGCAGTCCTCTTTTATTGTCATTTAGTAATGCATGCATTAAGAAATGATACAAAATTCCTCCGGTGTGATTTCACAGAAACACAGGACAGACCAAGACTGAAAAACTGACAAAAACCATATAATTATAACATATAGTTACAACAGTGCAAACAATACCATAACTTGATGAAGAACAGACCATGAGCATGGTAAAAAAAAAAGTTCAAAGTCTCTCGAAAGTCCACATCTCATGCAGACGGGAGAAGGAAGAAAACTCTCCCTGCCATGCCCGACCACAGTCCGACTCTGAGTCATCCGAAAACTTCGAGCTTCCGACCAGCCCTCCGACACCGAGCAAAGAGCACCATCTCTGCCGAGCATTTCGACCCCAATCCCAGCTATCAGCAGCAGGCAAAGCCAAACTTCCCTCTGGAGATTCTCCATCGCATAGTAGCAGTGGCAGCGAACCAGGCATTTCAGAAGTTTCTCCAGATGTTCCTCCGTGCTTCTCACAGCTGTCTCCATCAAATCAGAATTGTGCACGGTCCCCTATTTAACAAATACAATATCATTTCACCGGAGAGGCTGCGCACGCCGCGTCGCGCCGCCATCTTCTCCTCCCACCTCCAAATCAAATTAGCATCCAAATCAAGCATTAATGCCATAATCTAATCCAATAACCATGAGCAAACAACAGGAATTCTGCAGGTGCTGGAAATTCAAGCAACATACATCAAAGTTGCTGGTGAACGCAGCAGGCCAAGCAGCATCTATAGGAAGAGGTGCAGTCGACGTTTCAGGCCGAGACCCTTCGTCAGGACTAACTGAAGGAAGAGTGAGTAAGGGATTTGAAAGTTGGAGGGGGAGGGGGAGATCCAAAATGATAGGAGAAGACAGGAGGGGGAGGGATAGAGCCAAGAGCTGGACAGGTGATAGGCAAAAGGGGATACGAGAGGATCATGGGACAGGAGGTCCGGGAAGAAAGACAAGGGGGCGGGACCCAGAGGATGGGCAAGAGGTATATTCAGAGGGACAGAGGGAGAAAAAGGAGAGTGAGAGAAAGAATGTGTGCATAAAAATGAGTAACAGATGGGGTACGAGGGGGAGGTGGGGCCTTAGCGGAAGTTAGAGACGTCGATGTTCATAGCAGAAGTTAGAGAAGCCTTTTATATATTGGTGAGACCCGACGCAGACTGGGAGACCGCTTTGCTGAACATCTACGCTCTGTCCGCCAGAGAAAGCAGGATCTCCCAGTGGCCACACATTTTAATTCCACATCCCATTCCCATTCTGACATGTCTGTCCACGGCCTCGTCTACTGTGGAGATGAAGCCACACTCAGGTTGGAGGAACAACACCTTATATTCCGTCTGGGTAGCCTCCAACCTGATGGCATGAACATCGACTTCTCTAACTTCCGCTAAGGCCCCACCTCCCCCTCGTACCCCATCTGTTACTCATTTTTATGCACACATTCTTTCTCTCACTCTCCTTTTTCTCCCTCTGTCCCTCTGAATATACCTCTTGCCCATCCTCTGGGTCACCCCCCCCCGCCCCTTGTCTTTCTTCCCGGACCTCCTGTCCCATGATCCTCTCGTATCCCCTTTTGCCAATCACCTGTCCAGCTCTCGGCTCTATCCCTCCCCCTCCTGTCTTCTCCTATCATTTTGGATCTCCCCCTCCCCCTCCAACTTTCAAATCCCTTACTCACTCTTCCTTCAGTTAGTCCTGACGAAGGATCTTGGCCTGAAACGTCGACTGAACCATGAGCAATGTTGTTTGCTGTATACGAGTTAACAGCCAGCAATCACAGATTTAAGATTAGGTTAGCTTTATCTGTCACATGTATTTGGAAGTGAAATGCGTCATTTGCATCAAATCAAATAAAGATTGTGTTGGGCAGCCCACAAGTGTCACCATGCTTCTGGCACCAACGTAGTATGCCCACAACTCACTAAACCTAACTATGCATCTTTGGAAGGTAGGAGGAAGCCAGGGCACTCGGAGGAAATCCACATGTTCACAGGGAAAACGTACAAACTGCTTACAGGCAGCAGTGGGAACTGAGCCCGGGTTGCTGTGCTGTAAAGCATTAGGCTACCATGCCGCCACAGTGTGAAACACATGACTTGCAATTATTCGATGGCCTTTGGTGGTAAACAACTCATTAATGGAGATTATTAGATGGAAGCTCTGCTTAAGTGGTAACTACACTCGGTGGGCACTTTATTAGGTACACCTCCATGGCTGCTTGTTCATGCAGATATCTAATCAGCCAATCATGTGGTAGCAACTCAGTGCATAAAAGCATGGAGAGGTTCAGTTGTTGTTCAGACCAAATGTAAGAATGGGGAAGAAATGTGACCTAGGTGACTTTGACTGTAGAATGATTGTCAGTGCCAGACAGGGTCATTTAAGTATCTCAGAAACTGCTGATCTCCTGAGATTTTCATACACAACGATCTCTAGAGTTTACAGAGAATGGAGCGAAAAATCAAAAAAAAACATACAGTAAGCACCAGTTCTGTGGGCGAAATCGCCTTGTTAATGAGAGGTCAGAGGAGAATGGCCAGACCAATTCAAGCTGACAGCAAGATGACAGTAACTCAGATGACCACAGATTACAACAGTGGTGTGCAGAAGAGCATCTCTGAATGCATAACAGGTCAAACCTTGAAGTGGATGGGCTACAGTGGAAGACCACAACCATACTCTCAGTGACCACTTCATTAGGCACAGGAGGTACTTAATAAAGCGGCCTCTGAATGTAAGATGTGACTGGTGGTTGTTAGCTTGTTTTCAACATGTGACCCGTGTTTACTAACTTACAGCAGGGCTTCAGGCAATAAACAGCTTCTGACTAGCAGTTATGTGTTCTGGTGATGACCAGGCTGTCATTGATAATTCTACTCGTAGCATGGCTACAGCTACTAACCAGGTAGTGACTGTAACTGGTGTTCATTGGTGTGTAGCCTTCACTTGGTTTACAGTAGATGACTGCAATTACAATGTCTCAGCACCAGATTCAGTTGTGAAACAGCATGTGGCCATTGCGTACTTGCTTTCAATCTTGTCCTCTGGTGATTAACAGCATGTTACTGGCAGTTATTAGCCCACAGTTATTAGCTTGCACCATAATTTAGATAGTGAACAGCAAACCTAACAATTATTATTCTACCATTACGTGGCTAAAGAGGACGTGACGGGCCATTATAAGCAAGCAGAGCGGGCTTCAGGTGGTTAACAGTGATAACAGCGTGTGGCTGGTGTGCTGCCAGCCTCCGAAGCAACTTCAACCCACTGCAGTTTGCCTGCTGCTGAAACAGGCATATGGTAAATGCAATCTTCCTTGCCCTACACTCATTTCAGGAGCATCTGAATAACAAAGTCACCTATGTCAAAATTACTATTAACCGATTACAGCTTTGCCTTCAATACCATAATTCCAAGCAAACTTATTTCCAAACACCTGGGCCTGCGACCCTACAGCTCCCCTTACACCTGGATCCTTAGCCTCCTGACCAATCACAATCAGTAAGAAGAGGTAGCAACACCTCCACCATGATAATCCTCAACAGTGGTGCCCCACAAGGCTGCCTCCTCCGCCCTCTAGTTTACTCCCCGTGCACTCACAAGAGGCCTGATTCTGCTCTAGCTCCTCCTACAGGTTTGCAGAGGATATCGCCTTAGTGAGCCATATCTTAGATAATGGTGAGACAGAGTACAGGAAGGAGATGGAGAGTCGGATGGCATGGTGTCATGGCAGCAGCCTTCCCCTCAATGTCAGCAAAACAAAAGAGCTGGTCATTGACTTCACGAAGGGGGCGGAGAACATCCTGCTGCCTACGTCAATGGTACTGAGGTGGAGAAAGTTGAGATTTTCAAGTTCCTAGGTATAAATATCACCAATAGCTTGTCCTGGTCTAGCCATGTAGACGTCATGTCTCATCAGTGCCTCTACTACCTCAGGAGATTAAGGAAATTCAGCATGTCTGCATTGACCCTCACCAATTTTTATCAGTGCCTTACAGAAAGCATCCCATCTGGATGTATCATGACTTGGTCTGTCAAGAGCTCGGCCCAAGACTACACAGAAATGCAGAGTGTTGTGTACACAGATCAATGCATCATGAAATCCTGCCTCTCCTCATTGGGCACTGTGTGTGCACCTCTCTCTGCCTTAGAAAAGTAGTCAACATAATTAAAGGCCACTCCCACCTCATACATTCACTTTTCTTCACCTTCCCCTCAGGCAGAAAGTACAAATGTTTGAAAGAACATACCACCAGGCTCAAGGACAATTTCTATCCCACTCATATAAGACTACTGAATATTCCCCATGTACGATAAGATGGACTCTTGTCCTTACAATTTACCTCGTCACTGCCGTCTACCTTATTGACTGCCTGCTCTGCACTTTCTCTCTGTTACACTGCATTCTGCAGTCTGTTATTTCTTTTCCCCGTACTACCTCAACGTACTGATATTGTGAAATGAACCGTTCGTGTGGCATGCAAAACAAAGATTTTCACTCTCTCCTGGTGGATGTGACTGTAATACGTGGTGGTTGTTCATCATACCTGACAATGACAGGAAACCTGTGAGGGAGAGTTTTTTCAGTTGAAAAGCCATTACACTTGGGCGGTTCCACTCTTTCGACCTCAGAAGTTCGTGTCCAGTGGTACGAACAAGCATCACAAATTGGGGTCCTTGTTTGCAGTGGATGACAATGACAACTTCTGTGCCTTGCCATGCCCTTCATTCTCCATGAAGCGTTACAGTACCACCTTCTTAGCCATTGAAACTCATTGTAGATCTCGTCTGCCCAGGCTGACTTTGCATGCTAGGGCAGGCATGTCCCTATCCTATCATCGGCTACCCTCAGCTGGTTTATCCCAGCTGTCGTAGCAGTTCACCGGGGTGTGACTGCTGTTGCATTCAAACAGCTACAGTGCCTATAAAAGGTATTCACCCCGCACCTCACCCCCAGAAGTTTTCATGTTTTATTGTTTTACAACATTGAATCACAGTGGATTTAATTTGGCTTTTTCTGATACTGATCAACAGAAAAAGACTCTTTCATGTCAAAATGAAAACAGATCCCTACAAAGTGGTCTAAATTACAAATATAAAACATAATTTCAACTCTGATTCTGATTCTAAACAGCACATGACAAGTGGCTATAGCTTGTGTCAGAAGTTGAAATCACTAACAGCACATGCCTGACAATTATGAAATCATTTCACAATGTTCAAGCATCAAGCAACACTTTACTGGGGATTATTAACTCAGAACTCTGACTACTGCTGGTAAAGAACATGTGTCTGTTGGTCATGAGCTCGAGGTACAGACTTCAGGTTGGAAACAACACATGATTGTCAGTGATTCGCTCAGCTTGCTAACTTCAAATGGTGGACAGTCTGTGGTTAACAGTCCACAACACAAGACACAGAAGTTATAAACTCACAGTGCTAGCTTCACATTAAATACAGCTGACCAATATGGTTCAATTTAATATCAGAGAATCTATACGATATTCAACCTGAAACTCTTACCCTTCGCAGACATTCTCGAAACAGAAAGAAAGCCATTAGGAATATTAGCCCACAATGCTGGTTGCAAGTGGTAAACAGCAGAGGACTGATGGTCATTAGTTTACAGTGATTGCTTCAGGTGGAAAATGGCACAGGACTGGTGGTATCAGCTTGTGGCTGCAGCTTTTGAAGATTAGATTATGAGGACACTCAGTCCTCATTTATTGTCATTTAGAAATGCATGCATTAAAAAATGATACAATGTTCCTCCAGAATGATATCACAAGAAACACAGGACAAACCAAGACTAAAACTGACAAAACCACATAATTATAACATATAGTTACAACAGTGCAAAGCAATACGGTAATTTGATTAAGAGCAGACCATGGGCACAGTAAAAAGAAAAGTCTCAAAGTCCCGATAGCCTCATCATCTTACGCAGACGGTAGAAGGGAGAAACTCTCCCTGCCATGAACCTCCAAGCGCCGCAAACTTGCCGATGCAGCACCATTGGAAGCACCAGACCGCAGCGGACTCTGAGCCTGTACGAAAACTTCAAGCCTCCGACCAGCCCTCCGACGCAGCCTCTCCGAACACCATCCTCTGCCGAGCGTTTCGACCCCACCCCAGCCGGTGAGCAACAGGCAAAGCCAAGGACTCGGGGCCTTCCTCTCCGGAGATTCTGGACCACACAGTAGCAGCGGCAGCGAAGATAAACAGGACATCATACTGTGCCTGCTTCAGAACTAGTCATGGACTCTGAGTCACCACATGACCACTGCTGATTAGTTGCAATAGTAGCTTCCAGTAGTGAGGAGAACGTGACTGGTGGTTAGAAATTCACAGTGCCAGTTCCACGTTCTAAATCGTAGGTAACTACTGGTGGTATTATCTTCGGGTAATGAACAGCAAGTGACAAGTAGTGATTAAATTGTATTGTCAATTTGTTGTTAAAATGGATGATCAGCAGGAATTGGTTGTAGTGCAAACCTGGTAGTAAACAGAATGTGACTGCCAGTTATTAACTCCCATTGTTGCTTGCAACAATGGTGGTGCATGACTTGTAATTGGTAGTTATTAGATAATGATAACAAATAACATGTGACTGTCAGTTATCTGCACATGGTAATGTCTCCCGGTGGTGTACCGCACATGATTAGTTGGTTATTGGTCATGGTTCCAGTAACTGATGGTTAAGGACAAGGGTCTGGCAGCTGCCAACATTGAGTGGCAACAGGAAGATAATTTAGTTCATAATTCAGGTTTTATGAGAGGAAGAGGAATCTAAAGACAGATTATTATCTCAATAATAATCTGCAGATAATAAGCTTGCAGATGAATGGAGTACATAGGGTTCTGGGTGTTGTTGAACATGAATCGCAGTCAGTTAGCAGGCAAGTTCAACAAGTGGTTTAGAAGGAACGTGACATATAGTCAAAGTCAAATTTGAATTTATTGCCACATAGAAGTACATTTATGCACAATGCATAAATGGGTCAAAAAGGGGACGTTGGTCGTTAAGGACTCCCATCACCTAGGACATGCCCTCTTCTCATTACCACCATCAGGGAGGAGGTACAGAAGCTTGAAGGCACACACTCAGTGACTCAGGAACAATTTCTTCCCCTCTACCATCTGATTTCTGAGTGGACATTGAACTCATGTATTCTACCTCACCACTTTTTAATTTTTATTTTTGCACTACTTATTTAACAATTTAATGTATGTATGTGTATATATATAGTAATTTATGTTTTTTTCTCTGTATTATTATGTATTACATTGTACTGCTGCCGCAAAGACAAAAATTTCACAATATATGCCGGTAATATTAAACCTGATTCTGGTACTGAAACTTACAGCAGCATCGCAGACACATGGCATCATGTAAGTGGCATTCACAAGAAAGGAAACATAAATTAAACATAAATCATGCACAATTTTCACAATAAAATACAAAAAACTGTGCACTTTAGTGAGAAGTGGTCATAGTGTTGCATTAAAATGTGTGGCCACTGGGAGATCCTGCTTTCTCTGGCAGACAGAGTGTAGATGTTCAGCAAAGCGGTCTCTCATTTTAATTCCACATCCCATTCCCATTCTGACATGTCTATCCACGGCCTCCTCTACTGTAAAGATGAAGCCACACTCAGGTTGGAGGAACAACACCTTATATTCCGTCTGGGTAGCCTCCAACCTGATGGCATGAACATTGACTTCTCTAACTTCCGCTAGGCCCCACCTCCCCCTTGTACCCCATCTGTTACTTAATTTTATGCACACATTCTTTCTCTCACTCTCCTTTTTCTCCCTCTGTCCCTCTGAATATACCTCTTGCCCATCCTCTGGGTCCCGCCTCCCGTCTTTCTTCCCAGACCTCCTGTCCCATGATCCTCTCGTATCTCCTTTTGCCTATCACCTGTCCAGCTCTTGGCTCTATCCCTCCCCCTCCTGTCTTCTCCTATCATTTTGGATCTCCCCCTCCCCCTCCAACTTTCAAATCCCTTACTCACTCTTCCTTCAGTTAGTCCTGACGAAGGGTCTCGGCCTGAAACGTCGACTGTACCTCTTCCTACAGATGCTGCCTGGCCTGCTGCATTCACCAGCAACTTTGATGTGTGTTGCTGGAGTATTGTGCATGCCTTGGACTAGCATTAGAGGCAGCCCAGAAGAGAATTACCAGTATAATTCTTAGATAACTGATGTCCAAACACAAATCACTAAAAGATATTAGAAACATATTCTTTGGAGTGTTGAAGAATGACCTTATTGCAACATGGATGGGAGTGGATGGAGGGCTGTGGTCCAGGTGCAGATTGATCGGACTAAGAAGGTTCATAGTTCACCATGAACTAGATGGGCTGAAAGGCCTGTTTCTGTGCTGTAGTGCTCTATGACTCTATTACCTCCTGAGGGATATGATAGAGTAGACATTGAGATACTTACAACTAGTGGCAGATTCTCAAATAAGCAGTCATACTTACAAAATGAAGATTTAAAGATTCAAAGTACATTTATTATCAAAGTATGTATACAGGTTGCAACTCAGATGTGTCCTCCTGTAGGCAGCCATGACACCAAGAAACACCATGGAGCCAGTTCAAGAAAACTTCAAACACCCAATGCTCCACCTTGGGAAAGGGAGTGGTTATTTTCTCTTCACCATTTACACCTTGGACTTCAACTACTGCACAGAGCCTTGTCACCTTCAGAAGTTTTCGGATGACAACTGTAACGAAAACCAATTTCCCCCAGAATCAATAAAGTATGACTATGACTATGACTATAACTATGACTATGACTATACTATTTAAAACTGAGATGCCCAGGAACTTCTTACAGAGGTGTTGAATCATTGGAATTATCTATTCAAGAGGATTGTGGAGGTTAGATCATCGGGGGATATTAAAAGAGAAATAAATATATACTTCGGAAATTGAGGGCTATGGGGAACAGACACAAAAGGGGAGATGAGGTCTGGGGTAGATGTGGCATCATCATATTGAATGATGGGGCATGTCTGAGGGGGCCGAGTGGCCTAATCTCCTGATCCTGTGTTCATACATTCAGTAAGTGACTGGTAACTATTAGTTTAGCGTTCCATTTTCAAGTGGTAATCAGCACATAACTGGCTCTAAGTTGCAAAGAGCATGTGATTGACTAAAGCATCTGATTGATGGATATTTGCTCTGGGTGTTGGCTTTAGACTGGTGCCAGCTTCAGCTGATAGTCAGTGAAATTGGCCCTTATTAGGTCACCATACTTTTACTGGTGATAACCAGCAAGTAACTTGTGTTTTTTAGCTCATAGTTCAGATTGAGATTCATTTATCAAAACATACAGTGAAGTGCATCGTTTGCACCCAAGGATGTGCTGGGGCAGCATGTAAGCATCACCGCACATTCACACATTCTTTCACCCACATTGCATAACCACAATGTTCCCCAGAACAACACAAGCAGCATCAGTAACAACAAGAGGACAACAACAGCAAAACAAGCCCCTCTCCCACCCCTCCCACCCATTCACGCAGCCAGGCAGGCATCCAGCTCCAGGTCAGGCCATCTCTGGCCCTCCAATCCTTGTCCCAGGATTCTCAGACTCGCAGATATTGGGCCTCCAGCTTCGGACTCCACCCCAAGGTGCCGATCACGGGTTTAAGCTATGTGCCTCGACTTGCAGACTTGCACGGACCTGGAAACCGCTTGACTCCTTTTGAACATCGTGACCCCTTCAGGCTTCTACCTTCAGTATTCTGGTATTGCACAGTAAACACGGCATAACTGGATGTTGGTATTTGTAGCACCGGCTTTGGGTCTTTTCTTGTGAGGCAGTCCATGGTATGATTTGACACAAGGTCACATTTTATTGTATGTTTCAATGTACAAATAAAGCTAATCATAATTTTAATATTAGAGCCCATGAAGGATGCTATTTATTATTTTTTAAAAAATTATTTAGAGATACAACACCAAATAGGTTCTTCTAGTCCTCTGAACCACACTGCCCAACAATCCCCAACAAACCCAATTTAACCCTAATCTAATCACCAGACAATTTACAGTAACCAATTAACCTACCTGGTATGTCTTTGGACTGTGGTCGAGAACCAGGGGATCTGGAGAAAATCCATGCATTTCACTGGGAAGACACACAAAGACTCCTTACAGAGGATGCTGGCATTGAACTCTGAAATCCAACGCCCCAGGCTGTAATAGCGTTGCGCTAACTGTGTCACCCACAAGGAAGATGGCATTGATCCATTTATTCTGCCCATCTCCAAGTGGTTAAACTGCACATCAAGGGCAATTGATACTCAGTGGAGCTAGGTTAAAGTGACAGACGTTAAGGCAATAGCAATCAAGAGTATACACTGTCAGTTTCAGGTAGTCAGCAGCATGCAATCAGTAGTTTTTAGCTCCTGGTATTGGATTCAGATGGTAAATAGCACATGACTGGCAGTTATGAGTTTATGTTTCTGGCACTGGTTATAAACGACAAATGACTGAGTATCATGAATCACAACAGTGGCTTCAGGTTTTAACAGCCAGTGACTGTCAGTTATTAGCTCACTGTGCAGGCTTCAGTTTGTAAATAGCACAGGCAGATGTTTATAAGCATGTGGCGCCTGCTTCAGGTGATAAATGACACATGTGGACATTGGTATGAAATGCCACCTTCTCTTATAAGCACCATGTTACTGGTGGTTATTAATTTAATTTTAATTTTTTTTTTATTTAGAGATACAGCACAGAACAGCGAGATCTTAAATGCATTCTTTGCATCTCTATTTACTCAGGAGACAGATACAGAGTCTATAGAAGTGAGGCAAAGCAGCATCAACGTCATGGACCCAGTAGAGATTTGCTATCCTGAGGCACATCAGGGTGGTTAAGTCCCCAGGGCCTGACAAGGTGTTTCCTCGGACCCTACAGGAAGCAAGTGCAGAAACTGTCGGGGCTCCAGCAGAGATATTTATAGCATCCTTAGCAACAGGAGAGGTACCAGAGGATTGGAAGCTAGCCAATGTTGTTCTGTTCTTTAAAAAAAGCTCTAAACAGAAACCAAGAAATTGTAGGCTGGTGAGTCTGACATCAGTTATAGGGAAGTTATTGGAAGGTAACCTAAGAGACTGGATATACAAGTATTTGGATAGACATGGACTTATTAAGGATAGTCAGCATGGCTTCTACATGTTAGGTCATGTCTAACCCATCTTATAGAGTTTTTCTAGAAAGTTGCCAGGAAAGTGGTTAAAGGCAAGGCAGTCGATACTGTCTACATGGACTTTAGAAAGGCAATTGACAAGGTCCTGCATGAGAGATTGTTCAAGAAGGTTCAGTCTTTTGGCATTCAGGATGAGGTGTTAAATTGGATTGGACATTGGCTTTGTGGGAGAAGCCAGGGAGTTGTCGTAGAGGGTTGCCTCTCTGACGGGAGGCCTGTCACTGGTGGTGTGCTGCCGGGATCGGTGCTGGTTCCTTCGTTGTTTGTTATTTATTTCAGTAATATGGATGATAATGAATTAGCTGGATCTGCAAATTTATGGATGGCACAAAGGCTGGGGGTGTAGTGGACAGTGAGGAAGGCTGTCATGGCTTGCAGAGGGATCTGTGTCAGCTGAAAAAATGGACAGAAAAATGACAGATGGAATTTAATGCAGACAAGTGTGAGTGTTGCACTTCAGTAGGACCAACCAGGGTAGGTCTTACACAGTGGGTAGGGCACCGAGGAGTGTGGTAGAACAAAGGGATCTGGGAATACAGGTACATAATTAATTGAAAGCGGCATCACAGGTAGATAGGGTCATAAAGAAAGCTTTTGGCACATTGGCCTTCATAAATTAATGTATTGAATTAATGTATTACATAAGATGGAATGTTATGTTAAAGTTGTGTAAGACATTGGTGAGACCTAATCTGAAGTAATGTGTGGTAACAACATACATCAAAGTTGCTGGTGAACGCAGCAGGCCAAGCAGCATCTGTAGGAAGAGGTACAGTCGATGTTTCAGGCCGAGACCCTTCGTCAGGTCGACTGTACCTCTTCCTACAGATGCTGCTTGGCCTGCTGCGTTCACCAGCAACTTTGATGTATGTTGCTTGAATTTCCATCATCTGCAGAATTCCTGTTGTTTGCGTAGTAATGTGTGGTGTTTGATCACCTACCTACAGGAAAGATGTATATAGGTTGAGAGAGTGCAGAGAAAATTTACAAGGATGTTGCTGGGTCTGAAGGACCTGTGTTATAAGGAAAGATTGAATGGCTTAGGACTGAATTCTTCAGAATGCAGAAGATTGAGAAGAGATTTGATAGAGATGTACAAAAATTATGAGGTGTATAGATAGACGAAATGCGAGCAGACTTTTTCCACTGAGTTTGGGTGGGACTACAACCAGAGGTCGTGGGTTAAAGGTGAAAGGTGAAAAGTTTAAGGGTCCTGTTTCTGTGCTGCATTTCTCAATGACTCCATGACTCTATATCAGACCCCTCTGTCCCAATGGGCCATGCTGCCCGACAACCCACTTATTTAATGCTAGCCTAATCACAGGACAATTCATAATGACCTACTAACCGGTACGGCTTTGGTCTGCAGGAGGAAACACACGCAGTCATGAGGAGAACATACAAACTTCTTACAGACAGCATCAGAATTGAACTCTGAACTGCAACGTCCCAAACTGCAACAACATCACACGAACCATTACGCTACCGTTGTGCCATGTTTGTTCACTATCAACAATTAGTGAAAGATAGTTCCACTTCAACTGTTGTAAGATGGCATCGGTTGTTCAAAACAAAATTGTTTTCACAATTTGAAAATCACATCATAGGTTGTAATTCACATTAGGGTTAGGGTTTGTTCAACTTCATTAAAGTGGCAATAGATCAGTAGCATCTGCCAGTTCTTAGCAGAGCAATCATACCTGTCCCATTCCCCTTTCCCCTCCAGCTCTGCATTACATACTCTCTGTAACTCTCTCTCTCTCCCTTTCCCTCTCCCTCTCCCAAATGCTCAAAAACTCTCATTTGATTCTTTTGCTACTGATCCAGGTGAAGAGTAACAGTTTGGCGGATACCCAGACGAATAAGAAGTATTGCTCCTCTGACTTGAAACAGAGTGCGGAGTTCTTGTCAATGATCTTTCCTCAGAACTTATTATTTGTTGGAGGATGGTTGGTTGGCGCAATGTCTGATTCTGTGTTGCAACTATATTTTATTCAATGTACGAATGAACTTCTTCAGATTTTGTTTCTTTATTGACTTTGGGGATCTCAGGGATTTAAAACCAAGAGCATTAGTGAACCATAAGAATAATATTATTCAGTTAATGTATAATTATGGTATCAGCTGGATAAATTTCTGATGTGTTTTGTCTTGAAACAGGACTTGAGCTCAAGGGAAGGAGGGATGGAGGACACACATAATGCTGAAGTACCATTTCTTTAATCTGCCTTTTCAAAAGCAATCACATTCAGGAATCAGAAACGCTCAGAATGTTAAGCAGTATCTCAAAGTTCAAAGTTCAAATGAATTTATTATCAAAATACATTCTGTATATATATATATATATCTCACCATATACTATCCTGAGATTTATTTTCTTGTGGCATTCTCAGTAAATACAAAGAAACACAAGAGAATCGATGAAAAATCACGCACAAGACAGACAACCAAGCAATGTGCAAAAGACACCAAATTGTACAATAAAAAAAGAAAAAAACTCAAACAAAATAATAATAATAGATACATAAGCAATAAAAATTGAGAACACGAGATAAAGAGTCTTGGAAATCGAGTCCATGGAGAGAGAAATAGAGTCAATGTCTTTAGTCAGTGCCTTCACGATGGCAAAGTGAGAAAGCAAGCCTCTTTTATGCTGCAGTGAGGAGAGGAGATGGAGAGATTAGCAAGGATGCCTGTGATTGAGTACAGATAAAGATTGCACCAGGAATGGCCAGCTCTGATGCAATGTCATCTACATGTTGTACCAGTTCAGATTTTGTTATCTCCACAGATACTGCCTCATCTGCAGAGTTTTTCCAGCATTTTCAAGTGGTGCCACTGGAGCTGACAGTCCCATGAGAAGATAGCTTGGAAGAGGCCTTTGAAAGGAAGCTCTCCAAGTAGGCAGGACTGGTCAGCAACTGTCAGCAGGCTGGATGGAGAGCGAGGTGTCTCTCAGTGGAGGTTGGTTGTAGGGGATTCATAGCCCATTCTTTAGTTAGAGCCTTCAGCATTTTGGGCATCGAGGGAGAGAGGAAGAGGAGAGCCATCCGCAGTACCACCGAGGCGGCAGAGAGGGCTTCAAGATGGCTGTGGCTCAAAAGAGGGGAGCCATAGAGTCATAAGTAGCTAGCCATCTGGACACAAGCTGGGGTCTGATCAGCCCCGGCTGGGTCACCTGGAGGAGGTTGTATGATGTTGAAAGACCTGAAACACCTGATGATTCCAGGAACATCACTGAAGATATGTCCAGAAGCATTAATAGATGTATGTACACAGCTTTCTATGTTCAGATTCTCCCTCTCTCACCCTCTCTACACTGCCTGACCTGCTGAACGTTTCTGGCCTTATTTTTGTTTCAGATTCTTCTGTCGTTTTTTTCACTTCAGCTACAGGCTGTCCTTTTGCCTGCATATCAATACAATATTGTCTTACTTATTATTCTTGCTGTATTTTTCATCTGTTTAAATTCGCAATGTGCTAAAATGACACCAATCAAGGTTTAGCTAATAGCATAATTGCAATTTTTATATTTTCTGTAACAATTTCCTGACACTTTTTTTTCTTCTCATGTTTCTATCACAATTTGTTTTTATCCCAAAGTGAAGATGAAGTAATACCAAATGCATAGTGGGAAGTATTGAATCAAATATGAGGGAAGTGGTAACAATGATAGATTATACAATCAATTAATTCTTAAAGACTAGTCAGCAGAACACTCAAATAAGGGAAGTGTATTCCACATCCCAATGACATGTCCATTACTTCCTTTGGAAACACAAGAGACTGCAGACACTGGAGTCTGGAGCAACATACAGCCTGCTGGAGGAAATCAGCAAGTCGAGCGGTATCTATGGGAGGAAAGGAATTGTCATACTTCAAGTTTGAGTTCTCAGGCAGGGTTTGACCTCAAATATTGACAATTTATTTCCTTCCGCAGATGCTGCTCACCCGGTGAGATCCTCCAACAGATTGTTTGTTGCTTTATTTCTTCCGTTGGTATACTTACCATCTAAGATTTTGACCACTTTCTAGATGAAAAGGTTATATTTTCACTGCATTTCTCATGTGTTCCAAGTCCTTCTGCCCTATAACATTAATTTTGAGTATTATATTCTTAACCCTCTAAGGAAGTCAGTCCCAAGCCATTTTCTACAACATAAATATGCATTATAACCTTGGTGCCATATCTTACTTAATTATTGTGGCTTCATTGTACTTCCTCTAGGTCATGATGTTCTCTTATAGTACATTGCTTAGACCTGTGCACGTTGCTCAGGGCAGACTGGATGTCACTTTTTATAGATCGCTTCACTTTTTCAGATCTTTTCTGTTTTTAAGGGCGAAATTCCAAACTTGGAACTGTCTCTTTCATCGCTCCTGAGTGTGGTGCACACAGTTCAAGGATGTTTCAGCCAAAACTTCAAGCTCCTTTGTCCAGTGTTATTTTCCAATGAAATGTTGCATTTCAATATTTATTTCTCATATACCCATTTTCATAATTTTTCATTTCTTTACTTCAAACAATAATTTAATCATTTTAGAACTTAATCCTCAGTCTTTCAGATGTGATTGCCCCACCGAATCAGAGACAGAAACTCATCCTGCACTGATCACTTTTCATCACTTATTGCTGCTGTTTCACATATTTATAAGCAACACGCATAAAAATTGCTGGTGAACACAACAGGCCAGGCAGCATCTCTAGGAAGAGGTACAGTCGACATTTCGGGCTGAGACCCTTCGTCAGGACTAACTGAAAGAAGAGCTAGTAAGAGATTTGAAAGTGAGGGGGGAGGGGGAGATCCGAAATGATAGGAGAAGACAGGAGGGCGAGGGATGGAGCCAAAAGCTGGACAGGTGATTGGCAAAAGGGATATGAGAGGATCATGGGACAGGAGGCCCAGGGAGAAATAAAGGGGGAGGGGGGAAGCCCAGAGGATGGGCAAGGAGTATAGTGAGAGGGACAGAGGGAGAAAAAGGAGAGAGAGGGGGAAAATAAATAAATAAATAGCGGATGGGGTAAGAAGGGGAGGTGGACCATTAACGGAAGTTAGAGAAGTCAGTGTTCATGCCATCAGGTTGGAGGCTACCCAGCTGGAATATAAGGTGTTGTTCCTCCAACCTGAGTGTGGCTTCATCTTGACAGTAGAGAAGGCCGTGGATAGACATGTCAGAATGGGAATGGGATGTGGAATTAAAATGTGTGGCCACTGGGAGATCCTGCTTTCTCTGGCGGACAGGGCGTAGGTGTTCAGCGAAACGGTCTCCCAGTCTGCGTCGGGTATCGCCAATATATAGAAGGCCGCATCAGGAGCACCGGATGCAGTATATCACCCCAGCCGACTCACAGGTGAAGTGTCGCCTCACCTGGAAGGACTGTCTGGGGCCCTGAATGGTGGTAAGGGAGGAAGTGTAAGGGCATGTGTAGCACTTGTTCCGCTTACAAGGATAAGTGCCGGGAGGGAGATCGGTGTGAAGGAATGGGGGAAACGAATGGACAAGGGAGTCACGTAGGGAGCAATCCCTGCGGAAAGCAGGGGGGGAGGGGAGGGAAATGTGCTTAGTGTGGGATCCCGTTGGAGGTGGTGGAAGTTACGGAGAATTATATGTTGGACCCAGAGGCTGGTGGGGTGTTGGTCAGGACAAGGGGAACCCTATTCCTAGTTGGGTGGCGGGAAGGTGGGGTGAGAGTAGATGTGCATGAAATGGGAGAGATGCATTTGAGAGCAGAGTTGATAGTGGAGGAAGGGAAGCCCCTTTCTTTAAAATCTCCTTCGTCCTGGAATGAAAAGCCTCATCCTGAGAGCAGATGCTGCGGAGACGGAGGAATTATGAGAAGGGGATGGCATTTTTGCAAGAGACAAGGTGAGAAGAGGAATAGTCCAGGTAGCTGTGAGAGTCCTTAGGCTTATAGTAGACATCAGTAGATAAGCTGTCTCCAGAGATAGAGACAGAAAGATCAAGGAAGGGGAGGGATGTATCGGAAATGGACCAGGTAAACTTGAGGGAAGGGTGAAAGTTGGAGACAAAGTTAATAAAGTCAGTGAGCTCAGCATGCGTGCAGGAAGCAGTGCCAATGCAGTCATCGATGTAGCAAAGGAAAAGTGGGGGACAGATACCAGTATAGGCTTGGAACATGGATTGTTCCACAAAGCCAACAAAAAGGCAGGCATAGCTGGGACCCATACGGGGTGCCCATGGCTAAACCTTTAGTTTGGAGGAAGTGAGAGGAGCCAAAGGAGAAATTATTACGTGTAAGGACTAATTCCGCTAGACAGAGCAGAGTGGTGGTAAAGAGGAACCGGTTAGGTCTGGAATCCAAAAAGAAGTGGACAGCTTTGAGACCTTCCTGGTGGGGGATGGAAGTATATAGGGATTGGACATCCATGGTGAAAATAAAGCGGTGGGGGCCAGGGAACTTAAAATCATTGAAAAAATTCAGAGGGTAAGAAGTGTCACGAACATAGGTAGGAAGGGATTGAACAAGGGGGGATAAAACAGTGTCGAGGTATGCAGAAATGAGTTCGGTGGGGCAGGAGCAAGCTGAGACAATGGGGTCTACCTGGGCAGGCAGGTTTGTGGATCTTGGGTAGGAGGTAGAAACGGGAAGTGTTGGGTGTGGGAACTATAAGGTTGGTAGCAGTGGATGGGAGATCCCCTGAGCAGATAAAGTTGGTGATGGTGTGGGAGACAACGGCCTGGTGCTCCCTAGTGGGGTCATGATCAAGGGGTAAATAAGAGGAGGTATCCGTGAGTTGTCGCTGTGCTTCGGCAAGGTAGAGGTCAGTACGCCAGACTACAACAGTACCCCCCTTATTGGCGGGTTTTATAGTAAGGTTAGGATTAGTGCGGAGGGAGTGGAGAGCAGAGCGTTCGGAAGGAGTGAGGTTGGAATGGGAACAAGGTGCGGTGAAGTCGAGACGGTTGATGTCCCGTCGGCAGTTAGCAATAAAGAGATCCAGAGCAGGGAGAAGACCAGAGTGGGGTGTCTATGAAGAGGAGGAGGGTTGAAGATGGGAGAAGGGGTCATCGGTGGGGGTGGGAGAGTCCTTGCCGAAGAAATGGGCTCGAAGACGGAGCCGGCGGAAGAAGAGTTCAGCGTCATGGCGTACGCAGAACTCGCTGAGGTGTGGGCGAAGGGGGACAAAGGTGAGGCCCTTACTGAGGACAGAGCACTTTGCCTCAGACAGTTGAAGGTCGGAGGGGATGGTAAAGACCCAGCACAGATGAGAATTGGGATCGGAGGGGGGAGGGGGAGGGAGGCTGGTGGTATCAGTGGAGAGGGGAGGGTTGGGGTGAGAGGAAAAAGGAGCCTCCGAGGGCCCAGGAGTAGATGATGGAATATGAGGGAGATGGGGTTGAGATTTACAAGACTGCTTGTTTTATTATAATAGTGCCAGTAACATTATACCATCTTACATGCACGTTGGGTTTTGCAGATGACAACCTGTCAGTCTTCAGGCCATGCCATGCAGGGAACGTGCTGATATTATTCCCTGATTATATGTGCTGGATCATAACTATATGTGTGCATGCTGTGTGTGAACCTACGGACTGTGTTTTGCAGCTTGGCCCCAGAGTAACAATGTTTCATTTTGGTGTATAAATGTGTATGGTTGAATTTCGATAACATTGAACTGGTTCACTTCATTACGGTTATCAAAACAATCCGTCTTTATGGTAAAATGTGAACAACTTTGTTCCTACACTTCTTTCCTTTATTACAGTTATAATCATACAAGTACTACCACTGTAAGGTTCTGAAAAATTCTCTTAGGACTTACACTCTAAAATTCTGTGAGGTCTAAGGTTCAAAGTGTTGACATACCTTTGATACAACATATGAACATTATACTAGATTTTCTGGAGGAAATTTGTTGACAGTGATGCAGCAATTCCATGCCAAGTTCATTATGTGCCAGTTTCTTAGCTCAGTGATGCAAATACAGATGAGATAACCCCATTATCTCACATTCCAGATTCAACATTCAACATTCAACATTATTTAAGGTCATTTCCAGTACATAGGCATAAAAGGGAACAAAATAATTGTTACTCTGGATCCAACACAGCACAACAAAAAACACCAACAATAAATAACACAATAATAAAATAAACACAATGAATATAAATACATGAAATAATCTATATTCATAGATCGATTGATTGTCAATGAAGTGACACTAGGCACTGGAGTTTCTATCCATAATGTGACTCAAACAGGAAATAATAAGCTAGTGGTGGTTGGGGGTGTGGAGAGTTGGTTAGGAGGTGGAAGAGTTGATCAGCCTCACTGCTTGGGGAAAGTAACTGTTTTTGAGTCTGGTTGTCCTGGCATGGATGCTACATAGCCTCCTCCCTGATGGGAGTGGGACAAACAGCCCTTGAGGTGGTGATGGAATGAAGGGACAGGTAAATAGGGGGAAAAAACAGAGGACAATGATTAACTTATAATCAATCACCTTGTAAGCGCCTTAGCTTACTGCTTTGAACAAGTTTGGATAAGTCAGAAAGAAGCTTTACCCAGTAACCGGTATGTACTAGTCATTGTTCTCTAAAGATAGGCAAAGGCTTAAATAAGGAACTATCTGATCTTGCAGAAGCATCTCAAGGTATAGCTAAATATGGGAGGGATGGGGTAACGGCTAGAATGTTCTTGAGAAAAGGGGAAGGGGACCAAATGGGGAACTGATGGGCTAGCTTTGGCTTAAAATAATTATAACTAACTGACCAGTGATTACCTTACATCTAATTGTATCCTAGCATGTGATTGAAATGATTCTAATGTTATCTAAACTTGTAATTGTAAGATTTCCTGCTACCTGATCAATGTTATAAATTGTGGAGAATTGTGTAATTCGGGGGCAGTGGCTGGACTGATTCTTTTCGGAGATCAGTCTGTAACGTCCCCCATAGCATGCTATGAGTAGGGAATAAAGGTTTGAAAAGAATTACATGTGTCAGTGTATTCGTGGTACAATTTCTATTGCATCGGGTCCGATTGAGTATGACAGTGGGATCCTTCATGATGTTGCTGGCCTTTTTCAGCATATATGTCCGTGATGGTGGGTAGGCTGGTGCCAATAATGCGTTGGGCAGTTTTGACTACCCGTTGTAGAGTCTTCCTATCTGCCACTGTGCTGTTTCCATAGCATGCAGTGATGCAGCGTGTTAGGATGCTCTCTACCGCGCATCTGTAGAATGACACAAGTATTGATGTGCATAGTCCAGCTCTCTTCAACCTCCCCAGAAAGTAGAGGTGTTGGTGAAACAACTCACATGTAGTTCAACCCTCTCTCTAAAGGCTGAGGAATGCTAGCCATAGTCATGGTATTTCTGAACATAAACAAGATGATGGAAAGACGTAAAGTTACTACTTTTGATGATTTATACCAATATTTTCATGATTTTTTAAAAGCTGCTTGCAAAGATGTTCTCTAGTTTCATTTTGGAATACTTAAGCAGCAATACTTAATTCGGAGTTTAAGGAGATTTGGTACGTCACCAAAGAGACTAGCAAATTTCTACAGGTACGCCATGGAGAGCACACTGACTAGCTGCATCACCATCTAGTATGGAGTAATGACCCCATAGAGGGCCGTAGACTCATTCAGCTCCATCATGAGGACCTCTTCAAAACTCAATGCCTGAACAACTCAGCATCCACCATTAAGGACTGTCGCCACCCAAGATTTGTCCTCTTCCCATGACCACCATCAGGAAGGATGTACAGGACCTGGAGACACACACTCAATGTTTCAGAAACAGCTTCTTTCCCTCTGCCATAAGATATCTATGGTCGATGAACTCATGAACACAACCTCACTATTCCTCTATTGTACTGTTTAATTATTTATCTATCTACCTATCTCCCTTTTATTTATTGCCTATCTATCTGGTCACATGTCACTTATTTAACACACACAAACTGCTGGAGGAACTCAGCAGGCCAGGCAACATCTATGGAAACAAGTACAGTTGACGTTTCAGGCCCAGACCCTCCATATTTTCTGCATATTTTCTCCTGTTTGTGGATTTTATGTGTTCTTTATTATTTTAACTTACAGCAATTTGTTATGCATGCACTGTCCTACTGCCACAAAACAATAAATTTCACCATTAATGTCAAGTAAATTAAACCTGATTCTGATTGTGATCCTGGTGTCCTGGAGCTCAGAAGATTGACCTTCATCAATACAGCCATGTCTGTTTATGTGAGGTATGAATCCAACTGTTGGAATGCTTTCTCCTGGACGCCCATTGTTTTCAGTTTCACCAGGGCTTCTTCATGTCACACTTGGTCAAGTGGCGTCTCGATCTCTTTAACGTCATGAAGGATCCCACACACCCTGCTCATGGACCGTTTTCCCATTCCTATCAAAGAGGTGGTTACATAGCATCCATGTCAGGGTCACTAGACTCAAAACCAGTTACTTTCCCCAAGCAGTAAGACTGATCAACACCTCCACCCACTAACTCCACCACTAATTTACTCTTTCCCAGCGATCATCTTATGTACAGCCACATGTCACCTTTTTGAGATACAATCAATCTACATATGTATATTAGCTACCTTATGTATTTATATTAATTGTGTGTTTTTATTATTATTATTATTCTATGCTTTATCTTTTGTGTTATTTTGTTTGCATCAATCAGGAATAACAATTATATCATTCTCCTTTATACCTGTGTGCTGGAAATGACATTAAACAATCTTGAATCTTCAATGTTTGGAATCGCACTGTGAAAAAAATAGGTAGCTGAATATCCTGGCAGCTCCAAGCTGGTCATCGGTCATCAGGTTATTGGTGAGTAAGTGCTACCTGAAAGCATTGTGGACAGCATGTTCCATCACTTTGCTGATATTTGAGAGGAGATATTTAAATATTCATGCACAATTTATTCCTTACCAGTATTTTAACCTCTAACTTATTTTTATATTCACCCAGTGGCAACTTTATTAGGTACATTCTGTACCTTATATGTTGGCAACCGAGTGTATGTTCATTGCCTTCTGCTGCTGTAGCTCATCCACTTCAAGGTTTAACGTGTTTTGCATTCGGAGATGCTCTTCTGCACACCACTAATGCAGTACGTGGTTATTTGAGCTACTGTTGCCTTCCTGTTAACTTGAACCAGTCTGGCCCTTCTCCTCTGATCACTTTCATTAACAAGGCATTTTTGTCCAAAGAACTGGATGTTTTTTTGTTTTTTGCATCATTTTGTGTAAACTCTAGAGACTGTTGATTATGAAAATCCCGGGGGATCAGCAATTTCTGAGATACTCAAACCAGCAATAATTCTGACACCAAGAATAATTCCACGGTCAAAGTCATTTAGATCACATTTCTTCCCCATTCTGATGTTTGGTCTGAACAACAACTGAACCTCTTGACCACGTCTGATGCTTTTATGCATTGAGTTGCTGCCACCTGATTGGCTGATTAAGTATTTGCATTAACAAGCAGGTGTACAGGTGTACCTAATAAAGTGGCCACTGAGTGGTTTGTGCACATTTTGTTCTCTATTTGTACTTTAAGCTCCAGCTTATTATTGCAGAGGTTATTTAATTGTGCCTTGTTGCATGTCACGCCAACACACCACCACCAATTCCTAACATGTATATGGTGAATAAAGTTTATCTTTGATCATTAAATCAGACTGAATTTGTCCTGCCTTTTGTGAATAGGATAGACCGCGACAATTTTGCACATGCCCTGGTCTGTCTGTAGACAGGAACTGCTTGGCTAGATGTGGAGCAATTTCTGGAGTGCAAAGGTTTTCTTTACTATGGGCTTGTTTTGCTCTGCCACTCTTATGTCAACAGCATCAATTGAACAGTAAGTGCTGACTGTTCTAATTCTTGCCTGCAGTCTCATGTCTACACTTAAGCTTCCCTTTCACCTAGCTTTGTTTGCGATTTCTTAATCTCCTGTCCTTTCAGATTTGTCAAAAGCTGCTCATGGGTTCAGATGCCTTTCAAATCTCCTAAAAAGCAAGAATGATTCCAGGAATGAAAGGGTTAGCATATGAGGAGTGTTTGAAGGCTCTGTCTGTACTTGCTGGAGTTTAGAAGAATGAGGGGGGATTTCATTCAAATAATGAAAGGCCTAACTAGAGTGGATGAGGAGCGGATGTTTCCCATAGTGGGTGAGCATAGGACCAGAGGGCACAGCCTCAGAATGTAGGGACGTCCATTCAGAATAGAGATGAGGAAGAATCTCTTTAGCTAGAGGGCGGTGCTTCTGTGGAATTCATTGCCACAGATGGTTGCGGAGGCCAAGTCATTGAGTATATTTAAAGTGGAGGTTGATAGGTTCCTGAATAGTCAGTGTGTCGAAGGTTACGGGGAGAAGGCAGGAGAATCTGCTTGAGAAGAATAGTAAATCAGCCGTGATGGAATGGAGAAGCAGACTCGATGGTCCGAATGGCCCAATTCTGCTCCTATGTATTATCCTGTAAGGCATGTTTGCTCTGTTGTTCCAATACAACCCCACTAGTCCAATCACATCACTTTACATTTGATACATAATATTTTCCTTTCTGTCCCTTATGAATTTGTAAACAATTGTAGCTAATAATTATGTAAAAAAAACTTATACTGGAGTGCACTTGCTGCTTCAGGTAAGATTTTCACTAGTTTTTCAATGTAAAGAAAATAATTCAGGGGGACTTTCCTAATTCTAAATGCGAGAGTTCCCGATGATGTTGGAAATCTTGAGCAACTCTCAGAAATGCTGGAGGAACAAAGCAAATCAGGCAGTATCTATGCAGGGGGATAAACATTCAACGTTTTGTGTTGAGACACTTCATTAGGACTGGAAATCAAGTAGGCAGAAATCAAAATAAGAAGCTGTGGATGGGGAAGGAGTACCAGCTGGCAGGTGATAGGTGAAGCTAGATGAGGGGGAAAGTGATTAGGTGGGAGAGGGACCTATGAAGTGAAAAGCTGGAAAGTGATAGGTGGAAGAGGTAAAAGGCTGAAGAAGGAATCTGATAGGAGACAAGAGTGGTCCATGGAAGAATGGGAAAGAGGAGTGGAACCAGAGGGAAGCAATGGGCAGATGAGGAAAAGAGAAGAAGTGGGAGAGTAAACAGAACGGGAATAGAAAAAGAGACAAGGACGGAGTGGGTGAGAAATTAAAGGAATTGATGTTTACACCATCAGGTTGGAGGTGACCCAGATAGAATATGAGGGGTTACTCCTCCAATATGTTTGGCCTCATCATGGAGGTGGAGGAGGTTGTGAACAGACATGTCAGAATGGGAATGAGAAGTTGTTCTCACCTTCCAACCCACCAAATGAGGCTTTCGAAAAAAAACATCCTCTGCTATTTCCCCAATTATCCAATGAGATCTTCCAACCATTTATTTTTCATCTCCTTCCATTCGGGCATTCCACTGGAACCATTCCCACACTTTCACTTCCCTTTCCACACTCTCCTTTCATCCTCGATTTCAGGTTGGTTAAGAAGATGTCATGATGTGCTACACTATCTAAACAAAATGAAAGGAGAAAAATACTAGTTATCAAAAAAAAGTTTTGAAATACCTACCAAACATTCTCAGGTTGGAACTAATTGTGTTAAATCTTTAAAATCAAAGCTACATTTAAGTAACCCTCATGCATAGGGTTGTATTGGCCAAATGATTAGTCAATACAAGAGGGCATAGCTTTAAGGTTTTTGGAGGAAAGTACAGGGGATATGTCAGAGGTAGGGTTTTTACACAGAGAGCCGTGAGTGCTTGGAATACCTGCCAGTGTTGGTGGTAGAGGTGATACATTAGGGACATTTAATAGACTCTCAGACAGGCTCATCAATGAATGAAAAAAGGAGGGCAATCTGCAAGGGAAGGATTAGATTGATCCTGGGTCAACATCACAAGGGGAAGGGTCTGTACTTTGCTGTACAATTCATTCTATATTCTAAGTATTGCACAATATTATAAATTATGTAATTTGTCATTAATATTTTCAAGCATCAGCACTTTACGTGCTTTCAACTCTAACATTACTTCAGGTAGGGAATGATCAAATCTGGAAAAAAAATACAATTTAAAAGGATTGTTTATTCCCCACTCCAGTGAGCTTCTCTGTTATTATATCTAAAGTCAGGGTGTTGCATGTATGGGATTAAAAACTACATATTTTTCTTTTTCTGTAATAAAGTTTACAGCACTCTAGTTTAAATAAATCACTGTGATAAATTAAGATGACATTTTCACTACAGAAAACAGCTGCCATGTTTTTACAGGTCGGTATAAATTACACTCAAACGGAGATTTCAAATAAATTTCCGTGATCTCTTGGCAAAAGATTGTCATGTTAAAAAGGTATTTGATTTTTTGAATTACATTCTTGGTAGGCCGCTGGAAAGAAAGCTCTCCAATTCATGGAAGGAGTTTATTGCTTCAATGTACAGTAGCACTGATTTATTTATATGAGGCTGTGTAGTACAGCACTCAAGCCTGTGCCTTTTTTTAAAATTCTAAGACACAATAGTTGCTTGAAATATCTCTGCTATCAACACTAGACTAATAAATATAGAGACAGATGTTGCTACTCATCTTAAGCAAAATTGTTCTACACTCTAGTTCTTAAACTGCCACCTGTTAATTAAAGATGAATCAGTAAATTTGGAATAAAATTGTCAGTTTACTATGGTATGCATTTTTCTCAGCATAAATATATACTGTACTTGTTCTTTTTGTAGAAGCATGTTTGATTGAGAATAATAAAAAGCCCCATCAAATCAGTTCCCTGAAGTGATTTCTTTTAAAGGGGTAGGTGTGCTTTGAAATAAATTGAGTCAAATATTGGTTGGACAGAGATAGACAGCCAGTCCGTAACCTTACCAACCAATTCCACTCCTTCATGTACAATAATACTGATGCAACGAACCAAGTGACACGAAAGGAATCAGATAGATAGATACTTCATGAGTGGTTTAAAATCATAGTTAAATAATTTATTGATTAACCCTTCAGAGCACCTCAGAGGGGAAACTTCGTCACTCAGAAAGGCGTAAGAATGTGGAGCAGGCTACCAGCACAAGTGGTGCATGCAAATTCGATTTCAGTATTTCAGAGAAGTTTGGGTAGGTCCATGGATGGCAGGGATCTGGCAGGCTATAGTCCCGTGCAATTCGATGGGAGTAAGCAGTTTAAACTGTTTGGCATGGACTAGATGGGCCAAAGGGCCTGTTTTTGTGCTTACTTTTTTTATGACTCTAACAATAATGTTGATAAAAATTCATCTAAACTTCGCATTGTAACCCCTCAACCATCAGGCTCCTGAACCAATGTGGATGACCACCTTCATCTCAACACTGAACTAATGACACAACCTGTGGACTCGTTTTCAAGGACTTTACAGCTCATGTTCCCAGTGTTATTTTTTAAATTTTCTATCTATTTGTTTACTTATTATTATTTGCTTTCCTTTTGTATTTACACAGTTTGTCTATCGCCAATTGTGTAGCTTTTCATAATTCCATTGCATTTCTTTGCTGTACTGTGAATTGCAAGAAAAAAAATAATCTCAGGGTAATATATGTAATCTGATAATACATGTACTTCCAATTTGAACTTTGCTTATGATATACTACAGACATCGACGTGTCTTGACTCCCTTTGAGATTTTCAAGAATTCTGACTGTTTCACTGCAATGACTATAATTCTATTAGTGTACTGATACAGGACAACATTATTTCATTACCTCACAGGTGACTGACTACATTTTTAATGGTTTATTGTGTAAACTTGCAGTTTTATGATCTAGTACATGTTTGTGATCTGGTATATACATGGGTTGACATTTGGGACAAGGATATTCAAGCTTAGGTTACTACCAGTGAAAGATAAATTAATTTTAAAAAATCTATCAAAATTCATGTCTACCAGGTAATAGCAGAACAGCATCACCTGATAGATTTGAGGTCATTTCAGACCAAGTAGAGAAAAGTTTCTTAACAAAGGTTTTCAAAGAAAACTTTGAAGGGAGCATCATAGTGTAGTGGTTAGCTAATGCTTTTACAGTTTCAGCAACCCAGGTTCAATTCCCACCACTGCCTGTAAGGAGTTTGTATGTTCTTCCTGTAACCGTATGGGTTTCCTCCAGATGATTCGGCTTCCTCCCACATTCCAAAGATATTTGGGTTAGTAGGTTAATTTTGCACAAGGGTGTAATTGGACACCACAGTCTCATTGGGCTGGACGAGCCTGTTATAGAGCTGTATCTCTAAATAGGATAACTAAAAACATACTTTGATTAAAAGTTCAAGGTGAAATCGTGGCATTATCATCCAGTGTCCACTCATATGGCACCATTAATGAAGAAAATCAAGTAAACACCATAAGCATAAGATATAGTAGCAGAATTTTGCCTTCCTCACCTCAGATTCAACCTGCAAATTAACCTTTAGGGAATCCTACACAAGAACTCCTAAGTCCCTTTGTACCTCAGTTTTTTGTATTTTCTCTCCATTTAGAAAATAGTCAACCCTTCCATTTCTTCTACCAAACTGCATGGCCGTACACTTCCCAACACTGTATTCCATCTGCCATTTCTTTGCCCATTCTCAAAATCTGTCTTAAGTTCTTCTGCTACTTCCCTGCTTCCTCAACACTACCTGCCCCTCCAGATACCTTTGTATTCTTCGCAAACTTTGCAACAAAGCCATCAATTCTATCATCCAAATCATTGACATATAAAGTTAAAAGAATCAGTTCTAACACAGACCCCTGTGGAACACCACTAGTCACTGGCAGTCAACTAAAAAAGGTTCCCTTCATTCCCTCTCTTTGCCTTCTGTCAATCAGGCACTGCTTTAGCCATGCTAGAATATTTCCTGTAATACCATGGGCTCGTGGCTTGTTAAGCAGACTCCTGTGTGGCACCTTGCCAAAGGCCTTCTGAAAATCCAAGTGCACAATATCAAGTGATTCTCCTTTGTTTATCCTGCTTGTTATTTCTTCAAAGAATTCCAACAGATGTGTCAGGCAAGATTTTCCCTTGAGGAAGCCATGCTGTGTATGGCCTATTTTATCATGTACCTCCAAGTACCCTGAGACCTTATCCTTAATAATCGACACCAATATCTTCCTAACCAGTGAGTTCAGAATAAGGAAAGGAGAGAAGGGATATGTTTATTGGCTAGTGTTAGGCTTGGACTGTAGCCTTTGCCATGGTATGTGAGCTACCAGTAATTAAACTTAGCTGATCCCTATTGGATACAGTCCCAGAGCCCAAGGCATATTGATTCAATGTAAAGTGACATTGCATATTCCTTCATATTCACAGGAATGAAAGAACTTCAGAAGGTTTTTGAGCCCCTCAATCGTACTTCAACTTGAAGTGAACAATTGACATTTGTAGAAAAAAGTTACATATTTCTCCAACTCCCTTGAGTGGTTCCGAACAAATCTCATGAAAGGTCTGGCTCTACATTTTAGAATATCTTTCTAAAAGCTTTTTTCCTAGGGTTCACAACCTGCACAAACAGTTTCTTCCCATTTAATTGTTTAGCTTTGTAGTCGCATGACCAAAGTCACTGGAGAGGTACATTTGGTAGATTTGAAAAGTGTGATCGTGGGACCGTCGTAGCGGGAGGAGGAGCACTGAGTGCTGGGAAGCAGCTGGGGAGCTGAAGTGAGTGTGCTTTAAAAGGAGCTCGGAGCGGAACTGAACTGTTAAACAGAGTGTTGATTAGTTGATTAGAGGGAGTGAGTACTTGAGATAATAAGCAGGGACAAATAAAAGGAGGGGTAACTGAAGAGGGGCGGCCAGTGTGTGAGTGGCTCAGGGTAGGAGTGGAGCTTTGTGGTTTTGGCTCGAGAGGCTTCGGCAAGCAGAGGCTGAGGATGAGCCTGCTCCCAGTGAGGTAAGGCCGGGTAAGTTCCTTTAATTAATTAAATTAACTTAGGAGTAGGTAATGGATGCAGCAGTTAGGGCAGTCAAGTACTCTGTATGCAGTATGTGGGAAGTCAGAGACAGCACAATTGTCCCTGATGACTATACCTGTAAAAGGTGCATCCAGCTGCAGCTCCTGACAAACCAAGTTAGGGAACTGGAGCTGGAGCTGGATGAACTTCAGATCATTCGTGAGGTAGAGGAGGAAATAGACAGGAGTTTCAGGGAGACGGTCACCCCTAAAAGTCAGGAGGCAGGTAGCTGGGAGACTGTCAGGAGAGGGAAGGGGAATAGACAGAAAGAGCAGAGCACCCCTGTGGCCGTTCCTATCACCAATAAGTATACCGTTTTGGCTACTGTTGGTGGGGACAACCTACCAGGGACAAATTGTAGTGGTCGTGTCTCTGGCACCGAGACTGGACACTCAGCTCAGAAGGGAAGGAAGGAAAAGAGGAGAGCAGTAGTGATAGGGGATTAATTATAGGTAAGGCTAGGTCTGGTCCTCGAGTTGAGGTTCTAAATTGGAGAAGGGCCAATTTTGTGGAAATGAGAAAGGATCTAGGAAGAGTGGATTAGAATAAGTTGTTTTCTGGCAAGGATGTGTTCAGTAAGTGGAAGGCCTTCAAAGGTGAAATTTTGAGAGTGCAGAGTTTGCATGTTCCTGCCAGGATTAAAAGCAAAGTTAATAGGCATAGGGAACCTTGATTTTCAAGGGATATTGACAATCTGGTTAAGAAAAAGAGAGGTGTATAGCAGGTATAGGCAACAAAGAACAAATGAGGTACTTGAAGAGTATAGAAAATGTAAGAAAATACTAAAGAAGGAAACCAGGAAGGCAAAAAGAAGACATGAGGTTGCTTTGGCAGATAATGTGAAGGTAAACCCGAAGGGTTTCTACAAGTATATTAAGAGTAACAGGGTAGTATGGGATAAAATTGGCCCCCTAGAGGATCAGAGTGGTCGTCTATGTGTGGAGCCTCAGGAGATGGGGGAGATCTTAAACAGTTTTTTTGCATCAGTATTTACTCAGGAAATTGGCATAGCATATATGGAAGGAAGGGAAACAAGCAGTAGTGTCATGGGACATATAGAGATTAAAGAGGAGGAGGTGCTCGCTGCCTTTCAGCAAATAAAGGTAGATAAATGCCCTGGGCCTGACATGATATTTCCTCAGAGCTTGAGTGAGACTAGTGTAGAAATTGCAGGGGCTCTGGCAGAAATATTTAAAATGTCCTTAGCCACGGGTGCGGTGCCGGAGGATTGGAGGGTAGCTCATGTTGTTCTGTTGTTTAAAAAAGGCTCCAAAAGTAAACCAGGTAATTACAGGCCGGTGAGCCTGACTCAATGGTAGGTAAATTATTGGAAGGTGTTCTGAGAGATCAGATATACAAGTATTTGGACAGCCAAGGGCTGATTAAGGATAGTCAGCATGGCTTTGTGCGTGGTAGATCGTGTTTAACGAATCTTGTAGAGTTTTCCGAGGAGATACCAAGAAAGTAGATGAAGGAAAGGCTGTGGATGTTGTCTACATGGACTTTAGTAAGGCCTTTGACAAAGTACCACATGGGAGGTTGATTCAGAAAGTTCAGACACTAGGTATCCATGGAAAGGTTGTAAACTGGATTCGAAATTGGCTGTGTGGAAGACAGAGAGTGGTAGTGGATGATTGCTTCTCAGACTGGAGGCCTGTGAATAGTGGTGTGCCTCAGGGATCTGTGCTGGGACCATTGTTGTTTGTTGTCTATATCAATGATCTAGATGATAATGTGGTAAATTGGATCAGTAAGTTTGCTGATGACACTAAGATTGGAGGCATTGTGGACAGCGATGAAGGCTTTCAAAGCTTGCAGAGGGATCTGGACCAACTGGACAAATGGGCCAGAAAATGGCAGATGGAATTTAATGCAGACAAGTGTAAGGTGTTGCATTTTGGAAGGACAAATCAAGGTAGGACATGCACAGTAAATGGTAGGGCATTGAGGAGTGCGGAGGAACAAAGGGATCTGGGAGTACCGATTCATAATTCCCTGAAAGTGGCATCACAGGTAGACAGGATTGTAAAGAAGGCTTTTGGCATCCTGGCATTCATAAATCAAAGTATTGAGTATAGGAGTTGGGATGTTATGGTGAGGTCGTATAAGATATTGGTGAGGCCAAATTTGGAGAGTATTGTGTGCAGTTCTGGTCACCTAACTATAGGAAGGATATCAGTAGGATTGAAAGAGTGCAGAGAAGATTTACTAGGATGTTGCCAAGTCTTCAGGAGTTGAGTTACAGGGAAAGATTGTACAGGTTAGGACTTTATTCCTTGGAGCGTAGAAGAATGAGGAGGGATTTGATAGAGGTTTACAAAATTGTGAGGGGTATAGACAGAGTAAATGCAAGTAGGCTCTTTCCACTCAGATTAGGAGAGATAAATACGAGAGGACATGGCTTTAGGGTGAAAGGGGAAAGCATTAGGGGGAACTTCTTCACTCAGAGAGTGGTGGGAGTGTGGAACGAGCTGCCATCTGACGTGGTAAATGCGGGCTCACTCTTAAGTTTTAAGAATAAATTGGATAGATAACATGGATAGGAGAGGTCTGGAGGGTTATGGACTGGGTGCAGTTCAAGGGGACTAGTGGAATAAAGTTCGGCACAGACTAGAAGGGCCGAATGGCCTGTTTTCTGTGTTGTAGTGTTCTAGGGTTCTATGGTTCTAGTCCTTTTACTTGATACACACATTCATAAATAAGTTGACAACCTTTTGGAGTCACGAGAGAGAGATAGAGCGAGAGAGAAGAGAGTAAGAAAGACAGAGAGAGACTCTCTGATCCAATATTACAACACATTTTTACATGTTAAAGATCAAAGGACAATTCGGGACAATGTTATATTTACAATGCTTCCTTTAAGCTATACACAAACTACCTCCGTCTTTGCACCCACACAACAGACACCCAAATAATGAATTTAAAACAATTAACTGTGACTCACATTTCTTAGGAACCATTGTTCAAAGATTCAAAGGTTCAAAGGTCAAATTTAATGTTAGAGAAATGTATACAATATACGTCCTGAAATGCTTTCTTCGCAAACATCCATGAAAACAGAGAAGTGCCCGAAAGAATGAACGACAGTTAAACATGAGGACCCCAAAGTAACCCCCCCCCAGCTCCCTCCTCGCATGCATAAGCAGCAGCGAGCAACAATCCCCTCTCCCCCCAGTGGCAAAATGAAAAGCGCACCCACTACCGACCACAAGCATGAGCTAAGCAATAGCAAAGACACAGACCAAAGTTACCCCAAACGCTTCGCATTTCATCCGACATTCGACAAACCACAGGTTCTCTCTCTCCCTGGCAAGGGAGAGGGAGGTGTCTCCCATTTTCACAGCGAGCGGGAGACATAACAACAACCGGCTGGTTTATGATGTTAAAAGTCCGTTTCGTTGCTTTTTTCGAGATCTGCTTTTTAAATTTAATCTATAATCTATATTCAGATCTGAAGACTGGTGGCTGAAGCTAGTTATATGTGCTAACCCCAAAAACTGATAACAAATATTACAGAAATTTCAATAAAATCCCAACTGAACTTGTTCCCTTAAGAAGATATGACTTTAACTTCTGTCATGTTTCCTTGTGATGTAACCTTTGAAATCCAAATATCATTCTTGTAAACCTACACTGCAATCCCTCCATGGCCAAGATATTCTTTCTACGTTATAATACCCAGGACTGTTTATAGTATTCCATGATGAACCACAACCTTTTATAGCTGCAGAGTAGCCACAACCTCTACACACTAGATCATATATATATCTATGAAGGAATGTAGTCCTTTATCATTATTGATTATTTTACATAGAACATAGAACATAAAATAGTACAGCACATTACAGGCCCTTCGGCCCACAAAGTTGTGCCGACCCTGAAACACTGCCTCCCATATAAACCCCCACCTTAAGTTCCTCCATATGCCTGTCTAGTAGCCACTTCACAAGGGTATCTGCCTCCACCACTGACTCAGGCGGTGCATTCCACGCACCAACTACTCTCTGAGTCAAAAACCTTCCTCTAATATCCCCCTTGAACTTCCCACCCCTTACCTTAAAGTCATGTCCTCTTGTATTGAGCAGCGGTGCCCTGGGGAAGAGATGCTGGCTATATTTTCTGTTGGCATTCATGATAGTTTGATGTCTGATACATCTCTTTGGAATGGTGCTGCCTCAAGGTCTTTACCATTTTGAAGGTACTGTATTCTACCCCTTTATGTTGTGCTAATTTCACTATTACCCACATTGGAACATTTTGCCCCTTCAGTCAATCTTTTGAAGTCCCTATGCAATTTAATGATGTCTTCTACAAAGGTTATAATATCATTTGTCCTTATGGCGTTGAGAAACTTGGTTCACTATCTAAAGATTTCATAAAATTATAACATTAAATAGGGTGGCAAATGGATAATAATGAGGTATGGCAGGGTGATATTAATACCCAGTCTCTACTTTAATATCGTCAGGCTGACCATAAGGTCATAAGACATAAGGGAAGAAATTAGACCATTTGGCCCATCGATTCTACACCTCCATTCAATCATGGCTGATTCATCTTCCCTCTCAGACCTGTTCTCCTGACATCATCTAATAAATGTTGAGACCTTTACTGACCAACTAGTCATGTTGGAAGATTGAGTCAGACAGGGTACAGCAGTTCGTGAACAAGCTAATTAAGATTCTGTAGATAACTGGAAGCACTTCAAGAACTTCATAATGAATAACGGGTTGATATGAAATTTTTGAGACCACTGAGGCAGAAAAATAGGAGGCATGTTTTCCATAAATTGGAGAGAAGAAAGGTGGATGGCAATAATGCAGACCTATCATAATTAATTAAATGATTCAAAATTTCAAGATTCAAGTTTATTTATCACATGTACACAGAAACATACAGTGCAATACGCTGTTTGTGTTAGCAACCAACACACCCAGGGGTGTGCTAGGGACAATCCACAAGTGTCACCACACATTTAGATTAGATTATGAAGACACACAGTCCTCTTTTATTGTCATTTAGTAATGCATGCATTAAGAAATGATACAATATTTCCTCTGGTGTGATATCACAAAACACAAGACAGACCAAGACTGGAAAAAAAAACTAACAAAACCACATAATTATAACATATAGTTACAACAGTGCAACAATACCATAACTTGATGAAGAAGTCCATGAGCACAGTAAAAGTTCAAAGTCTCTCAAATGTCCCACATCTCATGCAGATGGGAGAAGGAAGAAAAACTCTCCCTGCCATACACGACCACGGTCCGACTCTGAGTCTTCCGAAAACTTCGAGCTCTGATCAGCTCTCCGACGCTGAGTACTGAGTGCCAACTCTATCCAAACTGTTACGTACCCCGTAACTGGGTTGCCAAACCAGCAGAAATGGATCACTCAGTTGGAGTCTGGATTACTAGAACTAAGAAAGTTTTATTAAAGAAACAAGCAACACAGTAATCGAAAGGATAATAAATGCAACAGTTCAGCAATGGATAAACACACATGTGCACAGAATTAAGATAACAGCATCAATCAAGCTCTATCGTTGTCTAGGGGTAAATGACCAATTTCAAAGTGACACAAAGTTCAGTCCAATTTAGTTCAGTTCGCAGTAATCATTGCCATGGCGAGGGACAACGTGGGGGGAGGGAGAGAGAGAACGAGAACGACTGATCATTCAGAACGGCTTCCACTCACAGACCGGCGATATTGCTCACAAGCAGCTTTCGGGTGGGTCCTTTGTGATGTCACCTGAGGTCACCGACTGTGACCCCTCTTCCAGATGCGGTCGATCCTCTGCAGTGAACCCGCACCCAAACGAGGGTGGACACACACCGGGTTCCCGCTGATCGTACCTTTCCACCCTGTGCGTTTAAGGCTGATCCCCCGATCAGCCGTCCAAGAGCTTCCCACCGACTTGTGAGAGGCGCACCGCTTCCAGGGTCTCGTTACCTCGGGTGTCGTGTGTGTCCTGCCTTAGCGAACCTGTCCCTTTTTATCCCCCTGCTGGGGTATCGCCTGTCCATCACTTCAAACAGTTCAAGGTTCAAAGGGGGGAGCCGCTCTGGACAGCTCTCTCTCCCGGCCCTTCATTACACATCTCCAGATCGCCTGTCCATCACTTCAAACAGTTCAGGGTTCAAAGGGGGAGCCGCTCTAGACAATACCCAGACTGATGGCTCCTTCATTAACATCTCCAAATGCTGCTTCATTGTTCCTTATCTCTCCCTCCCCTGAGGACAGGTGGCAGACCAACTGCTGATGCCACTGATGCTAGCCCAGGCCAGCAAACATCTTAATTTATGTGTATTCTCATCACAAAACAATTCGACCTCCAATATATTTTGGCACCAATATAGCATTTCCACAATGTTTAGCAGAGCAACATAACAGATTGAAGTAACAAAGTTGATATTATCCCAATTTAATCATGTAAAAGGTAACTGCATGGGTTTAGCTTTCTCCTCTAAAGAATTAAGAGTTTCATAAAGTGTATTACAATGGTAATGCAGAAGAAATTTATGGGAGTTTGCAGGGCAGGGGAATGAACAGGAATCTCTGTGCCATTAACAGCCCTCACACACATTGATAAAAGGCATGCTTTCTCTGCTTACTTAACTTCATCCCGATCCTATGGACTGGATCTGCTGGATGTACCACACTCTTATGATGAGAGAAATTATGGAGCATATTTAAAAGTTCCCTCCCACAATACATGGACACTTGAATTCATGTTCTGTCAACGCAATGGTTTGTTTAGTAATTACTCTCATAATAACAGTGCATGGCAAGCTTCAATGTGTGAGTACAGTTTCAGATGTCTCTATTTTTGTTCCCTTTTGGAAAGCCACCTCACACTGCTTTGTCCATTGCTATTTCTTCCTGAACAGTAGTAGTAATGAGTTCAAGGGGTGGACCACAGTAGCCAGGTTTGGCATCCGTTAGTCTTGCGAGACCATGGATCTGCGCCTGGAAAGTCTTCACCCTCCAGGGCGCAGGCCTGGGCAAAGTTGTATGGAAGACCAGCAGTTGCCCGTGCTGCAAGTCTCCCCTCTCCACGACACCAATGTTGTCCAAAGGAAGGGCACTAGGACCCATACAGCTTGGCACCAGTGTCATCGCAGAGCAATGTGTGATTAAGTGCCTTGCTCAAGGACACAACACGTTCCCTCGGCTGGGGCTCGAACTCACGACTTTCAGATAGCTAGTCCAATGCCTTAACCACTTGGCCACGTGCCCACACAGGTTTGACAGGAAACTTATAATTGACAAATCCTAAAAAAGACTGCAAATGTGGCACAACCTTTGGCCTTGGGCATTCAACACTGATTGAATATTCTCAGCACATCCGTGTAATCTTTGTGCATCAATGTTGTGACCACAGTAAGTGATGCTTGCCTTAAGGAATTCACACTTGTTCTGTCATGCTTTGAGCCCATAATCTTCTGAACTGTTTAACACAGTCTTGAGGTTTTGGAAATGTTCTTAGTCATCCTTGCTGATAACAATGCTGCCACCCAGGTAACACTGAGTGCCTGGGCAGCCTCGCATCACATAGTCCATCACATACTTCCAGGGTCAGATGCAGATGCTACCCCAAAAAAAAAGCCTTTATATCATTAAAGCTCTTTATGAATGTTTATGGTGGGAAACACTTTGGACTCTTCTTCCAGCTCCATCTGTGGGCAAAAGGTATTAATCTACTTTCAGTTCTGGGTTAATGGTGACCTTAAAATCACAACAGATCCTGACTGACCCATCCATCTTGGCTACTGGGACCACTGGAGTTGCCTATGAGCTCCACCCAATCTTGGAAAGAATTCCTTCTGTTTCCATGTGATTGAGCTCATTGGCTATTTTATCATGAATGGTATAAGGAACCGGATGGGCCTTGCAAAACTTGGGTGTGGCATTTTTATTTAACACTATTTTAACCTTGAGTTTGACCTTGAGTTTGAGTTTTCTAATACCATCCTTGAACACTGTGTTGGCATCATCCAGTACCTTCCTTAATTTACTTTCAGTTGACTTTATTACAGGGGATGTGACATGCAAATGGTGGATGGATCTCCAAATCTGCACTCAGATCTGCAGCTGGATCTTCAACTTCCTCACGAACAGGACCCAGGCTGTAAAAATAGGGGCAAGCTTTCCTCTACAATCACTCTGAGCACCGGTGCCCCACAAGACTGCATACTCAGCCCCCTGCTGTACTCACTGTACACCCATGATTGTGTAGCCAAGTTTCCATCAAACCCAATATATAAGTTTGGTGATGACACAACAATTGTAGGCCATATCTCGGGTAATGATGAGTTTGAGTATATAGAGGAAACTAAGAACCTGATGGCATGGTGCGAAGACAATAACCTATCCCTCAATGTCAGCAAGACGAAGGAATTGGTTGTTGACTTCAGAAGGAGTAGCAGGCAGCACGACCCAATTTACATTGGTGGTGTGCAAGTGGAACAGGTCAAAAGCTTTAAGTTCCTCGGGGTCAATATCACAAATGACCTGACTTAGTCCAACCAAGCAGAGTCCACTGCCAAGAAGGCCCACCAGCACCTTTACTTCCTGAGAAAACTAAAGAAATTTGGCCTGTCCCCTAAGACCCTCACTAATTTTTATAGATGCACCATAGAAAGCATTCTTCTAGGGTGCATCACACCCTGGTATGGAAGTTGTCCTGTCCAAGACCGGAAGAAGCTGCAGAAAATTGTGAACATGGCACAGCATATCACACAAAGCAATCTTCCGTCCTTGGACTCACTTTACACCGCATGCTGTCGGAGCAGTGCTGCCAGGATAATTAAGGACACAACCCACCCAGCCAACACACTTTTCGCCCCTCTTCCCTCCGGGAGAAGGCTCAGGAGCTTGAAGACTCGTACGGCCAGATTTGGGAACAGCTTCTTTCCAACTACGATAAGACTGCTGAACAGATCCTGACCTGGATCTGGGCCGTACCCTCCAAGTATCCAGACCTCCCTCTCAGTTTTTTGCACTACCTTATTTTCCATTTTTTAATTTTCTATTTATGATTTATTATTTAAATTTTTAATATTTACTATCAATTTGTAATCCAGGGAGTGGGAAGTGCAGAATCAAATATGGCTGTGATGATTGTACGTTCTAGTATCAATTGTTTGGCGAGTATAACATATAAATAAGGTGTAGTTTTCCTAGCCAATCACACCTCCATAACGCTGGCCCTCCAGTTCATAGCACATACAAACCCAATATGGCTTGTTAGTTATTGTTTTCGCTGTTACAAATGTCATTCCCACAGGAATGATCTTTTCTCCAGTATAAGTTCTTGGCTGAATATCCATAATCTTCTGTTCAAGTATCATTCAAACTCATTTTGTGGAAAGGCTGAAACAGCCAAGCCAGCGTCCAATTCCATTTTTAGTTAATTTGCCATTCAGTTCTGGTCTTAGCCGTATTGCTTGTCTATTGTTAGTTTTCATATTGTAAATCTCAAGGCTACATAGTTCTGTGTCACTTTCATCATTATCAGAATTTTCATGAACTGTATGCAGATTAACACTCTTTTTGAAACTGCAACTTGAGTTTTTTCATCTTTATCTCTTCCCTGTGTAGTCCTTTTATTTTTCTCTACCCAACGTTCTCTGTGTATATGTCCTAACTTTTTGAACTTTCTGAAAGTTTCACCTTTAAATCTGCATAAGCCCCTGACTTTGTTCGGCCATGCTGGTTTCTGTTTAAACATTGCAATTTTGTTTAAGCTCACTTTCATTCCTGACTGCAACTCATTTGTGTTTCCGTCTGTTGTTTCCATTGATACAGCTATTTCCAGTGCCTTTTGAAATGTCAGTTGTGCTTCAGTTAGGAATAATTTTTGAATGCTTTTTTGTAAGATTCCATAAATTAAGTGATCTCTCAGTACATCATTAAGCCCATAAGTGAACTGACAATGCTCAGACAATCTCTCCAATTTAGCCCATTCCATTTGATTCCACTTATGAACCCTAAAGCATTGTGTAATCCACAATGGTTTTGGTTCTAAGTGTTACTGCATTACTTTCATAATATCAGCAGAGCTCGATTCAACTGGTTTGGTTCGAGCAGTTAAATTTTTAGCAAACTGTATACCTTTAAACCCAATGCATTCAGCAAAATTGGCAAACACATCTCATTGGCTATTTCATTTGCTTCAAGATATCGTTCAATTTGTTCAGTATACAATGCCCAGTTATCTCCTGTGTAATTGAATGCATCAACCTTTTTGATGTAGCCAGCCATTTCAGCTTTTTCTTACTTATGATTATTATCATCCAATGCTCATTGCTTATGAAACCATGCATTTGTCCGTTTTATGCCCTTTTTTTAACTCAACAGTCTTTGTCCGATACTGAAGAAGCATGTACTGTACTGTTTTTTTTTACACATGACTGTTTCCCGCAGCCCTTTTTAAAAACTGGAACATCTTACTGTGCTTCAACAGGTAGGTAGACTTCTCGGGGTTTGTTAAGAACTTCCTGGTCTCACTGTTATGTTTTGTAACTCTAACACATAAAATAATTGAAAGGAAGAATACAGGAGCACAGGAGATCAGGTCTTAGTTTCGTTTTTACTTTAAACAAAGAATGTGCATATGATGCAGTGGCATGATCACATATGCCTTTTACATACTTCTACATATAACCCATAGTGAATTATTTAAACAGAGAATGTTTAATGTACATCATATTTACCATATTATTTGAATACTATTGAAAGATTAAATATACTTCAGTATATACAAAGGAGAATTGGTGGACGTTCTGTACTTGGATCGTCAGAAGGCCTTTGAAAATGTTCTGCACATGAGGCTGTTTAACAAAATAAGAGCCCATGGTTTTACGAGAAATATACTAACATGGTTAGAGGATTGGGTGAATGGCAGGAGACAACAAGGGAGATTAAAGAAAGCTTTCCCTGGTCAGCTGCCGGTAACTAGTGGTGTTCCACAGGAACATAGAACATTGAAATCTTCAGCACATTACAAACCCTTCGGCCCACAATGTTGTGTTGACCATGTAACGTACTCTAGAAACTGTCTAGAATTTCCCTACTGCATAGCCCTCTATTTTGCTAAGCTCCATATTCCTATCTAAGAATCTTGTAAAAGACTCAATTGTATCCGCCTCTACCACCATTGCTAGCATTGCATTCCACACACCCATCACTCTCTGTGTGCAGTTGTGTTGTGTTGGAGTCTGTGTTGGGACTACTTCTTATTACATTATATGTCAATGATTTGGATGATGGAATTTATGGCTTTGTGGTCAAGTTTGCAGATGATGTGAAGGTAGCCGGAGGGGTGGATGGTGTTGAGGAAGCAGGAAGGCAGCAGAAGGACTTAGATTAAGAGAATGGACAAATAAGTAGCAGATGGAAAACATTGTCGGGAAGTGTATGATCATGTACTTTGGTAGAACGAATAGAAGTGTAGAATATGTTGACATTGGAGAGGTCTCAGAGGAGGTTCACTAGAATGATTCCTGGAATTGAAGGGTTATCGTATGAGGAACACTTTATGGCTCTGGGCCTGTACTTACTGGAATTTAGAAGAATGAGGGGGATCTCAATGAAACCTTTGGAATGGTGAAATGTCTTGGTAGAGTGGATGTGGCGAGGATGTTTTCTGTGGTGGGGGAATCTAAGACCAGAGGGTACAACAGAAATTAGGAGGAATTTTTTTAGTCAGAGAGTGGTGAATCTGTGTAATTTGTTGCCATAGGCAGCTGTGGAGACCAGGTCATTGGGTGTATTTAAGGCAGAAGTTGATTAGTCAAGGTAGGAACAGTTACTGGGTGAAAGCAGGAGAATGGATAAGCCAAATAAAATGGCAAAGCAGACTCGATGGGCTGAATGGCCTAATTCTGCTCCCATATCTCATGATCTTATGGTCTTAGTCCATTTAGTCCATCAAGTCTGCTGCACCATTTGATCATGGCTGATGTATTATCCCTTCATCCCATTTTCCTGCCTTCTGCCCATAACCTTTGATGCCCTTACTAATCAAAATATATCAATCTACATTTTAAATATACTTACTGACTTTGCCTCCACAGCCACATGTGGCAATGACACCCATAGATTCACCACCCATGGCAAAATAAATTTCTCTTCATCTCTGTTCTAAAGAGCTGTCCATGTATTCTGAGGCTGTGCCCTCTGGGCACAGGGACTTCAGGTATTTCAATTTAAAATTACATTCTAATAGCATGATAAAATCATAGAATGACAGAAAAGTCAGAGGAGCGAATGTGCCTTTGAGCACACTCAGTTTGTGTTTTCACCTTGATATAGCTAGTTCCAAGCTCCCACTCACATTCTATAAAATTTTCTCAACATGCATTTATCTATCTACATTTTTAATGCCATGAGTGATTGAACTTTCTTTACTCTTCCTGGCAGTGCATTCCAGACATCATTCACAATGCAAAGCAGTTTCCCCTATGATTCTTCACCCTTGTTTTTTTGCCAGTTACTATCTTTCTGTTTCATTTGGTTTTTGACCCTTCTGCCAAAGAGAGCAACTTCCCTCTATCTTCTCTGCGTACAGTAGATCATCCATGTCTTTAAGTACCCTATTAGTCACCCTATTAACCTCACCTGTTCAGAGCACAATCCCAATTTCTCAGGTCTATTTCATCAAAGTATTGTCCTTTAACTCCAGAATCATTATAGAAAATCTCTTTTGCATCCACTATAGGGCCTTTACAGTACCTAAGATGTAGCAGGACTGGTGTTTTATAAAAGTTTCTTAACAAAGTGCATATATGTAACCATATGTCCTGATGAAGTGTCTTGGCTGGAAATGTCAACTACACTTTTTTTCCATAGGTGCTGCCTGGCCTGCTGAGTTCCTCCAGCATTATGTGTGTGGTATATATCACCAGATACAACCCTGAGATTCATTTTCTTGCAGGCATTCACAGTAGAATAAAGAAATGCAATAGAATCAATGAAAAACTACACACAAAGACTGACAAATAACCAATGTGCATCATTTTTCATCATGATTGCCTTGTTATTTTACTCAAATTATAAAGCTCAAGTGTGTTATGCTTTTACAACTGCATTCTTAACTTGCCTCATTGCTTTCCCTAACTTTTGAAATTATGCCCTTGGCTTGTTATGCACAAAATTTTGAATTTACCTTGCTGCTTTTGAATTTTTTGAGTTCAACAGTCACGGTCATACACCACTCTATAAAACCCTGATTAGATCACACTTGGAGTATTGTGCCAGTTCTCATCACTTCAGTTATTGGTAGGATGCGGAAACTTTACCGAAGAGGTAGAGGAGTTGTACCAGGATGCTGCCTGGATTAGAGAGCATGTCTTCTAACAAGAGATTGAGCGAGCTAGTGCTTTTCTTTTTGGAGTGAAGGAGGAGGAGAGACGTCTTGATAGTGGTGTACTTGAGGAAAACCTAAAGACCAGAAATTGTTTGCCTAGGGTGGAAATGCCTTATACTAAGGAAGCATAACTCTAATGTGATTGGAGGAAAGTATAGGGAGGATGTCAGAGTTAATTTTTTCACACAGAGAGTTCTGGATGTGTGGAATGCCCCGCCGTAGAGCAGACTACCCTTAGACAGGCATATCACTGATAAAAAAAATGAAGGGCAATGCAGGAGGGGAAGCATTTGATTGACCTTGGAGTAGGTTAAAAGGTCAGCACAATATCATGGGCTGAAGGGACTGTACTGTGCTGTAATGTTCTATGTTCCAAAATCTAAAGCTGCACGTAATCAAGAAACCTGTATATCTTCTGTGGCACCTTGCCTGATGAAGGAAAATATATTTAAAGTGGCAGTGAGTGGAAGCAGAGCAGGAAATGAATGGTAAATACTCTCCAGTGGCTTTAACCATCAATCCATCTTCTGCCTGTCAAATAAGCAGAATTAAGCTCATCCCTTTAGAGTTCCAACAATATTAATTACTGTAGTAAATCTTGTCCGGTGTTTCCCATCTTTGATTCAGGATCAGTAAGATCAGCTGACAGCTCATTCCAAACTTATTGCCATTAAGTTTTATAAAGTCACCAAAGGCTGGTATCAAATGCTATCTTAAACTAAATTGTGACATAAAGCATTGGAATAGGAAAGAAATGTGATCTCAGTGACTTTGACTGTGGAATGATTGTTGGTGGCCGACAGAGTCGTTTGAGAATCTCAGAAACTACTTAATCTCTTGGAATTTTCATGCCACGAGATCAACCTCTAAAGTTTACAGAGAATGGTGCAAATAAACAAAAAAAAGAACTATCCAGTGAGCAGCAGTTCTGGGGGCAAAAGCACCTTGTTAATGAGAGCGATCAGAGGAGAATGGCCAGAATGGTTCAAGCAGACAGGAAGGCGACAGTTACTCAAATAACCACGCGTTACAACAGTGGTGTGCAGAAGAGTATCTCTGAATGCACAACGCCTTTAATCTTGAAGTAGATGGGCTACCACAGCAGAAGACCACAAACGCACACTCAGTGGCCACTTTAGGTACTTACTTACTACCTGCTACACTCCTGGCACTTAGGGCAACAATGGAGATCCTCCATCTTTGTCTGTATAGAAGGATTCTTCATTGCAGCTTACCAAGACCCTGCCAAGAGCCAAAGCACAAGGCTCTGACTCCGGCCAACAGAGCTCTCCATGTCATTAAGGCACGCAAGTCTCTAAACCCTACAACAAGGTTGTGGTCCTCTTAGAGGTACCTTAAGTACAAGAGACACCAAATTAAAATGGCCACTCATTATATGTGTTTGTTTCTACAGCAAGATTTGTGCCTGGATTAACACGTAACCAGTTCAAAGCAAGTTTATAGTGCACTGAGATGACCAATTTTAATTTTGTGGGCTTAATCTAAATTTGGCTTTTGCGTTTGTGATAAGAATGATCCTATTAGAAGGACTTGTGAGATCTGTTACTAGTTAAAGGATTGGAAGCATTCTAATTGAATTAGAGGTAAGATGGTGACCACAGACACATAATGGAGTTGATTCTTTATTTATCTGCTGACTAATTGGACAAACTATTGCATTATGCAAGGACTGCCTTGTTGTCCAAGTCCGTGAATGATGTAAATGGAAGAAACAAAGGGGAAGCTGTTCCCATTTGTGATGGCTGAAGAACCTGAGGGCACACATTTGAGGTTTTGGCTAAATGTGGAAGGGTATTATGAGTAGAGTGTTTTGTGGAATATTTGTGATAGGCAGCTCACTGCCTTTAAGGTGTGTAGTAAAGGATCCATTACAGCTTCAAAAAGGAAATTGGAAAGACAATTTACTGGCTCAGGGGAAAAGATAGGGATTGAGACTGAGAGGATTGCTGTATGAGCTGGTGATGGATTCATTGACTAGGTGGTAGTGGCTTCCTACACTTTATTGACCCTTTGATTCATTTGCTACTCCAGTGTCCCATGATTGCACAAAAGTGATGGTCAAGTTCAGTGAGTACAGTATATTGAGTACCATCTCTGAAGCATCATATTCCAATGAACTCCGCAAACCTGGAGTTGTGGATTTCAGTTTTATAGAGTTCGCTGGAATACGATGCTGAAGAAAAGCTTAACTTTTCTGTCAAAACTTACATCACTTGCTAATTTGGCATTTACTAGTAGGAGATATCCTTGGAAAATCAATCTATCTCAAGGCTTAATATTTCAATAATCTTTGCATCCAAACTGATAGCACTACCTGCTTTTTTTTAGATCTTGTGGGGTCAGAGTATCACCAGTTGGGCCAGTATTTATCTCTGATTCATCATTGTTGAGGACTTAAGGTGTCAGAAGATGAGTAACTCACCTCAGGATACCTAGACTCTAATTTGCAGCCACATTTTTGAAGTGTCCACTCCAGTGTATTTACAATTATTAGTAACCCCCAGGATATTGATGGATGGTGATTTAGAGCATAGAACATAGAACATAGAACATAGAACATTACAGCAAATGACACTTAAAGGATTGACGGTGGATATGCAATGGCAAGCATTTAAGGATTGCATGGATGAACTACAACAATTGTTCATCCCAGTTTGGCAAAAGAATAAATCAAGGAAGGTAGTGCACCCATGGCTGACAAGAGAAATTAGGGATAGAATCAATTCCAAAGAAGAAGCATACAAATTAGTCAGAGAAAGTGGCTCACCTGAGGACTGGGAGAAATTCAGATTTCAGCAGAGGAGGACAAAGGGCTTAATTAGGAAGGGGAAAAAAGATTATGAGAGAAAACTGGCAGGGAACATAAAAACTGATTGTAAAAGCTTTTATAGATATGTAAAAAGGAAAAGACTGGTAAAGACAAATGTAGGTCCCCTACAGACAGAAACAGGTGAATTGATTATGGGGAGCAAGGAAATGGCAGACCAATTGAATAATTACTTTGGTTCTGTCTTCACTAAGGAGGACATAAATAATCTTCCAGAAATAGTAGGGGACAGAGGGTCCAGTGAGATGGAGGAACTGAGCGAAATACTTGTTAGTAGGGAAGTGGTGTTAGGTAAATTGAAGGGATTGAAGGCAGATAAATCCCCAGGGCCAGATGGTCTGCATCTTAGAATGCTTAAGGAAGTAGCCCAAGAAATAGTGGATGCATTAGTGATAATTTTTCAAAACTCGTTAGATTCTGGACTAGTTCCTGAGGATTGGAGGGTGGCTAATGTAACCCCACTTTTTAAAAAAGGAGGGAGAGAGAAACCGGGGAATTATAGACCGGTTAGCCTAACGTCGGTGGTGGGGAAACTGCTAGAGTCAGTTATCAAAGATGTGATAACAGCACATTTGGAAAGCGCTGAAATCATCGGACAAAGTCAGCATGGATTTGTGAAAGGAAAATCATGTCTGACGAATCTCATAGAATTTTTCGAGGATGTAACCAGTAGAGTGGATAGGGGAGAACCAGTGGATGTGGTATTTTTGGATTTTCAAAAGGCTTTTGACAAGGTCCCACACAGGAGATTAGTGTGCAAACTTAAAGCACACGGTATTGGGGGTAAGGTATTGATGTGGATGGAGAATTGGTTAGCAGACAGGAAGCAAAGAGTGGGAATAAACGGGACCTTTTCAGAATGGCAGGCGGTGACTAGTGGGGTACCGCAAGGCTCAGTGCTGGGACCCCAGTTGTTTACAATATATATTAATGACTTAGATGAGGGAATTAAATGCAGCATCTCCAAGTTTGCGGATGACACGAAGCTGGGTGGCAGTGTTAGCTGTGAGGAGGATGCTAAGAGGATGCAGAGTGACTTGGATAGGTTGGGTGAGTGGGCAAATTCATGGCAGATGCAATTTAATGTGGATAAATGTGAAGTTATCCACTTTGGTGGCAAAAATAGGAAAACAGATTATTATCTGAATGGTGGCTGATTAGGAAAAGGGGAGGTGCAACGAGACCTGGGTGTCATTATACACCAGTCATTGAAAGTGGGCATGCAGGTACAGCAGGCGGTGAAAAAGGCGAATGGTATGCTGGCATTTATAGCAAGAGGATTCGAGTACAGGAGCAGGGAGGTACTACTGCAGTTGTACAAGGCCTTGGTGAGACCACACCTGGAGTATTGTGTGCCGTTTTGGTCCCCTAATCTGAGGAAAGACATCCTTGCCATAGAGGGAGTACAAAGAAGGTTCACCAGATTGATTCCTGGGATGGCAGGACTTTCATATGAAGAAAGACTGGATGAACTGGGCTTGTATTCATTGGAATTTAGAAGATTGAGGGGGGATCTGATTGAAACGTATAAAATCCTAAAGGGATTGGACAGGCTAGATGCAGGAAGATTGTTCCCAATGTTGGGGAAGTCCAGAACAAGGGGTCACAGTTTGAGGATGAAGGGGAAGCCTTTTAGGACCGAGATTAGGAAAAACTTCTTCACACAGAGAGTGGTGAATCTGTGGAATTCTCTGCCACAGGAAACAGTTGAGGCCAGTTCATTGGCTATATTTAAGAGGGAGTTAGATATGGCCCTTGTGGCTACGGGGATCAGTGGGTATGGAGGGAAGGCTGGGGCAGGGTTCTGAGTTGGATGATCAGCCATGATCATACTGAATGGCAGTGCAGGCTTGAAGGGCCGAATGGCCTACTCCTGCACCTATTTTCTATTTTTGTATGTTTCTAATTCAGGCCCTTTGGTCCCCAGGGTTGTGTTGACCTTTTAATCTAGTCTAAGATCAATTTAACCCTTCTCCCCAACTCAGCTCTTCATTTTTCTATCACCCTTCTGCCTATCTAAGAGTTTGTTCAATTTTGCTAATGTATCTGCCTCCACTACCAGTCCTGGTGGCGCATTCAAAGTACCCACCATTCTCTGTAAAACAAAAATACCACTATACTTTCCTCCAATCACCTTAAAACTATGGCCCCTCGTATTAACCATTTCTGTACAAGCAAAAAGTCTCTGCTTACAGTATCTATTTGATCTATGCCTCCTTAAATATTGTGCAACTCTATCAAGTCACCTCCCATTCTCTCAATCATTACTTCATTTTATGATGGCAATGCCATTGAATGGCAAGGTAGAAACTTGGATTCTCTCTTGGTTGGAACGGTCATTACCCAGGCCTTTTGTGCCATGAATATCATATTCAAGTTCAAGTATAAATTTAATTGTCGTTTAAGCATACACGTCCCAGCCAAATGAGACAGTATTCTCCAGGGCCAAGGTGAAAATCACAGCAGAAAAACATACCGTCACAATAAAATAATATAGTACAAGTCCTGAAGATTGATGGTGCATAAGGATGTTGTCCTGGAACCAGGTTTCTGCATGAATAAGCATGCGGCAGGTTCTTCATCATGTGCTAGCAGCAGCGGATGAACGCAGTCCAGCTTGTCTTCCATTGAGCAAACAATGGAGAGCAGCATCGATGAGAGAGATAGCCTGCAGGAGCCAACCTCCAACCCACCATGGACTCCAGTGCACCCGCAGCACCTCTGCTCTTTCCCACACTACCTCCGGAATTTCCTGCCCTGGAATACGTGACGTCGCGGCATGAGGACCAGGTCCACACAACAATCAAGGCCACCTAGCTCCCCCCGCCATCCACCTTGCCAATGAAGCAGTGATCTGTACTTGCAATGTTCTACGTTACCAACGTCCAACAAGTTCTTGCGACCACTTGCTACCTAGCCTGAGTTGCACTGTTGTCCAGGTCGTGCTTATTGCACATGGTCCTATCAGCAGTCGCTGGCTGATGGTGTAGTGGCATTCACACCGGAGTTCGAGGCAAGTGGTCCTGGGTTCCAATCCGGCCGGCTCTTTGCACACTTTCCATCTGTGCTGAGTTGAGTGTGAAGCTAGCAACTCGGCCTCGGAAAAACAGACAAGTTCTAAAGAAATGGCAAGGTTGCCACTCAATGCACCATAAGGTGTGGAGAGGAACTCAACTAAGAACAGTAAACATCCCTGCTTCTGATCTTATGATGGAAGGAATGTCACTGATGAAGCAGCAGAACATGATGGGACTTGGAACATTGCCCTGAGGAACTCCTGCAGTGATATCCTAGGGCTGGGAAGATGAAAGTCCAACATTCACAATGATTTTTCTTTGCATGAGGTATGACTCCAACCATTGGAATGTCTTACTTTTGATGTCCATTGGCTCCAGCTTTATCCAGGTGTCTTCATGACAAGAATAATCACTCTCACCTCTCAAATTGTCAGCAGTTCAACTACATTTATATGCATGGCTATGTACAGTTTCATTTGTGGAATATAGGTAACACTCATCTCCTTCAAGACCGTCTGGACCCATAAATGCAGATGTAATGGTAAGGTCTGAAGGATAATTGTTTCTGGCTTTTATCTGCTCATAAACTCATCCTTCCTGCCTAGAAGCTCTCCAACAGACTTTAAATGGTATTGGTGCAGATGAATTTACAAATGCCAGAAAATTATTAGTTGTTAAAAAAATATCAACCTTCTAAAATATGTGAAATAAAACCAGAGAAGAAAATACAGCAAAAGTTAAAAGCAAGAAAGCAAAACACAATTGTAATCAAGAGACATTCCAACATCATTGTGAATAAAAATAGCCAGTGAATTCCTCAACAGACTCCTCAATTTTTAATTTCTGAAACCTTTCAGTAACTTCCAATATCTATATCAAAGGAAGTGAGAGGTTCTCAAAGTTAGGCAGTTAAAGGAAAAGATACATTCATATTGAGATTGGGACTCTGTCACTGTACAAGCTATTGCTCCTTTAACAATTAACCCATCTTTCTTACTGGAAGAGGAATTTGTCACTGACCTCACACATCAATTCAGATCTGTGCATAAGTATTGGTTGCCAACTTAATCACATTTGCAAGTTGGTTCTGCTGAAGTCACCAGAATAGAGCTACAGGGGTGTATGAGACAGCAGTTGAAACTCTTGTGGGTGTCCATTAAAGCAGCCCAAAATATATTTCAAATGATTACAACTGTTGCCAGGGCTAGTTTTGCAGGCCAAGTCAAAGTGACATGAACATGGGACAATTGCAGAAAGAGCAACATAAAATTAGAACTGGGCACAATTATAATTTAAGAAGTTGCACATAATCTCATTTTCCATGACTAGTTTCTTTGCCACAGGCTGTAGCCTTCTGCAAATTAGGAAGGTTGTAATGTGAACAAGGTCACTGAAGAGACGCAGCTGGTAGATCAAAAAGTAGACTTTTATTCAACAAAATGAGACAGTCTCTGGGGGAAAAGCCTGTTCAATCCAATATTACATGAATTTTATACGCTAAATATCAAAGGACAATTCTATATTTACAATGTATCTACAATGCTTCCTTTGAATTATATATAATTTTCTCACTTCCTTCTTTGCACTCACACTCCAGACACCCAAAATGAATTTTAATCAGCATTGTCTGGTATTTCAATTAACTGCTGCTCACAGCTCTAAGAACCTATTGTCCAGGGCTGCATTTTAAATTTATTCTACAATCCACGTTCAGGTCTAAAGACGGGTTGCTGAAGTTAATATTTTGCTATGTATCTTAAGTCCAGAATATGCCCTAGCAAGTTACATGGTCCTGGATGATCTTTCTTGGTGAATTCTGGTGCATAAAATCAGTAATAAAAATTACACTTGACTCCAAAAAAATACAGCTAATCAAACTCCAAGTTTGACCCAACAGTTTAAAAAGTATCTGTGGAACAATGAAACAAGCCTTTCAATCTTGCTAATAGAAAAGCAAAGGGCAAGCTCATTTTAGTCCGTAAATTTCAGCCACATTTTCTGATGGCTGAGAATGCATCTTTAAAATTTACTGTTTCTATTTTGTTCATGTTATTGTAAGTTCTTATTACAACAAAATAAGGCCGTTTAAATTTTACCAACTACATAAAAAGCGTGCAATTATATTGACGTCCAATATTTCCTACTCCATATGGTTTATACAAATGATGAGGTAAAAGAATGACTGAAAGTAATAACTTTGAAAAATATGTAAAGATCAAACCTTCCTTAATCCAGGACATCTGGGACCACATTTTATAATAGTACAACATGATCAGTATCTGGACAGCAAGAATATTGATGTGAACCAAAGAACTAAATCTGCTCAGACCAAAAATGTATATTAATATATCAGTGAATATTAGACGATGTATGGCATATGAAGCAATTTGGCAGACAATATCATTCCTTTACTGTACTTAATCTGAGTTGCATTAATGGACTTGGATTCCAGAAAATTTCTCTGTGATGAACATTGCCAGATATTGTGTATAACCCTTAGGGCCTTTTCTAGTATTAACACAAGACATTCAACACTGATAATGCAGAAACATTCCAATAACTTAAAAAAAACAATCTGGCAACAGTAAAACTGCTTATAGTTGTGTGTGTCATAAGTTCAGCTTATCTTCCAGTCTTCAGTCAATCACATTGCATCTGTTATAGCTGCTGCTCCAACATTTGACTGCTGCAACACAACAACAAAAAAACTAACAAGGTATTTATCCTATGGGTATTCCTGACATTTTGCAGCCTACAATGATGGCAATTCAAGCTAATAAAAATAAAGCAGCTCAGGTAACTTGCTACAAGTTAAAAAGCAATATTTTAATCAAGTAGCTCTAATGACAGGCCAAAAGAGCAATTTGTGTGATTTATTCGCTTAGTTTCAACAAATCTGATGATTATATTCAAGCCTAAAAGTTTAGCCAGCTGATCATTAGCATGTTTGATTCTTGCTTTCAAGGGACTCTTAGACAGACATTGTTGTAACATGAACAAGGTCATTGGAGAGACACTAAAACCAGTATTTTATTCAACAAAATGAGACACTCTTGGAGGAAGAGGCCTGTTCGACCAACTATTACATGATACTTTATATGCTAAAGGTCAAAGCTAACAGCAGGACTATTCTATAGTTACAATGTATCTACAATGCTTCCTTTAAATTACGTTTTTTCTTACACACCTCCTTCTGGTTAGATGGATCTTAGAGCAAGTTAAAAGTGTGGCAGAACATAGCGGGCTGAAGACCATGTACTGTACTGTTCTGTGTTCTACATTCTAAACCTGGGGTTCAGCTTTCTTTCCAAAATGCTGTCTGTATGATATGAACTTAATGACAAATTGTTCCCCATCACATCTCAGACTGATCGCTGCCGTGTTAAGTCATCAAGATTGACATTCCAACATCAACGGAGTTCAAGAGCCGAGAGGTAATGTTGCAGCTAGGTAGGACCCTGGTCAGACACCACTTACAGTACTGTGCTCAGTTCTGGTCACCTCACTATAGAAAGAATGTGGAAACTATAGAAAGGGTTCAGAGGATATTTACAAGGATGTTACCTGGATTGGCAAACATCCTTATGAGAATAGGTTGAGTGAACTCGGCCTTTTCTCCTTGAAGTGACGGAGGATGAGAGGTGATCTGATAGAGGTGTATAAGATGATGAAAGGCATTGATCGTGTGGATAGTCAGAGGCTTTTTCTCAGGCCTGAAATGGTTGCCACACGAGGACACAGGTTTAAGGTGCTTGGGAGTAGGTACAGAGGTGATGTCAGGGGTAAGTATTTTAAGCAGAGAGTGGTGAGTGTGTGAAATGGGCTGCTGGCGATGGTGGTGGAGGCAGATACAATAGGGTCTTTTAAGAGACTCCTGTGTAGGTACATGGAGCTTAGAAAATAGAGGGCAATGGGTTACCCTAGGTAATTTCTAAAGTAAGTACATGTTCGGCACAGCATTGTGGGCCAATGGGCCTATATTGTGTTGTAGGTTTTTCTATGTTTCTATGTTTCTATCAACATTAAAATATATTCTTTTTTTTAATTCATTTTGTAGAAAACATATTAGAGGAGAAGATGGCAGCGCGATGCAGCGCACAGCGGCCACTCTGGTGAATGATATCAGTTATCTGTCAAGTAGGGTGCCATGCACAATCCTGATTTGATGGAGACAGACGTGAGAGCACGGAGGAACATCTGGTGAAACTTCTGAAATGCCTTCTTTGCTGCCGCTGCTACTGTGTGATCCAGAATCTCTGGAGGGGAAGGCCCCGAGTCCTCGGCTTTGTTTTTTGCTCTGCGGCCAGGGCGGGGTCAAAGCGCTTGGCAGAGGATGGTGCTCAGGAGGCTGTATCGGAGGGGCTGGTTGGAGGCCCCAAAGTTTTTGGACAGACACAGAGTCGGCTGTGGTCTGGTGCTTCCAATGCATCGACAGTTGTTGGCGCCTGGAGGTTTATGGCAGGGAGAGTTTCTCCCTTTTGCCGCCAGCTATTGGGACTATCGGGAGTCAATCGGAACTTTGAGACTTTTTTTTACCGTGCCCATGGTCTGCTCTTTATCAAATTAGGGTATTGCTTTGCACTGCTGTAACTATATGTTATAATTATGTGGTCTTGTCAGTGTTAGTCTTTGGTTTGTCCTGTTTTTGTTGTGATATCACTCTGGAGGAACATTGTATCATTTCTTAATACATGCATTTCTAAATGGCAATAAACGAGGACTGAGTGTCCTCATAATCTAATCTAATCCATTTGCTGAACTTGTCTGTTTATTTCAGTGTGCTTCCTCCAACCATTTCACTGAAGGAATGTAACTGATCTGCTTAAATGTCAAATACATCAGAAATCACCTTCTGCCTTGGAAACGTTAAAGGTTTGAATTGGAAGACAAGAGAAGACAAAACTCATTGTCTGGAATTTGCCATTGGGGTGAAGAAACAATGTCTCCCACTGATCATGATGCAGAATTCCCCAAAGATCATGCAATCTCTGCTGCAGGAACTTCATTTTTTCCCAGGTCTATCACTGTCAGTCATCAGTTCAAGGGATTTCGCCAGAAACGTCATTAAGTTTGGTGAGTGTCTAGTCACATTAAAGAGTTCTCACAAATAGCATACCAGGAATCAAACTGAATTTATAATTAACTTCATCAATATATAGAGTGTTGAATAGAACATACATCTGATAACATACAGATTTTATTCCATTTCTGTACTTTAATCCCTAACTTTATCTTTATATAATATTTGATTCTTTATACTTTTTGAATTTTGTGTTTTTTGTGGCATCTCACACCCTGACTAACACATCGCAGAAAATTCCTACTACATAGTCATAGTCATACTTTATTGATCTCGGGGGAAATTGGTTTTCGTTACAGTTGCACCATAAATAATTAAATATTAATAGAACCATAAATAGTTAAATAGTAATATGTAAATTATGCCAGGAAATAAGTCCAGGACCAGCCTATTGGCTCAGGGTGTCTGACCCTCCAAGGGAGGAGTTGTAAAGTTTGATGGCCACAGGCAGGAATGACTTCCTATGACGCTCAGTGCTGCATCTCGGTGGAATGAGTCTCTGGCTGAATGTACTCCTGTGCCCACCCAGTACATTATGTAGTGGATGGGAGACATTGACCAAGATGGCATTGGACAACATCCTCAACTTGGACAGCATCCTCTTTTCAGACACCTCCGTCAGAGAGTCCTGTTCCATCCCCACAACATCACTGGCCTTACGAATGAGTTTGTTGATTCCTCAGCCTGCTGCCCCAGCACACAACAGCAAACCTGATAGCACTGGCCACCACAGACTCGTAGAACATCATCAGCATCGTCCGGCAGATGTCAAAGGACCTCAGTCTCCTCAGGAAACAGAGACGGCTCTGACCCTTCTTGTAGACAGCCTCAGTGTTCTTTGACCAGTCCAGTTTATTGTCAATTCATGTCCCCAGGTATTTGTAATCCTCCACCACGTCCACACTGACCCCCTGGATGGAAAGAGGGGTCACCGGTACCTTAGCTCTCCTCAGGTCTACCACCAGCTCCTTAGTCTTTTTCACATTAAGCTGCAGATAATTCTGCTCACACCATGTGATAAGGTTTCCTACCGTAGCCCTGTACTCAGCCTTATCTCCCTTGCTGATGAATCCAACTATGGCAGAGTCATCAGAAAACTTCTGAAGATGACAAGACTCTGTGCAGTAGTTGAAGTCCGAGGTGTAAATAGTGAAGAGAAAGGGAGACAAGACAGTTCCCTGTGGAGCCCCAGTGCTGCTGATCAGTCTGTCGGACACACAGTGTTACATAGGTCGGAGCAGCTCCAGAACAAGTCTCTTCAGGGTCTTCATGATGTGGGAGGTCAATGCCACCGGTCTGTAGTCATTGAGGCCGCTGGGGCGCGGCATCTTCGGCACAGGGACGAGGCAGGACGTCTTCCACAGCACAGGAACCCTCTGGAGCCTCAGGCTCAGGTTGAATACATGGCAAAGTACTCCACATAGCTGAGGGGCACAGGCTTTGAGCACCCTGGTACTGACACCATCCGGACCTGCAGCTTTTTTTTTTAATATAATTTTTATTGAGTTTTCAAAATGAATACATGAAAAGATAATATCTACCCTCCCCCCCCCGCCCCCCATATATAGTCCTACCTAAAAAAGAAAAGGAGAAAAAAAAGAAGAACCGCCTGGGTATTGGAAGGTTTCCACATGCTCCATGGGATTCAAAATAAATTTAGTATACTTATTCGTTATTTTCCCTGCAGCTTTGCTTGGGTTGAGACGTTTCAGCTGTCTTCTCACCTGTTCAGCTGTGAAGCCCACAGTGGTGGTTTCTTGTGGGGAAGGGGTATAGTCATGAGAGCAGGGTGGGGGACTGTGAGGAGGGGTAGGAGGGGAGAGTGGAATATGTGTTGGGTGGGGGCCGACAACAGATGAATCATGTGGGGGCTGGGCAGAGACCACAATGTCAAATCTGTTAAAGAACATGTTAAGTTCGTTGGCCCTGTCCACACTGCCTTCAGCTCCTCTGTTGCTAATTTGCCGGAACCCAGTGATGGTCCTCATCCAACTCCAGATCTCTCTCATGTTGTTCTGCTGGAGTTTCCACTCAAGCTTCCTCCTGTACCTGTTTTTAGCCTCCCTGATCCTGGCTTTCAGGTCCCTCTGTATTGCCCTCAGCTCCTCCCTATATTCATCTCTAAATGCCCTCTTTTTAGCGTTCAGGATGTCCTTAATGTCCTTTGTCACCCATGGCTTGTTATTTGAAAACAAAGGACAGTTCTTATCGGAACATTGCAGTCCACACAGAAGTTGATGTAATCAGTGATGCACTCTGTGAGCCCATCAATATCCTCTCTATATGGCTCACAGAGTGCCTGCCAGTCTGTCACCTCAAAACAACCCTGGAGCGCCTCATAAGCCTCCTCCAACCATTTCCTCACTGTCCTCGAGGTTGCAGGTTTACTCTTCACCAGAGGCACGTAGCAGGGTTTTAGATGCACCAGGTTGTGATCTGACCTTCCCAATGGGGGGAGGGGAGAGGAGCTGTATGCATCCTTAACGTTAGCGTACAACAAATCCAGAGTCCTCTCCCCTCTGGTTGTACAGCTCACATACTGCGTGAAGTTGGGCAGTGTTCTAGCCATGTAAATGTATATGGTGAATAAAGTTGATGCTTGACCCTTGATTAGTGTGGAAAGCGAAGTATTATAAGAAGACTTCTTAAATAGGTATCAGGTGAGTAACTGTAAAATTCTTTGCATTTTGACATATTTATGTGAGAGAATTGTAATCCAAGTAAAGAAAGTTAATCGTATTGGGTAAAATAGAATGTTATGCTGTAATTATGACAATTGATGAATAAAGTTCATCAATCTCATACAATATATAAAAAATAGGATATTTTAAAGCTGGTATAATTCATAAAGGCATTAATGAGCAATAATTCTAAGTTAAGTGCAATGTGGAAAGTTGCAGAAAACACAGCTAGAAGAGCACCAATAATTTTGTTGTCATCACCACGGCATGATTCTGACGAACATTTCTGATAGATGAACTGTTCTGAAAGAACTTCACTCCAATAACAATTGTAGCATCCTTTGTCCTGGGAGGTGAAATGAGTAAGATTCAGACATTGATTTGGATTTGCCGTCTGTGGCAAAAAGTTGGTGATCCTCTAAGTTCAAAATTCAACTTTCTTATCAAAGCATGTGTATGTCACCAAATACAACCCTCAGATTCATTTTCTTGCAAGCACTCACAGTAGACCAAAAGATACAATGGAATCAATGGAAAACTACACACAAGCAAAGACTGACGAGCAACCACTGTGCAAAAAAATACAGACTGCAAATGCAAAAAAGTAGAAAATATTAATTAAGTAAATAAAGAGTACTGAGAATATGAGTTGTAGAGTTCTTGAAAGTGATCCTTATTGATCACTTCAGTGTTGAGGTGAGTGAAGTTTTCCACGCTGGTTTAGGGCCTGATGGTTGAAGGGTAGTAACTGTTCCTGAACCTGGTGCTGTGGGATCTAAGTTTCCCATACCACCTTCAGTGAACTTGCACTTGCCCATGTACTTCCTGTGGGTTTTTATATGGAACTTGAAGTCATAAGAAAATCAAACCAGAACTCTGGCACTTTGGGAGGTGGTTTCAAGGGGATTACAATTGGTATCAAATCGGCAACCCAGAAAGAACCCAGCACATCAGCTTACTTACTATATTTTAAAGCAGTCCATTCATTATCATCTGGATTTGACATCAAACACCCAGTGGCAGGCATGATGCTGATCCATTGTACCCAATTTCATCTCCGCAATTTAAAGGGCTACGCCGATTAGAAAGAGATTACTTTGAACAAAGGGGTGGGGAAGAATTACAAGGTGAATTTAGGATGTTCACGAACTCTGTTTTTAAAAATTCATAGCTTGGTATTATGCAGAGAAAAGCAATTTTTTTTTGCAAGGGATACTCTTGCACAGCAGCAAGGGAAGATGTGTAACTTCTGCAAGGAATGCACGGCCGGAGTTGACATGGCAGGCCTAGTTTCTAGATGTGGTATAAGAAAGTCTTTTATCACCCAAGATGAGTCAAAACATACTTGGTCTTCACCGTTAGTTTGCAAGCAAACTGCCAAGGAGGTCCCCTTCATAGTTCCTGCCTCTCAGGCCTGAACAATGCAATGCTCAAGCCAGAGGACGCTGGAAGTTATTCACCAGGATAGCTGGCCTCCTACTCTCTTACTGCATTTAGCATTGAGTCCAGGAGTCCTTACAAGTGCTGAACTGTGGATCACAAAATATTTCAGATCTGGCTCAGTGCCTTTAAATCAGGCATAGCTGGTACTCGTGGCACAGTTGCACTCCCTCAGAAGCATTGCCCTGGAAGGTAAAGGCAGGTGCTGGTAAATCATTTGCTTTTTCTCCTTAATTTATTTCAGGTAAATTTATGATTAAATACAACAAATTTAAACAATTCTGTTTACTTTTAACAATATTTTTGTCTTTTTAAAATTGCATTCAAAGTTCTAAGTAAATATAACATCAAAGTATGTTTATGGTACCATATACTACATTGAGATTCATTTCTTGCAGACATTCACAGGAACAAAAGGAATACAATAGAATTTATGAAAATCTATACATAAAGACTGACAAGTAACCAATTTATGTAAAAGATAGCAAACTGTACAAATAAAATGTAGTACTGTACTGAGAACATGAGCTGTAAAGAATCCTTGAAAGAATCAGTTCAGAGTATTGGTGATTGAAGTTATCCATGTCAGTTCAGGAGCTGATGGTTGAAGGGTGATAACTGTTCCTGAACCTGGTGGTGTGAGTCCTAAGGCTTCCATATATCCTGCCTGATGATAGTAGAGAGAAGAAGGCATGACCTGGACAGTGGGGATCTTTAATGATGGATGTTGCTTTCTTGTGGCAGTGCTCCTTGTAAATATACTGAATAGTGGGGAGGGATTTGCTTGTGATTGACTGGGCTTTATCTAGCACTCTCTGTAGCCTTTTCCATTCCTGGGAATTGATGTTTCCATACCAGGCCATGATGCAACTCCGCTGTGCATCTTCAGAAGTCTCTGTCCACTTTATACAGTATATCCAATAATCAGAGATGTTTGGAACTACTGAAGTGATGCTAGGTGAAAAAATGCCATCAGGGCAGCCAGGAAGGTAAAGCATCACCTACCTCAAAGACCACTCAATTTCCTGTAGTTCAAATATACATGTGCAAAAATAGTGTTAGCGTAAGTGAACTGGCAAATTGCATGGAGGAATAAGTTGACAGATATGCAATGGTCAGGGATATTTAAAACAATTATTTCGGTATTCACAGTACAGATGCATTCCTACAAAGATGATCCATTGTCCTCGGGCAACTGAAAAAATAGTTAAACCTTCTATCAAATGTAAAGAAAAAGAACACAGTTGTACAAAGATGTGTGGCAGCCTGAGGTTGGACAAAATACAAACAAATTAATGTGTGACTAGAATGAATTATAGGCAGGATAGAGATGGTACAGTAGGGTAGTGGTTTGTGTGACACCATTACAGCTTGGGGCATCAGAGTTCAGAGTTTAGTACCAATGCTGCCTGTAAGGAGTTTGCATGTCCTTTCTGTCAGCGTGTGCGCGTCTTCGGGTGCTCCGGTTTCCTCCCACATTTCAAAGACCTACCGGTTAGTAGGTTAATCGGTCAGTATAAACTGTCCTGTGATTAGGCTAGGGTAAAAAAGATGGGTTGCCAGGCTGGGTATCTCATTGGACCAGGAAGGGTCTATTCCACACTGTATCCTCAAATAAAAAATAGAAAGATGATAAAAAAGACAATGGAAAACCTGAAGTATGAAATAATGTGAGTCAGAAATATAAAACCTTGTTAAAGAGGGTTTGAACCTGTTGATGAACCAGTTTTTGCTCTCTATTTGCACTACTGTATAAATTTAATATTTTTAAATACATATATTTCTTATAGTATTTCATAGTCTGATTGAGAAGTTGCAGAACCTGGGCCTCTGTGCCTCCCTCTGTAATTGGATCCTCGACTTCCTAACCAGAAGGCCACAGTCTGTGCGGATTAGTGATAACATATCCCCCTCGCTGATGATCAACACTGGTGCCCCTCAGGAGTGTGTGCTTAACCCACTGCACTATTCTCTGTATACACACGAATGTGTGGCTAGGAATAGATCAAATACCATCTATAAATTTGCTGACGATACAACCATTGTTGGTAGAATCTCAGGTGGTGACGAGAGGGCGTACAGGAGTGAGATATGCCAACTAGTGGAATGGTGCCACAGCAACAACCTGGCACTCAACGTCAGTAAGACGGAAGGGTTGATTGCGGACTTCAGGAAGGGTAAGATGAAGGAACATATACCAATTCTCATAGCAGGATCAGAAGTGGAGAGAGTGAGCAGCTTCAAGTTCCTAGGTGTCAAGACCTCTGAGGATCTAACCTGGTCCCAACATATCGATGTAGTCATAAACAAAGCAAGACAGCGGCTATACTTTATTAGGAGTTGGAAGCGATTTGGCATGTCAACAAATACACTCACAAACTTCTATAGTTGTACTGTGGAGAGCATTCTGACAGGCTGCATCACTGTCTGGTATGGAGGGGCTGCTGCACAGGACTGAAAGAAGCTGCAGAAGGTTGTAAATCTAGTCAGCTCCATCTTGGGCACTAGCATACAAAGTATCCAGGACATCTTAAGGGAGTGGTGTCTCGGAAAGGCAGTGTCCATTATTAAGGACCTCCAGCACAAATGGCAAGCCCTTTTCTCACTGTTACCATCAAGTAGGAGGTACTGAAGCCTGAAGACACACACTCAGCAATTCAGGGACAGCTTCTTTCCCTCTGCCATACGATTCCTAAATGGACTTTGAAGCTTTGGACACTGCCTCACTTTTTTTAATATACTGTACATTATTTCTGTTTTTGCAAATTTTTAAATAATCTATTCAATATACATAATTGATTTACTTATGTATTTATTATTATGTTATGTTTTTTTTCTCTATCTGCTAGATTATGTATTGCATTGAACTGCTACTGCTAAGTTAACAAATTTCACATCACTTGCTGGAGGTAACAAACCTGATTCTGATCCTGATGGTTTTGTTTATATATTGCACAGTACTGCTACTGCGAACAAAGGTCATGACATATGCCGGTGATATTGAACCTGATCGTGATTCTGAAGAGTTAACAAACTCTTCTCAACCCTAAAAACATACAACTAAGGAATAAATAATGGAAAAGAAAGTGATGGCAGATGAATTAAGAGGGCATTTTACATCAGTTTTTAACTTAGAGTTTACAAGCAGTATTTCCAAAATAGCTATAAATTGTGAGTTGAATGGCAGAAAGGAATTTAGGAAAAGTACAATCACCAGATTGAAGAAGATGGAGGTGCATAGCTGCCAACCCCAGATTTGGGACAGCACCCACTGACTGACTGATTGACTGACAATCACCAGGGAAGTAGCACTGAGGATATTGTTGGAGTCGTGGTCTGACGAGTCTCCAAGTCCTGATGAACTTCATCCTAGGAACTTGATGCAAATGGCTAGTGAGATAATTGATGCATTGGTTTTAGTTTTCCAAATTTCCCTGGATTCATGGAAGGCTCTATTATTTTGGAAAATGGCAAATGTTATTTCTTCATTCAAAAAGGGAAAGACAGTAATCAGGAAACATCAGGCTGGTTATTTTAACTTCTGTCATGGGGGAATGTTGGAAGTTGTGACTAAAGATGATATAGCAGGGCACTTAGTGAAATGCAAGGTAATCAGACAAGGTCAGCATGTTTCTTTGAAATGGAAATGTTTGTTTTAAAGAACTAAAATGTTCTGTAGATAAAAAGGAAAGTAACGGATGTACACTACTTAGATTTCCAGATAACATGGCATACCGAAGGTTGTTTGCTGAACGTGAGAACCTCTGATCTAGGGTATGTCATTGAAGTGAACTGAAGACTGCCTGGTTAACAGGAAACAGAAAGTTTGTGAAAATAGATCTTTTTCTAGTTGGTAAGATATAATGAGTGGTGTCCCATAGAGCAAGGTGCTGAGACCTTTCACATTACAATTTATAAGAATGATGAGGATGGAGGCACAAGAGCAATGTTTGTCAAATTTGTTGATAATGCAAAGATAAGTTGTGGGGAGGAAGTACAAAGGGATATGGACAGAGTCATAGTTATAGATCACAACAGCACAGAAACAGGCTTTTCGGTCTATCTGTTTTGCTGGCTAGTTCCACTGATCTACACTCAGACCATATCTCTCCACACCTCTTCCATCCATGTATCTATCCAAATATCTCTTAAACGTTTTAAACAAACCTGCATCCACCACTTGTGCTGGCAGCCCGTTCCACATCATCACCACTCTCTGAATGAAGAAGTTCCCTCTCATGTTCCCCTTAAACATTTCACCTATAACCTTAACTCTTAACCTCTAGTTCTAATCTCACCCAACCTCAGTGGAAAAAGCATACTTGCATTTACCCTATCTATACCTGTCATAATTTTGTATACCTGTACCAGATCTCTGCTCTTTTCCCTGCTACACCGAATAAGTTTCGAACCTATTCAATCTTTCCCATTAACTCAGATCCTCAAGTCTTGGCAACATCCTTGTAAATGAGTGGGTAAAGATCTGGCAGGCGGAGTGTCATGTGGAAAAATGTGAAGTGCTCCATTTTGTCAGGAAAATAATCAAAGAAATACTGTATGTTTTCCAAATGGTGAGAGAATGCAAATTTCTTATCTGCAAAGACATTTGGGTATCCTAATATGAAAGTTCAAAGTTCAAAGTGAATTTATTATCAAAGTATGTATGCATATGTCAGCATATACTACAGTGAGATTCATTTTATTGCAGACATTTACAGGAAAGTAAAGAAATACAATAGAATTTATGAAAAAAATGTACATAAACATCCAATGTGCAAAAGAGGACAAATAGAGCAAATAAGTAATTGTGTGAGAAATAAACTAAATAAATAATGCACAGAATCTGCCAAAGGGTAGCATTCAGGTACAGCAAATAGCTCAAAGAGTTAAAGAATGTTGCTGTTTATTGGAAGGAGAATGAATATAAAAGTAGGGGAGTTATGTTTCTGTTACACAGGGCAGTGGTGAGACCATATCTGGTTTACAGTATTAGTCTCCCTGTTTAAGGGAGTGTAATAATGCATTGGAAGTAGTTCAGAGCAGTTCTGCAGTTCAGCAGATTTACTAGATACTTGAGATGGTTGGGTTGTCCTTTAAGGAGTGGTTGAACAGGTATCCACTTGTCTCCAGTGGAGTTTAGAAGAGTGAAGAGGAAACATGGAAGATGGGGGTCTTGACAGGGTAGATGTGAAGAGAATGCTTCCTCTTGTGAGAGAATGAGCAATGGTTTAACACTAAGCTGTCAGACATTTAAGATAGAGATGAGGAGAATTTTTTCCAGTGAAGCTGCCCAGAATGGCTCGAAGACCAAGAATTTCCGTGTAGAAGTGGAATGCAGGGGATTCGTTTCTACATCTACGACCAGTCTATTGAAGAAGATGGGGGTGAGGGGTCACTCCCTCCAACAAGCAATCAAGTCCTTGTCAAATGCAGCAGAAGAAAGCAGCAATTGGATTTAGATTAAAAGGAAAGACAACAACTGGGCTGCAAGATGAAGACAGGAGGGTATGGAACTGAGGGGGGTGTATCAGGGATGTCAGGTAGCACCATTGAGCCCTCTGGAGACGTTGTGGGCTTATCAATGAAACATCAAAGGAGGGTGCCCACCTGATGACCCCGATGATGTACCTACCCTCCCTCATTGTCATCACGCCAAGGTCACTGCCACCATTGAGAGTGCCGACTTACCATAGGGATTGAAACATCAAGTCCTAGTAGCTCTACTGATAAAAATGTCAGCATCTCAGGAGCAATAAAGAACATGCAATGAACTGTTAGACCTTCCAAAAGTACAGATCATAATTTCAGAGGTAATGGAGGAATTTGCCTCATGCATAGGTAAGCTCACTTCACAGAGCATTCAGCTATCCCTTCTTTCATCAATAGGAGTGTCATCTCTAAAACATCAATTTAAATAAACATAATATAGCCTTGACACACTTTCAAACCTTCACATGTAAAGGGGGAGATGTAACATAAATTATTTACTTCAATCCAAAATCATGAAATTAAAGCAAAATAAAGAAAAGGACAAAGAGGTTAGTCAGAGTGGGAGAGCGATACTACTTCGTACAGAAGGTATGAGATTGGATTGTTTTAAAGGTAAATTTCCAAAGCAAGAGAGTTTGAATGGCAATAATTAAAAAATGAAAGTGTTAAAAGTTCACATACTCTAACTATTTCCACTTATCAAATTTGTAAATATTGCGACTCCACAACTTGAAAACAACAATCACCATCAAGGTAATAAAATAACAACAAATCGGGAGGGACATGTATGAATAAATATGTAATAAATATGAATATGTATGAATAAATATGTAATAAATATGTATGTAAATACATATGTATGAATTAAAGATAAAGATTAGCTTTATTTGGCGCATGTACATTGAAACATACAGTGAAATGCGCCATTTGTGACAAATCAGATCAGTGAGGATTGTGTTGGGCAGCCCACAAGGGTCGCCAACATAATATGCTCACAACTCACTCACTCTAACCTGTACACCTTTGAAGTGAGGAAGGAAACCCCAGCACCCAAGTGAAACCCACAAGGTTACGGGGAGACTGTACAAACTCTTTACAGACAGCGACAGCAGCTGGCGGTATAATGCGATTGCGCTAACTGCAATGCTACCGTGCCACTCAGATTTGCATATTTGAATGTAAATGCAGGAACAACAGACATTGACGGCCAGTATAATGGCAAGCACTAATATCTGCATGGTCAATTTTACAGCAAAAGTGAACCTGAATATTGAATTTGTCTTCTCAGGAATTAGTTAGTGACCTTGAGATATCTTTGGAGGACCAGAATAGTGGATAGCAGGTGTGAACTTGCTGGTGCAAATTGATCATGTAATATATACTGTAATTGTGATGAGTTTAATAATTGACTTTTAGATGCCATAACATGTTATTTTAAAACTCAGTCCATCTCAAGGTATCTCATTCTAACCCTTCACTTTATTATTTACCTGCACTTTCTCTGTAGCTGTTACACTTTATTCTGTGTTATTGTTTTAACCTGTTTTACTTTAATATACTTTGTAATGATTTGATCTTTATGAACAGTATGCAAGACAAGTTTTTCACTGTATCTTGATAATAACAAACCAATACCAAATTAAAAAAAAACAGTTGGAAACACTCAGCATGTCAGGCAGAAGGATCTCTACCTGAAATCATTCACTCGGAACGCCAGGCAGCATCTATGGAGGGAAATGGACAGGTGACACTTACAGTCCAGATGAAGATCTCACTCTGAAACATCCACTGTCCTTACCCTTCCATAGATGCTGCTTGACCTGCCGCGTTTCTCTTGTGTCTTTTGTGTTGCTCCAAACACCAGCATCCTCATTTTCTTGTGTCCCTCTTTTCATAGATGCTGCCTGACCAACTGAGTGTTTCTGCCATTTTTAACGGTTATTTCAGATTTATATTATTATATTATTTTCAGCAACTTTTAATAGTAAGTTTTGTATGTATTTTCTGTGATGATTTTCTCTTTTTGCCTAACATCACTACTTGTAAATAAATTTGATTAATTCGCTGAAATTCAAATGTGGAAATATACTGTTCAACCCTCTCAGTGTCGACATTGATCTTCCATGTGGAATAATCTTAAGAACATGTACCTGGCCGATCTCATAACTTTCTCTCCATTTCCTTTGACCAGCCGCCTACCTGTTGTAGACCGTTGGTATTTGTGCTATTTAAGTGGAACCTTCTTCCTGACACCACTTAATCATGCATAGAACTATCCTTGCTCCTTCCTTGTCCAAATGTGGGAGAGTAATCTGAGATGACCACCATTAAATTCCAGCTCTTTGAACACACTTCGCAATTTCCAAAAATCTTTATACAGGTTGCCAAAACATTCATTTTTATCTCTTGTGAATTTGATAAGAATTAAATCAACTTGTCCAACTTTCGAAGAAGGAAGTCTGCGAATTGGAGCGGGAGTGCGGAGGAGGCCATTTTTGAATTTTTTGGGTTTTTTTTCCATCGGCGTTTAAAGAGGTGGGACTGTGCAGGCGTGTGACATCGGGTAGTGAAGCGAGGAAGATTTAAAAGGAACAGAGCCTCATACAGCGGGCAGCGTAGTTTGCGGGCTGCGGAGTGAGCCGGGAGCAGAGTGAAGGCTTAAGGGCTTCGGCTCAATGGGCTTAGGCGGAAACGTGCGAGACAAGGAAGGTTTGGTATTCATTTTTTGTTGTTATTTGAGGAGAGGGGCAGTATGAGTATGAGGGCACTTTGTTGTTCTCGGTGCCGGCTGTGGGAGGCCCTGGAGTCTCCAAGCCTCCCGGATGTCCACATCTGCGCCAGGTGCGCCGAGATGCAGCTCCTAAGGGACTGCGTTAGGGAACTGGAGCTGCAGCTCGATGACCTTCGTCTGGTTAGGGAGAGTGAGGAGTTGATAGAAAGGAGTTACAGGCAGGTGGTCACACCGGGGCCACGGGAGGCAAACAAGTGGGTCACGGTTAGGAGGGGGAAGGGGAAGAGTCAGATAATAGAGAGTACCCCAGTGGCTGTGCCCCTTGACAATAGGTACTCCTGTTTGAGTACTGTTGGAGGGGACAGCTTACCTGGGGGAAGTGACAGTGGCCGTGCCTCCGGCACAGAGTCCGGCCCTGTAGCTCAGAAGGGTGGGGAAAGGAGGAGGAGGGCAGTTGTAATAGGGGACTTGATAGTAAGGGGGTCAGATAGGCGATTCTGTGGACGCAGTCCAGAGACCCGGATGGTAGTTTGCCTCCCTGGTGCCAGGGTCCGGGATATTTCTGATCGTGTCCAAGATATCCTGAGAGGGTGAGGAGCCAGAGGTCGTGGTACATATAGGTACCAATGACGTAGGTAGGAAAAGGGAAGAGGTCCTGAAAGGAGAATATAGGGAGTTAGGAAGGGAGTTGAGAAAAAGGACCGCAAAGGTAGTAATCTCGGGATTACTGCCTGTGCCACGTGACAGTGAGAGTAGGAATGCGATGAGGTGGAGGATAAATGCGTGGCTGAGGGATTGGAGCAGGGGGCAGGGATTCAAGTTTTTGGATCATTGGGACCTCTTTTGGCGCAGGTATGACCTGTACAAAAAGGACGGGTTACACTTGAATCCTAGGGGGACCAATATCCTGGCAGGGAGATTAGCGGGGGCTACTGAGGTGACTTTAAACTAGAATGGTTGGGGGGTGGGAATCAAATTAAAGAGGCTAGGCGAGAGGAGGTTAGTTCACAACAGGGGGATGGGAACCAGTGCAGAGAGACAGAGGGGTGTAAAATGAGGGTAGAAGCAAAAAGTAGTAAGGTGAAAAGTAAAAGTGGCAGGCTGGCAAATCCAGGGCAAAAATCAAAACGGGCCACTTTTCAACATAATTGTATAAGTTATAAAAGTTGGAAAAGCGCGCCTGAAGGCTTTGTGTGTCAATGCTAGGAGCATTCGTAACAAGGTGGATGAATTTAAAGTGCAGATTGTAATTAATAAATATGATATAGTTGGGATCACAGAGACATGGCTCCAGGGTGACCAGGGATGGGAGCTCAACATTCAGGGATATTCAATATTCAGGAGGGATAGACATGAAAGAAAAGGAGGTGGGGTAGCATTGCTGGTTAGAGAGGAGATTAATGCAATAGAAAGGAAGGACATTAGCCGGGAGGATGTGGAATTGATATGAGTAGAGCTGCATAACACTAAGGGGCAGAAAACGCTGGTGGGGGTTGTGTACAGGTCACCTAACAGTAGTAGTGAGGTTGAGGATGGTATTAAACAGGAAATTAGAAATGTGTGCAATAAAGGAACAGCAGTTATAATGGGTGACTTCAATCTATATATAGATTGGGTGAACCAAATTGGTAAGGGTGCTGAGGAAGAGGATTTCTTGGAATGTACGCGGGATGGTTGTTTTGAACCAACATGTCGAGGAACCAACTAGAGAGCAGGCTATTCTGCAACTTCTGGGTATTGAGCAATGAGGAAGGGTTAGTTAGCAATCTTGTCGTGAGTGGCCCCTTGGGTAAGAGTGACCACAATATGGTGGAATTCTTTATTAAGATGGAGAGTGACATAGTTAATTCAGAAACAAAGGTTCTGAACTTAAAGAAGGGTAACTTTGAAGGTATGAGACGTGAATTAGCTAAGATAGACTGGCAAATGACACTTAAGGGGTTGACGGTGGATATGCAATGGCAAGCATTTAAAGATCGCATGGATGAACTACAACAATTGTTCATCCCAGTTTGGCAAAAGAATAAATCAAGGAAGGTAGTGCACCCGTGGCTGACAAGGGAAATTAGGGATAGTATCAATTCCAAAGAAGAAGCATACAAATTAGCCAGAGAACGTGGCTCACCTGAGGATTGGGAGAAATTCAGAGTCCAGTAGAGGAGGTCAAAGGGCTTAATTAGGAAGGGGAAAAAAGATTATGAGAGAAAACTGGCAGGCAACATAAAAACTGACTGTAAAAGCTTTTATAGATATGTGGAAAGAAAAAGATTGGTTAAGACAAATGTAGGTCCCCTACAGACAGAAACAGGTGAATTGATTATGGGGAGAAAGGACATGGCAAACCAATTGAATAACTACTTTGGTTCTGTCTTCACTAAGGAAGACATAAATAATCTACCGGAAATAGTAGGGAACAGAGGGGTCCAGTGAGATTGAGGAACTGAGGGAAATACATGTAAGTAGGGAGGTGGTGTTAGGTAAATTGAAGGGATTAAAGGTAGATAAATCCCCAGGGCCAGATGGTCTGCATCCCAGAGTGCTTAAGGAAGTAGCTCAAGAAATAGTGGATGCCTTAGTGATAATTTTTCAAAACTCTTTAGATTCTGGACTAGTTCCTGAGGATTGGAGGGTGGCTAATGTAACCCCACTTTTTAAAAAAGGAGGGAGAGAGAAACCAGGGAATTATAGACCGGTTAGCCTAACATCGGTGGTGGGGAAACTGCTAGAGTCAGTTATCAAAGATGTGATAACTGCACATTTGGAAAGCGCTGAAATCATCAGACAAAGTCAGCATGGATTTGTGAAAAGAAAATCATGTCTGACGAATCTCATAGAATTTTTTGAGGATGTAACTAGCAGAGTGGATAGGGGAGAACCAGTGGATGTGGTATATTTGGATTTTCAAAAGGCTTTTGACAAGGTCCCACACAGGACATTAGAGCGTAAACTTAAAGCACACGCTATTGGGGGTATGGTATTGATGTGGATAGAGAATTGGTTGGCAGACAGGAGGCAAAGAGTGGGAATAAACGGGACCTTTTCAGAATGGCAGGCAGTGACGAGTGGGGTACCGCAAGGCTCAGTGCTGGGACCCCAGTTGTTTATAATATATATTAATGACTTAGATGAGGGAATTAAATGCAGCATCTCCAAGTTTGCGGATGACACGAAGCTGGGCGGCAGTGTTAGCTGTGAGGAGGATGCTAAGAGGATGCAGGGTGACTTGGATAGGTTAGGTGAGTGGGCAAATTCATGGCAGATGCAATTTAATGTGGATAAATGTGAGGTTATCCACTTTGGTGGCAAAAACAGGAAAACAGATTATTATCTGAATGGTGGCCGATTAGGAAAAGGGGAGGTGCAACGAGACCTGGGTGTCATTATACACCAGTCATTGAAAGTGGGCATGCAGGTACAGCAGGCGGTGAAAAAGGCGAATGGTATGCTGGCATTTATAGCAAGAGGATTCGAGTACAGGAGCAGAGAGGTACTACTGCAGTTGTACAAGGCCTTGGTGAGACCACACCTGGAGTATTGTGTGCAGTTTTGGTCCCCTAATCTGAGGAAAGACATTCTTGCCATAGAGGGAGTACAAAGAAGGTTCACCAGATTGATTCCTGGGACGGCAGGACTTTCATATGATGAAAGACTGGATGAACTAGGCTTGTACTCGTTGGAATTTAGAAGATTGAGGGGGGATCTGATTGAAACATATAAAATCCTAAAGGGATTGGACAGGCTAGATGCAGGAAGATTGTTCTCGATGTTGGGGAAGTCCAGAACGAGGGGTTACAGTTTGAGGATAAAGGGGAAGCCTTTTAGGATCGAGATTAGGAAAAACTTCTTCACACAGAGAGTGGTGAATCTGTGGAATTCTCTGACACAGGAAACAGTTGAGGCCAGTTCATTGGCTATATTTAAGAGGGAGTTAGATGAGGCCCTTGTGGCTAAAGGGATCACGGGGTATGGGGGGAAGGCTGGTACAGGGTTCTGAGTTGGATGATCAGCCATGATCATACTGAATGGCGGTGCAGGCTCGAAGGGCCGAATGTCCTACTCCTGCACCTATTTTCTATGTTTCTGACTGGAATATTCATTCTTTAACTGCAAAGATAAGGTGCAAATAAGAACAGTTCTGTTCTCTGCTTAATTTTTGCAATCGGAAGAGGGAACAATATGTTTGAAGTGGCTGGCCACTCTGGGTCAGGTTGAAAGGACTTTTGGCAAGAAGTGGCAATTGGCGAGGGAGAAAGTTGAAAGTTTCTGTCAGAAATTAAATTGAAAGGTGCAATATTTATGGGGATCATAAGGGGGATCTTCTCTACTCAGAGGGTTGTGAGAATATGGAACGAGCTGCCAGCAGACGTGGTGGCTGTGGGTTCAATTTCAAAACTTAAGAGAAATTTGGATAGGTACATGGATGGGATGGGGATGGGGGGTTGTGGTCTGAGGGCAAGTTGATGGGACTAGGCAGAATAATTTTTCAGAAATGGACTGGATGAGCTGAAGGGCCTGTTTCCCTGCTGCAGTGTTGGATGACGCCATGACAACCAAACAGAAACCCACTGTGAAGCTGGAAGCAGCATTTGATGGCAACTGAATTCTCAGAGTATCCAAACAAGCCTCCTTTGCTAATCTGACTGTTATTGGGAGAGTCCAAAGAAATCTATGGGTCATATTTAGCTGCTTTTTGCCTGTAGAATTCTTATTTTTATCCCTTTTGTCATATCAATGACTTATCACAGCTGGCATTAATAACATCATATTTCTGCACACTGGACAGGTCCTATTTGGCTGGGCTTCATGACATAAGCGACACATTAAACCAGGGTTTCCCAGCTTGGGGTCCACAGACCCCTTGCTTAGTGATATTGGTCCATGGCATAAAGAAGATGAGGAACCCCTGCATTAAATAGATGAAAAAGCTTCACTTACTTACTTACTTACTGCCTGTTACGCCACTGTCGGTTAGGGCAGCAATGGAGGCCCTCCATCTCTGATGGTGTTCGGGGTTCCTTCATCGTGTCAGTAGCTTCCTCTCGGATTACACTGTTAGCCACACAAGTCGCAGGTTCAGGCTCAGGGATACCATTGGACTCAGATGCTTCCTTTACAATTTTGTTTTACCAGTCTGGGTTGTTTTCCCTGAGCTGAACCTTCAAACCTGGAGGACTGGTGGACCATTCTTAGTCTATCCTCTACCCTTTGACCTGTTTGGCATGGAAGATCCTACCTAGAGCCAAAGCATAAAGTCCTGACTCCAGCCAACATAACTCTCTGGGTCATTGAGCCAATCAAACTTCCAAGTCACAACAAGGTTGTGGTCCTCTTGGAGGAGAGAGTTATTTATCCTTGCAAAAATATTCTGCAAATTTCCCGTCCCCATCTTCTGTACTATCTAGAGCAACACCCACAAAATGCTGGAGGAACTTTGCAGGTCAGGCAGTATTTATGGAGAGGAAAAAGCAATTGATGTTTCAGGCCATTGCCCTTTATCAGACATGTGGTCTATCTGGTTAATCGTTCACATGGTTGTAACTGGACAGCACAGGTATGTTCCGTCAGAAAGGTCTGCTACCCTATTGTGTTTCTATATAAAATAAATAGAAACCAAATGGCCTAATTCTGCTGTTGAAGCCTTATAAGACATTGGTCAGAACACGCTTGGAATATAGTGAGCTGTTTTGGGCCCCTTATCTAAGAAAGGATGTGCTGACATTGGAAAAAATCCAGAGAAGGTTTTTGAGAATGATCCTGAGAATGAAAGGGTTAATGTATGAGGAGTATTTGGTGCCTCTGGCATGTACTCTGGAGGTTAGAAGAAAGAGCTGGGGTCTCATTGAAAGCTATTGAATATTGAAAGGTCTAGATAGAATGGATATGGAGAGGATGTTTCCTGTACTGGAGGAGTCTAGGTCCAGACAGCATAACCTGAGAATAAAGGGATGTCCATTTTGAATGGAGACAAAGAGGAAATTCTTTAGCCAGAGGGTGCTGAATCTATGGAATTCATTGCCATAGATAGCTGTGGAGGCCAAGACATTTGGTATATTTAAAGCAGAGGTTGACAGGTTTTTGTTTAGTAAGGGTATTAAAATTTATGGCGAGAAAGCAAAGGTTAGGTTGAGAGGAATAATACATCAGCCATGATGGAATGGCAGAGAAGACTCGATGGGCTGAATGGCCTAATCTGTTCCTATGTCTTATGGTCTACACTACAGGAACTGCCGGTACATTGAGAATATGGTGTATGGTAAAAAGTTTTTCTTGATTGATATGAAGTACCAAGATGTGATGATACAGGAGTTATAGAAACAGCAGGATGAAAACAAGTCACATATTAGAATTTCACAACAATCCGCATTTTCTTTTACTCTTGAGAAAAAAAAACTGAAAACATTTTCACTCCTGTGTTCTGCACAAGATTATCGATATTGTGAAAGAGCACTGGTTACACATTGGGAAATAATCTGTTCAGCATTTATTTTCACTCTTAACAGCAGCAAAAAGGAACAGGACCAACAATACATCATTCATTATTTATTAATAAAAGTCACGAGCAATGAAATTGCACACCTTTCCTCACTACATGTAGCATATCCCTCCACAAAGTATTATAAATCTAATCATGCCTGAAAATAAAATTGTGTTCAGTGAAATTTCCAGTTCACTCAAATTATTTGGATGCACTGATCCAAGCGTTACCTATAGCTGGCATATCTGACCTCCTGCTTTGCCACTAGAATCACTTCAAAGGCTCTTTTTCCAGCAGTGAGCTGTCAAAAGACTATCAGCAAGGGCAGGGGCTCAGGACCCGCCAGCTGAGGCATTGACACTGTTCATGGCCCATTTCATCTCACAGGACAGCCGAAGCATCAAGGCCTCCAGCTCGATCAGAAAGGCCACACCACAAACAGCAAGTGGGACCATGAGATAAGTGTAAGGGTGAACACCTGAAGAGGGCCAGATCACACGTGATCACCAGTTATGAAATAGCCCAAATCGCTTTGCCGAGTCTAAAGGTGGGTCATAAGGTCAAAAGTGCCCACATCCCCAAATTCCACACTTCAATGTGTTTTGGACTCAGTTTGCAAGAATTTTCCAATGGAACTGCATTACCAGAGATTGTAATCCAGCCCGTTATAATTATAAACAAGTATATTGGAGACTTAACTTGCCTTTGACGAGGCATGGAAAAAGCTCAAAGTTCAAAGTAAATTTTATTATCAAAGTTCCTATATGTCACCATGTATAACTCTGAGATTCATTTCTTATAGGTATTCTCAATAAAATCATAATAAAATAATAACCATAATAATGCACCAACTTGGGCATTCAACCAGTGTACAAAAGACTACAAACTCCGCAAGTACAAAAAGCGAGACATAATAACAATAATAATAATAAATAAACAATAAATACTGAGAATGTGAGATGAATATCTGTGAGATGTGAGATGTGAGATGGAGGGAGGAGAAGATGGCAGCGTGACGCAGCACGTGCGACTGTTCCGAATTGATATTGATATGTGTTAACTAGGGGGCCGTGCATAATCCTGATTTGATGGAGACAGCCGTGAGAAGCACGGAGGAACACCTGGAGAAACTTCTGAAATGCCCCCTTCGCTGCCGCTGCTACTGTGTGATCGAGAATCTCCGGAGGGGAAGGCCCCAAATCCTCGGCTTTGCCTATTGCCTGTTGCCGGGGCTGGGGTCGAAATGCTCGGCAGAGATGGTACTCGGTGCTCGGTGCTGGAGAGTTGGTTGGAGGCTCGGAGTTTTTGGACGGACTCGGAGTCGGACTGTGGTCGGATGCTTCCAGGATGCTACATCGGCAAGTTTGCGGCACTGGATGTTCACCGTCTGCATGAGATGATGGGACTTTCGAGAGACTTTGAGACTTTTACCATGCCCATGGTCTGTTCTTATCAAATTACGGTATTGTTTTGCACTGTTGTAATTATATGTTATAATTATGTGGTTTTTGTCAGTTGTTAAGTCGGTTCGTCATGTGTTTCTGCGATATCATTCTGGAAAAACATTGTATCATTTCTTAATGCATGCATTACTAAATGACAATAAAAGAGGACTGCGTGTCCTCATAATCTAATAATCTAAAAATAGTCCTTGAAAGTGAGTTCGCAGGTTGTGGGAATAGATCAATGATGGGACAAGTGAAGTTGAGTGAAAAAACTCAGAACACTGAGGACCATCAGACATAGGAGCAGAATTCGGCTATTCAGCCAATCAAGTCTGCTCTACCAGTCAATCATGGCTGATTTCTTTTCTCTCTCAAGCCCATTCTCCTGCCATCCTCCCATAACCTTTGGAACCCTTACTAATAAAGTATCTCTCAACCTCCCCTTTATATATATATCCAATGGTCTCGGCTCCAAACTCACCTGTGGCAATGAGATCCACAGAAACAAGTTAATGGAAGGTTACAAAATTGCTTGAGAGTAAGGAGTTATGGCAATTGAACACAATTATCAGAACAGGATTAAGGAGAAAGTTAGAAAGGAAAGCTTACTAGAACTATTTTTATTCAGCTTTTTCACTGGTGAACCATCAGTCAGTTGATATTCTCCTGGTGAACTCCTGTGTTCTCACAGCAGTGTTGGGAAGGAAGTTTCAGGGTTTCAATGTCATTGGCTAGTCCTCGAAGCCCAAAAGTTCAATTGGAAGTCCAGAAGTCGAAGCCCAAGGTCCAGATCCCTTGACCTTTGAGGCTGATGTCTACTGAAGAAGGCTCATTGTCTGCGAGGCTGCTGGAGGCCAGGTGCCTGTCCTGGGGTTGGAGGACTGTGTTTGTTGGTGGGTACGTGGGAGAAAAGGAGCTTGTTTAGCGACTATTGTTTTGTTGTTCGTTGTGTCCTGTTCTGTCGTGTTCTGTATTGTCCTGCTAAGAATAGTGGGCATGCTATGTATATGTGTGGTGACACATTCATGGATGCCCCCAGGACATTCTGGTTGTTAATCCAAGTGACAGATTTCTCTGTACGTGACACATAAATGAATCTGAATCTGAACCCCGAAAGAATGAAGGCCATTTTTGAGTCAACAGCAATAATGCTTCTGGGAAGGAGGGCAGTTTCCTTCCCCCGAATCGTATTAGTGAACCAGAGGGGGTTTTGCAAAAATCCAGTTGTTTTATGTTATCCTCACAAAAGAATTGTTTTTAAATTCGTGATTCATCATTAAATTTAGGTTCCACAGCTGGTTCAATGGAATCCAAACTGGATTACTGTTCTGGTAAATTAAGCAGTGTGCCAGCTCCACTGAGAGCTTTCGAACCAGCGGATTCTGAAGTAAGCTTTGGCAGGAGTGGCCTTTACTGAAATTGTTATCTGTCGATGAAATGCCCCCTAGGATTTGACTGGCTTTTCTTTTTCTTTTTTTTTTGTATGGAATGTAAGTACTGGCATTACTTGTCGGCTGCTAAGGAAATAAATGACAGCTGTGAAGAAGCCTTCATGTAAACTTCTGAAAGATTTTAAAAAAAACTTTCAAAATTCTTTCTTTGTTTAGCTTTTAGTGAATGATTACAGTTGCTTCCTCATAAGTCATAGTGACAAAAAGTCTAGGTTGTTCTTTTTATTATGATATTGTTATGATGTGTTCTTAGCCACAGTGGTATGGAAATTTCTCCCAGTACCTAAACTTAAAGGGTTTCCAAATCACAGTTGATATATGCCAGTCTAGGCTTCTATCAACAACTCTAATTGCCATTGCCAGCTGTTACCTTAAATAAATGACTCTAATTACCTACAGAAGAGCTTGTGTATGCTCTAAAATTGCCATCTATAAAGGTAGAGAATCGAAATGTCAACCTATTGTGTTCTTGACAACTCTCACCTCAACAGACCAGTGCCGCTCCTCCTTTCTTTTGGAAATCTAACATTTGATGAGATTGATCCTTCCTGATATTAATACCATTCCCAAAAGACTGAGTTTTGCAGCACCTGATTTTCTGATGCTCACGAACCATCTTTAGGGTCCTGATGAAGGGTTTTGGCTCAAAATGTTGACAGCTGCTTTCCTCCCTCAGATGATGATCAACTTGATGGGTTCCTCCAGCAGATAGTTTGTTACTATCGAAAGTCCATATATGAACCTATCAAAATCTAGTCCCTGCTTGTGGGTTTATCAATGAATAAAAGGATTTTTTTTCCCGTTATATTTCTACATTGCAAAAAAAATTTTCTACTCAGCAGGTCAGGCAGCATCTATGAAGAAGAAACCATCAACATTTGGGCCTAGTCTCATCATTAGGACTCCTGATGAAGGGTCTTGGCCAAAATTGTTGACAGTTTATTCCTCTCTATTGATCCTGCCCGACCTGCTGAGTTCCTCCAGCATTTTGTATGTGTTACTCTGAGTTTCTAGCATCTACAAATCTCTTATGTTTAGAAGGTTTCTACTTTCCCCTTTGAAAACTGTTTGCACATGCACTTCCCACATGAATCTATACATAATAATTGGGAAGAGGAATTCAATTTCTTTTTTTCCCCTTGTTTTGCCCAGTATATTGAAGCTAGTTGAAATACGTCTATTGCTGCCCTTCTTGAGATTATCTGCCATACTGCAGACCTTAGGGGATGTTTCCAATAGTGGGAAAGTCTAAGACCAGAGGGTACATATCTGAATACAAGGACCCCCACTTTAGAACAGAGGTAAGGAGAAATTTCTTTAGTCAGACGGTAGCGAATCTGTGGAATTCAGTGCCACAAATGACTGCGGAGGCCAAGTCATTGGGTATATTTAACTTGAAGGTTGAGAACTTCTTGATTAGTAAGAACATTAAAAGTTATGAGGAGAAGGCGAGACAATGGGCTTGAGAAGGATTATAAATCAGCCAGGATCGAATCGTGGAGCAGTCTCGTTAGCCTGAATGGCCTAGTTCTGCTCCTATGTCTTATGGTCAAGCCATGAGAATCCAGGTGCATGCTAAAAGCGCTTCCAATCTAATTTAGTGCTCAAGATATTCACACATTCATGTGAAAGACTTTGTCTCCGAAGTGCACTCAAAATTGGAATCAGCTTAAAGCTAACAAAAAAAACTAAATAAAAATTAAGTAGACTTGAGACTGAGTAAGCTGTAATTGCACAAAAAGAAATGATCAAGCAGCAGAATGTTATTCTGAAGTATCTTAGCAAAAGTGGAAATCTTGGAGATAATACAGTTTTGAAGACCATTGTGTGATAATGGTTTACTGTATCACAGGGTTCCATATCAGCAGGCATCTTTCAGAGAAGCATGTTCCATAATCACACAGAGAAATCTTATTTTCTTCTAGTAAATCTAAAAGAGAATGGTTGGTTGGAACCTTATTTCATGGTTGCTCAAATGGCAACCCACAATAGAATCATTGAGTTATCACTTACACTACAAATCATCACTGTGCAAGACATAACACATAATGCCTTCTTTTTTTTTAAAAAAATGCGTCAACCAGCTTTTCTTATTTTACCAATTACCTCACAACTGATTGTGTATATTGTGCAGCGCCGTAATATTAAAGACAACTATTAAGGCCCAACTAGTGGAGATTATATTGGTAAATGAATTCTTAATAAATATTTTTGTTGAGAAATGTATGGCTTCTCTAAAGTGTAATGCGGCTCTTAAACACGAAGCAATCTTAAACAATGATTTATTGTGACATAAGATGTGAGACATTTCCACAGCTTTTGTGATTGCAGTAATGAAGCTGTAAACCAAATAGCATGAAATGAAGCAAGGTCTTACAATTTAATCAGCTCGTAAACAGATCTACTACATCAACCAAATGACATTATTACCCATCTGAACTAAATCATGCTAATCTCAAGAGATAAAATCAACATCATTAATAGTCACATGTCATATTCATCAACACAAAAACATCCCTTTTGACAGATTAATCCTAACTATAACTCCTGGGATGTATAGTCATAAACCTAGTACAGAGCTTATAATTCAGCAAGAGATGACAGTCAACACCCACTTTCTGCAGTTTTAAACATCAGTTTTCCACAAAAAGGAATATCTTAACAAGGTTTATAATTATGCTTATAATCAAGGAATATACCAGAGAAGGAGCAAAACATTTAGCTGGCTGATTCTGTCTAAACCAGTATGGTTGCCATAATGTTTGCTCAGTTCAATAACTATTGGATAATGGCATGTGCAGTATTTCATAAAAAAACTGCTTTGTATTTTGTACAATAAAAATGCTCAGCAACCCATCTATCCTGGCCATCTAACAGCTTGCAATATACTGCATCCTAATAAGTGTCCCTAGAATTTCACTGCCAGCAGTACCAGTTCCCGTCTGAGCATGTTGCATCATGTCAAATAGATGCTTTTATCATTTGCTTTCTTGTCTGTCCTTATAAGTCAGATCTTTCTCTTGCAACTTGTCTAAGGATCAGTAGACAGAACTAGCCAATGTTAAAAATTGTTTCAGCTAAGACTAGAAAAGGCAAAAAAAAAAATTGTCTTACAACCATATCCTAACAATCAGGCATTTCAAAGAGTTAGGAAAAGTGAAACAAAAGCAGAAAATTCTAGAAACACCCAACTGGTCAGGCAGCATCTGTGGAAACAGATGCATTTCAGCCTATTGTACCTACACCAGAACTTATCGATAATCAGCAGGTTTTTCGATATTTTTAGCAAAGAAGTATGGTTGGCCTTCAGTACCAGTATCAGTCCCAATCTATTTAATGATCTGAATCTGACAGATGTATCTGGATGAAGGGTCTCAATTTGAAAAATCAGTTATTTCCCTACACAAATCCTGCCTGATGTGCAGAGTTCCTTCAGCAGTTTCATTTTGGTCAAAAATCCAGCACCTGCAGTCTCTTGATGAAGGCTCTTGGCCTGAAACATCAACTGCCTATTCTTTTCCATAGCTGCTGCCTGGCCCGCTGAGTTGATCCAGCATTATGTGTGTGCTACTTTGGATTTCCAGCATCTGCAGATTTTCTCCAAATCTTCCTTTATCTCCAGTTGTAGATACTAAATTAGCCGCATTCTGCATGCTCTAGACTAGTGCCATCTGGGCAATTTGTTGTCTGCAAGGAACAGTAGCATGACTTCTTTCCAATATGGCTGTTTCCTTAAAGTATTCCAGAAATTCCATGGTTGTATCTTGGCATATCGAGGAGATACCTACAATGTAACAATGGGATAAGGCAACACACATCAAAGTTGCTGGTGAACACAGCAGGCCAGGCAGCATCTGTAGGAAGAGGTGCAGTCGACGTTTCAGGCCGAGACCCTTCGTCAGGACTAACTGAAGGAAGAGTGAGTAAGGGATTTGAAAGTTGGAGGGGGAGGGGGAGATCCAAAATGATAGGAGAAGACAGGAGGGGGAGGGATAGAGCCAAGAGCTGGACAGGTGATAGGCAAAAGGGGATACGAGAAGATCATGGGACTGGAGGTCCAGGAAGAAAGACGGGGGGGGGGACCCAGAGGATGGGCAAGAGGTATATTCAGAGGGACAGAGGGAGAAAAAGGAGAGTGAGAGAAAGAATGTGTGCATAAAAATAAGTAACAGATGGGGTACGAGGGGGAGGTGGGGCCTTAGCGGAAGTTAGAGAAGTCGATGTTCATGCCATCAGGTTGGAGGCTACCCAGACGGAATATAAGGTGTTGTTCCTCCAACCTGAGTGTGGCTTCATCTTTACAGTAGAGGAGGCCGTGGATAGACATGTCAGAATAGGAATGGGATGTGGAATTAAAATGTGTGGCCACTGGGAGATCCTGCTTTCTCTGGCGGACAGAGCGTAGATGTTCAGCAAGTAGATGTTTTGCTGAACATCTACGCTCTGTCCGTCAGTGAAAGCAAGATCTCCCAGTGGCCACACATTTTAATTCCACATCCCATTCCTATTCTGACATGTCTATCCACGGCCTCCTCTACTGTAAAGATGAAGCCACACTCAGGTTGGAGGAACAACACCTTATATTCCGTCTGGGTAGCCTCCAACCTGATGGCATGAACATCGACTTCTCTAACTTCCGCTAAGGCCCCACCTCCCCCTCGTATCCCATCTGTTACTTATTTTTATGCACACATTCTTTCTCTCACTCTCCTTTTTCTCCCTCTGTCCCTCTGAATATACCTCTTGCCCATCCTCTGGGTCACCCCCCCCGTCTTTCTTCCCGGACCTCCTGTCCCATGATCCTCTCGTATCCCCTTTTGCCTATCACCTGTCCAGCTCTTGGCTCTATCCCTCCCCCTCCTGTCTTCTCCTATCATTTTGGATCTCCCCCTCCTCCTCCAACTTTCAAATCCCTTACTCACTCTTCCTTCAGTTAGTCCTGACGAAGGGTCTCGGCCTGAAACGTCGACTGCACCTCTTCCTACAGATGCTGCCTGGCATGCTGCGTTCACCAGCAACTTTGATGTGTGTTGTTTGAATTTCCAGCATCTGCAGAATTCCTGTTGTTTGCGTTTAAATGGGATAAGGCAGCTTACTTTTTAATTATTATATTAATGACATGGATCTAACAGAGTTTTAGCCTTTCATTTCCCTCACTTTTAAGTTTGATTTTATTACTTATCTTTAATTAACTTCGTAGAATGATCTTTCTCCCCCTTATTGATGAACCTAGCCATATGATAGATAGTCAGCTCTGCAAGTTCTGGTCATTAATAATGCTGATATTGCTCATGTTGACATAACTACCCGGTTTTTATCATTTATTTAAGAACAATTCCTGTATTACAAAGAAAACGTTCCTCACTATCGATAGTATCTAAAGGAGATGATGCCTCAAGGAGACAACATGCATCACCAAAGATCCTCCTCATCCAGGCCTAGCCATCTTTTCACTGCTAACATCAGGCAGCAGCCTGAAGACCCACACCACCAGGTTCAAGAACTGGAACTTCCCTTCAACTATTGAGTTTGTGAAACAACCAGAACAACAGTTCAGCAACACCAATGATCAATTGCACTTCAATGGATTTTTGGTTATTTTTGGTTCTAATTGTGTTCTTTCTAGCAAATATTGTGTATTTTTTATGTTTCTTTGTGTGGATGCTGCTTGCATGTTGTTATGTGCCCGTGATACTACATACATATTTCATTGCAACTGTGCTTGTATGTACTTGTACCTCTGACAATAAACCCACCCTTGATATTGACTTTGAAATGATCTTTTAAGGAAATAACATTTTCATATATGCTCATGCTATTTTCATCCCCTTTTTGGGAATCTCTGGAAACACCCTTAGGAAGACATATAAATGAAACGACAACTGAAAGTAGCTGTAATCTCACTGGCCTCAATATTATACAATGGTATGCAAGATATAAAGATCAGCAGGACTAAATACACTGTTATAGTTTTGCAATTGTAAAATCATTGGGTGTGGAACCAGAAAATAAGGTGAGTAAAATCAAAGCACTGGTGGCCTAATGGCAACTAAATTTAATTACACCATGTATCTTCTTACACAACCATGGCTGATTAATACCTTCCTGTACCTGATTTCTCCAAATCTATTCAAGTGTTTCAGGCACCAGGTCATTAGATCCTGTTACATTTACACTGAAGAACAAAAATAATTCACAATTAAAAAATGGAGAATACTTATTGTTCATCCTTATTTACTGCTGAGGGGGCAATTAGGAGTCAACCTTGTTGGTGAGTCATCAGTCAGGACAGGAGATACACTGATCATAGAGTGAGATGGCGTGAAACAGACTCTTCAGTCCAGTGACTCCTGACTGATCATCAGTCACTGAAATACCACCAATCTTATTTTAATACCATTCTTTTATTGTCCTGTTATGATACAGGTTTCAATTATAAGAGTAATATGCAGCACAGAAATAACCCTTCAGCCCAACTTGTCTAATCATTTCACGTCAAATGCCAGTGATAATAAACCTGATTCTGTATTGCATGAAACCCCTCCTATCCATGTACTTGCCCAAATATCTTTTAAATGTTATCATACCTGTCTCAATTTCCTCTAGCAGCTCATTCTATTGTTCATCCCAGTTTGGCAAAAGAATAAATCAAGGAAGGTAGTGCACCCGTGGCTGACAAGAGAAATTAGGGATAGTATCAATTCCAAAGAAGAAGCATACAAATTAGCCATAGAAAGTGGCTCACCTGAGGACTGGGAGAAATTCAGAGTTCAGCAGAGGAGGACAAAGGGCTTAATCAGGAAGGGGAAAAAAAGATTATGAGAGAAAACTGGCAGGGAACATAAAAACGGACTGTAAAAGCTTTTATAGATATGTAAAAAGGAAAAGACTGGTAAAGACAAATGTAGGTCCCCTGCAGACAGAAACAGGTGAATTGATTATGGGGAGCGAGGACATGGCAGACCAATTGAATAATTACTTTGGTTCTGTCTTCACTAAGGAGGACATAAATAATCTTCCAGAAATAGTAGGGGACAGAGGGTCCAGTGAGATGGAGGAACTAAGCGAAATACATGTTAGTAGGGAAGTGGTGTTAGGTAAATTGAAGGGATTGAAGGCAGATAAATCCCCAGGGCCAGATGGTCTGCATCCTAGAGTGCTTAAGGAAGTAGCCCAAGAAATAGTGGATGCATTAGTGATAATTTTTCAAAACTCGTTAGATTCTGGACTAGTTCCTGAGGATTGGAGGGTGGCTAATGTAACTCCACTTTTTAAAAAAGGAGGGAGAGAGAAACCGGGGAATTATAGACCGGTTAGCCTAACCTCGGTGGTGGGGAAACTGCTAGAGTCAGTTATCAAGGATGTGATAACAGCACATTTGGAAAGCAGTGAAATCATCGGACAAAGTCAGCATGGATTTGTGAAAGGAAAATCATGTCTGACGAATCTCATAGAATTTTTTGAGGATGTAACTAGCAGAGTGGATAGGGGAGAACCAGTGGATGTGGTATATTTGGATTTTCAAAAGGCTTTTGACAAGGTCCCACACAGGAGATTAGTGTGCAAACTTAAAGCACACGGTATTGGGGGTAAGGTATTGGTGTGGGTGGAGAATTGGTTAGCAGACAGGAAGCAAAGAGTGGGAATAAACGGGACCTTTTCAGAATGGCAGGCGGTGACTAGTGGGGTACCGCAAGGCTCAGTGCTGGGACCCCAGTTGTTTACAATATATATTAATGACTTGGATGAGGGAATTAAATGCAGCATCTCCAAGTTTGTGGATGACACGAAGCTGGGTGGCAGTGTTAGCTGTGAGGAGGATGCTAAGAGGATGCAGGGTGACTTGGATAGGTTGGGTGAGTGGGCAAATTCATGGCAGATGCAATTTAATGTGGATAAATGTGAAGTTATCCACTTTGGTGGCAAAAATAGGAAAACAGATTATTATCTGAATGGTGGCCGATTAGGAAAAGGGGAGGTGCAACGAGACCTGGGTGTCATTATACACCAGTCATTGAAAGTGGGCATGCAGGTACAGCAGGCGGTGAAAAAGGCGAATGGTATGCTGGCATTTATAGCAAGAGGATTCGAGTACAGGAGCAGGGAGGTACTACTGCAGTTGTACAAGGCCTTGGTGAGACCACACCTGGAGTATTGTGTGCAGTTTTGGTCCCCTAATCTGAGGAAAGACATCCTTGCCATAGAGGGAGTACAAAGAAGGTTCACCAGATTGATTCCTGGGATGGCAGGACTTTCATATGAAGAAAGACTGGATGAACTGGGCTTGTATTCATTGGAATTTAGAAGATTGAGGGGGGATCTGATTGAAACATATAAAATCCTAAAGGGATTGGACAGGCTAGATGCAGGAAGATTGTTCCCGATGTTGGGGAAGTCCAGAACGAGGGACCACAGTTTGAGGATAGAGGGGAAGCCTTTTAGGACCGAGATTAGGAAAAACTTCTTCACACAGAGAATGGTGAATCTGTGGAATTCTCTGCCACAGGAAACAGTTGAGGCCAGTTCATTGGCTATATTTAAGAGGGAGTTAGATATGGCCCTTGTGGCTACGGGGGTCAGGGGGTATGGAGGGAAGGCTGGGGCGGCGTTCTGATTTGGATGATCAGCCATGATCATAATAAATGGCGGTGCAGGCTCGAAGGGCCGAATGGCCTACTCCTGCACCTATTTTCTATGTTTCTATATACGCATTGCCCAATATGTGAAAAGGTTTCTCCTCAAAGTGACCGTTTCCTTGTTCCTAAGTCCTACCCATGCAGCCTCAGTGATGATCCCCCGAACATCCTCCAAGTACTGTTGTGTCCCTCCTCCATCAGAAAGGCAACACTCCCTCCTCTCTTACCTGTACCAGTCACGCCCGTGGCATCTGTCTCCTGAAGTATTAAGCCGCCTGTCCTCCTCTCTTATCAGTCATGATTCTGAAATATCCCCACTCCCAGGGTCAATCCACCTTACCTGATAAATGCAGCTAAAGCCTCCGGTCTTTCCTCTCCGTTTACCGTGTGTCTGGCTATCCTGACTACTAAACTTCCTGTCCATGGTATTTATTTACTACTTAAATCCTCTATCTGCCTTGGTGGCATGCAAGCAAATTCAGGCATCTGGATGCTAATCCATACCTTAATCACAATTCCCCGGAATCCAGGACATCTTCAAGGAGCGGTACCTCAGAGAGGTGGCATCCGTCACGAAGTACCCGCATCATGCAGGACATGCCCTTTTCTCATTGCTACCATCAGGAAGGAGCACAGAAGCCTGAAGACACACACTCAATGATTCAGGAACAGCTTCTTTCCCTCTGCCATCAGATTTCTGAACGGGCATTAAACCCATGAACTCTACCTCACGACTATTTTTTTTTCTCTTTTTGTACTACATATTTAATTTAACATGGAAGCTCCTATCAGGCATCACAGCCACCTAGCTGAAGGAACCAGCATGTAAATTCCTGAACCATGGCCAGAGGGCCATGTACCATTCATTGCCAGATATCAGAGGTGGCTGACGTAAGAAAGTCCTGCCAATGGCAGGGCTGGGGGATAGCACAAAGGCACTGCTCATGGATGCACAAGAATAGGAGCTGAGCACAAAAGCAAAAGAAACAAAGGTCGATCGAACCAGACGAGGCCCTAGATGCAGACTGCGCAAGGAATCTGCTGAAACCATCCAGCACCTAGTAGCAGGGTGCAAGTAGCAGGCTGAAAAGAGGATGCTGTCTAAGTTGCATGCCATCTTGGTCAATGTCTCCCATCCACTACACAATGTACTGGGTGGGCACAGGAGTACATTCAGCCAGAGACTCATTCCACCGAGATGCAACACAGAGCGTCATAGGAAGTCATTCCTGCCTGTGGCCATCAAACTTTACAACTCCTCCCTTGGAGGCTCAGACACCCTGAGCCAATAGGCTGGTCCTGGACTTAATTCATAATTTACTGGCATAATTTACATATTACTATTTAACTATTTATAGTTCTATTACTATTTATTATTTATGGTGCAACAGTAACGAAAACCAATTTCCCCCAGGATCAATAAAGTATGACTATGACTATGATGCAGGCAGGAACAGGCTACACTGAACTGCACAACCAAGTTGCAGGAATTGTGTAGGGGAACATCTGTGCTGAGTATGGATTGGACACACCCAAGTCCCAATGGGAAACACCTGAGAAGCTAGTGGAGATTGACAGAGCCAAGATCCTGTGGATCTTCCATATACAGACTGATAAGCAGGTATTGGCCTACCAACCAGACATAGTAATATTGGACAAGGAACAGAAGAAAGGAATAGGAATAGACGTGGCAATCCCAAATGACAATAACATCAGGAAGAAAGAATATGAGAATCTGGAGAAATACCAGGGCTTGAAAGAGCAGACAGAAAGGATGTGGAAGGTTGAAGCCAGATTAATCCCAGTGATGATAGGACACCTGGACTGGGAGAGTGGCTCCAACAATTCCTGGGAACAACATCTGAGTTCTCGGCACAGAGCGGTGCACTGGGAACAGCAAGGGCACTGCACCAAACGCTCAAGCTCCCAGGCCTCTGGCAGAGGACCCGAGATTGAAGGAAAATTACATATACACACCCCCCATAAGAGGTGAGAAGAAAAAATACGTAAATATACATGTACCTCTTACAGTAATTTGCAATTTTTTATCATTATATATTACAATGTACTCTCCCACATAACAACAAACTTCACGAAATATGCCAGTGATATTAAACTTGATTCTGATTCTTTAGGTACAATATTAATACTGTTTTTAACAACCATCTTAGTGTAAAAATTAATCTTATATCTAAAGTTGTAGAGTGGCTTTTTAGAAATGACTGGAAGAAAAAGTATTGGTCTGAAATTAATATTGCAACTTAAGAACATGCAGATTTCATTCCCATGGACTGTTTATACATAGATGATGATGAATTTCCCTTGGAGTTTTTCACAGCCTTTCCACCGAAAATCTAATTTGTAAAAGTGGGGGCATTAACCACAGACATCCAACATATCATTCAGATGTTGTGCTGTCTTCTTCCTTTTATGATATAAACTGTTATCATGAAATAAATACATCCTCAGGTCAGTTAGAATTAAATTGCTGTTTGATGAAAGAAATTGAGTCGATGAAAAAAATTTACAACTTTAAATGAATTTGTAAATTTATTACTCCAGATCAGATAGAAATGTGATCTTAAATATATATTTTTAAAGTTTAACACTTCACATGCTTTAGATACATGAAACGTGCTCTAGAAAGCCTTCCCTATCAGTGCTTGTGTTTGGACATGAGAGAGGAAGATATTAATAATTAACAATGTTAAATAAATACGTGGGTCAAATAGCCTAATTCTGCTCCTATATCTCATGGTCTTAATATGGGGCTGAGAGGGATAATTAATCAGCCATGATGGAATGGTGGTGAGGACACGATGGGCTGAATGATCTAATTTTGCTTCGATGTGATAATTCTTATACTCTTCTGAAGCAAAGTTCCCAAGGAACTCAAGGGTGTCAAGGCAGAGAAAATATTGACACAACCAATGTAAGAAACATTTGAACAGTTGACCAAAGTCTTGGCCAGAGAGACAAGTTTTACATTATAGCTTAAAAGGGAGAAATATGAAGAACAGAGAGATTTAGGGATGGAATTCAAAAGTTTGAATCTGTGCCAGCTGAAGCTATGGCCTTCAATGAGATCTCTGCTTCCTTAGAAGTTTGTGAAGGTTCCACATGACATCTAATACTTTGATAAACTTCTATAGAGGTGTAGTGGAGAGTATATTAACTAGTTGCATCACAGCCTGTTATGGAAACACGAAAGCCATTGAATGGAAAATCCTACAAAAAGTTGTGGACATGGCCCAGTCCGTCATGGGTAAAGCCCTCCACTCCATTGAGCACATCAACATGGTGTGCTGTTGCAGGAAAGCAACAGAGACCTCCACCATCCAGATCATGCTCTCTTCTTGCTTCTGCCATCAGGAACAAGGTACAAGAGGCTCAGGACTCACACTACCTCATTCAGGAACAGTTATCACCCCTCAAACATCAGGCTCCTGAACCAAAATGGATAATGTCAATCAACTTCATTTGCCCCATTACTGAGCTATTCCCACAACCTATGGACTCACTTCCAAGGACTCTTCAACTCGTGTTCTTGATATCTGTTGTTTATTTATTTATTATTATTTTTTTCTTTCTTTCTTTTAAGATTTGCACAGTCTGTTGTCTTTTGCATATTGACCGTTAATATGTCCAACTGGGTGCAGTGTTTCATTGATTCTATTATGGTTCTTGAATTTACTAAGTATGCCCACAAGAAAATGAATCTCAGGGTTATATATGGTGACATATACGTATTTTAATAATAAACTTACATTGGACTTTGTATTTGGATGTGTACATGGGTAGGGAAGGCTCAGAGGTATATGGCACAAATGTAGACAAATATTTTTTGTCTGGACCATTTAGGCTGAAAGTCCCATTTCTGTGCTGTATGTCTCTATATCTCTATGACTACGACTGTGACGCTACCCCTCACAATAAAGTCCACTATATCATTAACCTTCCTTGTTAATTGCTCCAGCTTCAAGGCAATACTTTGTGTTTCATGCATTTGGACCTTCCAGATTCCTTTGGTCTACAACATTTTGTAGCTTACCTAAATATTAATTTGATTTTTCATTCTTCCTATCTTTATATTTAACTTTACGTTTTCAAATGTTAATCTGCCATCTTCTTCCCTAATCTCTCAACCCATGTATGAACCTTTGCAAGTTCCTTGTGTCCCCATTACTTATTAATCTACCTATCTGAGCACCATCAGAAAATCTGCCCAAGCAACACTTGGTTCCTTTGTCCAAGTCATTAATATAGACTGTAAGTAGCTGAGCTCACAAAGCCGAACCTGGTGGCTATCCAGTCTGAAAATGACCCATTTCTGCCAACTTGTTATCTTCTGTTGACTAGCCACTTCCCTTCTCATACCAATATATTAGCTCCAAACCCATACTATACAGAAAACTTTTATGTAGTACTTTATCAAGTGCCTGCTGGATACCCTACTTCTGTCAATTCTCCTTTATCCACTAAGCATATTCGTAAAAGGCTCTCACAGCGTCATGGTAACGTAGTGGTTAGCACGATGTTATTACAGCTTGAAGTATCGGAGTATTAGAGTTCAGAGTTCAGTGCTGGTGTCCTCTGTGAAAACATTTGTATGTCCTTCCTATGTGTGCTTGGGTGGCCCAGTTTCCTCTTACTGTCCCAAGAGGTACCTGTTGATAGGTTAATCGGGCATTGTAAATTGTCCAATGATTAGGCTAAGGTTAAATCAGTGGGTTGCTAGGTGGCACAGCTCGGTGGGTCAGAAGGGTCTCTTTTGTGCTGTATCTCCAAGTAAGCAATAAAAACTAATCAAACACAAATTATCATTCAAAAAACCAGATTGACTGCTATGATTTTTAAAATGTCCTATTATTATCCCCTTAATAACAGATTCCAGACATTTCCCAATGACAGATGTTAGACTAATTGACCTAAGTTTTTTAAGTTTTGTCTCCATCCCCCATTTGATTGTGTCATTATATTATTGTTTTAGAGTCATCTGGAACCTCTTCAGTAGATTACAACCAACACATGTACTGTCTCTTTTACTACTTCCTTTAAGACCTTGGGTTGCAGACGATCAAATCCAGAGACTTGTCAGATTTTAGACCCACTTGTTTGCTTAATATTTTTTATCTCTAGTGATTGTGATTGTTTTAAATTCCTCCCTCTTGATTAACAACTATAAATGTTGATCTTCGTGTTTCTAACACAAGGACAGATCCAAAACAATTAGTTGGAATCTCCAGATCATGGAAACCAAGAACTGGTGGGTGGAAGGGCTGGAGATGATCACAGAGAAGGTGAAAGCCTGCCAAAAGTGGTGGATACAGCCCAGTCCATCACAGGCAAAGCTCTCCCCACCACTGAGACAGGAGGGGACATTCAGAACATGAGGGGAAACTTCTTCAATCAGAGGGTCATGAGAGTGTGGAATGAACTGCCAGCGCAAGTGGTGCATGAGAGCTTGATTTCAACATTTAAGAGAAAATTGGATAGGTAATGAATGGTACGGATTTAGAGGGCTATGGTCCCTGTGCAGGTCGATGGAAGCAGGAAGTGTAAATGGTTCCGGATAGACGAGATGAGCCAATTTCTTTTCTCTGTTCTATACTTCTCTATGACTCTGACTCTACAAGAAAGCAGCATCCATTACGAAGGACACTCCTCCACCCCCCATCTAGGCCATGGTCTCTTCTCACTGCTGCCATTAGGAAGGAGGTACCTTAGGTTCCACACCACCAGGTTCAGGGAACAGCTATTACCCCTCAACCATTAGGCAGCTGAACCAGTGTGGATAACTTCACTCACCTCAACATTGAACTGATTCCACAATGTACAGACTCACTTTCAGGAACTCTACCATTTACATTCTTGGGAATATTTATTTATGTATTTATTTCTACTTATTATTATTATTATTATTATTATTGTTGTGTTTTTTGTACTTGCCCAGTTCGTCTTCTTTTGCACATTGGTTGTGGTCAGTGTTTGAGGTTTTCGTTGATCGTATTGTATTTCTTTATTCCTATAAATGCCTGCAAGAAAATGAATATGGTGACATATATGCACTTTGATAATAAATTTACTTTGAATTTGAAAGGTGAGATAATGGAAAATTTAAATCCAGAGAAAAACATATTGTGGAGTTACTGCTGGCGTGGCTATGGTTGACATAGGTTTGGGGTTGGGAAAGCAGCAGTAATTTAGATGTTTGAGTTCAGTAAGAATAAGATACAATAAGATAAGATTAGCACTATTTGTCACATGTACATCGAAACATCTTAACATAAAGTGTAATGCATCGTTTGTATCAAATCAAAACAGTAAGGATTGTAATGGGCAGCCTCCAAGTGTTGTCACACATCCGGAACTAACACAGCACGCCAACAATTCACTGACCCTATCTGGAAGCCCTGCCAAGAGATCTTTGAGACAGTCAAGTGAGCGAGGAACACAAAGCACTTTAGGAGGGTTTCAACAACGTGTTGTCTGAGACAGTTCATCTCATTTGATTGGTGTGATCCCAGATCCACGTGGTAAATAGACATTCACGGCTGAGGTTCATTATAAAAAATAACTATGTAGATAGATTAATCACAGCACCTAGCACTAGGACTGCCAGACCTAGGTAAAAGCTTCTTCCCTCGGGCTGTGAGAATAATGAATACCCTGCCACCACCAAGGTCTTATCACTAGGACAGCGAGCTGCTTACCGTTTAGTGTTTACCTGTGCTGCACACTCTATGCTCTTTTTGTGGTAATATTTTGGTTTATGTGCTGTGTGTGATATGCTTTGTGAATGCACCATGGTCCGGAGGAAGGTTGTTTTGTTTGGTTGTATATATGTACGTCAGATGACAACAAACTTGAACTTGACCATCTCAAACCATGAACTCAGCTCTCACTGTTTCAGTTCTTTTTTTTAATGACTTGACCATAGGAAGTTACAATAAAGGAACTGGGAAGTGAAATGAAATCTCAAACAGAAGCCATTGCCACTGAACGGTACCAGTAAAAGTGTGCTAATGGGGTGATGTGTGACTAACCAGCAATTGCTTGGTTTGAGGGCTGACAGGGCAAGAGGTGGTGGGTGACAGTGGGCCGGGAGACCTGAGGCAATGCTGTCACAATGCAATTTGAACATTTCTCAGCACTGTAATCCCTAGCCTGGGACCTGTTCAGCCAGATCCCCTTTGAATAATGCTAAATTTGTCCTCAAAAGTAAAGGCTTCCTTCACCATGACAGGCTAAGGATCACACAAACCACAAATAAACTTTTTAATTGTTTGTGCATGCAAGGACCATTTCTACAATATCTTGGACCTCACGCCCTGTTGACATCAGGGCATCAGCCACACCCATAACGGGCATGTATTCACGGCTGAAGAAGACTCAGATCATCACCCTTGAAAGATTCATTGGACAAAGATTCCAGCCACATGTTCAGGGTACAAGATCCTGTAATATCTTCTGAACAGCAGCCTGCAGCCAATGTAGATCAATCTACATCTCCAAAATTAAACACAAAAAGAGTGCCCATGGCTTATCTTTCTTCTAAGCTTGCCTACCAAGTAACAGTGATTATAACTCAAAAGCAAATGTTCGTAGCATGTTTTGAGATATTGTAAGGATAATAAAGCACTTCATACAAATGCATTCCCTTTTTTTGCTGAACACCTACGCTCTGTCCGCCAGAGAAAGCAGGATCTCCCAGTGGCCACACATTTTAATTCCACATCCCATTCCCATTCTGATATGTCTATCCACGGCCTCCTCTACTATAAAGATGAAGCCACACTCAGGTTGGAGGAACAACACCTTATATTCCGTCTGGGTAGCCTCCAACCTGATGGCATGAACATCGACTTTTCTAACTTCCGCTAATGTCCCACCTCCCCTTTGTACCCCATCCGTTATTTATTTATATACACACATTCTTTCTCTCACTCTCCTTTTTCTCCCTCTGTCCCTCTGACTATACCCCTTGCCCATCCTCTGGGTTTTTCCCCCCTCCCCCTTTTCCTTCTCACTGGGCCTCCTGTCCCATGATCCTCTCACATCCCTTTTGCCAATCACCTGTCCAGCTCTTGGCTCCATCCCTCCCCCTCCTGTCTTCTCCTATCATTTTGGATCTCCCCCTCCCCCTCCCACTTTCAGTTAGTCCTGACGAGGGGTCTCGGCCTGAAACGTCGACTGTACCTCTTCCTAGAGATGCTGCCTGGCCTGCTGCGTTCACCAGCAACCTTGATGTGTGTTGCTCCCTTTTTTAATGGTGGAATTGTTATGTGTGATATTCATTCAGAGGTCACTTTATTGGGTGCACCTGTACACCTGTGTGTTAATGCAAAGACCTATTCAGTCAAATATGTGGCAACAACTCAAGCATGCAGACATGGTCATGAGGTTGTTATTACGACCACAGAATGGGAAAGAAATGTGATCTAAGTGACTTTGACTGTGGAATGATCACTTGTGCCAGATGGGCTGGTTTGAGGATCTCAGAATCTGCTGGTCGCCTGGGATTTTCACACACAACAGTCTCCAGAATTAAAGCATCCAGGGAGTGGCAGTTCTGTGGGCAAGAAACACCTTGTTAGTGAGAGAGGTCAGAGGAGAATGGCCAGACTGGTTCAAGCTGACAGGAAGGCAACAGTAACTCATTTAACCACCCATTCCAACAGCGGTGTGCAGAAGAGCATCTCTGAAGGCACAACACGTCGAACCTTGAAGCAGTGCGGCTACAGCAGCAGAAGACCATGAACGTACATTCCGTGGCCACTATATTTGGTACAGGAGTGTAAAGTACCTATTAAAGCAGAAGTTCGGTCAAACTGAGAAATCCATTACAAAATAAAACGGCAATAAAATACGACAGAGAACACATTGGAAATGTCTATGTTGTAGCCATATCAAGCTGGTAAAAGAAAATTGATTGATGGTGTTTATTAGACATCGTGTGTTAAATCAGCATTAAAGGCAATGACCAGAGTTCATAAAATGTTGGAACGTCATTGCTCATGTACATGCAGCAGTAAGCTTGGTACAAATTCATAGCCTAACCATTCAGTTGGTGGAAAAATGATAGTATTCACTGCTGCTCTCAACATCTAGTGATATCTGTGTTATGGACATCCCTTTTTAGGATATGAGCTGCTGTCAGATAACTTGAATAGGATTCCTGGCACCTGATATTGGTAGCATCATCAAGTCATGTTTGATCAGCCCCTCAGTTCAAAGGATTCATAAACAGTAAACGGTATGGAAAATATGAATATTAATAAATATTAAACAGAGATTCCAACATACCTTGAGTCACAGAACAGTACAGAACAGAATCAGAATCAGGTTTAATATCATTGGCACATATCTTGAAATTTTTTGTTTTATGGCGGTAGTAAATTGCAATGCATAATAAGAAAAAAACTTTCAATTACAATAATAAATATATTTTTAAAAATTAAATGTGCAAAAAGAGAGCAAAAAAAGCAAAGAAAATATTGAGGTTCTGTACATGGGTTCATTGTCTGTTCAGAAATCTGACGGCGGAGGGGAAAAAGCTGTTCCTAAAATATTGAGTGTGTGTCTTCCAGCTCCTGTACCTCCTCCTTGATGACAGCAATGAGGAGAGGGCGTGTCCAGAGTGATGGGGGTTCCTTAAGGATTAATGCCGCCTTTTTGAAAATCTCATCAATGCTGGAGAGGCCAGTGCCCACGATGGAGTCAGCTGAGTTTGCAACTTTCTGCAGCTGTTTCCGATCCTGTGCATTCACACCTACCAGACAGTGATGTAACCAATTAGAGCACTCTCCATGGTACATTTGTAGACATTTGTAAGGCCCTTCAGCTATCTAGTCTCTGCCAAACTATTATTCTGCCAAGTCCCATCGATCTACACCCAGATCATAGCCCTCCACATCCGCCCCCCCCATCCATATGCTTATCCAAATTTCTCCAAAGTGATGAAATCAAACCCACATCCAACACCACTTTTCTGCTGGCAGCACTTTCCACACTTTCACCATCCTCTGAATGAAGAAGCTCTCCCCTCTTGTTCTCTTTAAACATTTCACCTTTCACCCTTAATCCATGACATCTAATTCGAGTCTCACACCAGCCTCAGTGGAAAAAACATGCTTGCATTTACCCTATCTATACCCTTAATAATTTTATATAACTCAGTCAATTCATCCCCCATTCTCCTGTGCTCCAGGGGATTAAGTCCTAACCTATTCAACCTTTCCCAATAACTCAGGTCCTCAAGATCCAGCAACGTACCTGTAAATGTGCTCTGTACTCTTGTTGATATCTTTGCTGTAGGGTTCTGTAGGTGATCCAGAACTCCACTTATTGCTCTAAATGACCTCACCAACATCTTATATAACTTCAACATAACATTCCAATGTAGAGGGAAAGCTGAAAAATCATGAATAGAAAAAAAATTCAACTAAAAAAATGTTATTTTAAAATCCATTACTTTTTGGAATATTTATCTGAAAGAATTATAATCGCACATAAAATTTGCTAAGTGGAAAATATGCCTTAATTCACCATTAGAAACTCACTTAGATCTCTTGCAACAAAGCACGGCAATTTCAATCGTTTTTACAGGAAGATTAGTTCACAACACTAGGAGCTTCCATCAATTCATTGGTTTGATGAAGGATGCAACATTCAGCAGTTAGTAACAGAAGACAGTAAAAGAATCAGCAACAGCTAATGGATTTTATTTCCATCTTAAATTACTCATGTGTAGATATCTTGAATTTCCGATCAGTTTCAAAGCATGATGTGATAAAGACTGATATGACAACAGATATTTAATGTCCAGACCCCTCCCTAAAATTTTCAAAATTTCATAATACCTTCTTACTGCTACCATTAGGGAGGTGGTAGATGAGCCTGAAGGCCAAGTCAGCATTTTAAGAACAGCTTCTTCTCCTCTGCCATCAGGTTTCTGGATGGACAAGGAACCAGCCCATAAACACTACCTCACTATTTTTGCTCTCATTATGCATATATCATTCATTCATTATGTGCCGTGTCGTATGACGTTGGTGCTCATGGTCTTGACCATGACTGGACATTACAGAAGTGCTTTGCTGTTGCCTTCCACTGGGCAGTGTCTTTACAAGATGGGTGACCTCCCCCATTATCAATATTCTACAGAGATTGTCTGCCTGGCATCAGTGGTCGCAAATCCAGGACTTGTAATATGCACTAGCTGCTCATATGACCATGTACCACTTGCCCCCATGGTTTCAGGTAATTCTGATCAGAGGGCTAATAAGGTGCTGCACCATGTCTAAGGGTGACCTGCTGGTTAGCGGAGAGAAGGAGAGCCTTACACCTTCTTTGGTAGAGACTTATCTTTACCTCATCGCCCATTACTCTCTGAGAACTCTGCACTTCACTCCCTTAAATGTATCTCCCAGCCCTTACCCCTCTCGTTCCACTGGGGCATAGTCGTTCAGTAAACCAAGATCTGATTTCTGATGTTCCCCTCACTCAGCAAGAGCTCTTCGTTGATCTACCCTCTTGACAAACTTGGTATCATCTCCTAGCACCTCTACCTTTGATTTGGTTCCGATGTCTGCCTGGTTATGTACTTCTAAACATTTCTTCTAAACATTTAGAAGAAATGTTCTTCTGAACATTTTCCAACAGGACTTCATTCATTAGAGCGTAGAATGACAAAGGATTAAAGATCTGAAGAGATTAGTTTCATTGGTCACATGTCAAAATATACAGTGAAATGTGTTATTTGTATCAAAGAGGATGTACTGGGGGCAGCTGACAGGAGTCGCTTTGCTTCCAGAACCACCATAGCATGTCAACAACTTACTAACTCTAACCATAACCCATACGTCTTTGGAATGTTGGAGGAAACTGGAGCACCAGGGGCATAAATAGAATGAATGCACATTGTCTTCTTCCCCAGGGTCTGTAAATCAAGATCTAAAGGACATAGATTTAAGGAGAGAGGGGAATGATTTAATAAAAAGCTGAGGGGCAATGGTTTCAACCAAAGGGTGGTCCATAAATGAAACAAACGGCCAGAAGAAGTAGTGAGGCAGGTAGATTAACAATATATAAAAGGCACTTGGATAGGAAAGGTTTAGAAAGGTATGAGCTAAGTGTTGCTGCCTGAAAGAAGTTTACATTCTCCCCATGACCGTGTGGGTGCTCTGGTTTCCTCCCACAGTCCAAAGACATACCAGTTGGTAGGTTAATTAGCCATCGTAAGTTGTCCCATGATTAGACTAAGGTTAAATCGGGGCATTGCAGAGTGGTGCAGCTCAAAGGCCTGGAAGTGTCTACTCGGCGGTGTATGTCAATAAATAAATAAATACATAAATAAATTGGAATGGCCTAAATGGCCGTTTTGGCCAGCCTGGAAAATTGGGCGGAAGGGTTTAGTTCCATGCTGACTCTTTGACTCTATAATGTTGCCAAATGAATGCAGGATGATATATAAAATAGACTAGACTAACAGATGTAAGTTAATTTTAGATGTAAGGTGCCTTTGCTAATTTTAGAAGGTGTAACATGACATACCATGAGTTAATTGTTAAGTCTCCTTTATAGCCCATACACTTTAATGTTTGATATGTTGTGCATTCAGAGATGCTCTTCTGCACACCACTGCTATAACATGTGGTTATTTGAGTCACTGTCAGCTTCCTGTCAGCTTGAAGCAGTCTGGCCATTCTCCTCTGACCTTTCCCGTTAACAGGGCGTTTTTACCCACAGAGCTTCCACTCACTGGATGTTTTTCCTTTCCTTTTTTTCTCGACCATTCTCTGTAAACTCCAGAAACTGTTGTGCTTGAAAAACCCAGGATATCATCAGTTTCTGAAAGCAACAATCAGTCTGCAGACAAAGCCACTTAGATCTCATTTCTCCCCCATTCTAATGTTTGGCCTCAAAAACAACTGAACCTCTTGACATTGTCTGCATACTTTTATGCATTGATTTGCTGCCACATGTTTGGTTGGTTAGGTATATGCATTACCTTACAGTGCACTTTCTGCTGTGTCCGTAAGATCCAGTGATACAGCCACAGATATTTGCAAGTGTGCAGGTGTACCTAATAAAGTGGCCACTGAGTATATATTCCCTCTTGTTGCCTAAAAGTCACACATCAGTAATGTGTAAGTGCATGGAATGAACATTACAATCAAGGGAATTTTACATTTATATACATTCTTCTGTGGTAATCAGATGTTGACTGACAATGGGAATTTTTATTTTGTTTGTTCAAACGCACTGTATGTGGAAAAGTACTTTTTGATACATTTGATTCTATATTTTTAAGCTGGTCTAACATTTTCTATACAATCTAATTAACTTATTTTGTAACTAAATAAATGCTGTAATGCCAATTATGACTTGGTAGAATCAAAACATACCTAAGGTTAGCAAAGATAATTCTTTGCAAACAACAGGAATTCTGCAGATGCTGGAAATTCAAGCAACATACATCAAAGTTGCTGGTGAACGCAGCAGGCCAAGCAGCATCTATAGGAAGAAGTACAGTCGACGTTTCAGGCCGAGACCCTTGTCAGGACTAACTGAAGGAAGAGTGAGTAAGGGATTTGAAAGCTGGAGGGGGAGGGGGAGATGCAAAATGATAGGAGAAGACAGGAGGGGGAGGGATAGAGCCGAGAGCTGGACAGGTGATAGGCCAAAGATAATTCTTTGTAGATTTTTGAACAGTATATATTTTTTTAGCAAACGAGCAATTCAGCTGCACTACTTGGTCCTGTCATACCTTCCATTCAAAAGTAATTTAATATAACTGAGATATCTAATTAAAAACCTAGGCATTCAATTGAAAAAATGTTTAATCTAGTATTTAGAAAGGTCGCTAAATAAATTTTGCCAATACAATAAAAATTGCCTGTAAATTCTACTCTGTGGCTGAATCATTGGATCTTATGGACACAACAGAAAGTGCACTATAAAATTATGATTTTCTCAAACATCCAGAGTATTTAACCTATTATTTCTTCTAAAGTTTACAGGCAGTATGATGAATTGCGGCCCATTTTTTGTTGCAATGGTGACACAACGCAACTGAGCAAATAATTTACCACACAAATAAACAGATTAAGAAAATAAATATATCTGTCCTATATTACTCTACAGATGAGGTATTAAGAAAATCTGTTATAATGCCTGCAAGACTAGACAAATAGAAACCAACAGTTTAATGTAAAATTGCATAAATAATTTAAGAATGTGTGAACATGGTACTGCAATCCAAATGTATGCTCTTCAAATTAATAGCTTTGGAAATGAGTTCAAGAACTAGTATGAAATGTCTCAGTGTCATTGTATTCCGCCTTGAGTCAGAAACCATCAATGCTGCTGAAATTAAAGATGCTCGAAGACTTTAGTGAAGTGCATTGCCAATCCCATTTAATTCCAAAGATGACAGTTATGTGCTGTTGTTGCACAAGTATATACACAATGCACAGAATTATAATGTGTGTTCATCAGCTTTGATGCATAGCGTATAATTATAATATTTATACATTTCTGCTTCATAATAATGGCACTAGAGGAGCCTATTGCCATTTATGGCAAAGGCAGCCCATGGCATGTATGTGTTTTACATTTTACGATTCTTGATCAGAGATTTTTTTTCTTTTTTTTAGTGCATATAATTGTGCAAGTTCTATTGTAATCTGTGAGTTAGACCATTTCAAATCGCTGCTTTCAAACCAGAACAATGTAATGTGACATTATGAATAATGACACCATCTAGATACCTTGAACTACAAGAGAAGAGCGATGCCAAAACCTTTGGGAATTGAACAATCAAAGGAACAAAACTGTACAGTTGTCCTAAGTGGATCATTTTTAATTACTTGCAATCAATTTCTCCTGACAGTTTATTCAAGTATTTAATTAGTACAGAATGCAGTATTTTAAAAATGCATCTTTAAAAAAAAACTTCACAGATGTTTTATCCTGATCAATATTATGATTTTAATTTCCTGAACTTGTCATTGTACGGTGTGTAAAATATAAAACATGAATTATCAAATAGTGACATGTCGGGATCATTCTACTAATATAAGTCACTTCTACTAATATAAGTCACACTTTTTTTTTGTTTTACCATTAATCTTACAGTTTAGAATTAGTAGAAACCTTAATCTTCATAGGGACAATTTATTACAATGTTAAATAGACTAAAATTTATAATGGTGTGTAACAATGATACCAGTACTCAAGATCATCAATTTATTTAAACAAACAATATTGTGCCTTCTGCAAAATGCCAATAAGGGACATAGACACCATTCTGAAAATAGATGATAACTTTTTCCAGTCAAGTAAGGATCAAGCTAAAAGTGAATAGTTGAAACTGATTGAGGGGAAGCCCATCTAAAGTGTGTGTACGCATTATTGAAGTTATGGAAATTATTGGAACTCAGTGGATCAGGAGCTAGATATTGGAGAAGAAATGACAGTGGAATACTGGAAAGCAACACATACAAAACGCTGGAGGAACTCAGCAAGTCAGGCAGCATTTATGGAAATGAATAAACAGTGGACATTTCTGGTTGAGACCCTGCACCAGGAGAATCTTCAGAGTCATGATAAAAGGTCTCAGCCCAAAACATCTTCTGTTTTCTCTTTTCCACAGCTGCTGCCCGAGTTGCTAAGTTCCTCCAGCGTTTTTTGTGTATTGCTTTGGACTTCCAGCATCTGCAGACCTACTTGTGTTTATGAGTCCAGTAATGGAGCTCACTAATATTACTCTGTGGAGATGAAAGCAACTTTGCTACTTCCATAGCTGATGCTGAAATGCTGAGCTTACTGTCTGTGATGCAGTGCGCCACTACAGACTGAGGTTTTCTCAGCCTCGTATCACAGAATCAAGGGATTCTTATTAAGCAATATAGCCTTAAAATGACTTACTTTGTAGGTGCCCTACGGAGAAAAGCAAAGGAAGCAATGCAAGTAAAGAGAATATATGGGACAGAGGAGCAAATGGATCCACTAGAACATAAATCAAATAAGGCCACTGTACAAGATAGTGAAAGTAATCAAAAATATTAAAAAGACAAATCTAAAGTGGAAAGAAAGAAAGAATAGCTTTATTTGGTCACATGTACATCAAATATGCAGTGAAGTGCAACATTGGCATCAAATCAAATCAGTGAGAATGTGCTGGGGGCAGCCCACAAGTGTCGTATGCTTCCAGCGCCAACATTGCATCCCCACAACTTAGTAGTCCTAACCTGTATATCTTTGGAGTGTAGAAGGGAACCAGTGCACTCGGAGGAAACCCACACAGTCATGGGGAGAGTATACAAACTCCTTACAGACAGTGGCGTGGATTGAATGCCGATCCTACAGCTGCCAGTGTAAAGCATTACACTAACCACGACTTTGCCGTCCAATCACAAATCTTCTCAATCGGATGTTCGTTGGGAAATAAGTATTCCTATTCCATACCTTAATCTTTTAGCGAAGCATTTTCCATTGTAACTAGTGACAATGCTTCTGTCATAAGTGGCCTTTCCAAATACTACATTAAACACATTTTTGACGGAATACCTAGGTTACACTAAATTGCATTTTAATGCAAGATATGACATGAAGTTGCATAAGATGTTGGTGGGGCCTAATTTGGAGTACTGTGTGAAATTCTGGTCACCTACCTGCCGGAAAGGTATCAGTAAGATTGAAAGAGAGCAGAGAGGATTTGAGGACCTGAGTTATCGGGAAAGTTTGAAAGGACGTTGTTCCCTAGAGCATAGGAGAATGAGGGGAGAACTAATGGAAATATACAAAATTATGTGGGGTATAGACAGGCTTTTTCCACTGAGTTTGGGTGAGACTAGAACTAGAGCTCATGGGTTAAGGGTGAAAGATGAAATATTTAAGGGGAACCTGAGAGGGACGTGGGCACGTGGCCAAGTGGTTCAGGCGTTCGTCGAGTTATCTCAAGGTTGCAAGTTTGAGCCTCAGCTGTGGCAGCATGTTTGTGCCCTTGAGCAAGGCACTTAATCACACATTGCTCTAGTCTGTGCGAGGACTAAACTAGACATAGACTTCCAATCTGCGCCTTGTAAGGCATGAAAATGCCCGACGCAGGCCTCTCATGGTCTGGGTCAACGTTCCCTCCCCTGAGAGGGAACTCCTTCATTCAGAGAGTGGTGAGAGTGTGAAACAAGCTGCCATCAGAAGGGGTGGATGTGGTTTTGATTTCAACATTTAAGAGAAATTTGAATAGGTGTATGGATGGGAGGGGTATGTAGGACTATGGTCTGAGTGCAGGTCAATGGGACTAGGCAGATTCATAGTTTGGCATGGATTTGATGAGCCAAAGGGCCTGTTTCTGTGCTGTAGTGTTCACTAACTCAATGACCAAGTAATGCAGTTGAGTTGTTTGCTTGCTGAAAAAAAAGTGTAGTTCATAAATCATCTTTGCTAACCTTGGGTAAGTTTTGATTCTATCTAGTCACATTTGGCATTATAATATGAATTTAGCTACAGTAAGTTAGATTGTACAAAAATGTTAGATTGTAAAAATTGCAATGGTACCTAATGAGGCATTGCTTCAAGAAGGCAATCATCGAAGATCCTCAGTATCTGGGCATGATGTCTTCTCAAGGCTACTATCAGGCAGGAGGTACTGTCCAACACCACCAGGTTCAAGAAAACCTACTTCCCCCAAACCATTCCATTCTTAAACCAAACTGCACAACCCAAATCACTACCTCAGTGTAGCAACGCTATGACCACTTCGAACACTTTTCTCTAAAATGTAGTACATTTTTGTTTTGTTTTAATTGTGCTATTTCCTGTAAAAAAATTGTGCAACATTTAATGTAAACAGGAGAAAGTCTGCAGATACTGGAAATGCAGAACAACACACACAAAATGCTTGAGGATCTCAGCAGGTTAGGCAGCATCTATGTAAAAGAATCAACAGTCGACGTTTCGGGCTGAGAGACTTCTTCAGGATTCAAAGTATGTTTTTCTTTAATTCATTCTTTTTTCTTGTGCAGTCTGTTATCTGATGCTACAGTATGCACCTGTCCTGTGATGCTGCTGCAAGCAAGTTTTTCATCACACCTGAACATGCGTGTACTTGTGCTCGTGACAACAAACTCAACTTTGACTTTGCAAGGTAACAAACTGGAATGCCGCTAGGTGATGACGGTTTAACAACATTGAATGGAAATGTGCGCAATACAGCTATTGACTGCTTTAGCATTAAGGGTTTTGCCAGAGTACTTTACAGGACTCTGGAGTGGGGAGAGAGCGAGTGTGGTGCTAGTTGGTGCAGTTGTCAGAGTGATGGTTTTAAGTTTTAAATACACAATTATACCTTATCCAGTTGCATTCCCATATAGGAATTTGGTTTCATTAACTTAACAGTATGGCTAGTGAATTCAAAAGTGCTCCTTTAGTCCTGGAGACCAACGGTGGATTTTACTCTTGAAATCATAAAATGATTACCTTTCTCTTTCCAAACATATTATTACACCTTACATCCAAAATATTACAGGAAATACTTGAGCAGAGGAACAGAACCACCTGCACTTTTCTCTCTCTTTTCCTTTGTGTTGTGTTCTGTTCTGTGGTATTCTATGTTGTTCTGCTGAACATTGTGGCATGCGACGTTGGTGCCACGGTGTGTGGTGACACTTGAGCGCGCCCTCAGGTGTGTTGGTTGTTAACGCAGGTGACGCACTTCACTGAATGCTCTGACGAGCACATGATAAATAGGCTTGAATCTTGAATGACTATCCTGAATTGGAAATATATCACCACTCCTGCGACTTCCTCGCCAGTTGCACCAGGGGAGTACCTTCATCGTAAGATCTGCAGCTGTTCAGAAGATGGTTCGCTGCCACTTTCTCAGGAGGAATTAAGTTGGACAATAAATGTTAGAAATGAATGCAAAGAAAGGCCCTATATTTAAAATTATTTTGAAAGCGTTGCAGATATTACCCACGAGGAAATGAACATTGTGATTAACTAGCAGAAATTTTTGGTGTAATGTTCTCTAGCATTTAAGTACTAGGATTTCTGATGCATGTCTGATATTATCAATCTCTGTGAAACTACAATACCATAAGCAACTACCATTTTGTAGTGTCTATGTTCTGTGACATCATTAGTAATCAAGTGATTAATTTTATCTATATATTATAGCTGCTACATACACCAATGATGTGTTATTATACATAAAAGTGCTGTTATTTTGTGCAGAAGCTGTCAGAGGGCAGTTTCTATGTTTTTTCCATATGCCAGAACCATTACACTGAATAAACAGATGTTAATGCACATAACCATGGTTAAAGGTTTCTTTCTGCTTGTTAATAAATAATTAAAGTACAACATGTACGTTTGCTCAGGAATTAATTCATTTTTCACATTAAACTACTTTGCAAAATTAAAGCTGGCACTTAACTACCAGCGGCACAGTAGCACAGCGGTCCGCAGAACACTTTACAACCCAGCGATCTGAGTTCAATTCCCACTGCTGTCTGTAAGGAGTTTCTCCCCATGACCACGTGGCTTTCCTCTGAATGTTCTGGTTTCTTCCCGCATTCCAACTGACACCCTCTATGTGATGGCATTAGTAAGTTGTGGGCATGCTATGTTGGTGCTTGAAAGGTGGCAACGTATGCGGCACATTTTCAGACTGTGTTGGTCGATGATGTGAACAACACATTTCACTGTTTGTTTCAATGTTTTGTTGTACTGTCATGAGCCCTTTGGGCCTCTGCTGCTTGTTATAGAGCGGTGGGCTCCTGGGTTTCTTGAGTACCTATATTTACTAATTGTTAGAGCCATTAAACCCAGATGCTTTCTGTTTGGTTTTATCAGGTTGATTGTGACCAGCACGTGTTTACTGCACTCTATGATTATTTAAAGGGGACTCTCACTGTGCTCTCTAAGTGGAGTCCTACTGTGTTTGTCTAGCAGTGTCACTTGGTCGTGCCTCCAATACTCTGTTGGTATCTCAATGTTTAACCTCTCGTTTCTGTCTCTTTGTGGTGAGTCCACTGTCCCTCCATTCTGGGTTGAGTCATCACCAGAGGTCACCGTGACAGAATCAGCAGTCCTCCGCTCGTCGGTTAAACCGGTGCCAGTGATCACCGTGACAGAGCAAGTCTGCCAGTCCTCCGAACTTGGATCCAGTCCTGTGAGCGCGCACCATGAAAATGTACATGGGACAAATAAACGTAATCTTTAACAATCTTCAGAGCTTAAAGTGACCAAATCAGCAGATACTTTCCAGAAAGAGTTAAGGAGGAGACTTTCAATGGACGTGGGTTCAGGATCAAGTTTTCCTCCACACAACAAATAACGAAGTCTAACAGGACCTGAGGAAGACAGCTGATAGAAAGGAATGGTGCAGAAACTGCTGGAGGAACTCCATGGGTGAAGCAACGTCTATGCAGGGGAATGGGCAGTCGACATTTTGAGTTGAGGCCCTTCATGAGGACTTAATTGATAGGATGATCTGAGAGCAGTAGAGGTAGTACATGATTAAATCTTCTTCTCCTTGGTCCCTTAGCTCCCAGAGGAGCATAGGCCATTGATGACCTCCCATCTCCATCGTCCAAAGTCAATGGTGTGGTTGGAGTTCATCAATGTTTCTCTAATCCATTGTATCTACTGTAATGGCCCTTGCCCCAACTGACTCCCATTGCCTAGGGTGAATAGCCGTCGACCCTGCCAAACAGTGCAAATGCCTTTGGTGCGGATACGGTGTGAGTCGCCCAATGATCAGCCACGACACAAATATCAAACAATATACAATGTGCGAGTAAAGAATTATACTTTATAGCAAATTTTGGTGATGGGTTACGAAAAGTTGTTGCTACTAGCAACAACTAAAAGAAAAGGCGCCACATAAGTAACTTATCAGTCTTGAGCACATAATAGTTTAATACGTTGGAGCTCACGCCTCCGATTCCATCCACAACGTCCTTCTGAGACTCCGGCCACCATCCGAACCTCCGAGGTCCGGTATCCACCGCCCTGGAACCGCTGTCCGTTCGCCACACGTCCGTCCTCTCTGCTCGCCTCCCGAAAAAGCCCACACTCCTCAACTCAGCACACACATACAAGATAACAGAACATGACTTCCATTAGCTAACAAATGAATACAATTTCCATTATCACATTGTACAACCCAAACTTTGCTGTTACAGAGAACCCCTTGCTCAGCAGTTAACAGTATGAGAAGCCATTTTAATGTAACACTTCAGAGAAGCCATTTTGGTAATAAGCAATTAACAGTCCATCTAGTATTACTGAGAGCCCTACTCTACTATACAGGGGATTGACCTATACAGCTTCACCAGAGCCCTGTTGACTGGGCTTACCCATTTCCACCTCTCAGTACAGGGACCTAGGGTTGGACTTTGAGAGGCCATGATTAAATTTCTCATATGCATCTTGTCACAGACACCTCCATGAACAAATGCTGTACCTGCCCAGGAATAACATTAAAAAGCCCCTTGAATCAAGCTTATAGCCAACATTCAGAATGCAATGGCAGAGAAAGCAAATGCAGCTTTAAGCTTCTATTCCTCTGATAGGGGGCATCAGCTATGTCACCAGGAGCAGTCCCCATTGCATCATGGTGGCATGAATCCCTGAAGGTGCCAATGCCCCCATTAGGTTAATATCTGGAGTGGTTTGGGGGAGTGGGGGCGGGAGCAGGAGTTGTCCATGTTTTGGTCTGAAACGATACATCACATCCAGATACTGGGGTTCAACCCAGAATGTTGACAATTCCTTCCCCCCTCCACAGAAGCTGCCTGACCCTCCTAGAGTTATAGGGCATGGAGACAGGCCCTTTGCCTCATGGCTGTTTGTTGCTCCAGCTTCCAGCACCTGCAGTCCCTTTTGCCCCTAATTAGGATAATTGCGTTAGGGTGGTCTGCTCCTCTCCCATATTCCAAAAGATGTACAGGTTAGGGTTAGGAGGTTGTGGGCAAAGCTTTGCTGATACCAGAAATATAACAGTTGCAGTCTTGGACATACTTGGACTGTGTTGGTCGTTGACACAAATGACGCATTTCACTGTCTGTTTCAATGTACGTATGGCAAATGAAGAGAATCTTTAAAAGTCTTTAGAGCCTAGAGTGACCAAGCCAGCCTGAAATTGTTAACTAGTTAGAGGGCATCAGCTGTGTCACCAGGAGCAGTTCCCTCTTGCACCACAGTGGTAATGGATCCCTGTCCGAAAATAGAGGTAGCCCCATTAGGTTAGCATCTGGGGTGGGTTGGGAGAGCAGTAATTCTCAATGTTTCAGGCTGAAATGACACACTACATCCTGATCACAAACGTGAGAAAATCTGCAGATGTTGGAAATCCAAAGGAACACACACAAGATACGGGAGGAACTCAGCAGGCCAGGCAGCATCTATGGAAAAGACTAAACAGTCAATGTTTTGGGTCAAGACCCTTCTTCAGGACTGGAAAAGGAAGGTGAGAAGACAGAGTGCTGATGTAGGGTTTCAACCTGGATCGTCGACAATTCCTTCCTCCTCCACAGATGCTGCCTGATCCTCCTAGAGTTATACAGCACCGAAACAGGCCCTTTGACTCATTGTTGTTTCTTGGTCCAGCTGCCAACATCTGTAGTTTCTTGTGTTCCCAATTAGGGTAATTGCATTCAACTGTTCAACCAATTGTAGATGGAAATGATGAAGCGTCTCGGGCCAAGACGTTGATTGCACATTTGCCTGCTTAGATGCTGCTGAGCTCTTCCAGAATTTTGTGTGTGTTGCTCACTCTTGCCATAAGCAATGAGATACAGGAGTCTTAGGACTCACAGCACCAGGTTCTGAAACAGTTATTATCTTTCAATCATCAGGCTCCTGAACTAGCACCCTGAAGAAAGGTCTCAGCCTGAAACGTCTACTGTTTATTCTTTTCCATAGAAGCTGCCTGGCCTGCTGAGTTCCTCCAACATTTTGTGCATGTTGCTTTGGACCTCCAGCATATGCAGACTTTCTCGTGTTTGTGGATAATTTTATTCACCTTAACACTGAACAAATTCCACAACCAAAGGACTTACTTTTAAGGACTCTACAACTCTTGTCCACAGTATTAATTAATTAATTAATTAATTAATTTTATTTTGTATTAGCACAACTTGACTTCTTTTGCAGATTGATTATTTGTTAGAATTGTCGTTCTTCATTGATTAGGTGATATTTCTTTGTCCTACTGTGAACACCCACAAGAAAATGAATCTCAGAATGGTGTACACTGACGTACCATATATGTACTTTGAGGATAAAGTTATTTTGAATTTTGAGATTTCCAGAATCTGCAGTCTCTCTCATGTGCTCCACAAATTAAACAAATCAATTTTAAGTTCTTGAAGTGAAGACAGAATCAAGGAATGTCCTCCATTGAAAAGTGATACTGAATAAGTTCAAAAGACATAGCAGCAGAATTAGGCCATTGAACCCATTAATTCTGCTTCACCATTCCATCAAGATGAGCTGATTTATGAACCCTTTCAACCCCGTTCTCCAGCCTTCTCCCTATAACCTTTGACACCTTACTAATCAAGAACCTATCAACTTCTGCTTTGAAAGTGTCTTGGCCTTCACAGCTGCCCATGGCAATGAATTCCACAGATTCACCACCCCCGGCTAAAGAAATTCCATCTCATCTCAGTTCTAAAGGTACATCCCCCTATGAATATGGGGTTGGCCACTGACAACTCATTACCTACCTCTTCTCTGCTGTCCAAAAGCTGCATTCATTTTTAAGGAGAAGCTTCTTTAAGGGCTATTCAATGGCATATTCTGTCATCTATATCAAACAAGATTTGAAGTGTTTTCACAGCTCTGGTGTTGACTTGAAGAACTAGGAATGAATTTACAGAATAATTGTAACACACACTATAACTGTACTGCAGTGCTGCATAATGTTATTGAATATAAAAGTAAGCCAACAGACAGCACCCAATAAGTGAATGACAGTAAAAGTAAACCACCTGCTGTAGAACCACCACCTCCACATAAACAATGAGAGAATATTTCCTGAGGCCAACACATAACCCTTTCCACAAATCAGAACAAGAGACTTTTTAAAAATTTTAAATATATTTTACTTTAAATTGCTCTGCTATAGTTCAGTGCAATCTGTATCGTTTTCATTTTAGAACCAGGAGAAAAGTTATTCCAGCAATTATTGCAAATTCAACTTTATTTATCCAAGACTTCGTGTGCTGATACCTTTGATACTGTGATGCCTATGAATTCTTGTGTGTTAAACTGCAATATTCTTTCGTGCGTGCCATGATTGAAGGAAGTTGAGAGGAATTTCAGAGGATTCCAGAATCTTCTATTCTGCATTTACTTTTGACAATATGGTCACTTCTATGCTGCAGAAACCAAGTTTAGGTTGGGTAAATATTAACAGCTAACTAACACTTCTGATCTTTCACAAGAATGTGAAGATATTAGAAATCACATGTTTTAAGTTGCAGTAAAGAGGGAGGTGTTGGATTGGGGTGCAGAATTGTTACTTTTCTTGCAGTTTAACTTTCTTCTACTTGCTTGTATCTTTATTTATTTACTTATTTAGCAATACAGTACTGGTGAGGCCGCACTTAGAGTATTGTGAGCAGTTCTGGGTCCCCTTATCTTAGAAAGGATGTGCTGACTTTGAAGAGGGCTTAAAGGAGGTTCATGAAAATGATTGCAGGATTGAAAGGCTCGTTATTTGAAAAACGTTTGATGACTCTGGGCCTCTATTCTTTAGAATGAGGGATGACTTCACTGAAACCTATTGAATGCGGAAAGGCCTCAACAGAGTGGATCTGGAGAGGATGTTTTCTATGGTGGTGTGAGTCTAAGACCAGAGGACACAGTCTCAGAATGGAGGGGCGTCCTTTTAGAATGGAGCTGAGGAGGAATTTCTTTAGCCAGAAGATGGTGAATCTGTGGAATTTGTTGCCACATGTGGCTGTGGAAGCCAAGTCATTGGGTATATTTAAGGCAGAAGTTGACAGATTCCTGATTAATCAGGGCATGAAGAGATATGGGGAGAAGTCAGGAGACTGGAGCTGAGAGGGAAAATGGATCAGCCATGATGAAATGGCAGAGCGGACTCGATGGACAAAATGGCCTAATTCTGCGCCTATATCTTATGATCGTATGGTCTTTCAGTGCAGAATAGACTCTTCTGGTCCTTCGAGCTGCGCTGCCAAGCAACACCTGATTTAACCCTAGCCTAGTCACAGGACAATTTACAAAAACCCAGACATCCCACCCTGCAAAAACTCATTTCAGGGAGGTAGCACCATCAATTTGCGAGAGACTTCCGGGAGAGGTGGGATGTCTGCAATAGAGTAGCTCCTTAGCAGCTGGCCAGCTAGTTTAAATAACGTTAGCTATGCTAATGAACGAACGACACCTGTTAAACTCACCTCAACATGTCTTTTACAGTCTTAACCCACCATGGGCAATAGAAAAGTCACTGTTGCAAACAGTGCAGCGAGCAACACTATCATTATTTTTGACCCCTATTAGGCAGGGGTGCACTTTAGTGTAGTCTGGGGTGACGTACGTTTTATATTTATTTGGAACACTCTGCCGTGGCGCGCTCTCGCTCACGCTCTCTCTCTCTCGTAGTCGCTCGCATGCTCTCAAGCGCTCTCGCTTGCTTTCTCACTTTCTCGCTCTCTCTCGCTCAGCGCTTGTTTGCCTTCACCCTCGCACTCTCTCTTGCTTTTCTCTCGCTCGCTCTCAAAAAAATTGATTTCCGTGATATTGTATATAATTTGCATGCATCAGGGAGCCACTATTAATATGCAGGAGACTCCCGGAAGTTCCGGGAGAGGTGGGATGTCTGATAACCAATTAACCTACCTGGTACATCTTTGGACTGTGGAGCGAAGACCGGTGGACCCAGGGAAAACCCATGCATTCGACGGGGAGAACGTACAGAGACCCCCTACAGACCATCACTGGAACTGAACTCTGAACTCCAGGATGCCCTGAGCTGTAATAGCATTGCGCGAACCACTATGCTACCGTGGTGCCCAATATATAATGCCCGATATACGTGTAATAGCCCAGTAATTATAGTACAGTTGCTTCTGTATTTTTCTAGAAGCTTCTTGGTTTTCTGAAGCAGGGATGACACCACTTGAATCTGGCCATCTTATTGGTTAATTGTTTTCACTGGAATGCTATTATTACTAGTCTGGGTATGAGACAACCATGATCGCTTTGTCCTTTTGACATTTCTTTCTTCCCCTGGCTCCTTTTTCATGTTCGATTTCCCCTTTTGTTACACTGAATAAAATGATCACAAGCATTAAGTTTAACACCTCATTCTAGACTTCTGAAGAACCTTCGGATCACAAAAGCGTCAGTATCCAACTGAGGGGTGGAGAGAACAGAGGGAACATCTGCAATGCAATGTATTACTGAATGACACGATTGGTGGTGTCCTCTCTCAGCCAACACCAGCACCAGCACCACTTTGCCATTCATCTCTCTTGGTCTCTGCCCTATCAAAGGCATTCCTTTAGTCCCCTTCTCCACAATATAAAATAGTTTTCATTTCTGACGTTCCAACATTCTGATGAAAGAGCATTGATCTGACTATATTCCCTCTGTTTCTCTTCCTGGAGATACAGCTTGACCTGCTTAGTGTTTCCAGCATCTGTCGCATTTGTTTCAGATTTCTAGCATAGTTTTGCTTTTCCTCATCCAAATAGTCTATCTTAATAAGAAGCTGCATTTCAAGTGCAACTAGAAATTTAGAAACCTCCAAGCATTTGATGTGAGTTTAAGCAGGCCAGGTGGCCTGAGCATTTGTCAGCTATTCGATGGGGCCTCTACAGATGCCCAAAACCTGTTAGTCAGAGCACTGCCACCCTTCGGCCCTTCTAGTTGATGTCAAACTAGCCAAATCAAATTTCCCCAACCCACCTCAGTCACTATTTTTATTTATTTCTTTTTTTTTTAATTTAGAGATGCAGCACAGTAACAGACCCATGCAACCCAATGAGTCTGTCCTGCCTAAATACACCCGTGTGACCAGTTAACCTACTAACCCATTTGTCTCTGAGATGTGGAAGGAAACCACAACATCTGGAGGAAATCCATGCAGTCACGGAGAAAACTTTGATGATCACAAAGCAAAAATAGCTGAGAATTTCAGGAATGCAAACACAAAACTCTGGAGATGCACAACATGTCTGATAACTACTGTGAAAGGAGAAACAGAGTTAATTTCTCAGGCTGGTGACTTATTAGCTGAATATTTGTCATCTGCGCTTGTTCAATTTTCAGTTACTCCTTGATAATGGGAGTTATCTTAACAATACAAGGCCAACCTTTGGGTCAGCTCTTTATTTTTCAAACAAAATAAGCTGCAATATGAGGGGTGATTGATATGCTCGTGGCCTAAGGTAGAAGGAGTCAATTTTATAAAACCTAGCACATTTATTTTTCAACATAACCCCCTCCTACATGTACATACTTAGTCCAGCGGTCGTGGAGCACATGCATCCCTTCTTTGTAGAAGTGGTCCACAGCAGGGGTGATTGATAAGTTTGTGGCCTAAGGTAGAAGAAGATGAGGAGAAACTTCAAACTTTCTGCATTAACACTCAAACAGTTAAACTGCACGTGCATGTAACAAGAGCGTCTTGGACCTCCAGGTGGTCCACAGCAGGGGTGATTGATAAGTTCGTGGCCTAAGGTAGAAGGGAATGAGTTACACAGCTCTTGTTACATGCAAGTGCAGTTCAACTCTTTGAGTGAAAATGCAGAAAGGTTGAAGTTTCTCCTCATCTCCCTCTACCTTAGGCCACAAACTTATCAATCACCCCTTCTGTGGACCACTTTCTGGAGGTCCAAGACGTCAACTTCTACAAAGAAGGGATCCGTATGCTCCACGACCACTGGACTAAGTGTGTAAATGTAGGAAAAATAAATGTGCTAGGTTTTCTAAAATCGACTCCTTCTACCTTAGGCCATGAACTTATCAATCACCCCTCGTAAAAGATGGAGTAACAAGTGGGTTCAATTATAACATGTAAGAGAAGTTTCGGTAGGTACATGGATGAGAGGTGTTTGTGGTCTGGGTGCAAGTAAGTGGGACTGGGTAGAGGATCAGGTCAACATGGACTAGATGGACTGAAGGACCTGTTTCTGTGCTGGAGATACTATGACTATAACGGTCCTCTGGAGGAGCTCAGAGGGTTGAGTAGCATCTCTGAGGGAAAGGATCTGTTGAAGTTTCAGTTCAAAATGTTGTATCAGAACCCACAACCTTGAGAATTCTTTCCCCACTCTCCCCCCATGGATGCTGCTTGACCCTTTGAGATTCTCCAACAGATTGATCGTTGCTGCAGATACCAGCATCTGCAGTCTCTAAAATAAAAGATGCACTGATTCCTACAACTGAGGACCAGAATTAATCATGTGCAACACACACAAAGTGCTGGAGGAACTCAGCAGCCCCGACAACATCTATGGAAAACAGTACAGTCAACGTTTCAGGTTGAGACCATCCTATTCTTTTCTGTAGATGCTGCTTGTCCTGCTGAGTTCCTTCAGCATTTTGTGTGTGTTGCTTGGATCTCCAGCATCTGCAGATTTTCTTTTGTTTGTTAATTGAACCTTCGTTATTTTGCCCACAGAGGACAGTAAGTGTCAACAGCAGCTTCTTTATTTTCCCATCAAGATGCTTACGTTTCTGTCCTCATTTCACCAACCCAGTTACAAAACCTCTCCAGCTCCTACTACTTTGTCACTGACTTCCTTTTGTCATTCCTTCATATCATTGTGGGAACAACATTAGAATGTAGTTTATGAACACCAGGTTGCCCCACAGAGCTGAGAAAAGAGTGACAGTTCAACAGAAACCCCAGAACCTAAGAGCAGATGGTGGATGGAAGGAACATGGGACACTCTGAAACTTGCTAATGGCTATGACGTGCATGCATTCTCCAACAGTGCCCCATCCGCCTACAGCCCAAACATCTAAGACCACACTCCACTGGAACAGTGTCCCAATATAAAAGAATTCTTTTAGCTGAAACCTTTGTTTATTTAGAGATACAGCATGGTAACAGGCCCACTGAGCCTGTACCACCCAATTACACCCATGTGTCCAGTTACCCTAGCAACCCATACGTCCTTGGAATGTGGGAGTAAAGCAGAGCACTGGACGAAACCCACACAGCCTTGGGGCAAATGTACAAACTCCTTACAGCCAGCAGCAGAACAGAACCTGGGTCACTGATAGAGTAATAGTGTTGCCCTAACTGTTACATTACCATTTGTGTTAGGAAAAATGTAGTAGAAACACATATGGAACTCGTGCAGAAGTTAAGCACCTACAAGGAAGTGATATTCTTTATCTCCTTGGTTGGAGGGGAAATTACTTCATGCTAAAAAATTAGATATTTTATAAGGGTGTTGTGCAGAATGGGTTGTGTCCATCTTGTGTACAGGGTCTTACATCTTGCTGCCTATTCTGGGAGAAGGAGATTAACTCGACTGCTAGAGAACTAAAGACTCCACTGGGTGAGCTGCAATCTTTGTCAGCTGCCACATCAGCTGCCCTTGGGGGTAGCATAGCCACATAGCGGTTAACATATCGCTTTACAGTGCCAAGGACCCAGGTTCAGTTCTGTAAGGAGTTTATATGTTCTCTCTGTGACCACATGGGTTTCCTCCGAGTGTTCTGGTTTCCTCCCACATGAGACCATAAGTTAGTAGAATTAGGCCATTTGGCCCATTGAGTCTTCTCCATTTCGTCATGATTGATCCAATTTTCCTCTCAGCCCCAATCTCCTGCCTTCTCTCCATATCACTTCATTCTCTGACCAATCAAGAATTTATCAAACTCCACCTTAAATATACATAAAGACTTGAGCTCCACAGCTGCCTGTGACAAAAAATTCCACATAATCAACACTTCTTGGCTGAAGAAATTCCTCCTCATCTCTGTTCTAAAAGGATTTCCCTCTATTCTGAGGGTGTTTTCCTCTGGTGTTAGACTCTCCCACCACAGGAAACATTCTCTCCACATCCATTCTATCAAGGCCTTTCACTGTTTGATAGGTTTCAATGAATTCATCCCCCATTCTTCTGAATTCCAGAGAATACAGGCCCAGAGCCATCAAACATGCTTCATATGACAAATCATTCAATCCTGGAATAATTTTCCTGAACTTCCTTTGAACCCTCTCCAGTTTCAGCACATGCTGCCTAAGATAAGGGGACCAAAATTCTTCACGGTACTCTAAGTGAGGTCTCATCAGAGCTTCATAAAGTTTCAACATTACATCTTTACTTTTAGACTCTAGCCCTCTTGAAATGAATGCTAACATTGCATTTGCCTTCCTCACCAGCCTCAACCTGCAAATTAACATTTAGGGAATCCTGCACAAGGACTCCCAAGTCCCTTAGCACCTCAGTTTTTTACTATTTTCTCTCCATTTAGAAATTAATCACCCCTTTCGTTTCTTCTACCAAAATGCATGACTATACACTTCTTGACGTTGTATACTATCTGCCATTTCTTTGCCCATTTTCTTAATCTGTCAAAGTCCTTCTATAGCCTCTTTACTTCCTCAGATTTTCTTGCCCCACCACTGATCTTCATATCGTCTGCAAACTTCACAACAAAACCATCAATTCCATCATCCAAATCATTGACATATAATGTAAAAAGAACCGGTCCCAACACAGACCCCTGTGGAGCACCACTAGTCACCAGCAGCCAGTCAGAAAAGGCAGACTTTATTCCCACTCTTTGACTCTTGCCATTCAGCCATAGTTTCATCCATGGCAGAATCTTTCCTGTAATACCACAGGCTTGTAGCTTGTTAAGCAGCCTGGTGTGTGGCACCTGGTAAAAGGTCTTCTGAAAATCCACGTACACAACATCAACCGATTCTCCATTGTCTATCCTGCTTGTTATTTCTTCAAAGAATTCCAACAGACTTGTCAGGTGAAAATTTTCCTTGAGGAAACCATGTTCAGCACGGCCTAATTTATCATGTGCCTCCAAGTACCCTGAGACCTCATCCTTAATAAGTGACTCCAATATATTCCCAATCACTATCAGACTAACTGGCCTATAGTTTCATTTCATCTGCCTCTCTCCCTTTTTTTGAAGAGTGGAGTGACATTTGCAATTTTCCAGTCTTCCAGAGCAAGAATCTAGTGATTCTTGAAAGATCATTTCTAATGCCTCCACAATCTCTTCAGCCATCTCTTTCAGAACTCTGCGATGTACACCATCTGGTCCAGGATACTTATCAACCTTCAGACCTTTCAGTTTCCCAAGAACTTTCTCCCTAGTTATGGTAACTTCACGCGCTTCATGCCCTGACACCTGAAAAGTCCACTATACAACTAGTGTTTTCCACAGTGAAGACTGATGCAAAATACTTATTCAGGATCAGAATCAGAATTAGGTTTATTATCACCGGCATGTGTCGTGAAATTTGTTAACTTAGCAGCAGTAGTTCAATGCAATACATGATATAGAAGAAGAAGAAAAAAAATAATAATAATAATATAGGCATCCGTTGTCTCATGAGACCATGGATTTTTGCCTTGGAAGGTTTCCAGGGTGCAGGCCTGGGCAAGGTTGTATGGAAGACCAGCAGTTGCCCATGCTGCAAGTCTCCCGTCTCCACACCACCAATGTTGTCCAAGGGAAGGGCATTAGAACCCATACAGCTTGGCACCAGTGTCGTCGCAGAGCAATGTGTGGTTAAGTGCCTTGCTCAAGGACACAGACGCTGCCCCAGCCAAGGCTCGAACTAGCGACCTTCAAATCGTTAGACGTATGCCTTAATCACTTGGTCACGTGCCAATAATAATAATAATAATAATAAAAAATAAATAAATCAATTACAGTGTATGTATATTGTATATATTAAAAATCATGCAAAAAGCAGAAATAATATACGTTAAAAAAGTGAGGTTGTGTTCATGGGTTCAATGCCCACTTAGGAATCAGATGGCAGAGGGGAAGAAGCTGTTCCTGAACCTCTAAGTGTGTGCCTTCAGGCTTCTGTACCTTCTTCCTGATGGTATCAGTGAGAAAAGGGCATGTTCTGTGCTGCCAGATGTCCTTAATAAAGGTTCATCTGCTATTTCATTGACCCCCATTACTACCTCTGTAGTACCGTTTTCCAGCAGTCCAATATCCATTTTCGCCACTCTTTCACACTTCATGTATCTGAAGCAACTTTTGGTATCCTGTTTAATATTATTTGCTAGCCTACTTTCGATTTCCATCTTTACCTTCTCAATGACTTTTCTCGGTTGACTTCTATTGGTTTTTAAACGCTTCCCAATTCTCTAACTTCCTATTAACTTTTGTTCTATTATAACAAGAATGATTTCAGGAATGAGAGGGTTACTGTATGAGGAATGTCTGGCAGCTCTTGGGCTATATTCCCTGGAGTTCAGGAGAATGAGGGGAGATCTCATAGAAACATTCCAAATGTTAAAAGGTCTGAACAGATTAGATATGGCAAAGTTATTTCCCATGGTAGGGGATTCTAGGACATGAAGGCACAACTTCAGGATTGAAGGATGTCCTTTTAGAACTGAGATGTGGAGAAATTACTTTAGTCAAAGGGTGGTAAATCTGTGGAATTTGTTGCCACGAGCAGCTGTGGAGGCCAAGTCATTGAGTGTACAGTATTTAAGGCAGAGATAGATAGGTTCTTGATTAGCCAGGGCATCAAAGAGTATGGGGTGAAAGCAGGGGAGTGGGGATGACTGGATGAAGTGGATCAGCCCATGATTGAATGGCGGAGCAGATGCGATGGGCCGAATGACCTTCTTCTGCTCCTAAATCTTATGGTCTTATGGTCTAAGTCCTCTCTTTGGCTTTTTATACTGGCTTTGACTGTTCTTCTTAGCCATAGTTGTGTCATCTTTCCTTTGGAATACATCTTCCTCTTTGTGATGTATATATGCTGCGCCTTCCTTTTGCTTCCAGAAATTCCAGCCATTGCTGCTCTGCCTGCATCCCTGCCAGTGTTCTTTTCCAATCAATTCTGGCTGACTCCTCTCTCATGCCTTTGTAATTTCCTTTACTCCATTGTAATACTGATACATCTGACAAAGATGTATGGGTTAGTCGGTTATTTGGCCACTTGGGTGTATTTGGGCAGCGGGGTCTGATTAGGCCAGAAAGGCCAGTTACCATGCAATACCTCTAAATAAAAATTTTAAAAATAAAATTGCTTGGAGTGATATTGAAGCTAAGAATTTTCAGGAGAGATAAGCAGATCCTCAGAGCCGCCTGGATCCAGAGATCTACATGAAAAAGATGACAGGTTTCTGTCATCGCTGTGTTAGGAATTGTTAGCCTGAAGAAATTCCTTGGAGAAAAGACTGCAGAAGCAGACACCCAGAAACTCCTAGGGAGAAGAATCTCCTTGTTAGAGCTTACATGTTCTTCTCCATTTTATCTGGCTTTGAGTGGATCTGTACAATATATGACATCCAATGAGGTCAAGCTAAGTATCACCTCTAATCGGGCTCTGCCATTAAGAAACCTACAGGTTTTTCTAGTCCGGAGATCTTTAATCACAAAGTTGCAGGGTTGCAAACTGATACCATGCTGACTCCAGACTCACTTACTCACTGACAACACAGTGACTGACCTTTCTGATACAAGGAAGCATCTCTTGATCAGTAAGGCTAGTGGTCGATGGCGTACTTCCCAGGCAGGTAAGCATTCATTTCACTGTTGTTGATGGTGATGGATGATTTGATGTAACAATCCACTCTTAGTAATCACCTCTGTCTTTTTCAGACTCTCGGTAAGCTTGTAGCTCTTCCACAATCAGCTACGGATCCTCCTGGGCATTCACTTTGTGTGTAGTTATCAGCAAGCAGGAGGACTTGAATGAGCTGCTCACAAACATTGCTCGAAGCACACTTTCCGATTCAGTTGAGAGGCTTCACAGAAATATAATGTGCATGCCAGCATTCAGATCTCTTGTTCTATCAATCATCATTACAAGACGACAAAGGCAACTTGATGCAGGATCCGCTCCACCCCCTGCCCAAACACACCAGGGCTATTAAATGGCTCACATCAAATGCCAGGTGAGAGGTGAAAATTTAAAAGGGACCCAAGGGGCAAATTCTTCATTCGGAGGGTCGTGTACAGAGGTAAGCTGCTAGAGAGTGCGGATTAATAACATTTAAAAGACATACATGGATAGAGGCATAGGAAGCCCCGCGCTGTTAGAATGGCTCATAGAGTCATAGAGCACTGCAGCATAGAAACAGGCCCTTTGGCCCATCTAGTCCATGTTAGTCCTTGCTGAATTATTCTATGACTCTTTAACATGCTGGTCAGGATACCAACATATCATTGGTAATCTATCTTGAAATATTTTTCTAGTATCCAAATCAAGGCTGTTGTTTTCACAGTTTACATTATCGATTTTTACAATTGAAGCTGAGTGGAAAAGGATTACTCAGTTCAACTTTCCCCCCACATTAGATTTTTTTTTGTGGATTAAGTCAAGGCCAACAATTATTGTCCATTCAGATTTGCCCTTAAGCAGGTGATCCTGATCCATCTTCATGAAGCACTGTAGTTTCTGTGGTGAAAGTCATCCCACAGTGTTGGTGGGGTCCAGAGTTTATGGATTTGTTCCCAGGGATGAGGAACAGGTAGGGCAATGCTTCCACTGCTGTGTGACTTAGAAGCTTGCAATTGTCATGTTTGCCATGTGCCTGCTTTCCTTGTCTTTGATGGCAGAGGCCATGGATTTGGCTACTATTGTCAAAGCAGCCTTGGCAAATAACTGAGGTGTTTCTTTGTAGATGGTACACACAGCAGACGTGAAGGTCCAGTGGTGAAGGGAGAGATTATTCAGGGTGATAAATGGGGTACCAATCAAACTGGTAGTTTTCTATTCAATATTTTGTACAATTTGTGTATAATTTATATTCTGTGTTTTGTCTGTAGCAATGTGCCAGTGATGCTACTGCAAACAAGTACTCGTCCCAGTCATCGAGGAGAGGAGGAGAAAAGAGCCATGCACACCTAATCCTGTGCCTTACAGGTGGTGGAAATGCTTCTGGTTGTAAGAAGGCGAGTCACTCACTACGGGACAGCAGCTTCCATGGCTGTTGGATCCTGATGTTTTTGTGATCCAAAGATTCTTCGGAAGTCAAGATTGAGGCATAAAACTTGGTGCTTACAGCCCGTTTTATCAGTGACAAGGAGAAAGAAGGAAAACCTGAAGCATTGCAAGTGAAACAAAGAAAAGAGCAAACCAAAAAAGTAGTACAGTGTTCTCATACCAGAATGGCAATAACAGAAAATTCCATTGATAATAGTTAATGAATAGGACAGCCAGATTCAAGTCACATGACACTAAAACCAAGAAGCTTCCACAAAAGTACAAAGGCAATTGTATCATAAGTACTGGAAAATTCATTGAGCAATTATATGTATATCGGTGCTCATACCAAAATGCAAGCAAGCAGTGCAAAGGTAAACTACAAGAAAAAGAACAGTTCTACAATCTAATCCAACATGGCTGATCCAGCGAAATTTCCTCTCATTGACTCTCTCCATCATGCTAATGGTGATTGATTCACTGAAGTCACTGCTTTGGGTGAACTGGGGAGGTGAGTAGACATAATAATGTTGGAAATAGTCATTCCCTGGCATACATTTTGCATAAATATAAGTCACTGTTTTCTAAGCCCTGGATTAAATATTGTCCAAGTTTTGCTGACCACACCATTATGTAAGAATTTGGAACTGAAACTGAAACTCAGAAAGTTTCCTTACTTCTGGGAGAGGGAAGGTTATTGATACATCATCTGAAAATGATTGAAGTACATGTTATCATTTAACTATAAAAAATACTCTGAATATAAACTATTCAATTAAGTCAAACAACCTTCATGAATCATGATAAAATATGCTGCCCGGAAATTAGATTGCAAAATGCCTTGCAAGTATCTGCAATGTAATTTGCATGAAAAATAAATCAGGAATGAAAGCTTACAGCACTTTCCCTGAAGTCTGTGGAATTACTTGTATGAGTTTGCCGTTTAATTGTTCACCACCAGGGCAGCATGGTAACATAGCAGTTACCATAACACTTTACAGCACCAGCGATCACTGATTGGATTCAAACACCATGTCTGTCTGTATGGAGTTTGTACGTTCTCCCTGTGACCACATGGTTTCCTTTGGGTGCTCTGATTTCATCCCACATTCCAAAGATGTACAGTCGGGGTTGGTGAGTTGTGGGCATGCTATATTGGGGTGACACTTACAAGCTGCCCAGCACAATCCTCAATGATTTGATTTGATGCATTTCACTGTATGTTTTGATGTACACGTGACAAATAAATCCAAAGTTCAAAGTTCAAAGTGTGCACGCAGTACACAACCCTGGGATTCGGTTTCTCCACAGACAGTCATGAAGCAAGAACTGTGGAACCAGCCAACCCACAGTAAGACATCAAACATCAAACCTCCCCGTCCCCATGTGCAAAAAAAATCATACAAAAGGCAGCAAAAAAAAGAGAAAACATAGAATATAAAAACACAAGATCAAAAGTCGTATTTCCTTACAGTTCAGCTTAGTGATTATTATCTGCCCTGATTCAAAAATCGCCCAAAAGTAACAAAAAAGAGTGACCAGAACTGAATAATCCTGAGAGTCCAAGTCTACAATCTGTGTCGATTAAACTTTGCTCTGGCCCGATTCACCGATAGCTAACCCTTAAAAGCAATCTTTAAAATGTTACTCACAGGTATAGAGAGAAGTATATGCCATTGTCATGAGGATATGACTATGATGGTGTACATCTCTGCAGCTATTAATGGTCACTAGTGCCTCATTAAGCCCAGATCTGAACTACCGATCCTTTCTGAGTCCCTCCCATTTGGTTGGTCAGAATATTGAGCACAGGGGCTGCGGCATCGTGCTACAGCTGTACAAGCCACACTTGGAGAACTGGGTGCAGTTCTGGTCACCCTGCTGTAGGAGTGATGTTACTGGGACTGGATATCTTGGGTTATAAGGAGATGTTAGATAGGCAAAGAATTTTGTTTTCCCTGGAACGTGGTAGGCTGAGGAGTGATTTCATAGAATTTTATAAAATCATGAGGGCATAGATATGTTGAATGACCTCAGTGTTTTCCCCAGGGTCCAAAGCTAGAGGAAATAGGTTTAAAATGAGAGGACCTAAGTCATGGAGGGATATGATCCAAATGGGACTATCTCATTTGGCAAACTTGATCAGTACAGACATGTTGGGCCAAAGGCCATGCTTCTGTTCTGCTCTATGACCTTATGATTGAATTCTACACAATATGAGAGAGGATGCTCTCAAAGTGAAGGGAAGGTGGTGACTTCGGTATGTCTAATAATAACAGGCTGTTGCTTGACTAGTCTGTGGGTTGGCTGTCTTAATGTACGTACTACGCCCCAGATGTCAGGGAGGAAGAAATTCCAAGAACACCTCTATCCTCAGTGATGGCAGAGCTCAGCAAATCAGTGTTGACTGCAAGACTGAAACACTTACTACTATATCTGGGCAGAGGGACAGCATGGATGATCCATATGGGCTTCTCCAAGATACTCATTATCACAAAAGCCAATCTGCAAACAGATCAGTTCACCACGCTGCTATCAAGAAACAGCGGAGAACATTGAACACAGCAAAGACTCAGGAACGAGACATTATCATCGGATCTAAATTCCAGAACACCCTCTCCTCCAGCTGTTTCAGCAGAAGAACTGTAGTAAATGCAGTCCACCTTCTCAAAGGTAATTTGGGATGGACAATGAATGCAGGCCTTGCTTGCAATGCCCAGATCCCAAATAAAAATCAAGTTATTCTTTGGGTGTCTGTTACATATACAATATAGAGCATAGAACTATATGATATTGTACCGACTTTTTAAGGTCAATGTCCATTGATCCCGTGTAGCCCTCTATTTTGCTTTCATCTATGTGCCTATCTAAGTCTCTTAAATGACCCTACCACCATCCCTGTCATTGTGTTCCATGCACCTAACACTCTGTGTAAGAAACCTACCTCTGACACCCCCCCATAATTTCCTCCAAACACCTTAACATTATATCCCCTTGTATTAGCTACTTCCACCCTGGGAAAAAGTCTCTGGCTGTCCACTCCATCTATGCCATTTATCATCTGCTACACCTCTATCAAGTCGCTGCTCATCCTTCTCTCCATAGAGGAAGGCCTTAGCTTGCTCTGAAATCCAGAAAGCATACTGGTAAATCTCTTCAACACCCTCTCTAAAGCTTTCACATCCTTCCTGTAATGAGGCAACCAGCACAGAACATGATACAGCAATAGTACTTCACAGCTCTTGAAGTCAATCTCCTGACTAATGAAGGCGACTTACCATACGTTCTTAACCAGTCTATCAATGTCCATTGCAACTTTCAGTGATCGATGGACATTGACCCCAAAATCCTTTAGTTCCTCCACACTGTTAAGGATCCTGTCATTAGTCCTGTATTCTGCCTTCAACTTTGTCCTCCTAAAGTGTAGCTCTTCACACTTTTATGGATTGAACTCCATCTGCCACTTCTCAGCCCGGCTTTGCATCCTATCAATGTCCCATTGTAACCTATGGCAACTTTCTGCACTATCCACAACACCACCAACCTTTATATCATCTCCCTGTATTGCAAGGCAAATCCCAACTATGTGCAGTGGCATCCAGGCAGTGTTCTTCCACTGGGATTTTCATTTATGCTGCTGTGTTTCACACCATTCCCAAGCTGCTCCTGTAGAAAAGGCATTCTTAGTAACTGCAAAACCTGCTTTCACATAATTTAATAGATTGGTGACCTCCCTGTTTTCCAACTGCTGGGAGCAATGCTGACCTTACTTCTGACATCCTATCTACATTCACATCCATCGTCATTGGTTGACCCGTCACCTGAGCCCAGCCTGTGGGCCCACTGAGAATTCACACATGTGGCCAGGGCACTATGAGGTTTGTTGGCAAAACAGGGAGCAGAGACAAATCATGCACTTCCTGTGGCCGTAACCTGCAGCTAAGTATCCAATATCCGGCAAAGAAGAGAAAATAAATCCATGTGCACAGTTAGTTGGTTGCGAGAGGCGATAAGGACCTGGGAACTTTGCTGTAAGATTAGCTCCAGCTAAACTTATATAAGCAACACACACACACAAAATGCTGGTGAACGCAGCAGGCCAGGCAGCATCTATAGGAAGAGGTACAGTCGACGCTTCGGGCTGGGACCTTTCATCAGGCCTAACTGAAAGAAGACATAGTAAGAGTTTTGAAAGTGGGAGGGGGAGGGGGAGATCTGAAATGATAGGAGAAGACAAGAGGGGAGGGTGGATCTAAGAGCTGGAGAAGGGAGAGGGTCATGGGACGGGAAGACTGGGGAGAAAGAGAAGGGGGGAGGGGAGCCCAGAGGGTGGAGAGCAGGCAAAGAATTGTAGTGAGAGGGACAGAGGGAGAAAAGAGAGAGAGAGAGAAAAAAGGGGAAAAATTAAAAATATATTAAATAAATAAATAAATAAATAAATAAATAAGGGATGGGATGTGAAAGGGAGGAGGGGCATTAACGAAAGTTAGAGAAGTCAATATTCATGCCATCAGGTTGGAGGCTACCCAGACGGAATATAAGGTGTTGTTCCTCCAACCTGAGTGTGGCTTCATCTTGACAGTAGAGGAGGCCGTGGATAGACATATCAGAATGAGAATGGGACGTGGAATTAAAATATGTGGCCACTGGGAGATCTTGCTTTCTCTGGTGGATAGAGTGTAGATGTTCAGCAAAACAGTCTCCCAGCCTGCGTGGGGTCTCGCCAATATACAGAAGGCCGCACCGGGAGCACTGGACGCAGTATATCACCCCAGCCGACTCACAGGTGAAGTGTCGCCTCACCTGGAAGGACTGTCTGGGGCCCTGAATGGTGGTGAGGGAGGAAGTGTAAGGGCATGTGTAGCACTTGTTCTGCTTACAAGGATAAGTGCCGGGAGGGAGATCGGTGGGAAGGGATGGGGGGACGAATGGACAAGAGAGTTGCGTAGGGAGCGATCCCTGCGGAAAGCATAAGTGGGGGGGAGATGTGCTTGGTGATGGGATTCTGTTGGAGGTGGCGGAAGTTACAGAGAATTATATGTTGGACCCGGAGGTTGGTGGGGTGGTAGGTTAGGACAAGGCGAAACCCTATTCCTTGTGGGGTGGCGGGAGGATGGGGTGAGAGCAGATGTGCATGAAATGGGAGAGATGCGTTTGAGAGCAGAGTTGATGGTGGAGGAAGGGAAGCCTCTTTCTTTAAAAAAGAAAGACATCTCCTTTGTCCTGGAATGAAAAACCTCATCCTGAGAGCATATGCGGCAGAGACAGAGGAATTGTGAGAAGGGGATGGCATTTTTGAAAGGGACAGGGTGGGAAGAGAAATAGTCCAGGTAGCTGTGACAGTCCGTAGGCTTATAGTAGACATCTGTCTGTATCTTGTTTTACGGCAGTTGGCATCCAGCTTAATGGTGCATTACCGCCACTATAGTAGACATCAGTGGATAGGCTGTCTCCAGAGACAGAGACAGAAAGATCAAGAAGGGGGAGGAACGTGTCAGAAATGGACCAGGTAAACTTGAGGGCAGGGTGAAAGTTGGAGGCAAAGTTAATGAAGTCAACGAGCTCAGCATACGTGCAGGAAGCAGCGCCAATGCAGTCGTGGATGTAGCGAAGGAAAGGAGGGGGACAGATACCAGTATAGGGTTGGAACATGGATTGTTCCACAAAACCAGCGAAAAGGCAGGCATAGCTGGGACCCATACGGGTGCCCATGGCTACACCTTTAGTTTGGAGGAAGTGGGAGGAACCAAAGGAGAAATTGTTAAGAGTAAGGACTAATTCCGTTAGACGGAAGAGAGTGGTGGTGGAGGGGAACTGGTTAGGTCTGGAATCCAAAAAGAAGTGGAGAGCTTTAAGACCCTCCTGGTGGGGGATGGAGGTATATAGGAACTGAACATCCATGGTGAAAATAAAGCGGTGGGGGCCAGGGAACTTAAAATCATTGAAAACATTCAGAGCGTGAGAAGTGTCACGAACATAGGTAGGAAGGGATTGAACAAGGGGGAATAAAACCGTGTCGAGGTATGCAGAAATGAGTTCGGTGGAGCAGGAGCAAGCTGAGACAATGGGTCTACCTGGGCAGGCAGGTTTGTGGATCTTGGGTGGGAAGTAGAAACGGGAAGTGCGGGGTGTGAGAACTATAAGGCTGGTAGCAGTGGATGGGAGATTCCCTGAGCTGATAAAGTTGGTGATGGTGTGGGAGACAATGGCCTGGTGCTCCTTAGTGGGGTCACAATGGAGGGGTAAATAAGAGGAGGCATCCGTGAGTTGTCGCTGTGCCTCGGCAAGGTAGAGGTCAGTACGCCAGACTACAACAGCACCCCCCTTATCAGCGGGTTTTATAGTAAGGTTAGGATTAGTGCAGAGGGAGTGGAGAGCAGAGGGTTCGGAAGGAGTGAGGTTGGAATTGGAACAAAGTGTGGTGAAGTCGAGACGGTTGATGTCCCATCGGCAGTTAGCAATAAAGAGATTCAGAGCAGGCAGAAGGCCAGAGCGGGGTGTCCATTAAGAGGAGGAGGGTTGAAGATGGGAGAAGGGGTCATCGGTGGGGGTGGAAGAGTCCTTGCCGAAGAAGTAGGCTCGGAGACGGAGACGGCGGAAGAAAAGTTCCGCATCATGGCGAACACGGAACTCGCTGTGGGCGAAGGGGGACAAAGGTGAGGCCCTTACGGAGGACAGAGCGCTCTGCCTCTGACAGTTGAAGGTCGGAGGGGATAGTAAAGACCCGGCGCGGATGAGAGCTGGGTTCAGAGGGGGGAGGGGGATTGAGGCTGGTAGTGTCAGTGGAGAGGGGAGGGGAGAGACTTATATAAGCCTCGGTCTGTTACAGCGCTAGGCTGGCCAAAACAAAGTATTACTCAGCCAACTAACCAAGGACACACTGGTTTATGTTTCCTTCTTCAGGAATGCTGTAAAGTTATGTGACCTAAGTAAGTTTTGATTACAACTGACATGAAGTACATCTGTGTGCTGTCTGTAAAGTAAAGCACTCTAATGATTTGTATCAGGCTCAGCTCACTTCTGATTTCAGTCTGTCTACTAAGTGGGAAAAGAATATGAAGGCAAAGAAGAACATGTATTTCCTCTCAGTGGTCACTTGATTGAGCGCATTTAATAGATGCACCAGCATCACCCATCTGTTGTGCATTCAGAAACCTCCTTCAGTCAGCTTGAACCCGTCTGGCCATTCTTCTCTGACTTTTTCATTAACAAAGCATTTTTGCCCACCGAATTGCCACTTGCTGGATTTTGTTTTCTTTTTTGCACGATTCTCTGTAAAGTCTAAAAATTTTGTGTGATAAAACCCCAGGAGGCCGGCAGTTTCTGAGATCCCCCAACCACTCCACCTGGCATCAACAATCATTCCACGGGTCAAAGTCACTTTGATCACATTTCTTTCCCATTCTGATGTTTGGTCTGATCATCAACTGAATCTCGTGACCATGTCTGCGTGCTTTTATGCATTGAGTTGCTGCCACGTGATCAGCTGATTGGATAGTTGCATTAATATGCAGGTGCACCTAATAAAGTGGCCACATATAACAATGTGACTTAGACATAACTGCAAATCTCTTTTTCAATATTATAATGCACTTTTAGTGAATATTGTTTAGAACTTCCACATCAATTAGCAGACTGAGGTATTTTTTCATCACATTACTTCTGCGGTGTGGTCACCATCATAACATAATGACAATGTGAGAAGAGGAAAACATCCTTATTCGGGTTTCCGATGAATAGTGTCAGCCTAAAATGTCGACTCCTCATTCTTTTCCACAGATGCTGCCTGACCTGCTGAGTTCCTCCAGCATTCTGTGTTTGTTTTCCAATAGGTTATGCAAGAGACTCTGTAGATGCTAAAAGTCTTGAGGAACACACACAAAATGCTGGAAGAACTCAGCAAGTCAGGCAGCATCTATGGAGGGGAATACACAGTGAATATTTCAGGTTGAGACCCTTCACCAGGACTGGAAAGGACATAGGCAGAAGCCAGAATAAGAAGATGGAGGAGGGAAGGAGTACAAGCTGGCAGGTGATAGATGAGACCAGATGTGGGGGAAGATGGGTGGGTGGGAAGTAAGAGTCTGGGAAGGGATTGGTGAAAAGAAGCAAAGGGCAAAAGAAGAAGGTATCTGATTGGAGAGGACAGAGAACCATGGAATAAAGAAAAGGAGTCGGTGTTGGGGCTCCATGTGGGCAAGAGGCACGAGAACCGGTGAACCCTCGGGTTGACAAGTCCCGGGGCTGGAGGTCCATACAAGTCTAGAGTACGAGGCCCGGTGTTCACAGTCCTATGATCATGAGTCCTGGAGTCAATACCGAAGACTGAAACCCAGAGGTTGAAGAACGAAGTTAGCAAGTGTGGAAGTCAAGGCCCAATGGTTGCAACTCATGGGTTGGCATGTCCAGAAGTAGAAGGCCCAATGTCTGCAAGTCTGTGAGTCCAGGCAAGGACTGGAGGTTGGAGTCCCAGAGACGGTCTATCCTGTGGTTGTGTGATTGATAAACATGAGAAATTCTGTGGATGCTGGAAATCCAAGGCAGCACACACAAGGTACTGGAGGAACTCAGCAGGTCAGGCAGCATCTATGGAAATGAACAAACTTTTGACATTTCAGACTGAGACCCTTCTTCAGGACTGGAAAAGAAGAGGGAAGGTGCCAGAATTAAAAGAAAAGGGAGGAGGGGAAGGAGGATAGCTAGAAGGCGATAGATGAAGCCAGATGAAGATAAAGGGCTGGAGAGGAAGAAATCTGATAGGAGAGGAGAATGGACCATGGGAGAGAGGGAAGGAGAGGGGCACAAGGAGGAACTGATAGGCAGTTAAGAAGAGGTAAGAGGTCAGAGTGGGATATAGTAAAAGAGGGAAGGGGGAGGGAAAATGTTTTTAAACGGAAGACAAAATCGATGTTCATACCATCAGATTGGATGCTACCCAGACTGGAATATAAGGTTTTGCTCCTCCACCCTGATGGTGGTTTATCATGGCACAAGAGCAGGCCATGGACCAGCATGTCAGAAGAGGAATGGAATGGAATGGGAATTCAAATGTTTAGCCACCAGGAAATTCCACTTTTGGTGGATGGGGTAGAAATGCTCGACGAAGCTGTCCCCAGTTTACAATGGGTTTCACCAACGTAGAGGGGGCCACATTGGGAGCACTGGACACAATAGACGAGCCCAGCAGATTCACAGGTGAAGGACTGTTTTGGGCTCTGAATGGAGGTGAGAAAGGAAGTGAACGTGCAGGTATAGCATTTTGGCCACTTGCAGGGGTAAGTACAGGAGGGAGATCAGTGGGGAGGTACAAATGGGCAAGAGAATCACGGAGGGAGCAATCCCTGTGGAAAGTGGAGGAGGGAGAGGTAAAGATGCACTTAGTGGTAGGATCTCTGGAGATGGCGGAAGTTGTGGAGAATGTTAGATGCAGAGGCTCATGGAGTGATAGGTAAGAAGTAAGAAGAAGGGGAACTCCACCACTGTTAGAAAGAAGGAGTCAGCATGGACGTTCAGGAAATGGAGGAGATGCAGGAGAGTGGAGGAAGGGAAATCCTGCTCTTCAAAAGAGGGTATCTCTGATCCTGGAAACAGATGCAGCGGAGACAAAGGAGTTGAAAAGAGGGAATAGCATCTCTACAGGTGATGTGGGAAGAGGTATAGTTAAAATAGCCATGGGAATCAGTAGGTTTATAAAAGATGTTAGTTGACAGTTTGCCTCTAGAGATGGAGACAGGGGGATCAAGAAAGGGGAAGGAGAAGTCAAATATGGATCAAGTGAATTTAAGGGCAGGGTGAAAGTTGAAGGTAAAGTTGATGAAATTGACAAGCTCAGCATGGTTGCATGAAGCAGCACCAATGCAGTTGTCAGTGTAGTGGAGAAAGAGCTGGGAGCATTTCTGGGGAAGGCTTGGAAAATATGCAGTTCCTCATAGCCAACAAAAAGGCAGGCTTAGCTGGGGCCATGCAGGTGTCCAAGGCTACCCCTTGAGTCTGGAGAAAGTGGGAGGAGCTGGAGGAAAAGTTGTTGAGTGTGTGAACCAGTTCTTCCAGATGGAGGAGGGTGATGGCGGAGGGGAAATGGTTGGTCCATTTACTGAGAAAGAAGTGGAAAGCTATAAGGTCTTCTCGATGGGGGATAGAAGTGTATAGGGAATGGATATCCATGGTGAAAATGAGACAGTCAGGGCCAGGGAATTGAAAGTTAGTAAGGAGATCGAGAGCATGAGAAGTGTCGCAGATGTAGCTGAGAAAGGACTGAACCAAGTGGGATAGAATAGAGTCAAGCTATGAGGACACAAGTTCAGTGGGGCAGGAGCAGGCAGAGACAAGTGCCTACCCAAAGAGTCAGGTTTTGGATCTTAGGTAGGAGGTAGAAGCAGGCAGTGTAGGTTAAGGGAATCATGAGTTTGGTGGCAGTGGATGGGCATTCTCCAGAGTTGATGAGGCCAGTGATGGTGTCAAAGATAGTTTTCTGATGGTCCAGAGTGGGGCTGTCTTCAAGGGATAGGTGAGAGGAGGTTTCTGAGAGTTGCCGCAAAGTTGAGTGAGGATATCTCCTTTGGTTCAAGAGCCTGATGGATGAGAGGTAATAACTGTTCATGAACTTGCAGATGTGAGTCTTGAGGCTCCTGTACCTTCTTCATGCTGGAAGCAGCAAGAGGAGAGTTTGGCTTGGATGGTGGAGGTCCCTAATGATGAATGCTGCTTCCTTGCAACAACGCTATGTGCAGATGTGCTCAAAGCTTGGCAGGACTTTACTGGGGACGGCCTTGACTGCATCCACTACTTTTTGTTTCCATACCAGGCTGTGATGCAAACAGTCAACATACTCTCCACCAAACATCACAGAAGTTTGTTGAAATTTTAGATGTCCCCTCTGGTTGCTCTTTTGGTGAGACAGTTGATTCTTCTTAGGTGGAAAGATGCTGCCCCACCCACTCATGCTCAATGGCTTAATGATATTATGGCCTGTTTAGACCTTGAAAAGATTAATTATTCACTTCTTAATTCGGACATAAAGTTTAGTAAGGTATGGGGACCTTTTCTTGAATATATTCATAATGCTTCTTTAGGGTAAGTTTATCCTTTTTTTAGTATGCTACAATCCCTTACATTCAGCTTTTTTTTCTTGAAAGTTATATGGTTTTTTGTTATGAATTATATTATATTTTTGGTAGTCAGCATTATATTATTTTTTTCCTATATATATTTACAGTTCTCTGGGGTTGAATGTTCTGATTGATTTTTTTTATATATGTAAAGTGGTTGGCCTGGGTTTTTCTTTTTTTCAGTGGGAGGTTGGGGTGGATATTAATTTTACATAATTCTCTTTTGGGTGCTTTTTTTTTCTTACTGTTATGACCTATATATTGGATTTTTTTTTGTTTTGCACTGTATAAATCTCCATTTTGTTGTTGGGTTCTTCCTTGTAGTTTCTTGTAGAAATGCACTAAAAAATTAATTAAAAAAAAGAAAAAAGGTAATTTTGGATGTCATGCCAAATCTTTGCAAACTCCTAAGGAAGAAGAGGCACTGTTGTGCTTTCTTCATAATTGCACTTAGGTGCTGGACCCAGGACAGGTCTTCCAAACTCTTGCCCCAGCAACCTGAGTTTGACCTCATTGTGGCAGTATAGAGGAGGCCATGGACTGACATGTCGGTGTCGGAATAGGAAGCTGAACTGAAATCGGTGGCCTCCGGGAGATCCCGACACCATTGGATCACATGTGCACCAGCCATGAGGGCTGCTTATGAAAGTGACAAGTATAGCTGAAATTGGGATAATGCTCAAGGCAGATGGGATATTTTCAACAAGTAAACAACCATGCTTTAAGACATTCATCTAAAATTCTTCTATTATTTCAGCATTGCCAACTGCTCACCTATTCTTACCCACAGTAGAAGTTTAGTGGGGGTGTTGGGGTAGGTGAGATTTGGAGGTAGGAGTTAAGGGCTCATACCAGCATAGCACTAGCTGGTAAATATGATTCCTGCCAAAGCTTTGAAACTGTTGGGTTTATTTTCTGGGATCCCACAAGAATTTAAACATCTACGAATAGTTGGCCAACAGGATAAGAATCACACAATCCCATGAAACAACTGATTTTTTTAAATGTTTGCTTGTTTTATTTGGATGTACAGCTGGTGTTCTTTGTCAGGCTAGATCCAGCCCAACTCCCAACATACAGTATGAGTATGCGTATGAGGATGCATTACGCTTAGTAACATCCCTCTAAGGCCACAGTATGCCTGTGTAACAAATATTACATTGTGAAAATCAAAATAAAAACTGCTGATGCTGGAATCCGAAGTAACAACAGAAAATGGTGGAAACACTCAATGGATCAGGCAGAATCTGTGAAAAGAGAAACAGGGTTATGTTTCAGTTTGAGAGTGGCATAGTAGCGTAGTGGTTAGTGCCACACTTCACAGCACGTCAGCTGCAAAATCAGGGTTCATTCAATTCCCGCTACTGTCTGGAAGGAGTTAATACTTTCCGCCCATCACTGCGTGGGTTTCCTCCGGGTGCTCTGCTTTCCTCCCACATTCCAAATGGCATATAGGTTAGGGTTAGTAAGTTGTAAGCATACTTTGTTGGCACCAGAAGCATGGCATCACTTGTGGGTTGCCCCCAGCACATTCTCAATGCAAGCGACGCATTTCACTGTATGTTTCAATATTTCAACGTGCATGTGCTAATCTTATATTCGAACAAAAGAACATTACATGAACAACTGGAAAAGATGGTCATCTCTTGTCACTCTGCATCTGAATTTGCCGCATACATACTCTGCTGTACCTGCACATGGATGCTGGATGCCAATGGTGGGCTTCCCAAGTGAAAAGCATATGACTTCAACAAATTCAAATATACACAAGGGGTGATTGATAAGTTCATGGCCTAAGGTAGCAGGAGTCAATTTTAGAAAACCTAGCACATTTATTTTTCCTACATTTACATATTTAGTCCAGTGGTCGTGGAGCATACAGATCCCTTCTTTGTAGGAGTCGACATCTTGGACCTCCAGAAAGTGGTCCACACAGGGGTGATTGATAAGTTCGTGGTCTAAGGTACAAGGAGATGAATTATTAACTTCAAACTTTCTGCATTATCACTCAAAGAGTTGAACTGTATGTACATGTAACGAGAGCATCTTGAACCTCCAGGTGGTCCACAGCAGGGGTGATTGATATGTTCGTGGCCTAAGGTAGAAGGAGATGAGTTATACAGCTCTTGTTATATGCACGTACAGTTCAGCTCTTTGAGTGAAAATGCAGAAAGTTTGAAATTAATAACTTATCTCTTTCTACCTTAGGCAACAAACTTATCAATCACCCCTGCTGTGGACCACTTCTACAAAGAAGGGATCCGTATGCTCCACGAGCGCTAGGCTAAGTGTGTACATGTAGGAGGGGACTGTGTTGAAAAACAAATGTGCTGGGTTTTCTAAAATTGACTCCTTCTACCTTAGGCCATGAAGTTATCAATCACCCCTTGTATATAAAACAAAAAAAATCTGCTGGAATACTCAGCAGGTCAGGCAGCAAATGTGAAAAGAGAAGCAGGGTTGAGGTATTGACTTTATTATTTTCACATGCATACAGTGAGAAGCTTTTGTCTGCTGGTCATTCAGAAATATCATTCCACACAGTACATCAAGATAGTACAAAAGGAAACAGATGTTGAATACAGTCATAGAGAAAGTACACTGCAAGTGGACAAACAAAGTTCAAGGGCCATGAGATAGATTGGGAGATCAAGAGTTCATCTTTTAGCTTGGGAGAGGTCCGTTCAAGAATCTGGTAACAGCGGGAGAGAAGTTGAACTTCAGCTTGGTGGTCTGTGCGCTCGAGCTTTCTGCCCAACAGGAGCGAAAAGAGAGAATGACCAGGGTGCAAGGGGTTGGCTCCTTTCCCAAGACATAGGGAAGTGTGGAATAAGTCCATGGAGGGGAAGCTGGTTTATTTGGTCTGGGCTCTGTTCACAACTCCATGCAAACTCTCTTGGCCCTGGCTAGAACAGTTGCTATAACAAGTCATGATGCATCTGGATTGGATACTTTCTGTGGTGCAGCTGTAAAAATTAGTCAGCCAACACTTTCTTCATCCTCTACAGATTCTGCCTGACCTGCTGAATGTTTGCAACATTTCTGTTTCCACTTTACCACTTGAAGACTCTTATCTTGATGAACACAAAGTCAATAGCAAATGGTGGGGAAGAATTCCAGCAGGTGTGTAAAATACGACAGACGATAGAGTGAAATGATATATCCGCCCTGTCAAAATGGACTGAAAACATCATATAGGTGAAAGAACATGCTTGAAAAATTGACAGGTCAGGCAACAGCTGAGGAAAGAGAAACACAATGCACATCAGGGATAGAAGAGGCACAGACTGAGTGGTCAGTCAGAGATTTTTTCCAGGGTGGGAATGGGGCACAATGAGGGCGTATAATGTTAGGGTGATTTGAGGAAAGTATGGGAAGGAAGTCAGAGGTAATTTTTTTATACAAGAAGTGGTGGGTGTGGAACACACTGCGGGAGTGGTGGTATAATTAAGGACATTTAAGAAACTCTTCGATAAGCACACGTGGATGATAGAAAAATGAAAAGCTATGCAGGAGAGAAGTTTATAAAGTTGGCAAAACATTGTGGGCCAGATGGCCTGTACTGTGCTGTAGTGTTCTGTGTTTTATATTCTATTTCAGATTCAGTGATCTTCCATTAAAAATGGTGGCAGTTAGAGATGCAGTGTGTTTCTAAGGGACAGGAAGAAGAGAGGGATGATAAAACAGGCCAATGATAGGTTAAAGTTCAAAGTACATTTGTTATAAAATTATGCATACTTTATACAACTTTGAGATTTGTCTCCTTGCAGGCATCTTTGAAACAAAGAACCCCAATAGAACCCATTAAAAACATAAGACCGTCCAAACACCCAGTGTGCAGAGAGAAAGGAAAAGCACAAATTGTGCAAACAATAAAAGGAGGTAAACAGTATTCAGAACTGAAATTCACAATGCTGCCTGGATGCACCTCTGCAGCTGATCTAGGAGTCCACTAGTTGCAGGCCACGGCCAATTCAGAGTAAACCCGTGGAGCAGCGAGCTGAACCGGCCCGACACCCTGACCATTTCAAACTGGCCCAGCACTTAAATCCCCCAAACCGTGGCCAGTACCTGACCTTTCCAGTTCGGCTTGGCTCTTAAATCGAGCCAAATCACAAGCCAAGTGAAATTACATGGAACAAGGATGATGATAGAAGCTAAGAATGAATGGAAGAAATGCAAGTAACAGGTTAAACTAAGAGACTCGAGAAGATGTGAATGCTGACAACAGAGCCATTAATAATATGTGCTGCTAAAAAAATAGGTTAATGTACTTAACTGAAACATGAGACAAATATCCTTAATAAATGAAGTTAATCATAAGAACTTTGAAAATACATTCTTTCAGAGATACCATTAAAAAAGCATGAGTTTCTGTTGAACAACGTTCCTTCTTCAAGGTGAAGTGCTTCACGATTTTGACTACAATTATTTGTGAAGGTGCCAATATCTGCTTCTGTTCCTAATGTTCTCCTGCACAAAGTTCAATTAAGGTTTCAGTTGCTCTCATGGGATATTTTATGACCGCAACTGCAGAATATTTTCATATTATCGAATTTAATTAGAATTTTGTTAACAAGCTTTAGCTGCCATGAAGAGCAGCTCCAGCTGTAGTATCAGGCGATAGAGGCTTTGTCCTACTTAATTAGTCATGACTACTTTGGTTGCTTTTTGATTGTATTACCCACACAAAGGTGTACAATGTCTCATCTAGTTTTTATTTATTTTTATTTAGAGATACAGCATAGAACAGGCCCAATGAGCCGCACAGCCCAGCAAGCATCCTATTTAACACTAGTCTAATCACAGGACAATTTACAATGACCAATTAACCTACTAATGGTACATATCTGGAATGTGGGAGGAAACCAGAGCACCTGGAGGAAACGCATGCAGTCACGAAGAGAACATACATAGAGTCCTAGAAAAGTACGGTGCAGAATCAGACCCTTCGGCCCATCTAAATCCATGCTGAACCACTTAAACTGCCTATTCCCATCAACCTGCACCGGGACTATAGGGACGTTGCCCTTACAGACAACACTGGAATTGAACTATGAGCTCTGAATGCCCCAAGCTGTAATAGCGTTGTATTAGCTGTACACTTCTGTGGCATCAACTGTTCTACAGTAACAGATACATCCAAGAGGAAGATTAAGGACTAACGAAGACAACACTGCTTGGTATGTTATTTATAGGGAGATTTAACTAGCAAAGTATTCCTTCTGTTCCCTTGGCTGAGATTGGCTCATGGACACATTCAGAATTGATTCTGGAGCCTTCTTGGTTGGAGGTGATTTACAAAATTGGAATTGTACACCACAGATCTGGGATCTTTCGCCCATCAAATTCATGCCAACTTTTTTACCATCTATACTGAAATCACTTGCATAGAACAGGTCTGCGCTCTTCTACGCTTTCCTAAATTTAGTGGCGGCCAAAAAGTTTCTTTCAGTACCAGTTCTGTGCTCAGTTCTGTTCATCTTATTATGGGAAGGATGTGGAAGCTTTCGAGAGCATGCAGAGGAGATATACCAGGATGCTGCCTGGACCAGAGAGCATGGCTTATGAAGGTAGGTTGAGTGAGATGGTGCTTTTCTCTTTGGAGCGAAGGAGGTTGAGAGGTAACCTGATAGAGGTGTAGAAGATGACAAGAAATATTGATCGAGTGGATAGCCAGAGACATTTTCCCAGGCTAGAAATGGCTAATATGAGGGGAGAGTAATTTTCAGGTGATTGGATGAATGTTAGAGGTAAGCATTTTATACAGAGAGTGGTGGGAGCATGGAACACCCTGTCAGGTGAGGTGGTAGAGAGAGATACATTAGGAACTCTTAAGAGACTCTTAGATAGGCTTATGGTTGATGGAAAAATAGAGGGTTATATAAGAGGGAAGGGTTAGACATGTCTTAGAGTAGGTTAAAAGGTTGGCACAACATTGTGGGCCAAAGGGTCTGTACTAAGCTATATTGTTCTATGTTCTGTAAGTAGTGATTATACCAGACCTCACCACCTTCTCTGGCAGTAAATTCAGAATATTAACCACTTCCATTGTAAAAAAATATGCCCTCAAATTCCCTATAAATATCCTTCCTCTCACCTTGAAACTGTGCCCTCTTGCTGATAATACCCTGACTAAGGGAAAATATTCTGACTATCTACCCTATCCATCCCTCATACAATTTTAATTCCAGTTTCACATATCTTCATTAGATCACCCCTCGGCCTCCTTTGCATCAGAGAAATCAAAGCTAGTTTATATGATCTCTCCCCGTAACTAAATTCCTCCAGTCCAGCTAACATAGAAAGATAGAAACATAGAAAATAGGTGCAGGAGTAGGCCATTCGGCCCTTCGAGCCTGCACCGCCATTTATCATCATCATGGCTGATCCTCCAACTCAGAACCCCGCCCGCCCCAGCCTTCCCTCCATACCCCCTGACCCCCGTAGCCACAAGGGCCATATCTAACTCCCTCTTAAATATAGCCAATGAACTGGCCTCAACTGTTTCCTGTGGCAGAGAATTCCACAGATTCACCACTCTCTGTGTGAAGAAGTTTTTCCTAATCTCGGTCCTAAAAGTCTTCCCCTATATCCTCAAACTGTGGCCCCTCGTTCTGGACTTCCCCAACATCGGGAACAATCTTCTGCAGCTAGCCTGTCCAATCCCTTTAGGATTTTATACGTTTCAATCAGATCCCCCCTCAATCTTCTAAATTCCAACGAGTACAAGCCCAGTTCATCCAGTCTTTCTTCATATGAAAGTCCTGCCATCCCAGGAATCAATCTGGTGAACCTTCTTTGTACTCCCTCCATGGCAAAGATGTCTTTCCTCAGATTAGGGGACCAAAACTGCACACAATACTCCAGGTGTGGTCTCACCAAGGCCTTGTACAACTGCAGTAGTACCTCCCTGCTCCTGTACTCGAATCCTCTTGCTATAAATGCCAGCATACCATTCGCCTTTTTCACCGCCTGCTGTACCTACATGACCACTTTCAATGACTGGTGTATAATGACACCCAGGTCTCGTTGCACCTCCCCTTTTCCTAATCGGCCACCATTCAGATAATAATCTGTTTTCCTATTTTTGCCACCAAAATGGATAACTTCACATTTATCCACATTAAATTGCATCTGGCATGAATTTGCCCACTCGCCCAACCTATCCAAGTCACCCTGCATCCTCTTAGCATCCTCCTCACAGCTAACACTGCCACCCAGCTTCGTGTCATCCGCAAACTTGGAGATGCTGCATTTAATTCCCTCATCTAAGTCATTAATATATATTGTAAACAACTGGGGTCCCAGCACTGAGCCTTGCGGTACCCCACTAGTCACCGCCTGCCATTCTGAAAAGGTCCCGTTTATTCCCACTCTTTGCTTCCTGTCTGCTAACCAATTCTCCACCCACACCAATACCTTACCCCCAATACCATGTGCTTTAAGTTTGCACACTAATCTCCTGTGTGGGACCTTGTCAAAAGCCTTTTGAAAATCCAAATATACCACATCCACTGGTTCTCCCCTATCCACTCTACTAGTTACATCCTCAAAAAATTCTATGAGATTCTTCAGACATGATTTTCCTTTCACAAATCCATGCTGACTTTGACCGATCATTTCACCGCTTTCCAAATGTGCTGTTATCACATCCTTGATAACTGACTCCAGCAGTTTCCCCACCACTGACGTTAGGCTAACCGGTCTATAATTCCCCGGTTTCTCTCTCCCTCCTTTTTTAAAAAGTGGGGTTACATTAGCCACCCTCCAATCCTCAGGAATTAGTCCAGAATCTAACGAGTTTTGAAAAATTATCACTAATGCATCCACTATTTCTTGGGCTACTTCCTTAAGCACTCTAGGACGCAGACCATCTGGCCCTGGGGATTTATCTGCCTTCAATCCCTTCAATTTACCTAACACCACTTCCCTACTAACATGTATTTCGCTCAGTTCCTCCATCTCACTGGACCCTCTGTCCCCTACTATTTCTGTAAGATTATTTATGTCCTCCTTAGTGAAGACAGAACCAAAGTAATTATTCAATTGGTCTGCCATGTCCTTGCTCCCCATAATCAATTCACCTGTTTCTGTCTGCAGGGGACCTACATTTGTCTTTACCAGTCTTTTCCTTTTTACATATCTATAAAAGCTTTTACAGTCCGTTTTTATGTTCCCTGCCAGTTTTCTCTCATAATCTTTTTTCCCCTTCCTAATTAAGCCCCTTGTCCTCCTCTGCTGAACTCTGAATTTCTCCCAGTCCTCAGGTGAGCCACTTTCTCTGACTAATTTGTATGCTTCTTCTTTGGAATTGATACTATCCCTAATTTCTCGTCAGCCACGGGTGCACTACCTTCCTTGATTTATTTTTTTGCCAAACTGGGATGAACAATTGTTGTAGTTCATCCATGCAACCTTTAAATGCTTGCAATTGCATATCCACCGTCAATCCTTTAAGTGTCATTTGCCAGTCTATCTTAGCTAATTCACGTCTCATACCTTCAAAGTTACCCCTCTTTAAGTTCAGAACCTTTGTTTCTGAATTAACTATGTCACTCTCCATCTTAATGAAGACTTCCACCATATTATGGTCACTCTTACCCAAGGGGCCTCTCATGACAAGGTTGCTAATTAACCCTTCCTCATTGCTCAAAACCCAGTCCAGAATAGCCTGCTCTCTGATTGGTTCCTCGACATGTTGGTTCAAAAAACCATCCCGTATACATTCCAAGAAATCCTCTTCCTCAGCACCTTTACCAATTTGGTTCATCCAATCCTGGTGAATCTCTTTTGCAGCCTCTCCAGAGCAACCGTATGCTACCTCTCGTACAGTGACCAGAGCGCAGGCTAGGTGCATGCAATGCAATTCATCAGAGTATATTTGAAATACAATTTTCTGCCATACTTCAGATTCAAAATGAAAAGAGTTCGAAAAAGCAATCGATTAGTTACCAATGGACTACATTTTTGATACCACAAGTTAAAATAACATATTTATTTAGAATATTTTAATATTTTGGGAGTTAATACCAGCGTGTTTATTTCTTAAGGAACACATACAAAGTGCTAGGGTACCTTAGTAGGCCAAGCAGCATCTATGGAGAGGAACAAAGTATTATCCGTTCTGGGTTGAGACCCTTCATCAGGGCAAGGGAGGAAGGGGGATGTTTGTGTCTTAATATGCCTTTAATAATCATTATCCGTGTGAAGTACATTGACCAGCAAGGCAACCCTTGTTGGCAGAATGGATTCAGAGGCATATTGGAACATATTGACATGAAAAAAATAATGCATTTAGTGTTCTTTCCCAGAAATGAATAACGTATGGCTTTCGATTTAATACTACCATTTGTAAATGCGGTTTAAATAGTTCGTGTTGTTACATTTTAAATATAATGAAATTTTATGGCTTCTCAGATTACTGATGAACAATACCAGCTTTTAAACTGAATGTTATGTAATATGGACAACAGTAATCATTTTTTATGGTTTAGAGCTATATATATACATAGATACATATTGATACTCCAGATACATCGTCACTGATTGCAAATTGCGCTAATTTGACAAAATAAATTAATAGTTCAAATTTCTGCTCAAATTTGCTTGCATATTTCAAAACATCACGTCTTTCTAAAGCAAAGAAACATGACATGTTTTACGCAGAAGTTATTTTCCCTTTCTTTAGTCTAATACTCTTTGGTATATTTTATAGTGACAACCTCCAACATTTAGATGAAAATGTTTTGTTTTCGACAGCTGTGGAGCCAAGTCATGGGGTATACTCAAAGTAGAGGTTGATAGTTTCCTGATTAGTGAGCAATCAATGGTTACAGGAAGAAGAAAGAAGAATGGCGTTGAGAGGGATAATAAATCAGTCATGATCAACTGGTACAGCAGATTCTGAGGGCTGAGTGGCTTAAATCTGCTCCTATGTCTTATGCTCTTATAGTCAACAAGTATTTTATGAATGGTTTTTTCACCAATGAGCTGTTTGATTTTTAATAACCAATCAATCTTTAAAACCAGGGACAACTATTTACTGAGCTCATTGGTGTGCATGAGATTGTGTTCATAGTTCACTGAGTATTTAATGTTTATAAAAGCATTCCCTCTTCAAAAGATAAACTACATGGAAATTAACCTACTGCTAAAGTGTCCAGAGGTAGAGCTGGCCTGCAATCAGGTATTTTTCAAACAAGCACAGTTTATCAATTTGTACTGATTTGCACTTAAAATGCATCATTTTGAACAGATGTGGCCACTTGGTGTACTATTTCTGTGTGGTTGTGCATTATCAGCGGGTATGGCTGCAAGGCAGCGGAGGTTTGAAATCAGAGTTTTCCCTCCCTTAGATGGACTGCCTTCCCAGGCTGATGAGCTCCATCTATCCGAAGCACTGGTTGTACGGCGCCAGGACCCACCTTCGCCCCTTCTCCTGTCAGTAGAAACGGTTCTGCCAGGCTTAGAGACTAAGCCACACGAGAAGGCCAGGAGTTGGACTTAGTTGTCAGAGGTTATTTGAGGCGCATGCTGTGAGGAGAACTTTTAGGTAGTGGGAGCTTGTCCCCACTACCACCCTTCGGCTTGACAACCTTGCAACCTTGGAACCTTGGAAAGGCTTCAGGAGTAAACCCTGAGGACAAATCCGCAGCTGCAGTCCCTAAGGCAGTCCGACGTTGCCTTCAACCTCGTTCTGGCAACTACAGTGTCGGCACCGGTGCCAAGCTCTATTGGCCCTTGCCCTTCCCTTGGACAACATCGATGTCGTGGAGAGGGGAGACTTGCAGCATGGGCAACTGCCGGTCTTCCATACAACCTTGCCCAGACCTGCGCCCCGGAGAGGACACTCCAGCGTTGCCTCACCGCGATGGCACAACACGGAAAGCAGCAGTCTACTGGTTATAAGCCTGCGCTCTACTGGCGTAGAGCAAGGCGCCAGGGGTTGCTTTCGATGGAGGGAGAGACCATCGCGTCTCACTGGACAGTTACCGCCTGGCTCAAGCAGGGCAGTCCCCAGTCAATTCGGTGCTGTCCCGCCACAGTCCGCCCGCTCCACTGGGTGCGTGGGGCTTAGGGATACAAGTAGCCCGAACTGCGGACTGTAAGCGCTGCACTAAGCACAACTAGAAGACAAAGAAAGAAGCCAGCACTCAGACTAGGATGCTGGAATATACGGACCATGACAACTGGTATATCAGATGACCTTCAGGAGATCAGTGACACATGCAAGACAGCAGTGATCAACAATGAACTGTCGAGACTCCAAGTGGACATCGTAACGCTCCACGAGACACATCTCGCCGAATCAGGAACCCTACGTGAAGGAGACTATACCTTCTTCTGGCAGGGGAAGGGCTCAGACGAGACCAGAGAGCATGGTGTCGGCTTTGCCGTGAAGAACTCACTGCTGAAGATTGTAGAGCCTAGCGAGAAAGGGACAGAGCAGATTTTCTCACTTCGACTCCACACATCTGACGGGCCTGTCAACCTTGTCAGCATCTATGCCGCAACCCTCTACTCTACACAAGACACAAAGGACAAGTTCTACGACCAGCTCTCAATGATGATACAGGAGATCCCAAGTCAGGAACAGTTGCTGCTACTTGGCGACTTCAACACCAGAGTGGACGCCGACGAGGACTCCTGGCCAAGCTGCCTGGGGCGGTATGGGATTGGCAGCATGAATGACAACGGGCAACGACTGCTCGAGCTTTGCATACTCCACAAATTGTGTGTCACCAACACCTACTTCCAGACCAAAGCTCAGCACGAAGTGTCTTGGCAGCATCCCCGCTCCAAACACTGGCACCAGCTAGACCTGATAATCACAAGACGCCGTCACCTGAGAAACGTGCTCATGACTCGCTCCTTTCAGAGTGTCGACTGCGACACGGATCACTCTCTGGTTTGCTGCAAGATCAGACTTCGGCCGAAGAAGATGCACTGCGCCAAGTCTCCAGGCAAGCAGCGCATCGATGCCAGTAAGACACAACACCCAAAGCTGCAGAGTTCATCAAGTCACTGGAGGATGCTCTCCTTGCGGACCCACCAGAAAGAGATGCTCAGCAGAGATGGGATTCTCTCAGGGACACTATTCACAGCTCTACACTCAAGGCTTTCGGGAAGAAATGGGGCAAGACACAGGACTGTTTTGAAGTGAGCTCAAGAAAGCTCTCCCCTGTCATCGAGGTGAAGCGTGTTGCACTACTAGAGCACAAACGCCACCCCACCCAGGCGACACTGCAAGCGCTAAGGTCAGCAAGAAGCAAGGCCCAGGAAACAGCCAGACGCTGTGCAAGTGACTACTGGCTACAACTATGCGAAAGCATTCAGTCATCATTTGACACAGGTAACGTCGTGGAGTGTACGAGGGGATCAAGAAAGCCATCGGGCCAACCCAGAGCAAGACGGCACCATTGAAAAGCATAACAGGCGAGACCATCAACGACAAAGGCAAGCAGATGGAGAGATGGGTGGAGCATTACTCTGAACTCTTCTCCAGAGCAAACAGCATCTCGGACAGCACGCTAGATGCTGTGGAATGCCTGCCTGTCATGGAGGAACTGGATACATTGCCGACTGCCGAAGAGCTGAGTAAAGCCATCGACAGCCTGCCCACTGGGAAGGCACCAGAATAGGATGGCATTCCACCAGAGGCCATCAAATGCGCAAAGGGCGCCCTGCTAAACCACCTGCACGAACCAGTGTGCCAGTGCTGGATAGAGGGAGCAGTGCCACAAGACAGGAGAGACTGCAACATTGTCACCATATAGAAGAACAAAGGGCACAGAAGTGACTGTAACAGCTACAGGGGAATCTCCTTGCTGAGCATCGTTGGGAAGGTCTTCACCCATGTGTTCCTGAACAGACTGCAGAAAACAGCCGAAAGGGTATATCCCGAGTCTCAGTGCGGTTTCAGGTCGGAACGCTCCACAATCAACATGATCTTCTCCCTTCGACAGCTACAAGAGAAATGCACAGAGCAAAGACAACCACTCTACGTTGCTTTCATTGACCTTATGAAAGCCTTCGACCTTATGAAAGCCTTCGACCTTGTGAGCAGAGACGACCTGTTCAAAATCCTCACCAGAATTGGTTGTCCCCCGAGGCTCCTCAGGATAGTTCAGTCATTCCACACAGACATGAAGGGTGTCGTTCAGTTCGACGGCTCTTCTTCGGAGGCCTTGAACATCCGCAGCGGTGTGAAACAGGGCTGTGTGCTTGCTCCCACCCTGTTTGGCATCTTCTTCGCAGTCATGCTGAAGCACGCCTTTGGAACATCAACTGATGGTGTCTACCTCCACACCAGATCAGACGAGAGGCTGTCCAGTCTGTCCCGGCTGAGGGGAAAAACCAAGGTTTGTGAAGTACTCATCAGGGACATGTTGTTTGCAGACGATGCGGCACTGGCAACACACTCTGAAGAGCAACTGCAACGCCTCATGGACAGCTTCTCAAGAGTCTGCCAGGACTTCAGCTTGACCATCACCCTGAAGAAAACCAACGTGTTGGGCCAAGGCGTTGAGCACCCCCCTGCCATTACCATCAACAACTATGAGCTGGAGGTAGTTCACGAGTTTGCATACCTTGGCTCCACCATCACGGACAGCCTCTCCTTAGATCAATAGACGGATCGGACGAGCAGCCTCAACATTCGCCAGGCTGAAAAAGAGAGTCTGGGAGAACAGAAAGCTGACGACACACACCAAGGTTGCAGTCTACAGGGCCTGCGTCCTCAGCACACTGCTTTACTGCAGCGAGACCTGGAGCCTCTACTACAGACAAGAGCAGCATCTCAATGCCTTCCACCTTCGCAGCCTGAGACGCATCCTGGACATCATATGGACTGACCGAGTCACCAACAATGAGGTCCTGGCCCGTGCCCAGATACCCAGCCTCTTCACCCTGCTCCAACAACACCATCTCCGCTGGCTGGGCCACGTACACCGCATGTCAGACGGGAGGATCCCGAAAGACCTGCTGTACGGGGAACTGGCCTCCGGCAAGAGAGCACAAGGGCAGCCCCATCTTCATTTCAAAGACGTTTGCAAGAGAGACATGAATGTCGAGAGGTGGGAGGACATCGCAAGCGATTGCTCTCACTGGAGGCTGGAACTACACAGAGGTCTAAAAAGAGGAGAAGAGAAGCTGAGGCTTGCTGCTGAAGAAAAGCGCACTCGTCGGGAAAACAGCACCAAGACAACACTGGAGGACAGCGCCTTCAATGCAGTCGCTGCAGCCGAGACTGTCACTCCCGTGTGGGACTCTACAGCCACAACAGACGCTGCTCTACCACAGACTGAAGCAAGACTTTCCAGGCGCAGATCCATGGTATTGCGAGACTAACGGATGCCACCACAGATGTGCATTATATAGCAGTGGCCACTTTATTAGGTACACCTGTACACCTGCTCGTTAATGCAAATATAATCAGCTAATCACGTTGCAGCATCTCAATGCATAAAAGCATGCAGACATGGCCAAGAGGTTCAGTTGTTTTTCAGACCAAACATCAGCATGGGGAAGAAATGTGATCAAAGTGACTTTCACTGTGGAACCAACACACACAAAATGCTGGAGGAACACAGCAGGCCAGGCAGCATCTATGGAAAAGAGTACAGTCAATGTTTCAGGCCAAGGCCCCTCATCAGACTCGGACTTCATCACAGTGGAATGATTGCTGGTGACAGATAGGGTGGCATGAAATCTCAGAAACCTTTGATCTGTTGGGATCTTCATGCACAGCAGTCTCTAGAATGGTGCGAAAAACAAAAAAAAAACATCCAGTGAGTGACAGTTCTGTGGATGAAAACACCTTGTTAATGAGAGAGGTCGGAGAAACATAGAAACATAGACACATAGAAAATAGGTGCAGGAGTAGGCCATTCGGCCCTTCGAGCCTGCACCACCATTTATTATGATCATGGCTAATCATCCAACTCAGAACCCCGCCCCAGCCTTCCCTCCATACCCCCTGACCCCTGTAGCCACAAGGGCCATATCTAACTCCCTCTTAAACATAGCCAATGAACTGGCCTCAACAGTTTGCTGTGGCAGAGAATTCCACAGATTCACCACTCTCTGTGTGAAGAAGTTTTTCCTAATCTCGGTCCTAAAAGGCTCCCCCTCTATCCTCAAACTGTGACCCCTCATTCTGGACTTCCCCAACATCGGGAACAATCTTCCTGCATCTAGCCTGTCCAATCCCTTTAGGATTTTATACATTTCAATCAGATCCCCCCTCAATCTTCTAAATTCCAATGAATACAAGCCCAGTTCATCCAGTCTTTCTTCATATGAAAGTCCTGCCATCCCAGGAATCAATCTGGTGAACCTTCTTTGTACTCCCTCTATGGCAAAGATGTCTTTCCTCAGATTAGGGGACCAAAACTGCACACAATACTCCAGGTGTGGTCTCACCAAGGCCTTGTACAACTGCAGTAGTACCTCCCTGCTCCTGTACTCGAATCCTCTCGCTATAAATGCCAGCATACCATTCGCCTTTTTCACCGCCTGCTGTACCTGATGAAGAATGGCCAGACTGGTTCATGCTGACAGAAAGGTGACAGTAACACAAAAAAAAAGTGTGTTACAACAGTGATGCGTAGAAGATCTCTGAATGCACAGTGCGTCGAACTTTGAAGTGGATCGCCTACAGCAGCGGAAGTCCACGGACAGATACTCACGGTCACTCCATTAGATATAGGGGGTACCGGGTAAAATGTCCACTGAATGTATAAAACTCCTGTTTAAGCTGTTGGAAAGGTTTCAGATATAATTACTTCCTGAAAATAGTAGCTTGATTGTTCAATGAAAAAAAACACACACACACACACCTGTTTTTTTAATCAATTCTGGTCCATGTTGTGTAGCATAAATTCCAATTGTGTCAGCACCAACGATGTGTCTAAAGACACTGTGGGGATGAGAGGAAGGGGGTGAGATAAATCTGAGATGTCATTGTGTGTCTAAATATGGCTGTAAGATAATCAGGAGGATTTAATCAGTTCTAGAAAAATCACAGACAGATCTTGGAAGCATAATTCATGAGCCTGTAGGGAGATTTTACTCACTGGTGGTTTGATTTTATTTCTACAATTTGTTTGGATTGTATGCTGTCAAGATAAACTGTGGGCCTTTTATGGGAAGGTTGTCCAATCAGTTCAAACAGCACAGCTGTGGGCCTGTCTTCTGACGGATATTAAGACATCAGAGACAAGGATAAAGGAAACAGTGGGTTAGCAGTACTGGTACCGCCAATGAGTAATAACTGAGACTAAGCAACTGTTCCTATCATCAGCGTGAGTGTTTCCAGCAGTCTTGAGCAACACACACAAAATGCTGGAGAAATTCAGAAAGTCAGGCAGCATCTAAGCAGTCGATATTTCAGGCCGAGAACCTTCATCAGGACTGGAAAGGAAGGGGACAGAAGCCAGAATGAAAAGGTAAGGGGCAGGAAAGGAGTACAAGCTGGCAGGTGATAGGGGAGGACATAAAAAGGGGAAGATGGATGGGTGGGATGAAGTAAAAAGCTGGAAGGTGAGAGGTGGAAGAAGTAAAGGGCTGAGCAAGGAGGAATCTGATGGGAGAGGACAGTAAAACATGGAAGAATGGGAAGGAGGAGGGGAAACCTTTATTCTCCCCACCTTCTTAATCTGGGTTCGGCCTCCTTCCTTTCCAGGCCTGATGAAGGGACTTGGCCCAAAATAATGACTATTTACATAGATGCTGCCTGATTTTCTGAGTTCCTTCAGTATTTTGTGTATGTTGCTCAAGATTTCCAGCATCTGCAGAATCTCTTCTGTCAAGAACCTGTTTGTGGTGTTCATAGGGTGTATATTCTGTTCGAGAGTAAACAGTCCCAAGTTTCACCAAATATTGGACATCATGCCTCAGTTCGTCACAGCCAAGAAAGGCTGGAGCTAAGGTAGCTTCGAGGCCAAGGATCAGGGCACAAAATAACATGTACTGGGTGCCCCAGGTGTGGGTTGACAACCGGTCGAGCAGTTTCAAGTTCCTGGGTGTCACAACTCTGAGGATCTATCATGATCTCAACCTATTGATGCAGTTACGAAGAAGGCATGCCAGTGGATATACTCCATTAGAAGTTTGAGGAGAATTGTTATGTCATTAAAGATTCTAGCAAATTTATACAGATATACCGTGTGTGTGTGTGTATATATATATATTTCTTATTGTAAGTTACAGTGTTTTTATGTGTTGCACTGTACTGCTGTCACAAAATAGCAAATCTCACAACATACGCCAGTGATATTAAAACTGATTCTGATTCTGGTTCAGGAGTGGTAGCAATTGTTGTTGTTAACGTGGTATCCAAAGATTAATCCTTCTCCTAATGCCTGCATTCAGGTAAATGGAGTACTTTAAGATGGCAGATATGCTTGGAGGTTGGTTTACCCATCGACTTTTAGCAATAATGTTGTCTGCATCTTGGCAAAATGATCTATGAGAGGAGAAATGGCATACGCATTATGCCTCAATTAATACATAGTCAATTAATAAGGATGCATAAAGCACACCTTCTATCTGTCTCTTTCCAATAGATTGGTGTTATGCTTTGTAACTTCAAACAATTAAACTAATTCAAAGGAAGTCATGGAGTTCTGGAATGCGAATCAAACTGAGTTTACTTTAAGCGAGGCACACATTTATCATGTGGTAGCGTGATAATGTATGCAATTCACATATTTATACATATAACCCATAATGAATTATTTAAACAAACAAGAACAAGATCAACAACGTATTTACAAGATTACTCAAATATTACTTAAAAATTGAATACTCAACAATTGGTGTAACCTTTCCAAACTAGGAGACACAAGAGACTACAGGTATTGGAATCTGGAGTAACTAACAAACTGTTGGAGAGTTAAATGTTGCTCCTGACTCAGCGAGTCAAGCAGCACCTGTTGGGGGGTGGTGGGGGGGTAAAGGAACTATCGATGCTTCGGGTCAAAACCCAGCATCAAGACTGAGTGTAGAGAGGAGAAATAGCTAGTCAGGTATGGTATTAGTCAGTATGGTAGTAGGATTGGCACTATAACCAGAACAATAGCCACACTGGCTACTTCGCCTCTCAAGCTCAGACCTGAGAAAGGCATTCGATCCAAAGTGTCAACAGTTCCTTTCCCAAATGCTGCTCGGCCAGCTGAGTTCCTCCAGCAGATTGTTTGTTGCTCCATATCTCCAATCTAAATGTGAGAAGGCACAGAGGAACATCTGGAAATTTCTGAAATGCCCGGTTCACTGCCGCTGCTACTGTGCGATCGAGAATCTCCGGAGGTAAGGCCCCAAAATCCCCGGCTTTGCCTGCTGCTGGTGACCGAGGCTGAGGTTGAAGTGTTCGGCAGAGATGGCGCTCGGTACTTGGTGTCGGAGGGCTGATCAGAGCTCGAAGTGTTCGGACGACTCAGAGTCGGACTGTGGTCGAGCATGGCAGGGAGAGTTTTCTTCCTTCTCCCGTCTGCGTGAGATGTGGGACTTTCGAGAGACTTTGAACTTTTTTACTGTGCCATGGCCTGTTCTTCATCAAGTTATGGTATTGTTGCACTGTTATCTATATGTTATAATTATGTGCTTTTTGTTAGTTTTTCAGTCTTGGTCTGTCCTGTGTTTCTGTAATATCACACCAGAGGAATATTGTATCATTTATTAATGCATGCATTACTAAATGACAATAAAAGAGGACTGCGTGTCTTCATAATCTAAAAAAATGTCAATGTGCCCATTAGTTTGGGGTCTTACCATTACAAGTCAAACGGAAGGACCCGTACTTGCAAGTGTCAGAGAGCAACCACAGTAGAAATAAAACAGTATAAATAAATGGGTCCTTTCCAAATCATAGAAGTTTTGAAAATATTTCTCGTTCCAGATGGGATAAAAGTCATGCACTTGTCATAAACTATTATAACACTCTTGCAGGAATATTTTAGTAGATCTGACAATGCAGAACTGGAAACACTTGATAAATGTTTGGTAATGACGAACTGTGCAACATGTGTTATTCATTCTTGATATTGTATCAAATAGAAAAACAACGCAGTGGAAAGGATGGCCAACTCCTGTACTGGTTAAAGAGGTGGGACGGTAGCATAGTGGTTAGCAGCAGGCTGTTACAGGGCTAGTGAGTGCTGAGCAGAAGGTTAATCTAACCCCAGTGACCTGGGTTCAATTCCTGCCACTGTCTGTAAGGAGATTGTACGTTCTCTCCATGACTGAATGAGTCTCCCCAGGGTGCTCTGGTTTTCTCCCACATTCTGAAGATGTACAGGTTAGTAGGTTAACTGGGCGGACTGGGCTTGTTGGGTCAGAAGGGCCATAGCTTAACATTTAGGCCGTGGATATTACTGTAAGTCGGCAGTTTTCCAACAATCTCATCAGAAAATTTATTGGCATATTCGCAGGGATCCTCCATTCTACCTTCAAAATGATTGTATCATCAGTCCCCAGATGTAGCAACATACCATTGCAGACAATCACCATTGTTACAGCTTGTGTATCAGCCATTTCACAAATGCAGTGAAATGAAATCTAATCAGGCAATGTGGCTCCTGGTATGAAACCACATGACCACAACGTATAGGAGCTGAATTAGGCCATTCAGCCCTTTGAGTCTGCTCCTCCTTTCCATCATGGCTGATTTATTTTCCCTCCGAACACCATTCTCCTGCCTTTCCCCATAACCTTTGACAGCCTTACTCATCAATCTACCTCCGCTTTAAACATACCCAATGTCTTAACCTCCACAACTGTCTGTTGTACTGAACTCCACAAATTCTCAACTCTGTGGCTGAAGAAATTCCTCCTTATCTCTGTTCTGAAGGGACATCTTTATATCCTGTGGCTGTTTCCTCTGGTCCTAGACTCTGCCACTATTGGGAAGATTCTCTTCATGTCCACTCTATCTATGCCTTTCAATATTCAATAGGTAATATTACCTATAAAACAGGGACATAGGATATAAATGGTCTGCAATTATCAAAGATGTGACTTAAGGAAAATTATACTGATGGACATTTTAGCAAAAATGTAAAAAAGTATTAGATGTTCTTCTTCTCCTTCTGCCTGTTACACTGCTGGTGTTCAAGACAACAAAGAAAGTCTTCCATCTCTGGCAGCGTTTACGGCTTCCTTCATTGTGTCAGTAGCTTCCTCTCAGTTTGCTGAAAGTCATGTCAGACTCTGGAATACCATTAAACAAAGATGTAGAAGGATTCTTCATTGTTGTTTCCATAAGAGTTTTGTTTAACCAGTCAGGGTTGTTAACCCTGAGCTGAATCTGGAGGATCAAGGATTACCCTACTCTTAGTTTGGCCTCTACCCTTTGACCTTTTTGGCATGGGTGACCCTACCAAGAGCCAAAGCATAAAGCCCTGACTCCAGCAGCACAGCTCTCCGGGTCATTAGATGGTCCAGCTAATATAAAGCCTTGACTGGTCAATGGCCAGAATATTCTGAGCAGTTCTGACCACAACATTGTGAGAGATCTATTGACCTTGGAGGGAGCACAGTGTAGATATATCAGAATGACATTTGGACTCCAAAAGTTAAATTAAGAGGAAAGATTACAAACCAGAATTGGATTTCTTGGAATTTAGAAGGTTAAGCAAAGTTTTCAAGTTGTTATTATTGAGTCACAGAGTTATACAGCACAGGAACAAAGTGAGTAGAGATATAAATGGAGAAAAAGTATTTCTGCTTGTCTGGAAGTTGGGACAGCAGTATAAACATTAGAGCCAAGTTTTTGACAAGTGGTTAGGAGTCACATCTATATAGAGAGGATGTTGGAACTCTCTTCCACAAATGGTCATCACAGAACTATTGAATCTACAATTGATGCAGAACGGATGGCATGCCTCAGTCCATTGAGTTTATGCCTGTACTTGGCAGAGAACTAGCCTCAGTCCTGTTCACTGGCTCTTTCCCTTCAGCCCTCCAAATTATTCTCTCTTGTGCCTGTCCAGCCCTCTTTTGCAGGGCTCCAACTCACTCCATTCCCACCATCCCTAACAATAGTGAATTCCAGACCATAGTTACCCTTGGAGACTCAAGAGACTGCATATGCTGTTTTTAAAAAATGGCCAGAGGAACTCAGCAGGTCAAGCAGCATTTCTGGAGAACTGGTGCAGGGTTTCAGCCCGAAGTGTCAAGATTCAAGATTCAAGTTTATTTATCGTGTGTTCAACCAAACATACTGTGAAATGTGTTGTTTATATTAACAACTAGCACACCTGTGCCAGAGGCAGCACATAAGTGTTGCCACACATTCCAGCGCCAACACAGCATGCTCACAATGCTCGGCAGGACAACACAGAACACAACAAGCAATAAGACAACAATAGCAAACCAAGCCAAGCCCTGTTCCTCCCTCCCACACACCTATGCACACATACAGTTCTTTAACCCCAGGACAGGCCTACAGCCTCCAGCCTCTAGTGGATTCAGACTTGGGCTGCACACATTGGGCTTCAACTTCCCCAACGGACTTCTATCCTCAACTATCTTTAATCGCTCCACAGATGCTGCTTGACCTGCTAACTTCCTCCAGCAGTTTGTTTGTACCGCAATGGCCTTCATTCAAAAAATTTCAACGTCCTTTGAACCTTTACACATTTGCTGAGGGAAATGGTTTCCATTTATTTCCTCTGCCTAAACTTGTTCCCCTCCATCAGATCTCCTCTCATCCTTCTTTGTTCCACTTCTCCTCCTTTTGGAGCAGAAACTCCTCATCAACAGGACCTTCTCTGCACTGCTTTCTCAACCTTCACATCCTTCCTGAAGTGAGGATAGTAGAAATAGATGCACTACTTCAGATATAGTCCAACTAGAGTTTCATCTCCAGGCCACTTCCTAATTTTAAACCAAAAATTGACGGCTTTCTTTTATTAAAGGTAATGTTAATGTAAGACATAAAACCCTAGACCAATAAAGCACAGATACTGGCCCTTCAGCCCATCAAGTCCTTGCTGACCATGTTGCCCACCCATCTAGTCCCCATTTCCTGCCTTCGACCCACATCCCTCCAAGCCCCACCCTTGAATGTACCTGCACAAGCCCTTCTCATAAAATACCATTGTACTTGCCCCAATCTCTCTGCATGAGAAAGTTGCCCCTCAGGTCCCTTTTAAATCTTTCCCTTCTCACCTTAAACTTATACCTCCTACTTTTGGATTCCCCTGCCCTAGGGAAAGGAATATGTTCACCCATCTTATCTATGCCTCTCATAATTTTAAACTCTTCTATATGGTCTCCCCTCATTCTCCTATGTTTCAAGGAATAAAGACCTGAACAGGCCAACCTCTCCCTATAACTCAGGCTTTCTGCACTCTTTCCAGTTTAACCACATCTGTCTTCTAACAAGGAGATGAAAACTGTACCCAGTACTCCAAGTCCTGCCTCATCAATGACTTTTACCACTGCAACATAATATCTCGACTTTTATAGTGCCCTAACTGATAAAGGCCAGGATGCTAAAGCACCTTTTTCCCCATCCTGTCCACCTGTGACACTGCATTGATCACGAGTTAAGTGGTGCATGGAGTAAGGTTAATAGAATAGTCATGGAGGAATTTAATCAAAAGATAGACTAGGCAAAGAAATTTTCCAACAAAAGTCATGGGAGTCACACAGTGCGGAAACAGGCTCTTTGGTGCTGTATCCATGGTGACCATCAAGTTCCCCTAGACACTAATCCCATTTACTAGCATTTGGTCCATAACCTTTAACACCCTGAGGATTCAAATGTTCATCAGGATGCTTCATAAATGTCGAGAGACTCTCTGCCTCCATCATACCCTCAAGTAGTAGGTTCCAGATTCCAGCTACACGCTGGATGAAAAATTCCTCCTCAGATCACTTCACAATATTTTACCCCTCACCCTAAGACATCTTTTCTAAGGAGGGAAGTTACCCACTAACTACACTATCTACGGTCTTTATGATTTTGTACACCTCAAGTACGTCCCTCTCTTAGTCCACGTTAGAAGGAAATAAACAGTCTATCCAATTTCTCCACCTTGCGAAAGCATTCCATCCTGGGCAGCACCCAGGTAGATCAGCTGATAGGAGAGAGAGAAAAGAAAATGTCCAGGGCTCGTAGGGGCTTTAATTATGCCAGTTGCTTTACTGAGGCAGAGAGAAGAAAAGACAGATTCCATAGAGGGAGGTCCAATCACAAACAAGAGAAAATCTGTAGATGCTGGAAATCCAAGCAACACACACACACACACACACACACACACACACACACAATGCTGGAGAAACTCAGCAGGTCAGGCAGCATCGATAAAAAAGAGTACAGTCAACATTTCAGGCCGTGACCCTGAAGTTCCTCCACCACTGTGTGTGTGTTCGATAGAGGAAAGGTTGGTTTCCATGATGTGCTAGGCTATGTCCACTCTGTAGTTTCTTGCAGTGCTGTGCAAAGTAGTTGCCATACAACACCAGTATGCACCCAGACAGAATGCTTCCTATGGATTTGAGATGATGGGTTTGTGATCTGAGGAAGGATTAAGCACTCATTCTCTTGAGTTTAGAAGATTGAAAGGCTATCTCAGTGAAACAGTCAAAATTCTGAAGGGCCAGGACAAGGGTAAAGAAGGGATGATGTTAGCTCTCTAACCCCAAAATAATAATTTGACCATCTGGACAGGGATAAAAAGGTATTTCTTCACCAAGAGAACATTTTCATATTTGAAATTCTCTACTATATTTGGAATTCTCCATGCAAGAGAATGGTTGAGGCTCTGTCTCGATGTTCAAGACAGAGACTGATAAATTTTGGATATGAAGGGATTCAGTATTTGGATATGCAGACGAAAGGATCTTATGAAATGTTGAAGCAGACGTGATGGTTTGTACCTACATCTATTCCTATGTAAAAGATGCAAAATGGTAAGGGTACCGTGGTATAGAGTTAGGACATGGGTCAGACATAGTGTCAATGATCAGTCCATGTCTTGGGTACAACTGGTTGGGCAAACATTTGTACTATACCTCCCAGTGGCTGGCTCTGGTTCAGGGCTCAGGTGAGGCAGTAATCCATAAACTCAAGAGAGTGAGTTACTCAGTGAATGTAATACCAGGATGATTGGTGTCTGGTGCCCGAAGGGACTGTGCTGCGTCTGGAGTGGTGAGGGCCTCAGAGCCCTGTGGTGGATGGTCAGGGACGTGTTGGAGAAACATCAAGGGATTGTGTTTTGGGTGGGGGTGAGAATGGCAGGAGATTGAGGGTAGAGGGAATGGTTAATGGGCCTGGGCTTCAGTGGATCAGGGGGATTGTAAGATCAGCAACAAAAGAGATCAGGATTCTGAGGGCTGGATCAGTGTCATTCATTCAGGAGGCACAGAGACTGGCAGGTGAGTTTGGCACTGATCTGACTGGGGTCCTAGTTTGCCATGGGGCCAGGAAAACCAGGTTGTTCATTGTCCAAGTCATTCTCAATGGCTGTTCCAGGGCAATGAACTCTTCCACCGTACTCCAAAAGGAGTACAGGGATGGAGAGCCTGGGCAATGGTCAGAGAGTGGTGTAATCAATTAGAGAGTGTTGTCAAAAGCTGGAGAGTCATGTTACTTGACGGAGAGTGATGACATTGCACACAGAGTCACTGCTCAGAGTGTGATGTCACTAGTTGGAGAGTGACATCACTAAATGGCGAACAATGTCACGATGGAGAGTGATGTTACGAGAGAGAGTGATATCACTATACACAGTGTGATGTCACTGGTTGGAAAGTGACCATTAGATGGAAAGCAATGTCATTAGATAGAGAGTGAAATAACTGGAGGGAGAGTGATGCCACGGGATACGGTGCATCACCACTGGAAGGGGAGGGAAAGCACTGGATGATAAATAATGCCATTGGCTGAAGAGCCAATGAACTAGACAGGGCACAAAGTGGTATCACTGGACACAAAGTGGAACCACTGGACAGACAGCATTACCCTGCCTGCTGGAGTTCAGAAACAGCTGTATTGGGGATATTTGGGAGTGGTTGGTTTTAATTCCAGAATGAGGTGAAATAATCTGAATGTGGTTATTATCACGTCTCACTCTGGATTTTAATCACACACCATTCAGAAAATGACATTTTGCAACTGAATTTCTTAGAAAGAGAGCTCTTACAATCAACAGAACTGCCGTGGCAAAAGCCACAGGAGTCACAGAGGAAGACAGTGCATGTTTCTGATTAGTTCTTCCTACATTCCACTCTCTCCTCATCCCACACTCACTTCTGATTAACAAATGCAGGATGCAGTTTGCATATATTTCTCAAGTTGCAATTCGTCAAAGATGCATTTGGCCAATTTTGACGGCTGGCAGCTGTTAGAAGAGCAGAGCTCGTCCCCTCGCTCCAGCAACACCAGCCAGAACCCAGGCCTCTTTCGGCTGAGTCAGTGTCTCTCTGCACAGCAACAACCAGAGCAGGCATGTGTGTGTTATAGGCAGACACGAAGTGAATGCTTAGGTATGGATTCGGCCAATCATTATAGCCCCATTTATCAGACCAAGCAATAAATGTGCATTGCATTGGAATTTACATCCCAACCCGCCACCCCGCCACTCTACATACTTCCAATGTGAATACACAATGCATGGAATGCACTGGTCTCCAAGATTAGCTTTATTTGTAGAAACATAGAAAATAGGTGCAGGAGTAGGCTATTCGGTCCTTCGAACCTGCACCGCCATTCAGTACGATCATGGCTGATCATCCAACTCACAACCCTGTACCTGCCTTCTCTCCATACCCCCTGATCCCTTTAGCCACAAGGGCCTTATCTAACTCCCTCTTAAATATAGCCAATGAACTGGCCTCAACTGTTTCCTGTGGCAGAGAATTCCACAGATTCACCATTCTCTGTGTGAAGAAGTTTTTCCTCATCTCGGTCCTAAAAGGCTTCCCCTTTATCCTCAAACTGTGACCCCTCGTTCTGGACTTCCCCAACATCGGGAACAATCTTCCTACATCTAGCCTGTACAATCCCTTTAGAATTTTATACGTTTCAATAAGATCCCCCCTCAATCTTCTAAATTCCAGAGAGTATAAGCCTAGCCAATCCAGTCTTTCATCATATGAAAGTCCTGCCATCCCAGGAATCAATCTGGTGAACCTTCTTTGTACTCCCTCTATGGCAAGAATGTCTTTCCTCAGATTAGGGGATCAAAACTGCACACAATACTCCAGGTGTGGTCTCACCAAGGCCTTGTACAACTGCAGTAGTACCTCCCTGTTCCTGTACTTGAATCCTCTTGCTATGAATGCCAGCATACCATTCGCCTTTTTCACCGCCTGCTGTACTTGCATATCCATTTTCAATGACTGGTGTATAATGACACCCAGGTCTCGTTGCACCTCCCCTTTTCCTAATCGGCCACCATTCAGATAATAATCTGTTTTCCTGTTCTTGCCACCAAAGTAGATAACCTCACATTTATCTACATTAAATTGCATCTGCCATGAATTTGCCCACTCACCTAACCTATCCAAGTCACCCTGCATCCTCTTAGCATCCTCCTCACAGCTAACACTGCCGCCCAGCTTTGTGTCATCCGCAAACTTGGAGATGCTGCATTTAATTCCCTCATCTAAGTCATTAATATATATTGTAAACAACTGGGGTCCCAGCACTGAGCCTTGCGGTACCCCACTCATCACTGCCTACCATTCTGAAAAGGTCCCGTTTATTCCCACTCTTTGCTTCCTGTCTGCCAACCAATTCTCTATCCACATCAATACCATACCCCCAATACCGTGTGCTTTAAGTTTGCACACTAATCTCCTGTGTGGGACCTTGTCAAAAGCCTTTTGAAAATCCAAATATACCACATCCACTGGTTCTCCCCTATCCACTCTACTAGTTACATCCTCAAAAAATTCTATGAGATTCGTCAGACATGATTTTCCTTACACAAATCCATGCTGACTTCGTCTGATGATTTCACCACTTTCCAAATGTGCTGTTTTCACATCTTTGATAACTGACTCTGGCATTTTCCCCACTACCAATGTCAAGCTTACTGGTCTATAATTCCCCAGTTTCTCTCTCCCTCCTTTTTTAAAAAGCGGGGTTACATTAGCCACCCTCCAAGCCTCAGGAACTAATCCAGCATCTAAAGAGTTTTGAAAAATTATCAATAATGCATCCACTATTTCTTGTGCTACTTCCTTAAGCACTCTGGGATGCAGACCATCTGGCCCTGGGGATTTATCTGCCTTCAATCCTTTCAATTTACCTAACACCACTTCCCTGCTAACATTTATTTCCCTCAGTTCCTCCATCTCACTTTGTCACATGGACTTTGAAACATAGAGTGAAATGCATCACTTGCATCAAATTAAATCATTGAGGGTTGCGCTGGGCCACCCACAAGACTCGCCACGGCACCAAAGTAACATGCCCACAACTCACTAATCCCAACAGTATGTCCTTAGAATGTGGGAGGAAACCAGAGCACCCTGAGGAAACCTACACAGTCATGGGCAGAACGTACAAATTCCTTACAGACAGTGGCAGGAATTGAGCCTTGCCTCTTCCTGTAAGGCATTTGCTAATCAGAAGGGAGTTTGGGAAGCTATGGCTGCGTGGTTTCCCTCCAGGTGCTCTAGTTTCCTCCCAGAGTTCAAAGACGTAACAGTTAGTAGGTTAATTGGTCATTGTAGATTGTCCTTTGATGAGGCTGGGGTTAAGAAGGTGGGTTGCTCGGTGTTGCAACTCACTGGGCTGGAAGGGCCTGTTCCACACTGTATTTCTAAATAAAAAAAAATAAGGAGACAGTGGAGAATAAGGAGAATTAATTAGAAGCATGTACCATCATCCTCTGTGATTAAATGTAGGAAATGCTGGAAATACTCAACAGGTCGAGCAGCATCTGTGGAGGGAGAAGCAGGATTGAGGTTTCAGATTTGTTGGACTGATTCTGACTTTATGGCCTTCAACCACCAGCACTCACCTCAGCGCTGAACTGGCTCCATGGCTGTGGCCTGCCGCCATCGGGCTTCTGGACTGGCTTCACTCGCCTTAGTGCTGAAATAGTTCCAAGTCCATGGACTCACTATTGGGGACGCAGTCGTTAATGTTCTGTACGTTACTTGCTTACTTTTTTATTGTTTGCACTTTACTTTTTTACTTTTTGCACATTGGGTGTTTGATGGTCATTGGTGTGTGAGTTGTTCTAATGGATTCTATTGTGTTTCTTTGTTTTGTGGCAGTCTACAAGAAGACGGCATGGTAATCTAGCGGCTCAGACGGCACTATTACAGTTCAGCATGTCATGGAGTTCAATTCTGGTGCCATTCTATAAGGAGTCCCTCTACATCCTCCCAATGGAACACATGGGTTTTCTCTGGGTCCCCCTGTTTCCTCCCACAGTCCCCAGGCATACCAGCTAGGTTAATTGGTCACTGTAAGTTGAATTGTGATTAGGTTAGGGTTAATCGGGTTGTCTGAGGTTGTTGGGGCAGCGTGGCTCAAAGGGCCAGAAGGGTCTACTCTATGCTGTATCACTGAGTAAATAAATAAATAAGATGTATGTCAAGGTTGTATACAGTATACACATTTTGATAATAATCATAAATATACTTTGGACCTTTCTTGGGAATCTTTCATCATCTAAATGAATGCTTCTTAAAATGCTGAACACTGCTGGAAATGAATTTAAATCAGAGAAACTTCATTAGTTGGATCATAGTGGGATAAAATAACAAGGACTTCAGTCTGTCCCTCTCTCAGTTTATTGGAAGTACTGAGACAGTACATAGAAACACATTTGTTCTACTGTGGGAGAGATGATACCCACTTTCTAATAAATCCTGAGAGAAAGAAGACCTTATCTGATATTTTTATTCAAAAAAAACATTACAACCTCGTTGAAGAATCAAATGAAATTAAACGCTCAGCACCTGGTATGAGAATCAAACCCAAAACTTGGCTCAAAATTAACTGCAGTTCATGATTATCCTCAGGTTGGTTGTATTGTGGATACAGGCAGCTAATATACAGGATCTGTAGAATCATATAAATGTCCTGTGTTTAAATTATGTTCTTTTTTGAATAATATTGTAGAGGGTATGTTTTCCCTATGAATGAAGTTTATCTGATGCTGTGTGCTATAGAGGCTGCTGCAAGTAAGTTTTTCATTACACCTGTGCGTATATGCACTTCTGCATCTGATAGTAAAGCTCACTTTGACTTTGATTTTGGTATCTGGTGGACAATGCAGAGATAGTTTAGTTTAGAGACGCGGCACGGTAACAGGCCCTGTCAGCCCTACGAGCCCATGCTGCCCCATTACACCCATGTGACCAATTGCCCCATAATGCCTTTGGAAAGTGGGAAGAAACGAGAGCCTCCAGAGGAAACCCACGCAGTCACAGGGAGAATGTACAAATTCCTTGCAGGCAGCAGCCGGAAGCCCACACAAATGACATACGTAATTTAAAATATAGTTAATGCATAGAGTGGATTAGGGTTAGAGTCATAGAGTAAAAGGGCACAGAAGCAGGCCTTATGGTGCCACTGGTCCATGCCAAGCTAGATGCCCATCTCAGCTATTCCCATTTGCTTGCATTTGGCCCATGTGCTGCTAGATCTTTCCTATCTGTCTACTTGTCTCATTATCTTTTAAGTGTTGTCATTGCATAGGTGTCAACCTCTTCCTCTGACAGAGAAAACCAAAGCAACACACACAAAATGCTAGAGAACTCAGCAGGCCAGGCAGCATCTATGGAAAAGAATAAACAGTCAACGTTCAGCCCAAAACCCTTCTTCGGCACTGGAAAGGAAGGGGAGAAGTCCGAGTAAAAAGATGGGGGGTTCTTCTTCTGGCAGCTCATTCCATAAGCAAACAGTCCTCTGCATGAAGAAGTTGATCCTTAAGCCCTCTTTGAATCTTTCCCCTCTCATCTTAAACCTATGCCCGTTAGCTTTTGATTCCTTTTCTCTGAGTAGGTGGGGGGAAGACCTGTGCATTGAAATCCCTCTCTTGAATAGTAGTCTTGCAACATTGAATGAACATTTCATTCTATACAGCACTATTAAGATTAGATGAGTCTGATTTCTTGTTTAGTAAATCATGGTGAATCTGGCCAAATTTCCAATCATGTATCAGGCAGGTTAAGATTTACATCCGCAGCACAATGTTGAATAATTACCCTCATAATCCTGCTCCAGTGGATTATTTTTCTCTCTCTCTCTCGACATTCCAAATCAGATGCCTATTGCTGTGACATGCGCACGGTTTGACAAGGATTCGCACAGATTTTGATTGATTGGCAGTATGTCAACACAGAGAAAGCATTCTCTGGTCATTAAGTGTGGTGACACTATAAAAGGTTTTGTGGAGGTATCCTCTTGCACTAACAGCGCCGCATATAGCAATCAAGAGAGTTCATAAACCACAAGTTACATCAATTCATCTGGAATCAAAGACCATGTTTCACCTCCTCTCACACCTCCCAAAGTCAGCGTCTGGCATGCATTCACATCATGCTAGCTCAGTCTAACACCTGCTGTTGACACTATTTGAACGAACATATAATTTATGAAGTATTGCGGTACTACATAAAAAACACATCTGCTCTTTACCCAAGCTTTTTACAGAAACTCTTGGAATTTCCAGCTCATGTAGAGTTGTCACATCACAGAAAGCCAGGTCTGAACAAAGCACAGGCTCCATCAAATCTCCAGACGTTTGCCATTAAATATGTTTTCACAGCTTTTTCCAGTAGGAAGGAAAAAAATGAACATATCCACCCAAAGTTACAAATAGGGAAGAGAGAGTAATGGAGAAACAAACTAAACACAGGGTAAATCTAAATAAATCCAAAATAGCTGGTATCAATCTAAGAGACTTTATTTAAAATTATTCCAAACTTTGGGTTCAATTTGTAACCTGTGTTTTCAATCTGATTCAAAAATGTAAGCAAATATTTTTCTCAGGGTACCAGCCTTACCAGAGAACTTGATTAGAAATGCACAAAAGCTAATGAAGAGGTAAACATAAGGAGTGCTGTTGTGTATGGAAAAACTATACAACTTTGCAATCCTAAAAACATATTAAATGTCAACAAAAGAAACATTCCTTGTTCTGGTGAGAGTTGGTTGCTTTCAGCTGGAGTGCAACGCAACTTCGAGGTCTTGAGGGTAAGTTGCAAGAATGTTAGTCCCACATCTCACACCACCTTCCAGATATCCCAGAACTCAGCACTGGGAACCTTAGACTCTATCGTATGTCCAAATACCAGGTCTGTATTCACAAGTGCACAATGAGTTTGGAGCTTCTCATTGCTTTGACTTCAGCACAAGAGTGCGTAACGGTCAAAGAGTCAGTGTCAAGGAGGGGCAAGAGTGGACAAAGAGAGGCAAGAATGGATATCGAATCACTGGAAAATGATGTTGGAGAGGGATATTTAAGAAACTCTTAGATAGGCACGTGGATGATAGAAAAATGGAGGAAAGGGTTAGATTGATCTTGGAGCTCAAAGTAAATTTAATTATCAGAAGTACATATATGTCATCGTATACTACCCTGAGATTCATTTTCTTGTGAGCATGCTTAACAAGTCTATAAAGTAGTAACTATAACAGAACTAAAGAAAGTCCACACAACTAGGGCATTCAACCAAAGTGCAGAAGACAACAAACTGTGCAAATGCAAAAGGAGAAACAATAATAGTAAATAAATAAGCATTAGTTATCAAGAACATGAGGAAGAGACTTTGAAAGAGAGTCCATTGGTTGTGTGACCATTTCAATGATGGGGAAAAGGAAGGTGAGTGAAGTTATCCCCTTTGGTTCATGAGCCAAAAGGTTGGCACAACATTATGCACTGAAGGGCCTGTACTATACAGTAATGTTAGAAACCATAGAAAAACTACAGCACAGAAACAGGCCTTTTGGCCATTCTTGTTCTATGTACTATGAATGGCAGATAAACTGAACAACAATTTGGCTCACTCTTCACTGTGAAAGACACCAGCAGTATGCCAAAAATTCGAGAGGGACAGGGAGCAAATGTGAGAAGGTGCTTGGGAAGCTGAAATATCTGAAGGTAGATAAGTTGACTGAGCCAGATGGACGAAATCCCAGGGTTCTGAAAGAGAGCTGAAGAGATTGCGGAGTTGCGGTTTTTCAAGAATCACTAGTTTCTGGAATACTTCCAGAGGACTGGAAAATTGTAAATGTCAGTCAAATCTTATAAAGGATGGAGGCAAAATAAAGGATATTATCGGCCAGTTAGCCTGACTTCCATGGTTGACAAGATGTTAGAGTCTATTGAAGGCACATGATAAAATAGGCTAAAGTTAGCATGGTTTCCTTAAGGGGAAATCTTGCCTGACGAATCTGTTGGAATTCTTTGAGGAAATAACGGGCCCATGTATTACAGGAATGATACTAGCATAGCCAGAAGATTAGCTGACTGGCAGAAGGCGAAGAGTGGGAATAAAGGGGGCCTTTCCTGGCTGGCTGTATGTGACTAGTGGTGTTCTGCAGGGGTTGTTGTTCGGTCTGCTACTTTTCATGTTATAAGTTTTTGAACTGGGTAATGGAATTGATGGTTTCTAGCCAAGTTTAAGTTGGTGAGGGAGCAAGTCGTGCTGGGGAAGTAAGGAATCTGCAGAAGGACTTGAACAGATTAGGAGTATGGGAAATGAAGTGGCAGATGGGATACAACATGGAGAAGTGTATAATTATGCATTTTGGTAGAAGGAAGAAAAGTAAAAATTATTTACAAAATGGGGAGCAAATTCACTAATCAGAGAGTCAAAGGGACTTGTGAGTCGTAGTGTAGGATTCCCTGTACGTTAACTTGCAGGTTGAGTTAGTAGTAAAGAAGACTAATGTAATGTTAGCATTCATTTCAAGAAGACTATAATATAAAAACAAGGATGTAAAGATAAGGTTTTTTTTAAGGTGTTGGTGTATTGTGTTTTGGGCTCCATACCTATGGACGTATGTGCTGGCATTGCAGATGGTCTGGAGGAGATTTACAAGAATGGTCCTGGGAATGAAAGTGTTAACATATGAGAAGCAGTAGATGGCTCTAGGCCTGTACTTGGCTGGAATTTAGAAGAATGAGGAGGGATCTCATTGAAACCTAGTAAATCTTGAAGGTTCTAGAGACAGTGGACATGCAGAGGCTGTTTTTAATAGAGGGACTGTCAAGGATGAGGGTGCAGCAACAAAATTAGAGTGTGTTCTTTTAGAAGAAGAGATGAGAAGGAATTCCTTTAGCCAGAGGGCGGAAGATCTGTGGAATTCATTGCCACAGATGTCTGTGGAGACCAAGTCATAGGTATCTTCAAAGCGGAGGCTGATAGGTGCTTCATTAGTAAGTACATCAAAGGCTAAGGGGAGGGAAAATAGACAAAGACTAAATGGCAGAGCAGACTCGATGGGCCAAATGGCCCAATTCTGCTCCATTGTCTTATGGCCTTATGGAAATTCTGACACCTCATTTGATAAATTATCAAACTAAAAGCTGCCACAAAAAATCAATGGATACTTGGCCTTTTATTCAGAAACAGAGTAATTGAAAAACTCTTAAGCATTACGTAATTGCTAACAATTTTAAACAGATTTATTGAAAATCAGATACAAGGTTAAATCCTTAAATGGATGGTTATAGAGAACTTCTAAATTTCCTGTCTAATTTTATAGGATAAGTGAAAAGATTATGCTGGACATGACACTACATTAATGGTTATAAACCTGTCTTGTTCACATATAACCTCATCATCAGTCTCACTGCTTCATAAGTCTATGTAATAATTTATCTTCAATGATCTGCATCTAAATATAAACCTTTGGTAATTATTATGCCACCAACTCACATAAGTATTTATAAAGTTGAAAAATAAAGATTACTTATTGCACACCCTTTCAACTGTGAAATGTAAATGTAATCATCCAGAGAAATACATTGGTTTATTTATATTTTACCAGGGATTTACATTTGCAAACATCATGCAAATTAATCATTACTTCATCAGCTTGTTCCAATGACATGCTATATTAACCTCTGCTAAGTGATATGTTAAATTTGTGTGCATTGCCACTTCAAAGCAATTGGGAAATGTATCCGCTTGCGTGGATCTGGCCCAGAGTAGCTAGCGTTTACTTTCAGGCCAGATTGTGATGTTATCATAACCTTAGAGACAGCTGCAAAATTTAACTGGCTAAAAACTGTCGTTTATAGAGGCAAAGAGAAGAGAAATCAGGATTGGTTTACTGAGTTGGTAATTTAGAAATAAATGTTTACTTAACTTGAAATGCCTTGTACCAAACCGATCTTGCTATAAAATCAACGTCACTAAAGAGAATAAATCTTTGCCTTTTAGCACATGGATGCAAATCATAAACTGCTTTTATATTCGGACTTGCAAACTTTTGGCATAAAGACAGAGCCCATTGGAGAATTATTAACAGAAAATCAGATATTGTCTCATTTGACCATTAGCTGACCTTTGTAGATCATAAACTACGTGGAGGATAAAGAGCTCATGGTAAAAGCTATGACTTTTTATAAAATATCCCACTTGTGAAGCTTTTTAGTAATTTCTATTTATTTGTTACTGGGAAAAAAATGCATTTACCACTTCACTAGAATTTTCCCTTCAACTAAATACAGACGTGAAAAGTGCAGTAAATCTCCAAGTTAAGAACACTCAAGAGGGATACATAAAGTCTGATTTTAAAAAATAACTTAAAGACACTGCACAATTTTCATGATAACATGAGTAATGTTTCCAAACTGACTAATAATTGAATAATTAACTGATTAGCATCTGTAATGATCTGAGTATCCCTCCGGGCTGAAAATGATTTCCATAAAGTGCTGGAGGAACCAAGCAGGTCAGGTAGCATCTGTGGAGTGGAATAAACGATCGATGTTTCAGGCCAAAGCCCTTCATCGGGACTGGAAAGGAAGGGGGAAGAAGCCAGATTCTTACTTCATCACCCCTCCCCCAACCGTCCACCTTCTTTCCCTTCATCTTATTTCACCTATCACCTGCCATCTCGTACTCCTCACTCTTCCTCCACTTTTAATAATAATAACAATAATAACAGCTATTTATAGAGCCCTTTCATACAGATGATGTAGTTCAAAGTGCTTTACAATGGGATAAAAAAGTGTAAACATGAACATAAAATAAAAATTTTAAAGAAAACTAAAGATGAAAATAAAAGACAAAAAGATGTTAGTTAAAAGCATGGTTTAAATAAATAGGTTTTGAGCTTGTGTTTGAAAGTGTCAACTGAATCTGTATCCCTTATAGTTTAGGGTATTGAATTCCACAGTTTAGGAAAGTAGATCAAAACAAGCTGACCTACCAAGTATCTTTTGAGGGAGATTGTTTAGATTTAAGAGAGCGGCAGACGAAGACCTGAGAGCTTGAGCAGGATTTTAAAAAGAAAACGATTCTGTGATGTACTCTGGTCCCAAGCCATTAAGAGCTTTAAAAACAGGTAAGAGAACTTTCAAATCAATTTTAAAAGATATAGGAAGTCAATGTTGAGTAGCTAGTATGGGAGTGATATGTTTCCTCATCCTGGTTTTGGCAGTGGAGTTCCGAATGAGTTGAAGTTTGTCAATAGATTGCATTGTAAGTAATCTAGTCTGTTGCACATAAAGTTTAGTTTTCCAGCATCATTACTTGACAGAAACCAGCATACCTTTGCAATATTTCTTAAGTGTGGAATTCCTGCTCTGGTCACTTTATTTATGTGGGATTTAAAATTCAAATCTGCATCAAGGATAACACCCAGTCTAGCTTCTTCTGATTTTTCACGGGGAGCCAAGTTCCCAAGTTTATCTCGTTTGGCTTTCGGATCAACCAAAAGTAGTTCAGTTTTATCATAATTTAGTTCTAAGAAATTATTGCTCATTCAATTGTTTATTGCAGCCAAACAAGATGTCAGAGAAGATAGGGTGTTATTATCATCAGGCTCATCTGAGTTATATGTCATTTTGACTTCTTCCCCCTTCTTTTTCAGTCCTGATGAAAGGTCTTGGCCTGAAATATCAGCTGTTTATTCCTCTCCATAGATGCTGCCTGACCTGCTGAGTTCCTTCAGCATCTTGTTTGTGTTGTTCAAGATTTCTGCATCGCCAGAAACCCTTGTGTTTGTAAGTGATATCCATCATTTTATATCTGACAGAGTATTTTGTGAGAATAAATCAGGGAGAATTCTCACATCCATTGTACACTAATCCCCAATTGATGCAAAGCCCCGGAAAGTTTATTTTTATTTTGGAAGCATGTTCTTCTTGGAATAATAAAGCATATAAGACTGATTATCAATAGAACAGGACCAACTTCCATGCATGTGCCTCAGTCCGAAGGGATGTATACTGTGTGTAGCAATTACCTGGACCATCAGCATTCACAATCTCTTCTCTATCACCAACACAGATCACTCATCCCGAATACAAAGTGCTGTGGAAAAAAATCTTTGAAATTTCAGATTTCAGACTTAGATCTATTTACTACGTGTACATTGAAACATTGTTTGTGATAAGAATCAACACACCTAAGGATGCGCTGAGGGCAGTCTGCAAGTGTTGTCACATATTCAGCCGCTAACATAGCATGCCTACATTGTTTAGCAGAACAACACAAAAAATAACAATGACGCAGTAACAGCAAAGCAAGCCTCTTCCCCACCCACTCCACACATGGACAGGACTCCAACCCTAGGGCAGGCCTCCAGTTTTGGCCCAGCTGCCTGTGTCTTTAAATGAAATGATGGCTGGTATTATTCATTCCTGGAACAGAGAGCTATGTTTTGTAATGAATATCAATACCCTCCGTCTTCATTTAGTTCCATGGTAATTAGACCACCAGCAACACTATATTATAAGTTCCACAAGTTTTATCCTACTCTTCATATTCTATTCTTCTGATTCTGCAGGTTAAAATCCATGAACCAGCTTTTCCAATAAATCTATTGTCGACGATTGGAAGAGCTAACCCATGTCAAAAGTTAGTTTTGGAAAGTTAGCGTCAGAGAGCATTATAGCAGGTCGTTCGTGCAAATTGTCCATGCCGACAAACAGTTCCATCTAAACTAGTTCCATTTGTCTCCATTTAGCCGATAGGATTCTAAATCTATTCTACCATTTTCCTGTCCAAGTGTCATTTAAGTGTTGTTATTGTACCTTTCTCAACAATTTCCTCTGGCAACTCATTCCGTATACTTACCACCATCTGTGTGAAAAAAAAGTTACCCTCAGGTCCCTTTTAAATCCAATATTCATTCAATGTTAAATTTCTCATCTATTTTTGAAGATCAGATAAGCTTAAATTCGATTTTGTCAAATTTGTAGGCTTGAATTGACCAGAATATTTTGTTCACAATATTTAGTTCAGAAAATGCTATATTTTTCAAAAATATGCTTGTGTTAGATGAGTACACAATGATATATTTACTGTCTGTTTGAATAAATACATTTTTGACAAGGTCTATCTTTAAATTTTAATACACGAGATCTGCCTATAGTTGAACATAGAACAGTGCAGCACACTACAGTCCCTTCAGCCCTATATAAATCTACTCTACAATTAATCTAACCCTTCCTTCCTACACAGCCCATAACCCTCAATTTTTCTTACATCCATGTACCTATCTGAAAGTCTTTTAAATGTTCCTATTGCATCTGCCTCCACCAGCACAGTAGTGTGTTAACAGAAGCAGGTACAATAGGGACACTTAAGTGTGGCAGCAGTGTGGTGGTATAGTGGTTAGCACAACGCTTAACAGTACATGCAATCCGGGTTCAATTCCCGCGCTGCCTGTAAGGAGTTTGTATGTTCTCCCTTTAACTGCATCGGTTTCCTATGGATGTTCCGGTTTCCTCCCACAGTCCAAAGATGTACCAGTTGGCTGGATAATTGGTCATTGTAACTTGTCCCACGATTAAGCTTGGATTAGTTCAGGGGATTGTTGGGCAGCACACTTCAATGGGCCTATTCCATGCCATACCTCAATAAACTGAATAAAAAGCTCATTTGGCAGTACATTCCAGGCACCTAGCTCTCTGTGTAGAAACCTACCTCTGACAACTCCCCTAAACTTACCTTCACTCACCTTAAAGAAAAGTGTTTTGAAATGAAAAACAGAAGTTATATTTTTTTCTTACTTTCTGCTCAAACAGACCACATTATGCAAATCACACTCTGCTGAACCAGATGGGAAAACTTACCATATTTCTCAGGATCCTACTCAAGAATGGGATTAAATGCCCATTTGCTCCCATTCTTTTGTGGGAAGTTAAAGCCCGTTCCACTATATTGTGGGATTCTACTTTGAACAGAACTGTATGAAAAGAGTGTGGAAAATGTAATTATTGAGAACATGAGTTTACTTTTTTATTTAGAGATACAGTGTGGAACAGACCTTTCCAGTCCAACAAGCTACACTGCCCAGCAACCCACCTATTTAACACTATCCTGATCACAAGACAATTTGCAATGACCAATCAACCTAATAACTGGTACGTTGTTGGACTGTGGAAGGAAACCAGAGTACCCGAGGAAAACCATGTGCTCATGGGGAGAACATACAAACTCCTTACAAAACCCTTTGTTAAATAGGGTACCATGCACAATTCTGATTTGATGGAGACAGCTGTGAGAAGCACGGAGGAACATCTGGAGAAACTTCTGAAATGCCCGGTTCGCTGCCGCTGCTACTGTGCGATCGAGAATCTCCGGAGGGAAGGCCCCAAATCCTCGGCTTTGCCTGCTGCTGGCGGCCGGGGCTGGGGTCAAAGCGCTCGGCAGAAATGGTGCTCAGTGCTCGGTGTCAGAGGGCTGGTCGGAGGCTCGAAGTTTTCGGACAACTTAGAGTCGGACTGTGGTCAGGCATGGCAGGGAGAGTTTTCTTCCTTCTCCCATCTGTGTGAGATGTGGGACTTTCGAGAGACTTTGAACTTTTTTTACCGTGCCCATGGCCTGTTCTTCATCAAGTTACGGTATTGCTTGCACTGTTGTAACTATATGTTATAATTATGTGGTTTTTGTCTGTTTTTCAGTCTTGGTCTGTCTTGTGTTTCTGTGACATCACACTGGAGCAATATTGTATCATTTCTCAATGCATGTATTACTAAATGACAATAAAAGAGGACTGCATGTCCTCATAATCTAAAAAAAACAAACAAAACAACACCAAAACAAGCCCCTGTTCCATTCTTCCTCCCACCCATCCACTCCTACATATACATTTACAGGCCTACATCCCCAGACAGACCATCTCTAATTTTTCAGCCTTCAGTGGAGACTAGTTCATAGTTGGATTCACAGTTGAATTTGTCTCTTTTCTTGAAGATGCTCAGAAAAAAATGGCCAATTAAAGAAACGTGTATTTGAACGATCAAGAGCTGAGAACTGGTATCACACTCATAGTCTGCTGGATAGCAATGGTTGCTTCTCCCTTCCTTGAGGCATTGGAATGATATCACCAACATCATTTCCTCAACATTCTCCAAACTCACTGGAGCAGCAGAAGTGGAGAAGAGATTTTGTTAGAAGTCTGTAAAACTAATTGAGGCATTGATAGAGTAGACAGCCATTATCTTCTACCCAGGGTCAAAATGTCCAATTCTAGAGGGCATGCGTTTAAGGGGAGCAGGGGTAAATTCAAAGGTGATACATGGGGTAAGTTTTTCATTAACACAGAGAGTGGTGGGTACCTGGAATGAGCTGCCAAAGGTGGTGGTGGAGGCAGATACAAAGGATGACATTTAAGAGGCTCATAGACATACACATGAATGAACAGAGAATGAAAGGATATGGACATAGTGTAGGCAGAAGGAATTAGTTTGGTGAGGCATTTAATGCTAGTTTAATTAGTTCATCACAACATCATGGACCCATGGGTCTGTTCCTGTCCTATACTGTTCTATGCTCTGTATATCATTCATATGATTGACACCAGAGTCTTGAAACAGGTATTCTATTCCGAGTTCAAGCACAGAAACCATTACCAGGCAGGCATAGGAAAAGATTCAAGGAGATCCCAAAGCTTCATTCAAAGATATACCAGATCCCCTCTCATCCCGTGGGTCTCTGACCAACAAAGTTCAAAATGCACAAAGAACACCTGAGCTAGTATAGACACAATGGAGTCGAAGGGCTGAATGGCCTACTCCTGCACCTATTGTCTATTGTCTATTGAGTCCATTGGTCAGGATCCCAGAAGTCCAGCATGAACAGCAGAAGGAACACACCTCATCACAATCTATCTGCTTGCCTGCCCCATCTAGCACCTCATGTCCTTTCTGTGGAAGACCACAATTACCACATTAGTCTCTTTAGTTACCAAACTGAAAATGAAGAAAGTTATCCGTAATCCCAAGGGACGACTGACAAATGAAACAATTGCAGAGTAAACACAGCGTTTTTCAAAACGTAACTAGGTATTTTATAACACTGCAGTAAGTGTCCTATTTAGGATAAACTAAATACAGTTCATTAATAATACCACTCCAAGAATTAACTGTTTACTGGTAAATCTTGCTAAACTCCCCAATTTGTTGGAAGAACTATGTTATACGAAGTATTGTCAGGAGAACAGAAAACTGCCCAACTATCACAAGGCACTATATTGTTGTTCAATGTTCAAAGTAAATTGATTATCAACTTTCATATAAGTCACCATATACAGCCCTGAGATTCATTTTCTTGTGGGCATACTCAGTAAATCTATAGAATAATAACCATACCAGAGTCAATGGAAGACTGCACCAACTTGAACATTCAACCACTGTGCAAATACAGAAAAGAAATAATAATAATTAATAAGTTGGCAATAAGTATTGAGACCGTGTAATAAAGAGTGTTTGAAAGTGAGTCCATTGGTTTTGGGAACATTCCAATGATGGGGCATGTGAAGTTGTCCCCTTTGGATCAATGATGGTCGAGGGGTAATAACTGTTCCTGAACCTGGAGTCCTGAGGCTCCTGTACTTTCTTCCTGATGGCAGCAATGAAGAGTCAGCATGTCCTGGGTGGTGGGGGTTATACAGAAATACAGCGGTATGCAAAAGTTTGGGCACCCCTGGTCAAAATTTCTGTTACTGTGAATAGCTAAGCAAGTAAAAGATGACCTGATTTTCAAAAGGCATAAATTTAGAGATGACACATTTCTTTAATATTTTAAGCAAGAAAACTTTTTTTATTTCCATCTTTTACAGTTTCAAAATGACAAAAAAGGAAAAGGGCCTGAAGCAAAAGTTTGGGCACCCTGCATGGCAGTACTTAGTAACACCCCCTTTGGCAAGTATCACAGTTTGTAAACAGTTTTTGTAGCTAGCTAAGAGTCTTTCAATTCTTGTTTGGGGGATTTTTGCCCATTCTTCCTTGCAAAAGGCTTCTAGTTCTGTGAGATTCTTGGGCCGTCTTGCATGTACTGCTCTTTTGAGGTCTATCCACAGATTCTCGCGGATGTTTCTATATTAACTTCATCAGTCCGCAGGACTTGTTTCCAAAATGCATCAGGCTTGTATAGATGTTCCTTTGAACCTTTTTGAATAGAACTTTTTGGCCACAATGAGCAAAGGTATGTTTGGAGAAAAAAGGGTGCAGAATTTCATGAAAAGCACCCCTCTCCAACTGTTAAGCACAGGAGTGGATTGATCGTGCTTTGGGCTTGTGTTGCAGCCAGTGGAACAGGGAACATTTAATGGTAGAGGGAAGAATGAATTCAATTAAATACCAGCAAATTCTGGAAGCAAACATCACACTGTCTGTAAAAAAAAAGCCGAAGATGAAAAGAGGATGGTTCTACAACAGGATAATGAACCTAAACACACCTCAAAATCCACAATGGACTACCTCAAGAGGCGTAAGCTGAAGGTTTTGCCATGGCCCTCACAGTCCCCTGACCTAAACATCATCGAGAATCTGTGGACAGACCTCAAAAGAGCAGTGCATGCAAGACGGCCCAAGAATCTCACAGAACTAGAAGCCTTTTGCAGAGAAGAGTGGGCAAAATTCCCCCAAACAAGAATTGAAAGACTGTTAGCTGGCTACAAAAAGTGTTTCCAAGCTGTGATACTTGCCAAAGGGGGTGTTACTAAGTACTGCCATGCAGGGTGCCCAAACTTTTGCTTCAGGCCCTTTTCCTTTTTTGTTATTTTGAAACTGTAAAAGATGGAGATACACCAGCTTGCTTGCTTAAAATATTAAAGAAATGTGTCATCTTTAACTTTATGCCTTTTGGAAATCAGTTTATCTTTTACTCGCTTAGCTATTCACAGTAACAGAAATTTTGACAGGGGTGGCCAAACTTTTGCATGCCACTGTAGTTGAGTTATCACTGCCAAGTAAAGCCTGACCTTGCAAAAGACACTTTTGATAGGACTCCCATGAGTACTTTAAAACCTCTGTTCCTTCCTTCTGATCCCATTCCTTCAATCCCCTCATGAATATCATTTAAGTAATTTGGATTTTGATTTTTTTTAACCTCCCCTGTCACGTTTAGTATTAGAGATGACTGCTCTCTCATCATTACAAAATGTCTAATACTAGAGGGCATATAGTTAAAGTGAGAGGGCGAATACTGTATGTGGGAATGATGAAGTGAGATGATTATCTTACACTGGGGGTAGTGGGTGCCTGGGTGGTGGTGGAGCCAGGCACCATAGTGGTGTTTAGTGGCTCTTAGACAGGCACAGGAATGTGAAGGGGCAGGAGGGATACGGACCATGTACAGCTAGGTGTCATTTGCTTCATTAGCTTTGCACTACATCATGGGCTGAAGTAGCCTGGCAGTTAGCGCCATTGCTGTCCAATAGGGGTTCGATTCCCTCCACTGTCTCTGAGGAATTTACGCATTTTCCCCATGACCACGCGGGTTTCCTCCAGGTGTTCCATTTTCCTCCCACATTCTAAAGACGTATGGATAAGATTAATGAGATGTGGCCATATTATTTTATTTTATTGATATACAATGCAGAATAGGCCAGGTGGCACTTCGAGTCACGGCACCCAGCAACCCCCGATTTAACCCTAGCCTAAACATGGGACAATTTACAATGACCAAATAACCTACCAACCGGTATGTCTTTGGACTGTGGGAGGAAACCAGAGCACCCGGAGGAAACCCACATGGTCATGGGGAGAATGTAAAAACTCCTTACAGGCAAGAATGCTGGCACCAGAAGAATTGTGGGCTGCCCCCAACACAATCCTGTGACTGTGTTGGTCCTAGACATAAATGATGCATTTCTCTGTATGTTTCAATGTTTCGATGTACATGTGACAAATAAAGCTAATCTTTAACTATAAACTGCTCCAACATTCTGTCATTCTCTTCAATAGTTTATGGATGGCTACATCTATGATGAAGAATTGACCTAATCATGGAATGGTAAAAAATAGATTAACAGCCCTTTCCAACAATCTAAATGTGGTGTATGTTACACAGCACAGTATGAACAACTACTCATTAGTTATTTACTGTTCTAATTTTACAGAAATATTTCCAATGAATTGTCGTAATTGTTTTTGACACTGGTATGGATTTTATCCCTTTAGAATAAGAAATATGATTCCAATGGTTGGAAAGTAGCCATTTATTGATGGTGGTTTGAAGTTCTGCCATGATTATTTTCTGACATTGTAGAACACCAGGATAACAGGCATTTAGTCCTGACTCATCAAAGACATGCAATTATCACAGAAGAAATATTGTCCCAATTATTATTTTAAGAGGGAAATGGACAACACCAGTTCTCCCAGCTTTTCCACCTATTTCCTCCCAGGTTCTCAGTTCATACTCCCTCCCCCACCCACCTACTAGGGGGAAGGTAGTTGAGTGGTGAGGGGGAGGATGATGTGACAAGCTGGTAGGTGGAAAAGGTTCAGTTTCTCACTTCATTCCCCCTGCCCCATGCATCTACCATCTCCCTCACTTGTTCTCACCTACCACCTGCTAGCTTGTACTACGTCTCTCTACCCATCTTCCTATTCTGGCTTCTTCCCCCTTCCTTTCCAGTCCTGATGAAGGGTCTCAGCCCAAAACATCAACTGTTTATTCCCCTCTGTGTATCTGATTATTCCCCTCCATAAGTGCCGCCTGATCTGCTGAATTCCCCCAGCGTTTTGTATGTGTTACTCAGGATTTCCAGCATCTGCAGAATCTTTTGTGTTTAAGTTCTCTCAGCTGACTACTTTGCAACCTCTCCTCTCTCTGCCATGTCCAATAATTTTTCAGACTAAGAGCCTGCAACTGTGTTGCATGCAGTTCTCCAACAATCCATCCCACTCATCCCATCAATAATATGAGCAATCCATCTTCCCAGATCGCAATCCAAAAAAGTTGCACTACACAAAGAAAACATGCTGCCAGAAAGTTTGAATTCCCCTGAGGCTCATAAATTATGTTCCCAAGATTGATCTGAGATTTATTTTTCCAGAAATCTTTAAGTCATGATTATATTATAGTTAAACAGTAAAATTCCAATAATCCAACACCCTTGAGACATTGGTCGTGCTGGACCAGCTGATTTTCTGCAGTCTAGCAGTTGTCACATTGCTTTGAAGCAGTATCCTGTGCTGACCGATTTGGATTCAATTCCCTCTGTTGCCTGCGAGCAGTTTGTACATTTCGCAGTGACCATGATGGTTTCCTCCAGGTGCTCTGGTTCCCTTCCATATCCCAAAAAGACATTCAATACAGTTAGAGTTAGTAAGTTGTCGTTGTTATATTTTGTAACTCCAAAACATATAGATAATTTAAAGCAAAAACATGGAGCCAGGAATAACACCTTAGATTCATTTTTACTTTAAGCGGGGTGCATGTGCATGATGTAGCAGCGTAATGACATATGTCATGCACGTACTTTTACATATAACACATAGTAAATTATTTTAAAAACAAAATGCTTTATCAAACAATATATTTACACTATTATTCAAACATTACTGAAATATTAAATACACAACTCTTCTCCATGCTTAGCTATAAACTCAAACTCAATATAGAACGCATCTCAACATATACATATCTGTATATATACAATACTGTCAGAAGTGTTAGGCATATACGTATGTGCTCTGCAGCAATCTTATATAATGGACTGTACTGCTGCCGCAAAGAAACAAAATCTCATGACATATGTGAGTGATGACAATCCTGATTCTGAATTGGGTCTCTGAAATGAGGGAGCGAGAAGCAGAAGAAAAACTTTCTTCAATGATCAATAAACCAATTGTTTGGAATCAAATTACCTTGCCTAGTTTCTCAGGGCTGGGTGTGTCTGCACCTGCGCCAATCGCTCCACCCACCCCGGCACTTCTTCTTTACTATCTGTCCCACACCCCTCCTGCAGCACTGAAATCTGGTGATGGTACCACTCGTGCAATGGCCTCTGGTCCTCTGGCTCTGCTTCACCCACTCCCATTTCTACATCCCCTGCCTGCTGTCTGAGGTATTTGTCCAGCAGGTCGTCCTTAGGGGCCATCTTGCTGACATGTTCGTGGATGTTTCTGTGGCCTTGAGACTTCCAAGCCCCTGTCCTCCTGTATTCCGGCTGGTGTACAGTCACTTGATGTTGGACTTTGGGTCCCTCCAAATATATATATATATATATTTAATCACTGTGAAGGATTTCTTCCTCTTGCGAGATAATGTCTTTCCTGAGTCAGGTGAGTCTTGTGGCTCTGAAAACAAACTCAAGTTCTGGGGTCTCCTCCATGTTGGTTGTAAGAGTTGAGTCTGAGACAGTAGAAGTAATTCTGACAGCTCTGGGCACCCTTCTCCTTCTCGTGCATCTTATCTCATGATCTAATTCGATCTTTGCCTCTCTCCAGCTCCTGGCTTTTCTCCCTCTTTATCCTGCTCTCAACCCCTTTCCCTGTCGTGTTCCCTTTCCTTATCCTTGGTTCTCTCATGATCCCTATCACAGTCACGTTTATGGTCTTTCTTTCTAGCTCTTCTTTCCTTTTGGCTTCCTCATCCACAACGTCATCTGACAAATCCCCAGTTTTCATATCTCCATTGACTCCTTTCTTTTTGGCCTTCCATTCATCCAGCTGGGCTCTGATCTTTGCATCTGCTTTTATAAGCAGCTTTTTGCCTACCACTTGAATTTCATGCAATAACCTTAATGCACGTAGAGTAGATTCTGGTCTTTTTCTCATAAAAGCCGAATGCTTGCAATTTTCCTGATGCTCCTTGAACTCTCTCTTAACTTAAAACCAGGCCACATTTTGCAAGTAACTGCCTGATAAATATATCAGAAACTTTCTCAGATATGTTTCCAACAGAAACTGTTGTAGTCAGACCACTACTTTCATCACCCTCATGATTCCTCTCAGCAGCATGGTCCTTCCTTAGTCCAATATGCTTTCTAACCAGAGGTGCAAATGCTGGTACCAACACCAGTTCACCTTCAGCTGGGTAGCGGTTCATGGTGTACAGTATGGAGACAGTTCTGGCATCATCCAGTACCTTTCTTAATTCACCTTCAGTTGACCCTGTTATAGGGGATGTGGCATGGAAATGGTGGTTGAATCTCCAATGAAATTGTACTTGTCTCAACCACACATGACCCCCACAATGCTGGTCCTCCTGTTTTTAACCACATACAACCCCAAAGTGGCTTGTTGGTTGTTGTATTTCACTGTTGAAAACGTCATTCCCGAAGGTGTAATCTTTTGCCAGTATAAGTTCTTAGCTGGATATCTGCAGGCTTCAGTTCTTTATCTTTGAAATGCTATAGAAACTCATTTTGCAGAAAGACCGAAACAAACCAGCGAGTGTCAAATTCCATTTTAATTCATTTGCTGTTCACTTCTAGAGTAAACTATATTGCTTATCTCTGGTTGGTTTTCAGATTGTACATCTTAAGACTACACAGACCTGTGTCACTTGCACCATTGTGAGAATTTTCATCTACGGCACACAGATTAATGCTCTTTTTGAAACCGCAACTTGGCTTTTTATCTTTATCTTTTCCCTGTCTGTGCAGTCCATTTATTTTTGCCTGGCCAACATGCTCTTTGTATGTATCCTACTTTATTGAATTTTCTGCAAGTTTCACCTCTAATCTTGTGTTGGCCTGGTGTATGTGAGCCAATGCTACAACTATTTGTTCAGCCAGACCGGCTTCTGTTCAGATGTTGTGATTTTGTTCACGTTCACTTTCATTCCTGACTGCAACTCAGTTGCGTTTCTGTCTGTGGTCTCCATTGGTACAGCTATTTCACTTACTTACTGCCCAGTACACCACTGTCATTTAGGGCTGCAATGATGGTCTTCATTTTTGGCAGTGTTCAGAGCTTCCTTCATCATGTCAGTAGCTTCCTCTCAGATTTCACTACTGTCAGTTATGCAGGTCCTGGGTGGATACTCAGGAATACCATCACACACAGATGTAGAAGGATTCCTCACTGCTGTTTCCCTAACAGTTTTGTTTTACAAGTCAGGTATGTTAGCCCTGAGCTGAATACCTGAATTCGGATACCAGTGACCACCCTTAGTCTGGCCTCTACTCTTTGACCTGTTTGGTATGGGTGACCCTACCAAGAGCCAAAGCATAAAGCCCTGACTCCAACCAACATAGCTCTCTGGGACATTGAGGCACGCAAGCCTCCAAACCACAACAAGGTTGGAGTCCTCTTGGAGGACCGCTATTTCAACTGCTCTTTTAAATGTAAGTTGTGCTTCAGTTAGGAGCCATTTTCGAATGCTTTCTTGTAAGATTCCATAAACTAAGCAATCTCTGAGTGCATCATCAAGTCCGTCATTGAACTGATAATGCTCAGACAACTTTTTCAATTCAGCCATGTATGCTGAAATGGACTCCACTTCCTTTTGACTCTGTTTATGAAACCTAAAGTGTTCTGAAATCAACAATGGGGGTTTCGGTTCTATATGTTCCAACATTACTTTCATGATATCATCAAAGCTCATTTCAGCTGGTTTGGTTGGAGCAGTTAAACTTTTAAGCAAACAGTTTTCCTTTAAATGCTCTCAGCAAAACAGGTACTTGTTTCTCATTGGCTATTCCATTTGCTTCAAAATACTGCTCAATCTAATTACTAGACAAAATCCAGTTATCTCTTCTGCAATCAAATGTGTCTAATCTTCCGATGTAGCCATCCGTTTCTGTTCATTTTTAAATTTATGATTATTCTCACTCAGTACTCACTGTTTATGAACCCCTGAATTATTTCACTTTTGCTTTAAATGAGGCATGTGCACATGATATAATAGCTAAATGACATATTGCATGCACATGATTTCACGTATAACCCATAATGAATTATTTAAGCAACAAAGAACGCTTAATCGAACAATATATTTGCAACATTACTCAAATATTAATTACTCGACAGTAGTCATACTATGTTGGTGTTAGGTGTGGTAGCAATCCTCACTGATTTTATTTGACGCAATTCACTGTATGTTTTGATGTACCTGTGACAAATAAAGCAAATCTTTATCTTTATCTGAAATAATACCCAGATACACTTCAATTTCACCTTCTTTTGCATAGAACATAGAACATGAAACATAAAATAGTACAGCACAGGACAGGCCCCTTGACCCACAATCAATTTAACTCTTCCCTCTAACAGAGCCCATAACCCTCCATTTTTCTTTCACCCACCTGCCAATCAGAGTCACTTAAATGTCCTTAATGTATGAGCCTGTACCCCCATTACCATGGCAGTGCATTCCAGGCATGGATCTAACCGCAAACCTACCCATGCTTCAGATTCCTGGTGTTCCGAGGTCCCAATCCCAGCCCCAGTCCAAACCCTCAGTTCTGGCCACACAACCTGCTGATTTGACATCTGCAGTGACAGCTCACATTCCGGAATAATGATGGAGCCAGATGCCAACCCAGCGGGATTCCAAACAACTGGATGCCAGATTATGGGAGTTTTACTTTATTTAATTGTGCAATCAAGGTGTCAATTCCTTCAAAGAACAAAGATTCAAGATTGTTTAATGTCATTTCCAGTACGTAAGTGTAAAAGAGAACAAAATAATTGCTACTCTGATCCAATACAGCACAAAAAAAAACACAATAACTTAAAGAACACAATAAATATAAATACAAAAGATAGTTTATGTACATAGATTGATTGTATATCATAGAGTAATGCTCAGCACAGGAGTGTCTGTACAGAAGGTGACAGGCAGGAAATGATAAAGTAATGGTGGTGGGGGTGTGGAGTGGTATGGGTAGAGGTGTTGATCAGCCTTACCTCTTGTGGAAAGGAATTGTTTTTGAGTCTGTTGGTCCTGCGGTGGATACTACATAGCCTCCTCCCTGCTGGGAGTGGGATAGACAGTTCATGAGCAGGGTGGGTGGGATCTACACCTTGTTGTATATATACGTCTTTGATGACAGGTAGGCTGGTGCAGGTAATGCATTAGGCAGTAATAGACTGGTAATTTTAATAAGAAGAACCACTAAGTTCAGGAATGACTTTTCTACAGCCACCTACTTCTTGAACCTGCCCTACCTCAGCAATGGAATACTACAGACCATCCCTTGCTCTACCATGGACTTGTCTTTGATTGTGTCTTTTGTTTGCACTAATCTTTTATTTTTCTTCTTTCTTCCTCTCTCCTGATTTTTACTTGTGGGTGCCATACTTGGGCCACATGACAATAAACTCAAATGCAAAGTTCAAGTTCATAGAAAATTTATTATCAAAATACAAATATGTCACCATATACAACTCTGAGGTTCATTTCCCTGCAGGCTTACTCAATAAATCCAATAATCATAATAGCATCAATGAAAGACTGATCAAGGACATTGACTCAGCTTCAGACTGCAGGGGCTGGAATCTGGGTCAACAATCTGTCAGACATACTCTACAAGTCAAACTTTATCTGTGGGGAGAACATGATTGCCAATGTTTTGGATCGAGACCTTGAATCACAATTGATATCAATACTCTTATTATTGATAATGGACCAATTAAAGATTTATTCCTGTGACTTAAGTTTGAAAACTAAAAGTTGATTTTATAGATATGTTATACTACGAATTTCAAAATAATTTGCAGATACATAGTTCAAAGTTACAACTTTTATAAATATGTAGTGGAGAATATACTGACTGATTGCATCACAGCCTGGTATGGAAATACCAATGCCCCGGACAGGAAATCCAGCAAAAAGTAGTTGGTATGTCCCAGTCCACCACGGGTAAAGCCCTCCCCTCCATTGAGCACATCTACACGAAATGCAGTAAAGCAGCATCCATTATCAGGGACCCCCATGCTCTCTTCTCACTGCTGCCATCAGGAAAAAGGTACAGGAGCCTCAAGACTCACACCACCAGGTTCTGGAACAATTTTATCTCCTCAACCATCAGGCTCTTGAATCAAAGTGGATAACTTCACTGAACTTCACATGCCTCATCATTGAAATGTTTCACTTTGAACATTGAAATGGACCCACTTTCAATGACTCTTCATCTCATGTTCTCAATATTTATTGCTTATTCTTTCATTATTAATGTTTCATCTTTATGTATTTGCAGTTTGTTGTCTTCCGCACTCTGGTTGAACATCCTAGCTGGGTGGTCTTTCAATCAGTTATAGATTTGCTGAAGTATGCCCAAAATTTGCTGTATATGGTGACATGTATGTACTTCATTAATAAAATTTACTTTGAATTTAGCATTATGCATGAACAGTAGTATTTCTTACTGACAGCTATGCAGTGAATGCTTCATTTTAGAGATGGATGCTGTCACATGATAACAAATATCTACTACTAGAAGATATGAACTTAATGTGAGAGGGCAAATGTTCATAGGAGATGTGTGGCAAAGGGAGCTGGGTGCCTGTTATGTGCTGCCAGGGTGGTAGTGAGAACAGATACAACAGAGGTGTTTAAAAGGCTCTTAGTTGGGTACATGAGTATGAAGAGAATGGAGGGATGGACCATGCACAGGTAGAAGGGAATAGGTGTCATTAGTTTAATTAGTTTTGCACAGCATCATGCGCTGAAGAGCCTGTTCTATCATGTACAATTCTGTTCGATTGTTTATGGATGGCAACTTCCATTTTGAAGAACTTTCACATTCATTAATGACAACGGGCTTGCTGAATGGTACATAATCGATCAACAGTCCTATACACGTGTGGAACTGTCCTTGGTGATCAGGAGCAACCGCCAATGCCCAAAGTTGCTTTAATAAAATAAAAACATTTTAAGTTAATAAAGCCATTCAGCGCAAGGAGGAAAGTTACTTGATTCAGTATTTCTTCATTGCCTTGGAAGAGCACAGCACAGAGCAAAAGTATTTGGCCCACTGCACCTTTGCTATCCAATCGATTAGAATCAGAATTGAATCAGGTTTATTATCATTGAAATCTGTTGTGAAATTTGTTGCAGCAGCATATTAGAATATATAATTTATAGTAAGATGATATGAAATACATATGAAACTTCTTTTTACCAGGCATGTCTAGAAATGTGGCCCATTAACCCCTTGTAAACAGCCACTGGACTCAGCACTGAGAAAACTACTTTTCTCAAACCCCATTTGTCTAGAATTGGTATGACTTGGGTCTCGCCAAAACCGCGAAGTTGGGATGTCTTAACCACTCGAACCCCAATCTGTGTGAATACTGTGTAAATACTATCCCCATGCAATTAGCCGTCAGCAAGAAATAACAGATCATACATCGCATACAATTATAAAGAAAGTGTATTTGCAAATTTCAGCTTTATCTAATAGTTTGTAGGGAAAAAGAAAAAAAATAAAAAGGGACCATTACAGTTAACCCAGCCCAAATATGCACATAAGTTGGAGCTCATCTGGAAGTTGTCTTCAACTCACACACTGGACTCACAGTCTGCGCGAAAACACACACCACCTTCTGAATATTGCTCGAAATCTAACTCAAACAAACAGACTCTCCCATGGGAGTATTGGTCCTTCCTCCTTGAAGCCATTCATCGCATAAAGCACCTTGTGCAACAGGGACAGCATCCTCAGCCATATTCCCTTCTGTCTTCTCCCAGCCCTTGCCGGAAAGACCTCAACCACACCAGTGTCTATAATGAAAAACTTCTCCACCCAGCATTCTCCAGAATATTCTCCCAGTTCAACCATCCTGATTGGCTGACACAAAGTGGAATAATGTAGCCCCTTATCTTTAACTCAAACCCTAACATGCTAAGAGCAGAACAGAGTGCTCTTACAGAATTGCTAAAATGAAATGCCTACAGCATAGCAGTAAAAATCTTAACCAGGGCATTACATATATATTTATATAAACAAACAAAAAAATTACATCAGTAGTGCAAAAAGAGAGCAAAAGTAGTGAGGTGATGTTCATTGGTCAGTTCATTGTCCATTCAGAAATCCGATGGCATGAAGGAAGAAGCTGCTTCTAAAACAATGGATGTGAGGATCAAGGCCCCTGACCCTCCTCCCTGTATTGGGTGTAGAGGGGGTCTATTCAAATAATGTAAAAACTGGATTCAGAGGAAACCACCAGCTGGTTCAACAGGCAGGAAAGCGTTTCCCAGCACACGTTGTGGAGCGTGAAGAGCTGGCAAGACACATAGATCACCCTGGTCCTCCACAGCACCCTGACCTATTTCCAATCGTCTTCACTCTCGTCTTGCCAGTGGATCCAGATGAACTAGGACAAGAGAGTGGGGTTGACAACCTGCACAACTCTCCCTCACTTTAATCAAACTCACGCGCAAGTCATGACATGACCTCCACAAACACACCCACTCAGGGATGTCAGTGGTCCTAATCGTTCATGATGGATGCCTGTGCATATGTGCGCGCGCATACATACACACACACACACACACACACACCTCCTCCTTGATGGTAGCAATGAGAAGAGGGCAAGTCCTAGGTAATGGGGTCCTTAATGATGGATGCACTTTTTAAGGCAATCAATCCCATCCTCAATCTTTCTTCTACTTCCACATAAATTTCCTTTTCCAAAGCTACATCCAATGCACTTCACTGTATGTTTTGATGTACATGTGATAAATAAGCTGGCCAGTGGCTACTTTACCTATGCGGTAGAAATGGTAGGACCTTCTAAAGCACAAATATCTAGGCAAGGGCAGATGTGGCACATTTAGTTTCTTTGTCACTTGCATTTACATTGAAAGACTTTCAGTAGTATTTGTCAGATTACAATCCACTAAAGCAAAAGCAAAAATAAGAATCAACACAGGATGTTTTGCAGATGCTGAAAACGCAGAGGAACACACGCAAAATACTGAAGAAAGTCAGCAGGTTAGGTAGCATCTATGGAGAGGAATAAACAGTCGATATTCTGGGTCAAGATTCTTCATCAGGACTGGAAAGGAAGGGGGAAGAAGACAGGAACATCTTAATGTTAGTAAATCAAGAAAAGTTTTAAACACTAAAGAGAAAGATAAAAATAGGTTTCAATACAAACAATAATTCAGTTCTTCAGCACTCTCTGCTGTATTTTAGTAATTGTTTGCATTTGTTCTAATTCCTATGCTTAATTAGTGCCAAGGTATGATTTTGAAAACACAAAATACTCTGCAGATGCTGGGGTCAAAGCAATATTCACAACACACTGGAGGAACTCAGCAGGTCGGGCAGCATCCGTGGAAATGAGTTCCTCCAGCATGTTGTGAGTGACGATTTTGAAAATATTAGTTCACACTAGCCATCATTTAGTAGCAAATTAGTGGCCATCAAGAAAGTGAAGCATTCTCACAAAATATGGTTTTGTTGTCCAACAATAATGAGCATCTATTTCCATGTTTATGAATAGGAAACAGCAATCTATAATATCTGTTTTTAACTCAGAGAAAAAAGAACCATATCTGTAAAAAATTCAGTCAGAAGCTGTGAATTTTCCCGTATTTTCTTGTCTGACAGCTTCAGCTGGATGTTCCTACCTGTGGTGCTGGGTGTCCCTTATAACAGCCTTCAACACAATTCTTTAAAGATTAAAGGTTAGCCTTATTTATCACATGTACATCAAAACATACAGTGAAGTGCATTGTTTGTGTCAAATCAAAACCAGCAAGGATTGTGCTGGGGATTCCCTGCAAGTGCCGCCACACCTCCGGCGCCAACATAACACACCCGCAACTTACAAATCCTAACCCTAACCCTACATCTTTGGAATGTGGGAGAAAACTGGAGCAGTCAGGAGAATCCCACGGGGAGAATGTACAAATTCATTAAAGGCAGCAGAGCGAATTGAACCCTGTTCAGTGATCGCTGGTGCTGTAAAGCGATTGTGCTAACCGCTACACCACTGTGCCACCCTATACATATTCCAGTCTTTGCCAAAACGATAAGCCCCTGCTAGTGACAGGGGAAAATCTGTAGATGCTGGAAGTGCAAGCATCACACGTAAACTGCGGGAGGAATTCAGCAAGCCAGGCAGCATCTACGGAAAAAGGTGCGGTCGGCATTTCGGGCCAAGACCCTTTCGCAGGACTGCCGAACTTCATCAGGACTTCTATCAGTCAGTCCATGCCAGCAAGTGGTGGGTGGTCATTGCCATCACTGTGAGGAAAGTTGTAGGGTGGGAGAGTGTGGCCAGACACAGTGAAGATGTGTGTCTAATAGCCTACCGCACCCCCTACCTCATTTCAGAACTTTATGCATCAGTTCCTTCCTGCCATAGAAGAACTTCAACATGTCTAATTCCAATCCCCATTCCCATTCTGCCATGTTAGTCCTTGGCTGGTTGTCTTTATGTATATTAGGTTTTATAGGATTGCTTTTATATTTATATTTATTGTGTTTTTTAATGCTTATTGTCAACAGCTTGCTCTTCATATTGTACTGCTCTGGTCTGTGTCCTGGCTAACAAGAGCAAGGACACAACATCCATAGTCAACCCTGACCAACAGAGAACCACACAAAGTTTGCTAATTGGGCTTTTTTCATGTTACATCAGATCTGGAGTAGTAATAATTTCATTCTCCTTTACTCTTGTGTACTGAAGAGTGACAATAAACAATCTTGAATCTTAATGATTCTTTAAATGGATCTTTTGCCAAATGCCCATTTTTTTTCCACAGGTCGCCCAATTGAACACCACTACACACAACCAACTGTTTAACTGACTAATATCAGGATCCTCTCCAATTTCTAGATAAACATTGCTTATTGAGCCAGTGTATCTGTAGCAATCTCAGTTAATTTAATTTATTTTTACTTACGAAGTAAAGACAGATTCTTTCAAAGGAAGTTGCACTTCAAAAGTTAATTATTGAAGATTAACTCTCTTCTCACAGGTATATTGAAACATCAGAACAGACAGTGAAATATTTCGTTGGAGTTGATTGCAAACCAGACAATAGTGATTAACATTCATTTTGGGGGTCTAGAGGTGTGTGAAAACTGTATGTAATTCAAAGGAAGCATTGTAGATACATTGTAAATATAGAATTGATCTTTAGTAAATACACATGTCATGTAATACTGGGTTGGGAGGCCTCCAAGACGGTTTCAATATAATGCCTGTTGCTTGTTTTTGTTGAATAAAACACTTCAATATCTATTAGCTTCAGTCTCTCTCTGGTGACTTTGTTCACGTTCCAACATGTGTCAACAACCAACACAATCTGAGGATGTGCTGGGGGCAGCCCACAAGAGTTGTCATGCTTCCGATGCCAACGCAGTATTCCCATAGCACAGCATTTTGCATTAAAGAGGAAGTGTCTTAAACCAGAATGGGAAAAGTATAAAAAATCTTACCACAGTCTACTTATACAGGCTGGCTTCTTTGTTATTAATGTCATATTGGAAAAAATAATCCATTGGATCTCATATGTACCACAAAATAACATTTTATTCGAAGTATAAAAAGCAATCCGCTGAAAAGTGCAGTCACAATCTGATGATGTCATGCACATTGAGATGATTGGAAACGAGATTCTCAAATGGATTTTTTGTATTAATCCATGATACAGTTCCATCTCATAAAATCTAAATAATAGCATGTTTCTTCCCCTTGCCAAAACTTAAATAAAGCTCTGCAGAGAAATCTTTAATAGTTGATTTCTCTTTGAGTGATACTTGGCAAAATGTAATCAGGTCCAAGAAACAGTAACTTGCATTGTCTGAGAGCAGAGAGTGGAATGTGATGATATCATCATGTGCAAATTAAATCATATGATTTATTTCATAACACATAAAAGCATTTTCCAAACATTTTTTAACCAGGAGGAAAATACCCCTTTTGCAATTATTTTTGGTCACTTCAAAATGTCAGCGGGCCAGTATTTTGGATTTTACATTGGGATTTGTAAGACATGCATGAAAGTTCCTGTTGTTACAAGATGTAATGGAATTAGCTTGGTGCTAAGAGGGCTCAAGATTGTGCCAAGTTGTTACACATATAATTGAAACCACAAGAAATCCTAACAGTGACTTAGTAACTAGCTGCTGAAGTGAAGCTGAAAAAGAGAGTTAATGTCAAAAATGCCACAGTTTGGAAGGCAGACAGAGAAATGGAGTGAAAACAGAAATGGTGGAAGATCTCAGCCAGTCAAGCAGCATCTGCGGAAAGTGAAAACAGTTAACACTCCGAGTCATGGAGCCTTTTGAGCAACACTGTATTGTGAAACAACTGAGGAAGTAAATTGGGTAGCAGTCTCTACCAAAGAAGGTGTAAGGCACTCCTTCCCCCCACTAGGCTGAGGCCACCCTTGGGCAAGGTGTAGCATCTGCTTAGCCCCCCAGATCAGGGTCACATGAAACCAAGGGAGTAGGTGGTGGATGTCGTATGAGCAGCTGGTTATGCGAGCACTGACGCCAGGCAGACAACTTCTGAAGAGTGCTGATAATGGCTGGGATCTCCTGTCTTGTAAAGACATTGCCCAGAGGAAGGCAATGGCAAACACCTTCTGCAGAAAAATTTGCCAAGAACAGTCATGGTCATAGAGAAAATAATAAGAACAACAGAGTGGAGGGGGTCTTCCCCACAGACAACAAAAGCAGAGGGAAGCCCATGACCGCCGTACGACAAGGCACATAATGATGATGATAAGCAAGTAAGTCTTCCGCTGGAAAAGTGGGCACCAAAATGTCTCCCACTAAGCTAAGAAGAACAGAGGATGGATGCCTTTCATTGACGCTGATATTGTTTCACATCTTTGGACAATATTATTCTCTCAAAATATACACAACCTCTAAATATTCCAACAGTGGCCACTCAGCTGTTTTGCAATTAAGTGCAGCAATGTGAACATTTTTAGCATTTTTTGGCTATTAAGTTCTCTACAATTAGATGATGTTGAAAGATTTCTTTTGCAACTTTATTAATGATTGCAACTAGATTGAACATAACTTTTTATCTTTGTTTCTATTCATCCCCTGCATTAAATTGGTGTTCAATTTAAATGCAAGTGAAATGTTAACTATATATTGTCCATTTATATATTCGTTTTATTTATTTAGTAATCCAGGCCGTTCCAGCCCTTCAAGCCACTCCACCTTAGCAACTCCGCAATCCTGATTAACCCTATTCTAACCAGTGGACAATCTACAATGACCAATTGACCTACCCAGTACATCTTTAGACTGTGGGAGGAAACCTGAGCACCTGAGGAAAATGCATGCATTCCATGGGGACTGCTTCAAGAACCGGACCGGAATTGAGCTCTGAACTCTGGAACGCCTCGAGCTGTAACAGCGTCACACTAACCGCAATGCTACACTCAATTTTGCAACTGGATTGGAATGTAATGTCCTCTTAATACACTCAATAATTAATCATTTATTTCATAAAGAGACAATGAGGAGAGGCTAAATCTGAGTTGGGAGTGCCAGATCTTATCTCAAGATCCACAGCGAATAAAAATTTGGAGCATGAAGTACAGGAAGTCACATTGTTTCTGTGTGAGTGGTTTCCCAAGGAATAAGATTGGTAGTAAGTCACATTTTTAAAAATTCATGTTTGGGATCTGCATGTTGATACAAAGGACAGCATTTATAGCTCATCCTTAAATACCCTTGAGAAGGTAGTGGTGAGATCTTTTATTGAACCGTTGCAGTCCCTCTGGTAAAGGGCTCCCAATGCACTGTGGGTAGAGAGTTAGAGGATATAGATGCCACAACGACAAAAGACTGGTGATACATTTCCAAGGCAGAATGCTATGTCACATCAGGGGCATGGTGTGGAAACTGAAAATGGTGAGCTTAGTAGTAGAGGCTGTAGATTTCGGACATACTGTCAGATGACTTAGAGAGTACATTTTGTAGATTGTACACACTGATGTTCCATGTGATGGCATGCTTAGTTGCAAGACCCTTTTGGACATTGGCTATATAAATATTGCAAGTCCGGTTCATTGGTTCATTGGAAAGACCAACAGTGGGGAGTCTGCCTGGCCTCGGCTATTGCACGGACCAGGTCCTAATGCCATGGCTTTGCTCATTACAGGCTCCTAAGGGAGAAGGCACTGGAGATGGTGTGGGAGACTACAGAGGCATGGCAAGTGCACTGGAATCCATGCTGGGTTGGAGGCAATGTTCCCTATAATTTGTAATGACCAGTGTGTCTAAAAGTCTTGTGCTGTGTAATTTTTGTCCAGTGACAAAAATTTCCAGTGCGCACTGAAAAATTTCTTCAATAAAAACAGCATAAGTAAGCCCACTCTAAAATCTGCAGACAAGTCATCACAATCTCCACATTGTGAAAACCGGAAAAGGAAATGTGATTGTGTACAGTTGTGAAATATAATTAACATGCCAACAAGGTAGAGGGTGACAACCTTTTGTGCGCAGTTTAAATTCCTTTGTGTGCTAGTGGCAAAAGATGCGTGCATACACACAAGCACACCTTCGAGGGAACATTGGTATCTCTTCCATTGGTGCTGCCCTCCAGTGTTCACATCCAGTAGACAAGCTGGATTGCCTACTGCTGACCCAGTACAGAACAAGCTGAGTTTTGTCTGCTGAGCCAGCAAAAGATGAGGAACTGCTATATACTTGTTGTTGCAGAAACGTGGCTCCAGGACAATAGCCCATGCACTATCAGTCTTCAGGCTACCCTGCTCAGGGGCTTGTGCAAATATTATTTTTTGTGACTGTATGTGATCTCATAACTATACGCGTTGTGTATGACTGTATGTGCTGTGTTTCGCACCTTGGCCCGAGAGGAATGTTGTTTCATTTAGCTGTATAAATGTATATGTTTGAATGAGAATTAAACTTGAACTTGATTTCAAACTTGTGCTTCTGGCAAAAGGAGTGAACAAGTTACAGGACAGAGAGCTACCCAGCAAGCAGGTAAAGTAATCAGACTGTAAGGAATCCTGCTTTGAAGTCTATACCTAGTATTGTGGCCTATATTTGGAAAGAATATATACATATATTGATATCCTTAGGATATGTGAAATCTTCAAAGAGCATGAATTTACTAAATATAGACATTGTTAGTTCAGGCAAAATTGCAGTAGTTAAATATCTGACAAATATCTGTGAGTTACAAGTTAATTAAATGTCTTGTGATGTTGATTGAGGGGGTAAAGTCTAGACAACATACCTATTGACCTCACCAATAAATCTATAAGGATTCAGGTTTAGTGGCCCAACTGAAGCCTTGATTGGGGAAAAGAAGAGATTAAACAGAGAGAACAGCCCACTCCAGCTCTTCAAATAAAAAGAAATGAGAATTATTATTGGGATTATGGCAAATGGGTTGTAGCTGGCAGACTCCCCCTGCACTTGCCCATCTCCAGCTTACAGTAATGTCAAATTAATCCATCCATGAGATAACTGGTAACACAACAGTTAGTGCAATGTTATTACAGCTTGGGACATTCCGGACTCCAGAGTTTAATTCCTGTGCTATGTTATAAGGAGTCTCTGTATGTTCCTTCCCATGGAATGTATGGGTTTCCTCCAGGTGCTCCGGTTTCCTCCCACAGTCCAAAGACATAGCAGGTAGGTTAATTGGTCATTGTATATTGTCCCTTGCTTAGGTCAAGGTTAATGGGGTTTTCCAGGGGTTGCTGGGGCGGTGTACCTTGAAGGGCTGGAAATGCCTACTCAGCACTTTATCGCTAAATAACAAATATGTAAATAAATAATGAGGATGTTAATTAAGATTTGCAACACCTGAAAAGATTTCTAATTTGACAACTTTGTCATTATCCTCTCTAAACACGTTCATGTTGAATTATTTCTCGGTTACTATGATCACTTCCACAACTGTTCGAAGGGTGGTCCATTTAATCACTCACACATCCAATCCATCTGTGATATTAATGATAAACAGAAGTAGACGTCAAATGACAATTTCTGGATTCCACTCACATCACAGCATCATTTTTGACATTTCTATATGTCAGTTCCAGTAAGATCTATTGTTCATTTTTCACCAGCTTTTACAAAACGGCTTGGCATTTTGATCTGTAGATACATTGTCCAGTTGATTTAATAGAAGAATATCGGGGTTAGTTTCCTTCAGCTCCTCTCTCTTCCACTCTCCCTTTCTTTAACCCTGACCTCCAGTCCTGTTTGTGTGGACTTTGCATATTCTCCCTGTGTCTCCATCAGATGCTCTGCTTTTATCCCACATCCTGTTAGTGCAAATGGTTGGTTGATAGACAGCTCAGACTTGATGGACCAAAGGGCCTGTTTCTTTGCCAAATGCCCCTAAGACTCAAGGAGAACTTCCTGCAGGTGGCAAAGTGCTGTCAGTTGCAAAGAAGGTTGGGCCACATTTGCATGGGAACATGGGATCCCATTCTTGTTTAATCTTTGTTAATTAAGGAGGGTGAAATAATAGGTGGTGGGTTGGAGAAAGATCTTCACCAAAGGAGGTATAAGGTGCTCCTTCCCTCCGCTAGCCTGCAGGTCACTCTTGGGCAAGGTGTTAGCCCTCATCAATCAGGGTCATGTGAAGGCATGGGAGCAGGTAGTGGATGGTCATATGAGCAGCTGGTGCACACCAATAAGGTCTGGTTATGTGACCACTAACACCAGGCAGAATATCTCTGAGGAGTATTGATAATGGCTGGAGTGACCCATCTCGTAGAGACACTGCCCAGAAGAAGGAAATGGCAAACCACTTCCGTAGAAAAATTTGCCAAGAACAATCATGGGCAGGGATAGGAAAGATCCCCCACATTATACAACATGGCACATAATATGATGATGAAATACAATATGTATTTGAAGAAAATTTGCTTGCAGCTGATGGTGCAGGGGTGGGACAGTTGGGTAGTGACTAGTATGGTGACAGCAGGCATTGTCACAATGGGCCAAATGGTCTCCTTCTGTGCCATAAGATTTTATAGTATGTCTTAACAACACAAAATTCACTCAGTCCCGCAAGCCTTCCAATTCTGGATCACACATTCTTCTGACATGGAAGTGAGTATGATCACTGTACTAAATAGGCTTAAAATGCAACATTAATTTCTACAAGTAAATGGAAAGACGATAAAAAACTTGTCACGGATTATGCTCCCCATCCACGACTGAAGGAAAGGCATAGACAAGTGACTACTGAGGCAAATAAAAGGAAAATATTGTAGGTAGAGTACTAAAAAATAAAGATTATAATTTTGATTCAAGAATTTCCTCTGTAGAGGATAAACAAGAGCCACCCTAGGGTGCAAAGAGAAAACCTTTGTCATTTTTTTTCAAAAAAGGGCTGAAATATATTTACCAAGCCGTTTTCATTTAATCATCATTCCAGGGGTTGTGGACACAAGATAGAAAGCAGAACAGTAAAAAAAATCATTGTTTCTTTTGAAGCAGCTAGTAAGAAGGCTGTTTTGTAGCTAAACAGAGGTCCCTCATCTGTCACAGCTGGACAAGGCCCATAATTCATTCATTATTGACTATGAAAGGCAATCTTACAAGTTTGAAGTCTATCCTGAATGAGAAAACACTTTTCTTAAAATGTCGTGCGTGGAACTGACTGCATAGAGTTCACATGATTAATGACTTGCGGACTCACTGTGTGGAGCACCACTAATTAGCTGCAGACTGATTAAAGACATTGCATACAAACTTCTGCTGATAAGCTGAACTTTTTCCCTACAAGAAGTGAAGCATGTGGAAACATTTATAGTCTCATTTTTAAGTTGAAATGGTTCGAGTATGAAGTCTGTAATTTCAAACACATACAGTATACAGAAATATTTCAAAGCTATGCTCTGAGGATTATAAAAATTACCCATATCCATTTGCGCAATTAGAAAAGGATTGAATATTTATATTCTTTGCAATGAATTATGTAGGGTATTGAATGTCTGTTACATTAATCAACTTTATAAGCTTCCATTTTGCATCTACCCATGACAATATGATGATAACCTAATTTGCTGTTCTGTGCATTCATTCAACTAAGTCCTATTGGAGCAGTGAAGATTCTTAAGGTTTAGTTGTGGATAGGCACCCCATCCACAACCATTCACTCACTTCCTCGGAGTATGGCTGCTGCAGTCGGTATTACCAACAGGATGCACTGCATCAACCCACCAAAACAGCCCCTTCCAACCAGCTAGAAGGACAAGGGTAGAAAAAAAGCAGAGGAACACCCCCACCTGGATGTTGCTGTCCACGCCACCCACCATCCTGACTTGGAAACATAGCACTGTCAACACTTCCGCCCACTAACACACCCCACCACCACTATTTTATCATTTCCTGTCAGAGTCACCCGACATACAGACACTCCTGTACCTAGTGGCACTTTATGTACATACAATCAATCTATGTATGTAAGTATTTTGGTACTTACATTTATTGTTTATTAGGGTTTTTTAAGATAGGTACATGGAGCTTAGAAAAATAGAGGGCTATGGATAACCCTAGGTAATTTCTAAAGTAAGTACATGTTCGACACAACACTGCGGGCTGAAGGGCCTGTATTGTACTGTAGGTTTTCTATGTTTCTCTATACCCACATCTGAAGGACTGTAGCAGTTCATCACCACTTTCTCCAGGACAATTAAACACTGGCTCAGCCTAAGAAGCCCACACCGCTTGGCTGGATATTTAACAAAAATGCATATATGATCTTAGACTCATGGGTTACAACATAGGGGAAGGCCATGTGGTCCTTGAGTGTATACTGGCTCTGTGTCAAAGCAAAACCCAGTCTCGCCCCATAGCCCTGCACATTCTTTCCTTTTAGACACTTATCCAGCTCCTTCTGAACGTGACACTCCATGACTACCCCCGGTGATGCATTCCAGACGCGATCCACATATTGCATATAAAAAAAGTATTCTTCCTATAAACCTTTCGTTCTTTTGCCAACAGCCTTCATTTGATACCCCCTGGTTCTTCACCCCACCAACAGGAATAATTTCTCTCTTTCTGTTCTCTGTATCCATTTGCAATTTTAAATGCCTGTGTTGGATCCTGTCACAAACACCTCATCTCCAAGGAGAACCACCCGGGTTCCTCCAGACCATCCACATATCTAAAGTCCTGCATCACTGAAATCATTTAGGTTAAGCCCTGTGCACATTCTCCAAAAACCTTGCAACTATCCTAATATTTCCATATGGGGCTTAGTCAGTGCTTCATGTATTCATCATAACTTATTTATTTGCATAGTACACACCATAAAGCCCAGAATCTCAATTATTTTTTTAATCAAGTTTCAATTTTCCCTTTCAACCAATTGTGTGCAGATATCCCCCAGTCACTCTCTGCTCTGTTCCTTTAACATCTGGGCACTCTCACAGATATTGTTTTTCCTTGTTCTTCATACCAAAAGATAACATTTACCATTTCTCAGCAATAACTTTATCTGCTCATCATACCAGCTGCCCTACATACACTCAATAGCCACTTTATTAGGTACACCTGTACACCTGCTCATTAATGCAAATATCTAATTAGCCAATAATATGGCAGCAATCCAATGCATAAAAGCATGTTGACATGGTCAAGAGATTCAGTTGTTATTCAGACCAACCATCAGAATTGGGAAGAAATGTGATCTAAGTGATTGTTGGTGCCAGATGGGGTGGTTTGAGTACCTCAGAAAATGCTGGTCTGGGATTTTCATGCACAACAGTCTTTAGAGTTTACAGAGAACAGTGTGAAAAACAAAGAAATCTCCAGTGAGTGGCAGTTCTGTGAGATAAAATGCCTTGTGAATGAGAGAGGTCAAAGGAGAATGACCAGACTGGTTCAAGCTGACAGGAAGGCGACAGTAGCTCAAATAATTGTATGTTACAACAGCGGTGTGCAAAAGAATATCTCCGAATGCACAACATGTTGAACCATGAAGTGGATGGAATATAACAGCAAAAGACAACACACAAGCACTAGGTGACCACTTTATTAGATTCAGGAGATTCAGGAGATACCTGATAAAGTGGTCATTGAGTGGATAGCTGAAAAAAATAGCTAGAAACATTCAGTGATTCAAGCAGCATCTGCGGAATGAGAAAAAGTTAGCTTTTCAGGTCTGAGATCCATTGTTAAGAAAGTTTTCACTGAAAAAGTTAAAGTGGGGTCTCTCTCCACAGATATTGCCATTTCCAGCATTTTTCTGGAAATGGTGGAAAAATGTTCCACAGTTTAAATGAAGTGGAAAAACTGAAAGTTGACCTGGAAGACGTCCTGAGGAAGAAACAACCGGAGGCTGAACATTCTTTAACTGCCGCTTTTCAGGTCAGGGTGGAAGAAGCTGGTGGGGTAACTGCGTCCCAGATCGAGATGGCCAAGAACCCTGAGTCAGAACTGCGGAGGCTGTGGCGAGAGTTGGAGTCCAAGAAGAACCTGACGTCTCGACTGCAGGAGGTTGAAGAGGTGGCCCCGGCTAAATGCTTCAGTTTGGAGAAAATCAAACAGCAGTTACCGATCGAGGGAATGAGGAAGAATAGGGATTCAAAGGATGATGTGCTGGACATGTGGTACATGCTGCCTTTCGCTAACTTCCCCATGATTGAGGAAGAGACTTTTGGCCCTTCTCCCACTGAGTCAGGTGTAGTGGGGAGGGCTAGCTGTGGGCAGTCTGGGTTACAGCAGGACCAAGAAGGAAAAGAAGTGGGGTCCCGGACATGGGAGAGGGGGCTCCGAACTGCAGTGGAGGCGTGAGTGAGAGATTGAGAGAGGAGCTGGCAAGCAGACCCGAGGTATCCCCAGTAGTGTCCAAGCCTTTAAGGTTTTGGTGAGTAGGTACGGAGGTCTCGGGGGATTAGGAAACTCCCAGATAGGTTGGCCTATGTAGCGCTCGTGGGTTGGGCGTAAGGTCCACTTTTTGGGGAGCCATGTCACTGTGTGTATCTGGATTAGGGTTTTGTGTCTGCAGGACCAGTTAGTGAGTTATTTAGAAGTCATGAAGACATGACTTTATTTGGTGGGGGGAGAGTGTAAGAGGTTTCTTCTTTTATGTTACTGCGTAGGCTAATTAAAATGGCTTCTTTGTTATGGTTATACTTGAAATGACTTCTTTGTTATGTTAAATGCTGAGAAAGTTCTCTTGCCAGCAGCTTGTTTGGGTTATATTATCGATAATAGAGCGAACGAACCAATTGGGATAGATGTTATTCTTTCTAGTGTGTCTGTAAGTTATTGTGATGCACGGGTTTTTGGGCAGAAGGCGCGAGGGAGAGAGAGAGAGAGAGAGAGAGAGGATGGACAAGGTATTGTGAGCTGGCTAACGGGGTCGGGCCCCGAGCAGGAGTCCAAGGTCCAGGGTTTTTGGCAAGGAGAGGAGACGGAGACAGACTCATGTGGAACGTCTAGTCGACCACCGTAGTTGGTCCCAGGCTGCAGGAGGTCGAGGTGGTCCAAGGGGATCGCAGGGTGAAGAAGGAAGATCCCGAGCTCCAACTGTTTGTGCATGAAGAGATTGAACTTTAATAAGTGTGGCGCCTTTTATTTTCCTTTTATATTTTATCTCTATTAATTATATAGTTCCAGTAATATCTATAAACTGTAATTCATTTAATTGTACATGGTGTATTGTCTATTATTTGGCGGGGTGGGGTACATCGCACAGAATCCATACAAACTTAGTTACCCAGTTTGGAGGGGCCGGAGGCTACTTCCCCTAGACGACAGCGAGCTGAGTGTCCCTGAGGCTTGCCGGGGGCGGGGGGGCTACATGTTCTTATTTCATATTTCCAGCACCTGCAGTTTATTTTTGATTTTCATATCTTCATGAAGTCTGTCATTCTATTCACACTTTGGTATTCTTTCAAATCTAAAAATTGAGAAAATCTGTTATGTTCCGAAGTTCAAGGTATTAATATGAATTAAGAAAACCAATGGTTCTAGTGCCAGCTCCTAGGAATCTCCCCTATACACTTCTCCCCAGCCTGAGAAACTACCCCCACATTTAGTTTCCTGTCCCTTAGTTAACCATCTACCCATTCACTCGCAGTTCCATTTATTTCATGGTGATTACCTTGGATGACAGGCTGATTATGTGACCCCTTTCTGAAAGTCTTTTGGAAGCCCATGTATATTACATCAACTACATCCTCCTCATCAATCCTCCCTGTTACATAATGGAACTTCTCTACCAGAAATTAGAATCATATCACCAAGAGGACCATAATTTTATCATGGTTTAGAGGCTTGCGTGCCTCACTGACCTGGAGAGCTATGTTGACTGGAGTAAAGGCTTTATGCTTTGGTTCTTGGTAGGGACACCCATACCAAATAGGTCAAAGGGCAGAGGCCAGACTAAGAGTGGACCACTGGTCCTCCAGGTTCAGGGGTTCAGCTCAGGGCTAACAACTCTGACTGGTAGGACAAAATTGTTATGAAAACAGCAATGAAGAATTCTTCTCCATCTGAGAGTGATGGTATTCCTGAGTCTCCACCAGCAACTTGCACGACTGTCAGTAATGAAATCCAAGAGGAAGCTACTGACACAATGAACACCACCAGGGATGAAGGACCTTCAGTGTTGCTCTAAACGCCAGCTGCGCAACAGTTAGTAAGTGAGCTAGAATCATAGAATGGTTCCAGGACACATGAGGGACACCATTTTAAGGTGAAAGGGGAAAGGGGACTTGAGGGGCAAGTTTATTCACATATTGTGGAAGACAAGCTGCCAGAGGACATGGAAGAGTCAGGTACGATTACAATATTTCAAAGATATTCGGACAGATACATGGATAGGAAATGTTTAGAAGGATCTGGGTGGTTGTCGGGGAAAGAATACTGAGTGTTAATAACTAGTAAATGTGGATATGAATTATGCTAATATGGTAACAGGGAACCACAAAGCCTAGAAGTAGAGATGTGGAATGTAGCAGTGACAACATCCAAGTTTCAGGAACTTCATTAATTATGCTATAGCGTGCACTGGTTGTTGTAATAGAAAATTGGATTTACTGTTAGACCCGTGGATAATCACTTTATTTTGTAATTAGGTCCAAGTACAGTATGTTGCTTAATTAAGTTTTCTTCTAGCCAGCATTCTGTTATCAAAATGTAGTTTTACTGGCACTCTCGTCAACTGAGAATGTAAAAAGCTGTACCGATTCATGTCCAGGTAGATCAGCTTTGGTCTCCTGGTGCGTAACAGGTTTTTAATAAATTGCCCGATATTTTGAACATCAACTCTGTGTGATCTTTCAGGTTTCTCTGACACTGTGAGTCAAATGTAGGCAAACAAGATTAGCTCAGATGGTCGTTTTGGATGAGCTGGACAGAGGGCCTCTTTCCATGCTGTATAATCTGTGAATGTGAAAGGACACCACGCGATCTACCAACACCATATGTTGGAGCAGTACAGGTGCTCCCAGTCCACTGCCCACTTCCCACAGTCCTGCACGTTCTTATTTTTGACATATTTATTCAGCTACAATTGAATCTGACTTCTTTACGACCCCATAATGTACTCTTGATCCCAAACATTTACTGCGTAAAAAAATACTTTCCTTCTGTCACTTGCATTTTTACCCACACCTTCATGCTATATCCTCAAGAGTCGAGTCAAGTCAAATCAAGTTTATTGTCATTTAACTCTATACATGTATATCGGCAAACAAGACAACATTTCTCCGGACCAGGGTGCAAAGCACAGTAGTACACATAACACGCTATAACTTAGGATAGTTTATGAATTAAATCTACAACTGAATTAAGCACAGATAAACAAAGTAAAGTGCATAAATTAAACATTGTAAGGTACAGTGCAAATTATCCAGTGACACATGAAATAAAGTGAGACACAGAGTTCAGAAGCCTAATGGCCTGAGGAAAGAAACTGTTTCCCATCCTGACCATTCTTGTCTTTATGCATCAGAGTCTCCTACCTGATGGTACTATGTCAAAGAGGATGCTGGATGGAAAGGTGGGATCCTTGATAATACAAAAACTTCTATAGTTGTACCATGGAGAACATTCTGACCGGCTGCATTACTGTCTGGTATGGAGGGGCTACTGCACAGGACCGAAAGAAGCTGCAGAGGGTTGTAAATTTAGTCAGTTCCATCTTGGGTACTAGCCTACAAAGTACCCAGGACATCTTTAGGGAGCGGTGTCTCAGAAAGGCAGTGTCCATTATTAAGGACCTCCAGCACCCAGGGCATGCCCTTTTCTCACTGTTACCATCAGGTAGGAGACACAGAAGCCTGAAGGCACACACTCAGCGATTCAGGAACAGCTTCTTCCCCTCTGCCATCCGATTCCTAAATGGACATTGAATCTTTGGGACACCACCTCACTTTTTATTAATATACAGTATTTCTGTTTTTGCACATTTTTAAAAATCTATTCAATATACATAATTGATTTACTTGTTTATTATTATTTTTTTCTCTCTGCTAGATTATGTATTGCACTGAACTGCTGCTGCTAAGTTAACAAATTTCACATCACATGCCAGTGATAATGAACCTGATCCTGATTCTGATTCTGACTAAGGCCCTGCATACACAGCACTCCTGATAAATGTCCTTGATGAATGGTACGGAGACTGCTGTGGTCCTCTCGGCAGCTCCCAGTCCTTTGTAGGGACCCACTCCGATACTCGACTGCTCCAATACCAGATGTGGATGCAGCTGGTCAGGACACTCTCAATGGCGCTCCTGTAAAATTCAGTTAAGATGGGGGCGGGGGAGGGGTGCCTTGTTTGCCTCAATCTCCTCTAGAAGTGGAGACACTGCTTTACCTTCTTATTCAGGGAGGTGATATTGAGGGACCAGACGATGTTGTGTTGTTATCGCCACAAACAGTGAAGAGGTAAGTGATGGCTAGGCAAGTTTGGGGGAACAAGCTGAGATGGTGTGTTGCAGGATTATTGCAGATGGATTTCCGATGCCCCAGGAGGAAGGTTAGATCACTCTGGGCACCGAAAGGAGGAGTCGGAGCCCGGGCAGAGAAGTTCCAATGCTCATTCAACTGACCCAGGTGCGAGGTTGGATTGCTTTGGGTGCAAGCTGATTTGAAGAGCTTGAGAGCGGCTTCAAGTTGGGCTACAGAACTTGGGCCTGGAGTGAGTCAGTGGGCGGTGTGATCTAGGCTCAGAGCCTTTCACAGTAGCCGGGTCCTAGTGTGAGGTACTTTACACTGTGTAGACAATTTAAACACTGGCCCAGATCAGTGTCGAGAGCTGAATTCCCTCACTCTCTGCGATTATCACTCCTCTCTCCAGGGCGCTGCTGTGCTCTGTTGCCACTACTATGATGAACTGATAAGTAAGGCTTTGGGCCTACTCCGGGCTGCTCCATGGTTCAGATCTGAGGACTCATTTTTGGTTCGGAATGCTGTTGTTTGCTTCGGTTGTTTGCACGATCTTTATGTTTTTTTTCTCTCTCTTGTGCATCAAGTGTTGGTTTCTTATCTTTATTCTCTTTTTTCTTTAATTGGGTTCTTCCAAGTTTCTTGCTTTGTGGCTACCTGTGAGCAAGCGAATATCAAGGTTGTATAATTTATACAATTTTTGATAATAAATGAATCTTGAATCTTGAGCTAAGGTTATCCATGACATGAACTCCCAGGAAATTGGTGCACCTAACTCTGTCTACGGAGGAGGAGCCGTGTAATTGCAGAGGGAGATGGTTCATCTGCACCTTCCTAAAGTCTACAAACATTTTCTTGGTCTTCTTCACATTCTGACTTTGTTTATTGCTCTCTCACCGGTCCACCAACTGCTCCACTTCCTCTCTGTACTCCGATTTATCATCGCCGTTGATGAGGCTAGCTACTGTTGTGTCATCTGTAAACTTAGTTATACGTTTTGAGCTGAATCCTGCGACATAGTCACTTGTCAGCAGTCTGAATAACAGCAGGTTCATAGAGTCACAGAGCATGAAAACTGGTCCACGCCAACTAAGATTCCAATCTAAGCTTGGCCAATTTACCTGTGTTTGTCCATATCCCTCTAAACCTTTCCTATCCATGTATCAGTCCAAGTGCTTTTTGAATGTTATTAATGCACCTGTGTCAACCATTTCCTCTAGCAGCTCATCCTATCTACGGACTACCTCCTGGATGAAAAAGTTGCCCCTTAGGTTTCTATTAAGCCTCTCCTCTCCCTCCTTAAACCTATACCTTCTAACTCTTGATACCTCAACCTGGAAAAAAAAGACTGTGCACATTCATCCTGTCTATTCCGCTCATGATTTTATACACTTCAGTGAGTTTAGCCCTAGTTATTGACCCCTCCACCAATGGAACCAGTTTATTTCACACTTCTCTGTACCACCTCATGATTTGAAATACTCTATTAGATCCCTTAGCAGTCTCTTCTTTTCCAAGAAAAGCATCTCCAGCCTCTCTGGCCTTTCTGAGAACCAAAGACTATTACTTATTCTGGATTTATTTAGTAAATTTCTTTTAAACTCTCCAAAGACATTTCTCAAGAAATAGAATCAATACTCCTCCCTTCCCTTCCACTGGCTCTCGTTACTACCTCCTGCCCTTTATCCCATGCTCCATCACCATATCCAATCAAATTCCATCATCTTCAGCCCTTAATCACTTCTACCAATCATCTCCCAGATTCTGACTGCATCCTCACTCTCTCTGCTCCCTCACCACCAACCTTTCAGACCCTCACTTGGATACATCGATCATCCACCAGCCTTTTTCTCTTCCTTTTTCTACTAGACATCCACCATCTTTCTTTCCAATCCAGATGAAGGGTCTTGACCCGAAATATCGATTGTCTATTTCCCTCCATAGATGCTGCTCAACACCTGGAGTTCCTCCAGCTCCTTTGTGCGTTGTTTAGAGCTACAGCTCAGAAAAGGTCCCTCCAATCCAATGAGCTGCATGGTCCAGGGACGAAGCTATTTAACCCTAATCAATTTAGGACAATTTACAATGACCAATTAACCTACTAGCCAGTCTGTCTTTGGATTGTAGGAGGAAACTGGAACACCTAGAGGAAATCCACATATTTCATGTGGCAAATACAGAAAGTAGTTACAGATGGCGCAGGAATTGAACTCTGAATTCCATAAGCCCCAAGCGGCATTAATGTCGCGTTAACCACTATGCTACTGTGGTATTTCACTCTCTCTCTCTCCTGCTACTTTGTTCTGCTGTGGCTCACGTGCACTAGCCTCCCCACCATTGAGAACATCGTCCAACGGCAGTGCCTGAAGAAGGTAGCACCCATCATTAAGGACCGTAACCATCCACTTCATGCTTTGTTCTCATTACTACTGTCAGGGAGGATATACAAGAGACTGACGGCTCATTCTCAACATTTTAGGAACAGCTTCTTCCCCTCTGCTGTAAGATTTATGAATAGCCCATGAATCCATGAACATTACACAGTGATTCCTCTTTTGTGCTATTTATTTATTTATATTGTACCTTAGAGTCATAGAACACTACAACACAGAAGCAGGTCCTTCAGCCCATCTAGTCCGTGCTGAACTATTAATCATCCAGTCCCATCAAACTGCACCTGGAGTATAGCCTTCCATACCCCTCCCAACCATGTACTTATCCAACATTTGCTTAAATGTTGTCATTGACTCTTCTACCACCACTCCTGCTGGCTGCTCATTCCACACTGTCACCATCTTGTGTAATTTGTTATGTACTGCTGTCTCAAAACAGCAAGTTTCATGACTTGTGTCAGTGAAAATAAACCCGATTCTGATTTTGTGTGACCCTTTTAGAATTCTGTCCTCTAGTTTTCTTTTGACTATTTGTCTTTAACAATCCATTCTAGCTTCTCTAATCAATATAATACAAATTCTGTACTTCAAATTAGCCACAGTTTTCTGAGTTTCACATCCTTGTTTGTGTGCACTGACACTTAATGGAACACATCAGGTTGCTTGCATCTATTTAATTCTTATATCTGTGGCACAGTTTGTAGATGTCAGAAAATAAACCGAAAGGGGTGAATAATAATATCCCTTATCTCTTAAAGCAACATGATTTGTTTAATTGATAAACAATGTAAACTCATACATTTAAACAGTTAGGAACTGTACCAGTTAGAGGCAATCACCACAATGCAGTGCATTTCCAGGTATTGTATTAGCTTATTATTGTCACATGTACCAAGATACAGTGAAACGTTTGTCTTGGATGTTGTTCATACAAATTAAATCATTACACAGGGCACTGAAGGAGAACAATTAAGACAATACTTTTTAAGTGTAAAAACCACAGAGAAAGTGCAGTGTAGGTAAACAATTAGGTGCAAGATCATAGTAAGGTAGAATTATGAGGCTGAGCCGATCTTATCATACCAAAGGTCTGTTAAAGAGTCTGAAAACAGTGGGACAGAAACTGCTTTTGCAGATGTCTTTAGTTTGATTTTATGGTATGAGTCAACCCATGGCCAGGAAAGTGATTACCCGCCCACATTTAGACCATTTGAGGTAACTTATTTTTTACTCTTTCTTACTAGTCTTCTAATATTTGTATATCTGTGCACTTCTAATGCAACTGTGACACTGTAATTTCCTCTGGGATCAGTAAAATATCTATCTATCTATCTATCTATATCTCCACAGTATTATACTGAATGGCATCACAAACACATAAGTCTGATAAAAACAATAGCAGCATGAAAGAGATATTTACATAGACATATGAACAGGTAGGGATTGAAGGGATATAGACCATGTGCAGGCAGGTATGCAGTTTAAAAAGGCATCATACTCAGCTCAGATGTTGTGTGTCAAAGGACCATTCCTGTGCTGTACCATAAAGGCTTATCATATGAGGGGCATTTCATGGCTCTGGGCCTCTACTCACTGGAATTCAGAAATATGAGCGGATCTCATTAAAGCCTATCTAGTGTTGAAAGGCCTTGGTAGGGTGGATGTGGAGAGGATGTTTCCTATGGTGGGGGAGTCTAAGACCAGAGGACACAGCTTCAGAACAGAGGGGCATCATTTTAGAATGGAGATGAGGAGGAATCTATTTTGCCAGAGAGTGGTGAATCTGTGGAATTCATTGCCACAGGCGGCTGTGGGGGCCAAGTCATTGGCTATGTTTAAGGCAGAATTTGGTAGATTCTTGATTAGTCAAGCCATGAAGAGATACGGGCAGAAGGCAGGAGATTGAGGCTGAGAGGGAAATGGATCAGCCATGATGAAATGGTGGAGCAGACTCGACTGGCCAAATGGCCTATCTTTGCTTTTATATCTTAAGTTCTCATGGTCTCATGAGGAGGCACAGTGCAGAGACAGAGGAAAATAATTCTGAATTCATGGGAATGAATGCATGTATATACTGTAGATCAGACCTTTGAATTTAATAACATTATAGGAGCATTGTATTAAACGTTATAATGTTTAATGACATTGTGGGAGCATACATCTATGGTGTCTATTAGATGTACATAACCTGAGGATGGCTTTTACTATCCAATCAAATTGCTGCCTTTGTCAAACCCATTAGCTTGTAAGACCATTTCTTATAATATGATGCAATCAAAACAGTCAAATAGTTACCTTGCTTTGTTTCAGCGCCACTTTTCCAATTTGCTCACCGGGCAAACTCAAATCACATTGATAACACAAATGCAGAAGTATAATTCTGAAAGGAAGGACGAAACTCACCGAATGTAATGGTCATTAAAGTTCAGAAAGATCATGCCTGTACCCACTCAGCCCTCCACTGTCTGGGTTGGAGGCTTTACTCTACTCTCAGCTTGGGAACATAAGAGCTGGTAGATGAATCAGCTGGGAGAGTGGCAGAATCCAGGGGAGTTGATGTGGGTGTCGGGGGAGTAAAATGTGACATCTGTAAATGGGTGCTCATTTGACAGCATGGGCCTGTGTGGGCAGAAGAGCCTATTTCTGTGCTTTATTACTCATAATTGGTAATTGATTTAGTATTGTCAAAGTGAAATGAAAAGCTTTCCTTTTCAAGCCATCCATACAGATCATTTTATCAAATCAGTACATCAAGGCAGTCTGAGGGAAAGCAGTAGAATACAATGTTATGATGGCAGAAAACATACAGGTGCAAGGGCCATGACAGGATAGACTGTGAGGTCAAGTGTCCATCTTAATGAGCAAGAGGTCTTTTCTATGGACTTACAGCCATGTGATAAAGAGATAAAAGCTGTCCTTGAGCACAGTGGTACATGTTTTCAAGCTTTTGCATCTTCTGTTCATTGGGAGGGGGCGGGGGGAGGGAGAATGTCCTGGGTGGGTGGGGTCTTTGATAATGCTGGCTGTTTTACCGAGGCAGTGAGAAGTGCAGAGTGGGTAGGATGTGCCCTGTTTCCATAATGTGCTGAGCTGTGTCCACAAACCACTGCAGTTCTATCAAGAGGTTTTTAATCTGAGACTGAAGCAAAGCAGGGAAATTCCAATGTTTTAGAAGTAATGCTATTTGACAGGATAAAAAATAGTATTTTAAAAGAATGTATTGATTTGATAATAAATGATGAACTCCAACCAGGAGCTCATAAGCAGTAGACACACTCAGAAGTATTGAGACACAGATGTAGTTATCGACAAAGGACAGACAGACAGGATGAACTGTTCGCTTTGATGATCAGCTGTCTGGAACATTCCCAAGAGCTGACCCACAAAGTGCCCCTTTAATGTACTCCAGTCTCAGCCCTCTGGAGAAGTCTCCAACTGAAGCATCCAGAAATTATGAAGGACTCCTTACAAATAAGATGTCATATCCACATCACATGCAACTTCTCAACCTGCATATAGACCTGAATCCAGGTCTCAGAAGTGCACAGGAGGCCACAAATCACCACTGCCCTGTAGATTGTGTATTTGTGCCTGGTTCAGCTACAGTAATCACCCCTCTAGCATCAGGCTCTTGAACTTGGGGAATAGCTTCACTCAACTTCACTTGATCCATCACCGAACTGTTCCAATAGAAATGGACTCACTTTCAAAGACTCTTCACCTCATGTTCTTGATTTTTGTTTCTTATTTATTTATTATTATTATTTTTTCTCATTCTTTTTGTTTTGCGCAGTTTGTTGTGTTTTCTTTGCACATTGGTTGTTGTCTGTTGTGTTGGGTGCATCTTTCATTGACTCTATTGTGTTTCTTGTATTTACTGTGATTACCTGCAAGAAAATGAATCTCAGGGTTGTATATGGTGACATATGTATACTTTGATAATACATTTACATTTAACTTGAAACTTTGAACTTTGGTGGAAACCTCCTTCTTGCAGAGAGCCTGCATCTCCTACATTAGCCTCATCAACCATCTCAGAACCCACAACAAGGCAGTGGAGATTCAAATCAACCTCAACTCTGAGAAATATGATCTCATCCAACTCACTTACCGAAACAGTATATTGACAATTTCTGAAGATGTATGTTGGTGAGAAAAAATATCGTACAGTGGATTCTGGTTAATTGGGCCACTGGATAATTAGGGTAACTGCTTATATGGGACAATTCTTAAAGAGAGAAGTTGAGCTAGAGGAGTTCCAACGCCCGTACAACTGGCCCAGGTGCAAGGTTGTATTGCGATGGGCGCCGAGCCGATTTGAAGAAATAGAGAGCAATTTCGGGCTTGGAAGCAAAAACTGGTCCCGGAGCGAGTTACTGGGTGACGTGTCCTAGGCCCGGAGCCTTTCGTTGCTGCAGAACCCGAGTCCTAGTGCGAGGTACGATATGCTGTTTGGACAATTCAAACGATATACTGGAAAGACAGGGCAACAGGGTCGGAGGCAAGAGCCGATGTCGCTCGCTCTCCCGTGGTGTTCACCCCTCTCTCACGGTGCTGAGGTAATAAGGTCTGCCCCTGGCTGCTGAGGTTCATGCCCGCTAAAATGATGGACTGATGGGCCTACTCTGGGCTGCTCATTTTGGTTCAGAATATCGCTTCTATTGTTTACATGATTTGTGTTTTTATCCCCTTTCTTTGCAAATCGGGTGTTGGTCTTTATTTTATTTTTTTTAATTGGGTTCTTTCTGGTTTCTTGTTTTGTGGCTGCTTGTAAGCAAACAAATCTCGAGGTTGTATAATTTATACATTCTTTGATAATAAATATACTTTGAACTTTTTTCAAAAACTAATTGAGAAAATTGCCGTGATTCCCTTTGTTTACTTGGGACACTATGCCGCTTAACAGGGGCAAGAGGCTGTTGCCGAAATGGTTTGAAATGGTGTCAGTATCGCGCACATATGTGGCCGTTAGACTATATACCGTGCATAGAGCAAACAGTTTTTAATAGCATCAGTTCCATGTGCCTTATGTTATATTATCCATTTGGGCCAATGGACACAGATGAGTAAGGGTGTTCAAGATTACAGGAAGAAAGCAGGAGAGTGGGTTGAGAAGGATAATAAATCAGCTATGCTGGAATGGTGCAGCAGACTCAATGGGCCAAATGGCCTAACTTTTGCTCCTATGTCTTCTAGTCTTGTGGTCTAAAACTGTTTCTTATTTGATGCGTTCTTCCAACTGGGCATTAGCTCTATAATCAGCTATTAAATTATGAAATCTAAATTATTGGCTTTTGACACATCACAAAATAATTAAGAAATAAATTAATTATCTTTTAAGGCTAAATTACAATGAAATCTGAACACCTGTAACATCTGGAGTGGGAAATTCTGCAGTTGTGAGGGAATTTATGTTTAACAACAAGATTCGAAGAAATCCTTTGATGACAAGTTCAGACATCAGTTGAGTGAACATCTGTTCAAAACGTCCATCACTGCAGTCTCAAATGTAAGAGAAATTATCCTGTCATTTTGGGCTGCGAGCAAGATAAGTAGTTTCCCTGAGAAGTAGCTCCTTGAGTATGTTGATTTGTCAATTTAAGTAAGCGAATGAGAAAAAGAAGAACTTGTATATGGGTGTTGTCCATGACTTCTCAATCACTGTACGGAGAGTGAGAGTGAAGAGCTTTCAATTTCTATTGGAAAAGTAGGAAAAACAGAGGTAGAATACTTTTATATGCACATAAATAAACAGGGAAGAGGAGGACAGCTTAAAGAGGAATAAAGAAAGTAAATTTAAATGCTTGAAACATAAGCAAGTACTTCAGCCCACAGTGGGAGCAAATCAACAGAAAAAAAATTAACAACCAAGAAAAGGAGATTTTGGGCAACAGTTAAAAAAAGACTTTAAAATTACATAATTGGAAATAATAGTATCCAAATGCTTAAAATGTTGGCCTGAAACCCCTCTCGCTATTTTTGCTGGGGATTTCACCCACTTTCAATAATTTGATAACCCAGTACAATTTTGGTTCTGGGGTTCCTTTGTATTTTAAACAAGTCTTTAAGGAAACAAAACAAAATTACAAATACCATGAAGTCCTGTAGTTTTCTTTGCAGTAAAACATGTAAATTACATACTCTATCTTTGTCAATAAACATGAGCGGCAGAAAGACTACCACACCTACATAAACCAGCATCAAACAAAACGTTCAATACAAATAAAATATCAGTATGAAAAGGATGGATACAGCTCATTTCATTATGGATAATGCCCTCCCCAGCACTGAGCACATCTACATTTAGTGCTCTTGCAGGAAAGCAGCATCCATCATCAAGGACCCCACCATCCAGGCCATGCTCTCTTCTAATTGCTGTCATCAGGAGGAAGATAAAGGAACCTTAGGACCCACACCATCGGGTTCAGAAATAGTTATTACCTCTCAAGCAACAGGCTCTTGAACCAGAGGTGATAACTTCACTCACCCCAACACTGAATTGATTCCACAACATATGGAGTTGCTTTGAATGACTCTTCACCTCATGTTCTTGACATTTATTGTTTATTTATTTTTTTACTCTTTTTATATTTGCACAGTTTGTTGTCTTTTGCATATTAGTTGCTTGTCTGTTCATGTTTCTTTGAAATTACTGTGAATACACACAAGAAAATGAATCTCAGAATGGTATATGGTGATATATAGGTACTTTGATAATAAACTTACTTTGAATTTTGAACTTTGATTTCTCAGGCACCAACAAACTTGAGATGCCTTTAATGGCATGAGAAATATTGAAAAGGGGACTTTAACCAAAACGGCGAAAGTTACACTTCTTTGCTTTTTTATATATTGGGCAATAATTTACTTGTCATTTTTATTATCCTCCTGTCATGTCAATTTTGTATATTTTACATTAAAAGCCGAACATAACATGAAATAATTTTTTGTGGTCATGTTATGAAATGAAAAATCAGCAGTTGGATTACACAGAGTGTATGCCTGCCACAATGTAAAAATCACACTCCATCTATCTTCATTTCTCATACTTTATTAAAACTTCACCCGTTCCATATCTAGTTTTCCTTCAACATGATTTTTTTTCTACACTACAGGCTCAAATAGGACCCAGACATCTGAAGAAAAACATTACTAGTTCCTTCTAATTGTCAGTAATGTTACTCTGTATTTTCCCAACCACACAATGTGTGAAAATATGGAAAATTCCTGGCAGATCAGGCAGCATCTGATGTGACGGAACAGAATTAATCGTTCAGGTCAAGGACCATCCTTCCAAATGGTTCAGGGTATATAGTGATGGGATCAAAGTTTGATATAGGGATTTGTTTGTTCAAACACACTGACTTTATGGAAAACACACAAAATGCTGGAGGAACTCAGAAGGCCAGGCAGCATCTATGGAAAAAAAAGCACAGTCGACATTTCGGGCCGGAACCCTTCGGCAGGACTGAAGAAAGCAAGCTGAGGAATAGATTTAAAAGGTGTGGGGGGGTGGGGGAGGGAGAACCACCAGGTGATAGGTGAAACCTGGAGGGGGAGGGGATGAAGTAAAGAGCTGGGAATTTGAATGGTGAAAGAAACAGACGGCCATGGAAGAAAGAAAAAGGGGGAAGGAGCACCAGAGAGAAGTGATGTGCGGGCAGGGAGATGAGGTGAGACAGGGAAAAGGGGATGGGAAATGGAGGGGAGGGGGTGTTGGGAGATATTACCGGAAGTTTGAGAAATCAATCTTCATGCCATCAGGTTGGAGGCTACCCAAATGGAATATAAGGTGTTGTTCGTCCAACCTAAGTGTGGCCTTATCACGACAGTGGAGGAGGCCATAGATGGACATATCGGATTGGAAATGGGAAGTGGAATCGAAATGGATGGCCACTGGGAGATCCCACTTGTTCTGGCAGATGGAGCCTAGATGCTCAGCGAAACAGTCTTCCAATCTACGTCGGGCCTCACCAATATGTGAGAATGATTCCAGGAATGAAGGGGTTACCATATGAGGAACATCTGGCAGCTCTTAGGCTGTATTCCCTGGAGTTCAGGAGAATGAGAGGAGTACTCATAGGAACATTCCGAATGTTCAAAGGCCTGAACAGATTAGATATGGCGAAGATATTTGCTATGATAGGGGAGTCTAGGACAAGAGGGCACAACTTCAAAATTGAAGGACGTCCATTTAGAACAGAGATATGGAGAAATTACATTAGTCAGAGGGTGGTAAATCTGTTGAATTTGTTGCCAAAAATGGCTGTGGAGGACAAGTCATTGGGTGCATTTAGAGAAAGAGATAGATAGGTTCTTGATTAGCCAGGGCATCAAAGGGTGTGGGGAGAAGGCAGGGGAGTGGGTTTGACTGGTAGAATTGGATCAGCCCATGATTGAATGGTGGAGCAGACTCAATGAGCCGAATGGTCTACTTCTGCTCCTATATCTTATGGTCTTATGGTCTTAATATACAGGAGGCCACACCAGGAGCACCAAACACAGTAAATGACCCCAACAGACTCACAGGTGAAGTTTTGCTTTTTGGAAGTTGGCCAAATTGGAAGCCCATGTCTTACTATCCATTATACCACTGGCATTTAGAGCACCAATAAAGGTCATCCTGCTCTGGTGTTGTTCAGGGCTTCTTTCATCATGTCAGAAGCTTCCACTCAATTTCCACTACTGTCAGTCATACAAATCCCATGTGGAGACTCAGGCGTACTGTCACACTCACAAGTAGAAGGATTCTCCATTGGTGTTTCTGTACCAATTTTGTTTTACCAGTCAGGGTTGTCATCCCTGAGTTGAACCCTTGATCCTGGAGAACCAGTGGAACACTCTTAGTCTGGCTTCTACCCTTTGACCTATTTGGCATGCATGACCCTACCAAGAGCCAAAGCGTAAAGGCCTGACTCCAGCCAGCGGAGCTCTTCAGATCATTAACGCATGCAAGCCTCCAAACCATGACAAGGTTGTGGTCCTCTTGGAGGAGTTGGAAGTTCATGGTCTCACCAAAGGCAAAATTAGTTCAGAGCTGCATTGTTAAAAGGTATAGAAAAAGTTAGTCTTAGAGGCCAAAGTAAACCATACTTAAAGAAGATTCATTAAAGTCCTAATGGAAATAAGTAGTGTTTCTTTGAGGAATACAAAAGCCCAGAAACTGGACTTCACCTTACTTGATATTCAAAGTATTTAGTGCTGAAGGTCAGTCAGAGGCACCAAAGAAATTGTGACCTCAATAAAATATTTCCAGAGAATCAAAATTTTACTTGTTTTCAACTAGTTAGATCAGTTCAAAGTACCACATAATCTGATATTTCTCACATATTGAAGGTTAGATGCTCTGCACAGTAAGATGCAAGCTAAATTTATGATTCTATGAGTGGATGGCTTATATAGGGTGGAGTCTCTCACAGAAACGTTTTTCAGATGGCCAAAAGGCCTCGGGCGCTGTATTCAGATTGCAGGGTCTACTGGAGGTGTGGGTTCGAATCCCATTCCTGACAGTTAAGTATTTAGGGTGGCATGCTTGCATAGTAATTAATTCAAATGCTTTACAGTTCCAGAGATCATCGATCTGGGTTTGATTGCCTCCATTGTATGTAAGGAGTTTGCATGTTTTCCCTATAGCCGCACGGGCTTTCCCCCTGCCGCTCTGGTTTACTCCCACATTCCAAAGACATATGGTTAATTTAGCAAGTCGTGGGCATGCTATGTTGGTGTTGGAAGTGTGGCAACACTTGAGGGCTGGCACCACCACAATCCACGGACTGAATTGGCTGTTGATGTAAAATGTTGCATTTTACTCTATGTTTCAATGTTTCAATGTACATGTGACAACTGCAGCTAAACTTTGTCTTTTAGAACAATCAGTGATCCCAATGGAAATCGACGAGGTACGGATAAAATCAGTTGCATGCGCGGCCTCACATAGACTGTCAGGATAAGAGAAACCACAGTGCTTTTGAACCTGGAGAACGGGAATCTTCTCCAGGGTCCACCAAGAAATCTGGGAGTCTACTCCTTTGAATATCCTTCTACTCACGCACAAAAACTCCCTGAGCAAATAACCACCATCTTTCAAGTAACTGAGGTATTCTTCACGGGCCCTAGGCAGCTTGATTTCCCAATGAACCTGCTTAAGAGCTGATGGGATTCTTCTGAAACCAACCTCCCCTTGCGCTGAATGGGCTGACAAGAATCAAATTTACTCTGATATCTGACAAGTCTGATTCTGCTCTCAACATTGGTTTCTTTGATAGCGCTAAATTCAAAAATCGGTCTTACCAATTTGTCAGGTATATTGCTCCTGTAGTTCCTTTCGCACACCCCCCCACCACCAAAAAAAAAAGCATGTCTTGAAAATTAACCTTGACTGTGGCAACAATTTGTTCATCATAAAACTGTGAATTTAAACTACCTGCAGCTATAATTTGGTTCCAACCGACTGTGTTGGAACTGAAACATACTGTACATCCATAACTGTCAAGATAAGAAAAACCTCAATTGACTATAATCTGCATAAATTAGAACCATTTTGCCGCAGTTGTACTTTCCCCTTCCAAATATCCTCAATCAATTGACTGTCAGGTTAAAATAAAGCCTATCACATTGCTCTTAAGGAGCTATACATTTGGTGTACTGAGGGATGGATTGCATTAATTTAAAATTAGTTACATACTCAGATGGACTTCTGATTGCCAACATTATATTACTATGTCACAGAAACCCCTATATCTAACACACAACAGCATGGTTTGTAACCAGTTTTCTTGAAGAAACTAGTGTACATACAGCTTCAAGCAGATTCTAATGTGTTATCGATGTGTGTTGTGGATTATCTTGCTTTTAAATTGGCCAGATTTTATTTGCATGTGTGCACATCAAAGCAAATGAAGATCAGGCATCTCCTTAAAGAGGCAATTGGCCTGCAATGCCTATTTCACATGAATAGTATCATCTGCCAGTTCTATTTTTTGTTATGTTCAGATCAGACAAATATTTCACATCAGATGCAGATAGTTATGCACTAACGTCAACTTCCATTGGACAACAAATGGTCAGATACATTTAAATTAGGTAGTGCTAATACATCAACATCAAATCCCAGATTATCAACACATTCATCTATTGTTCATACTTTATTAATGTATAGAACAACTCTAACATTAAACAGACACAGCACTGGTAGGCAATGTGCATCTAATATGCAGTGGGCACTTTATTAAGTTCACATGAACACCTGCTCGTTAATGCAAATATCTAATCAGCTAATAATGTGGCAGCAACTCAATGCATAAAAGCATGCTGACATGGTCAAGAGGTTCAGTTGTTATTCAGACCAAACATCAGAATGGGGAAGAAATGTGGTCTAAGTGACTTTGACCATGGAATGATTGTTGGTGCCCAATGAGGTGGTTTGAGTATCTCAGAAACTGCTTGTCTCCTAGGATTTTCACACACAACAGTCTCTAGAGTTCACAGGGAGAATGTTGTGAAGAACAAAAAAACATGCAGTGACTGGCAGTTCCGTGGGTAAAAATGCCTTGTTGATGAGCGAGGTCAAAGGAGAATGGCCTTATTGGTTCAAACTGACAGGAAGGCAACAGTAACTCAAATAACCACACATTACAGCAGTGGTGTGCAGAAGAGCACCTCAGAATGCATAACATGTCGGACCTTGAAGTGGATGGGCTACAGCAGCAGAAGACCACAAAGATACACTCAGTGGCCACTTTATTAGATATGGGAGGTACCTAATAGAGTTGCCACCGAGAGCATGTAATAAGCAACACAATAAAGACATGTAAGATTAGACAATGGGTTGGAATTCCACCTTGGTAGAATTTTCACATTCATAGTAAATCCATTAGGGAACTTGAAGAGTGTTTGTCCCCTCTGACTGTAGTGGACATTCAAAGAATCAAAGTGTATTTGTTATTACAGTATGGGTACAGTATACAACCCTGAGATTTGTCTTCCCACAGGCATCCACTAAACAAAGGAACACCATGAAACCTGTTCAAAGAAAACATCAAACACCCAACACACAAAAAGAAGTACAAATCATGCAGATAGCAAAAAAAAAACGAGCGAATAATACACAGGATCCTTCAAGACAACCAAAAACTTGTCATGGTTTGGACGCTTGCATGCCTCAGTAACCTGGGTGCTATGTTGGTTGGAGACAGGACTTTATGCTTTAGCTCTTGGTAGGGTCACCCATGCCAAACAGGTCAAAGGGCAGAGGCCAGACTAAGAGTAGTCCACTGGTCCTCCAGGTTCAGGGATTCAGCTCCAGAGCTAACAAGTCAAGTCAAGTCGCTCTTTATTGTCATTTCGACTATAAACTGCTGGCACAGTTCACAGTAAAAACAAAACAATGTTCCTCCAGGACCCTGGTGCTACATGAAACAACACAAAACTACATTAGACTAAGTGAGACACCACTTGACTGCACTAGGCTACGTAAGACAACACAAAAACTACACTAGACTACAGACCTACACAGGGCTACATAAAGTGCACAAAACAGTGCAGAGCAGTACAATAAATAATAAACAAGACAATAGGCACAGTAGAGGACAAATTACAAAATAATAATAAATGATGTAGATGTCAGTCTGGTCTCTGGGTATTAAGGAGTCTGATGGCTTGGGGGAAGAAACCGTTGCACAGTCTGGTCGTGAGAGCCCGAATGCTTCGGTACCTTTTGCCAGATGGCAGGAGGGAGAAGAGTTTGTATGATGGGTGCGTAGGCTCCTTCACAATGCTGTTGGCTTTACGGGTGCAGCGTGTAGAGTAAATGTCTGTAATGGCAGGAAGAGAGACCCCGATGATCTTCTCAGCTGACCTCACTATCCGCTGCAGGGTCTTCCGATCCGAGACGGTGCAATTCTCAAACCAGGCAGTGATGCAACTGCTCAGGATGCTCTCGATACATCCTCTGTAGAATGTGGTGAGGATGGGGGGGTGGGACATGGACTTTTCTCAGCCTTCACAGAAAGCAGATACGCTGCTGTGCTTTCTTGGCTATGGAGCTGGTGTTGAGGGACCAGGTGAGATTCTCTGCCAGGTGAACACCAAGAAATTTGGTGCTCTTAACGATCTTAACGGAGGAGCCGTCAATGTTCAGCGGAGAGTGGTCGCTCCGTGTCCTCCTGAAGTCAACAACCATCTCTTTTGTTTTGTTCACGTTCAGAAACAGGTTGTTGGCTCTACACCAGTCCATTAGCCACTGCACCTCCTCTCTGTATGCTGACTCGTCGTTCTTGCTGATGAGACCCACCACGGTTGTGACATCGGCGAACTCGATGATGTGATTCGAGCCGAGCATTGCTGCACAGTCGTGGGTCAGCAGAGTGAACAGCAGTGGACTGAGTACACAGCCCTGGGGGGCCCCCGTGCTCAGTGTGATGGTGTTGGAGATGCACAGAACAGTCCTAACTGGTCAAAAAAACTGTTATGGAAACAACGATGAAGAATCCTTCTACATCTTTGTGCAATGGTATTCCAGAGTCACTACCCAGGACTCACAAGACTGTCAATAAACTGAGAGGAGGTTACCGATACGTTGAAGGAAGCCGTGAACGCCCCCGCTAGTGGCGTAATAGGAAAAAGAACACGCAGAATATTAAACTTTAAATCAGAGTCCTTGAAACAGTTTAGGAATGCTCAGTGTAGTTCAGTTCATTTCAATTTAGTGCTGTGTTATTCGTTAAGCCAGTCCACGAATCAAAATCGGGCAAAATATAATAAAAAAAGTAATTAGAAACCAGAAACGCATATAACATGAACTGCAGAGTCCTCTGATCAATCATTCTTCACCTCCCTCTATTACCCCAACAGTAAACTGCACTGCAAACATTTTAAACCACTTTTTATTATGCTGCTTATGTTGTAAATAAATGATGGTATTTATGTATTTATGCACATTTTATTCCCTATCCATAGTTTAATCACTAACTTTTTAAATATAATTCGTCATTCTTATAATTGTTGAATGGTGTTTTTTCCCCCTTTCCATTTCACGCATTGACTAGTACGCCACAGCAAATTCCTAACACATGTAAATGTATATGGCGAATAACTTTGCTCCTTGATCCTTGTTTCTCAAATGCAGCCGGGAATGCTGCTTGCTCCAAACAATGACAACAGTCTGCTCGTGGGATGCTCACCAAGACTTGCTCATCAAAGTGCCAAACTCTATACCAGCAAGCCTGCCCAGAAGGACACTTACCATTAGAAAATATCGGGCGCCAGTTTATGCATCAAAATGGTCTGGGCTGTGCTGAAGCAGAGGTGCTGTCCCCACCATCAGAAAAGAGCGGACCGTTCCTGCTCAATGCAATAGCGTGATTCCTCAGGGAAAAAAAAGAGGAAAAGGGAGCAAGAAAACGGAGAACATCAGTGCAACAGGATAGTGACACTCTACTCTGAGTGATGTGCAGCCGCAATGTTGTTGGGATTAAGGAGTACTTTCAAAAATAACTTGGAAGGAATTTTTTTTAATAAACTAAGTTTTGAATACTATTTGTTCCTGCGTGGGTAGCTTTTGCGGTGCTAGCAGCCCTGGTTCAATTCTTCCACTGCCTGTAAGGAGTTTGTACATTCTCCTTGTGACCACATGGGTTTTCTCCAGATGCTCCGGTTTCTTCCTTCAGTGCAAAGACGAATGGGTTAATAGGTTAATTAGACTCATGGAGGTGCAACTGGGCAGCATGGGCTCATTGGGCCAGAAGGATCTGATATCTCTAAATAAAAATAAGTAAATTAAAAAAAGGACATGTTTCCATCAAATATTTAGATTATGAAAACACACAGTCCTCTTTTATTGTCATTTAGTAATGCATGCATTAAGAAATGATACAATATTTCCTCCAGTGTGATATCACAAAACACAGGACAGACCAAGACTGAAAAAACACTAACAAAACCACATAATTATAACATATAGTTACAACAGTGCAACAATACCATAACTTGATGAAGAAGTCCATGAGCATAGTAAAAGTTCGAAGTCTCTCATATGTCCCACATCTCATGCAGATGGGAGAAGGAAGAAAAACTCTCCCTGCCATACCCGACCATGGTCCGACTCTGAGTCATCCGAAAACTTCGAGCTCTGATCAGCTCTCCGACACCGAGTACTGAGCACCATCTCTATCCGAACGATTTGACCTCCATCTTGGTCGCCAACAGCAGGCAAAACCAAGGATTTTGAGGCTTTTGAAAGATTCCCGACCGCGCAGTAACGGCAGCAGTGAACGAGCGTTTCAGAAATTTTCCTAGATGTTCTTCTGTGCTTTCACGTCCATCTCCATCAAATCAGAGTTGTCCACGGCCCCTATTTAACGAATACGATATCATTTGTCACCGGAGGGCTGCGCACGCAGGGCGCGCTGCTTCTCTCTCCTCCCGCCGAACTATAAGGTGGTTTATAAAGTTTGTAAAGTTTCTGCTCAAATTAACATTTTTACACCTGTAATAGAGCATTTTTGTTGCTTCAGTGCACTGCTTCAAGGGACAGGATTGAGTTCACATCTCCATTGTACCTTCAGGGAGAGATGAAGAACACAGGCTAATTGTCCCTCTCAGTAAGAAGGGGAAAAATTTCAGCTGATAGGTATTGTGGGTTGTTCTTACGTGCCTTTTAGGAGTCAGATCAACAAGGTTAGCTCAGTGGAGTACCCACGTAAAGTATCATAGCCTTTACACTGCACAAGTTTATAACAGAGATAATCATATAAAAAACTAAAGCAGCTTCCTCCCCACTGCTGTCAGGTTCCTGAACTAACCTGAAAAGCCCCAACGCTACCTCAGACTTTATCTCTGTTTTCACTTTCTCAACCTTCACAGGTATTATGTTTATCTCGTTTATTTTTGCTGTGTAACTTTGTATAATTTATTTTACTTACTTACTGCTCATTACACCGCTGGCTTTGAGGGCAGCAATGAGTGTCCTCCATCTTTATCCGTCCTTGGCCATCTATACCATTGCACACAGTTACAGAAGGATTCTTCATTGCTGTTACCGTAACAATTTTTATTTGACTGGTCGGGGTTGATAGCCCTGAGCTGAATCCAAGAACCTGGAAGACTGGTGGAGCACTCTTAGTTTGGCCTCTACCCTTTGACCTGTTTGGCATGGTTGATCCTACCAAGAGTTAAAGCACATGGCCCTGACTCCAGCCAACAATGATTCATTGAGGCACACAAGCCTCCAAACCCTATGACAAGGTTGTGGTTCACTTGGAGGATAATTTATTTTAATTCGTGTTTATTATGTTTGTGACGGATTGTGCTGCTGCTGAAAAAAGCTGATCTTCATGGCAGTTTTATCAATAGTATGTAGCCCATGACAATAAATTTGAACTTGAACTTTGAAGGTCCTGGGCAAGAGCCACCATACATTAGGGACATTATTTATTGATTAATTGATTGAGATACAGCATAGAATAGGCCCTTCTGGCCCTTCGAGCTGTACCACCTAGCAAATCATCAATTTCATCCTAGCCTGCACATGGGACAATTTACAATGACCTATTAATTTACCAGCCAGTATGTCTTTGGACCTTGAGAGGAAACCAGAGCACCCGAAGGAAACCCATGCAGTCATGGGGAGAACATACAAACTCCTTACAGACAGCGGCGAGAATTGAACCCGGGACGCTGGTACTGTAAAGCATTGTACTAACCAATGCACTACTATGGCCCCTTTTTAAGAGACTCTTAGATAGGCACATGGTTGAAAGAAAAATGGAGAGCTATGTGGGAGGGAAGAGTAAAATTCATTTTGAAGTAGCTAAAAGGTTAGCATCATTTTGTAGGCCAAAGGGCCTGCAGTGTATTGTTCTATGCTCCACGTTCTAACCAAAACACCCTACAAAAACTGGCTTCAAATATTTGAGGCAATAGCTATCATTTTGTCTTGTACATCTTAACATTCCTTAAGACCTGCATTTGATGTTATGGTGGTGTACAGGAACCGGGTGTACAAAGGCTGTGATAAATCTAGTCAAGAAGAAAAGAAAAGCTTACAAAAGGTTCAGAGAGCTAGGTACTGTTAGAGATCTAGAAGATTATAAGGCTAACAGGAAGGAGCTTAAGAAGGAAATTAGGAGAGCCAGAAGGGGCCATGAGAAGGCCTTGGCGGGCAGGATTAAGGAAAACTCCAAGGCATTCTACAAGTATGTGAAGAGCAAGAGGATAAGACATGAAAGAATAGGACCTATCAAGTGTGACAGTGGCAAAGTGTGTATGGAACTGGAGGAAATAGCAGAAGTACTTAATGAATACTTTACTTCAGTTTTCACTATGGAAAAGGATCTTGGTGATTGTAGGGATGACTTGCAGCGGACTGAAAAGCTTGAGCATGTAGATATTAAGAAAGAGGATGTTCTGGAGTTTTGGAAAGCATCAAGTTGGATAAGTCACCGGGACCAGATGAGATGTACACCAGGCTACTGTGGGAGGCAAGGGGGGAGATTGCTGAGCCTCTGGCGATGATCTTTGCATCGTCATTGGGGACGGGAGAGGTTCCGGAGGATTGGAGGGTTGCGGATCTTGTTCCTTTATTCAAGAAAGGGAATAGAGATAGCCCAGGAAATTATAGACCAGCAAGTCTTACTTCAGTGGTTGGTAAGTTGGTGGAGAAGATCCTGACAGGCAGGATTTATGAACATTTGGAGAGGTATAATATGATTAGGAATAGTCAGCATGGCTTTGTCAAGGGGAGGTCATGCCTTACGAGCCCAACAGAATTTCTTGAGGATGTCACTAAACACATTGATGAAGGTAGAGCAGTAGATGTAGTGTGCATGGATTTCAGCAAAGCATTTGATAAGGTACCCCATACAAGGCTTATTGAGAAAGTAAGGAGGCATGGGATCCAAGGGGACATTGCTTTGTGGATCCAGAATTGGCTTGCCCATAGAAGGCAAAGAGTGGTTGTAGACGGGTCATATTCTGCATGGGGGTCGGTGACCAGTGGTGTACCTCAAGGATCTGTTCTGGGACCCTTACTCTTAGTGATTTTTATAAATGACCTGGATAAGGAAGAGGAGGGCTGGGTTAGTAAGTTTGCTGATGACACAAAGGTTGGGGATGTTGTGGATAGTGTGGAGGGCTGTCAGAGATTACAGCAGGACATTGATAGGATGCAAAACTGAGCTGAGAAGTGGCAGATGGAGTTCAACCCAGATAAGTATGAGGTGGTTCATTTTGGTAGGTCAAATATGATGGCAGAATACAGGATTAATGGTAAGACATTAATCTCAAGACATCTCAGGACAGAGACAACGATAAAGATGATCAGAATTCCTAAAGTTCAGATAAGTATCATTGGTCTGTTGTCTCTGTTTCTCTTTCCACAGATGTTGCTCATCCTGATGAGTGTTTCTAGCATTTTAGACCAAAAGACCATAAGACACAGGAGCAGAATTAAGCCATTCCGCCCATTGAGTCTGCTCCGCTATTCAATCACAGCTGATTTATTATTCTTCTCAACCCCATTCTCCTGACTTCTCCCCATAACTTTTGATGTCCTTACTGATCAAGAACCTATCAACCTTTGTTTTAAATATGCCCAGTTACTTGGCCTCCACGGCTGTGTGTGCCGTGAAGTCCACAAACTCACTACCCTCTGGTTAAATAAATTCCTACTCATCACTGTTCTAAAGAACATCTTATTCTGAGGGTATGCCCTCTGATCCTAAACTCCCTCACTTATAGGAAACATCCTTTCCACTTTTTCTAGGACCTTCAATAGTTGATAGGTTTCAATGAGATCCCTCTTTCATTCTTCTAAACTCCAGTGAGTACAGGCTCAAAGTCATCTTGGTTCTGATATAAATGTTATATCTTGATAGAAAATTAAAAGGGATTCCCTCTCAAAAGGTCAAGATTTGACTGCTGATAAAGAGGACACATTGCATGTCACATCACATGTTGATAGGGTCATAAAGAACACTCTTGGGACATTGGCCTTCATAAATCAAATTATAGAATACAGGAGATCAGATGTTATGTTGAAGCTATATAAGATATTGGCGAGGCCTAATTTGGAGTATTGTGTTCCGTTTTGGTCACCTACCTACAGGAAAAATGTAAATAAGGTTGAAAGAGTACAGAGAAAATTTACAAGGATGTTGCTGGGATGGGAGGACCTGAGTTATACGGAATGATTGAACAGGTTAGGACTTTATTCCTTGGAATATAGAAGATTGAGATGAGATTTGAGAGAGGTATACAAAATTATGAGGGGTATAGATAGGGTAAATGCAAGCAGGCTTTTCCCGCTGAGGTTAGGTGGGACTACAACTAGAGGTCATGGGTTAAGGGTGAAAGGTGAAAAGTTTAAGGGGATCAAGAGGAGAAACTTCTTCACTCAGAGGGTCATCGGAGCATGGAAGGTACTGCCAGCGCAAATGGTTCATGTGAGCTTGATTTCAACATCTAAGAGAGGTTTGGATAGGTACAGGGATGGTAGGGGTGTGGAGAACTATGGTCCCGGTGCAGGTCAATGGAAGTAGGTCGCTTAAATGGTTCATCATGGACTAGATAGGCTGAAGGGCCTGCTTCAGTGCAGTACTTTTCTATAACTCTATAACATTGCAGAGGAAGAGTATTGAGCTCTATAACATTGCAGAGGAAGAGTATTGAGCTCTATAACATTGCAGAGGAAGAGTATTGACCATGTCGGCTGAGACTACACAGTTAGGCTCACAAATAAGGAGCAGCTCAGATGTGGCACTGTATTGTAGAAATACCTGTTAGTCAGGAGATAATGCCTTCAACATATGTTGCAAATTTGAGGATAAAAACATCTCAATGTAAAAACTTATACAAGTGATAACTTAAAATCAATATAATTAGTGGACCAGTCCACCCAATTGCATTTTCTGCAGGAGACATGTTATTCCAAGCAGTTGTGAGTGCTGTTTTCTCTCACAGGGCATCATTAGTCACAGTTAGTCCAAAGTCATGTCACATTTTCAGTGTCAGAGGCTGTCTGGTTCTGATTCCTCTGATAAGATTTCAAAGCATGGCAGCAAAGTGAAGAAGAAGAAAGCCCTTAACTCCGAGTGCAGTCATCGGGACACTGTCACGACGGCGTTTTTTTAGCAGGATTTCTTATTTTTACGAGGCCACTAGCTCAACGCTCAACCCAGCACAGATGGAAAGCGTGCAAGGGAGTCGGCTGGAATCGAACTCGGGAGCCTTCGCTCCAAAGTCCGGCGATGATGCCACTACGCCACCAGCCAGCTAATGTCAGCAAAGTAACGGAAGGATATGTACTGATAAAGGAAGACCTGTATTTAAATAAAACCTTTCATGACCTCAGGACATGCCAAAGTGTCTGTCAACCAATCGAATGCATAGCTGTTTGTTTCCTGTGATGAATGCAGCAACCAATTTACCCACAATAAGCTCTCACTAAAGGCAAGTTGACAATGATCAGATAACTAGTTTTAGTCATACTTATTAAGGGAGAAGATGCTGAGCTCCCTGAGGATAACAGAGGATGTCAGGGGCAAGTTTTTTACACAGAGGTAGTGAGTATGTGGAATGGGCTGCCAGCGACGATGGTGAAGGCAGATATGATAGGGTGTTTTAAGAGACTCCTGGATAGGTACATGGAACTTAGAAAAATCGAGGGCTATGGGTAACCCTAGGCAATTTCTAAATTAAATACATGTTCGGCACAGCATCATGGGCCAAAGGACCTGTATTGTGCCGTAGATTTTTTATGTTTCTATTATTTCTTCTTGGCAACCATGGCTTGAAATCCATAGAATGCTCAGTTTAATAGCTCATCCAAAGGATATGTTACATTCTCTCTACACGGCACGGGGTTTAGATCCTCCTCTCTCTTAAGTAGAGTTTAACCCCCAAACATTCAAGAAAGTTATCAAACTAACAGTTTGAATAGTGAGAACATCTTAGACAAATGACTCAGTCATATTTAAATATAGTCAACAGGAAAGTCATTGCCTTTCAATCATGGCAGATAAGTAGGAGTTTAAAAGAATGAGGGGGATCTCATGGAATCCTATTGAATATTGAAAGATCTAACCAGAGTGGATGTGGAGAGGATGTTTCCTCTAGTGGTGGAGTCTCAGACCAGAGGGCATAGCCTCAGAATTGAAGGATGTCCCTTTAGAACAAGATGGAGGAGGAATTTCTTTTTAGCCAGAGGTGAATCTATGAAATCCATTGCCACAGATGGCAGTGAAGGTCAAGTCATTGCATTTATTTAAAGTGTACGTTGATTAGCTCTTTATTAGTAAGGGTCTCATAGGTTATGGGGAGAAGATAGGAGAATAAGATTGAGAGGGATAATAAATCAGTCATGATAGAATGAGCAGACTCGATGGGATGAAAGGCCTAATTCTGCTTCTGTATCATATTGTCATATAGTTATATGGTAGCACAACGTATTCTACCTCTTTCATTCACTCTTCAGAAGTCAAAGGATTTGACAATAGCTCACCAGAGTCCTCTGCACTGGGTCAGTCCTTCAACCTTTCCTCAGGTATAGCCCATCTTCTTGATGTATCCCTCCTCTCCCAAGGATGAGGTCGCCGGGGCTTCTGTTGGCATTTTTGTAGCACTGGGATTTTATGGGATGGGCCAGCTAGCCACATGCCCAACCCTCCCAAGCCAGGCTTGGGATGGTCCATGGCAGAGTTTATGGATTTATCAGGGGTTTTTTTTTGTCTTTCAGATGAGATATCTGAAAACACACCTCTCCTGTGTTGGATCAGATAGGCATGAACTTTCACTGCCTTTGGTCGAGCTGCATCTCAGCTGGAAATGTTTGTTACGGATGCAAGGATATGGCTAGATTTGTTCTCAATCCGGCCACCTTCCATCATCATCTAGACAATGAAAAAATAATACTGTTCTCAAACAAAATGAACATCAAAAATCACAAAGAACACCAAATGTATATTTTATATCCTTCATGCCAAAGATGGGCTTTAATTCTTTGAAGCTTTAAGTTAAGTTCAATGTTGTTGCAGTATAAAACCAGTATAAGACTTGCTTTTCTAACATTCTCTATCTTCTTTCTAACTCCTTTCTAACATTATCTATCTAACTTAAGAGAAAATGCTCTATCATGTCAATACAATTCATTTCTACTTAGCACATAAGAAATCTTGGCTGAGGGAGCAGCCATTTTAGTGTCAATAGCCATTTCCCTCCCAAGATCAACTAAACTCTAAGTATGGGTCCATGTTGTCCAGACTCATTCACATAAAAATTTTTCCAGTTGGCCGAGGAAGCAAACATAATCCCTTTACTATAATCTTTTCGAAAGTAGGTCCAAGATGCAGAAGGACACTGTTGGAAAAGAAATCACACTATTCAGTGCTCCAGGGTACTTTTTCTTAAATGTCCATAAACTTAAATAGCTGTCTTTCTTTTATCTTGAGCAGAATCAAATCTTCTACAATCAATCTCAACCACTGCAATCCACATTTATTAAAAAGTACATGGAGGATATGATTTTATTGTTTTTATCTTAGTCGTTTCCACTGAAGTTGCTTAACCACATCACCATTTAAAAATATTCAATAAAGAGCACATCATGAAAATCCTGTATATTTGGTCACTAAAACTATGAGCAATCAAAATTTACTGCGATCCAGTTTACCATCATCATGAAAGCTGTTCCCTATGCAAAACCCAGTGCACTGGGGAAAGAACTAAGAGACTAATAAAGTGACTTAAGCTTGCTGAGTTCCCACAATGCTTCAAAGGGAGGTTGGGGTGTGCATGTTTATAACTGAGCCATAAGTGGTCACAGCTGCACCAACGAGAGGACCTAGGGGAATGACATTAGATGAGGACCCGCAAGTTTTACAACACTTTTAACAAGAGTGGGACTCTCTTAAGACAGGCAGCTTTCAAAGCATTCGTTGAAGGGAATAATGAGTGGCAGGAAAGCGCTCATAAAATAAGGTAGCATTATCCGTTACATAAACACAGGAGACTCTGCAGATGCTGGAAATCCAGAGCAACATACACAAAATGTGGAGGAACTCAGCGCATCAGGCAGCATTTATGAAAATGAATAACCAGTCGACGTTTTGGGCTGAGACCCCGTAGTCCTGATGAAGGGTCTCAGCTTGCACCCTGCAGTCCTGATGAAGCCTTGGCCTGAAATGACAACTGCTTATCCATTTCCACAGATGCTGCCTGACCTGCTGAGTTCCTCCGGCATTTTGTGTGTGTAGCTTCATCCTTTCTGCACTTCTCTGCACCAAGATTTCAGGGTCCACGGAAATCACTTGAATTAACATTTGTTACAGAGCTGGCTTACACCCAGTCATGTTGACTGCGAAGTTAATCAAGTTACTACAGTGTTCTTGTTCTGATGGCCTGGGGTGACTGTTTTAGTTGCAGAGTTATAGCCATGACCTACGTGGGAAAATTGAAGCTATATGCAAGTTTTACTTTTCCTCTGTGTGAAGAAAAGATTTAGGAAACATTGACAATGATGGAAAACAGTGGGAAATAAAATGGTCTACATTAGTATAATACATGAAAAATGCATCAAAGATGTGAATGGTACAACATGTGTTATGCTAGCTGGCAGTCCATTAGGCTTGATAGACATTTCACTTACCTAAGTCAAATGTAACAGTATAATATTCATTAATATAAGAAGGGGCTGTGGAATCAAGCCTACCATCTGGTTACAGCGACATTATAATCTACAACCCATGATTAGGTCTGAGGAGTGGAATTTCACTTTAATCTTTTCAGTACTCGAAATTTCCATCTGCGCGTACAACACATCATTCCTCTTCAAGATAAATGTGGTGTTTTTTATGTTCCAAAATTAGATCTGAAGAAAACGATTAATCATGTCAGTGGTTGGGAAAGGAAACAAAGCCCTTATATTTTGTCACAACTGCTCGCACAGTCTTGCCTCTCTCTCTCTCTCTCTCTCTCTCTCTCTCTCTCTCTCTCTCACACACACACACACACACACACACATACACACACAAACACTCGTCTCACTCTTTTAAACATTACTTCAAAAATGAGATTTAATCAGGGGTGTTAAATATGAAACGAATATGTGACTCCAATTAGCATATCCATTTTTCTTGTGTACTGTGCCCATGGCAGCAAATAACAGATGGTGACCTGGCACCGTAACTGAAACTAAACTCAAGGAAACAGTCACTGGGCTGAAAATTAGTGAGACCACACAACTGTCAGGTGGCGGTCTCCTCTGGCAGTTGTAGGCCATTATGGGAACATTGATGTTTTCACAGTGTGACAAAAAGGAATTCTTTTTACAGAAGACCTGTCTGTCAGATGGGTCTCAAGTCATAACAAATCACTCACACTCAGCTGAGGTTGAACATTCAGAGAGTCAGGAGGATGATAAATGACCTGCAGGACTTTGAAGTGCTTTCCAGTTCAGATGGGTCTGCTATGCTGACAGGGAAATATACACAACAGCGTAACCAATAATGAGAACATTAAACATTCCTGCCTAGTGACAGGCTGACAGGAAAACCAGTCGAACATCAATCATTTTCTGAGATGTAACCTTGACAATTAGCCCCTTTCTGATACTTAAAGTAGCCTCTTTCCGCTTTTTTTTCAACCAGCATGATCTTGTTTTTAGTGCATCCCGCAGAAATGAGCACCGACAAATTATTTTGGGGGGGTTTTCTTTAAACCTTTGTAGCCTTGCTGTAAACCTGAAAAAACAACAGGTGGACCACTTAGGGTAGTCCCATGCCAGTGACTTCAGTGAATTGCCAACACAACCTTTTCTGTTTCGTGGGCAAGGCCTTAAAATTGCTAAAGTTAATCAGCAGAGACAAAATGACCCCCAAAATGTTCGAGCTCTCAGGTTTCAAGCTTTTGCTCTCTACCAGCTGAATGTTTAGTTATAGAATGAAAAATGAGTTCTATGGAATGAAGACATTTCCCCCTTGACTAACACATTTGCAAAAGGTATGTCAAGGATGTATTGCAGGGGTATGGGCAACCTTTCAAGAAAGTATTTTTGCTTGCTTATTGGAAGAGCAATAAATATCTTGCAGACAGGCCTTCTCAGAGTTACAAAGCCTACCTGTAACTGAGCTGGATAATTAGCAGCTTTGAAGATGATATATGACTTTCATTACCCCTTGGGACTAAAGTCTAAATGAGGACAGAGCTAATTGCCGTGCAAAGCAGTTTGGCATGAATCAGAAAAATGCAGGCACTGTCTCCAGCCAAAAAAGGCCCTGTTGCCGCTGTGATCTCATTGCTGGCTTGCCGCAGGAGTTCACTTGGTGTCCATAAATCACAGACTGCTTACAGCTGAAACTGCACTGAGTCATCAACTTGCAATAAGCTGAGTGACAGATTCCATCCTGTCTGCGTTAGAACTTCAAGCATAAGGTTTTTTTTTTAAACACAGCATGTATTAACAGAAAATTAAACACAGACCATCCAGAATTCACTACGACGAAACACAAGTCTCGTTCACATGACAGTCAGTTCTGGGATTAACTTAGCGGATGGGTCCCACAAGAATTGCTTTGAGGCCTGTTAACCTCCACACAACATTGCTTAACAAAAATCAGTTGGAAATCATTTAAAATCAAATTGGTTTTGGCTTTCACGTTCAGTCACATCTGAGCTTTTCATTTACCAATACTTATGGGTAATATCCTCAGTCTACAACAGTTTGAAATTGGTTCAAAATCAGTTCACTTGTTCACATGGTTAGTGGAATTTTCTCATTTCCATTTCATTCAGGGGCAATAAAACTCAGATTAGCTTTCTCAGGAATGTTTCCCAGGCAAATTTCCTGTGCACGTTAACAAAGAAATTGTTTTTTTTTAATCATGTTGCAGGCAGTTTCAAAATACATGGTTGTTTTTTATGAAGTCTGTGAAGCTTAATGACCATTCCCACCTACATCAAAGGGACTGTAACCCAGTCACATCCGCCTATTCAAGGGTTTGCAGCATTTCACAGTTTCGTCTAATACAGGGCTTGACAACGTTTCTGGAAAGAAAACAGAAATCCGACATGCTGCCACGCAATGGAGATGTTGTTCAGATGAAATTGGGGCCTAAAATACAAAAACTTTAGAACAAAATGCCATGGAACTTAAATATAAAAAATACTCTAGTTATCCAACTCTAAAGTAATAAATTCAAAGAAGGAAGATTTACAAGCTGAAGCAAAGCAGAAGTATTTCCTAAACCCCGTAGCTCGTGCCATTGCAATGCAGGGGAGGGAGTGCGGTCTGGGGTGGACTTCCGACTATATCATACATTGGGCTGAAAAGCTTCGAATGGCAGCAATTCATGTTGGCTGCTTTAACAGCACAACTGGGAATACAGAGCTTTTTTTTCTTTATAAGGGAGCTACTACCTTTGAGAAGAAGAATATAGTGTTCTCATTCAAGGAAAGACTACTGAAACAAATCGATTTAAAACGCATACTTTCATATCTATTCAAAGAGGAATTATCATTGCCAACTCTTAGATATGGCTTCCTTCTTCTGGGCGGGTTGCCCAGTGTCATCCCCGTAAAAACAAAACGTCCTTTTGATCAACACACATCAAAGTTGCTGGTGAACGCAGCAGGCCAGGCAGCATCTGTAGGAAGAGGTGCAGTCGACGTTTCAGGCCGGGACCCTTCGTCAGGACTAACTGAAGGAAGAGTGAGTAAGGGATTTGAAAGTAGGAGGGGGAGGGGGAGATCCAAAATGATAGGAGAAGACAGGAGGGGGAGGGACAGAGCCAAGAGCTGGACAGGTGATAGGCAAAAGGGGATACGAGAGGATCATGGGACTGGAGGTCCAGGAAGAAAGACTGGGGGGGGGGGGGTCCCAGAGGATGGGCAAGAGGTATATTCAGAGGGACAGAGGGAGAAAAAGGAGAGTGAGAGGAAGAATATGTGCATAAAAATAAGTAACAGATGGGGTACGAGGGGGAGGTGGGGCCTTAGCGGAAGTTAGAGAAGTCGATGTTCATGCCATCAGGTTGGAGGCTACCCAGACGGAATATAACGTGTTGTTCCTCCAACCTGAGTGTGGCTTCATCTTTACAGTAAAGGAGGCCGTGGATAGTCATGTCAGAATGGGAATGGGATGTGGAATTAAAATGTGTGGCCACTGGGAGATCCTGCTTTCTCTGGCGGACAGATATTAACTTTTGATATTAACTTGACATAATTCTAAAAGCCATTGATCACTTCTTTAACCATGTGCTAAAAGTGGGCCTAAAGAAATGGTAAATACCATCTCGGTCACCCGGTAGATAAATAAACAAGAACTGAAGGAGAGGAAGAAGATTATCTTTATTTCTCACATGTACATCGAAACATACAGTGAAATGCATTGGCTTTCCAGCTGCAACATAGCGCACCCTCAACACACTATCCCTAACTGGACGTCTTTAGAATGTGGGAGGAAACCAGAGCACAGGAGAAAATCCAAGTGGTCATGGGGAGAACCTGTAGACTCCTTACAGACAGCAGCAGAAACTGAATGTGAATCTTACAGCAGAGGTTCTAAAGCAATAGCACTAATGGTATGGAAGTTGTCCTGTCCAAGACCGGAGGTAGCTGCAGAAGATCGTGAACACGGCGCAGCACATCACACAAACCAATCTTCCGTCCTTCGACTCACTTTACACCGCACGCTGTTGGTGCAGTGCTTCCAGGATAATCAAGGACACGACCCACCCAGCCAACACACTTTTCGTCCCTCTTCCCTCCAGGAGAAGGCTTAGAAGCTTGAAGACTCGTGCAGCCAGATTTGGGAACAGCTTCTTTCCAACTGTGATAAGACTGCTGAATGGATCCTGACCCGGATCTGGGCCGTACCCTCCAAATATCCGGACCTGCCTCTCGGTTTTTTTTTTGCACTACCTTACTTTCCATTTTTCTATTTTCTATTTATGATTTATAATTTAAATTTTTAATATTTACTATCGATTTGTAATCCAGGGAGCAGGAAGCGCAGAATCAAATATCGCTGTGATGATTGTAAGTTCTAGTATCAATTGTTTGGCGACAATAAAGTGTAAAGTATAATGTTCTGCTACCATGCTGCCTTTAATGCCATAAACTGACAAGTCTAAAGCTTAATTTTTGATGGTGCAATCTAGTGTTTGCACCATCAAAGCTGTGGTGAGGATAGGAGGGTGGAGCTCACTTAATAACTTTGGAACTTCTTTGTAGTGGAAAAGTCAGGCAGAAGAATCATTACTGGGCAGTGGGTAGCACCCTACAGAGAGAAAAACATAATATATGGGAGGCAACAGCGGTGTTCTAGACCAGACCAGGAACCTCACCACATAATGATGACATCCAAACCAGATGAATTTTAAGACTCACAAGCATCAGCAAAGGCTTAAACTAACATTGGCAGAATGGGAGGGTAAAATTTAGATTGAAGATGAGAATAGAAAACAGCATTAATAAAGTACTAAATTCACTGTTAGAAAATAAATTCATAGAGCTAAACAGCCTTCCTTTAGACCAACTTGTCTGATTATGTTGTTTGCCTGTGGTTAGCCCTTATCCCCCTAAAACTTGCCTATCCACGTAGCTGTTTAAATATTGTATTTGAACTATCTTCTCTGGTGGTTCTTCAACATGCCCATCATACTCTGTATGAAACAACTGCCCCTTGGGTCATCTTTAGATCTTTCCCCTCTCACCTCTCATCTGATCTTTAGTTTTAGACTCCCCTGCTCTGCTGGAAAGACTGGGACCTTCCACCACATCTATGGCCCTAATGATATTATAGATCTCTATAAGGGTCACCCCTCAGCCTCCTGAATCCCAGGGAAAGCAGCCCCAGCCTAGACAGTCTTTCCCTCAAAATCAAGCCATCCAGTCCTTGTAAAATCCTTATGATTCTTTTTCCATTAGAGGGAGAGGACCATAGGAATACCAGAACATACGATGTTACACTTACCCCATGAAACAGCAACTTTGCATGGTCGTACAAAGCAACTCCACTTTGGAAGAAGTCATGCAGTCAACATTCAATATGAAACAAATACAACCTAGTGGATTCACTGTCCCAGAGACATGATAGGTTTCCCCCATGTTCTCACCATCCAGCCTTCTAGCCTCTGCACTCAAGAGGCTATCTGACACCATGCTTCACACCTTCAGAATAATACCATCACCAAATGCATCATCCCATGTCTCCCAGAACCCTAAGGCAACTCTGAACCACTGAATCTTCAATGCTCTTTTCCATCTCCCATGGACTTCCTAACAAAACATGCGATGGATCTGGCTTGGTGTCCATTCAAGGAACAAGTGGAACCTCTCAGACCATCTTAGTGAGGGATGAGCCTCCAGAGGGGCTGGATGTCCACAATGAGAAATGGGACAGTTAAGATCGGGAAACTGAAGACCGGTGATGTAGTGGAGTCAATAGAAGATCACAGATGTAGGTGGGATGAAACAGGTCAAGGAGAAGACAAGTAGTCATTAGGAAACAATGAGGTCTGTGGGATATGAATAAGCTGAAGAATGGTCCACCTGGGAAGTGGTTAGGAGCTGAACCCACATGGTGGGAGACTGAGATTGGAAACCACAGAGTGGAAGCCTCCTGAGGAGAAAAAAGCAGTAGAAGTCCAGATTTCCAATTCTCCCTCTGCATGTGCATACTCCAATGTTTACCATCTGATTTACTTCATCGTCGAATGGAGTACAGAAAACCTGTGCTGTGTGTGGCTCTTCATTATATGGGAGCAGTGAATACTGTTAGCTCCCACAAAGTGAGTTCCCTACTCAACAATGATGGGAACAAAAGAGGGGAGAGGAGGGAAGACTTCACCTCCTGAGGAAAGAAACAATTCAAGAGTCAGTCTCCTCGCTTTTGTTTGCTTCAAAACAATCAGTACCATTAATTAAATTCTTAGAATAATGGAGACATTGAGAGATAAAGAGATGTAGTTCAGAAACAGACCCTTCAGTCCACCAAGTCCATGCTAAATATTAAATTGAGTTTGAGTTGAGGCCACAGCGATGGAAGAGGTGGTCCAGACTGTTCCATTGCCGAGATAGGGTAAGAGTTGTGCAGGTTGGTTCAAGAACCTGATCGCTGTAGGAAAACAGCTGTTCCTGAATCTGGTGGTGTAGAACTTCAGGCTTCTATATCTACTGACTGATGATAGATGCTGCCCTCTTGAGGCAGTATCTCCTGTAGGGATCAACAATAGGGGAATAGGCTGTGCCCGGAATAGACTGCCCAACCATCTAAGAACAATGAACCCTACAAATCAGTGACTTCCCAACAGGACATTCAGGAGAAATAGAAGTTTTGGTGGGGAGGGGGGAAGCGAGCAGTAAGTGGCACTCTAACTTAAGGCACGGGACCTAACCAACCATATCAACTCGTTGCCATCATCAACATCCAATAGGCACTTCCAGTTTGTGTTAATCCTTTGCATTTTAATTTAGCCCTGTTAATGATGGATAAATACATATAGTGCGATCTTTATGAACCTGAAGGTAGTGAAGCCTTCAGTTCTAATCCTGCTCTGAAACAGAAACTACAGAAAATGTGTCAATACAATGCGACATAGCTGCAGAATGGTTTTATTCTATTCCCATCCGATCAGTGACACCTCACATGTCTTATTTGTAACACTGTGCTGTCTAACGCAGCCATGAAACTATCAAGATTGCAGGAACACTTCCGAAAAAGAGACCCTGAAAAGGTTACTTATGGTATTACTCAGTTCCAGAAGATGAAAGAAGCATTTGAAAAGCGCTGCAGACTCGAGTCATTTGCCAAGAAAACTAAAAATGACCTTGATAGTGGTCTCATTGCTTCCTATAACATTTCCAAAATGATAGTAAGATGTGGAAAATCTCATATAATTGGTGAAAGATTAATAATGCCTGCTGTATCATTATTTGAAAAAATAATAAAGGCATCCGTTAGTCTTGCGAGACCATGGATCTGTGCCTGGAAAGTCTTCACACTCCAGGGCGCAGGCCTGGGCAAGGTTGTATGGAAGACAGGCAGTTGCCCATGCTGCAAGTCTCCCCTCTCCAAGGGAAGGGCATTAGGACCCATACAGCTTGGCACCAGTGTCGTCGCAGAGTGATGTGTGATTAAGTGTCTTGCTCAAAGACACAACATGTTGCCTCGGCTGAGGCTCGAACTCACGACCTTCAGATCGCTAGTCGAATGCCTAAACCACTTGGCCACGTGCCCACACTTTGAAAAAAATACTGAAAAAATCAGTATTTATCACTCTTCCTAAGAAAACTGGAGCAATAGAATGTGAATTCCATGGGACCGTAAGTTTAATGAGTCATATCACCAAGACACTTCTAAGAATTTTGATGACAAGAGCTAAAAGTAAGATACAAATTGAAATAGGCAAAGAACAATGTGGTTTTGTGAAAGACAAAGGTACAAGGAATGCAATTTTGATGTTAAGGATACTATCAGAACAAGCCATTCAAGTGCAAAAAGATTTGTTTGTTTGTTTTATCAACTACACAAAAGCATTTGATAAAGTGAAGCACAATAAGCTATTTGAAATATTACAGGAAACTTTAGACCTAGATTTGAAAGACCTCTGCCTAATCAGAAATCTGTACCGGGAACAAACTGCCACTGTAAGAATAGATGGAGAAGTGAGTCAGTTTATGAAAATCAAGAGAGGCTTTAGACAAGGGTGTGTTTTCTTCCTTGATTTATTTAATGTGTACAGTGAAACATTATTACAAAAAATAAGAGACATCTTGGGAATCAAAGTTGGCGGTGAAAACATCAATAATTTCAGGTATGCAGATGACACTGTGTTAATTGCGTATGGAGGAAGAACTACAAAACTTAATTTATATAATTGTTGAAGAAAGTGCAAAAATGGGTCTATCTATCAATTGCAAAAAGACAATGTACGGTAATATCCAAAAAGAAGGAGAATCCTATCTGCAGGCTGAGAATAAGTGGGGAAGACATAAAACAAGTACAGAACTTTTGCTACTTAGGAAGCTGGGTAACATCAGATGGCAGGTGTGACTTGGACATCAAAAGAAGAATAGGGATGGCAAAAGACACCTTTACGAGAATGAAGAGTATACTGGTCAACACTAAATTAGGCATGCCAACCCGCCTCAGGGTACTGAAATGTTACAGTTATGTTATATGGCTCAGAATGTTGGACAATATCTAGTAACATGAGGGAACGAATTGTAGCAGCAGAGATGTGGTTTCTGAGGAGGATGCAAAGAATATCATGGACGAAACGAATATCTAATGAGGATGTCATGAACAGAGCAAACACAAAAAGAGAAATAATGTATGAGATCATGAAAAGGCAACGTAACTTCATTGGATATGTGATTAGGAAAGAGAAGTTAGAATGCACGGTAATTATGGGAAAGATTGAAGGGAAGAAAGCAAGAAGAAGACAAAGACAAATGATGATGGAGACAGCAGCCAGAGAACTGGAAAAGAATACCAATGGATTGATCCACTTGACCCGAAACAGGAGTGTGTGGGCCATGGCAGTCAAAGCTCAATCTGGGCATGGTACCTGATGATGATGATGATCATAAATGACCACTCTTCTCAAAATGGAAACTAGTATTTTAAAATCAATTCCTCTGAGCAATAACTCTATAGCTTGTTGTATTGACGAAACGAGTGAAGACATTAAGTATCAAATATGCACAAAGCTACAAAAAGCAGAATTTGGGATACAACTGGATGAGTCAACTGTGCAAGACAATGAGGCATTACTGATGGCATATGTATGGTTTATCAAAAATGGAAAAGTTTCTGAAGAGATTCTTTCTTGTAAAAAGTTAAAAACAAATATCAGTGGAGAATCAATCAATGATGAGCTCAAAATGTAATTGAGGATAAAAGTATTCCGATTAGGAACATGATTTTTTTGTGTAACAGATAGAGCACCATATATGACAGGTCACCATGCTGGTTTTTATGGCATTTATGAAAAAATAAATTCCAAGTCTGTTTGCAATCCATTGTGTAATTCATCGCCAACATCTCACAGCCAAAAACCTCAGCCAATAATTTTTCTCAAGCATATCTGCTATCAGCAAAATTAAAACTCGCCCATTAAATAGCAAAATATTTTGCCAGTTATGCCAATATAATGATAAAGAGTTTGAACGCTAGCTTCTTCCCACTGATGGGCATTGGCTGTCAAAAGGCTGCTGCTTAAAACATTTCTTTGATCTTTTTGACACTGTGGTTAAGTCGGCAAGACCTTGGGAAACAATGTGGAGATGTGGCATACATAGCTGAACTGTATAACAAAATGACCATTCTAAATATGAAACTGCAGGGTAAGAATTTCAACTTAATTCAGGCAAAAAGTGTAGTGTCCACTTTTAATGGAAATTTGGATTTATATAATCAAAACAATGGGAGAAGAATGTTTTCGCAATTTCCCTGCAAGGAAAGTATGACACTCTCTTTCACAGATGCTGATTTGCAAGAGTACTGCTTACACCTGCAGTCTAGGAAGAAGGATTTTCAGAATAGATTCAGGGATTTGAACAATCTGGAAAGTCTGGATTAGGTTATTAACCCATTTCTTTGCAAGATGGAAGAACAGAAAGAGAGTTTGCAAGGAAAAATTATCGAAATTCAGAATGATGAAGAAACAAAAAAGCTTTTTACAAATGTTGGCCTTTGTGGTATGTGCCAAACTGCTCTTCATTGCATTTCCATCCCCCTACCTTGTTGAAAGAGGCTTCAATGCAGTACTCTCAAAAAACAGAAACTGTTTAGACATTGTTACACATGGGAACTTAAGCCTTTTGCTGTCACAACTTGAACCTGATATTTCAACTCTTGCTAAAAACAATCAAGCTCAAGGATCACATTGCTATCAAAGCTGGTTCACAGCACACAGGTACTGTGTAAGCTGGATTTAAAGAAAAATAAAAATTCAGAGCAGAATCATTTTTCTCATGTTAGCATACGGTAGGCATGTTTTTACACTACGGGTCACTGGAAAATATATTGTGCCTAAAAGGGCCATTGGCCAGTATGAAGGCACTTTAGGGGGGTGTTGGCAAGTATGAAAGTGCTTCAGGGTGGCTTTGGGCTAAAAAGGGTTGGGAAACAACTTTTGTGTTGATGAATGATGGTTGTGGGATGCTCTTCGAAATGTGTGGGGAGATATGATAAGGACTACCTCTCAAACAAGTTGTATTTCCTCTCAAATTTGATCAAAACATTAATCCATACTGGTACTCTGATCATTCGTAAATGGCTGCTTTGGTTCCACTTGACCCTACTATTCCTTCAAATTGCTGTCAACTCATCAAATTTCCCCCACTTCCCAATTTTCTTGTAGAATGTGATTTGATGTCCTGTGAATTCCTGAAGAAAATTAGCCCATGCAATGAAGGTTGTTTTATTGCTATGCTGAATATGGTTTGCAGTTTATGAATCTGGCATGGAAATAATTTCTGTTCGATTACTCACTTTCTTCAAGGGTGTTCCTTACTGTTTAGTAGACATTCTAAAGTTAAACAACAAATCCACTTGACTTCAACATCTAATTTTAAACAGTGGTGCTGTGGATGTTCAACAAAAAAATGTTGCTTCACAGAATCATCAATGCCAGGATCCCACACCTCCTGCCAGTGTCCATCTGCCACCAGTTTCAGGAACATTTACTAGCCTTCAACCATTAGGTTCCTGAACCGGTTTGGATAACTTTACACACCACAGCACTGAACGGATCAGTGAATACAACCTGTGGACTCACTTTCAAGAACTGCACAGCTCATGTTCTTGGTATTATTTATTTATTATTATTAGGTGTTTTGATATTGCACAGTTTGTCTTATTTTGCATATTAGTTGCTTGTCAGTCTTTGTGTATTCTTTCGTTGATTTGACTGTATTCTTTGTTCTATTGTGAATGCCTGCAAGAAAATGAATCTCAGGGTAGTATGTGTACTTTGATAATAATTTTACTTTGAACCTTGAACTTTAATCTATAGAGGGTAAATCCAGTGAGAGTTTGACAGAAAGTATTGCTTTGGTAGATGATCAGTTAGTTCTCCTGAGCTGATGGGAAAGAGTTAGAGATGGGCTGCTGGGTGCAGTGGATGAAGATGGATGGAGACTGCCAAAAATAATGTTGGCAGCAAAACATTTCAAATTTATGTGGGAAAACCCATGAGGATGCTTGCTCTCTGATTTTCTGTCCCTTGTGAGGTGTAGGCTTACATCCTGCCATTTATTCTTAAATACTTGACCAGCATGCAAACCATACATCATTGGGGCGTGTGTGTGTGTGTGTGTGTGTGTGTGTGTGGTGCTATAGTAAAAAGGATGAGAATGACGTTTGTGTCTATATAATAGAGTAAATATGGTGGATATGGTGTGCATTTATGGTTTTTATTTAAATATTTATTAATTTATTGAGATGGAGCACAGAATAGATCCTTCCAGCCCTTCAATCTGCACTGCCCAGCAATCCCCCAATTTAATTCTAGCCTAATCACGGGACAATTTACAATGACCAGTTATCCTACCAATCAGTGCGGCTTTGGACTATGGGAGAATCCCAAGCACCCAAAGGAAAACCACGTAGCCACGGGAGAATGTACAAATTTCTTACAGGCAGTGGTAGGAATTGAACCCAGTTCACCTGTTCTGTAAAGCGTTGTGCTAACCAGTACGTCATGATGTGTACTGAGTCTGCCCAAATACAGTGTGTATATATGAATGAGGAGATGTGTCTATTGGCTATGTGTATATAGTTAGATGTCTTGTGTGTGTGTGTGTGTGTGTGTGTGTGTGTGTGTGTGTGTGTGTGTGCGCGCGCGCACGCGCGCGCTATGTGTATGTGTTTCCGAGCTTTTGGCAGGTCAATGTGGTACTCTTGTCATATCAAGAAATCTAGAAGACCAGGATTCATAAAAGCCCGGCAGAAAAATTCCACTGAGGAGTATTCTTGTTCACAAGAAGATTAATAGCCTGAAGACCTTTTGAGTGGAAGGCTGTTTCTGAATGAAGGGGGACGTTGAGGATGGGGTCTGGTTCACTCCAATGGAAATGGATTGTGAATATAGAGGAGTTTCCAGATGATGGAATGAAGATTCTAATCATGGGGCAGTCCTGTTGGCAATCAGGGATTGAAGGCCAGAGAGAGAGAATGGGTCCTGAACCCATGGTTCCAGCAGAGATCCATGTGGTCCCAGCACAGATCTCCCGATAGGTCCAGCAAAAGTGTAGAAAGGTTTCCAGATGGGGATTCGGGACCCTAAACAGGGGGCAGCCCTGTTGGCTTGATGAATGGAAGGGCAAACAGGCAGGATGGGTCCAGATTATAGTTGGAATGGAATAGAAAGTGAGGAGATGATGTTGGCTGCAGTAAAGGCATTGGGTTCTCAAGAGTATTTGATGATGGTCAGGAACCCATTGCAGTTGAGTATAGCAGAGAGATGAGGTGAGTGATGGGTTTGACTAATTACTCACTTGGACCTGAAGGGAACTCTTTTGACTCACAAGCAACATCTTATGGTCAGGAATTTAGCCTTTCTCATCTCCTTCTGGACATCTGTGGTGGAAAATAGTTGGGCTAGTACAATGTAGCTTCAATACTTCATTGAAATAATTACATGACCCAGCATTTCCTACAAATGGATTTGATCCTCCTCCTGATCCACTGAAACCAAAAATGGACAACCGTGCTATATCATAGTCATAGGGAAGTACAGCACAGAAACAGGCCCTTCAGCCCATCTAGTCCATGCCAAACTGGAGTGTGTTTAGTTCGTGTTCCAAAATTATAACAAATCTGGGTATGATTCCAACCCCCATGTTTTGGGAGTTAAGATTCAGCACTTTCTTTCTAATCAAATGCGTAACCTTGATTAAGAATGACCAAAAAGTCAAATTTTATTATTATTACATTTCTGTTCCTTTACCTACTCCCAATGGAGCCAACTTTGCAGATGTCTTACCTTGATAATGTAATGCACTGATGGGCCATCTCATTATTGCTTTTGTGAACAATGGTTTTAAAGACAGAAATCAATAGTCTCAAAAATCATCCAATTCAGAAGATGAGCAATTAGGCCATGATGTTTTTATATAGTGGAGAACACTAAGGATGGAATGTTAATTACTATCCAGATGTAAAAAACTGACATGTTGCCAGTATTAATTTCTGAGAGTACATTCTAAAAAGTAATCTGCACGGCAATTGGAAGAATTTTAAATCCCATTTAATCACTGAAGGCCAAAATTTCTCAAAAGAACCATAATTATTTTATTTGTTACTTCAGATCTTTAAGTGAGATGTTCCCTCTCAAGGAAACATAAAACTTCTGTAAGTAGAACAGAAGAGTTACTGGTAATTGGTTTATGATTGTCACATGTACCGAGATACTGTGAAAATCTTTTGTTTGTGTGTAATCCAGACAGATGTTTTCACACACAAGTACATCGATGTACAAAAGGAGAAACGAAAACAGAATGCAGACTATAGAGCAACACACACGAAATACTGGAGGGTCTCTCCAGGTTAGGCTGCACCTATGGAAATGAACAGATAGTTAACGTTTTGGACCAAGACCATTCTTCAGCACTGAGAAATTACAATTACAATTACAGAGGCAGTGTAGTGCAGACAGACAAGTAAAGTGCAAGGGCCTTGATGGGGTAGATTGAGAAGTCAAGAGTTCATCTTTATTATATGAGGTCCTTTCAAGACTCTTGTAACAGTGAGGTAGATCTTGTCCTTGAGCCGAGTGGCTTGTTTTATTAAGCTTTTGTATGTCCTGCTTGATGGAAGTGCAGGGCAGAGCAAATGAGAGGGAGGGGAGGTATTTCAACACTTTCCCAAGGCAATGCAAAGTGTGAACAGAGGAAAATGGAGGGGGGACTAATTACTAATGATGGGCTGGGCTATGTTCACTTCTCTCTGAGGTTTCTTGTGATCTTGGGCAGAGCATTTGTCACACCAAGTTGGGATCCATTATCCATGGTCTCATGACCAACTTACACTCAATAGTCACTTTATTAGGTACTCCTGTACCTAATAAGGTGGTCACTAAACGTATATTCATGGTGTTACGCTGCTGTATTCCATGCACTTCAAGGTTCAATGAGTTGTGCATTCAGGGATGCTGTTCTTCACACCACTGTTGTAACATGTGTTTATTTGAGTTACTGTCACCTACTGTCACCATGAGTCAGTCTGGCCATTCCCCTCTAACCTCTCATTAACAAGGTGCCTTTTTTCCCACAGAACTGCTGCTCACTGGACGTTTTTGATTTTTTTTTTGTACCATTCTCTGTAAATTCTACAGACCGTTGTGCATGAAAATCCCAGGAAATCAGCAGTTTCTGTGATCCTCAAACCGCCCTGTCTAGCACCAGCAATCATTCCATTTCTTCCCCATTCTGATGTTTTGTCTGAACAACAACTGGACCTCTTGACCATGTCTGCATTCTTTTACGCATTGAGTTCTACCACATGATTGGCTGATTCGATATTTGCATTAACAAGCAGGCGTAGAAGTGTACTTAATAAAGTGGCCACTGAATGTATATCAGTCAATCAAAAATTTACAGAAAAAAATAACCATATCGATTGCTATTTTGGAATCTTGGTGTGTGGAATTTGACTATCATGCTTCCTACAGTACAACCATCATCACACTTTAAAAATGTTCAATTGACAGCAAATCAATTTGGGATATAGAGGCGCTATATGAATTTATTATGTCCCATCATGTCATCGTTTAGCAATTATATTGGACAATAACAGAATAAAAAAATACATGGCAAATGTTTGTTCCATCTGCTCTCCCTCCTCGGTCACACACTCAGTCTTTTTATGGTTCCATTTCATTGACTTCCAAGATGTTCTTTGTCCTGTTCTGTTTATGTCACGATGACCCAATATATCACGCGAAACTCTCTCATTATGGCCAGAGAGTGGCTAGATTTAGCACAATGTTAGCTAACTCTCCCACAGTCAATCATCCCTGTGAACTTTAGACCTGACTGAAAAATCGCCATGCCAGCAACATTCAAAGCATGTTGTCTTCTAACAGCAGGTAAAATGTAACAATGCAGTGCTTTTCATCACCTGTTGGCCCCTTAATTGGTAAACATCTGCTTTGCTGTGTAATTCCATCACAGTACCTACCCAGATTAAATTTTCAGATCTTAAACTCCAAGCAGAGCATTATTAATTACAGTCAGAAGCCAATAATGTCTGAGTGACTCAAGTCAATCTTATTTCTAAAGGAAGGCAAACAGAAATTCCATGACTGTGCACTTGATAAATGACTATTTGCTTTTGAACTAAACTATTATCAGCTACCTTGAACTGACCTGTGAGTATACAAAACCATATAACCAATTAATACTGGACTGATTTCGCCATGACACAAATAGCACAAATTCAAGGCAGTTTCAACGTCCAGCAAGGACTTAATAAATGACAGTAAAACTTTTCTTTCCCCCGTTCATCTAACACCGTGCAGGTGAGAACAGGTTTGAAAGAGAAGATGGCATAGTTCAGTGAAACATTTTCACTTGAAAGCAATGCTTTATTTTCTGCCATTGATATAACTGATGAAAACTGCTAATAATATAGATATTACCAGACAGATGACTGGAAACTGATTTTAAAACAGCAACATATTTCTCATATGTGCCAGGCAGTACTCCAATGAATGCAATTCGGCAGGAAGACATATTAGATTCAGTATCTTAACTTTTTTGCAGGGAAAAGAATTCTGCATATACATTCTTGAACCAGGCAACATTTTTTGCAATTCAGTCCTTAATTCTTCCCAAAATACTTAGATAGCACATCTTGCTCTTCCAAAACATCTTAAAATATAAACTAAACTAATGACGTTTGAAGATGAAATAGCATAGTGAGGTTTCAGAGCTGAAGCTGAAGTCTCCAATTAAATATAAAGGTACCCGTCAATCAAGGTGGTATCAAACCCCACAGTTTATGTCCCCTGAAGCATGTTTTCTTATGAACTAGTAAACACTGCAAGAACCAAGGCTCTGATATAACAATAATTGACAGTTCTGTCTCTGTGTGAGCACTCTGGAAAACACTGTAGCAGCATTTTTTTAAATTTAATTTACAATTTTGTTTTTAACTTTGGGTTTCAGATCATATTGGAATCAGGTTCTGGGATTCTTCCCATGTTAGGCTCCAGCCGGGGCTGATGGCAAAGTTAGAACTTCACTCAGATCTCTAGCAATTGCTTTTATTTTTTAAGTTAAATGAGTAACAAAGATCTCAAAGGTCTATTTTTAGTTTAGCTGGAACTTTCATTCAATACGTCTATTTCCGATGTCAATAAAAGTTTAAGGAAACATTGTTATTTCTGAGAGCAGGTCAGATCTAACAATTCCTGAAATTGCATTATTGGATGACTGAAGGTCATGGTTACCTTAAAAAGCTAAAGTTACTTTCCAATTAAACATTACAAAAATGAGAATCTCAGGAAGGAGGTAACGATATCCTTGCGCCTTTTGGAAGGCAAAGCAACTGTATCGTTCATATTGTAATCTTATAACAATGCTTCATATTTGGAAGTTCTTGCTCTACAGAGCAATTTTCATGACTTCTATAAAGCACCTGATATAAGTTACAGCAGTTCCCTTACCTTGCCTATCATTTTCACATTCTATCCATAGCTATTTTGTTGTAGAATTAATCCTCCCATTTAAAATAGAGTACTTTTCTGTCAAACATATTTTTACTCCCTAATGCCACAGCAATTTAGATTCAGAGACACCAACTCAGTAAGCAGAAGTCCCGATAAGGCTGAATATCTTGGATATATGTTACATTTGTCTGTTGACTGCAGGCTCCTGTGAAAATTACTACTTCAAGGGCACTATTTTATATTCTCCCTTTTCTCAATTTTCTATGAAAAGCTCTGAATGGTTGATTTTCCAGTAATCTAGTGACCTTTGACCAGTTTGGATTCCACATCACTGGAATTTTTGGGGTGAAAAATAAACAAGGCTTAATCCCTCTGAAGGAAAAAGGATGAACAAAATTTAGTGGAAGCTAAAACTGAATGAAAAACATTACAATTAGGATTTTTTCTATCTTCTGCTGTCTTTTTGGATGCTATTGTTCTCCAGGGGAAGTCTTGATTTGCCCAAAGCAAAAAACAAGAATAAAGAATTCCATCAAGAGAAACAAGCATTAGTGCCTTCTTCTGGAGATTATTCATATGTACTCTTTTGGTGCTTTACTATGTCAGAAATTTATCTATGACATGTTACAAGGATTAAATTTAATAATAAGTAAATATTTAATTTTCAGAATTTAGACATCACTGACAAAGCCAAAATTTATTTCCCATGCTTAATTGCTCTTGGGAAAGTAGTATTGAACCACCTTAGACCATAAAACTATGAAATATAGGAGCAAAATTAGTCCAAATTGGCCCACTCCACATTCTCTCATGGCTTTTTTTTTGTTTTCTTGTTCAATCCCATTCTACCACCTTCTCCCCATAACCCTAATCTTTACCAATTGATAAAGCATCAATCTCTGGCTTAAATACACCTAATGACTTGGCTCTAGAGCACTCCGTGGCAATACATTCTGCAGATTCACGGCCCTTTGCATCCTTTGGTGGAAGACAGTCCTCATCATCTCAGTTTTAAAGGGGCAGCCCTCTGTTCTGAGGCTGTGCGCTCAGATTCTAGACTCTTCTACTATTGAAACATCCTCTCCATGTTCACGTTATCTAGGTCTTCCAGTATCCAAAATATTTCAATGAGCTCTCCCCTTATCCTTCTGAACTCGTTCAAGTAGCAGACATCAAATGCTCCTTATATGTTAACCTTTTCTTTCCCAGGATCATACGTGTGAACCTCCTCTGGACTTTATCCAGGGTCAGCACATCTTTCCTTTGATAACAGGGCCAAAATTGCTCACAATATTCCAGGTGTTGTCTGACCAATCCCTTGTGAAGCCTCAGCAATATACCCTTCCTTTTATGTTCTAGGTCTCCCAAAATGAATGCTGAAATAGCAGTACCTCCTTCAACCGTTGCATTTTTCATGGTAGAGATATACACGCAGTGGCAATAAAGTAATGCCAGTATATTTTTGAAGTGGAGTTGGATCGTGATGGGAGTGAATCTTAGTCGTGTTTTCTTGTATCTGCTGTATTTGTGTTTCTTAGTAACAAAGGCTATAAATTGGGAAGTACTATCAGAGGAGCTTAGTAGAGTTACTGCATTGCATCTTGCAGGTAAGACATTCTGCAGGCACTGGGCAGTGGACAAAGAAATGCTTATGTCACTAGATTGGGGTAGTAATCAAGCAGATTCCCTTAGCTTACACAGTATCAAGTCTCTTCAGTATGGTTGGCAGGTGGTGAGTATTACATAACACCACTGAGGTGGCATGAAGACGGTAGGATGACTTTGAGTTCAGTCTCTTGCCAAAGAATCTCCATGTTGCTGATGGTGGGATATTGAACAGTTAAAATGCTAATTCAGGGTAGAAAGGGAACAGTTTAATGGCTCTGCTATTATTTGATATTGTCCATTCTCATCCTAAATTATGCCTCTTATTTTTGATTCACTTTTCCTGAGTAAAAAAAAATTACACAGTTTTACTACCGATACACCTCACAATATTATACACCTCGAGTTCTGGAGGGAACGTCTTTGATGAAGCAACTGAAGATGGTTAAGGCGAGGCTTCTGCTTTGAAGAATTCTGTCAGTGCTAACCTGGCTCTGAGAAGAATTGGCTTCAGTAAGTATGTCTTTGAGTGTAAGGTATCCCTCCAACCACTTGGGTGATTTCACCCTAATCTCCACTGACTTGAATCAGACACTGCCTTTATGCCAAGGCTAATCACCATCCTTTCATCTCTAGAATGTATCACTTTGTCCATGTTTTGCCCATTTTCTTGTTCTGAATGTTGCTGATGGAAGCCAATATGGGCACCATTTAACAAACTAGTGAGAAGAAATAAGCCTGTCAACAACAATTTCTGTCAGTTTTTTTATTCATTGAAAATGCACTGAATTGATGGTATTAGCTGGATTGGATTAGGTTATTATCCTCTGTTAATTATGGTGTGAATGCAATTTGTCCACAAAATTCAGAGTCTGGGTAATATCCAACATTGCTGGCTAGATGCCAGGGTTGTAACAACTCTGGGACAGTTTGGCAAGAGGTACAGCTCTTCCTGGAGAACATCTCCAGCACCCAAATGTAAATTTGACATTAAACTTTCCTCCATCTAGTGCACCATATTAATGCTTTGGAGGCATTTCCTGTTGGCTCTCTCAACATCTGACAAGCCAAATCTGGGTCATCAATAGTTCAGTCAGTTGTGGTGCTGATTTGTTGATGGACATTGATGACCACACCTTGATTATGTTCCAAGTCCTTGCTCTTCACAGCTGGCATTTATTGGTCTGTTGCTTGCAAGTCAATGGATCGTCTGTGAACTTGGTTTGAAACTTGAGAGTAAAAATACACTTATCCAAACCAAAGCAAACTTGAGTCCCATTTTCAATTTGATTGGACATGCCACCCAAAACAGCCACTCTTGGTTGTCATGTTCAACTCAATTGTTTGTCAATACTTACTCCCATCCTTGAAAATGTCCCGACTTGTTGAATATACGGGATTTACCTTTGTACAATAACCAGTTTGTTTTTCTCAGAGCATTCACGAACTGTGTAATTTTAAAGGATCAGAGCACATGGCACCAATACAGCAGCATAATCTTTTGTTAAACATGAACTTACAACACGTCGCTTTAGACATCTGTCACTGTCAAAAAAATGTCAAACTGGTGTTATCCATCCTTCTAATTTTGTTATACGAGGCCACAACTTCCTGGAAAATCTCACCTGCTGACACAGCTGTGGGCAAATCATGTTCCAATTTCCTCATGGTATTTTCTTGTTCCCTTCCATTCTCAATTCATGATTTCTTTTTCTGGTCTGCTGCTATATTTTGCTGATTTTTCACCAGCTACCACCTACTTACTGGTTGGTTTCTTGTACTTCAATCAAAGATTTTCTTTTATCTGTTTGGCATTCAATTATTTCAATTTCTGCATCAAGTAACAGTTTAGGAATGATTAAAAGACCCAAAAATCCCCTGTCTCAAATGTCAGTTCTGCATTTGGGATTGTACACACAATAATTAGATGGCTAAAAACCATTATTTGTCACAATGGCAGGACATTGGGAGCAAGGGTGGACCCAAATGCAAGACACATCTTGTGAGGTTACTTAGGTTTAGTTTATTGTACGATACCAGGAGAGCAAGACAGAAGCAGGAATAGCGAACAGGATAAGGACTCAGGACTACAACTAGGCTGGACCAAGGGTCAGGGCTTGGACTCGGAATCGGCTCCCAGAACTAGAGTAGACATGAAGAGGCTAGGGTATGGACTCCGAGCCCGAGACTGGGCAAGGACCTGGGTCTTGCCTCGGGCTCGGACCCCAGAACCAGGCATGGACATGACATGGGCTGGGGAGAGGAGGAACATGGAAAACAAGAGCCTCGGTCTCGGGAGAGCAGGTACATGGAACCATGGACACATACACAGAACACAGAATCGGGACCCCTCCTTGGGTACAGGACATAGGGCCGGGACTCATGACCCTCCACGGGCAACTGCAAGACGGCCTGACTTACCCCACGGAGGCGAGGAAAAGACAAGACAGAACATGACCCCCCACGGGGCAACAGCAAGACGGCCTGACCTACCCCATGGAGGTGAGGACAAGACAAGACATGACTCCCTGCGGGGCAACAGCAAGACGGCCTGACCTACCCCACGGAGGTGAGGACAAGACACGACAAGACATGACCCCACTGCGGGGCAACGGCAAGACGACCTGACTTACCCCACGGAGGCGAGTACAAGGCAAGACACGACTCCCCACGGGGCAACAGCAAGGCGGCCAGACTTACCCCCACGGAGGCGAGGACCAGACAAGACAAGAAATGACCCCCCGCGGGGCAACGGCAAGACGGCCTGACTTACTCCACGGAGGCGAGGACGAGACAAGACAAAACCAACACAAATGAACACCAGACAGTACCTATCCAGCTCTGGCGATGGAACTAGACCGAAGTGCAGGCAGGGGCTGCAGACGAGGGCTAGAGGTGAGAGGGGCAGAGAGGAGATTCAGACAAGGAGGTAGGACAGGAATCACAGACCGCCAGGGCCAGGACTTGACTCAGAACTGGGAAGCTGCCAGGGCCAGGACTTGACATGGTACTCGAATGCCACCAGGGCCAGGACCTGACATGGTACTTGAACGCTGCCAGAAACAGGACTTGACATGGTACTTGAATGCCACCAGAGCCAGGACTTGACATGGTATTTGAATGCCGCCAGGGCCAGGACCTGACATGGTATTTGAATGCCACCAGGTCCAGGACTTGACATGGTACTTGAATGTCACCAGGGCCAGGACCTGACATGGTACTTGAATGCCGCCAGGGCAAGGACTTGACATGGTACTTGAACGCCACCAGGGCCAGGACTTGACATGGTACTTGAACGCCACCAGCGCCAGGACTTGACATGGTACTTGAATGCCGCCAGGGCCAGGACTTGACATGGTACTTGAATGCCGCCAGGGCCAGGACCTGACATGGTACTTGAACGCCGCCCAGAGCCAGGACTTGACTTGGAACCTCCAGGTAGTGGCGAGCTCTCGACTCGGCCCGGGAACAGAAGACAGCGGTTCTTGATTCCCTCCGGTGGGTTAACTGACGGACCCACCTTGATGAGGAAACTTTGCAGGCTCGCTTTGGCGAGGTAACTGGACAGCGTTGCAGCAGTGAGGAAGGGTGAATTACCGGCACTCACTTCAGCAGAGACTAGGCTTGCTCCGGCCAGATGACATTGGCACGCCGTGACTTTGCAGACTTTGCAGGCGCTCCCGCGCCGAACGGCTGAAAACTGGAGACTATAAACTACCGGTTCAGCCGAGTGTTAATTGCCTCTAATCACCAAAGTCGAGGGACACGGGAAAACAGGGAATCAATGGTCCGGATCGTAACATAAACAAGGTAAATTTAAAGGGACCCCGATCCAGACCATGACATTATTACAGTCAGACTTTTATACAAAATGAAATGGGATGGTGTGTGGTAAATGCAGCCAAAGAATTAACAATTCATAAAATCAAGATAGAATGATTTGGGTGGTGGAAAGTGAAAGATATTACCTGAATGACCTCTGACCCACTTATAGGTACACTAATTCTTCCAAATGTCATTTCAAAATGGTATTATTTTCAGCTTTGTAAATCTTTGCTTGGCCCACTGTGATAACAATGTGCTCGCTTTACGGACAACAGATTTTTAATGAGAATAAATGGCTCGTAAAAAGGGAAAGTGTCAGATTTGCAAAAGTAAAGATTTAGTCAGTGAGCTATACAGCACAGAAAATAGGCCCCCCGGCCCAACTTATCCATTCTGACCAAGTTGCCTAACTCAGCTACTTCCATTGGCCTATGCTTGCCCCATTTTCTTCTTAACCTTTCTTATTCATGTACCTGTTTGTAAGCGCATCTGCCCCTATTACTTTTTCAGGCAGCTCATTTCATATAAGCACCACCCTCTGTGTGAAGAAGTTGCCCCTCAGTTTCCTTTTAATCTTTTCCTTTCCTTTTAAACCTATGCCCTCAAGTTTTGGGCTCTGTTACCCTGGTGAAAAGATTGTAGCTATTCACTTTATCTATGCTATTCCAGATGTAATATACCTCCATAGGTCACCTTTCAGCATCCTAATTACTTCAGCTCATCACCCCTACTAGGGCATAGGTGACCGACAAAAACTCGCCAGAGTCCTCTGTCCTGGGCCAGTCTTTCAAGTTCTCCCAGGTGTAGCCCATCCTTGAAGATGCTTTCTCCCAGGAAGGAGGTCTTTGGAACTTCTGTTGGCATTTCTCCAGCTCTGGTTTTTACATGGTGGGGTTTCTAACCACGTGCCCAACCTTCTTCCTTTCACAGCCAGACTTGGGAACATCCATGGCTGAGTTCAGCATCCTATCCTACAGGGAAAAAGTCCATGTCTATCCATTAGTGTATTTCTCCAGAGAAATTCCTTCCCAAGTGTTAAGGGGGTTCTTATTTTGGAAAATTGGCTCATGAGTGTCTGATGAACTGAGATACAATGGGAAAACTTTGTTTTGCACGCCATCTGCACAGGTCATTTCAACACATTGAGATTGTACAAGGGGAAATGCAATAACAAAAAGAAGACCAAAGTATTACAGTTAAAGAGAAAAGTGCAGTGCAGGCAGACAATAGGGGCAAGGCCATGAGGGAGATTATGAGGTCAAGTGTACATCTTAACTTATATGGTGACCCTTAATCTCTCTGCTACGCTCAACGGCATTGGGCCCTGAGCCATCATCAAATATTCCTGACAACCCTATCTATATCAGTAGCAAATTTTTGAATCCTATTAAAAATTTAAAAAATTAAAACAGATCAAGATTCAAAAATGATAAAACCTCTTGCTTCCTTCAATATCTTTCCTTTCCAATTTCACTTCTTTCCTCTTGAATGAAGATTCTTACCAGGTGATAGCTCTAAGGATATCAATACCTTAGACACCCTAACGAGCAAATGATAGGTCTGGAGCCTGGATAACTCAACACGATGATCAAAATCAAACTAGACTGCTTGATACCTAACATCTACATGCTTACAATGGGCAGATCAGATACTGGAAGTCTGAAATAAAAACAAAAAATGCTCAGGCAATGAGGAAAGCATTTGGCGAAAGAGGATCTTTTAAATTTCACGTCCTGGAGTCTTCATCAGAACTAGGAAAGCAAGAAAAACAAGACTATTCCATCAGCAGACAAGGTGGGGAAAGGATGGGTGGACATAGGGAATACCTATGACATGGCAAAACCAAATGGTCTACTGAGTACGGTTACCAGTACATTAAGCTTCTTTGTCTGTGCAGTGGTGAAGCTTTGGGACATGCTTCATAGATCTGACTACATGAATAAAAAAAGAAAAGGCCAGATCAAAATAATACCATGTGGAAATGGCCAGTTCTGATTCAGAAAGAAAGAAAGAGCAAGTAACTAAATTTAGAGAATTTGATATTAAGTCTAGATATAGGCTTCAGCATTTTTGGAGGCATTCCAAGATCAGCATGTTCACTGAAACTCACTGGAATTCCAGGACCCAGTTATGCCCAGATAGAGTGGACGTGGAGAAGATGTATCCGATAATGAGGGAGTCTAGCACCAAAGCAAAGAGCCTCAGAATACAAGTACATCACTTTAGAACAGAGATGAAGAGGAATTTCTTTAGCCAAAGAAATCTGTAGAATTCATCTCTACAGACTGCTGTGGAGGCCAAATCATTAGGTATATTTAAAGTGAAAGTTGATCGGTTTGTGATTTGGAAGGGCATCAAAGGTTACGGGGAGAAGGCAGGAGAATGGAATTGAGAGGGAAAATAAATCAGCCATGGTAGAATGGCAAAGCAGGCTCGATGGGCAAGATGGCCTAATTCTGCTCCTATGTTTAAGATGGGGGGTGGGGTATATGGGAGGCGGTGTTTGAGGGTCGGCACAACATTGTGGGCCGTAGGGCCTGTACTGTGCTGTACTATTCTATATCTTATGTTCTAAGATTTCTGGTGTTGTGAATAATGTAGAATACTAGCAAAAGATAGAGCAGGATATAGATCAGTTGAAGATATGAGCAAGGAAATGACAAATGGAATTTAACTCTCCCATATATGAAGTGTTGAACTTTGCGAGATCAAATGTAAAGCAACTGTTAATAGCAAGACCCTTAACAGTGTTGATGTACAGAAGGATCTTGGAGATTAGGTCCATAGCTCCTTGAAAGTGGCTACACAAGTAGATAGGGTGGTAAAGAAGGCATATGGCATGCTTGCATTTATTAGTCAAGAAATTAAGTTCAAGGGTCCAGAAGTTTGGGTGCAGCTTTATAACACTCCAGTTAAGCCATGTCTGCAATATTGAATTAAATTCTCGTTGGCCCATTATAGGAAGGATGTGGAGGCTATGGAGAGGGTGCAGAAGGGGTTTACCAGGATGCTGCCTGGATTAGAGAGCTTGTGCTATGAGGAGAGTTAGGACAAACTTACATTGTCTTATGTCAAGTGGCAGAGGCTGATGGAGATTATGGGAGGCATAGGTAGAGAGCTGGTATCTTTTTCCCAGGGTAGAATATCTAATATCAGAAGGAATGATTAAAGATGAGAAGGAGTAATTTCAAAGGAGATGTGTGGGACATCTTGTTTTATACAGGGGGTGCTGGGATCCTGGAATGAGCTACCTGGGATGGCAGTGGAGGCAAACGTGACAGTGTTTTAGAAAGGAACATGAAAATTCAGGAAGTGGGAGGACAAGACAAGAACATTAAATAGGCAGAAGGGATTAGTTTAATTGGGCATTTGATTACGAGTTTAATTAGTTCGACACAACATTATGGGCTGAGGAGCCTATTATTGTGCGACACTGTTCCATGTATTTTTATCCTGTGCGGTATAACTCTATAAATCTATGACTCTAAGATAAAGAGGTCTGATACGCTGGAGTGAGATTTTACATTCACTCCATTGTTTTCTGAGAGGAAATAAGTTCAAAGGAGATGTGGAGGGCTAGTTTTTAATTAATACAGACTGGTGGGCACCTGGAATTGGAGGCAAATACGATAGAGGCATTTAAGACGATCTGAGATAAACGCATGAATGTACAGAGAATGAAGGTATAATGACTTGAGTAAGCAAAAGGAATTAGTTAAGTTAGGCTCTTAGTTTAGCTTTATGTCATGGACTGAAGGTTCTGTTCCTGTGCTGTACTCTTCTATATTCTACATTCCTGACCTTGGGACATGGCCAGGTGATTCAAATATAAACAGGATTTCTTTTGGGAATGAAAAAAATTCCAATGTTGATGGAAAAGGAAAACAAAAACATGATTACAGGTGCTGAAAATCTGTAAGAACAGCAGAGAATTTTAGAAATGCTCAGCAGTTCAGAAACACGTTCCTCCATAGATGCTGCCTGACTCGCTGACTATTTCCACACCCTCTGTTCCGACAATAGCAGCAGTACCAGAGATTTGGCACATGGTTCCCTGATCAACAAAATGGAAAACGGGAAGATGCTAAACTCTAACTGCCTCTATAAGCTGCTACTAATTTCAGTAAACATCCTTCAACTGTATTTAAATTAATAACACCTCCTGGAATCAACATGGGACTGAATGCTATACTTGCATCCAAAATAATATTGCATTGATGTTGAAAATTATACTGCAAAGTTTAATGTACTGATGTGCAAATTGATATATTTATGGTATGTGTGTAAAACTCCACAGGAATTTCATAAAACATAGAACAATACAGCACAGTACAGGCCCTTTGGCCCATGATGTTGTGCCGACCCATTAAACTACTCCAAGATCAATCTAACTCTTTCCTCCCACATAGCCCTCCATTTTTCTTTCATCCATTTGCCTACCTAAGCCCCTCTTAAATATCCCTAATGTATCTGCCTCCACCATCACCCCTGGTAGAGCTTCCCTCGCACCTACCACTATCTGTGTGAAAAACCTGCCTGGGAATACCCCCCCCCCCCCCCGCTGCCACCCACCCATACTTTCCTCCCTAAAGTTATGCTCACTTGTATTAGTCATTTCCACCCTGGGAAGAAGTCTTTAACTGTGCACTCTGTCTATGCCTCAAACTATATCTTTAGATGAAAGATGAAGCTGAATTTTATTTTTTAATATTCATTAATTTAGAATAGTTGAACAGAAAAGCAAACCCTGATCCATGCAAAACAACTAAAATATTTTCCTGAGACACTTCCTTAAAGAGCAAGTTAATCTCTACTGTTCCTGCAAATCTTCCACAAAGTAGTGATGATTTCTTCAGTAAGATGTAAAAAGAAAATGCAGTGGATTCCGGATAATTGGGCCATCGGCGAATCGGGGCAGCCCTTATTTGGCACAGTTCATAAAGAAGAGAACAAATCCAGAAAATAGCCCGGATTCCATTCATTTATTTGGGATTCTATGCTGCTTAACTGAGGCAGGAGACTGTTGCTGAACATTTTCTACCTACCATCAGTCGCGTGCACTTCGTGTGGCCATTAGACACTACACCGTGCTTAGAGCAAAGAGTTTTTAAATAGCGTCACTTGCATGTATGTGCTCAAAAAGCAGTGATTTCTGTCACTGATAGTTGGCAAATAATAAAAAGAAAGGCAATTCAGAACTCAACATTATAAGTAACATGGGCTCATCCATATCCAATTGAAAGTAACATTGACACTAGACATTAGACACTAGAATACTACAGCACAGTACAGGCCCTTCGGCCCTCGATGTTATGCCGACCTATATATTCCTAAAAAAAAGTAGTAAACCCACGCTACCCCGTAACCCTCTATTTTTCTTTCATTCATGTGCCTGTCCAAGAGGCTCTTAAATACCCCTAATGTTTTACCCTCCACCACCATCCATAGCAAGTCATTCCAGGCACCCACAAACCTCTGTGTAAAAAACTTACCCTTGATATCTCCCATAAAGTTCCCTCCCTTAACTTTGTACATATGCCCTCTAGTGTTTGCTATTCACGCCCTGGGAAACTGGTACTGGCTATCCACCCTATCTATGCCTCTCATAATCTTGTAGACCTCTATCAATTCCCATCTCATCCTTCTACGCTCCAAAGAGAAAAGTCCCAGCTCTGCTAAACTTGCCTCATAAGACTTGTTTCCCAATCCAGGCAACATCCTGATAAATCTCCTCTGCACCCTCTCCATAGCTTCCACATCCTTCCTATAATGAGGTGACCAGAACTGAACACAATACTCTAAGTGTGGTCTCACCAGAGATTTGTAGGGTTGCAACATGACCTCTCTACTCTTGAACTCAATCCCCCATTAATGAAGCCTAGCATCCCATAGGCCTTCTTAACTATCCTATCAACCTGTGCAGCAACCTTGAGGGATGTATGGGTTTTAACCCCAAGGTCCCTCTGTTCATCTATACTCTTAAGTAACCGACCATTAACCCTGTACTCAGCCTTCTGGTTTGTCCTTCCAAAATGCATCACCTCGTACTTATCCGGATTGGAATCCATTTGCCACTTTTCTGCCCAACTCTGCATCCTGTCTATATCCTCTTGTAACCTTCGACAACCTACATCTCCATCCACAACTCCTCCAATCTTCGTGTTATCCACAAACTTACTCACCCATCCTTCCGCCTCTTCATCCAGGACATTTATAAAAATCACATACAGCAGGGGTCCCAGGACAGATCCTTGCAGCACTCCACTAGTCACCGACCTCCAGGCAGAATACTTCCCTTCCACAACAACCCTCTGCTTTCTTCCTGTAAGCCAATTTTTTATCCAAACATCCAAGGTTCCACTGATCCCGTGCCTCATGACTTTCTCGATGAGTCTCTCGTGGGGGACCTTGTCAAATGCCTCGCTAAGATCCATGTAGACCACATCTACCGCCCTACCCTCATCAATTTCTTACGTTACCTCTTCAAAAAACTCAATTAGACTCGTGAGGCACGACCTTCCCTTCACAAAGCCATGTTGACTATCCTTGAGTAGACTGTACTTCTCCAAATGCTCGTAGATCCGATCCATAAGAATCCTTTCCAATAGCTTGCAGATCACCGACGTAAGACTCACCGGTCTATAGTTCCCAGGATTCTCCCTATTACCTTTTTTAAACAAGGGAACTACATTTGCCATTCTCCAATACTCCGGCACCTCCTCTGCAGCCAAAGAGGATTCAAAGATCATAGCTACTGCTCCAGCAATCTCTTCTCTCACTTCCCATAGCAACATGGGGTATATCACATCCGGCCCTCGGGATTTATCAATCTTGATGCTTTTAAGAAGATCCAACACTTCTTCTTCCTTAATCTCCACATTGTCCAGCACACAGGCCTGTTCTATTTTGACCTCAACTTGATCAAGGTCCTTTTCACTTGTGAATACTGAAGCAAAGTATTCATTTAGGACCTTCCTAACCTCCTCCGCCTCCAGGCACATGTTGACTTCTTTATCCTTTAGCGGCCCCACCTTCATTCTTGTCATTCTTCTGTTCTTCACATATGCATAGAACGCCTTGGGGTTCTCCTTAATCCTACCTGCCAAGGCCTTCTCATGCCCCCTTCAAGCTCTCCTAAGTCCTTTCTTAAGCTCCTTTCTGACTACCCTATATTTCTCATGAGCCCCTTCTGCTTCTTATATCTAACATGATTCCTTCTTCCTCTTGATGAGTTACCTCATGTGTTTCATCAGCCACGGTTCCCTTTTCCTACCATTTTTTCCTTGTCTCAGTGGGACAAACCTATCCTGAACCAAGCACAAGTGGTCCCTAAACTTCCTCCACATCACTTCTGTGCTTTCACCCTTGAACATCTGTTTCCAATTTACTCTCGCTAGTTCCTGCTTCATCCCTTCATAGTTAGCCCTTCCCCAGTTAAGCATTTTCCCATTTTGTCTGTTTGTATCCTTTTCCATAGCTATGCTGAAGCTAAGGGAGTTGTGGTCACTCTCACCAAAATGCTCCCCCACTAAGAGGTCTGCCACCTGACCAGGATCATTACTCAGAACTAGATCCAGTATGGCCTCTCCTCTCGTCAGCCGGTCCACAGACTGTGTCAGGAATCCTTCTTGAACACACCAGACAAACTCAGCCCCATCTATCTCCCTTGTAGTCAGGAGGTGCCAGTCAATATGAGGGAAGTTGAAATCATGCATAGCTACAACCCTGTATTTCCTGCACCATTTTAAAATCTGCCTGCTTATCTGCTCCTCGGTGTCCCAAGGGCTGTTTGGGGGCCTATAGACGACTCCCAGCACAGTGATTGATCCCTTCCTATTTCTGACTTCCACCCACACCGACTCAGTGGATACTCCCTCTGCAGCATCCTTCCTTTCTATAGCCGTGATACTATCCCTGACCAGTAATGCTACTCCCCCCCACCCTTTTCTACCTCCCATCCTATTCCTTTTAAAACACCTAAACCCTGGTACTTGCATCAGCCAATCCTGCCTTTCCTCCAGCCAAGTTTTAGTAATGGCCAGAGTATCGTAGTTCCAAGTACTGATCCATACTCTAAGTTCATCCCCTTTCTTCCTAATACTCCTAGGGCTGAAATAGACACATTTCAACCCCTCTAACTGGCTACATTTATGTTTTGTCCCCTGCCTGTCCTTCCTCACCAACTCAGAACACATAGCATCATGCCCTTGTCCTTCTACCCGACATCCTGATTCCCACCCACCTTCCAAACTAGTTTAAACTCTCCCCAACAGCTCTAGCAAACTTGCCTGCCAGGATATTGGTCCCTTTCCAGTTCAGGTGCAGCCTATCCTTTTTGTACAGGTCAGACTTCCCCAGAAGCAGTCCCAATGATCCAGAAATCTGAACCTCTGCCCTCCACACCAATTCTTTAGCCACGCATTCATCTGCCATAACTTCCTGTTCCCTCTCCTGACAGTTGCCTCATTCATATCCAATTGCAAGTAACATGGGCTCATCCATATCCAATTGCAAGTAACATGGGCTCATCTATATCCAATTGCAAGTAACATGGGCTCATCCATATCCAATTGCAAGTAACATGGGCTCATCCATATCCAATTGCAAGTAACATGGGCTCATCCATATCCAATTGCAAGTAACATGGGCTCATCCATATCCAATTGCAAGTAACATGGGCTCATCTATATCCAATTGCAAGTAACATGGGCTCATCTATATCCAATTGCAAGTAACATGGGCTCATCCATATCCAATTGCAAGTAACACAGCTCATCCATATCCAATTGCAAGTAACATGGGCTCATCCATATCCAATTGCAAGTAACATGGGCTCATCTAAATCCAATTGCAAGTAACATGGGCTCATCCATATCCAATTGCAAGTAACATGGGCTTATCCATATCCAATTGCAAGTAACATGGGCTCATCTATATCCAATTGCAAGTAACATGGGCTCATCTAAATCCAATTGCAAGTAACATGGGCTCATCTATATCCAATTGTAAGTAATATGGGCTCATCTATATCCAATTGCAAGTAACATGGGCTCATCTAAATCCAATTGCAAGTAACATGGGCTCATCCATATCCAATTGCAAGTAACATGGGCTCATCCATATCCAATTGCAAGTAACATGGGCTCATCTATATCCAATTGCAAGTAACATGGGCTCATCTAAATCCAATTGCAAGTAACATGGGCTCATCTATATCCAATTGCAAGTAACATGGGCTCATCTATATCCAATTGCAAGTAACATGGGCTCATCTAAATCCACTTGCAAGTAACATGGGCTCATCCATATCCAATTGCAAGTAACATGGGCTCATCCATATCCAATTGCAAGTAACATGGGCTCATCCATATCCAATTGCAAGTAACATGGGCTCATCTAAATCCAATTGCAAGTAACATGGGCTCATCCATATCCAATTGCAAGTAACACAGCTCATCCATATCCAATTGCAAGTAACATGGGCTCATCTATATCCAATTGCAAGTAACATGGGCTCATCTATATCCAATTGCAAGTAACATGGGCTCATCTATATCCAATTGCAAGTAACATGGGCTCATCTAAATCCAATTGCAAGTAACATGGGCTCATCCATATCCAATTGCAAGTAACATGGGCTCATCCATATCCAATTGCAAGTAACATGGGCTCATCTAAATCCAATTGCAAGTAACATGGGCTCATCCATATCCAATTGCAAGTAACATGGGCTCATCCATATCCAATTGCAAGTAACATGGGCTCATCTATATCCAATTGCAAGTAACATGGGCTCATCTAAATCCAATTGCAAGCAACATGGGCTCATCCATATCCAATTGCAAGTAACACAGCTCATCCATATCCAATTGCAAGTAACATGGGCTCATCTATATCCAATTGCAAGTAACATGGGCTCATCTAAATCCAATTGCAAGTAACATGGGCTCATCTATATCCAATTGCAAGTAACATGGGCTCATCTATATCCAATTGCAAGTAACATGGGCTCATCTAAATCCAATTGCAAGTAACATGGGCTCATCCATATCCAATTGCAAGTAACATGGGCTCATCCATATCCAATTGCAAGTAACATGGGCTCATCCATATCCAATTGCAAGTAACATGGGCTCATCTAAATCCATTTGCAAGTAACATGGGCTCATCCATATCCAATTGCAAGTAACATGGGCTCATCCATATCCAATTGCAAGTAACATGGGCTCATCTATATCCAATTGCAAGTAACATGGGCTCATCTAAATCCAATTGCAAGTAACATGGGCTCATCCATATCCAATTGCAAGTAACATGGGCTCATCTAAATCCAATTGCAAGTAACATGGGCTCATCCATATCCAATTGCAAGTAACATGGGCTCATCTATATCCAATTGCAAGTAACATGGGCTCATCTAAATCCAATTGCAAGTAACATGGGCTCATCCATATCCAATTGCAAGTAACATGGGCTCATCTAAATCCAATTGCAAGTGACATGGGCTCATCTATATCCAATTGCAAGTAACATGGGCTCATCTATATCCAATTGCAAGTAACTTGGGCTCATCCATATCCAATTGCAAGTAACATGGGCTCATCCATATCCAATTGCAAGTAACATGGGCTCATCCATATCCAATTGCAACATGGGCTCATCCATATCCAATTGCAAGTAACACAGCTCATCCATATCCAATTGCAAGTAACATGGGCTCATCCATATCCAATTGCAAGTAACATGGGCTCATCTAAATCCAATTGCAAGTAACATGGGCTCATCTATATCCAATTGCAAGCAACATGGGCTCATCCATATCCAATTGCAAGTAACACAGCTCATCCATATCCAATTGCAAGTAACATGGGCTCATCTATATCCAATTGCAAGCAACATGGGCTCATCCATATCCAATTGCAAGTAACACAGCTCATCCATATCCAATTGCAAGTAACATGGGCTCATCTGTATCCAATTGCAAGTAACATGGGCTCATCTATATCCAATTGCAAGTAACATGGGCTCATCTAAATCCAATTGCAAGTAACATGGGCTCATCTATATCCAATTGCAAGTAACATGGGCTCATCTATATCCAATTGCAAGTAACATGGGCTCATCTAAATCCAATTGCAAGTAACATGGGCTCATCCATATCCAATTGCAAGTAACATGGGCTCATCCATATCCAATTGCAAGTAACATGGGCTCATCTAAATCCAATTGCAAGTATAATGGGCTCATCCATATCCAATTGCAAGTAACACAGCTCATCCATATCCAATTGCAAGTAACATGGGCTCATCTATATCCAATTGCAAGTAACATGGGCTCATCTATATCCAATTGCAAGTAACATGGGCTCATCTATATCCAATTGCAAGTAACATGGGCTCATCCATATCCAATTGCAAGTAACATGGGCTCATCCATATCCAATTGCAAGTAACATGGGCTCATCTAAATCCAATTGCAAGTAACATGGGCTCATCTATATCCAATTGCAAGTAACATAGGCTCATCTAAATTCAATTGGAAGTAACACAGCTCATCCATATCCAATTGCAAGTAACATGGGCTCATCTAAATCCAATTGCAAGTAACATGGGCTCATCCATATCCAATTGCAAGTAACATAGGCTCATCTAAATCCAATTGGAAGTAACACAGCTCATCCATATCCAATTGCAAGTAACATAGGCTCATCTAAATCCAATTGGAAGTAACACGGCTCATCCATATCCAATTGCAAGTAACATGGGCTCATCCATATCCAATTGCAAGTAACATGGGCTCATCTACATCCAATTGCAAGTAACATGGGCTCATCTACATCCAATTGCAACTAACATGGGCTCATCTAAATCCAATTGGAAGAAACACAGCTCATCCATATCCAATTGCAAGTAACATGGGCTCATCCATATCCAATTGCAAGTAACATGGGCTCATCTAAAACCAATTGCAAGTAACATGGGCTCATCTAAATCCAATTGCAAGTAACATGGGCTCATCCATATCCAATTGCAAGTAACATAGGCTCATCTAAATCCAATTGGAAGTAACACAGCTCATCCATATCCAATTGCAAGTAACATGGGCTCATCCATATCCAATTGCAAGTAACATGGGCTCATCTAAATCCAATTGCAAGTAACATGGGCTCATCTATATCCAATTGCAAGTAACATGGGCTCATCTAAATCCAATTGCAAGTAACATGGGCTCATCCATATCCAATTGCAAGTAACATGGGCTCATCTAAATCCAGTTGCAAGTAACATGGGCTCATCTATATCCAATTGCAAGTAACATGGGCTCATCTAAATCCAATTGCAAGTAACACAGCTCATCCATATCCAATTGCAAGTAACTTAGGTTCATCCATATCCAATTTCCAGCTGCTGAATTGTCAATTGTTAAGACAAATTTTGATGAATAACAACCAGGTCTTTATTTTGCATTCATTAATTTAATTGGGCAGTGTGATTGTGCAGAGGTTACTTGCACAGTTTTTCTCACTGCAATTTCAAGTTATCATGCTTAGAGATGCCAGAAACAGCCGGGAGAGAAAATGAAGCAATTTCACTACTTCAATAAGTTAGGAACTACAGAGAATTTGAAGGTATTGATGATCATCTTGAAAGTTACAATGAAAATTAAGATTTGGAGGATGTAATCGTCAATAGCATTGCATGAAGGCAGTCAACTATTTGCACTGGGTGGCCTTGCTGATTTTGTTCATTTACAGTCAATCAAAAGAATGCACCAGCGTACACTGGGTGAATTCCTCCGTTGATAACTATTAGGACTAATGCATCATTTTATAGAACAGTAATAGTATTAGTAGTGTTCTAATCTGCTCTGTATTTCATTTAAATACATAATTTGTTACTCAGATAGATAGTAGTTTGTTTTTTTTATATATTTTTAAGTATTTCCATGAAACTTTGGCTAATTGGGGCAGTCACATATTGGGCTAAAAAGGACTGGTTCCAAAGTGTCACAATTAACCGGAATCCACTGTATGTTGTTTTTTCCAATTGATAGTTACACATTAAAAGAATGTGCTGTCAGAAGTATTTCAAAGTAATGATTCACTATCAAAGGAACAGCTGAAAATATATTAGCATGTTATATACGAATTGAGCAATTCAGCCTTTGCAACCCAATACACAGAGGACTGACTTTATACTGGATACAGCTGATGAGGAAATGAACAATTTATTTCCAGTAGATGGTGTCTCATCATTTGAAGGGTTTGGGTGCAAAGCATTTTTTGTGAAAATGTACAATAGTACTTGTCAATTCACTTTCCCTCCATCTTGAATCTGGAGCTGTGCCATCATGCAAGATTTGACATCCAGAATGCTAGGATGTTGAGAATACTCTCAGTCCTGACAGAAACTCAATGGCCTTTTATGCCATAAGAAAATATGGGAAACCTATAAAAATCCGGAGGAGGCAGGTTAAATATATGAAGGATATATCAGATGGCCGAAGAGCCCAAAACCATAGTTCACTACCTCAGGATATGGGGCAGTTCATTTGGAACTGAGGTCTGGAGAGATGTCTTCATTTAAAGCATGGTTAACATGTGAAATATTCTACTACAAAAAAAAGAATGGAGGCTAAGTCAGTAAATATATTAAAGGAGTTTGTGTTTAATGTCAGGGCTCTGAAGTGGATGATTAACAATAATCATGTTGAATGATGGAGTAGACCTGAAGCTTGAGTGACTTATTCCTTTTCTCTGTTTTCTGTGTTTTCCTGAATGACGTCCTCTGCATCTTTCTGTGAGTAGGTATATTTAACATGGAGGTTTTTAGTTTCTCAATTAGTAAGGGCATCAAATGTTACAGGGAGAAATCAGGACAATGGGATTGAGAGGGAAAATAAATCAGCCAAGATTGAATGGCAGAGCAGACTCGATGGGTCAAATGGCCTAATTCTGCTCCTATGTCATAAGGTCTTATGGTCTTACGTTACCAAGCTGTCCCATGCCAGAAATTCCTAGTCAATCCCTAGTCGAACCATCTTCAACAGAAAATCTCTCAAAGGTCCAGTTAATTTGCATGCTGTTTTGTTTTACATACTCAGAGATCAGAGCAAGTTAATATAATATTATAGTATCTAAAAAGGGGAAGGGGAGGAAAAGAAATATCCAAAACTCCAGTCATCCATTGTGATTTAATATCACATCTGCGTTACAAGTTGGAATAGGTCATTGTCCATTCAAATTATACCAGTTGATATGTTACAATGTTTATCGTTGTGTCACAGCAGATAATTTAATATTTAAAATATGATAGTTAAACTACGACAAAGCCCAATTCTGCTGCTTAAAGGAAGTGCATATTATATCTAACCTTGCATCTTTATACTTCCACAAGAGAGCTTTTATTAAGGTCCACAGGTTAATTATTGCCAACAAGAAGGGTTAATTCTAACTAAGAGAAATAAATCAAAACTACAATGAATTTTGTACATTATTATCAAATATCACGTGAGACAATTAATGATTTAGTGATCATAAAATATCACAAGTACAGATCAGTAGATCATTAATTTGATGGCCATGTAAAATAAACAGATACAATTTTCATGAAGCTAATAAATTATAAAATCTCAAAGAAACGTCTGTCTGCTTTGAATAATTTTTAATTTCCTATTCTGTCTCGTTTCCATTACTGTATTCCACTGAGATATTTGCTAAATTCTTTAATTCACATCCTCCCATCTGTATTTCATTATGTCTTTCTATATAAATTAGACTTGTATTCTTGCTCAGTAAGGCACATAATGTGCCAAACTTTGACCACCTGTAATTATGAGTAACTGCGGCTTGGGTTTTATTATCTGTTAGCTTTCCAAAAGTCTTTGTTGCAACTTGCTCACTGGTACTTGAAAGATCAGAGCAAAATCCACTTTAGACATATTTTGGCTCCACTCAAAGAAACACCTGCTTGACTTACAGCTAATCTACCAACTTTGTAAATACCTGAACAGATGTTTTACAATCAGCCAAGGATCAGGCTCTGGGCTGTCTGCATGTATGAAATACAGAGGCATGGAGATCAGAACAGCATACAGACACTAGAGAGGCTCAACACGTCCTCTCAGTGACCCCTCTCGATTTCTTCATGTTTGCTTTCAGTTGAAGACGTCCACTTTACATTCAAGTATAAACTTTCACATTTTTCCTTCCAAGACTGAAAATGTTTCAACAATATAAATACTTATCAGTAACTGAAACAGTTAATACTTTCGGGAGATTTGCATTTCATTTCCATATGGATAACTCAGAGGACTGGCAATGAATGACACAACCATTGTCTGAATTTCAGAGAATAACCATTAGGAAATATTATCTTTTGCTTTTTATCATTCACTTACACTCAGTGGCTACTTTACTAGCTACATCCTGTACTTAATAGTGTGGTCACCGAATGTATGTTCGTGCTTTTCTGCTGCTGCAACCCGTACACTTCAAAGTTCGATGTGTTGTGTGTTCAGAGATGCTCTTCTACACCACTGTAGTAACGGGTGGTTATTTGGGTTACTGTCACCTTCCTCTCACCCTGAACCAGTCTGGCTATTCTCCTCTGACCTCTCTCATTAACAAGCTATTTTCACCCACAGAACGGCTGCTCACTTGGTGTTTTTCATTTCTCGCACCATTCTCTGTAAATGCTAGAGACTCTTGTATGTGAAAGTCTCAGGAATCAGGAGCCGTTGCTGCATGACTAGCTGATTAGATAGTTGCATTGACAAGCAAACATACCAAAAAAAAATTGGCTACTGAGTGTACTTTCCATGTAGACTCTTAGTATTATTCCTTCTGCCCAGGACAATGTCACTTGTAATCCAGAGCTATGAGAAAAAACCAAGACTATCAAAGGTATGTTAGGGCAAATAACCTTGTTCTTTGAATCAGAAATGACTTAATTACCAGCAAATGGTAACAGTAATCTAAGTTTCAGTTTAGTCTAAACTGGTCCAGCATCACTAAACCAAGTCCTACAGGCTAGAGACAGTAGTTCTGATTGAAAACTGGTGAACCTACATCAAGTCTTGAGTCTCCACGAACGTGATGGGCGGAGACCTGCTGTCAAGTCCAGGGTGGCTGAGGGTCCTCAGTCTTGCACTCAACATCTTTAATTCTGTAAGATCCAAAGAATTAAATTCAGAGACTAAAGGAAACGTATGTAAATTTTGTTGTTATTCTTACGGTTGACTTTAGTTTCTAAAATTGCTATTCGCTTATGTGTTCCTAATTTTAAAAAGTTAAAGTAATTTTTATAAATTACTTCATTTTTTGACTGGTTCTTAAATTTCCCTGTAGTCAGACAGATTTGGCAGGCATCAAAGATCTGACATGACCCCAGCGCCACAGCTACCACCTGCCCTACCCAGTGGTAATGTCTGTTGAAATGTCTGAGGCAATTTACAATCACCAATTAACTTACCAACCGGTTGGAAATGGAGCACCCGAAGGAAACCCTTGCAGTCACGGGGAGAATGTACAAACACCTTACAGACAGCAGTGAGAATTGAACCCAGGTCTCCTGTACTGTAAAGCATTGTGCTAACCACTACACTACCGTGCTGCCCCAGTTTGATAATGTAGAGTGTTAACAAAAGCGGTCCTCCATATCCAAACCTGATGAATGTGCGTGGGAGCAGTAGGGAAGAAATTCCAATGGTGTTGGATCTGAAACATTTTATCAGTGAATGACTGGATTTAATATTGTTGTCATTCTGCTATCATTAATACAGAATGAAAGGTTCTGCATTGCAATAATTGCATACTGGATGATCATTTGTAATGATCTCAGTTGTCACTCATTTTGCTTCCGAATTTATATGCTATTGAATTAATGGAGATTAAGGCTGCCCAGTGCCAGAATATTACATAGATCATAGAACATAGAATAGTATAGCACAGTACAGGACCTTTGGCCCACATTGTTTTGCCGACCCTCAAACCCTGCCTCCCATATAACCCCCCACCTTAAATTCCTCCATATACCTGTCTAGTAGTCTCTTAAACTTCACTAGTGTATCTGCCTCCACCACTGACTCAGGCAGTGTATTCCACGCACCAACCACTCTCTGAGTAAAAAACCTTCTGCTAATATCCCTCTTGAACTTTCCACCCCTTACCTTAAAGCCATGTCCCCTTGTATTGAGCAGTGGTGCCCTGGGGAAGAGGTGCTGGCTATTCACTCTATCTATTTCTCTTAATATCTTGCATACCTCTATCATGTCTCCGCTCATCCTCCTTCTCTCCAAAGAGTAAAGCCCTAGCTCCCTTAATCTCTGATCATAATCCATACTCTCTGAACCAGGCAGCATCCTGGTAAATCTCCTCTGTACCCTTTCCAATGCTTCCACATCCTTCCTATAGTGAGGCGACCAGAAATGGACACAGTACTCCAAGTGTGGCCTAACCAGAGTTTTATCGAGCCGCATCATTACCTCGCAACTCTTAAACTCTATCCCTCGATTTATGAAAGCTAACTTTCTTAACTACCCTATCTACCTGTGAGGCAACTTTCAGGGATCTGTGGACGTGTACCCCCAGATCCCTCTGCTCCTCCACACTACCAAGTATCCTGCCATTTACTTTGTACTCTGCCTTGGAGTTTGTCCTTCCAAAGTGTACCATCTCACACTTCTCCGGGTTGAACTGCATCTGCCACTTCTCAGTCCACTTCTGCAACCGATCAATGTCTGTCTGCAATCTTTGACAATCCTCTACACTATCTACAACACCACCAACCTTTGTGTGATCTGCAAACTTGCCAACCCACCCTTCTACCCCCACATTCAGGTCGTTAATAAAAATCACGAAAAGTAGAGGTCCCGGAACCGATCCTTGTGGGACACCACTAGTCACAATCCTCCAATCTGAATGTACTCCCTCCACCACCACCCTCTGCCTTCTGCAGGCAAGCCAATTCTGAATCCACCTAGCCAAACTTCCCTGGATCCCATGCCTTCTGACTTTCTGAATAAGCCTACCGTGTGGAACCTTGTCAAATGCCTTACTAAAATCCATATAGATCACATCCACTGCACTACCCTCATCTATATGCCTGGTCACCTCCTCAAAGTACTCTATCCGGGTTGTTAGACATGATCTGCCCTTCACAAAGCCATGCTGACTGTCCCTGATCAGACCATGATTCTCTAAATGCCCATAGATCCTATCTCTAAGAATCTTTTCCAACAGCTTTCCCACCACAGACGTAAGGCTCACTGGTCTATAATTACCCGGACTATCCCTACTACCTTTTTTGAACAAGGGGACAACATTCGCCTCCCTCCAATCCTCCTGTACCATTCCCGTAGACAACGAGGACATAAAGATCCTAGCCAGAGGCTCAGCAATCTCTTCCCTCACCTATTCCAGAATGGTTCTTGGTCTAAAATTTAATTAATACCTAATTCTGCTCTGATGTCTTATGGTCTTACATTTAAAGCAGATGTTGATAGGTTCTTAGTTAGTCAGGACGTCAAAGGTTACAGGCAGAATGAGAATGGCATTGAAAGGGATAATAAAACAGGCACGATGGTGGATTAGACTCAATGGGCTGAGTGGTCTCCTATGTTTTATTCTCCTAGGATTTGTCCATGCTTAGTCTGCCACAGTGGTATTCAACACCATTTTAGTGACGCAGAATTTACTAAATGGTTCCATTGTCCAAATCTTCAGTTGCTCTACATCTGTAAAGAAGAACTAGTTGACGAAAGGCACCTGGATTCAACTATTCAGGAACTGCATGCATCAGGTCCACATGCATTGTGATTAGTCAGGCAGGAATAAATTCCGGCCACAAAGTTACTGAGAAGTCCCTTGACAAACAACTGGGTCCCACTACCAGATTTGCTCTTTGTCAGAACAATCGACTTTTTTTTTTCTGATGCTTTGGAATGCTCCTAAAAACTAAATCTTATTTCAAATGAAATAATTAATGTAGACAAATAAAATCAACTGAAAACATTTAAAGCATTGTAAGCATCACTGCAAACACAAGAAACGGAAAAAAATCTATTACTTCTGCCTCCAAACATCTTGATGATCTTAGTAATAAAGTAGACTAGTATTTTAATGAATACTAAATTATGCAGTAAAGCATTAAATTATACAAATTTCAAAGCATATGGGAAAAATAATTACGAGCACATGTGCATAAAGTCTCCGTTCAGGTTCACAGGTCTGCTCTGCCTCTAACCTGGAACGCAGTCTAACAGTCAGTTTCCTGAAAGTGCCGATATCTTCCAGCTGGTCATGCTTTGCAGTGAACACTAACTGGCACAAGAGTGGGAGACAATCCACCAGCAGTAGATTGTCAACCAAGGCCCAGAATTAGAGACAAAGAGTAATAGAATAATACAGCAGGAAAAGAGGCCCCTTGTCACCCAAGATGTCTGCTAATGGGGTAATAATGAAGTAGACTCCTTTATTCTACGCAGTATCAAATTTCTATAGTATGGTTGGCCTCATCTTGGCAAGTAGAGAGTATTCCATCATGTTTCTGAGGTGTCTTGTAGATGTCAAACAATTTTAAGCCGAGTCTCTTGCCAAAGAAATTCCAGATTCTAACATGCAATGGTGTTGTTAATGATGGGAGGGAAAAAGAATGGTTTATCAGACCAATCGTCAACTAAAACATATGATGTGAATGCATTTTGACTGGTGAAACAAGTCAGAATTTACTCAAGTTTTGCTGAAAATGGGCAAAAAGAACACAGAACACAACACAATACTGAATAGGTCCCTCAACCCACAATGTTGTGCCAAACTTTTAACCTACCCTAAGATCAATATAAACATTTCCTCCTGCACAGCCCTCCATTTTTCTATCATCCTTGTACCTATCTAAAAATTTCTTAAATGTCCCTAATGTACCTGCTTCTACTACCATAACTGGCACGGTGTTCCACTTACTCACCAATCTCTGCATAAAAAATATACCTCAGATGTCCCCCTATACTTCCCTCCTATGGAATAGAAGATCATTGGTGAATACCTACATGTCTGACCTTAAAAGAGACATAAAGGATTTGAACATGGAAACAGGTCATTCAGCCCAACTCATCCATGCTGACCAAGTTGCCCATCTAAGATTGTCCCATTTGCCAACATTTGGCTTATATCCTCTAACACCTTCCTATCCATGTATCTGATCCGGTGGGCCCAGGTCACTGACATCAGCCTTTATTGGGCTGATTGGGTTTTCCAACGCTTTGAAATAGAAGTCTCATTTTATGAAACTGCCCTGTTACCATTCAAGTGCTTAAGGTTGTCATGGCTGGGGATGGAGGAGGTAGTGGGGATAAGCTCTCACTATTTACTAACTGCTCCCAATGACACGTGTCTCAAGTAGCCTCCGACAACCAAGCCCAGCTCATGGGGAAGGCTTTGGGAGTAAATCCTGAAGCTGGAGACCCTAAGGCAGTCTTACTTTGAGTTTAATGCTGACTGGGAACTCCTGCAATGCCACTGGTGCCAAATTGTAATGGTCTCTGCCGTTCCTTTAGATTCATCAGCTGTGTGGAGGGGGAGCCTGCTGCATTGGCAACAACGTGCTCTCCATATCGTACTGCCCTGGCTTGCTTATTATGTAGAGAGCTAGCATGCAATATCCATGGCCAACCCTAACCAACAGAGGGCCTGTTATCAACTGCCAAGCTCTGCAAGGGTGTCATTATACCCTGACTACAAATACTGATTTCATTCCAGCAGGAGTCACATTGGACTTTGTAAGAAAATCGTTCTGTTTAATCATTTAACAAACACAGGAAGGATGCTCTGCCCAGTCCCTTAACCTTGTCAGCCCAATTGTTCCTGCTGAATTGGTTAAACCTGAGGGACGAATGGGGCAAATTACATTCTCACCAGAATTGAGGCTGGACTCAGCTCAGCCATACTGAAGAGGGTCTGCAGAAGGGTCTTGGCCCAAAATGTTTTCTGTTTACTCTTTTCTATAGATGTTGCCTGACCTGCTGAGTTCCTCCAGCATTTTATGTGTGTTGCTTTGGATTTCCAGCATCCGCAGATTTTCTCATGTCAGCCATAATGTGTCTGATGCTGAAAATCAATAAATAAATTGCAGATGGTAGAATTCTAAAGTAACTTGAAAATGATAAAAATACTCAACATCAGATGTCCATGGGAAGAAGAACGACTAAGGTTTCAGGTCAAAGACCCTTGTTCAGGAAGATCTCCAAACTGAAACATCAACTCTGTTTCTCTTCCCACAGATGCGGCCTGATGTACCGAGTACTTCTGGCATTTTCTGTTTCTCAAGCTGTAAATTCTATAAATTGTGTCCTTCAGATCTGATTTAATAATCCATTGTAACAAACAATCCATTGTAATGCAGCAAAGAATAATGCAGTGCAAAGTTAGCAGTTCAAAGCTTCTTCATATTTGCTTTTGTCAACTGTATTTGATTTGTTTTTACTTCTAGGTGGCTCAATTTCTTCCTGCTGCTAAATACTATTGACATCAAAAGTATCTACAAAGGAGCTATGAAATTTTATTTTCTCTCCAACCACTTAGTAGTTTGCTGTAAATGAAATCTCGAGCTTAGGTTAATGCCGTAGGGATCCACTTGCAGCATTGCCAAAGACTAATAATCTTTTCCCATTCTAGCCTTGACTACACAATACTGTGCTAACGTTCTCAATGAAACTCCATCATTGAGAATAATGGCCAAAAGATACTTTCCCAACGGCCGTACTCAACAATTCTACCCCAAGACATTCACTATTGAGCAAATCAGAAAGATACATAACATTTTCACTTTAATTTACAATGACTAGAGTTTCTGTTGGAGCAGAATACAACACAGTCCCCCGGTGATACATAAATCCCTCTTCTGATTCCAGCAGCCTCTTCAATGACACCTGAATAGCCATTTTAAAAATGATAGTGTCAGATGCACCTTAATTGTCACCTCTCTCTATCGATGATCGCATTACCTGTAATTGATGTTAGAAGACGCATGTTAACAAAAGCTAATTAGCTGGAGTTAATTTACAGTACCTCAATAAATCAATGCGACTTGAAGCTTTATGTATATGTTTAGATGAGAATTATATAGTATGTAATAAATAGAAATGTTACTGCCAGCACTAATATCACTAAGTCATTCAATATTACATCTGTAGTATAGTGCTTATTAAATGAAACATGAGGAACTGGCAAAATAAAATCTGCTGAGTGCTTGAGGTATGCAACAGAAAACTGGCTGGGTTCTAGAAATTAATTGTCAATACAAAAGCAGATCAAGCCACAATGGGAGTGGATTGGGAGAAAGAACAAACGACTATGTGTCAATCAAGAGCAACTGTTCCTATTACACTCGTTATGTGAGAAATAAGCAGGTTGTTGATGAAGATCCAAGGTACCAATAGCAATATAATAAAGATGAGAACAAAGTCTCCAAAAAAGTGTCCACCTAAAAATGATTTGGTATGTCACCAAATACTCTCGCAAATTTCTACAGATGTACCGTGGACAGCTTTCTAACTGGCTGCATCACTGTCTCGTATGGGAGGAGGGGGCTACAGCACAAGACTGAAGTTAGCTGCAGAGAGTTGTAAAGTTAGTCAACTCTATCATGGGCACTAGCATCCATAGTAACCAGGCTATCTTCAAGGAGTGGTGCCTCAGAAAGGCAGTGTCCATTATTAAGGAACCGCACCCCCCACCACCACCCAGGATATGCACTCTTCTTATTGCTACCATCAGGGAGGAGGTACAGGAGCCTGAAGACACACACTCAATGATTCAGGAACAGCTTCTTACCCTCTGCCATCTGCTATCTGAATGGACATTTAACCCAAGAACACCACCACACTTTTTTTATTTCCTATGTTTTTGCATTTCTTATTTAATTTTATTTTATATATATATATATATACACACACACATACACTTACTGTAATTCAGTTTTCTTTTTTCTCTCTATTATCACATATTGCATTGTACTGCTACACAAAGTTAACACATTTCACCGACATAATACAGTGACATTAAACCTGTTTCTGATTCTTATTCTGATTACAAAGAGCATCAGATGCAATGTACTTACATTATAAATTCAAACTTAAAATTTTGCAACAGTCTCAAGAGTCTACTTCCTTCTCAAATGAAAAATAATCCTCTAAACATAAACGGGATGGTGCAGGATTCTGTTATTCCCTATGTAAAATGTCCCTACAATTACATAAACTGAGTTTCTTCTACTTGTTCTGTGGATCATAAAATTCAGAGGCCAGATTTTGCTCTCAAAATAAATGAGGCCTATGATGCAGAGGCAGCAATTGGAAACAATTTGAAACTCCCCAGGTTAGAATTGCTCAAATGGTACCTCATTGACCAACTCACTGATCAGAGGTGGGAGAGAGTCAGCACTTTAAACTCCTCAATGTTATCATTTCTGAGGACCTGTCCTGGGTCCAGCGTGTACGTGGCATTACAGGAAAGGTATAGCAGTACCGCTACTTCCTGAGAAGTTTGTGATGATTCAGCATGACAGCAAAAACTTTGACAAACTTCTATAGATGTGTGGTGGAGATTATATTGACTGATTGCATCATGGCCAGGTATAGAAACACCAATACCCTGAACAGAAACCTTGCAGAAAGTAGTGCATACAGCCCATCCTTCTCCACCACTGAGAACATCTACACAGTGCTGTCACAGGAAAGCAGCATACATTATCAAGGACCCCCACCATCCAGGCCATCAGGAAGAAGATACAGGAGCCTAAGATCCACACCAACAAGCTCAGGACCAATTATTAACCCTCAACCATCAGGATCTTGAAACAGAGAAGATAACTTCACGCCCCATCACTGAAATGTTCCCACAACCTATGGACTCACTTTTAAGGATTCTTCACTTTATATTCTCAATAGTTATTGCTTATTTACTTATTAATATTATTTTCATTTGTATTTGCATAGTTGGCTGTCTTTTGCATATTTGTTGTTTGTCCATCCTATTGGATATGGTCTTTCATTGATTCTATTGTGTTTCTTGGATTTACTGAGCATGCTCACAAAAAAAATCAATATCAGGATTGTATATGGTGACATATATGTACTTTCATAATAAACTTACTTTGAACTTTGAACTATACAATTCACCAGTGAACCTCACAAACTTTCAGCCTATTTTATTTTCTTTTCATGCCGCAGGAAGCCAATCAGTCCATCAGAGTTATGCCATCTCCCAGCGAAGTTGTCTCGTGAATCAATTCTCCTCACTTCTCCCCTGCAGCTCTGCAACTTATTCTCTTTCACGTGATCAACAAATCTTTGATTCCTTTTTCTCTTAGTTCCCTTTGGCCACTCACTAGCACTAAAGGATAACTGACAGTAACCAATTAACTTGGAACAAGGAAGGACACAATTACTTACCTATTTCATTTGGATGTTAGATTCCTGTTTTCCTCACTCCAATGTTATCAGTACATGATAAATCTTCTTTACAATGTAAACATGTACGGGGTACGACAGGCACTATTTGATGCCTTGCTCTGCCAAAGAGTTGGCATGTTTCTTGAAGCTATGTTCCCCATGGAATTCTTTAAGAATATGAATCACGTACTTCCCTTGTTAACAGGGTGGTTGTTACCTCATGAAACACTGCTAGAGTATTGTTGTGTCCTCAGAAAGCATTTTGGGGTGATATACCATCCTCAGGAAACCTTGTTATATCTTGAGCCTTCAGTGAATGGAATCAGCTACCAAAGTTGTAAGGAGTGATCTTCTACCCCTCTTTGTTGGGCACTTGTTGATTCTAAGCAATGAACTGGAAAGCTCATGCAAGTTTTTGTCTTCCTGTTGGAATGCATAAGAAGCCCGGAAATGGGGCAGTTGCAGTGTTGAGCAAGAGATGTGGAGGAAACCAATAATTCCATTGGGATATTCCGGTAAGCCCTAACATTGGCTTTGGCTTCAGGGTAGAAGGACTACTCCAAAGTTATAATACACTGATTGAAACTGTGTAAGAGTTTCCAAATCTTCACTATAATTTTCAGTGAATAAAATTTGAAAACTTCAGATTTTGATGAAGATTGCTTAAATTTTATTGATAGAACACTAAACACTGATTATATATTGAAAGGGCTAATTTAAATTTGATATTGAAATAACATTACTCATTTAAAATGGATCATAATCTTAATGCACAAGTAAAATTGATCTCTACCCTCATTGCCAACCATCCACAATTCCTAATAAAATGGAATTCAACTATGATAAAATGAGCTTCCACAGTGAACATTTTCTTCCTTATTAATGGACTAGAAATTATGATAACATTACAATATGGTTATTGATCACTGAATTAGACAATGGTTTTTCTATCATTTGATGACTGTTACTGATCTCGATGCAAAAATTGGACAAAATTTGATCTTCTCTGGAGTTGAAGGTCAACTCAATGTGTACCACGCTCCAGAATTTTAGCTTCTATGGGGATTGAGTGGGTCAGCTATTTCTCTCATTGGAAGGATATGTGTTGGGGGGGGGGGTGAGTCACCACACCAGTCTCTTTGAGTAATAATGAGAGCAATTAGCTCCCATCTGCCAATGATAGTCTCAACTCAACCAGGCATCTGTAGCACTATTGGCTCTTCAGCAGTATAATCTAAAGGTTGCCTCTCTAGCCTGTCAGCCAACTTTAACTCTTCCACTCAGCTCACAACTTCATCTCCACATCCACCCAATTATTCCCTGACTCCCAGATTCCATAGGGTCATACAGCACAGAGGTAGGCCCTTCGGTCCAACTTGCCCATGTTTGGCCTGCATCCTTTTAGACCTTCTCTATTCGTGGAAATATAACTAAATAATTATTAGCTTTATTTGTCACATGTACATTGAAGTGAAATGTAGTGTTTGCATCAAGGATGTGCTGGGTAGTCTATAGTTGTAACATAGCATGACGACAACTTTTTACTAACCCTAACTCATACGCCTTTGGAATTTGGGAGGAAACTGGAATACCCGGAGGAAACCCACGCAGTCACAGGGGAAAACGTACAAACTCCTTACAGACAATGGCGGGAATTGAACCGTAATCTTAGAGCTGGTGCTGTAAAGCATTGTGCTGACTGCTACACTACCATGTTGCCCCATTTGCTTGCCTCAATTGTTTCCTCTGGCAGCTTGTTCTATGTACCCAACACCCTCTGTATTAAAATGCTGCCTCTCAGTTTTCTATTATTTTTCCCCTCTCGCCTTAAACCTATACCCTCTAATTTCACACACCTCTCTATAAGATCACCCTAAGCACGCAATGTCCCAAGGAATAAAGACTTGCCTACCCATCCTCTGTCCATGACCCGATTTCTTGAGTACTGGCAACCTCCTCATAAATCTTTTTAGTAATCGTTCTAGTTTTAATGGCATCCTTCCTATAGTAAGCTGACAAAAACTCAACATGATGCTCCAAGTGCAACCACTCCAAAGTCTTCCACAACTGTAACATATCATCCCAAGTCTGTACTCAATGTTCTGACCAGTGAACAAAGCCTCTGCATTACCCTGTCTAGCTATGATGCCAATTACATTCAGTGGTAACCTTATTAGGTACACCCATGCACTTGCATGTTAATGGAAATATTTAATCAATCCCCCAGCAGCAACTCAATGCATAAACGCATGAAAGCACAGGAGAATGCTCACACTTGTTCAAGCCGACAGGAACATGAAAGTACCTCACATAACCACGCATAACAACAGTGGTGTGCAGAAGAGCATCTCTGAACACACAGCAAGTCAAACCTTGAAGTGGATGGGCAACAGCAGCAGAAGAGGACAAACATATACCCAGTGCCCACTTTATTTGGGACAGGAGGTACCTAATAAGGTGGACACTGAGTTTATGTACCCTATGACAAGTAACCCACTCAATGGCCAATCACAATCTCCCAGCTCAGTCCTTACCACCAATCCTTGCCAACTAACACCACAACAAATAACTGATGTTGCAGACTCACTGCTCACTTCCAGTTGATCTTTCGTCCAATCCTTCCAATCCATGTTTCTGAGCTCCCCACCAATACGCTGGACTTCGATCAAGCTTTGGACGTGTTCATTTTCCATGGTGAGCTCTCCCTTTAGCTCTGCATTTTCAAACAACCTGAACACTGGGCTAGCTTTAACTGATTGTCATGTCCCTCTGCCCCCAACTGCAGAAGCTTAATTCCAGCACTCAGTTTCCTGTTTTCCAACCAAATTCCAGACGTCCCTGCTTGACTGAGTTGTTGTTTTGGTGTCCACCATACTCAGTGTAATATGTGCTCCAGAGTGCGAATCCATCTCAGTTGCCCTGACTTTGATCGTTTCCGGCCATTTCAATAGGAAGCAGCTGGCATCTGTGGCTGAGCTGCATTGCACATTCATGCAACATATTTGTTGATCACTTATTTTCCCACCACCTGCTGATGTGTTTATTGCATCGATTTTTGCCTATTAGGTTGCATCATAGACATAAGCACAAAGCAGGAAACCATTACATGTCAAATCTAAATGGAACAGCTTTAAGATGACATTAATGTGAAATCATTTACACAGCCAGATTGTTTTCAAGCATATTTTAAAGCTGCATTTTCTAGGTTTATTGTCAGGTATTTTGTCTTTAGCAGTTTATAAAGACACATTCAACAGTTCACTGGAGAAAGACAGAGACAATTTGATAAATAAACTTTCGTCTGTGCTCTGTATAGTCGCTGGCTTTTAGAAAGGTTGGGAACAGGCAAGTCAAGCCGGAAAGAACAATCAGTCGATGTTGTGTGCCTGGATTTTCAGAAGGCCGTTAACAAAGTGCTGCACATGAGACAGCTTCAAAATCAGATTCAGAAGCAGAATCGTAGCAAGATAGGAGCCCATGGTATTACAGGAAAGATACTAGTAAGGATAGAGCGTTAAGTGATTGGCAGGAGGCAAAGAGTGAGAATAAAGGGAGCCTTTTCTGATTGGCTGGCGGTGACTAGCGGTGTTTGCAGGGGTCAGTGTTGGGACCGCTACTTTTTACATTACATGTCAATGATTTGGATGGCAGAATTGATGGCTTTGTGGCCAGTTTTGTGGATGATACAAAGATTGGTGGGGAGGTGCAGGCACTGTTGAGGAGGCTCCAGAAAGACTTATTCAGATTAGGAGAATGAGCAAAGAAGTGGCAAATGGAATACCATGTCAGGAAGCATATGGTCATGCACTTTGGTAGAAGAAATAAAAGTGTAGACTATTTTCTAAACAGGGAGAAAATTCAAAAATCCCAGGTACCAAGAGACTTGGAAGTCATCATACAGGGTTCCCTAAAGGTTAACTTTCAGGATAAGTCAGTTGAGAGGAAGGCAAGTATAATATTGGCATTCATTTTGAGAGAACTGGAATATGAAGAAAACAAGGATGTAATGCAGAGGCTTTATGTCACTGATGAGGCATCACTTAGAGGCGCAGTTTTGGGCTCCTTATCTAATAAAGGACATGTTGACATTGGAGAGGGTTCAAAGGAGGTTCACAAAAGTGATTCTTAGAATGAAAGACTTATCATATGAAGAGTGTTTGATGGCTTTGAGCCTGTACTCACTAGAATTTAGAAGAATGGGAGGGATCCCATTGAAACCTATCAAATGTTGAAAGGCCTAGATTGCGTGTATGTGGAGAGGTTCCTACACTGGGGACGTCTAGGACTATAGAGCACAACCACAGAATAGAGGGAGATTCGTTTATAGCAGATATAAGAAGAAATTTCTTTAGCCAGAGGGTAGTGAATCTACGGAATTTGTTGCCACAAGTGTTTGTAGAGACCAGGTCATTGCGTGTATTTAAGGCAAAGGTTCGTAGACTACTGATAAGTCAGGGCATGAAAATTTATAGAGAGAATGCAGGACAATGGGGTTAAGCAGGAAATGGATCAGCCATGACCAAACAGCAGAGCAGACTCGATGGGCCAAATGGCCTAATTCTGCTCCTATGTCTTATGGATATGATCCCTGACTGTTTGGTGTGGGGTATTAGATGCATTGACTCAGATGAACTACCATCTGACACATGGTTGCCTCCTGGACTCCAATGAGATGATGCACCCATACACTGTCCTCGTGTTTTCCTACATGAGAGTGAATGGACCTCCAAAAGTAATTCATTAATTAGAAATTAGCAAAAAACTTTGCAAGGTACAATGCAATACATACAAAATGCTGGAGGAATTCAGTAGGTCAGGCAGCATCTGTGGAAATGAATAAACAGTCAACATTCTAGGCCAAGGCTCTTCATCAAGTCCTGATGAAGGGTCTCAGCCCAAAACATCGACTCTTTATTCACTTCCATAGAAGTGAATAAGGAAGGGGAAAGAAGCCAGAATAAGAAGGTGGGCAAGGGGAAGGAGTACAAGATGCCAAATGATAGGTGAAGCCAGGTAAGGGGGAAGGTGGATGGGCGGGGGAATGGGAATTGATGAGAGAAGCTGGGATGTTATACGTAGGTGGTTCAAAGTTTCAAAGGTTCATATGGTATACAACCTGAAATTCTTACTCTTCACAGACATCCATGAAACGCAAGTCCCATAGAATGAATGATAGAAACATCGAAGCCCCCAAAGCTGCCCCTACCTTCGCACAGGCCGCAGCAAAAGCACCAACACCCTACCCCTCCACTCACGCCAGCAGAAGCACCGACAACCCCACCCCACATGATGCAAGCAACAGTAGAAACCCACCCACCCCCAAGGACACCCCAATCCAGAGTCCATCAAAACTATAGCCAATAACCCAGCACTTCTGCGGAAAAGGTAAAGAGCTGAAGAAGAAGGAATCTGATTGGACAGGAGAGCGTACAGGGGAGAAAGGGAAGGGAGCACCAGAGGGAGATGATAAGCAGGTTAAGAGAAGGGGGTAAGAGGGGAATCAAAAAGAGGAATGAAAAAAGAGAGAAGGGGGAGAGGGTAGAAATTACCTGCAGTTAGAGAAACCGAGACAGTTTGGCCCACAACGTTGACCCTTTATTCCTCTAGATAGATGCTGCCTGACCTGCTGAGTTCCTCCAGGATTTTCTGTGTACCACTTCTTTGCAGACCTGTGATGAAACCATGTGTATTAATGGATATTGTTAAAATAAAGATCACATTCACAATCAGTAATATCTGCACTTCCTTAAGGATCTGCTATTCATTTAAATGTATCTCACTCAACAAAAAAATAAAATTATCACTCTCATAAGAGAAATATTTCAATGCAATCGCCACATGTAACTAAAGCAATACAACCTCTTTATTTAGAACAGTTATTGAGGACTTATGATGCCAAAATTTCCCTAATCACTTGCAACCTTGACAGATTTCTTGTTATTGTACACAGAGCTCAATGGTTTATGACACATCTGAGGTTCACTCTGCATGCATCAAGAGCTTTGTGCAAACATCAATGTAAAGATTTTCATCACAGAAATATTTTAGCCACTTGGCATGCACCAAGGGAGACCCATGACTTTTATTTGGCAGTTGGCAATGTTAATGTACACAAAGCAACAGCACTCCACTCTTCAACATGCTGTTCCTACTGTTAACATAGTGGTTAGCACAACATTTTACAGTACCAGTGACCCAGGTTCAATTCCCGACACGCTCTGTAAGGGGTCTGTACATTCCCCCTTGACCGCGTGGGTGGTAGTCCAAAGACGCACTGGTTGGTAGGTTAATTGGTCATTGTAAATTGTCCTGTCATTAGGCTAGTGTTAGATCAGGGTTTGCTGGGCACTGTGGCTCGAAGGGCCTGATCTGTGCTCTAGCTTAATAAATAAAATAATGCGGATGTTTTTGTGAGCGGGTTTGTTAGCATTGTAAGCAGTTTTGGGAAAGGATATGCTGGCATTGGACAGTGTCCAAAAAAGGTTCAGGATAATGATCCTGTGAAAGAAAGGGTTATCTTATGAGGAGCGTTTGATGGCTCTGAGCCTGTACTCACTAGATTTTGGAAGAATAAGGGAGAATTCTCAGTGAAACCTATCGAATATCAAAAGGCCGACATAGAGTGACGTGGAGAGGATGTTTTCTCTAGTGGGGGAGTCTAGGACCAGAGGGCACAGCCTCAGAATTGAAGGACATCCCTTTAGGACAGAGGTGAGGAGGAATTTCTTTAGCCAGAGGGTGGCAAATCTGTGGAGTTCATTGCACAGACGGCTGTGGAGGCCAAGCTGCTAGTAATATTTAAAACAGAAGTTGATAGGTTCTGGATTAGTCAGGGCATCAAAGATTACAGGGAGAAGGCAAGAAGATGGGGTTGAGAGGGATAATAATAAATCAACCAAGATGGAATGGCAGAGCAGACTCGATGGGCCAAATGGCCTAATTCTGCTCCTATGTCTTATAATATACACAGCTTTCTTATTTCAATGGTGCTACACAGTTACCTGAAATACTTCAAGTCATAAAATACTCTGGGGAAAGAACAAGATGAGGAAAGAACAAGATTGGGAAGGGGAAGTGTAAATGTCTGGAAGTCACAAAGAAAGCAACCATCTAAAGAACCTAAAGAGAGGAGGATCTTTAGAGCAGCAAGCAATCTGCTAGAGAACTCAGCATGTCATCAGCGTCGTTGTTGACATCGTGGGTCAAGATGCTGCATCAGGACTGAAAATGAAAAGGAAAGGTGGTGTCGGATTGGGGTGTAGAATTGTTAGTCTCCTTGTTGTTTAATTTTTCCGTGCTTGCTTCTATTTGTATATTAACAGCTGTATACATGTGATCGTTCAGTGATTTTTCAAGTTCAAGTTCAACCATACTTGAATACCTATGAATACAGCCAAATGAAACAGCATTACTCCAAGGCCAAGGTGCAAACACAATACCAAAATTCATCCGCAGCACAAGGTACATATAAGATAGCAGTAACATACAGGCACAAAAATAAAATGGTATATTTGCTACTGCATATTTCTAGAAACTTCTTAGTTTTCAGTAGCAAATGTCACACCACTTGAATCTGGCTATATTATAGGTTCATTGGTATCAATGGAATTTGTGTTATCTCTATACTGATACAAGGTGACCACGACTACTTTTTATTCTGTTATTTTCTTTGTTCTCTCATCCCTTCTTCTTCTACTGGGGTCTCATAACACTTAATAAATGGTCATAAGCAACAACCTTTATGCCACATTCTTGACTTCTGGAGAACCCTTGGATCACAAAAGTAGCACGATCTAACAGTAGCCAGTATAAAGAGAAGAGGCAGAAGGGTAAGAGTGATGTTGACAGGTGATAGATGGACTGAGGAGGAGTGAGGGAAGATAGGCAAATGGAACAAGGTGAGGGAGGAGAGGTGAAGACACAGACAGAGGTTATTGGGTTGGATGATGAATGGAGACACAAAGGCTACAAGTTCTGGAATCTGATGAGTAAGGAAGGTAATATTGGGAAATGGTAGCACTGTCTGTTGTGTCCTATTGCTCTTCCATTCCAAGGAGGAGTGAAGGATGATGGGCAAGTGGGGGAGGTGAAGAGAAGACGGACTGAGACTACTGGGTTGGATGATGAAAGGGTATATAATGGACATCACACCTCCTTGGTCCAGCATTTGTCTTATCCTGCTCTCCACTCTCTTTTTTCTCTTCATTCCTCCATTTTCTCTGCAACTTAAAACATATTTGTATTCTAAATTTTTCCAGGTGTGCCTTAAGATATCAGCTCTCTTTCTCTCTCCACAGATGCTGCCTAATCCGCTGAGTATCTGCCACATATTCCTTTCTTTGGTTACAACATCCATAATTCCTTGAAGGTGGTATCACAGGTAGATAGAGAGCATTTGGCACAATGGCCTTCACGATCAGAACATGGAATCCAGGACTGGGGACGTTATGCTGAAGTTCTACAAGACATTGGTAAAGCCAGACTTGGAGAATTATGTGCAGCTTTGGTCACCTACTTGCAGAAAATGTATCAATAAGTTTGAAAGACTGCTGAAAAAAATTACAAGGATGCTTCCAGCATTTGAGGAGCTGAGTTATAGGGAAAGGTTGCATAGGTTAGGATTTTATTCCCTGGAGCATAGGAAAATGAGGGGAGATCGTACAGAGGTATGCAAAATGATGAGGAGTATATTTAGGGTAAATGCATGCAGGCTTTGAAACCTGAGGTTGGGTGAGCACTAGAACTACGTGTCATAAGTTTAGGGTGAAAAGTGAAATACTTAAGGGGATCCTAAAGGGAAACTTCTTCATGCAGGGTGTCAAACGAGCTGCCAGTGGAAGCGATGAATGCATGTTCAACTGCAACATATAAGAAAAGTTTGGATAAATACCTGGATGGGAGAGATATGGAGGGCTCTGGTCTGGGTTTAGGTAGATGGGACTAGATAGAAAAATGGGTCTGCACACACTGAATGGTCCGAAGTGCCTGTTTCAGTGCTATAGTGCTCTTTGACACTAACTGTTGTTCAAAATCAACCCATACAAAGGAACAAATAAGGAAACTCCTTCACAAGCAAGCATAGAGGCAACAGGAAGCAATAGTGAATAAGAGAGAAGCACTTTGTTTATAGTAAACTGAAGGCCTATGCCTCTCTCCCTTCCTCCTTTAAGTTCATTACGTTGTTTCTGTCTGAATATTTGGGCAACTGAATATGGTAAGGTGTCACTTTGAGATGTGCATGACAAAAAAGAGGGATAGTTGCTTAGTATTGTGTTTTCTAATGGAGAAGTAACTGATCTTTGCCCATGGCAAAAACAGTGAACACAAAGGGATCCAGGTTACTTGGTATAAATTGGATTTAGTTTCATAATTATCACCTGTACCATGAAAATCTTTTGCTTGTGTGCCAATCTGACAGATCATGCCAAACATAGGCACATCAGCATCAGGATTATACAGTACAGTACATTGTGAAATGTCTTGTTTTGTGGCAGCAGTACAGTGCAAGACATTTAAAATTACTATTAATTCACTATAATTAATAAATGGATAAATAAATAAATAATGCAAATGAGGAATAGTGCGGTAGTGTTTGTGGGTTCGTGGGCCATTCAGAAATCTGATGTTGAAGGGGAAAAACTGTTCTTAAATTGTTGAGTGTGCTCGCTCGGCTCTTGTACCTCCTCCTTGACGGTGACAATAAGAAAAGGGCACATCCCAGATGGTGTGGGTCCTTGATGGGTGCCACCTTCCTGTGGTGCCACCTCATGAAGATATCCTCGGTGATGGGCTGCATTCACAACTCTAAGCAATCCCTTGCAGTATTGGGTAAAGTTGTTGCCATATGAAGGAAGAAGTTAAAGTTTAAAACAAGGCAGTTTTGTGGAAAGCAAGTTAACCAAAAGGGTGAAAATAGTAACCCACGAAGCCAACTTAAAAACTTAAAGAAGCTTGTAATCCACTGCTATACACTCAGGTACCTAACAAGGAGGCCATTGAGTGTATGATTGTGGTCGTCTGCTGCTGTAGCCTAACCATTTCAAGATTCAATATGTTGTACGTTCAGAGATGCCCTTCTGCACACCACTGTTGTAGCACATGGTAATTTGAGTTACTGTAGGCTGCCTGTCACTTGAACCAGTCTCGCCATTCTCCTCTGACCTCCCTCATTAACAAGGCATTTTCATCCACAGAACTACTGCGCTCTGGATGTTTTTTTTTAATTTTCACACCATTCTCTGTAAACTCTAGAGACTGCTGTGCATAAAAATCACAAGAGATCAGCAGTTTCTGAGATACTCAAATCCTATCTGGCACCAACAGTTATTCCACAGTCAAAGTCAATCAGATCATATTTCTTCCCCATTCTGACATTTAGCTTGAACTTCTTTAACCATGCCTACATGCTTTCAAGCATTGAATTGCTGTCAGATGATTGGCTGAATCGATATTTGCATTAACGAGCAGGAGTACAAGTGTACCTAATAAAGTGGCCACTAAGTGTAATTGTTCTTTGATCAAATTTGGTGTCTTTATCTCTATAGATTACATTGATATATCAAACGTTCATTTACAAGATGAGTCTAAATGTTCAGCCTTCCAACCGCTTCGAGGTATGTGGAGGATTTGTTATAAAAGAATGACAATAAAGTCATACACAATTTAGAATTTGGTGAAGAAGGTCTATATAAAAAAAGAAATTATTCCGCAGGACCAGAGTGTAATGAATGCTACATATCATTCTGTGCAAATCAGCAGGCTGCCCAAGATAAGGAGTGAAAATCTCAGTACTGCTCGTGTAACCAAAAAAGGTTAATAAGACCAAAAAAAAGTACCACATATATCTTCACTTAACCAAGAAAATATGTCATTGATTAATGGGCATGGCTCAGAAAATATTAACAATGTCAGATTGCATGGCCAAGAAACAGCTGCAAGATTTGTGATAATCTTGACGGCACCATCTATATGGATTCAAGACAGAAGACTCATCCTCTGAGATAAGGGAATTAATACTGGGTATGTCATGCTGAAAATGAGGAAAGGAGAGAAGGTTAATGATGTCTCTTTTTACCTTCTACAGAGAAATCCCGAAAGGTAACTCAGCAAAAGGAGGATGACAATTGACCAATCAAATGTTTTTTCCATTTCTTTATCGTAATGGGAATCAGTTGTAATGGCTTGAGATAAGGTGCTACAATCTATCATTCAATAGCCTGAAGCAATGCTGATGCCGCTAATAAACGCCAACATAACCATGGTAAAGTAAGTAATCAGCATCTTATAGGAAAGATTTTCAACTTTTTTTATAATCTTATAAAAATATAAAAAGTTTGACTGTCAAATATGTGAATGTTAAAGAGGCAAAGAAAGATTTAATCCAGTTCAGAATCTAGGCTTGAGTTTCTTTACGAAATGCGTGCAAGAACAGTTGGGCAGATCAAGGGAGACACAAGAGACTACAGATGCTGGAGTCCGGAGCAACACACTGCAATCTGCTGGAGGAACTCAATAGGTTGAGCAGCATCTGTGGCTGGAAAGGAATTTTCAACATTTCAGTCGAAATCCTGTCTCAGGAGCCACGATTTCCAACAGCACAGGTGCACCTCAAGGCTGTGCACTTAGCCCTCTGCTCTACCGGCTTTATACTCACGACTGCTAGACTAAGCGCAGCTCCAACCTACATTTAAGTTTGCTGACAACAGCACTGTCATTGGTCGAATCAAAGGTCGTGCTGAATCACCGTACAGGAGGGAGACTGAAAATCTGGCTGACTGGTGCCACAACAACAACCTCCCACTCAGTGTCAGCAAGACCAAGGAGCTGATTATTGGCTTCAGGACAAAGAAACTAGAGGTCCATGAATCAGTCCTCAACAGAGGACCAGAGGTGCAGAGGGTCAGCAACTTGGTGTTATTTTTCGGAGGAACTGTCCTGGGCCCAGCACATAAGTGCAATTACGAAGAAGGCACAGAAAGCCTCTGCTTCTTTCGGAGTTTATGAAGATTCAGCATGACATCTAAATCTTAGACAAACTTTCATAGATGTGTAGTGGAGAGTATATTGACTGGCTGCATCACAGACAGAAAATCCAACATAAAGCATTGGATACAGCCCAGTGCATCACAGGTAAAGACTTCGCCAGCATTGAGCACATCTGCATGAAACGCTATCACAGGAAAGCAACATCCATCACCAGGGGCCCTCAGCACCCAGGACATGCTCTCTTCTCACTGCTGTCATCAGGAAGAAGGTATAGGAGCCTCAGGACTCACACCACAGGTTCAAGAACAGTTACTACCCCTCAATCAATGCTCTTGAACCCAAAGGGATAACTTCACCCAAGTTCACTTGTCCCATCATTGAAATATTCTCACAACCTATGGACTCACTTTTAAGGACTCTTCCTCTCATGTTTTCAATATTCGTTGTTTATTTACTTATTATTATTATTTCTTTCTTTCTGTATAAGCACAGTTTGTTGTCTTTTGCACATTGGCTGAATGCCCAAGTTTGTGCGGTCTTTCATTGATTCTGTTATGGTTATATTCTATAGATTTATTTATTGAGTATACCCACAAGGAAATGAATCTCCAACTGTATATGGTGGCACATATGTACTTCGATGATAAATTTATTTTGAACTTTGAGCGGTTGCATCAAAGATTTCCACGAACAAGTCAGAAAGAATTGAATCTAACTCAATGCAGAATTGTAAAACTTCTCCTCCTGAAAGGAGAACTGTGAGGAGAATGCTATGAAAACATTTATGAAGTAGTCAGTAATAGTGAATTAAAGTGTTTATACCTGCAATCATCTGCCTTAAGCTGACTGTCACTGACAAACAGAAAATGAGAGTAGAAAGCTGATAAAAGGCAAAACAAAAGAGAGATGAAAATTTGCCGCAAACTTATTGCTCTTCTGTGATAAAGCTAAAAATAAATTGTGTTTCACAAAGTAGAAAAGTCACCTCCTGGATTAAAACAGAAATTGCTGGAAATAGAGAGTTCTCTTGGCCTGGAACATTAACCTTGTTTCCCTTCCCCTTTGCCTGACCCTTCGATTGTTTCCTCCACGTTCTTTTTACTTCAGATTTCCAGCACCTGCAGGATTTTGCCACTGCTCCCCAAATTTTTGAGGGAAATAGTTGAAATTACTGGAGACTGCAGCCACAATATACCAATCATTAGCTATGAAAATAGTGCCAGGGGAATGGATCATTGCAAATCTGACACTCACGTAACTTGTGGCGGCTTTATGCATGCAATTGGAAATAGGTTGAGCAGAAGAAAATTAAGAGGAACAAGTGAAGAACATGATTCTGAGTCACTATAAATTGGCTTTAAAGAACATGTTAAATTATGTTTTAATAAGGCTCTTAAATACTTGTAGGTTTTAAAAAGTGAGTGATTTTTTGTCTAAAAGCAGTTTAATTGAGCAGGCTTACAGTGAAATATATTTCCATCAGGTTCAAGAACAGCTTCTACCCTTCAAACATTTGGTTCTTGACCACCTGAAAAAAACAACCTGTACAGTGAACAGCAGGCCACTGACGAGTGTGGTGGAACAGAGGGACCTGGGAGTACATGTGACGGGGTCCTGAATTACCCCTATGAACTGTGCTTTTAAAAGAGAGAGAGAGAGTTGTGGAACACAGACACCTTGTTAAAAAGAGAGAGAAAGAAAGAAAGAGAGAGAGAGAGAGAGAGAGAGAGAGAGGCGAAGACTGCTCACAGTCTGTTTACACTTTTGCAAGGACACTAGCAGCTTCCAAGTTCTTACAGAGAGAGAAGGGAGGAGATGATTGATGGACAGTTGGTGTTCAACACGGTGAGATAAATAGAAGGTCAGCTGTTAGACCTACAGACACATGGTTTTGGACACTGAATGAGCTTTGTTGTGCCCACAGAAAAGATGGGTTTTGGAGAATCGATCAGGCCGATCGAACAGTGGCTCTCGCAGTGGGAAAAGGGTGTGACCGGTGGGGACTTATTCGTGTCCGACCCTCACCTGGGTTGATAATTCCACCACAGAAAAATGGTCCACTTTGTTGTGGTCACCGTCGGTGACTTCTAAAGGATTTCGGAGGACAACGGGAACATCGACAGCATCAGCTCACCTGAAGACTCAAATCTCTCCCTCTCTCTCTCTCCATCACTAATCAACTCAATACCACGAACTGAAATGAACTTTACTCATCATTGTAAGACTATCTATTTACCCTAGATTTGAAGAAGCTTGGTTTTCATATATTTCCACACTTACTTATATATAATCATTGCTAACCTGTTTGATTTATCTGCATTTATATTACTGTATTGCGTAGTTACTAATAAATACCATTAGTTAATTAGCATTACTGGACTCCAAAGTGTTTTCCATTTCAGCTGGTTCTTTAACCCGTCATGGAGTACGTGACAACAAGTGCATCATTTACTGAAAATGACCACGCAAAGAGACCCTCTCCTGTCTTCTCCTATCATTTTGGATCTCCCCCTCCCACTTTCAAATCGCTTACTAGCTCTTCTCTCAGTTAGTCCTGACGAAGGGTCTCAGCCTGAAACATCGACTGTACCTCTTCCTAGAGATGCTGCCTGGCCTGTTGCGTTCACTAACAACTTTGATGTGTGGTAAAGAGCGTATTTAGCATGCTGGCCTTCACCTTTTGGGACATTAGGGTTTAGGAGTGTGGACGTTATATTGTAGTTATACAAGTCATAAGTGAGATTGCACTTGGAGTATTGTGTACAGTTTTGGTCACCCTGTTATAGGAAAGACACTGTCAAGCTGGAGAGGGTGCAGAAGAGTATGACGAGGATGCTGCCTGGACTAGAGGGCCTGAATTATAGGGAGAGGCCGGCCACAAGGACGTTTATTACCTGCAGCTCAGGAGAATGAGATGTGATGTCACAGAAGTTTATAACATCATGAGGGGTGTGGATAAGCTGGACAGTCATAGTCCTTTCCACGTTGGGGAGTCTAAAACTAGAGGGCACAGATAAAACATAAGAGGGGAAGGATTTAAAAGGGACCTAAGAGGTAAATAGCGCGCATGCGCCGGTCGTGCATGCAGCCTGGTACAGCCGTTCCGATCAGTATTCTTACTTTCTTCTTCTTACTTTTAACTTACGTTATTTTTTGTATTTTTATTCACGGTAACACGTCGAAGCTGCACCCTCTCTAACTTGCTGGTAGAGAGAGTTTTATTTGGGTTTTTAGCGCTGGAAATAGTTACATCCCGACACGCAGGACGGAAGCATGGTCACATTGTTCATTCCAGGGACCAGCTGCTTGTGCTAATGCCGGCCGGTTTAACGAGCAGAGTGGCGGACACCCCTGCTGAAATCTGGACGAAAACACACAGAGGATGCAGAGGGGGATCACAAAGTCGAGGAAAGAGGACCAGGTCGAGACAACAGAGACTTATGGAGAAGAGGAGTTCGGTAGGTAATAAAATGGACGAGTTCACGGCGCTAGCCAGGCGTCAGAGAACATTTCAGGAGTGCAGTGTGATGTGTTTCACTGGAACGGGGCTGCACGAGGCCATTCCCGATCAAAACTTCTCCATGGACGGCTTCCAGACCATTCCGGCTGACCGGAAGTGCACTGACAGCGGTAAGCGTAAAGGAGTTGGGTGCTTACTGTTCTGGTTAACAACAGATGGTGCAATCCGGGTCATATTACGATCGAGGAACGTGTTTGTAGACCGGATATTGAACTTTTTACTATTGGATTTCGGCCACATTCCACCGAGATACAACACTGGGCGGCACGGGAGGTCGTTCCTACCTGTGGCCATCGAACTTGCAGCTCCTCCCATGGAGGGTCAGACACCCTGAGCCAATAGACTGGTCCTGGACTTATTTTCCATCTGGCATTGTTTGCATTTTGTTGTTTGATTGTGGTTTTTGTATTGCTATATTTACGCTCTATTCTTGGCTGGTGCGGCTGTAATGAAACCCAATTTCCCTCAGGATTAATGAAGTATATCTATCTACCTATCTATCTAAGTACTTCACACAGAGGGTGGAGAATACTTGGACTGAGGTGTCAGAGGAAATAGCTGAGGTGAGTACAATTGCAACATTTAAGAGGTATTTGGATAGGTACATGGAGGGAGGGTTTTGGTGGGGGATGATGGGCTGAATGTGGGCAGCTGGGAACAGCAAAGTAGATGCTGTGATCAGCATGGACCAAATGGGCTGACGGACCTACTTCTGTGATGTATTAATCTACTATTACATATTAGACTATAGAGTTCCATTTTGAATATAAGATACACCATAAGCTCGAGCAGAGGTTCCCAACCTGGGATCGATGGACTCCTTGCATAATGGTATTGGTCTACGATGTTAAAAAGGTTGGGAACCCCTGAGCTAGAGGAACTATTTGACCCAGAGTTTGCCTCCCTATTCAATCATAGCTTTGTTTTCCAACCCCATTCTCCTCCCTTTCCCGGTAACCCTTAATCACCTTAGCTATTTACACCAGAGGATATTTGAAATTTAATTGTGGCACACAGATCTTGCTCTTTTGAACCTAGTAAGATTAATGTACATTCTGATAAGTACACTAATTAGCTGCCATAATGTGGTCCATTGCTCAGTTAGAGAAAAGAATAGCAACACCCTGAAAAACTCACAAGATGGAAATAATGCGTTTGAGGAGGCCCTGGCTCCAGAACCCAGAATCTCTTGAAGTGTGGAATAAAAAAAATGAGCAGAAAAATCATCACATGTCCACTCATTCATTCTCTCGCAGATCAAAACTGCGAGGCATCAGCAGATGGATGGCAGCAGGAGACCACCCAACCACCCAAGACTGAGGAATGGTGCACAATCACAGACCAAAAGCAAAGAGCAGAAAGAAAGGAGACAGGTAAAATTTGGTATGCAAATTAGAGAAGACAAAAGGTCATATTACCTCAGAATGCAATTGTCAAATACCCTTCCCACCAATTGTTCTAAGTAGAAATTGTTCCACGTAATTCAGTGATTGCTTGTTAAAGGTGATCCATTTAGTGCATAATTTTTTTTCAGATAAACTCTTAACTCAACTGAAATGACAGCCTAGGTAATGATGCAAGCAAGATAAATGACCATTTTATTAAGAATTCATTTTAATACCATTTTGGAATGATCAGTACAAACAAAGAAGCTAGACTAAAGATGTAAAGATCAAAGTTTAGCTTTATTTGTCATGTGTACATTAAAAGATACAGTGAAATATGTCATTTGCATAAATGACCAACACAATCAGGGCATGCATTGGGGGCAGCCCACAAGTATTGCCATTCTTCCAGCACCAACATAGCATGTCCACAAATTACTAACACTAACCTGTAGATCTTTGGCAAGTGGGAGGAAACCCTCACAGTCACAAGGAGAAAGTGCAAAAGCCTTACAGACAGTGGCGAGAATCAGAGCCCTATCTTAGAGCTGGCACCGTAAATGTCCCCTCAGTAAAGCCCTGTTGTAGCAACAGAAACTGACCATATTCATTTTTACTAATGGAAAGGTGAAACAGTTTTGAGAATGGTAAAATGGATAGGAGGAGGCACAAATTAAGGATTAGGAATTGCCTGGACCTGCTGTTTGATGAATCAATAGCATTTGAACTTCTTTACTGAAAATAGTAATGCATGAAAACATTAAATAAATAAATCAGTTAAATATCTGAAAAGCCTTCTGATAATTTCAAAAGTTCAAAGTTTAAAGTAAATTTATTATCAAAGTACATTTACGTCACCATATACAACCCTGACATTTATTTTCTTGCAGGCATACTCAATAAGTCCACAATAGAGCAATAACAATAGTAGAATCATTGAAGGACAGCACCAACCAGTGGGCAAAAGGCAACTAACTTTGTAAATGCAAAATAAAGAAATAATAATAATAAATAAGCAATAAATATGAAGAACATGAGATCAAGAATCCTTGAAAGTGAGTCCGTAGGTTGTAGGAACAGTTCAGTGATGGGGCAAGTGAAATTGGTGCAAGTGCCTGAAGGATGAGGGGTAATAACAGTTCCTGAACCTGGTGGTGTGAGTACTAAGGCTCCTGCAACTCCTTCCTGATGCCAGCAGTGAGAAGAGAGCATGACCTGCGTGGTGGGGGTCCCTGGTGATGGATGCTGATTTCCTGCAACAAATCTTCATGTAAATATACCAGTGATGGACTGGGCCGTACCCATTACCTTTTGTAGGATTTTCTGTTCAAGGGCGTTGGTGTCTCCATACCAGGCTGTGATGCAACCAGTCAATATACTTTCCACTACACATCTATAGAAGTTTGTCAACATTTTAGATTTCATCCTGAACCTTTGCAAATTCCAAGGGAAGTAGAGGCGCTATTGTGCTCTCTTCGTAACTGCACTTATGTGCTGGGCCCAGGAGGCATCTGCCGAAATGATAACACCGAGGAATTTGAAGTTGCTGACCCTCTCCACCTCTGATCCTCCAGTGAGGACTGGCTCATGGACCTCTGGTTTCCTCCTCTAGAAGTCAATAATCACTCCCTGGTCTTGCTGACATTGAGTAAGAGGTTGCTGGTGTGGCACCACTCAGCAAGATTTTCAGTATTGATTTGCCACCACCTTTGATTCACCCTAGACTAAGTGAGTTGGAAATGATGCAGTCCTGATGCAGGGGCTCAATCCGAAATGTCAACTGGCTCCTTGCCTCCATAAGTGCCACTCAACCCACCCACATGTTTCCTAGCACAGTTGTTTCTTGCATCAAGCAGGAAATTCCAGAATCCCCTCTAAGTTAATTGGTTCCAAACTTCCATGTAGGAACAGAAGCTAAAAAAAGTGATTCGTTTGTCAGTTGAAAGAATTAAAGAAATTTCACTTATGGATGGCTGCTCACCAGATGGTATAAAACACAAATACACAATTTCGGATTCTGATACTTGGCTAAGATACTTGAAGAACTGAAAGATCACATTTACCAAATCCACCTGCATACACCAAGTTATCTCTGCTCAAATCAAAATGTCCAGTAACATTCAAAGCAAGAAATTCTATTTCTGGCCTTTTTAGCCTGAGGAGGTAGAAACATTTTTCTGTTATCTGATTGGATTGGAAATACCCAGAAAAAGCTAATAGTCCCAACCTGTCTGAAGAACCCACAGTTTATTTCATCTAAACTCATCTATCTGTAACACAAAAAGATTCTGCAAACTCTGGAAATCCAAGCAACACACACAAAATGCTGGAGGAACTCAGCAAGTCAGGCAGCATCTATGGAGAGGAATCTCAGCTCAAAACATCAACTGGTTATTCCTCTCCATAGATGTTGCCTGGCCTGCTGAGTCCTTCCAGCATTTTGTATATGTTGCTGTTCTATCTATTATGTCCTCTTTCTCCTCAAGCTCTACAACCTGTGAATACCTCTTTAGTATTGCTGCATTATGTTAATACTCTTCTTTTTACAAGAGCACTTATGTGTTTCTTCTTTAACTTCTACTGTTCTCAGCAGGTCCAATATCATAGCATAGGAGTGGGACAGGAACAGACCAGTTAGGGAAACATTTAATTGGAGTAAGGGGAAATATGAGGCTATCAGGCAGAAACTCAGAAGCATAAATTGGAAACAGATATCTGCAGGGAAATGTACGGAAGAAATGTGGCAAATGTTCAGGGGGTATTTGCGTGGGGTTCTGCATAGGTACGTTCCAATGAGGCAGGGGAAGGATGGTAGGGTACAGGTACACTGGTGTACAAAGGCTGTTGTAAATCTAATCAAGAAGAAAAGAAGAGCTTATGAAAGGTTCAAAAAACTAGGTAATGATAGAGATTGAGAAGATTATAAGGCTAGCAGGAAGGAGCTTAAGAATGAAATTAGGAGAGCCAGAAGGGGCCATGAGAAGGCCTCGGCAGACAGGATTAAGGAAAATCCCAAGGCATTCTACAAGTATGTGAAGAGCAAGAGGATAAGATGTGAGAGAATAGGACCAATCAAGTGTGACAGTGGAAAAGTTTGTATGGAACCGGAGGAGATAGCAGAGGTACTTAGTGAGTACTTTGCTTCAGTATTCACTACGGAAAAGGATCTTGGCGATTGTAGGGATGACTTAGAGTGGGCTGAAAAGATGTGCATGCAGATATTAAGGAAGAGGATGTGCTGAAGCTTTTGGAAAGCATCAAGTTGGATAAGTCACCGGGACCAGATGAGATGTACCCCAGGCTACTGTGGGAAGCGAGTGAGGAGATTGATGAGCCTCTGGTAATAATCTTTGCATCATCAATGAGGACAGAAGAGGTTCTGGAGGATTGGAGAGTTGTGGATGTTGTTCCCTTATTCAAGATAGGGAGCAGAGATAGCCCAGGAAAATATAGACTAGTGAGTCTTACTTCAGTGGTTGGTAAGTTGATGGAGAAGATCCTGAGAAGCAGGATTTATGAACATTTGGAGAGGCATAATATGATTAGGAATAGTCAGCATGGCTTTGTCAAAGGCAGGGCGTGCCTTACGAGCCTGATTGAATTTTTTGAGGATGTGACTAAACACATTGATGAAGGTGGAGCCGTAGATGTAGTGTATATAGATTTCAGCAAGGCATTTGATAAGGTACCCCATGCAAGGCTTATTGAGAAAGTAAGGAGGCATGGGATCCAAGGGGACATTGTTTTATGGATCCAGAACTGGCTTGCCCATAGAAGGCAAAGAGTGGTTGTAGACGGGTCATATTCTGCATGGAGGTCGGTGACCAGTGGTCTGCCTCAGGGATTTGTTCTGGGACCCCTACTCTTCATGATTTTTGTAAATGACCTGAATGAGGAAGTGGATGAAAGGGTTAGTAAATTTACTGATGACACGAAGGTTGGGAGTGTTGTGGATAGTGTGGAGGGCTGTCAGAGGTTTCAGCGGGACATTGATAGGATGCGAAACTGGGCTGAGAAGTGGAAGATGGAGTTCAACCCAGATAAGTGTGAGGTAGTTCATTTTGGTAGGTCAAATATAATGGCAGAATATAGCATTAATTGAAGGACTCGTGGCAGTGTGGAGGATCAGAGGGATTTTGGGGTCCGAGTCCATAGTGTTAGAGTAATGTTTGGGTTTAGGTCGTTAACATATAGTAAATGGTTTCAGCCACCAGTCTTCTGTTCCCTGATAATGCATTTCCTAAAAGTTGTGTATACCAGAATCCCAGTCCATTTGTAACAATGCATTTCCTAAAAGCTGTGAATACCGGAATACCAGTCCAGACGCGGCTGGGATGGATGTAAACTAGAAGGTGTGAGGTTTGCATGTAGTTTCAAAGAGAGCATTAACTATACTTTGTAAATATGGATTGTCCTTCATGCTTAGCATGTAAAATACCAAATAAGTGTACTGTGGATTCAGCTTGGAACAATGGATTCCGGAATACCAGTCCAGATGCTGCTGGTGTCGGTGGGATGAGTGTAATCTGAAGGTGTGAAGTTTTGTATGTAGCTTCAAAAGAAAGCATTGTCTATACTTTGTAAATATGAATTGCCCTTTGTGTTTAGCAAATAAATATCAAGCCCCACACTGGGCCAGCAGACCTATCTACCGAAAGGGTCTCTGTATGCCTGCTGTACCTTGTTTTGTCGAATAAAGAAGCTGCTTTGTATCTACCAGTAACTCTCTCTCCAGTGATTTCAATCATGAAACAACACATAGGACCCTCAAAGCTGCTGCACAGGTTGACTCTGTAGTTAAGAAGGCACTGGCCTTCATCAACCGTGGGATTGAGTTTAAGAGCCGAGAGGTAATGTTGCAGCTATATAGGACTCTGGTCAGACCCCACTTGCAGTACTGTGCTTAGTTCTGATCATCTCACTACAGAAAGGACGTGTGAACCATAGAAAGGATGCAGAGGAGATTTACAAGGATGTTGCCTGGATTGGGGATCATGCCTTATGAGAACAGGTTGAGTGAGCTTGGCCTTTTCTCCTTGGAGCGACGGAGGATGAGAGGTGACCTGATAGAGGTGTATAAGATAATGAGAGGCATTGATCGTATGGATAGTCATAGGCTTTTTCCCAGGGCTGAAATGGCTAGCAGGAGAGGGCATAGTTTTAAGGTGTTTGGAAGTAGGCACAGGGGAAGTGTCAGGGGTAATTTTTTTACACAGACAGTGGTGAGTACGTGGAATGGGCTGCCGGCGATGGTGGAGGCGGATACGATGGTGTCTTTAAAGAGACTCCTGGATAGGTACATGGAGCTTAAAAAAATAGAGGGCTATGGGTAAGCTTAGGTAGTTCTAAGGTAAGGACGTGTTCGGCACAGCTTTGTGAGCTGAAGGTCCTGTATTGTGCTGTAGGTTTTCTATGTTTCTATGTATGTGGAAATAAGCAAGCAGCCAATGTTCTACATGACACAGCATAGAAATGGTCTAATTAATCACACGTATCAAAATCTCACTGGTTGAAATTTACTCAGAGAACAAAGATGATCAAACAGGAGGTGTAAATGATGCTGTAATGTGCACGTACCACATAGAACATACACTCAGTAGCTAATTTATTAGGTAGAGGAGTTGATGCCAAATGATTGGCTAATTAGATATTTGCATTAGTGAGTAAGTATACAGGTGTATCTAATAAAGTGGCCACTGGGTGTACTTTTACTATTTATTTTTAGGACTCCATGCACATTTTGTCAAGCCTGTCTGGTAGATGAGTCCCAGCTTCAGATCTTATTTATTTATTTATTGAGATATAATGCAGAACAGGCCTTCCGGCCCTTCAAGCCGTGTCACCCAGCAACCCCCGATTTAACCCTGTCCTAATCACAGGACAATTTACAATGACCAATTAACCTACCAACCAGTGTGTCCTTGGAACGTGGGAGGAAAAGTGAGCACCCTGAGGAAATGCACGCAGTCACGGGGAGAACGTGCAAACTCCTTACAGACAGTGACGGGAATTGAACACAGGTTGCTGGTACTGTAGAGCGTTGTGCTAACCCCTACACCACCGTGTCACCGTGGGAGTGTTGTGGTTATCACAAATTAATTTGTCTATGCAAGCAAAAATCAAAAATATTTGTTTGAATAAAGAGTAATATTTAAATCATGTAAGACAACTGTGCTGAATTCATATACTGACCGAATAGCCTGAAGGCGCACATTTAACATTTTAGGAAGAGATTCTTCCCTCCACTATCAGATTTCTGAATGGTCCTTGAACCCATAAACCTCACATTATCTGTACACACCAGCTATGTGGTGAAAAAGGCACAACAGCACCTCTTTCACCTCAGCTGGTTGAGAAAGTTTGGTATGGGCCCCAGATCCTAAGAACTTTCTACAAGGGCACAGTTGAGAGCATCCTGACTGGCTGCATCATGCTGATTTGAGTGTACTCTATATTACATTGACTGTTCTATTTATTATAAATTATTATAAATTACTATGATTGCACGTTGCACATTTAGATGGAGACATAATGTGCTCTTCATGTATGTGAAGGATGTAAGAAATAAAGTCAATTCAATTCAATTCACTGCCTCATGATTTTGCTCTTTTCTCGCACAACTTTTTAAATTTCTTATTTAAACTTACAGAAATGTTTATGTATTGCTCTGTATCGTTGTTAGAAAGCAATAAACTTCATGACATTGGTCAGAGATAATAAACCCAATTCTGATATTAGCAACAGAAATTTCCCAACCAAATGCCTTTTAGCAAGCATGGGAAGCCACTCTTGGTTGTGGCAAGCTGAAGAACAGGGTTTCAGGAGTTAGAAGAGGCAATGACGGCATTTTAACAGAAAATAAAGGCTGTGGTATCCATGTTGTTAGAGGTTGCTAGGTTCTTTATTGGTCAAAGATTACAGGGTGAAGGCAGGAAAATGGGGTTGAAAGGATAATAAATCAACCATGATGGAATGATGGAACAGACTCATGAGCCAAATGTTCTATTTCTATTCTGATGTCTTATGCTCTAATTCAGTAGGTCAAGGAAGAACCTATGGAGGGGAATGAACAGTCAAAGTTTCAGGCTGACACCCTTCACCAGGTCTTGTCGAAGGGTTCCAGCCCAAAACATTGACTGTTTATTCCCCTCCATAGATGGTGCCTGACTTGCTGACTTCCTTCAGCATTCTATGTGTGTTACCAAAAACAATATTTATATTGGAGCAACCTCGATTGAAAGATCTTGAAGAGGATATCAAGCTGATTGATCTATGCGAGTCTTCATTGAACAGAATGGTTGAGTTAGAAAGACCGCCGGATGTCATTGCAGATAGGATCAGCAAAGATAAAGCTCTGCCCTTGTATAAAATGACTGTGGTAATGGCAATTCTTAGGAAAAATAGTAAGCTTATCTGAAGCAAAGAAATGTTGGTCATTTGAAAATCTCAATGATTTTGTGAAAGATTATCCTTCCAATAACCCAATGTGTCAGTACTCAACAAGCTATTTAAAAAGTATTGAAGCCAATTCAGAGATCAACAACAAAAATCTGGAATGCTCACTTCTTATACACAGTAGCCACTTTATTAGCTTCACTTGTACACCTGCTCATTAATGCAAACATCTAATCAGTCAATCATATGGCAGCAACTGAATGCATAGAAGCATATAGACATGGTCAGGAAGTTCAGTTGTTGTTCCGACCAAACATCAGAATGGAGAAGGAATGTGATCTAAGTGACTTTCACTGTGCAATGATTGTTGGTGCCAGACAGGGTGGTTTGCATATCTCTAAAATTGCTGATCTCCTGGGACTTTCATGTACAACAGCCTCTAGAGTTTATAGAGAATGGTACGAAAAACAAAAAAAAAATCCAGTGAGCGGCGGTTCTGTAGGTGAAAATGCCTTCTTAATGAGAGAGGCCAGAGGAGAATGGTCAGACTGGTTCAAGCTGACAGAAAGGTGACAGTAACTCAAATAACTACAGTTACAACAATAGTGTGCAGAAGAGCATCTCTGAATGCACAACACATCGAACCTTGAAATGGATGAGGTACAGCAGCAGAAGATCACATACATAGATTCAGTGGCCACTTTTTTAGGTACCGGAGGTACCTAATAAAATGGTCACTGCAAGTATCTGTCATACTCATCAGAACACTCAACTGAGAGCTGGAAGTGAGAACGCACAACTCGGTGTATTGGTTCACATCGGCGTGCCTGGCAAAGTGATGCATGAACAAACTTCAACAATCTTTGCTGTCACCCTAATGTAACTCAGTGAGGAAATGCCAGGATATTTCCTCACAATACTACTACATCTCTGACAGCTCTGAGAACATTTTCATTGCAAATGACATTCAAATCCAAGATTGTTAACATGACATCCTATATAATCGCAGGTGACTGCAATATGATTTGTGACACGCAGAGATCATATTCGCAGCACTTGAAGTTGTTACAGAAAGGTCACAGGACATCGTATGGTACACAAGCACGAATGTAACGCTCAACAAAACGACTCCGTGAAATTAAAGCCACAATAAAGCAAAGTGTCCCTTCCTGTGGGTAACAACATTCCAGACACAAAAATAGAAACAGGTCATAGAAAGTGCACCCTCTAGTGACATCACACCTAATCTGCAAGATTTGCACAAATCTTGAAATTAATTTACTTATTTCATCTACCCCAGATCTTGTGTTACTCACATTGTAACTCTCCAATTGCAAACAGAATTCATTATACACATTGCTCGTAAAGACTGTCAAAGATTGTGAGAACCAAGCAAATGCCAAGGGAGAAAGTGTACTTCCCAGGAATAGATCATTTGGTTTAATAGAAAAAATTACCAACTTTCAGACTGTGATACGGCCACAATGCTAAATCTATAAGAACTGTTATAGATGTCAGAGTGACCCACAGGACAAGAGTCAGTTTTGCCAATCTGCGTTGCAGTAATCAGCGAGAATCACTAGTCAGTTCTATTTCCATAAAAGCTATCATTCCAAAGGTTGACGTTGTCATGGCAATGTTTGGAGCACTGAAATGTCACAAGATCACACCAAGGCAATGGTGAAGTAGAGAGATTTATGTGAGCATTAATGAATGGTGTCCACGTAGCTCATGTTAAAGGGAAATCATGGAAGTGAGAACGTTAAACTCTAGATCACTCATGGGGGAGAGAGACAAATGCTTTTACTGTTAATCTCATCTTAGTACACTTCCTTTTAAAGAACATGGTGTGTATATCCTCTTTAAAACTGTTTTGTTCTAAGCTTACACAGTCTCTTGAGTTTGGTAATAAGGAAAGCAACTATTTGTTCTACATGATGGAGCAAGGAACTTGTTTAATGAATCACACAGATCAAAGACTTAATGGTCACAATTTACAACTTCCTTACTGAGGAAGGCCAGGCACTGGCTGGTATGGCTCTGCACAGCGCTGGGCGGTCCACAAAGAACTTGGATCACATGATAGGGATTGGTCAGTTACCAAACACAAAACAATAAATAACTTTGAATGTTACCCATCGTCTCTGACATCCGGGAAAATTCAACAATACTAAAAGCTATTCAGAACTAACGACAACACAAGAAGTTTTAAAATATATTTTTAAGAATATTTAAATATACTTAGATGGGATGGTGGTGAATTTTGGTGGCTCGGGTTGAGGTGTTTGATGTTGTGATGTTCACAGAGCTTGGCAATCCACTTGCAGACGTTTCATCACCAGTCGAGGTGACATCCCCAGTTCGCATTTGTTAGTGTTTCTCTCTGGGAGTGCTCGCATTTACTTCGGACCCCATTTGCTTGCCTCAGTCCTGATTGGCTATCCCTTCAATTGATATTTGAGTTCTATTGGCTCACATTCTATTGGCTGTGTATTTCAACATGTTTGTTCACAGAGTTATCAAAAGAGAACAATGTTTCTAAAAATTCTTGTGCATGATTCGAACAGGGGCCTATATAAACCCATGCATTCCCAGGGAGAAACACCAACAACTGTGCACTGAGGATGTCATCTCAACTGGTGATGAAAAGTCTGCTAGCTAATTGCCAAGCTCGGCAAACACCACAAAATCATATTCTTAGCTACTTTTAAGCAAACTCAAATTAATCGAAGAAAAATGAAAGTTACCTCATACTTATCTTTGTCTCTGGCAGCCATTTTTCTTCATTGAAATGAATGGAATTTGCCTTCTGTCTCTAGATATGACCCACTGAACAGATTCCCCTGATGGAAGGTCTTTCTCTCCATGTGGAGCGTGATTGGCAGAACCCCAGCAAGTATCTAACAGGATGTCCAGAGCGTACCAAAGATGTCTCAAGCTTCCTGCCAGGTGGAAGAGCCAACTTTACCTGAGGAAAAACAAACCCAATGATTTCCACAAGGAATTTCTTTAACCAGAGAGTGGTGAATCAGTGGAATTCTTTGCCGCACACAGCTATGGAGGCCAAGTCTTTGTGTATACTTAAAGCAGAGGTTGATAGATTCTTGACTGGTCAGGGCATGAAGGGATATGGGGAGAAGGCAGGAGATTGTGGCTGAGAGGAAAATTGGATCAGCCATGATGGAATGGTGGAGCAGACTCGATGGGCCAAATGGTCTAATTCTGCTCCTGTATCTTATGGTCCTGTGATCTTATGGAATGGAGATGAGGCAGATAGCCCATCAGGGGTAAATGTGTAACTCAATAGCTGAAAGATTTTTCAACAATGTGTGTACTTAAAGCATAGTGAAGGAATTACTACTGAAAACTCCCTAATGCATTCAGCATTACAACAAAGTAAATCAAATTGCTGTGAATTATGACCTGTCTACCTCTATGTATTATCTTGCAGCTGAGGGGAGCAAGATCTCTGAGCCAGTAATAAAGTTCACCTTGCTTTTCACCTTGCTCCTATGCTAAAGGATATTTATCAAAGCAAAAGTGTCAAAAATTCTTGTTAAATACTTTGGGCCAATTTGTGACTATTTTTTCCTCTATAGATAGAGAGAATTATTGATAATGTACAAGGAATGGATGAATAAGAAAGGTGGTTATTTTAGTGTTATAAAAAATGCTACATGATTCAACCTGGAGACGATGGATGATGTTTTTAATCTGAGACATCTTATAAAACTGTCCTCTGAAGGACAAAGTATTGGTTAGCACATCGCTTTACTGTGCCCGCTGTAAGTTTGGGGTCTGATTCCTGCCGCTGTCTGTAAGGAGCTTGTACATTCTCCCCATGACCGCGTGGGTTTCCTCCCACATTCCAAAAACGTACAACTAGGCGTATGGCATACCTATGTTGGCATCAGAAGCGTGCTGACACTTGTGGGCTGCTCAGCACGATTATTGCTGATTTGATTTGACGCATTTTTTCGGCACCTTAGATATTTTTAATATAAATTTTGTTTTGGATGTTTTTTTTTTACTTCTGTATTAGTGTGTCAGTAGCAAAGAGAAAATTTTAGATTTTCAAATATTCCTTTTCCAAAAAATTAGATGTTACAGAGAAATGTTTGTATTTCATTGACAAAAGTTACATATTAAAGAAATAGACTACTCTTCAAATAAAAACTTGAATACTTTGTAGGTATATAACCCAGTGCATTATTAAACAAAAATAACAAATGATCAAAGACATAACAAGTTGAATGAACTAAACTGATTAACTGAAACAGAAACGAATGTAGAAGGAATCAAACTGGGTGAAGGACAACCAAACTAAAAGGTGAGGGTGTGGTGGATGTGACAGTTTAATCTTCAGATCATCAATTCTTACACCATGGCAAAGAGCGACCATAGCAACAAGACACAAGGTGGTCATCCTGAGTCAGGAAGGTCTCCCCCAAACAGAAATTTCATGGCTGAAAGGAGTTTCAAGATGTGCTCACTGGCTACTTTATCATGGATGATAAAAGGAACTAGGAGTTTCCAAAACTTATGTGTGGCATTTCCATTTAACACTATTTTACCATTGGTATGTTTGCCATCCTTCAGGGGATGTGGCATGCAAATGGTGGATGGATCTCCAGTCAAGTTGTAGTTGTCTCAGCCACTCATGACCCCACAATGCTGGTCCTTCTGTTTTTACCACATTCAAACTCAATATGGCTTGTTGGATGTTGGATCTCACCTGGTCCCTGAACTCCTCCATCCTGATCAAAAAGGCACAACAGCGCCTTTATTTCCTGCGGAGCATCAAGAAACCTCACCTCTGTCCCAGGATACTGATGGACTTTTACTGCTGTACCATTGAGAGCATACTCACCAACTGCATCTCAGTGTGGTATGGCAAAGCACTCTAGCGTGCGGTGAAAACTGGCCAGCAAATTATCGGCACCCAGTTGCCCACCATTGAGAACATCTACCATAAACGCTGACAGGGCAGGGTGAAAAGCATTATCAAGGATGCATCTCACCCTAACCATCGACTTTTTACTCTCCTCCCATCCGGTAGGCGCTACAGGAGCCTCCGCTCCCGCACCAGCAGGCACAGGAAGAGCTTCTTCCCCGAGGCTGTGACCCTGCTGAACCTCACATCACAGCGTTAAGCAGTATTGCACCCATATTGTACTGTCTCAGTACTTTTATATTTGTGTGCTGTAGCACTTACTTTTTATTCACAGTTATTTTGTAAATAACACTATTCTTTGCATTTCTGGTTAGATGCTAACTGCATTTCATTGGCTTTGTATCTGTACTCAGCTCAATGACAATAAAGTTGAATCTAATCTAATCTAATCTAATTTCACTGAACAGCTGTCATTCCCACAGTAGTTATCTTTTCACCTGTATAAGTTCGTTGGACATTTGCAGGCTTCAGTTCAATATCTTTGAAATGCCATTCAAACTCATTTTGTGGAATGCCTGAAACAGCTGAGCCAGTGTCCTATTTCATTTTAATTAATTTGCAGTTCGCTTCTGGTGTAAGCCATCTTGCTTGTGTATTGTTAGTTCTCACATTATAAATCTCAAGGCTACACAGTCCTGTATCAATCTCATCATGATCAAATTTTTCATCAACAGCATGCAAATTAATGCGTTTCTGAAACTGTAACTTGACATTTTAGCTTTTTCTATTCCCCATGCAGTCCATTCATTTTTGTCTACCCAACATACTTTGTATCAATCCTACTTTGTTGTATTTTCTGCCTTTAAACCTGCATTAGTCTAGTGTATATGAGCCCCTGTCACAATGGTAACACAATTTGTTCAGCCAGCAGATTTCTGTTTAGACATTGCAATTTTGTTTATGTTCTCTTTCATTTCTGACTGCAAATCAATTGTGCCTCTGGGAGCAGTTCCATTGATACAGCAATTTCAACTGCTCTATTAAATGTGAGTTGTGCTTCAGTTAAAAGCCATTTTTGAACGATTTCTTGTGAGTCTTCTCGGGTTCATTTTAAAACTATCTTGTTGCCACTGTTATGTTCTGTAACTTCAGAGACTAATCGAAAGAAAAATGCGAGAGCCCAGGATAACGTGCCTACTTAATTTAGTTTCCTTTCCTTTTCACTAAAATCAAGGCGAGAAGACTGCAACTAGCGGGGCACTGTCTACGCCACTCCGAGCTAACTGCCAGCCTAGTCATCATATGGGAGCCCAAGCACAGGAGGATGAATCCTGGGCACCCACGCAAGACTATGCTCAACACGCTCCTAGAAGACAGCGGCGCGGCTAATGTAGATGAACTGAACACACTGACGAGGGAGAGGGAGAAGTGGAGAGTCTGTCATCGTGCCCGACACCAGCCTCCTAGGCCTGAGTCGACATAGTAGTAGTAGTAGTAGTAGTTTTCTTTAGTGAAGCACGCACACATAGCGTGGTGACATAAGGACATATGTCATTCATGTACTTCTTACATATAACCCGTAATGAATTATGTAATACAAAAATGCTTAATTAAATAATATATTTACTATAGTACCCAAACATTACTAAATACTAAATACACTACACCACTTACTGTTTTTTTTTGTTTACCATATCATTCTTGTGTTGTTATTTAAGTTACTGGCATCTTCCTGATGGCTTGAACCAGTCTGGCCATTTTCCTCTGATCTCTGTCATTCACAAGGTGTCTTTGCCCACTGAACTACTGTCCACTGGATTTCTTTTTTTCTCTTTTTTGCACCATTCTCTGTAAACTCTAGAGACTGTTGTGCATGAAAATCCAAGGAGACCACTCTTTTAGAAGGGAGGAAGACAAAAAAGAGGAAATTTTAGGCCAGGTAGCCTAAACTCAGTGGCTGGGAAAGTGTTGGAGTCCATTATTAAGGATGAGGTTTCAGGGTATTTGGAGACTAATGATAAAATAAGTCAGTGTCAGCATGGTTTCCAGGAAGGGAAATCTTGTCTGACAAATCTGTTAGAATTCTTTGAGAAAGTAACAAGCAGGGTGGACAAAGAAGAGGCAGTGGATGTCATTTACTTGGATTTTCAGATGACGTTTGATAAGGTGCCACACATGAGGCTGCTTAACAAGATAAATTCCTATGGCATTACAGGAAAGGTACTGGCATGGATAGTGGAATCGCTGACAGGCAGGAGGCAGCGAGTGGGAATAAAAAGGGCCTTTTCTGGTTGGCTGCTGGTGACTAGTGATGTACCTCAGGGGTTAGTATTGGGACCGCTACTTCTCATATTGTTTGTCAATGATTTAGATGGTGAAATTGATGGCTTTGTGGCAAAGTTTGCAGATGATAAAAAGATAAGTGGGAGGTAGATAGTGCTGGGGAAGCAATGCGATTGCAGCAGGACTTAGACAAATTGGAAGAATGGGCAAAAAAAGTGGCAGATGGAATGCAGTGTTGGGAAGTGTATGATAATGCATTTTGGTAAAAGGAACAATAGTGCAGACTATTATCTAAGTGGGGAGAAAATTCAAACATCAGAGGTGCAGAGGGACTTCGGAGTCCTTGTGCAAGATTCCTAGAAGGTTAATTCACAGGTTGAGTCTGCGGTAAAGAAGGCAAATGCAATGTTGGCATTTATTTCAAGGGGAATAGAATATAAAAAGAAGGAGATAATGTTGGAGTTTTGTAAGGCATTAGTCAGGCCACACTTGGAGGATCATCAACAGTTTTGGGCCCCATATTTCAGAAAGGATATATTGTCATTGCAGAGAGTCCAGAGGAGGTTCACGAGAATGATTCTGGGAATGAAGGGGTTAACACATGAGGAGCATCTGGAAGTTCTGGGCCTGTACTCACTGGAATTTAGAAGAAAGCATGGGGATCTCAATGAAAGCTACTGAATGTTGAAAGGACACGATAAAGTGGATGTGGAGAGAATGTTTCCTCTGGTGGGGGTATCCAGGACTAGAGGGCACAGCCTCAAAATTGAGGGGCAATCTTTTAGAATAGAAGTAAGGAGGAATTTTTTTAGCCAAAGAGTGGTGAATCTGTGGAATGCTCTGCCACAGACTGCGGTGGAGGCCAAGTCCATGGGTATATTTAATGCAGAAGCTGATAGATTCTTGATTGGTCGGGGCATCAAGGAATATGGTGAGAGGGCTGGTGTATGGGGTTGAATGGGATCCGGGATCAACCATGATGACATGGCAGAGCCAACTCAGGGGGGCTGAATGGCCTAATTCTGACCTTATGTCTTCTGCTCTTATCAGCAGTTTCCAAGATACTCAAACCATCCCGTTTGATACCAACAACTATTCCACTGTCAAAGTCACTTCAATCACATTTCTTCTCCATTCTGCTACTTGGTCTGGACAACAAAAGAACCTCTTGACCGTGTCTGCATGCTTTTATATATTGAGTTACTGCCACGTGATTGGCTGATTAGATATTTGCATTAACAAACAGGTATACCTAATAAAGTGGTCACTGGGTGTATTCTTGAATATATTCTTATATTCCTTGATGTATATGCATGAAACCAAATACTTGTAAATATTTTCTTTAGTCCAGATTTTTCTGCAGAAATAATAATAGTAATGGCATGTTCATCACCATTACACTATGTAAGTGATTGCAGCTTTTTTGATAGGTGCTATTAAATGCAGAAATCCCAGAGACATTTTTGTAGATTCCTGCACAAACTTCACTGTTCTACAACATGTTCCAGTCAGCATAAGGAAAACTCATTATCCAATATTATCCTATTATAAAATACCCTGAAGATATTATAATTTGTTGCATCAATTGTGAATATGATTTTAAGCATATCCTGAGTCACTACTAATGCTAAGGAAATTCTTTCATGAAAACTACTAATTTATTTATGGACAATGGAATCTACCCTCTCTTGCCTTTGTTGTACAGTATTGTCAGTATGGTAACCCTGCCTCTGAAATTCATTCTATTGACTGTACTAGAAAGAATTTCAGAGGACTTCTACAATGTATGAACAGGATGAGAGAGCTGGTACTGTGCATCAGAACATGGATCTATCCAAAACTACTGAAAGTTTGGGGTGGCACAGTAGTGTAGCTCCTGCTGTAAGATCAGGGTTCAATCCCCACTGCTGTCTGTAAGGAGTTTGTACATTCTCCCCAGGACCTCATGCGTTTCTTCTGGGTGATCTGGTTTCCACCCACATTCCAAAGATGTACAGGTTCGGGTTGGCGCCAGAAGCATGGCGACCCTTGCGGGCACCCTCTAGCACATCTTTGGACTCTGTTGGTCATTGGTGTAACCAACGCATATGCTTTGATGAGCAGGTGACAAGTAAAGTGAATCTTTACCACATTTGCTTGGAAATAGTGTTCTTTTTCATTTCTAATATTTCAGCAATTATGTTAAAATTATTATTAATGACCCAATCTTCATTTCATTCCCTGTCAAAGTTTTAATTATAATTTGTGCTCTTCACTTCCTGATATACCGAACAGTATGTGAGAACTTTTCAATGTAATTGTCCTCTCAGTTGTTTTGATAATATCAGTGATACTGGATGCCAGAAGACCTTTATGAACTTCAGGAAATGAATACTGGGAAACAGGTAGTCCAGGCAACAGATGTTTGAGGCTACTGTCCTTGAGGTTGGCAATAATGGGCAAATACTGTACATACTACCTTGCGCTCTGTAATTAACTAATGCATTGCCATCACCAAATATCTGGTCACTTTATTGGATAGAGCTTCCTGCCCTGCACTTAACTTCACTTGCCCAATCATTGGAAAGTTTCCACAACCAATGAACTCACTTTCAAGGACTCCTCATCTCGTGTTCTCATAATTTATTCCCATTTATTTATATTTGCATTTGCCTTCTGTACTGTGGTTGATCTTTCATTGATCCTGTTCTAGTTACAATTCTATAGATTTGTTGAGTATGTCCATAAGAAAATGAATCTCAGGATTCTATAAGGTGACATATATGTACTTTGACAATAAGATTTACTTTTGAACTTGAACCATGTGTGTTACAAGTGTGAGAGAATTACAGTCCCAGAACTGTTGACTGCATTGCAATAAAACCTCCGCTCACAGCAACTCTCACCAGGGTGATGGTTCAAGTCAGTTGACTCTTTTCTCCTGTGGTTCTTTCTTTTGAGGCAACATCCATCAGGGCAAGAACTGGTGCAAAATAAACTCCCCCTGTCATTCCAATCATTTGCCTTGCTGCACTTACTGTACAGGTTGCTCCTTGCTCTCCTTAAGCTACCCTCTTAGATAATAGAAACATAAAAACATAGAAAATAGGTGCAGGAGTAGGCCACTTGGCCCTTCGAGCCTGCACCGCCATTCAGTATGATCATGGCTGATCATCCAACTCAGAACCCTGTACCTGCCTTCTCTCCATACCCCCGATCCCTTTAGCCACAGGGGCCATATCTAACTCCCTCTTAAATATAGCCAGCGAACTGGCCTCAACTGTTTCCTGTGGCAGAGAATTCCACAGATTCACCACTCTCTGTGTGAAGAAGTTTTTCCTAATCTCGGTCCTAAAAGGCTTCCCCTTTATCCTCAAAGTGTGACCCCTCATTCTGGACTTCCCCAACATCGGGAACAATCTTCCTGCATCTAGCCTGTCCAATCCCTTTAGAATTTTATACGTTTCAATAAGATCCCCCCTCAATCTTCTAAATTCCAACAAGTATAAGCCTAGTCGATCCAGACTTTCATCATATGAAAGTCCTGCCATCCCAGGAATCAATCTGGTGAACCTATAATGGACTAAATAATCATTCTGTAGCATCTTACCAAACAGCTCCATGGCTCTCTTTGGGTAGAGAATTCCAGAGACTTGTAAGAAGAAATTCTTCTTCATTGCTGCCTTAAATCTGTTGCAATTTATCTGAGACACACCACCTAATAGGCAGACTCTTGAACGTTCACTTCTCCAGTTGGACAAGGTTCCTGTGGAGTCACAGCAAGTGCCAAGAACACAATGTGGGACACGCTTCTGGGTTTTGAGAGTTGATGCTGGGCTTGTCCCCTCTGCTCATTTAGCACCCGAACATTAGTTTCAAATTCAAAATAATCTCTCAAAGGGAATGCAATAGTCCAACAGAGTTAAGATACCCTGGCATCTTCAGAGTTTTTATGTACTTTTTCAGGCTCCTTGTTTAAAGTCTTCTAATTCCTAACTTGCATTGGAGCAGTTCCAAGAAAGTTCATCAAGATGATTCCTTAACCTATTCATTGCCACAGACAGCTGTGGAGGCCAGGTCATTGGGTATATTTAAAGCAAAGGTTGATAGCTTATTGATTAGTGAGGGCATTAAAGGATATGGGAGAAGGTAGAGGAATAGCCTTGGTCGAAGCTGACTCAAATTCCGCTCGTATGTCTCATTGTTTAATGGAAGTGGTTGTATAATGGAGAAGTAGATCAGTTTGAGTTCACATTCACTGGAGTTTAGAAGAGCCAATCTTATTGAAACAGGTAATTGACAGGAAGCCCCTTCTCCTGGTGGGGGAATCTAGTTTCAGAATAAAGAGTCATCAAGTGATGTGAAGGAATTTCTTCTTATGTCTTCGTAATTCTCTACCTCAAAGGTAGAGGTGAATCACTGAATACGCTCATTGGTTTCTTTATTAGGTGCACCTGTACATCTGCTTGTTAATGTATATAACCATATAACCATATAACAATTACAGCCTGGAACCAGGCCATCTTGGCCCTTCTAGTCCGTGCCGAACTCTTACTCGCACCTAGTCCCACCAACCTGCACTCAGCCCATAACTTCATGAAAGCGATATTTTCAATTTTATTTAAAATCTTACCTTTTTGTGGTATCTCTGGATTTTCATCCTGAGCCCTATCATAAATTACTCAGTTTGTAATACAGATTATCTGCAACTCTCCCATGTGGTTCTTCAGCCTAATTCATAACAGTGTCGCACGGCAACCAGGATGACTTAGAACCTCTCCAAGACTATCGATTCTAAGGGGGCTAAAGTGCCCTATGCGAGTTCAGTCAGGCAGATGGTGTTTGATAGGCTGGTTGGGGATCTGGTTTAAAGCACTATCTACCCTATTTATGCATGCCCTTACAGATTTGTTGTCCTTAGGGTCAATCACAGCTCTTGAAGCTCTTCCTCACTCCCCCCCCCCCCCAATTCTTCATGGAGGTCTCTTGCAATGACAGAACGGAGCACCTGTTTCAATAAGCTGGTGCCAAATATATTGATGATGTGGGGACCCACATATATATATATGATTAGCCAATCATGTGACAGCAACTCAATCCATAAAAACATGTAGACATGATCAAGAGGTTTTGTTGTTCTTCAGATCAAAATCAGAATGGGGAAGAAATGTGATTGAAGTAACTTTGACCATGGAATGATTATTGGTGCCATACGGGGTTGTTTGAGCATCTCAGAAACAACTGAGTTCATGGGACAACAGTTTCTGGAGTTTACAGAGAATGGTGTTTAAAACAACAAAAAGAAAATCCAGTGTGTGATAGTCTGTGGACAAAGATGCCTTGTTAATGAGAGAGATCTGAGGAGAATGGTCAGACTGTCCAGGAAGATGATAGTATCTCAAATAGCCATGCGGTGGTGTGCAGAAGAGTATACCTGAATGCTAACATATCGAATTTTGAAGTGGATGCGCTACAACAGCAGAGAGCTACAGACGTACACTCAGCAGGCACTTTATAAGGTACCTCCTGTGCCTAATAAAGTGGCCACTGAGCGTGTATTTACAGCTGCGATAGATAGATTCTTGGACTACATGGAATCAAGGTATGCAGAGAACAGACTGGAAAGTGAAAGGAGTAGATCAGATCACCATTGATCCGACTGAATAGCAAAGGAGACACAAAGGACCATATGGCCTCCTCCTGCTCCTTTCTCTTCTGTTCTTCTGCCAACGTTCAGACATTGAGTTTAGATTAGTTCACTATTCCCATCCCATTTATCCAAAAAGTAAAACAAAATTTGCCAGTATTTTAGTCCAAAGTGACTTCAGCTTTAAGCAGGTACGAGTCCATTTTGGCCTGAATCCAACCATACACATTCTTCACCCTCAACATTTTTCTGAGCTGCATTTACAGGAAGTTCTTTCCCTGTCACATTTGTTATAATGTTGTCTTCATCAGATTCAGCTGAACTAACCACTTGCTCAACCACAGATGAAGGATGGTGATCATCCGTCTCTGGAATATCAATACATCTGAGCATAGAGTCAATACTGTTTATTAACATAAAGCACATTCTGTTCTGAAGGGAAAAATGTTGAAGTATCACAAGACAAACACTAAAAAAATCCGATAATTAACTTCCATAAATTTCAAGATTTGTTGAGTTTATTCTTGGTTTTGAAATTAAACGCTTTAGACAAATAGAGACAGTAATCCTCAAATACATCACCAGAGTGGGAAAGAAATACTAAATTCTGTGCAAAAAATACTGAATGCCACTTTCATAAAAAGATTTTTAACTTCGTTATACTTATTTTTTAAACTGACATTGAGAGTATATCTATGAACACTACACCAAAAAAAAAGAAATGCTTCAATCTGGCATTCCAATTATCATATTTTCAAATTCCTTCAATATTCAAGAATAAACCAATTCTAATGCTTGCAGTTCTTTGGATTGCCAGTAAAATCCACATTTGTCTAACTTACTGCTGAGCCCAGTTTGTTTTCTGTATATGGGCTTCGAACGGATTTCAGCTGGATTATAACAATTGCTTATTTAGTCTAGAAAATGTAGTTTCACAAAAAATCAATTTCTTTGTTTGACAGCCCTGCTATATTCAGCTACTCTTTACCAGTCTGGCTCCAGGTAGCCTGAACTCAGAAATAGCCACCAACAAAAATTTTTTAAAAGACACTCTTCACGCTGGCATTAAGTTGTAAATGAGCCAGATAAAGATATCTCCTTTTGACCACTTCTTGTGTTGGGGCAAAATATCAAATCAGCTTCAAGGTTAAAAGATAAGTAGAGATATAGAAGATTGTTTCGGCTGTCTCTGGTTACTTATCCATGAAGATTATTGCCTGGAAGTTGGTTTGCAGAGCACGTAGAACAATATAGCACAGGAACAGGCTCTTCAGCCCACAATGAGGAGGCAAACATGATGACAAACTAAGCTAATTAATTCTGCCTGTAAATGGTCCTCTCTGCAAATTTTCATCTAAACTTCATTTGAATGTCTCTTGTATTTGTTTCACCACCACCCCTGGCAGCGAGTTTCAGGAACTTACCATTCTCTGTGTGAAGAATTTGCCCTGCACATCCCCTTCGACTTCCCCCTGTCACCTTAGAGCTATGCCTTCTAGTATTCAACATTTCTACCCATGGTGGGCTTTCTACACTATTTATTCCTCACATACAGTAATTATAAAGATTTCTATCCGGTCCCTCCTCAGCCTCTGATACTCTAGAAGAAGACAACCCAAGTTTGCCCAGCCTCTCTATTCCAGACAGCATCCTAGTAAATCTCTTCTACATCTTCCCAGAGCCTCCATATCCTTCCTGTAATGGGACTACCAGACCTACACTAAACAAAGTTTTATGCAACTGTGTAATGTCTTTCTGATTCTCATACTCTATTCAATGAAGGTGACATGCTATATGCTTTTTAACCACCCTATCTACTTCCGTTCTCCTTTCAGGGAGATATGGACGTGGAACCCACAATCCATCTGCACAGCATGCCATTATTTTTTTCTGTCCCGTGCAAGATAAACATTAATGAAAATCAAGGCCTTACCAAGTGCAATGTGAGGTCCGTAACTTTCTATATTTGTTGAACAATCCAATGAACTGACATTCCCAAAGGTATGCAAAAGATGCCAATGGCGTACCATCCCTAAATGTATCTCACATCTGTTCTGTCACTCGATCTCTCCACAGGTTACTACTACAGACTTTCCACAGACTACTAATACTACTTGCATCAACATGGCTTAATAGGGGTATCAGGAACTTGACACTATAAAGCAAAAGAAACTGCAGATGCTGAAAGCCTGACATTTTAAAAAGGGAGCTTGAGTAAACTTGCCAGGGTAAACCCACTCAAAGTTGCAGGGCCAGACAATATAGCTCTGGTCAGGTAACAGATGGACCACAACACCTCCTCACTAGTCAAGAAGGCACAGTAGCACTTACACTTTCTGAGTTCATTGAGGCATGCAAGGCTCCCTGCCCCCATTCGAACAACTTCCTACAGGAGCACAATTCAGAGTGTCCTGTCTGGCTGCATCATTGTGTGGTATGGAAGCTGCAAGGCATCGGCCCACAAAATCCTACAGAGAACAGTAAAGACGGTGAAAGGATCACTGGGGCCACCGTCCACCTTACCTGTGATGTTTAGTGGGAGCATTGCAAACGAAGGACCCAAAGCATTGTTGAGGACCCCTACCACCCATCCCACAATCTCTTTGACTCACTACCATCAGGAAGGAGGTACAGGAGCATCAGGACAAGGACAAGGAGAGAGTGAACAACCAGAAAACCCAACCACTAACCAGAGTGACACACACAAAATGCTGGAAGAACTCAGCAGGTCATGCAGCATCTATGGAAATGAATAAACAGTTGACGTCTCCGGCTGAGACCCTTCTGGACAAGGGGAAAGACCACCAGAATAAAAAGATGGGGGAAGGGAAGGAGGCCAGCTGGAGGTGATAGGTGAAACCAGGTGGCAGGGAAAGGAAAAGGGCTGGAGAAGAAGGAATCTAAAAGGAGAGGAGAGTGGACTATAGAAGAAAGGGAAGGGGGAGGGAATCCAAGGGGAACTAAGAGGCAGGTGAGAAGAGGTAAAAGGCCTGAGTGGGAAATAAGGGAGAAGTGGGGGAAATTTTTTGTACCAGAAAGAGATATCGATATTCATGCCAGCAGGTTGGAGGCTACTCAGACAGAATATAAGGTGCTGCTCCCCCACCGTGAGGGTGGCTTCATCATGGCACAAGAGGAGGCCATGGACTGAGATGTCGAAGTGGGAATGAGAATTTGAATTAAAATATTTGGTCTCTAAGAATTTCCACTTGTAGTGGATGGACGGGAGGTGCTCGATGAAGCAATCCCCCAATTTACGACCGGTCTCACGGACATAGAGGAGGCCGCATCGTGAGCACCGGACACAATAGACAAACACCCAACACAGCAGATTTGCAGGTGAAGTGTTGCCTCACCTGTAAGGACTATTTGGGGCCCTGAAAGTAGGTGAGGGAGGGGATGTGCAGGCAGGTGTAGCACTTATACTGCTTGTAGGGATAAGTGCCAGGGGGGTGATTAGTGGAGAGGGACAAATGAACTAGGAAATTGCAGAGGGAGTGATCCTTGTGAAAAGCGGGGTGGGAGGGGTAGGTAAAGATATTGTGATGCTCTGGGGAGGGCATAGTCAACCGCCAACACCTGCATTTCTAATGACCAGTACTGTTTATTGTTCTTGTGTTAAAATGCTTTTGTGGGATTATGGTGGGAAGTTCCAGTTCATTTACTGTTACATTTTATCTTGGGTTATACAGTTATTTGCTTGTGTATTTGTGAGTCGCCCTAACTGTAACCGGGGTGTGTGATGGTCACCTCCCCCAGTCTGTATGAGACTGGTTGGGTTCAGTCTCTAGGTCATGGTGCCCAGTTTGTCTTGTGTTTATCACAATAAAATGGTTGTTGAGTTAACGAGCTTCCCCGTCTGTAATATGGACCAAATGCTGGCCACAATATGTTTAGTGGTGGGATCCCCTTGGAAATGGCGCAAGTTGCAGAGGATGATGTGTTGGATGCGGATGCTCATGGGGTGGTAGGTGAGGACAAGAAGAGCTCTATCACTGTTAAGGAGGAGGGAAGATAGGGTGAGCGTAGATATTTGGGAAATCAAGGAGATGAAGGTGACGGCAGCATTAATAGTGGAGGGAGGGAAACCCCATTCTTTGAAGAAGGAGAACATCTCTGGTGTCCTGGAATGGAAAGCCATGGCTTGAGAACAGATGCAATGGAGGCAAAGGAACTGGAAAAAAGGGAATAGAATTTTTACAGGGCATAGGGTGGGAAGAGGTATGGTCAAGATAACAGATGAGGAATCAGTAGGTTTATAAAAGATCTCGGCTGACAGTTTGTTTCCGAAGGTGGAGACAGAGAGATCAAGAATGGGGAGGGAGGTGCTAGAGATGGACTAACTGAATTTAAGGGCAGGGTGGAAGTAAAAGGCAAAGTTAATGAAATTGATGAGCTCAGCATGGGTGCATGAAGCAGCTCCAATGCAGGGTAGCAGAGGAAGAATTTGCGAGTATTACCAGGGAAGTCTTTCCACAGCTACCACTTACCTGTGTCTACACTGAACCAGAATATGTGGATTCCAGATCCAATTCGACAACCACCTGAGGACCCACCAATAGACAACCCCTTAGGAGAACATCATACTCGACTTGAGTGATCACACTTCTGCAAGTAACGCATGCAACAAAGAGCAAACCTCTCTTCCATTTCCTCATTAAAATTACTTCTATTTCTGCTTGGAAGGTATCCATCTGCTTTTGCTAATCTTGTCCTTTCCACAGATCAAAGAAGTTTTTAAAAACATTTGCTAACTTTGTTTCATACTCTGGTTATTGTCCATGAACTTTTGGATAACGCCATCATATTAATCTGCCTGGTTCATGTGGACAATCCAATGGGATCAACTTAAACAGATGAGGTGCAGTAAAATGTGCAGCTAGTTCCCTGCTACCTGAAACTGCTTCCGGGGATTCCTGCTGGAAATAATTTCAAAAATAAAGGCAGGATAATTGATAGGTTATGATCTTATTATGCATTTTCTAAGATACATTTCTATTGAACATCGGAGATTTATTGGCAGTAATACATCTCTGAAGCTCAACATTCAGACCACTACTTGAGGGATTAACATTTAAGTTGCTGTTTTGAGTAATGCACATTTTCAACTGTCAAGTCAAAAGCATGAAAGGATTACTCTGTAAATTAGCTTTAGCTAGGAGCCCAACTTCATTGCGGTGTAGAAATGCTGTTGCAGTCCCACTTACCACCCTATGAGGGCAGCACTGATAATAGCCTGGTTCCCAGACTTAATATGGGATTGTGTGAGAGGATAATGGGGTACAGTTGAGATGAGGAAATGTATCTACACTATTGGGGATCTGTAGTCACCGAGGAAAATTAATAATCTAACCTTAATCTCTTTTTAAACAATCTATGCGGACAAACCAGCTCCTCTAAGTTTCTTAAACATTTCACTGTATGACATGTTTCCTTTACCATTAAACATTCATTTCCCCTCTTAAAATATAAAAATAATTTTATTTGCCAGTATGAATCAGAGAATTTGGGCTTTGGGATTTCAGCTTCAGCTTTTAGAGGGCTATCCTGAATGGAAACAGGTGAAACGATAAATGTTTCCACTGAAATTGGTGTTACTGGAGAAAATGGAGTGTTGCACGAATATGGTTCAATATGTTTCCCTTGAGAAAGCAGCACTGTCAAGCTTGGTTTACTTAGCAGTGCTACTACCCAAGTCTCAGAATTAGGGGCTTGAACTCCTGATGAAAAAACACTTGAATGTCAATCCAATGTCGCACTGAGGGAGTGCTGCACTGCTTTTCAGGGAAAACTTTAAAACAGGGCCTTGTAGAGGTGTATATAACATGAGGGGTACAGAAAGGTTGTCTTTTTCTCAGGATTTGATGAGTCAAGAATGAGAAGGCATGGGTTTAAGATGAAAGGGGAAAGATTGTGATGGCATTGGGTTAGCTGTCCAAAAGGTTCTAAATTCAAATGAAGATCTTAAGCCCTATCCGATATAGATAGCTACGGATACCCTCACTAAAGGGAGGTTATACTGAAGCTACCTACTTTCAGACTTCACTTCCCTGCTTATACTCCACTGTGAGTTTAGCTGCCAATACCCACCATTTGAGCAGTGGGTTCCCCCTTCCTACCAAGGAGGAAATACTTCCAGCTAAAAAAATAGTTTAAACACAGTTCATTTATCTTTAGCGATATGTTTAAATCCAGACAAATTTTTTAAACCACATTTAAAACTCACAGAGATTTTCTATCTAATAAAAGATTTCCAAATTACAAATGATTTCTAAAACACAAAGGATTTCCAAAGCACAGGTACAATTCCTATAAGTTAAAAGGACATGCTAATGAGTTGCAGACAAATGAGTCACTTGCTGCAGGATTCAAATGAAGAATGGATTCTAGTTCACTCGGTCTTTCTGTAATTCTTCTTGTTGTTCATTGACCATTCCTAACAAACCTGATTGCTCTATAACATTTATACTGGTTTTTTTTTGTCACTTGAGTGAATTCATATACATATGATATTTTTTCAGATACCTTTTCATACAGTTTGTCTAAAAGCTTGTGGTGACAGAGATCCCAAATATCTAAAATTAATGCCTTCTGACTACATACATCTTCCCAACTGTTGGTAGATCAGCTATATAAGTGATAGTATCAACTTGGTCTTCAAAGTCATTGAACAGTATAACTTAGTCTGTTTTCTGGTTTGATACAGGCCAATTAGCACAATACTATTGTCTTATACTGTACTTTTTAAGCAATCAGTCTCATGCTGGGGGCTAGTAGTCTGTGCTCTATCAGCAGAGCTGTTGGTCTGCAACGCTATCCTTTTAACTTCAAACTGATTATTGCTTGCTTTTTACATTAAGATCTGAAAACTGGCTCCCATTTATGACACCAGGTTGAATAAAGAACATTAGTTGGATGTTTAACTTATTCAAAAACAGCTCTTTGATCTCAACAAGTGCCAAGTGCTGAGCTTGGCAAAAGGGATGCCCAGCCCTGGACAGTGGATATCTATCACAGCACCTAAAAGGGACCTGAAGGGCAAACTCGCCATGCAGACAGGTGTGCATATGGAATGAGCTGCCAGAGGAAATGGTTGAGGTTGGTATACATAAAGGTTTAGAGGGATCTGAGCAAATGTGGGCAAGACAGTATTGTTACAGTTAGTGCAACACTTTTGAAGTGCCAGGCACCCAGATTCAATTCTGCCACTGTCTGTAAGGAGTTTGTACATTCTCCCCGTGACTACGTTAGTTTTCTCTGGGTGCTCTGAATGCCGGTCACTGGTGTTGTAAAATGCTGCACTAACCACTGCACTACTGTGCTGCCCTTGTATGCAGTTTGTTAATGCTTTTTGCAAGGATCAAACAGGAAAATGTCAGCCTAAAGCCAGCTGAAGGAAGTCACTTTCTGAAAGTGCCTTTCTGCTATGACTCTTGACCTTGATTCCTTGTAACAATAGGACATGAATTGACGAGAGAAGCTCCTGTCTCACGCATTGAATTGGATTCACTAAGAATTCTGGTGCACCTTCCCAGGTTGATGGGACCTGGGATTGGAGGCTGACCTGAAGTCAGCAGGGCCAGGTCAATGGTCTGTTTGCTGGGAATTGTGTGGGGGTAGAAACTGGCTCAGAGGTTGGAAGCAGAGTGCAATGTGTGGTAGTAAGGTCAAGGTCAGTGTGGAACAGCATCCATGGGTAGAGTGATTGGAGATAAAAATGGAACAGGCCCTTTCAGCCCAACGAGCCACACCGCCCTGCACCTATTTAACCCTAGCCTAATCCCAGGACAATTTACAAAGACCAATTAACCGACTAACTGGTATGTCTTTGGACTGTGGGAGGAGACCAGAGCACCTGGAGGAAGCCCAAGCGGTCATGGGAAGGAAGTTCAAACTTCTTTCGGAAGTGAACTCTGAACTCCAACACCCTGAGCTGTAATAGCATCGCCACGCTAGCTTGGTGCTACCGTAGGCATGTGGTATGGATTGTGAAGGAGAGCTGGGTAAATAACTCACACAGAGGTGAACTGCCCGAAAAACACTGCTAATACTTTGCACGCCAGGAAGCAGTTGTGGAGAGAAATAGGCAACATTCTGAGTCAAAGGTTTTTGATCAGAGCACAGAATTATGGTGAAAGAACATAAGCCTGAAATCTTGCTTCTGTTTATCTCTCCACATATGCTGCCTGACCTGTTGTGTAATACAGCATACTGCTTTATTTTAGATTTCCATCATTTGTGTAATGGTTCCTGCAGTCTTTTCTCTTTCCCCTTGTCTCTTTCATCTCCCTCTATTTCATAATATTCAACAATCAGCTGTGACTTATAAGGACCCATCAGCCTCTCGCAGTTAGCACCCCCACCTCCTGTGTCACTCAGCCTCTTTACACAACCGATCCATCACAGACATCCCATTATTCTCTCCACTTTTCTGCAACTTCAAGCACGTTCCAGGCTCTGGGACTGGAGTTCCGTGCAGATAGAAGGCATGCAGGCTGAGACCTTTCATCAGGATGCTGCAGACCTACGGAAGGTAATAAACAGGGAGCATCGGCCTGAAACATCGACTGTTCATTCACCTCCATTGATGCTGGCTGACTAGCTGAGGTCTTCCAGCTGGATCACAAGCCAGCTGCTCTACACACCACACAGCCTTCAGCACACAAAATGTGTTTTACAAGAAGTATTAGAGAATTAGTGGAAGGAATGGTATTTTTTCTCAATTTAAATGCACTTCTCATTACAAAGGTGTTTCTTTCCAAGAAAACTATGTTGAAGTGTCTGCAACACAAATCCTCAACAAAGGTTAAAAAAATTTGTTGTTTTCTTTTGTAATCTGTGCTTATTTGGTCACTTTGCCCAAATTCAGCAAGAGCAAATTTTTTAGGGCATTTCTCAAATTTTTGGATAGTGATTTGTGAATTTCCAAAGGGCAAGTTTGCACAATCGGAATTGCCATAACACAACAACAGACAATAGGGGTAATTATGATGGTACAAAGGAGGAATTTTCCAAGGTGCACTGGGTAAACAAACTGAGAGACAGGTTAGTAGATGAACAAACAGCTGGTCTATAACACACAGCACAAGATTATTCCAATTCTAAATAGATTTCAATATGAAAGAGAAACAAAAAGTTAAAGGATAGTGTTAATTTGAAGAATACTGAAAACAAAGTGGCAGACAAGACAGGGAATTTTTTAGAATTCAGCAGCACAGTAGTAAATAGATCATTAAAAGGAAGAAAATGAATTTTAGGGAAAACATCCATGCAGTATATAAAATTCCTATAGATTTATACAGTAAATAGGGAAAGGTTAGGGAGAAGAAGCCGCTAATTAGATTGAAAAGGTACAGAGAAATATTTACAAAGATGCTGCTGGGATTTAAGGGCCTGAGTCGTCGGGAAAGTTTGAAGCGGCTGGGTCTTTATTCCCTGGGGTGCAGCAGAATGAGGGGAGTTCTGATTGAGGCATACTAAATTATGAGGGGTATAGATGAGATTGGGCAGGTCTAGAACTAGAGGTGATAGGCTAAGGTGAATTATTTAAGGGGAACCTCTTCACACAGAGGGTAGTGCAAAACTAGAGGTCATAGATTAAGGGCGAAAGGTGAAATATTTAAGGGCAACCTGAGGGGGAACTTCTTCACTGAGAGGGTAGTGCAAAACTAGAGGTCATAGATTAAGGGTGAAAAACTGAATATTTAAAAGGAGCCTGACAGGGAATTTCTTCACTCAGAGGGTGTGGTGAGTGTGGAATGAGCTGCCAGGGGAAGAGGTGGATGCAGGTTCAATTACAGCATTTAAGAGAAGTTTGGTTAAGTATGTGATGGGAGGAGTACAGAGGGATACGACCATGGAGCAGGTTGATGGGACAAGGCAGAAAAGCTGGTTGGCACAGTCTAGATGGGCTGAAGGGCCTGTTTCAATGCTGTAGTGCCCTGTGACTCGATTAAGGTAAATGTGGGGCTTCAAGAGACTGAGGCAGGTGAATTAATAACAGCAGACAATGAAATGGCAGGTATGTTGAATAAATTTAGTGTACCTGTCTTCACTACCAAAGATATTGCTAATAACTCCAAGATCTCTTTTGGGTTAGTTTCAAATAACATAGTAAAATGATTTTTTTTAAAAAAAAAGCTATGAGAGGTATTTTTGCCTTAATTCATTTATTGAAATTACATGCAGAGTAGGCCCTTCCGGCCCTTCAAACCAGCAACCCCCAATTTTAATCCTAGCCTAATCACAGGGCCAATTAAAATGACCAATTAACTGTGTGTGTGTGTGTGTGTGTGTGTGTGTGTGTGTGTGTGTGTGTGGGGGGGGGGGGCGGGGGGGAACCACAGCACCCAGAGGAAACACACACTGTCACAGAGAGAATGTACAAGCAGTGGCAGGAATTGAACCAGGGTCGCATGTACTGTAAAGTGTTGCACTAACCACTATGCTATCATGCCAATAACGTGGAAAAACTCAGGGAGTTAAGGCAGACAAGTCCTCAAGTCATGGGAGATCATGCACTTCAGTAAAAGAAGTTGAATTGCAGTTTATAATCTAAATGGGGAGAGACTGCAAAGGAGTGATGTACGGAGGGATCTAGGTGTTTCAGTGCATGCGTAACAACAGGCCAGTAAACAGCCATTTGACTTCCATTGCAGAGGGGTTGGAGTTTAAAACTAGGGACTTTCTTTTGCAATTGCATAAAGGTTTGGTAAAGCCTCACCTGGAAGGCTGTTCTATAGTTCTGGTTCCCTTATCTAGAAAAAGGAGAAAGTAATATTGGAGAAAGTTCAAAGGAGATTCACCACGCTGTTTCCTGGGATGAAAAAGTCTGACAACACTTACAGTTTAGGTCTATGTTCCTTGGAGTTAGAAGAATGAGGGATAAACTTCTTCAAACACATTCATTCCTAAGGAGTGTGATGGGGTAGATGTCAAGGAGTTTTCAAACAACTCATGTTAGTCCAACCTCTCCTTATGACAATGCCTTCTAATCCAGGCAGCATCCTGGCAAATCTTTCTGTGCCCTCTCCAAAGCCTCCACATCTTCCCTGTAATGAATCAGAATCAGGTTTATTATCACCGGCATGTGACATGAAATTTGTTAACTTAGCAGCAGCAGTTCAATGCAATACATAATCTAGCAGAGAGAAAAAAAATAAAAATAATAATAAATAAAACAAGTAAATCAATTATGTATATTGAATAGATTTTTTATAACATGCAAAAACAGAAATACTGTATAATAAAAAAAAAGTGAGGTAGTGTCCAAAGGTTCAATGTCCATTCAGGAATCGGATGGCAGAGGGGAAGAAGCTATTCCTGAATTGCTGAGTGTGTGCCTTCAGGCTTCTGTACCTCCTGCCTGATGGTAACAGTAAGAAAAGGGTGTTGGGAGCCACCAGAATTGAAAGTAATACTCTTTAACTTATATCTCTTTGAATGAACTCCCTTTTAAATTGTTCACTTGCTTCCAAACGACATCACCACAGTTACGAGCCCACTGTACTCCCAACTTGATCCATAGTCAGCATCCATTCCAGGCTATTAAGTTACAACCCCAAGTGACACTCCCTCAAAGCACTACCCTGCTGAGGTGATTATTCCCACCCTACTAATTACCAGAAGCCAACTCCCAGCTCTTCAATTACAAGCCCAATCCAAAATCTTTTATCCCACTCTCTTCCTGATCCACAATGCCCAGTACCTGGGCCTGAACTTAACCAGTTTCCTTGCCATATACCGGATGCAGCACAGCACAGAGGAAATGCATTTTAGCTTGCAAGGGTGATGACACAGTAGTATGATACCTTTAGAGCAGGGGCTCCCAACCTGGGGTGCATGGACCCCTCGGTTAATGGTAGGGGACCATGGCATTAAAGAAGTTGGGAACCCCTGATTTAGAGGCAATGGACGAGTTGCAATCCTATATTTTTATTTTAATAATATTCTTTCTCTTATTTTGTGCCCTATAAACACCAGTGCGCAGAAGCAGTTTATTTAAGAAATGAGACTAATCTCTCTGTCGGAAAGCACTGCTTTTTAATAATACTTTTCATAGGATTTGTACTTTTTAACAAAGTCATGTATTTTTCACACACATTGGCAGAAAGCAGCACTTCTAATTCTTCTTTAGACTTTTAATGGCGGTTGGCAGACCAACTTTGAGGTGCATTACCGCCACCAACTGGGCTGGAGCGTGGTGTAGAAAATTAGGAGAAAACAAACCCTTCCCACTACTATTGGTATAGCAGCTTATCATCTTTCTCATTTTTCATTGGCTCAGTATTAGCACATTAACTATGTGATGTAATTATTTTAATTATGTAACCTATTAATTAATTCATCACTATCTACGTGATAACTTATCTACAACAGTGATAGATTTTGCCAATGCACTATTGTTTATTCCTTTGTTTTACACCCCTTAGCACTAATTCCCCTGTTAGCATCTTTTCTCAGTGCTTTATTCAGTTTACTTAACATTTGTATGTCTGTTTGTACTCTAAACTAAACTGAAATCTTGGAATTGAGCCTGCTCATCATTCTTGACTCCTGGAAGAACCCTAAAGATCAAAAATTAAACAGAGATCCAATGCCTCCTTCCTTCAAGTACAAGACAAACAAACAAAGAAACAAACACACATACACACAAGATCAAATGTTCCCCAAACTCAAGATTGAAAATTTGAAAATTCTCCTATTTGAAAATTCTCTGCTGCCATTGACTATAATTTATAAGTAATTTAAATTAGCTATAATTACCAACCCTTTCTCTGATGTGCTTTTACTTGTTTAAGTAATTTCATATTAACTTCTTCATTTAGTCTTGATGTTCAGTTTCCATTCAGATCAGTAGTCTCTATGATCTATCCTAGCATAAATTATGCTCTTAAACTTATAGCTTGTTCTTTATATCTCACTAAATTTGATATTGAATTGCTGCAGCTCATAAAAGAGATAGAAAGAGAACTGACACAGTTGTGGAGTTTAATTCTTAGATCCAGAGTAATTAACATCAATTAGCCCATGTGGACACATCACTTCAGGTGGCTATTAGCTAAATAATTGTTGCTTTAATTAAAGACTTCATTACATTTATTATATGGGAGGAGAGGTGAATTGGGCTTTGAATTTATAACATCACTGCTTCAACACCATTATTCATTAGCAGCAAATGTATTTATTATCAGATCAGATGAGTTGTGAGTCGACAATTGTCAGTTTCTCTCCCGGTTGCCAAGTTATGATCTAACAAACCATGGTTTGATTTGTATGGAAGTCATAATACGGACTAAAACCAATACAATCAATGGAATGAAATAAGAACTGTTTCTCCCTTGCTTACTCTCAAAAGGAGTGTACTTGGAGAACTATTGGTGGTGCCTTAATTAGAATTGAGTGGAAGCAAAAGTATCACTGCAAAATGCTGGATGAACTCAGCAGGCCAGGAAGCATCCATGGAAGAGGTAAACAGTCGATGTTTCAGGCTGAGATCCTTCTTCAGCATCCATAGATGCTGCCTGGCCTGCTGAGTTCCTCTAGCAATTTGTGTGGGTTGCTTGGATTTCCAGCATCTGCAGGCTTCCTTGTGCTTGTGAGGGATAAGTATGGTCAACAGTTCAGTTTGAGACGCCACATCAGGACTGAGAGTGCAGAAGGAAGATAGCCGGTATAGAGAGAAAGAGGGGTGAGATAGGGGCTAGTAGCTGAAAGATGGAACCAAGTGATGTGGTGGGGGGCAAGGGGCAAGTTTCAAATAGAGAGGCTGGTGGGAGATGGTTGGAAACAAATAAGGAGAAAAAGAATACGGGCAGGTGGAACCAGTTGAGAGGAGAGGAGGGGGAATATAGAGACATAGGCTAGAAGGCAATATGTGGAACCAGATGTGGGAGGGGATAAACACTGGAGGCAGTTGCTGGAGGGAGATACACTGCAACACAAAGGACCACCATTGCTGGACTCTGATTGGTAAAGGAGACGATAATCAGAGCCATTAGGGAAGAAGTGCATGGCAGATGGAACCACAAGCAGATAGGGGAGGGGAAGAGTTGTGAGGATGGAGGGAAGCCTGTGGGTGAACCATGTGCGGAATGGAGGGGTGGAAGCAGGAGGAGGATAAAGATAGGAAATGGGAGTTTGGAGTAGGGTGTAGGAAAGGGGAGAAAGAATGGAAGGACTGGAGGAAGATCAGAAGGTGAGTGCGAAGGTGGGGAGGAAGGAGAATAAATCCTGACCAGAAGGGAGGGTTTCCCAAAATTGGAACGTTCAACCATCAACTTATTGGCTTGTAAATTGACCGAGTGGAATACAAGGTGTTGATCCTCCAATTTGCTTTGAGCCTCACCCTGGCTTTAGAGAAGGCCCAGAGATGGACAAGTCAAAATGAGAATGGGAAAGGGAACTTGCATGCGTCTGGGATCTCACCGTCTTCCTCCTTCACACTCAATCCTGATGCAGGGCTTTAACCCACAGTGTTGTCAATTCCTTTCCTCCCCCTCAAATGTCTGGGCCCATTGATTTCCTTCAGGAGATTATTTATTGGTGTAAAGTCTCTTGGAATGTCTTGGAAAATCCAACCTATGTATTTTAATTTATAAAGTAAATTAAAGTTGAAAGCAGTAGCTTTAGATGGTCAAAAAAGTACTTAATTATTTGTTAGTTAGAGATACACCATTGTAACAGGTCCTTCTGGCTCAACAAGCCCAAACTACCCAATTATACCTATGTGATCAATTAACCTTCTAACCTGTACCATTTTAGGAACTTAGTTCAAAGTAAATTTATTATCAAAGTATACATGTATATGTCTCCATATTACTACCTTGAGATTCATTTTCTTGCAGGAGTTTACAGGAAGATGAAGAACTCCAAGAATTTATGATAAACTTTACATAAATAAAGGCTGACAAACAACCAGTGTACAAAAGAAGACAGATTATGCACATAACAAATAAAGATATAGGTAAATAACACTGAGAACATGAGTTGTAGAGTCCTTGAAAGTGAGTCTATGGGCTATGGTTCAGAGTTAAGGTGAGTGAAGTTACCCATGCCAGTTCAGGACCTGATGGCTGTAGGATAATAACTTCTTGAACTTGGTGGTGGGGGACTGAAGGCCTCTGTAACTCCTGCCTGATGCTAGTAGTGATAGTCTGGATGATGGGGGTCCCTGGAGACGGATGCAGTTTTCTTGTGGCGGTGCTCCTTGTAAATAAGACCAAAAGACCATAAGACATAGGAGCAGAATTAGGCCATTCGACCCATCGAATCTCTCCTCCATAACATTATGCACATTTATTATCCCTCTCAACCATATTTTCCTGCCTTCTCCCTGTAACCTTTGACACCCTGACTTGTCTATGAAACTCCACTTTAAGTACAGTATACTCAATGACTTTGCCTCCACAGCCATCTGTTGCAATGAATTCCATAGATTCATTACCATCTGGCTGAAGAAATTCCTCCTCATCTCTGTTCCAAAAGGACATCTCTCTATTAGGAGGCTAGATGGACATCTCTGTTCCTGGACTCACCCACTATAGATAACATATTCTTCACATCCACTCTGTCTAGGCCTTTCAATGTTCTGTAGTTTTCAATGAAATCACCCCTCATTCTTCTAAACTCCCACAATTATGGGCCCAGGGTGGTCAAATGCTTCTCATGTTAACACTTCCATTCCAGGACTTATTCTCATGAACCTCTTTTAGACCTTCTCAAATGCCAGTATATCTTTTCTTAGCTAAGGGGCCCAATACTGCAAGTGAGGTCTTATCGGGCTCAGCATTACATCCTTTTTCTTATACTATATTCTAGTCGTCTCTCAATGTAAACGACCATTGCATTTGCCTCCCTTGCCATTGACTCAGTTTGCAAGTTAACTTTTAGGGAATCTTGCACAAGGATTCTCAAGTCCCTTTGTACCTCTGATACATTTTTTCCTCCTTTAGAAAATAGTCTATTTCTTCTACCAAAGTGCATGACCATATACTTCCCTTCACTATATTCCATCTGCAACTTCTTTGCCCAATTTGTCCAAGTTCTTCTACAGACTCCCTGCTTCCTCAGCACCACCTTCCCTTCCACCTATCTTTGTGCCATCCGTAAACTTGGCCACATGTGGATAGCGTGGAGGGCTGTCAGAGGTTTCAGCAGGACATTGATAGGATGCAAAACTGGGCTGAGAAGTGGCAGATGGAGTTCAACCCAGATAAGTGTGATGTGGTTCATTTTGGTAGGTCAAATACAATGGCAGAATATAGTATTAATGGTAAGACTCTTGGCAGTGTGGAGGATCAGAGGGATCTTGGGGTCCAAGTTCATAGGACACTCAAAGCGCTGCGCAGGTTGACTCTGTGGTTAAGAAGGCATATGGTGCATTGGCCTTCATCAATCATGGGATTGAGTTTAGGAGCTGAGAGGTAATGTTGCAGCTATATAGGACCTTGGTCAGACCCCACTTGGAGTACTGTGCTCAGTTCTGGTTGCCTCACTACAGGAAGGACGTGGAAACCATAGAAAGGGTGCAGAGGAGATTTACAAGGATGTTGCCTGGATTGGGGAGCATGCCTTATGAGAATAGGTTCTCCTTGGAGCAACGGAGGATGAGAGGTGACCTGATAGAGGTGTATATGATGATGAGAGACATGGATTGTGTGGATAGTCAGAGGCTTTTTCCCAGGGCTGAAATGGCTAGCATGAGAGGGCACAGTTTTAAGGTGCTTGGAAGTAGGCACAGAGGAGATGTCGGGGTAAGTTTTTTACACAGAGGTGGTGAATGCGTGGAATGGGCTGCCAGCGATGGTGGTGGAGGTGGATACAATGGGTCTTTTAAGAGACTCCTGGATAGGTACATGGAGCTCAGAAAAATAGAGGGCTATGGGTAACCCTAGGTAATTTTAAGGTAAGGACATGTTTGGCACAGCTTTGTGGGCCAAAGGGCCTGTATTGTGCTGTAGGTTTTCTATGTTTCTATGTTTCTAAAGCCATCAAATCCACCATCCAAATCATTGATATATGTTGTGAAAAGAGGCGGTTGCAATACCAACCCCTGGGGAAAATCGCTAGTCACAGTGCTCTGGTACTGACTATGCTCAGTGGAGGGGAGGGCATTTCCTGTGAGAGGTTGGACTTTATCCACTACTTTTCATAGGCATTTCCATTCTTGGGCATTGATATTTCCATACGAGATCATAATGCAACCAGTCAGGTTCTATGAGAACTTCATGAACGTGCAGAGTTGACATGAGGATAAAACTGCCAAAATTCAGACAAATCAAAAGCACTTCTGAACTATGGTGTCTCCCAAACTGTAGAACAGCAATTATTTCTCTGCTCAAGAGACTAACTTGTTAACTCTGTGACGTTATGAGTTGTTCATATGAAGGGGCGTATCCACCATTTTTTAGGCCAACTCATGACTGGACTTCATTGAAGGCACCATCATATTCCTCTAATTCTATATGGAGATGTGATATTCTACATTATAATGCAATTCAACAAATATTTTAGTTGATAAAATATGCTGTAAAGTGAATCTAATAAAACCTTAACAAATTTAAATAAGGCAGTGAAGGTTTAGAATTAGTACTATTGCGTCCTATACATCTTACAGAAAAAGCCAATAAGAACGGGAAATATGGTCAACAAGCTACATTAATTGTGTGGGATGTATGCTGGCTGTTCTCTCGTTGCTGACAAATTTATTGTCACAGTAACTGCCAAATTTAAAATCATTAAGATTTAATGATTTAGATACAAAAGTAGCTTACCCCTTAACTCATTTCCAACACACTAAATCAATTTTTGTATAAAAGCAACATAAATTAAGTAGTTATTTATCATATGTTGCTATTGCCTTTCAATCACTTGAGGTGTTGATATCTATACTTACAGCCGCAAGCTCTTTCCTTTCTTCTTTGGGGCATGTGACGTTGTGAAGTTTAATAAATGAGTTGGGAGAAAAGTAATGACTCAAATGTTACATAAATTTTAATGACTGAGAACCCTATCTGGTTCAGTTTTTACCTAAAGGAATAACCAGGAATAAAGAAAAAAAATTAAATTGATATACTCAGCAGAGAGGGGAAACTATTTTCATTATTTTGTTTAGCAAAGTAATTTTAAGCGAACACTCAAGCAGCCAAAAACCGAACAGGTAAGTTTAAACCATTCAGCAGAAAAATCAGCATTACTCAATCAGGTTCCAAATGTTCTGATATTTATGAAGATCTTTGTTGCTTGCTAAAAGAAATTCTTTTCATTCAGCATCTAATTGTGTAAGAATTATTTAGTTCCTGCGAGAAAATGAATCTCAGGGTAGTATATGGTGACATACTTACTTTGATGATAAATTTACTTTGAACTTGAACTTTGGAACTAATTCGAGAAGGCACAAGGTACCATGGTGCAGCTGGTGGAGTTTCATAGTGCCAAGGACCCAGGCTCAACCCTGACCTGCAGACCTCTCCACATGGAGGTTGCACATGCTTCTTGACTGTGGATTTCCTCCAAATGCTGGGGGATGGATGGTTATGGTCCAGCTGCAGGTTGATGGGACAAGGCAGAATAAAATACTCAGTGGCCACTTCGTTAGGTACACTTGTGCTCCTGCCCGTAAAGCAAATATCTAATCAGCTGATCATGTACAGTAGCAACTCAATGTATAAAAAGCATGCAGACATGGTCAAGAGGTTCAGTTGTTGTTCAGACCAAGGACCAGAATGGGCAAGTAATGGGATCTAAGTAACTTTGACTGTGCAATGATTATTGGTGCCAGACGGGGTGGTTTGAGTATCTTAGAATTTGCCGACCTCCTGGGTGTTTTTTTTAAACGCACAACCATCTCTAAAGTTTACAGAGAATGGTACGAGAAACAAAAAAACATCTAGTGAGTGACAGTTCTGAGGATGAAAATCACTTGCTAATGAGAGAGGTCAGAGGAGAATGGCCAGACTGGTTCAATCTGACAGGAAGGCGACGGTAACTCAAATAACCACATGTTATAACAGTGGTGTGCTCAGAGCACCTCTGAATGTGCAACACATCAAACTTTGAAGTGGATGGGCTGCAGCAGCAGAAGACCACAAACATATACTCAGTGCTCACTTTACTAGATATATGTGGTACCGAGTAAAGTGGCCACTGAGTGTATTTTGACACAGACTAGAAGGGCCCAAGGAACTTTTTCTGTGCAGTACTCTGACTCTAAGAATGATGTTCATTGTTGTTGTTCCCTTCCACGCCTTGTGGCGCATCAGGTGGCAACCTTGCCATTTTTTTAGTATTTTTGTCTGTTTTTTACGAGGCCGAGTTGCCAGCTTGACCCAGCATGGATGGAAAGCATGCAGGGAGCTGGCTAGATTTGAACCCAGGACCACTCACCTTGAAGTCTGGTGCAGAAGCCACTACACCACCGGCTGGCTAATGACATTCTTTAAAAAGTTATAAAGATGTTTAGACAACTACCCTGGAAGAGATGATTCTAGATCTGAAGGTTCTATTTGATGAGTGAAAATCATGAATCTTGTTGCATGATACATTTTAGCAACAAAGTGAGAACGAGATAGATCGAAAGGAAATGCCTAATTGATAAGCTACAAAAAAGTAGATGGCATGAAGAATAAATGTCCATGGTGTCACAAAATCAGTGTGCCCCGCCTTTTCTACAGCAATGAGTTGTAAAGACCGAAGGGAAATTTATAAGTTTGTAAATGACTACACTTCTGTGACTAAAAGTTAAGATAATAAAAAGGAATGTGACAAGTGATTGAGTTAGAAAAGTATTTCTGATTCATTATAACTTTGATAATGACATCTTAAATCAATAAGTTATATCAAATAGTGACACGATGTATATTTCTAATGGGCTTAAACTTCATTGTCAATTATTTTATCCTGTATGGTGGATTAATTGAACTAAGGATGAAAAGCAATATTTTATTTTGAAAAAGTGACAACGTTTAAGAATTAGAGTGTTTTGCAAGCAAACTCCCACTGCATCTTGCAAAGTTTGTCCTTCTATAGTTTCTCGGGAATTGATTCTGTTGAAGTCTTTGGGAAATTGGATGCAAAAAGAAAATATATCGAAGCTTTATCTTGCGTGTCATATTTGCTTTAATTAAAAGCATTATTTTGTTAGTTGGAATATAGCATTGTTTGAAATACAGTACTTGGAAAATGTCCAAAAGAGGTGAAGGACATTTAATCTAATAACGTATTAACCTTAGACCTTCACTAGCTTGTCATCATCAGAGTTCTATTCTAATGATTGTCTTTCAAGCTGTTTCTCATTGTCAGCGTTTTTTTCTCCCACTATCCAGTATTAGTGAATTATGTTTCCTCTATCAACAAAGACCTTGGGGCCTTGCATGGAAAGTCATGTGTATTCTTCATAAATACAACACTCATCTAATTTTTTCAAGTTAAGCTCTAGCTGTAACTTTGGATTTTGACCTCACTTTGAACCTTTTTCAAGTAAAACTATGCAGTGAAAACTGTTGAATTCTGACTCCTTTATACAACTTTATATGTGGGTGGCCCAGTAGTGTAGAGGTTAGTGTAGCGATATTATAGGTTCAATTCCCACCGCTCGCTGTCTGTCCGTTCGAATTCTCCGTTTCATCCGGATGCTCCAGTTTCCTCCCCACGTTCCAATGACGTACGTACCAGTTTAGTAGGTTATTCAGTCACATGGCTATAATTGGTGATTACAGGTTTGTGGGCCAGAAGTGTCTTTTACCATGCTGTATCTTATCTCTAAATAAATAAATCAACTCTAGGTTTCAGCCACCTGCACACAGAAGCTCCTAATCAAAAATTCCCCTATTATTTGCATTTTTGTTTGAAGCAGGATTAGCCATACAAAAGGGGAAAATCTTTAGTTTGCAAATATATTTCCCAATTTAAATTCAAATAGTGACGTTCAAATTCAATCAAAATAGCCGTCCTCAGTTAGATAATGTGCTTCTCATGCTCGTATTTTCTGGGGACCTAATTAAAAATACCTGGGAAACAAATTCATCTGTTTTCAATAGCGAAACTAATCAAATTTGAATTTAATTTAGCTTTTCTAATCTCAGAACACATCCATCAGGAGAGTAATTTGATGCTGCACATTGGAGTTGGTGGTTGAAATGGGCAGAGTAGAAATTCAAAAATAATTAAATTCAAATTACAGAACCAAACTAAATTCAAAGTTCTATTATTAAATGAGCTATTTCATGGCTGTAAACATCATATATCAGTAGTGTCTTCCTTTAAAAATTTACTTTGATTGTATTTTCTGCATAAAAGTGACTGCTGATATGTTTATTCATGTTTTAGAAGATATCACCTTTAATTATCAACCCTGTCCAACTGGTTTCATAATCTCCTCATTTCTGCTTCTGATTCCTCATCGTCATAATGTTCAGTCCCCCAGATGGACGGTCACAGACCAACTCCATTCCGAATTCTACAATTTAAAAAAATGCATTAAAACGCAAAACTTTTAGAAATACTCTGCAGGCCAGGCAGCATCTGTGGGAGGAAATATATTTCAGGGAAGGCACTTTGTAAGAACTGGAAAGGAGAGAATGGACACATAAGGTGCTTGAATCTAACGCAATGAAAAAGAAGCTGGTCTATCACTCCTCCTCGCCGGATCCACCTTCCTCATGCTAGTTCTTGCTCCTTCCCTGCCTCTCACTTCTTTATACCAGCTATCTGCCCTACAGCTTTCGCTCCAGGTGAAGGATCTCAACCCAAATCATTGACTGCCCATTTCCCTCCACAGACGCTGCCTGGCGCATTGAATTCCTTCAGCATCCCATTTATCACAAAGAGAAAATGGAAGCTGATGAAGGGAGGGGGGAGGTGTCAGATAGGATAAAACTGGGGTGATGATGGGGATATGCCGTAAATATTTTACTTGCTAGCTAGAGACATGGAAAGAGATGGCCTTCCTTTCCAGTCCTGATCAAGAGTCTCAGCCCAAAACATCGATTCTTCATTCCTCTCCATAGATGGTGTCTGACCTGCTGAGTTCCTCAGGCATTTTGTGTTACTCAGGATTTCCAGCGTCTGCAAAATCTGTGTTTATGATTTGCTGCTCCGCTGCAAAGTCACCTTGAGGTATGCTTTGAAGAAATTCAAATCTCTTCAAGGAGAGCTTAGTGGGACCCTCTTTCATTGCTCCCTCTTTGTAATCTCTGTTACTTTCCAACTTTTTGACAATGTGCTCACCCAGAAATGCTACTTCAGCTTCACCTATCATCTTCCAGTTTGTACTCCTATCATTCGCCACACCTTTTTATTCTGGCTTCCTCCCCCTTCTTTTCCAGTCCTGACGAAGAGATCCAGACCTAAACACTGACTCTTTATTCTTGTCCACAGTTCCCGACCTGCTGAGTTCCTCCAGCATTTTGTATGTTACCCGAGATTTCCAGCATCTGCAGAATCACTCGTGTGTCTGTGTTTTACCCATTTTACAGCCCATTTGCACCAACTGTTTTGTGGAAGTTAAAGTCCTTTCCACTATATTGTGGGATTCTAGTTTGAACAGAATTCTAAACTCCAGAGCTTTAAAAGTTTCGTACTAACCACTACGTTACCATGTCAGTGGAAGCAGGTTTTGGACAACACCTTATGAAACACAAGAAGTGAAACTGAAACCATTGATGAAAGATGGAAGGAAATCCTGTCAGATAGGAGAGCAGAGTTTTTTCAGAGATCCCTAGAGGAGAAAATGGAGTAAAATGATAGCCTAAAGATGGCAGATCTTCGACCTGAAACATTGACCTCGTTTCTCTTCCAAAACAGTTTGACTTGTTGAGTACTTCCAGCACTTTCTCTAACATCTGCAGTTTTATTGATGCATTTAATCTTACAAAACACACTCAGAGGCCACTTTATTATGTACATCTGCACACCTGCTCATTAATGTAAATATCTAATCAGACCATCATGAGGCAGTAACTCAATGCATTAAAGCATACGGACACGGTCAAGAGGTTCAGTTGTTGTTCAGGCCAAACATCAGAATGGGGAAGAAAAAGACGTTGACTGTGGAATGATTATTGGTACCAGATGGGGTGTTTTGAGTATCTCAGAAAATGCTGATTTTCACCTACAACTGTTTCTAGAATTTACAGAGACTGGTCCTAAACACTAAAATCATTCAGTGAGTGGCAGTTCTGTGGGTGAAAACGCCTTATTAATGAGCAAGGTCAGAGGAGAATGGCCAGACTGGTTCAAGCTGATAGGAAGGTGACAGCAACTGTGCGTTCCAACAATGGTGGGCAGAAGAGCATCTCTGAATGCACAACACATCAAACCTTGAAGAGTATGGTCTACAGCAGCAGAAGACCATGAACATACACTCAATGACCACTTTATTAGGCACAGGAGGTACTGTATACCTAATAAAGTGACCACTGACAGTATGTTATCTTGTTCCCTTGGATCATGAAACTGCAGCAAAAGGGAAGATGTAGCTATAGCATTTTGAGAACCTTTGGCAGCGAAATGTATTTGTCAAGGCCAAGCAGTTGATTAGAGTGCATTTAGCACCCTATTAACAAAATGATGAAGGAAAGCACATCTTTAAGTAGAGGGTCAGTTTGATTTACATTGTTTTGCACTCAGACTAGGATAGGATACTGAAGCGATGTGATCCACATACAGAGAAAACCAAGGGCAACTTCCTAAATGCCAACGAGATGAATTTAATGGGAAGTGTAGCATCTTTCAGAATGTCATATGGAACTGAGTATAATATATTACCACTCGGTGTAGGTTTGATATATTTTTGTTCTTTAGATAGAGCACTGTAGGTACAATTTAATAGACAAGAAGTAGGAATATGAGCAAAAAAAAATTTAATACAGCATGATCAGCAAGGTTTCAACTATCACTAACCAACTGAAGTCTACCACATATCTATAACTCATTTTGTTTTATAGGCCATTAGGATCTCCAGAGAAGGGCTGCTTGGGGATTGCTGCTTTTTGTTGAAATTAAAATGTCAAAGAAAAAGAAATAGAACAAAACAGGGAATCTGCAATTAATTACAAGCCCATAAAAATTCAATAATCAGAAGTCTGCACAGCTTCAACTCCAGCACTATCTGATTCCAGCTAACAGGAAGGGAATACATTAATCTTTTCAAATTAGTTTTTTTAATCTAACTTGAATATACTGATAAGACCTTTCACCATTTGTCCAATGTTCCTTTCTAACAGGTTCAACACAATCTGCACAAAGTTCTGATCAGTGACACTCAAACTCCAGGTGGGCGCGCGCGCGCGCGCACACACACACACACACACACACACACACACACACACACACACACACACACAACTAGAATATACTGATAAGACCTTTCACCATTTGTCCAATGTTCCTTTCTAACAGGTTCAACACAATCTGCACAAATCCTAGCTGAATATGTGCAGAGTGGGCAGATGGCAATGCTAATCCGAAAGTTCCTTTATCTGACACATCTGCTAGTCCGAAAAGTTCCTTTATCTAACACATCACTGTCATTTAAAGGATGTTTCTGCAGTCAGATGTTGGTGAATCAGTGGAATTCATTGCCGCAGATGGCTATGGAGGGCAAGTCATGGGGTATATTTAAAGCAGAGGGTGATAGATTCTTGATTACCTAAGGGTGTCAAGAGTTACAGGGAGAAGGCAGGAGAGTAGAGTTGAGAGACATATTAAATCAGCCATGATGGAATGGCAGAGTAGACTTGATGGGCTGAATGGACTAATTTTTCTCCTGTGCCTTATGGCCCTATACTCACTGCTTGGAACAATGATTCTGAAGGTAGTTGTTTCTTTCAGGAGCTTGGTTTGTTCAAACTGCAGACGCTAAGGAGTGCCTAGTAACAGGACTTGTACAACTTCGTTCTGTTCGGACTTCTGCATGTATTAGTTTGTCCTTGGCACAGGGTCATTACTGGACACACATGATGCAATCCTCCCCAGCGTGGCAAAGGAGCAGGAGACCCACAGAGCAGCTTCATTCACAGAGGAGGAGGAAAAGGAGGTAGGGTGAAAATAGACATGGCAGAAAGTCAGATCTCTAGTATCCCTGCTTCACCACCCTACACCCTCCCCGCAGGGCCATCTCCCCAAAGGGCAGCAAGATCACAAATCTCCCATCTGAACGAGTATTAAGTGGGATTTTATTGCACTTACAGAGGAATAGAAATCAGGAAAGCATACTCCAAATCCATAACCTTAGCATGGAATAAGGACGTTTCTGTGAAGGTCAAGTTTATTGTCATAAGTATACATACTAAGGGTATAAATGTCATGAAAGTGAGCTTTTGGCAGCAGAAGCACAGTAGATTATAAAAATGACTAACATCAACTGCAGAAACTTATATTAATATAAATTATAAAATTGGAAGACAAATAGACAAAAATGAACATCAGTGTAAGTTGAGGAAAATATAGTCTGAGATATATAGAATATACAGCACAGCACAGGAACAGGCCATTCAGCCCACAATGTTCTGCCAAACACTGAGTCATGTCATCTGCAGAAATTCTCTGGTGACTCAGCAATAGCTGGGTGTATAAAGGGAGGACGGGAGGATGAATACAGGGCCCTGGTGGAGGACTTTGTCAAATGGTGCAAACTGAATCATCTGCAGCTCAACATCAGTAAGACGAGGGAGATGAAAATGGACTTTAGGAAGACTAAGCCTACACTGCTCTCTGCTACTATTGATGGTGAGGACATGGATGTGGTGAGGACCTACAAGTACCTGGGGGTGCATCTGGATGGCAGACTAAAGCACCAATACAGAGGCAGAATACCAGCAGGGCCAGGGTTGTCTCCTGAGGAGGCTGAGGTGCTTTGGAGTATACAGGCCTCTCTTTCACATGTTCTACCAGTCTGTACAATCTTCTATGCAGTGGTGTGCTGGGGCAATGGCATAAACACTGGTGATGCCAACACACTCAATAAACTGATTAGAAAAGCTGGCTCCGTATAGGAGTCAAAATGGGCAGGCTGTGGTAAAATAAAGGACACTACAGAAAATCCTGGCAATTTTGGACAATGTTTCTCACTCTCTGCATGCCACCTTGGCTGAACAGAACAACATTTTTATTAATACACTAAGACAACTGCACTGTTCCAAAGAATGCTGTATGAGGTCATTCTTACCCTCGATCATTAAACTCTATAATGCATCAGCTTCTCCTATAGCCGGGGAAGTAATTACCCCCTCCTGTTAGACTGTTTGAGGTATTTTTATTCTTTCAAAAATTCTCTTCTAATATTTCTGTATCTGTGCACTTGTAATGCTACTGTGACACTAACTTCCATTGGGATCAATAAAGTATCTCTCTCTCTATTTCTATCTATCCAAAAAGTCAATTAAAACTCCCAAACTCTAATCTCTCCTACCTATACCATGTCTATATCTCTTCATTTTCCTTACATCCATGTGCCTATCCCAAAGTCTCTTAAAAGCCTCTAATATATTTGCCTCTACCATCATACCAGGCAGTGCATTCCAGGCATCCACAACTCTGAGTAGAAAACTTACCCCTCACATCCCCCTTGAACCTAGCACCTCTCATCTTCAATGTACACCCTCTGCTATTTGACATTTAAGGTAGTATTAAAGTTTACTTCTGTCAGTTCAACAACCTGATGGCAGGGGGGAAGAAGTTGTTGAACCTTGAGGTGTGGGTCTTCCGACTAATTCCATCGGCGAAATACACACACAAAATGCTGGAGGTACTCAGTAAGTCGGGCAGCATCTATGGAGGGGAATAAGCAGTCAGGGAGACCCTGCATCCACCATGGTGAAGGCTCTTGGCCCGAAACATTGAGTATTCATTTCCCTCCATAGATGCTGCCTGACTTGCTGAGATTCTCCAGCATTTTGTGTTGCCTAAGATTACCAGCATCTGCAGATCCTCGTGTCCATCAGTGAAATTCAGTGCACCTGATTGCACCCAGAGTGGAACCGGACTATTTGCCATCCACTGTTCTATGAGGCCAGAGTGATGATCTATTCAAACAGAATTGACTCCATTGTGTTGCATATAGGTAGAAGAGCAGTCAGTTTCAAGTGCCATTGACTCATGTCAGTCCTGCTTTATACAGTCACTGAGGGGGAATTAGCAACCTCAGTTCTGTAAAACTCCAACTGCTTGGAAATCCTGAATGTTCAGCATCTGTCTCACTGGAGCCAATTGCCTTGCTCTCTTTAACACACATACAGTAATACGTAGGGGCAGGGAGGACCAGGGCTTGTTTCACTGTTGTTGCTTTGTTGTTTGCTGTGTTCTGTATAGTTCTGCCGAGCATACTTACATACTGCCCATTATGCCGTTGGTGCTTGGGGCAGCAACGAAGGTCCTCCATCTTCGTCTGTCCTTTGCAACTCAGATGCAGGAGGATTCCTCATTACTGTTTCCATAACAATTTTGTTTTACCAGTTAGGGTTGTTAGCCCTGAACCTGGAGGGATGGTGGACCACTCTTCGTCTGGCCTCTACCCTTTGACCTGTTTGACATGGTTGACCCTACCAAGAGCCTAACTCCAGCCTAGATAGCTCTCCAGGTTGAGGCAGGCAAGCCTCCAGACCGTGACAAGTCGTGGTCCTCTTGGAGGACCGTCGAGCATGGAGGGCATGTCATGTTGGCACTGACATGTGTGGTGACACTTGCAGGATACCCCAGCCTATCCCTGAGTGTGTTGGTTGTTAACACAAATGACGCATTTTGCTATATGCTCCAAGGTACATGTGATAATAAATCTGTATCTGAATCTGGTTCACATGCTCTCTTTAGCACACCAGGGCCCCAGTTCCCACATTTCCTTTAAACTCACTGGGGCCTAAATTCTTACACTCCCTTTATCCCACTTAGGCCTCAGATCCCACACCCCCATTAGCTCACGTAGACCCTGTTTCCCGTGCTTCCTTACAATTATGGGACCTCAGTTCCTATGCTGGTTAAACTCATACGGAATCCTGTTTTCTCTCAATACTCACTGGTTCTGTTTCCCATGCTCCCTTTGAGCTCAAATGATTCCTTTTCACAAGCTTCCTTGAGCCTTAACAGGATCTCTGGAAAATTTATTATTCTACTGGGTAACATCTTAAAATAGTGAATTAAAAGTATCTTGGAATATTATCAGGGAATATCATCCAATAGAGAGCACTACAGCACAGAAGCAGACCCTTCAGGCCATCTAGTCCATGCCAAACTATGACTCTGCCTAGACCCAACTGAACTATAGCCCTCCATACCCATCCCATGAATGCACTTAATCAAATTTCTCTTAAGTGCTGGAATCAAAACCCACATCCACCACTTCTGCTGGCATCTCATTCCACACTCTCAGCACCCTCTGAGCGAAGAAGTTAACCCTCATGGTCCCCTTAAACATTTCACCTTTCACCCTTAACCTATGACCTCTAGTTCTAGTCTCTTACAACCTCTGGAGAAAGACTGCTTGCATTTGCCCTATTGAAACCCCTCATAATTTTGTATATTCTATCAAATCTCCCTTCATTCTCCTATGCTCCAGGGAATACAATCCTAAACTACTCAACCTTTCCCCATGACTCAGATCCTCAAGTCCTGGTAAGATACTTACAAATTTTCTCTTTCAGTCTTATTGTAATTTTTCCTGTAGGTGGTGACCAGAACTGCAAATAATACTCCAAATTAGGGCTTATTGCGTTTTATATAACTTCAACATTATGTCCCAATATTCTGGAAAATCTGACAGTCTAGCAGTGCAACATTCTCAGCACTCCAGATCAATGGAGTTTTACTCATTCAGCTGGTATGTCCTGAGGCAGTGAAAAAGCAGGTCAATGCCTGCTGTCCTGGCCCCAGCTACGGTGTCTCCAGGCTGCTGTTTCTGCTGAACTTCACTCTCCAGGGTAAACTGAAGGGCAATGACAGAACAAGAGCTGATCACTGAATACATGACTGCATGCCCCACTGCACACGACTTCTTCCAGTACACTGAAAGACATTCAACAACTTAAAACATGATGGCAGAGACTTTGCTGGAAACACAAGAGAGTACAGATCCTGGAGTTAAATTCTCCAATTTCAGTAACCTGTTCTCTCTTTCTGTCCCTATTCTCTCTCCTCCTGATATACAAGGGATGATTGATAAGTTCGAGGCCTAAGGTAGAAGGAGTCAATTTTAGAAAACCTAGCACATCTATTTTTCGTGGAGCGGCCTCCAGAAAGTGTCCACAGCAGGGATGGTTGATAAGTTCGTGGCCTAGGGTAGAAGGAGATGAGTTAAATGGCTCTCATTACATGCACATGCAGTTCAACTCTGAGTGATTATGCAGAAAGTTTGAAGTGAATAACCCATCAGGGGTGATTGATAAGTTCATGGCCTAAGGTTGAAGGAGATGAGTTATTAACTTCAAACTTTCTGCATAATTACTCAAAGAGTTGAACTGCATGTGCATGTAAAGAGCTGTATAACTCATCTCCTTCTACCTTGGGCCACAAACTTATCAATCGCCCATCTGTGGACACTTTCTGGAGGTCCAAGATCCGTACGCCCCACAACCGCTGGACTAAGTGTGTAAATGTAGGAGGGGACTACGTTGAAAAATAAATGTGCTTGGTTTTCTAAAATTGGCTGCTTCTACCTTAGGCCATGAACTTACCAATCACCCCTCGTACAGTCTCACCCACACCAGCCTCCATCAACCACTTTGATTCCACTTCTTTCACTTCCTTCAACACACTCCTCCCACTTTGTCCCTCTCCCCCTCCATTCCCATCTGCCAATTTCCACTTCCTTCATTTGGTTCCATCTCCCTTTCCTGTTAGCTTCTACTGTCTACAGCCCTTTGTTGGCTCCACCTATCACCTCCCAGCCTCTTGTCACTATCATCACTTGTCTCCTCTCTATTTATCTTCGCTCTTCACCTGGATCCACCTACTGCTTGCCAGCTCTTGCTCCACTCCTTGCCCTCACCCCCTCATACTGACACTTCCCTTCTATCGCTCAGTCCAGCACATAATTCTCCGTAACTTGTGCCATCTCCAATAGGATCCCACCACCAAGCTCATCTCTCCCACCCTCCGCCCTCACTTTCCACTTTCTGCAGGGGTCACTCCCTATGCAACTCCCTTGTCCATTTGTCCTTCCCCGCTGATCTTCCTCCTGGCACTTATCCTTGCAAGCGGAACAAGTGCCACACCTGCCCCAACACCTCCTCCCTCACTACCATTCAGGGCCCCAGACAGTCTTGCCAGGTGAGGTGACACTTCACTTCTGAGTCTGTTGGGATTGCCTACTGTATCTGATGCTCCCGGTATGGCCTCCTGGATACCGATGAGACCAGACCTAGACTGGGAGGCTGCTTTGCCAAGCACCTATGCTTTGTCCGCCAGAAAAAGTGGGATCTTCTGGTGCCCACCCATTTCAATTCTTCCAATTTCCATTCCCATTCCAACTTGTCAGTCCATGGCCTCCTCTACTGCCACACTGAAGCCACACTCAAATTGGAGGAGCAACACCTCATATTCTGTCTGGGTAGCCTCCAACCTGATGACATGAACATCAATTTCTCAAACTTCTGGTGATTGCACCTCCCCACATTCACCATTGCCCCATTTCTGGTTCCCTCTTTCACCTCATCTCCTTACCTACCCATCACCTCCCTCTGGTGCTCCTCCCCTTCCACTTCTTCCATGGTTGTCTACTCTCTCCGATCAGACTCCCCCTTCTCCAGCCCTTTATCTCTTCACCAATCAACTTCCCAGCTCTTTACTTCACCCCTCCTCCTCTCTTGTACTTCTTCCTCCCCTCCCCCCACCTTCTTGCTCTGACTTCATCTTTTTTCCCAGTCCTGATGAAGGGCCTCTGCCCAAAACACTGACTGCACTTTTTTCCATAGACTTGCCTGGCCTGCTGAGTTCCTTCAGCATTTTGTTTGCGTTGCTTGGATTTCCAGCATCTGCAGATTTTCTTGTGTCTGTGGTTCTGGGAGAACGTGTCAGGTTCATGTTCTTTTGGGCCACTTGCTCGCCCAGGTCACCAGTCCTACTGAGCAGCTGCTGGACTGCACTGTGCAATCTGCACCCACCTGCAAAGAGTTCAAAACAGGAGATCATAAACCCAATAAATTCTGCAGATGCTGGAAAGCGAGAGCAACACACAAAATGCTGGAGGAACTCAGCAGATCAGGCAGTAGAATCCTCTCAGAATGCGAGAGGATTTGCTCTGGATTTCCAGCATCTGCAAAATCTCTTGTATTTAGGGTTAGAATTTCAGATTTAAATACTGCAAAAGGAGAAATGATGGAAGCACTTTCCAAGACAGGCAGCATCTATGGAGAGAGAAAAACAGGGTTAGCAGTTAGGTCTTCTTCCAATCAAGTTCCTTGCTGCCTCAGACACCAGGTATCACATCATAGGCAGCCACTAGCTTCATGCAGAGGGGTACAGACATTCAGCTGTGCCCAAAACACTCGGTCAAGTCGGTGTCTTGCACTGGATATTTAACAGACATTTAACTAGTGCAGCAAGAATTTCATTGGGCTCAGGTTGAGAGTCAGATTGGATTACTGTTATTTATTGTGCATTGGGATTCCTCGCTTGCAGGAAGTTTACTGAGTCAACGCTCTTATTGTCTTCAGTGGGACTCCCCATTACAGTCATCACTTGGACATTTTGCATCAGAGCTCCACTGCGACTGTAGCCCTTGGGGACTGCGAGCTGGCCCAGTTCCTTCCCTATCCCCTGACAGCAAGGCACAACTGCCCATCTTCATTGTCTCTTCACCTGCAGAGTGATGCAATGTAGAGCACAAGCAGTGCCAGTGTATTGTGTGTGGGGGTCTGGACAAACTATCTCTGTTGTCTTCCTCTTACAGCACCAAATAGCTAGCTTCTAGTTCTTGAGGCTCTGCAATTGTAGGAGCGCAAGGTAATATTGATGGAAGTGACAAGATAATGTAGCTGTTAACAAAATGCTTTAAACAGCTACTTCCATTTCTTTACACACTCTTTACACACTTCATTTCTTTACTATCTGAATGGTGTCAAGTTAGGAAAAGGGGAAGTACAACAAGATCTAGGTGTCCTTGTTCATCAGTCACTGAAAGTAAGCATGCAGGTACAGCAGGCAGTGAAGAAAGCTGATGGCATGCTGGCCTTCATAACAAGGGGAGTTGAGTATAGGAGCAAAGAGGTCCTTCTGCAGTTGTACAGGGCCCCGGTGAGACCACACCTGGAGTATTGTGTGCAGTTTTGGTCTCCGAATTTGAGGAAGAACATTCTTGCTGTTGAGGGAGTGCAGCATCGGTTCATGAGATTAATTCCTGGGATGGCAGGACTGTCATATGTTGAAAGATTGGAGCGACTGGGCTTGTATACACTGGAATTTAGAAGGATGAGAGGGGATCTGATTGAAACATGTAAGATTATTAAGGGATTGGACACGCTAGAGGCAGGAAACATGTTCCCAATGTTCAGGGAGTCCAGAACCAGGGGCCACAGTTTAAGAATAAGGGGTAGGCCATTTAGAACGGAGTTGAAGAAAAACTTTTTCACCCAGAGAGCTGTGAATCTGTGGAATGTTCTGCCTCAGAAGGCAGTGGAGACCAATTCTCTGGATGCTTTCAAGAAAGAATTCCTGCCTCTGTCTGTTTGGAGTCTGTACATTCTCCTCATGGCCGCACAGGTGCTCCAGTTTTGTCCCATATGCCAAAAGGCACGAGTTCACGTGAGTAAGTAGTGGGCACGCTATGTTTGCGTTGGAAGCATGGCGACACATGCAGACTGACCCCAGCACATCTTCAGACTGCATTGGCATTGATGCAAATGAGGCATTTCACTGTTTGTTTTGATGTTTCATTGTCCGTGTGACAAAGCTAATGTTTATCTTTTAGGTAGGTAGGTATGGGGTTGGTATCATATACACTATTCTATCTGCAGGTAATGAATCAGAAGGGAGTGGGCACTGAGGTGAACATGAGATGTGAAGACGCTGACAACTTTGATGTTTGTAGCCCCCATGGTAGCCTGTAGATTCTCCCTCAGGGCATGGACCTGGCTGCTTGCTGCATTGTCCCAAGGTGCACTATCTGAAGATAGAGCACCATACAATCTGTTAGGGCAATGTAGCTCTTGTAGCCAAGTAGCTGGCAGTGTGTGTAGGCTATGAGATTTGGAGTTAGGCTTGCAGCTACAGTAAGTGTATGCAGGTGCAATGAAGCATATGGACTTGAATCCTGATTGTTAGCGATTGCTGGTAGTAAGTGGTTAGCATGCAGTGGACTGACAAAGGCCTGGGGCTACTTTTGGAGGAGACAGGATGTGGCGTTTGATGATGAACTCACTGACTTTGACCACTCGTATGAGATCATTGAATACTTTATGATGCTGCATCCAGGTCCTCAAGGCTTGACTCCTGGTGTGGCCTTGTGCTGCTTGGAGATATCTACACTGCATATACGGGACAATACCCCTGCATTCCACCTCCTCCAGCAAGTTCTGTATCGCAGCATCCAGAAACCATGGAGCCTCTCACTGACCCTTTGTCCTGTTCTCCAAGAGTCTCCAAAGGTCAACTTTGGTATCTTCCTATTTAAGATGCGCAAGACCAACTCTAAGAAACATAGACAAGATTTAGCTTGTGGCAACCAGTCCTGATGCAGGGTTTCGACCTGACTCATGAACAATTCCTTTCCTCCTGCAGATGCTGCTGGGTGGATTGTGTGTTGCTTCAGATTCTAGCATCTGCAGTCCCTTGTGTGTCATTCATAATTGTCCCTTGCTAAAACAGTCAACCAGTTGTCACAACTATGGACTCTGCCATGGAGTTTGGGTGGCTTCGCAGGCCGGCAGCTGAATGGTGTCAGTAATCACACTTGCACGTTCCAGCCAATTAGTGTTTTATTGTGGTTGTACTGTAGTTAACTCACTTCCTTTCATTTCAGTCTCGTCGAATCTTGACCAAAGCACAGCGATGACTATGCTCCCTGCTTACTTTAGTCCTCATTCCAGGAAAGAAGACTACAGCTTAGATTGGTACTGTAAAGGAGCAGAATTAATTTAGTATTAAGTTACTGCTTCTGTGCTGCAGTGTTGGGGTTATCTTTAGTTTGAGAGTTTTAGTTAATAGCCCTATTGGCCTAATGTTTATTATTTTTCCTTTTGTTCTGCACAGTTCTTCTTAGAATTCAGTGAACTGTTCAAACCACTCAATGTTTCTCTCCCTAAACTTAGGCCGTTATTATACATTTCTGTCAGCAAGACTTGACCACCAAAATGGACCCAGCATAGAGAGAACTGCTGACATTTCACCACTGCCCCAGTGCTGCAACGCCCAAACCCATCCCATCCCATCTATTCATCATCGAGGCTGACGCATCAGATGTTGGTATTGGAGCTGTACTCTCCCAGCACTCTTCTGTAGATAATCATTTCCTTCCCATCGCTTGACTCTTGCAGAGTGTAATGATGACATCAGGAACCAAGAACCGCTGGCTGTCAATGAAGCCCTGGAGGCATAGTGACACTGGCTGGAGGGGGCAGAGCACACTTTTCGGGTATGGACAGAACACGACATCTCTTACATCAGTGATGCCAAGAGATTCAACTCCCATCAAGCCTGTTGAGCTCTTTTCCACCTGGTTTAATTCCATCTTCACCAACCGTCCCAGCAGTAAGGATTCTAAGGCTGATTTTCTCTCTCCCAACAGTATGACAATGCTGAGGACAACACTTATCCAGAGGCCATCCTTTCTTGGTTGTCCACAGCTTCTCCAATGATTTGAGGAATAGAAGCAGATGCAGACAACAGTTGGATCCAGGCTGAGGTGGGGAACAGCCCAACTGGCTGTTTGTCCCTACCACTTTGTGCCCCAGAGTATTGGAGTGGAGGTCACTTTTCCCATGTGGTTAGCCATCTGGGGATTCAATGGACCCTGGAGTTTATAAAGAGATGATTTTGGTGGTTGTCTATGTCCCAGGATGTTTGCAACTTTGTATCTTCCTATCCCACTTGTGCCCAGAACTAGACATCATGTTAGGGCCCTGCTGATCTGCTCCTGTCAGATGAAAACACTACGATTCTGATAGCTGTGACTGCCCACTTCATTGCTCTCTGCAGGTTCTCATGGGCTCATAAAACTGTTACACTCATGGTTCAGCATGTGTTCAGGTTGCACAGCTTCCCTCAGTGTAAGATCGAGGACCACAGTTCACATCCCATTTTTGGTAGGCTTTCCGTTCTCTTTTGGGAGCCACAGCCAGCCTCTCATCAGGTTTCCACCCCCAATCTAATGGCCACCTGCTCAGTTTCCATTCGCATCCATTTTCGTCTTGCTCGATGCTCTAATCAGTATGGAGTAAAGGAACTGGCCTCGGGTATGTGTTCAGCCATTAGGAAATCAACACAATCTCATCCATGCTGTCATTTAGACCAAAAATAGATTCTTAAAAGAAATTACAGGCTGCAAATGATCACAGTTCAGAAGAAGTAGTACAATATATTTAGAAGGGTAGCTAGTAGTTTTGTAAACTGTCTGCAAAATGTCACCATTGGTCACTGGCACCATCTTTCCAGAAGATGCACACTTTCTTCCCACATATCAGGACACACATTCTACATAAAGTAGGGACTTCCTTTCTAACCAGTGCTTCATTTTTTTGCTTGAACAGTAACAGTAAAAGGAGGCACAATGGCAGGTGACCACAACGCCCCCCCCTCACAGGTATGTGAGATGACAGGATGGGTGTTCAAGGCCTAGTGTCTGGGATCCTGTCATCGTGACAAGAGTTCAAGGCCCAGAGTTCAGGTCCTTATTTTGGGTCCTCATTCCTCAATGGTGAGGCCTAGGTCAGCATTGAAGATTGAAGCCTGAAGGTCGATCAGAAGTCGAGCCCAATGGTCAGAGCTCCAAGGTTGCAAATCTCTGCGAGTCCACTGGGGAGGTCAAAGGCCCAGGGTCTGTGAATCCCCAAGTCCAGTGGAGGCTGGAGGCTGAAGAAACCTGTCCTGAGGTGAAAGGACTGAGCATGGAGGAGGGGTGGGAGGGAAGTACAGGCTTTCTTTTGCTGATGTTAGTTTGTCACTTTGTATGCTCAGTTTTGTTTTTGACCCAGCTCTATACAAGAAAACCAAATATAACTTGCAGAGGGCTATTTCAAGAGCTAAAAGCAACTCTGAGCTTGGTTGGAGGCGACATCAGATGCACTTCAACTCTGGCAGGGTTTGCAGGCTATTACCTCCTACAAAGTAAAACCCAACCTTACAAATGGCAGTGATGCTTCTCTCCCAGATGAGCCCAACACCTTTTATGCTTGCTTTGAAAGGGAGGGTAAAACTACAGCTATGAGGATCCCTGCAGCACCCAGTGACTCTGTGATCTCTGTCTCAGAAGCAGATGTCAGGCTGTCTTTTAAGAGGGTGAACAGACGTACTGTGGAAAGCATTCCAGCTAGCTGCATCACCATCCAGTATGAGGGGCAGGAAGCTTCTGCACAGGATTGAAGTAAGTTGCAGAGAGTTATAAACTTAGTCAATTCCATCTTGGGCACTAGCTTCTAGTATCCAAGAGTTGTAAACTTAGTCAGTTCCATCATGGACACTAGCCTCTGTAGCATCCAGGACATCTTCAAGGACCGATGCCTGAAAAGGCACCATCCATCATCAAGGACATCCACCACCCAGGACAAGCCCTTTTCTCATTGTTACAGGAGGTACATTGTCTCTGTTGGGTTCTGTCAGGTTACGGTGGGACTCAAGTGCAGACCAATGAATACTTTTTCACCAGGATTTATTAGGGAGCACAAAGGCAACAGTCTTTCAAAAACATAAGGCAAGCACGAATCCAAAATGGCAGGCAGAGGTCTTACCAGGAACGGCAGTCAGGCAAGGGCAGACAATCCAGAACGCACAGGCAAAAATCAGGTCCAAGAACGGGCAAAATCCAAAACACAGAATCAGACAAAATCAGTTGGCAGAAGTCACAATGACAAGCTAGAACAACACAGGTCAGAACTGGGACAATGCTCGTCAAGGCAGGGTTTAAATGGACAGGGTAATGAGTGAAGATTAGAAACCGGTGGGTGCAAATGAGGAGACAAGCAGGTAATTGGAGGAAGTCCAAAAAGGAAAGGGGCTGGGCCAGAACCCACATGGCCAGGTGAAAGAAAACAGAAATTAAAAGACTGTCGTGATCCAGAGCTACCAGCAGAGGCCCTTCGACCCAGTGTTCAGGCCAGATCCTTAACAGTCTCATTGTTGAAGGCGATACAGAAGCCTGACGGCACACACTCAGCAACTCAGGAACCCCTTCTCCCCTTCTGCCATCCGATTCCTAAATGGACATTGATCCCATGAACACTACCTCTACTTTTTTTTATTTCTGTATTTGCACTACTTAGATACATACTTTCTGTAATTCACAGGTTTTTTTCTCTCTATATTAATATGTATTGCAATGTACTGCTGCCACAAAGTTAACAAATTTCACAGCATGTGCCGGTGATATTAATTCTGTTTGGTTGTGTTCTGTGTTGTTCTGCCAAGCATTGTAGGAGCTATGCTGGCACCAGAACGTGTGACAACACTTGCAGACTGTCCCAGCATATCATTAGGTTGTATTAGTTGTTAACATAAGTGACATATTTTATTGTATGTTTCAATATACCTGTAATAAATAAATAAATGTGAATCTGAATTATCATCGGGGAAGTTGGATGAAAACAGATCATCTTCTAGAATTGTCTAACTGTCAAACTAACATGGGCTGAATCGTTTAAAGTTGATATATGAACTATGAACTCTATGAAAGTGCAGAGTTGACATAAAGATAAAGACTGCCAACAATCAGGCAAAGCAAAAGCACTGAGATGTGACTTCTGAACCATGGTGAAATCAGACCCCTGCCTCCCAGACTGTACAACAGCAACTATTTCTCTGCTCAAGTGACTTAACTTGTTAATTCTGCTAAGTATGCTATTTTTCCATGTGAAGTTAATCATGAGAATTGCCCAAAAATTAGCTGACTGTGGTGTAGTGGCATCAACACCAGACTTTGAGGCAAATCGTCACAGGTTCAAATCTGGCCAGCTTCTTGCACGCTTTCTATCTATGCTAAGCCGAGTGTTGAGCTAGGAACTTGGCCTCATGAAAAGCAGATAAATGCTAAGGAAATGGCAACGTACTGCCCAATGCTCCACAAGGCATGGAAAGGAATATATATATTGCCCAAAATGAAGATTTGTAAAGATTCTAGGAACAACTGCTTCCATTTTGCTCTCTTGCCACCCAGGTATAATGAAATTCTTTTCTGATCTAAGCTACGTAGGTGGTCCAGAGTCCAGATATTCAACCATGAATATGTTTAACATTTGCAGGCTTTTTTGGCAAAGAGTATAGTTTCAACAAGAGTACAGGAACAGAATGACCTGCAAATCTATGTGTAAATCTTTGAAGAAAGCTAAAAGGTATGCAGTATTCCTGGCTTCAAAGTAAGGCAGAGGTTATAAAATCTAGCAAGCTTTCATAAGCCTTACAAGCCCCAGCTGGAGTATCGTGGTCAATTCTGGGCATCACATTTTAAGAAGCATGTCAGAGAAAGTTCCAAAGAGATTCAGTCTAAAAAAGAGTACTAGAAAGAGTTGAGAGAAACTGAGTTTCCTTACATTCAGATTCAGATTCAGGTTCATTTACTTATCATATGTACATTGAAACATACAGTGAAATGCACTGTTTGCGTTAACACTGACATACCCAAGAGTATGCTGGGGTCAGCCCGCAAGTAACACCACATATTGTGACACCAACATAGCATGCCCACGGTGCTTGGCAGGTGAACACAGCAAGCAATAAAACAAAAACCACGAAACAAGCCCTTTCCCACCCACCCACCCACACAGACAGTCCTCCAACTCCAAGGCAGACCTCCAGCCCCCAGTCTCCAGGCTTCATTCACCAGACATCAAATTCCAGCTTTTGGTATTGACCCCTGGACTAGTCAATGCCTGGACCCTGAACTCCAGGCTCAAACTCACTGGCCCTTGTGCCTTCTCATCCAATCCTGGGACCCACCAACCTAGGAGAGCCCCAACATCCACGGAGGTTCTTTGTCACCCGTCCACACCACTGGCTTTTCAGTACTCATCAGAGGCTTGGGCTCTGGATGTCCTTTGACAACTTCAATAAAATTTGCAGGAAGAGTCCAAAATCATCAAGGATTTTGACAGAGTAGTAAAAGATATTTCCAATAATGGAAGTGTCACTAATCAAGGGGCAGAGACTGAATTTAAAAAAGCTAATATATTACAGGCCAGCTGAGGTATAGATTATAACACTTGAAAGGAAAATAGAGACAGATTCAATAAAAACTTTGAAAAGGGAATTGAATAAATAGTTTAAGGGGAAGATTTGCCTATCTGTGGGGAAGACCCGTTTACTGCAACTGGTGGAAAATATTGCTAACATCCACTTTATCTATGCTTCTCATAATTTTATAAATCTCTTATAAGATCACTCCTCATTCTCCAAAGCTCCAAGGAATAAAGAACCTGGAAAACCTCTCCCTATAAATCAGGTCCTCTAGTCCTGCCTACTCTCTTACAATCTTTTTCTGTACTCTTTCCAGTTTAACCATGTCTTTCTTACTATGCGGTGATCAAAACTCAGAGGTCCATTTAATATCAAAGTTATACAACTCTGCCATTCTCCTTCTCCAGACAGCCACAAAACCAAGAAATAAAAGAATGGCAGCACAATCACCAACCCCAAAAATCCCCTCTCCCTGCATAAAAAAAATGAACAAAAATGGAACAGGCACACCAACCCCCAAATCCCCCTACCCCACACTTTAAAATAACTGTGAAAAAAACAGAATATAAAAACTATAAGACTGAAAAATGTCTATAGTCCATAGTCCACACAGTACTCCAAGTGTGGCCTCACCAATGACTTATACAACTGCAACATAATACCCCAACTCCTACTCTCAATGTCCTGACTGATCAAGGCCAATGAGACATTGTCCTTGTCACCATTCTGTCCACCTGTGGCACTGCTTCAATGAACTAAGCATTTATACTCCCATGTCCTCCTGTTCCATTACACTCCCTAGTGTCCGACCATTCATAGTGTAAGTCCCGCACTGATTTGACAAGCAGGTGTACAGGTGTACCGAATAAAGCAGCCACTGAGTGTGTAATGTAGGTTAGAAGTTCTGGAGATGCATCCTGTGCTCTGCTTCACTCCTGAATACAACAAAGTTATGGTTATGAATCAAAACCCCAAAGGTCAAAATTACAAATCCCTCCCTGACAAGTTGTGAAATCGAATTCAATAATTCTGATTATTTATGGGTTGACATCAAGGGAAAATGACCATCTTGAATTGTTGTAAAAACACAAATGGTTTACTAATCTGCTTCAGGTAAGAGAATCAGTCACCTCTCCCTGACCTGGGCTACATATCATTCTGACCATCTTATGAGACTGACCCTTAACAAATGGGTCCCGTGTAGTAAGGCAGCTTTTTACCATCATCTTGGGGCAATTAGAGATGGGTAATAAATGCTGTTGCACCGGCCTCTCCTCGTTCCAAGGTCACATGAGGAAAGTAAGATCTTGTACAATTACTTTCCTTCATGTTTGAAGATATTTCTTCACGAATAAATCATGAAACTAACCTTATCATAGATCAGTTGGCTAGAAATGCATTCCAAATTAATAGCTGTGAGCATACTCTATTCAAAGTTCAAAGTAAATTTATCATCCAAGTGCATATATGTCACCATATACTATCCTAAGATTCATTTTCTTGCAGGTATTTACAGGAGAATAAAGACATACAACAGAGTTTATGAAAAATGATGCATAACAAAGATGGGGTGGGGGCTCACTACATGAAATAAGCTGCAGTAAGTTGTGAACTCAGCTCCATCATGGGCACCAGCCTCTCCAGCATCCAGGGTACCTTCAAGGACCGATGCCTCAGAAAGGCAGCATCCATCATTAAGGACCCCCATCACACAGGACATGCCCTCTTTCCATTGCTACCATCAGGGAGGAGGTACAGGAGCCTGAAGGCACACACTCAACGACTCAGGAACAACTTCTTCCCCTCTTCCATCCGATTTCTGAATGGACATTGAACCCATGAACACTACCTCACCACTTTTTCTTTTTATCTCTATTTTTGCACTACTTATTTACTTTAACCTTTTAAAATATAGATATGCTTCTTACTGTCATTTACACAGTTTTTACTATTATGTATTGCATTGTACTGCTGCCGCATAACAACAAATTTCATGACATATGCTGGTAATATTAAACCTGATTTTGATTCTGATGTGCTAAAGAGGACAAATTGTGCCAATAATAAATAAAACAAGTAATAAACAATACTGAGAACAGGAGCTGTAGAGTCTTTAAAAGTGAGCCTATAGATTGTGGAGTCAGCATTGAAGTGAGTGAAGTTATCTATATAGATTCAGGAGCCCGATGATTGTAGGGTAATAACTGTTCCTGAACCTGGTGGTGTGGGATCTAACATTAGGATCCCAAAGCTGGCATTGTTTGGTAGACTGATCAGTCACCGGGGCTGTTTGCTGTAAACAGAACCACTCACTTAAGATTCAAGAATTTTTATTGTCATTCTTCAGTAGGAGAGTGTAAAGAAGAATGAAATGATTGTTACTCCCGATGCGATGCACCATATAAAAAAAACAATAAGCATAAAGAGTACAATAAAGAAACAAAATAATAACACAATACATATAACCATAAAACAATCCTCTAAATACGATGCACAGGTAACTGTTATGTACATAGAGTGATGCTCAGTAATGTGTGTGTGGTAGTGGTGGTACGATGGGTTAATGGGTGGAGGTGTTGATCAGCCTGTTGGCTTGGGGGAAGTAACTGTTTTTTAAGTTTAGTGGTCCTATCATGGATGCTACATAGCCTCTTCCTTGGAAGTGGGACAAACAATCCATAAGCAGGATGGATGAAATACTTCATGATATTGCTGGCCTTTTACTGGCACTTTTTATTGTATATACAGTACTGTGAAAAAGTGTTAGGCACATGTATGTAGCTAGGGTGCCAAAGACTTTTGCACAGTACTGTAGTAATTTTACCTATTGCACTGTAATGCTGCTGCAAAAATAGCAAATTTCATAGCATACGTAAGAGATGATAGACCTGATTCTGATATGGGTCTCTGTTGTGAACTGAGAGTGAGAAGGGGACAGGTAGAGGGGAATCATAGATGAGAAAAGGGGAGGGGGAAGGGGAGGCACCAGATCGACATTTTGTAATGATCAATAAACCTGTCCGGTTTGGAATCAAATAACCTGTCTGTTGTCTCTGCATTGGGTGTGTCTGTGCCCACGGCACCCCGCGCCCCAGCACTCCTTCTCTACCACCTGTCCCACAACCCTCCTATGGTGCTCTACCCTCACCATTCCCAACATCCCTTTAGTCCTTGTTGACAAGTACAGTACTATGCAAAACTCTTAGGCACCCTAGCTATATATATGTGCCTACAAATTTTGCACAGTACTGTACGTCCCAGATGGCAGGTAGGCCGATGCTGGTGATGCATTGGGCAGTTTTAACTATCCATTGTAGAACCCTCCTATCTGCTGCAGTACAGGTTCTGTACCACACAGTGATGCAGTATGTTAGGATGCTCCCTACACATCTGTAGAAGGTCATGAGTACTGGTGTGTCTCGATCAGCTCTCTTCAACCTCCTCAGAAAGCAGGGGCATTGGTGAGCTTCTTGACTGTGTAGGATGTGTTCTGGGACCATGAGAGGTTGTATGAGATGTGCACTCCCACGACTTTGGAACTGCTGTGCTGCCCGAAGAGGGGTGTGAGTGGTATGGTTTTCCTGAAGTCGATAGCCATCTCTTTTGGCAATGAGGAAGCAGTTATTTGCCTGGCACCAGGCCTTGAGCTTTTTTTATCTCCTCTCTGTCGGCTTGCCTCATCATTGTTGATGATGAGCTCCACCACTGTCTTGTCATCGGCAAACTTGCCAATGTAATTGTCAGCTGGAACATGTTTTTGAAAATCGCATTGCACTTGGTAATCTAATAGCAATAATGTCTATTTTCCTTAAGCAAGCAGCACTGGAAAACTTAATAACACAAAGGAGGTCTCTGCATTTGATTCCTGTTTTCCTTAAAACCTTAGTAGGTGATGCATCTGTGATACCTTATTATTTATAAAATTCATGGACTGGCAGTTTCAAATCCTTGGCTGCGGGAATTGCTGAATTATAAGATTTGCTGCCTCAAACATTCGAATATTTTATATTCGTACATAAAGATTTTATTGTTTAAAATTGTCAAAAGTAGCATTAGTGAAATGACTTACAGGTTCCCTCTACCATCTCTCTGGTTACTGGCACCGTCAGCAGTTTGTCTACATCATAAATTTGGCTTGCGAGCCAAAAACAATTCTGTTGACAACGTTCCATTTGATCAGTTTATTGTGTGTGCCCAGCACAATGGAAAGCAAGTTATTTGCCATGTTCAGTTTGGAGAAAAGACTGTTTTAATCATTTTTTTTTTACTGAGCAAACTCAGTGAATCGCAGAAAGTCTATTTACTTTCCTGCTGTTTAGAGGACAAGGAGAAGTATAGGATATTATAGTGATGATGTAAACATTGATTCCCACTGCCATTTTGTGAGAGTAAAAGGCCCATAACTCATAAGAACTGTAAGCGTAAGTGAGTTATGAAGGATTTTTTTCATGAGTGACAGGACAATTGGAACATAGCATCACTTAGTGCAGTGCTCAATAGGTAGCGTGAGGCTGTGGTATAAAATTTCTCCAGATTGCAGCTACGTGGCTCCAGTGAATGATCCAGAGAAAGATTTTAAACTGGAGCAGAGACAGGAGTATCATTAAAGTGCAACTTTGCCACTTGAAAGATGAGATTTTTAATTAGGTTCTGACTGCTCTTCTACAACTATTAACACGACGTTTTGAACAGAATAGAGAGACATATTGCTGTTGCTGATGGTGTTATAGAGTCATAAAGTCATAGAACACTTCAACACAGAACCAGGCCCTTCAGCCTATCTATTCTATTCCAAACCATTATTCAGCCTAGTCCCATCAAGTTACACCTGACCATAATCCTCCCATCCATGAATCTTTCCAAATTACGCTTAAATGTTGAAATAGAACCTACATCCACCACTTATGCTGGCAGCATATTCCACACTCTCACCACTCTCTGTCATAGAACCATAGAAAAGTACAGCATAGTCAGGGGCCCTTGCTCCATCTAGTCTATGCCGAACCATTTAAGTGCCTACTCCCATCGACCTGCACCAGGACCATAGCCCTCCATATACCTACCATCCATGTACCTATCCAAACTTCTCTTAAATATTGAAATTGAGCTTGCATGCACCATTCTGAGTGAAGACCCCTCTCATGTTCCCCTTAAATATTTCACCTTTCACCCTTAACCCATTACATCTAGTTCTAGTCTCACTCAGTGAAAAAAGCCTTCCAGCATTTAGCCTGTCTATACCCCTCATAATTTTTTACACTTCTATTAAATCTTCCCTCATTCTCCTATGCTCTAAGGAATAAAGTCCTAACCTATTGAACATTTCCCTATAACTCAGGTCCTAATATTCCTAATGTTGAATGAAGAATGTAAGTTTTACTGTGTAAATGCTTTTCTGTCAACTGACAGGACTGTATTTGAAGGATTTCACCTTTTTTTTATTTTGAAGAATTTAGACTACTTTACATTTATTCCAGTAAGCCAAAGACTTTACTGGCACTCACATTTAGAAGAACACAGCCAATTGATCAGACGGTAAATGACATACAGTTTGTGAATTAATAGAACTATTTTCAACGTATATACAAGTAATGTTTTTCCTGGCATTATAAGTAGGAAAGTGAGGGCTCCAACATCACCAAGATTTAGAAGATCTTGTCCTCTTGGCTTAGTATTTCATTATTACATCGTAGATAAAGTCTCCATGATGTGCTGCAGTTAGATTTTGTAAAAGCCAATAAAGAAAGACGAAGAATCCAATTTTGTGAAATTGCCCATTGATTGTATGTTTCTTTTTGGTTTATTTCAGTACAAAAGAACAAGCTGCCTTTTAACCCAAAACAGCTTTAACTTACTCAATGACTGCCTTGAAAGAATTGACTTGGAACATCAAAGCTAGATGAAGGATTCTTAATGGCATCATTGAACCTAAGAAACTGAGTCTGTGGTTTGGATACTGCAATGGCTGAGGGATCAGCCTCTGAATTTACCACATTAAGAAAAGGGGAAAAAATTACTTTGGACAGTCCTTGCATTTAGCTTTGTGCCGGAATTTACAAGGTTGTTGTGACTCCAGAATTAAGTAAGTGTAGGGCATCATAATGGCACAGCTCACAGAGTAGCTGTTCTGCAGCGCTAGAGACCCAGGTTCAAACCGGTCTTTGGGTGCTGTCTGCATGAAGTTTCCACTTTCTTCCTGTGGTCATATGGTTTTTTTTCCAGATGTTCCAGTTTCTTCCACATCCTATAGGTGTGAACGTTGCTGGGTCACACCGTAAGTTGCACCTAGCCGATGAGAATGTACTTACTTACTTACTTGGACCTTTAGCTCCTAAGTGGAGCATAGACCATCAATGACCTGCTGTCTCCATTGTCCTGTGAATTCACTGGTATGGTTGGAGTTCATCAATGCTTCTGCATTCCATTGCATCCACTGTACAGGGGAATGGTCTATATAGCTTCACCAGTACCCTATTGGCTGGCGGTACCCATTTCCATCTCTCAGGACAGGGGCATAGGGTTGGACTTTGACAGGCTGATGAGAATGTGGAAAGAATAAAAAATAGGATTAATGTATGGGTGGTTGATAGCATGGATTCAATGGGCTGAAGTATCTTTCTAAACGATTGTACATTTGTGGATCAAAATATTCCTTTTATTAGCAATTAATACTATTAACTGAACTTTGGACAATTTACAAAATAGGCATATAACTAACAAATTAATTTCACTATTGAGGTATTTCATTTCGCTAAGAACAGTAAAGTCATATATTGATTGGAAAATAAGATCTTAATGGATTATGGGGGTAAATAACTAAGACTGGTCAAAATAGCCATAATAGGAAACCAACTAAAGTTTATTCCAAGAAGAAAATATCTAAAAAAGTGAAGAGGTTATGGCAAGTCAATCGAACCTTCCACGACCACAGATGGAGTTAGGGAGTTCTACTTTCGTATGTTATACAAAGCTCTGTGGGCAAAATAAATTTGCTTGGATAGTATCTGATTTTATCCATCAGGAAAAGATGAACTAACATAGTGACTTCCTTCTGCAGAATTAGAATCAGATCTATCATCACTGACTTACATAATGTAAAATCTGTTGTTTTGTGGCAGCAACAGAGTGAAAAAACAAAAAAAGTATGATAAATTACAAAACTAAGGAAATCGTGCAGAAAGGAATAGCAAGCTAGCAACCCTGGGTTCATGAGATGTTCAAAAATCCTATGGCAGTAATCTGGTTTCTCAATTGTTGAGTGTGGCTCTTTGGGTTCCTGTACTCCCTCCCCATAGTAGTAACAAGAAGAGGCATGTCCTGGATGGTGACGATCCACCTTGTAGACAGGTTTGGGAAGTGACCAACTGAAGCTCTTTAAAATTATAAAGAGTTGAGATAGAGAGAAAGCATTTGCAGAGGAACAAATGTAAAGACAACACAGGTTTACACTCAGTGGCCACTTATTTAATACACTTGCTCGTTAATGCAAATATCTAATCAGCCCATCATGTGGCAGCAGCTCAGTGCATAAAAGCTTGCAGACATGGTTAAGAGGTTCAGTTGTTGTTCAGACCAAAATCAGAATGGGGGAAGAAATGTGATCTAAGTGACTTTGACTATGGAATGATTGTTGGTGCTAGATGGGGTGGTTTGAGTATCTCAGAACCTGCTGATCTTTTGGGATTTTCGCACACAACAAAGTTTACAGAGAATGGGTCAAGGAACTAAAAATATCCAGTGATTGTACCTTGTTAATGAGAGAGGTCAGAGAAGAATGGCCCGACTGGTTCAAGTTGATAGAAAGGTGACAGTTACTCAAATAACCACACAAAAGTTTCCACACAGCGACAGTCATCTGCAAAAAGGGGAAGTCAAAAGAAACTTGGCTTTCCAGAGAATAATGTGAATGTGGAATGTAAGAATGCCTTAGATGAACAATATAGATGCATTAAGGGATAAGGAGATGAATAAAAAGAAATACAGAGTTTCGCAAATCAAAAAAAAGGATAGCTGCAGACACTGGAAACCTGAAGCAAAACCAGAAATTCTTGGAAATACTCATCAGATTTTCAGATTCAGAATCTGGTTTAATATCACTGACATTTGTCACGATATTTGTTGTTATGAACAGCAGTGCATTGGAACCTGAAATGTTAACTCTGTTTTCTCTCTGAAGATGCTGCCCAATCAGTTGAGTGTTTCTAACATTTTCACTTTCAGAGCTGTACAGACAGAATGGTGGAAACAATCGGTGGGGTTTGTGCAGGGGAGAGATATCCTAGGCCAAATGGCTGGTTCTCATGCTGACCTAGAGAAACAACCCTCTTGTAAATCAACCCGTTCTGTATTGGATCCATTTATTCTGATGATCAATAATTCCTCCTAATGCTCAATACAATAACCTGATGCTTTGTTCCTATGCACGACTGCAGTCCTCATTTTAATACCTTGATAATTTGGTTCCACGAAGTTGCTCAGCTTCCATTAGGACCACACAGAGGCAGCACTGAGAAAATGTTGTTCAAAAACTTTAAACCATTATGTGTCCCTCCTGAAACACATTTATCCACTTGAGGGCAGCACTGAATATTGTTGTCAGTTCACTTCTTCCAAGGAACTTCGGCTTTTATTCTTGCAATGTCAGACTTAATAAAATCAACAGATCTCAGTCCTCATTCACATGATCCTGATGGATCCTTTAACAAGGATTCCACAATTACATATGACCCACTCATCTGCCATCCAAAGGAGTTCATATTTCTATGTTAACATTGTTAATGTACCAAGCAGCAAACTCATAAATCACCACTACTTCAAATGTACACCACATCCACTTTATTATGTCCCTCCTGCACCTAATAAGGAGGCCACTGAATGGACAGTATGTTTGTGGTCTTTCGCTGCTGTAGCTTATCCACTTCAAGGTTTGATGTGTTATGCATTCAGAGCTCTTCCTCTCCACACCACTGTTGGAATGCTGTTGTACGAGTTACAGTCGCGTTCCTGTCAGTTTGAAACAGTCTGGCCATTGTCCGCTGACCTCTCTCACTAACAGGGTGTTTTTGCCACAGAACTGCCTCTCACTGGATGTTTTTTGTTTTTCACTATAAACTCTAGAGTCTGATCTCAGGAGGTCAAGAGTTTCTGAGATACTCATACTACCCCATCTGGCACCAACAATCATTCCACAGTCAAAGTAATAGATCATACATCTTCCCCATTCTGATGTTTGGATTGAACAGCAACCGAACCTCTTGACCATGTCTGCACGTTTTTATGCATTGAATTGCTGCCATATGATTGGCTAATTAGATACTTGCATTAATGAACAGATGTACAGGTGTACCTAATAAAGTGGCAACTGAGTACAGATATATCATGCAGTTGATGCTATTGATCTTGATTTAAACTCAAAATAATAGCAAAGATTTGCATTCATATTGGCAGCATTACAGCCACTGAAGTAAGTACAAGCTAGAAGGAGGTGAAGCCAAGTGAGGGGAAAAAAAGTAAAAGGATGGGGAAGGAGGGATGAAATGAAAAGCTGTACCTTTTCCACCTATCACAACTCCCAACTCCACACTTTAACCCCCTACCCACTTACTTTCGCCTCACCTGGCTTCACCTATCACCTTCTAGCTTGTTCTCCTTCCTCTGGCCCCACTTTCTTATTCTGGCTTCTTCTCTCTTCCTTTCCAGTCTTGATGAAGGGTCTCAGCCCAAGACATTGATTGTTTGCTCTTTTCCATATAGGCTGACTGACCTGCTGAGTTCCTCCAGTATTTGTGTGTGTGTGTGTGTTACTTTGGATTTCCAGCATCTGCAGAGTCTCTTTTGTCCATATTACTTCCATGCTAAATATGACATTTGATAAATATAAACATAACAGTAGAATATTCAGGAAATAAACTGTTAGTCCATCTCAGCGCAACAATATCACATTTTTTGCCTGTAAAATCATATCCAGACAGTGTAGCTGTACATCATTCACTAGTTTGGCAGAGAACCTGTCAAAGACACAAAGGGTTCATGTGCCAAGTAAAATGGTTTTAACTCACAAGAGATAAGGAGATGCTATCATGCATCTGTGTTTTGTGCTGACTCGGCCAAGGTGAAAATGAAGAACAGTCAGTGAGCCCAGGCACTGCTTATGGGGTAAGAGGAGAGGGAAAAGGTCAAAGTATTATCCATACTAACTAGAACCTCACCTTACTGATGACAAAATAAGGTTTATATAAATGTTTATGACTTCTGATTATCATTGAGTCTCTTATATAAGAGCCGGTGGTAATGTCATATTTGAAGGCTGTTTGGCCCATCAAGTCTATCAGCAACCCTTCAAGCAATCCCATTACTTCACTTACTTTCTGATAATCTTTTCTAACTCCACACGCTCTCAACTTCCCCCAATTCTCCTGTCGCCCATCGATACGAGTGGACAAATAACCTAGGCTTCTGGGATGTGGGAGGAAACCAGAGCACTCTGAGAAAACCTACACAGACAGCACCCGAGGGCAGGGCTGAACCTGAGTCATTGATGCCCCAGTAATACCATCTGTGACTCTCTGCCACCGTCTATAAGGAAGTATAAAAGGACCTAGTGTGACAACATCTGGGATATTGTATGCAGATCTGATCTCCCCACTTCAGGGAGAGTAATGCATAGAGAGGATTAGATTATGAGAACATTCAGTCCTCTTTTATTGTCATTTAGAAATGCATACATGCATTAAGAAATGATACAATGTTTCTCCAGAGTGATATCACAGAAGACAAGACAGACCAAAGACTAACACTGACAGAACCACATAATTATAACATATAGTTACAGCATGCAAAGCAATACCATAATTTGATGAAGAACAGGCCATGGGCACGGTAAAAAAAAGTCTCAAAGTCCCGAGTCAATCGACTCCCGAGTCTCCGATAGCAGGCAGCAAAAGGGAGAAACTGTAGCGATGTGCTACACACAGCGCTAGAATAACCACACGGAGTCGGTGAGTTAGAGTTGCGATGAAAAGAGATTTATTCAAACTTCGCGGCCCGCTTTAAAGCCTTCCCGTTCCCGCCCTCCCTGGGCGGGACTACTGTGGGGAATGCATATTCCCAGACCCTTTCTGCGCGCGGGATTTCCGAGCCTCTCCCATAGTCTGTCCAGGACTGCTGTGGGTTCTTCCTCTTGCCCCCTTGGGGCTGGTATGAACTCTCCTGGGACGACCAGGGGCGCGCCGTACACCAACTCGGCCGACGAGGTGTGTAGATCCTCTTTGGGCGCCGTGCGGATTCCGAGCAGGACCCAGGGAAGTTCGTCCACCCAGTTAGGCCCCTCCAGGCGGGCCATGAGAGCCGATTTCAGGTGACGGTGGAAGCGCTCCACTAGTCCGTTCGACTGTGGGTGGTAGGCAATTGTGTGGTGTAGCTGTGTTCCTAAAAGTCTGGCCATAGCCGACCACAGGCTGGAGGTGAACTGGGCGCCCCTGTCAGAGGTAATGTGGGCCGGTACCCCAAAGCATGCTACCCAGGTTGCGATCAGTGCTCGGGCGCAGGATTCGGAGGTGGTGTCGCTGAGCGGGACTGCCTCTGGCCATCTGGTGAACTGGTCTATCATAGTTAGGAGATATCGTGCTCCTCGTGATACTGGCAGGGGCCCCACGATATCCACATGGATGTGGTCGAACCTCCGGCGGGTGCCGCTGCACCTTGGCCGTTTGGCACTGCATACACGTTTTGGCCCATTCACTGACCTGTTTACGAAGTCCATGCCACATGAACCTGTTGGAGACCAGCCGGACAGTTGTCCTGATGGAGGGGTGCACTAAGTTGTGAATGGATTCGAACACCCGCCGGCGCCAGGCTGCTGGGACGACGGGGCTGGGTTGGCCAGTAGCTACGTCACATAGTAGGGTCCTCTCACCTGGGCCTACGGGGAGGTCTTGGAGCTGCAAACCAGAGACTGCAATCCTGTAACTGGGGATCTCAGCGTCTGCCTGCTGTGCCTCTGCCAGCGCTGCATAGTCCACCCCCTGGGACAGGGCCTGTATGGTAGGTCTGGAAAGTGCGTCTGCCACGACATTGTTCTTTCCAGAGACATGCCGGATGTCCGTCGTGTACTCGGAGATGTAGGACAGATGTCGCTGCTGGCGGGACGACCAGGGGTCGGACACCTTAGTGAATGCAAAGGTAAGCGGTTTGTGGTCTGTGAATGCGGTGAAGGGCCTACCTTCTAAGAAGTACCTGAAATGCCGGATTGCCAGGTATAGTGCCAATAGCTCCCGGTCGAAAGCACTGTATTTGAGTTCGGGTGGTCGTAGGTGTTTGCTGAAGAACGCCAGGGGTTGCCAGCGACCCTCGATGAGTTGTTCCAGCACTCCACCGACTGCTGTGTTGGATGCGTCCACCGTGAGGGCAGTAGGAACGTCCGTTCTGGGGTGCACTAGCATCGCGGCGTTTGCCAAGGCTTCTTTGGTTTTAACGAAAGCGGTTGCGGCCTCTTCGTTCCAGGTAATGTCCTTGCCCTTACCCGACATTAGAGTGAACAAGGGGCGCATGGTTCGGGCTGCTGAGGGGAGGAAACGGTGGTAGAAATTCACCATACCCACGAATTCCTGCAAGCCTTTGATTGTGTTGGGTCGGGGGAACTGGCGGACCGCGTCTACCTTGGCGGGCAGCGGGGTTGCCTCATTTTTAGTAATCCTGTGGCCCAGGAAGTCGATGGTGTCGAGTCCGAACTGGCATTTGGCTGGATTGATTGTAAGGCTGAATTCACTCAGGCGGGAGTAGAGCTGGCGGAGGTGGGACAGATGCTCCTGCAGACTACTGCTGGCTATGAGGATGTCGTCCAAATAGATGAATACAAAGTCCAGGTCGCGTCCCACCGCGTCTATTAGCCGCTGGAAAGTCTGTGCGGCATTCTTCAGACCAAACGGCATTCGGAGGAATTCGAAAAGTCCGAACGGGGTGATAAGTGCTGTTTTGGGGATGTCGTCCGGATGTACAGGGATTTGATGGTATCCCCGGACGAGGTCTACCTTGGAAAAGATCCTTGCGCCGTGTAGGTTTGCTGCGAAGTCTTGAATGTGCGGCACAGGGTAGCGGTCTGGCGTTGTAGCCTCGTTCAGTCTGCGGTAGTCACCGCGTGGTCTCCAGCCCCCCCCGTTGCCTTGGGCACCATGTGAAGGGGGGAGGCCCATGGGCTGTCGGACTGTCGTATGATCCCTAATTTCTCCATCTTCTTGAACTCCTCCTTCGCCAGTCGGAGCTTGTCTGGGGGAAGCCTTCGAGCACGGGCGTGGAGGGGTGGTCCCTGGGTCGGGATGTGGTGCTGTACTCCGTGTCTGGGCATGGCTGCCGTGAACTGCGGTGTCAGTACTGATGGGAAATCCGCCAGGACCCTGGTGAATTCATCGTCGGACAGCGTGATGGAGTCCAGGTGTGGGACTGGCAACTGTGCTTCACCCAGGGAGAACGTTTGAAAAGTCTTGGCGTGGACTAATCGCTTCCCTTGCAAGTCGACCAGCAGACTGTGGGCTCGTAGAAAATCTGCCCCCAGCAGTGGTTGGGCCACGGCGGCCAGTGTGAAGTCCCACGTGAACCGGCTGGAGCTGAACTGTAGCCGCACCGTGCGGGTGCCGTAGGTTCGTATTGTGCTGCCATTAGCGGCCCTCAGGGTGGGTCCCGGTTCTCTGTTGCGGGTGTCGTAACTCGTTGGAGGTAAGACGCTGATCTCCGCTCCGGTGTCGACCAAAAAGCAGCGTCCCGACTGCTTGTCCCAGACGTACAGGAGGCTGTCCTGATGGCCAGCCGCCGTAGCCATCAGCGGCGGCTGGCCCTGGCGTTTCCCGGGAATTTGCAGGGCGGTCTGCAGCGGCGGGCCTCCGTGCCCCACCGCTGGTGGTAGAAACACCATTGTTCGTTGGGCTCCTCACTCCCGTCGCCGGGTTTTGTAGGCTCTGCTGCCGGGCCCGGTCTGGTCTGTCGTTGGGCACGCGGCTTGGTGATCTGTGCGACGGATGCCCCTCTCTCTTTCCTGGCATTCCACAGCACATCTGCTCGGGCCGCCATCTCCCGGGGGTTGCTGAAATCTGCGTCGGACAGCAGCAGGCATATGTCCTCGGGCAGTTGCTCTAGGAACGCCTGCTCAAACATGAGGCAGGGATTGTGTCCTTCAGCCAGGGCCAGCATCTCGTTCATTAATGCTGACAGCGGCCTGTCTCCCAAACCATCCAGGTGCATTAAGCGGCGTGTTCGTTCGCGCCGTGAGAGTCCGAAAGTCCTTATGAGCAGGGCTTTGAATGCTGTGTATTTGCCGTCCTCCGGGGGCGACTGTATAAACTCCTCAACTTGTGCAGCAGTCTCCTGGTCGAGGGAGTTCAGCACGTAGTAGTAGCGAGTGGACTCCGAGGTTATCTGCCGAATGTGGAATTGTGCTTCTGCTTGTTCGAACCATAAATGGAGTCGCAGCGTCCAGAAGCTTGGCAGTTTTAACAAAACTGCGTGAACAGATGCAGCGTCGGTCATCTCTGGTCCAAATATCGTTTGGGCCGTCGGGGTCACCAATTGTAGCGATGTGCTACACACAGCGCTAGAATAACCACACGGAGTCGGTGAGTTAGAGTTGTGATGAAAAGAGATTTATTCAAACTTCGCGGCCCGCTTTAAAGCCTTCCCGTTCCTGCCCTCCCTGGGCGGGACTACTGTGGGGAATGCATATTCCCAGACCCTTTCTGCGCGCGGGATTTTCCTCCTGCTGGTGAAGATGGCCTGGCGCCCTTTTTGCTGCCGGCCCTCTGCCTGCGCGCGCTGTTTCGTGAGCCGGTTCGTGGGTGCCAGAAAGTGGGTCGCCACAAAACTCCCTACCATAAACCTCCAGGCACCGTCAACTTGCCGATACCTTGGAAGCAGCCAACCATAGCTGACACTGAGTCCATCTGTCCATAAACTTCGACTTCCGACCAGCCTCTTCGATACGGCCTCCCGAGCGCCATCCTCTGCCGAGTGCCTTCAACCTTGCCCCGGCCGCTGAAACACGCGAAGCCGAGGATTTCGGGGCCTTCAGCTCCAGAGATTCCGGTTACCACACAGTAGCAGCAGCAGTGAAGTGGGCATTTCAGAAGTTTTCCAGATGTTCCCCCACACTCTCATGTCTGTCTCCATCAAATCAGAATTGGGCACAGTCCCCTACTCGGCAGATAACAGACATCACCACCGAAGTGGCCACGCGGGCTCCCGTCGCGCCGCCATCTTCTCCCCCCAGGATTTTAATCTTAGGGAGGAAATTTCCTTATGAGCAGACAGGGACTATTCTCTCCAAACCTTGGGAAAGTGAGAGGTTGCTTTATTTCACATAAAAAAGTTCTCACCTAGAAAATGCAACTTTGATGTTTCACATAGCAGGATTGTGTAGAACTATGGGTTATGGTCTCAAGAACAAAGGCTCAGTCACTTATGATGGGGATGAGTAGAGATGTCTTCAATCAGTGCGGAGCGAATCTCTGGAATTCATTGCCCACAGAACCTATGGAGGCTCATCCACTGAGTAAATTTAAGACAGGTTAATAAAATTTTGGTGAATTATGGGAATCAAGAACTATAAGTTTAGAGCAGGAACATGACACTGAGTTAAAAGATTGCCCTAATTTTATTGAATTTCAGAGCAAGTATGAGTGATCATATGGCCTACTCAAGCTTCTATTTCTCAAGAATACATGATGTCATTATTATTTATTCTGGCGAAGATATGGCATTTTCTATGACTTATATTTGTATTTGTGATTTGGTTCAAAGTTCCATTAAATACGTTCATCTATAACCTCAGCACTGGGTACCCCTTGATCCTTAATAAATCACCAGAAGAGCAGCAATTTGTTTTGCTGTTGTTGTTTAAGGGATGGATGGTGAATCAGCATATAGGAGGGAGATTGAAAATCTGGCTGAGTGGTGCCACAACACCACTCAACGTCAGCCAGACCAAAGAGCCGATTATTGACTTCAGGAGGAGGACACCAGAGGTCATGAGCCAGTCCTCATCAGGGGATCAGAGGTGGAGAGGGTCAGCAAATTTAACTTCCTTGCTGGTATCATTTTGGAGGGCCTGTCCTGTGCTCAGCACTTAAGTGCAATTAACAAGAAAACACGCAGTGCCTCTACTTCTTTAGGAGATGTCCTTATCACATCTAAAACTTTAACAAACTTCCCTAGATGTGTGGTGAATAGTCTATTGTCTGGCTACATCACAGCCTAGTATGAAAATATCAATGCCCTTGAAAGGAAAAAAATAATGAAAACAGACCTGTCTATCATAGGTAAAGCCCTCCCCACCTGTGAGCACACCTTTATGAAGTATTGTCACAGGAAAGGAGCATCCATCATCGAGGACCCCATCATCCAGTTCATGCACCCTTCTCACTGCTGCCATCAGAAAGAAGGTGCAGGAGCCTCAGGACTCACACCACCAGGTTCAGGGATAGAAGGGTAACAGTTATTAACCCTCTACCTTCAGGTTATTGAACTAAAGGAGATGACTTCACTTGCCCCATCACTGAAATGTTCCCACAACCAAGAACTCTGCATCCCATGTTCTTGATATTTATTGGCTATTTATTTACTATTATTATTTCTTTTTTTGTATTTGCACACTTTGCTGTCTTTCGCACACTGGTTGAATGCCCAAGTTGGTGCAGTCCTCCAGTGATTCAATTATGGTTATTATTCTATTATGGATTTATTGATTATGCCCATGAGAAAATTAATTTCAGGGTTGTATCTGGAGATATATATGTACTTTGATAATAAATTTACTTTGAGCTTTTAATAAAGGACTAGAAGAGTTTTGTTTCTTCACATGTATAAAACATATAAAATTCTAAAGGGATTGGACAGGCTAGATGCAGGAAGGTTGTTCCTGATGTTGGGGAAGTCCAGAATGAGGGGTTACAGTTTGAGGATAAAGGGGAAGCCTTTTAGGACCGAGATGAGGAAAAACTTCTTCACACAGAGAGTGGTGAATCTGTGGAATTCTCTGCCACAGGAAACAGTTGAGGCCAGTTCATTGGCTATATTTAAGAGGGAGTTAGATAAGGCCCCTGTGGCTAAAGGGATCAGGGGGTATGGAGAGAAGGCAGGTATAGGGTTCTGAGTTGGATGATCAGCCATGATCGTAATGAATGGCGGTGCAGGCTTAAACGGCCGAAAGGCCTACTCCTGCACTTATTTTCTATGTTTCTATGTTTCTATGTAGCACTGAGCATCTATCACATCTGGAATAATGTACCTCCTACAATACAACATTCCCTTTTTAATGCAGTGAAGTAGATCATGCTGGTATGGGAATTGCAAGACATCCGACAGCAAGATCCCACAAAGTGAGGACTACTGAGAGGATCATCAGCATCTCTTCCACCCACCTGGGATATTTACCAGGGATTCGCATATATAGAGACTTTAGCATTGTCAATGAATATCCCATCCATCCAACAATCTCTTTCACCCCCTATATTAGGCAGGAGGTACCATAGCATTAGAACAAGAACTATTAGGACAGGAAACAGCTTCTTCTCCCAGGCCATGAGACTACTAAACTCCCTATCATCAACCAGGTCTCATCATGTATGAAGTGTAACACTTATCACTTTTTAACTTGTGCTGTTAATTTATCCGTGGTAATATTACTTTTTGTGTTATTTGTGAGTTTTATATACTGTGTTGTGTACCTTGGTCAGGAAGAACATTGTTTTGTCTGGTGGTATACATGTATATGGATGAATGTCAATAAACTTGGACTTGAAGATAGGGTAAATGAGGTTAGGTGAGACTAGAACTGGAGGTCATACGTTAAAGTGAATGGCGAAATAATTAAAGGGAACCTGATGAGATACTTCACACAGAGGATGCTGAGAGTGTGGAGCGAGCTACCAGGAGAAGTGAATGTGGGTTGAATTTCAACATTTAAGAGAAATTTTGACATGGGGTACATGGGGTACAGAGGGCTATGGTCCAGGTGGGGATCGATGGGACGAGGCAGAATAATATTTCAGTACAGACTAGATGGGCCAAAGGTCCTGTTTCTGTGCTGTATGATTGTATGACTCTATGATATGACTTAGTCTGTGAGCCACCGCTTTCTCAATCAGAGGTGAGAGGCAGTACAGATGGGGCCACAGTACGGGGGTCTACATGGCCTGATGGGAACTCCAGTTGACATTCCCACTCCCCTCATAGATGTGGACTCTGGAATGATATCCATCTCTACATCCCCACACTTACACTGAAGAATCTGACGAAGTCCATCTTCTCAGATGAGAAACTTACCATAGTGGAAGTGATGCTTTGTTGCTTATTGGTACTGGGACAGCTAACCCACTGTTTGTGTCACCAGTTTCAATGTTAAACAGGAGAAAAGTCAAGCCTCAGGGATAAAAGGAGATAAAACAGAATAATGTGCAAGTTCTTACATCTAACCTTTTGAAGTGTGATGTTAAATATTATGAAGTTGTATTGGCGTATATTTTAGAGGAAACCAATTTACTATATTGCTCACACTTCCAAAGCTCCATGAATATGCATCAGTAGACTGGAATGCGAGCAAAAATATGTTACATTAGAGCAGTTAATGTGTATCAGAAATCTTTAATCTTTGAGAATCAGATAATTTGAATGTCTTACGTTGCCCCTTACACTGACTGTGCTTCTGCAGATGGCGAATAATGAGACACCATACTGACCTAATTAGTCGAACAACTGACAGGGTAGCATTTACAGAAGTCAGACTGGTGGGTTGAACTATGCACTTAATTGAAAAACTACTCCTGGATGTGCTGCTCTGATCATGCCTCCGCCAAGACAGGGGAACGTATGCCCTTTAAAGCACTCTAAACCTCCGTAAGGTAGAGACAGTAAATGCTGAATATCAAATGGTATGTGAAATGCAAGTCATATTTTGTAATAGAAAAGATGCTATTTAGACTGGAGGACGAAGTTTGCTCCTCTGCATTTGTACTTGGCACTTGCATCTAATCATTCCCATTGAATATTGAAAGGCCAAGATAGAGTAGACGTGGAGAGGATGATTCCAATAGTGGGAGAGACGAGTACCAGAGGACACAGCCTCAGAATACAAGGGAGTCCCTTTAGAACAGAGATGAGGAAGAATTTCTTTAATCAGGTCATGGTGAATCTGTGGAATTTTATTTTATTTAGAGATACAACACAGAAAGCATTCTGCCAGCATGACACCCAACAACCCCCGATTTAACCCAAGCCTAATCACGGAGCAATTTACAGTGGCAATGTCATGGTCCGGTCCGTGAAATCCGCATTCCGGTTCACAGTCCGGTTCATCGATCCTTATTTCGGGTTTTCCTGTTTTCCCTTGTTCCATTGGGTGCCTTCATTGAGGCACCTGATTCTCGTTTTGGGCTGGCACATAAATACCTCTCAAACCAAGGATTTGCTGCTGGACTGTTCCTTTCCCCTTCCTTCTGAATCCTTGCTACCTTCGTCTGCCACCTTGTCAGAATTCCCTGTCAAGTTAACCTGCTGGAGAGAGACTGGAGCCTTGTCGAACCAAGATAAGGAACAATCTATCGTTGACTTCAGAACTGTCTCTTTGTGTCCTTGTGTTTAGTGTTCCGTGTCTAGAAGAGCCCCGGCCCTATGTCTTGTTCCCAAGGAGGGGGTTCTGGCTCTGTGTTCTGCATTCCTGTGTTCCAAGTTCCAGGTTCTGTGTTCCAGTCCTGTACAAGTCAAGCCTTCGTGTTCTCGTCCTGTGCTGGAGTTTCTCATCCTGTGCTGGATCGTCCCCATCTGAGTCCCTGACAGTTACCTCGGCAGCTTACCTCAGCAGTTCCCTCGGCAAGTATCCTCGGCAGTCATCCCGGCCCTGCATCCCAGAAAGGGTCCCGGCCCTGCGCTCCAAGGAGGAGTCCCAGCTCCGAACCCCAGAGCCTAATCAAACCGAGTCCAAGAACCAAGCCAAACCTAGTCCAAGAACTATGTCCTGTGTTGGAGTTCCTCGCCCAGCCCTGGAGTTCTTCACCCAGCCCAGTGCTGGAGTTCCCTTGTCTAGTCCAAGCCACGTCCAAGAACCACGTCTAGTCCAAGCCACGTCCAAGAACCTCGTCCAGTCCCAGTCCAGGCTTTGTATTCCCAGTACTATCTAGTGTCTAGTCTGTTCCTAGTCCCGAGTCCTCGCCTGGATCCAGGTTCCGAGCCTGAGTCAGGACCCATGTTCCGGGTCCCTGTCCAGGCTCTGACTCGGAGTTCTAGTCCAGGCTCCTAGTTCCAAGTTCCTCATCCAGGTCCCGCTTTCCTAGTCTTAGAACTAGCCCAGGCCTGGTGTCCATGTCTCGTCCAGGGCCTGTGTCTATGTCCAGCGTCGTTTCTTCCCGACTTCCCTTGCATTTTTGATCATCTTAGTCCAGTTCCTAGTACCTCAGTGTCTATGTCTTGCATTTGGGTCTGCTCCCAACGCCCCCTTATGACAGGCAAATTAACCTACCAACTGGTATGTCTTTGGACTGAAAGAGGAAACCGGAGCACCCAGAGGAAACCTATACAGTTATGAGGAGAATGTACAAATTCCTTATGGATAGCGGCAGGAATTGATGCTGGGTCGTTCATACTGTAAAGATACTGTTAAGGATGTCAAGCAGCTTACTACCACCTCGCTGAACAAAATCATCTTCAAACCTAAAGACATCAGGAAAATTATGCAACAGCTTCAGACTGATAAAGCAGCTGGCCTTGACCAGATTCCAACCAGGGTCTTAAAGGAATGCAGTGCAGAACTTGCAAGTCCTCTCTGCCGCCTCTTCCAGCTATGCTTCTCGAGTGGTGTATTCCCAGAACAATGGAAAATAACATCAGTAACACCAGTACACAAGCCGGATTCCAAAGCTGATCCTACAAATTACCGCCCCATATCCTTACTCAGTGTCATCAGCAAGGTAATGGAAGCAGCAGTCCACAAACAAGCTCAGAACTACCTACTCCGTAACAACTTAATTTCAAGTAGGCAGTATGAATTTAGACCTGATCACAGTACAGCCGATCTCCTCACCACCTTATCTCAAACGTGGAACACCTTCTTAGACAAAGGTGGAGAAGTGTGTGTCATAGCCCTGGATATCAAAGGAGCATTTGACAAGGTCTGGCATGATGGACTCTGTGCTAAGATGAGATCCAAAGCAACATCTGGAAAGCTGCTTAGATGGCTGCAGAGCTACCTTCATGGACAGACCATCAAAGTTGTTATCTCTGGTCAGGCTTCAGATTCTTCAACCATCAATGCATCTGTACAACAGGGTTCAATACTTGGGCCACTTCTGTTTTCCATCTTTATTGACGACTTGGTTGACGCATGCAGTAACGAGCTATACCTGTACGCTGATGACTCCACACTATTTGTACCAATTAGAGCAGGAGAGAGTAATACAGTGGCAGCAGGCCTGAATAGGGATCTTGACAGGATGAAAGCCTGGGCAGACAACTGGAATGTCACTTTTGAGCCTACTAAGTGCAAGGCGATGGTGATGTCTAGGAAGAGGGATCCATCTAACCACGACCCGTATTTTGGGAACTGCAAGCTGGATTTAAAGAAGGAGTTAGTAATCCTTGGTGTTAATATTGACAGCAAATTGGTGTGGGATAAACACCTTTCTACTATTTCAAACAAGGCTGGACAAAGGCTTGGAGCTCTGTGGAAAATAGCTTCCAAACTAGACGAAGAGGGCAGGGCCACGGTTTACAAATCCCAAGTACGAATTATGATGGAGTATGCCTGCTTATCATGGATGAATGCCTCACAGAGTGTCCTCAGCCAGCTTGATTCCATTCAAAGAAAGGCTCTCAGGATTGTAGGTGTAGATGAAGCCACAGCTCGTGAGAAGCTAGCCATCAGTAGCTTACACCACAGACGACAGGTTGCTGCAGCTGCTGTGCTATGCAAAATGCACACCAGCCACAGCTCCGCAGACCTTCGAGCCATGCTGCCTTCATCTTATGAGAGACGGCGCACCACACGTGAAGTTTATCTATGCCTGCTCATGCTGTTTTTATGCATGATGCGAGAACCTACACACTGATAGAAGCTTCCTTCACTGTGCTATCAGAATTTAGAACAGCCTTCAGATGCTGTGGTTGGAAACTTCTGCGACGATTGGTCCAAGCCTTCAGGGGTCGAGTGCACAAACACCTCTCATCTCTGGGAGGGAAGTCACATGCTCCTTCATAAGCTATCATGAAGGGGACCAGGATGGCAATGCTTGGTTGTTGGTAGGTAGGGTTAATGCCTGACTTTCAAGAGCACTTGTGAGTTATGTTCCGGCTGGACTTAGTCCTTAAACTGCTGGAGAACAGTGCGGAAAGAACAGGTGCTGTTTTCTCCCAGTAGGGATTAGTTTTTAGTTCCAAGTGCTCCTACCACGTTTTGTCACCCTGCAACCTTATCATTCAATCTCTTTGAATTATAGAGCACAGCATGTGTATAAATGTCTCTTTCCAGCAGACTTCATCATGATCATCATGGCTCCAGTATTTCTACTATTTTTAAATGTTTCTTAATTGTACATATGATTTTTTTGTGTTCTATCGCTGAGCAGCAGTGAACCATCTGATTGGCCTATCAGAGTTCTCTTTGGGAACTAGTTGACTTGATCAGCATTTCTGATCTGGCTATTGTTCACGATCGCATTTAGTTAAAGAAAGCATTGTTCTAACCACTACACTGCAATGTTGCCCATTGAATTCACTGATACAGATGACTACGGAGGCCAAACCATTGGGTATGTTTAAAGTGAATGTTGATAGGCTCTTGATTAGGAAGGGCGTCAAAGCTTACGGTGAGAAGGCAGGAGAATGGGATTGAGGGGGATGATAAATCAACCATGATCGAATGGTGAAGAAAACTCAATAGACCAAATGGCCTAATTCTGTTCCTATGTCTTATTGCCTTATGGTTTTATTCCCTCCACAACTGGATGTTACACACTACCTTCATCTTCTAAGTGAGCACTTTGCCAAGAAAAATTGTTTGTGTATTAATTACTTGGGTTAAATTGTGCTGAAAAAAGTATCCGCTATCCTGATAATATTCTCTTCATTAATGTCTAAAATAATCTTTTTTTGTATATTAGCTAATGCTTTTATATCATTGTCAGTATTAAAAAGTAATTAATACAACACACCACTTATTCTACTGAACAATGATTTTAATAACTGTCTTTGCTAATGATAGATTTGAATTATGCTGACAATGAATGTATAATTTGGTTCAGTGGCAACCTCCCCACCTCTGAAAAGGCTTTAGATTGCATCATCTTTTTCATTGCATTAAAGACGGAGTGCTGCATTGTTACTTACTTACTTGGACCTTTAGCTCTAAGTGGAGCATAGGCCATTGATGACCTCTTGTCTCCATCGTCCAAAGTCAATGGTATGGTCGGAGTCCATCAATGCTTCTGCAATCCGTTGCGTCCACTATACAGAGGAATGGCCTATACAGCCTCACCAGAGCCTTGTTGGCCAGCCTTATCCATTTCCACCTCTCACGATGGGGACATTGGGTTGGACTTTGAGAGGCGCTGCATTGTTAGAGGTGTCTCATTTATAAGGGGTGGCATGGTAATGTAGTGTTTAACATTACGCTATTACAACATCAGCTACAAGATCAGGGTTCAATTCCCACCGCCGTCTGTAAGGAGTTTATTCAAGTTCACGTTAAAATTTATTGTCATCTGACTGTACATACAAGCAGTACAACCAAAGGAAACAACTTTTCTTTGGACCACAGTGCACCCATTAAACATTAATCACAAAGCACATGATACATAGTCTCCAAATCCAACACATTATTCTGCACAACTTCTTCCATCTTCACTACCAAACACATCTTTACCTCCCCCTCCCCACTCTCCGATTTCCCTAGGGATGACTCACTCCATGATTCTCTTGTGCCTCCTCACTAATCTCCCTCCCTGCAAGTGACAGAAATGCTACACTTGTCCATTTACCTCCTCCCTCACCTCCACTCAGGGCCCCAGTCCATCCATGTCACACAATACTTCAGCTGCAGATCCGGTGGGATTGTGTATTGTACCTAGTGCTCCAGATGTGACCTCCTCTACATTGGAGAGAGCCGAAGGAAAATGGGGGACTGCTTTGTCGAGCCAAAGCAGAACTTCCTGGTGGCCAACCATTTTAAATCCTATCCCTATTCCCATTCGGACATGTTGATCCATTGGCTCCTCTTTTGCCTTGATGAGACCATTTTCAGGGTGGAGGAGCAACACCTCACATTCCATCTAGGTGGCCTCAGCCTGATGGCATGAGCATCGAATTCTCCTTCTATTAAATTTTCCTCCTCCTTTTCTTTCTTCTTCTATTCCTCACTCTGACCTCTTACCTCTTCTCCTCACCTGCTTATCATCCCCCACCCTTGTGCCTCTCCTTCTTTCCTTTCTCCCATGGTCCACTCTCCCCTCCTATCAGATTCCTCCTTCTGCAGCCTTTTACCTTTCCCTTTACTGTCTTTAGTAGATGCCTTGCAGTTTCTGTACCTCACAATGATGCAGCCAGACAGGATGTTCTCAATGGTGCTCCAGTAGAAATTTGTTAGAATGGAGCCGGGGAGCCTTGAACTCCTCATTCTCCTTGAAAAGTATAGACACTGCTGTACTTTCTTGGCCAATGAGAAGGTATTGTGGGTCCAGGTTAAATCATCCATTTTGTACACACCATGGGACTTTGTGCTCTTCAGTCTCTTTATGTGCAATTGGGAGCTGCTGACCTGCGCCTTCCTGAAGCCCACAATCATCTCTTTTATTTTGTCCATATTGAGACTCCGGTTGTTGTTCTCACATCATTTGGCAAGCCTCTCCACCTTCTCTCTGTATGACAACTCATCATTGTTGCTGATGAGGCCAAACATGGTTCTAACTTCAGCGAACTTGATGATGCAGTTTGAGCTGGGTCTGGCAGCGTAGTCATCAGTCAGCAATGGTCAATGAAATACCACCCCAACCTAAGTTGATGTGGTCTTTCATTGATTCTATGGATTTATTGTGAATTCCCATAAGAAAATGAATCTTAGGGTTGTATGTGATGACAAAAATGTACAAACGTTTGTACTTTGATAATAAGTTTACTTTGAACTTTGAACTTTGACCAGCAGTGGGCTGAGCATACAACCTTGAGGGGCACCAGTTCTCAGCCTGATGAAGCTTGAGATTGTTAGAGTGATTTTTGGGTTTAGGTCATTTACATTTAGCAAATGGCTTTGGCTACCAGTCTTCTGTTCCTTGACAAGGATTTGTGGATTTAATTTGGAACAATGCATTTCCTAAAAGCTGTGAATCCCAGTCCACAGACAATGCTGATGTCTGTGGGATGGATGTGAACCAGAAGGTGTGAAGTTTGCATGTAGTTTCAAAGAAAACACTATCTGTACTTTGTAAATATGGAATTGTCCTTTATGATTAGCACGTAAAATACCAAATAAATGTACTGTGGATTCAGTTTGGAACAATGGATTCCTAAAAGCCCATTCTAGACTCTGCTGGCGCCTGTGGGATGGATGCGAATCAGAAGGTATGAAGTTTGTATGTGGCTTCAAAAGAAAGTGTTGTCTATACTTGTAAATATACTAGGCCCAGCCCTGACTAGGAGTTGAGGATGCCATCGTCTACTTGCTGAACCGTGTCTACGCCCACCTGGACAAGCCAGCGAGCATTGTGAGGGTCATGTTTTTTGACTTCTCCAGTGCGTTCAACACCATCTGCCCTGTTCTGCTGGGGCAGAAGCTGACAGCGATGCAGGTGGATGCTTCCCTGGTGTCATGGATTCTTGATTACCTGACTGGCAGACCACAGTACGTGTGCTTGCAACACTGTGTGTCTGACAGAGTGATCAGCAGCACTGGGGCTCCACAGGGGACTGTCTTGTCTCCCTTTCTCTTCACCATTTACACCTCGGACTTCAACTACTGCACAGAGTCTTGTCATCTTCAGAAGTTTTCGGATGACTCTGCCATAGTTGGATGCATCAGCAAGGGACATGAGGTTGAGTACGGGGCTACGGTAGGAAACTTTGTCACATGGTGTGAGCAGAATTATCTGCAGATTAATGTGAAAAAGACTAAGGAGCTGGTGGTAGACCTGAGGAGAGCTAAGGTACCAGTGACCCCTGTTTCCATCCAGGGGGTCAGTGTGGACAAGGTGAAGGATTACAAATACCTGGGGATACGAATTGACAATAAACTGGACTGGTCAAAGAACACTGAGGCTGTCTACAAGAAGGGACAGAGCCGTCTCTATTTCCTGAGGAGACTGTGGTCCTTTAACACCTGCCGTACGATGCTGAGGATGTTCTACAAGTCTGTGGTGGCCAGTGCTATCATGTTTGCTGTTGTGTGCTGGGGCAGCAGGCTGAAGGTAGCAGACACCAACAGAATCAACAAACTCATTCGTAAGGCCAGTGATGTTGTGGGGATGGAACTGGGCTCTCTCACGGTGCTGTCTGAAAAGAGGATGCTGTCCAAGTTGCATGCCATGTTGGTCAATGTCTCCCATCCACTACATAAGTGCTGCACTTTCCTTCCACATTCCAAAGATGTACAAGTTAGAATTGGTAAATTGTGGGAATGTTATGTTGATGCCGGAAGTGTGGCAATACTTGTGGGCTGTCCAGCACTATCCTCGCTGAATTAATTAGATACTAACGACACATTTCACTACATGCTTCAATGTACATGTGACAAATAAAGCGAACATTTAAATCTTTTAAATCTCTTTCTTTTAGACGCAATGGATGTTAAAGACCCCTGGCACCTCATTGCCCTGTTCTTTGATCAGGGTTCATCTATCAAACAACATAATCAAAACAAACTGGGGTTCGTTGATCATCTATTTTATTGCTGTTCATTGGACTTGCTGTGTCCAAGTTAGCACCTGCGTTTAGCCTACATAAAACTATCACTGGACTCAAAAATTATCCATTGCTTGTTAAATTCATCTATAGTAAGGTTCAAGCTCAAGTTTATAGTCATTAGTATTACACATGTGTACGGGGTCTTTCTTTTTTGTATGTTAAATTTAAAATGGCTTCTTTGTTATGTTAAATGCTGAGGAAGTCTCTCACTAGACAGTTGCTTGGGTTAATACAGATAGCAGAGTGCTATTAGCCAATGGGTGTTCATGTTTCATTTTGTTTTCGGATACCATGCTGTATCATATGACTGGGAACGGGGTTTTTGGTGGGGGGTCGGAGGAGAGACGGGGAGTCGGAGGAGAGACGGAGAGGACGACGGACATGCAGAAAGGCTCCGGTCGATCACTCCGGGTGGTCCCGAGCCGTGAGTCGACAGGATCCGGGTGGTCGTCAGGAATCAATTGAGCTCCAATGGTTGTGCACGAAGAACTTGGACTTTGATAAGTCTGGCGCCTCTTTTTTTTCCATTACTTCCTTTTCTGTATCAAATTTGTATTAATTTCATAGACTTAGTAATATCTATAAAGTGTACTTGGTAAAACGTACTGGGTGTGCTGGCTGATGATTGATGTTTGGGATTGATTCAGGCAGCAGTGGTGCAGCAACCGACTCCGTGGGAAGCGTTGAGGCAGGGGCTGGGTGGGATTTCCCCTAGACATATACGAGCCAATATAACTGAGTGTTACACATGTATACAGGTAAAGGAAATAGTGTTCTTTTGGGACCAGGGTGCAAAACACAGTACACATATTCAGTACAGCACACAGAATAAAACTAACAGAATAATATTAACAGATAATAAAAAATATTCTGTAGATGTACAAGTTGACATAAAGTGCACATAGGACATGTAGTTAAAAATAACGCAGGACATACAGTCTGACTGCATGTGCTATGTATGTACGATGTGCTGTATGCTATGTCTGACTGTATGTACTGTGTTTTTCCTCTTTGCCTTGGAGGACCACTGTTACCTTCAGCTGCATACATGTGAATGGCTGAATGACAATTGAACTTGAACTTGCTACTGGCACTGTCATAAATAATGTGTACCGGGTGGTAGCAGGGTGTTCAGAAGTCTCACAACCACGGAGCGGGCACTGTCTCCGAGGAGAAGCCATTGACGTCTAATAGGGAGTGGTCAGCCTGCACCTTCCTGAAGTCATGATCATCTCTTTAGTCTTGCTCATGCTGCTGTCGTTGTACAAATGTGACGTAAAAGATGCACCCCAAATTCGATGTAGCTGTTTCAGACAAATTAGTGCTTCATCGATCACACATCCGCCCAAAGCAATGACCAAGTTGAAAACTTTGAGTTGGAACAACTCTGGTTCCTGAACTGATTATTAGTGAGGTCAGGGTACCTGGAAGCATTGTCTATTATCTCTGATGAGCTGGTCACCAGTGTACAAATTATCTGTCATTGGTAGTCAATGAATCAATGATAGTTCTCTGTAGCTAGCAATGAAAATCAGCCGGAGTACCTGCAAATCTGTGAGGCGTCAGGAGATCAAGAAAGCAAGAGGAAGCCACAAAGACAAAATTAATCACTGCAGCTAGTCTGATTGACCTAATGTTGAATGCATTCCCAGTGACTTCCCAATAGAAGAACATCAAAGAGTGAATGATCAGTAGGAATCAATGGGTTATTCAGTAGGTTGGGAGGCTATAATTAATTGGATGCTACAGAGTTTGGTCTTGGAGCTACCTGAAAGTAACTGTTTATCTTTTATATTCTTATTTGTATTTATTTAGAGACAGAACACGGAATAAGCGCTTCTGGCCCAATGAACTGCACCGCCCAGCAACCCACTCATTTAACATCAGCCTAATCACGAGAGAATTTACTATGACCAATTAGCATACTAACCGGTACAACTTTGTCCTGTGGGAGGAAACCAGAGCACCCTGAGGAAACGCACGTGGTTCATTGGGAGAACAGGCAAACTCCTCCCGGATAGCACCAGGAATGAACTCCACATTCCAGAATGCCCCCAGATGTTAATAATTACACTACCAAGGTTTTCATAACTGCCTCCTGGCCAGTTGTATACTTCCAGCAAATGTTATTTTATTCCAGCAGTGGCTTCCTTTCCTACTGTGCTGTGCTTCTGTCTGACAATCAAACATTAACATACCACAATCATTTTGGAAAGGGATTTTGACCTCATACCCACAGAGTGAGTGGCTCCACATTCAGTGTTGGACCCAAAGTAAGAGTTAATCCACTTGAAATTGATCTTCAAACTAAAATTACATCTTCAATGTACTTAGGAAATAATGGAAGTTAGAGATAGTATTTGACAGACACCATGGGCCAAAATATCTGTTCCTATGCTATACTGTTCCTAATAAAGAGGCCACTGAGTGTATGTTTGTGGTCTTCTGCTGCTGCAGCCCATCCACTTTAAGTTCGACGTGTGCAATCAGAGATATTCTTCTGCACACCACTGTTGTAACGTGTGGTTATTTGAGTTACTAACGCCTTCCAGTCAGGTTGAACCAGTTTTGCCACTCTCCTCAGAACCTTCCCATTAACAAGGCATTTTCGCTCATAGAACCGCTATTCACTAGATGGTTCTTTTTTTGTTTATCACACCATTCTTCCAGGAGATGAGCAGTTTCGGAGATACTTAAACCACCCCATCTGACACCAACAATGATTCCATGATCAAAGTCACTTAGGTCCCATTTCTGCCCCATTCTGATGTTTGATCTAAACAACGGAGCATCTTTGACCATGTCTGTATGCTTTTATTCATTGAGTTGCCACATGATTGGCTGATTAGTTATTTGCATTAATCAGCAGATGTACCTAATAAAGTGGCCACTGAATGTATATGTTAGCGTTAGGGACACAATGACAAGAAGAATTGCTCTTCCAACAAATGTCAAAAACAATGACCTGTATTAAATTTAAAATCTAGTTCATGCTAAAATTCAAAATGTTTCATTATTCTGATGTTAGATAGCAAGGGAAGCATTTTTACTTAAAATCACAACTTAACACCAATAGTGTAGTCTAAAGGTGAACCAATTTAGAACTGTTTATGTTACATTTACAGCTGTAATAGAGATGTAGATCCGTTTGTAAAAAGCAATAATTATATATTCTTATGATGCAATCTTATCTCTGTATCATATTGATGTTATGAATCTTAGCTTCCTCCTGGGCAAAAATAAATTGCTGTTGGCTGCACATGGTGAATGTTGCTTTATTGAATCACAAGGCCAATTAAATAACTTAAATATTCTTATCCTTTCTCATTTTGCCCATCGAGTCTATGCTTACTCTCATAGCAATCCCATCACTCTCATTACCCCACTAGTAATGAAGCAGTGCAACATCAGAACTACCTGCTGCACCAGTGTTCCAACCTGTGTAAGTGCTTGTAATATATATAACTGATGGATAAGAATGCAGGTGGCATGTTCAGTTGGTTTCAAGATGTCCAAGGATAGAGTGGGACACGTATTCTTGTACATCCAAGCAGAGTCCACTGCCAAGAAGGCCCACTAGTGCCTTTACTTCCTGAGAAAGCTAAAGAAATTTGGCCTGTCCCCTAAAACCCTCACTAATTTTTATAGATGCACTGTAGAAAGCACTCTTCTAGGGTGCATCACAACCTGGTATAGAAGTTGTCCTGTGCAAGACCGGAAGAAGCTGCAGAAGATCGTGAACACAGCCCAGCACATCACACAAACCAATCTTCCGTCCTTGGACTCACTTTACACCACACGCTGTCGGAGCAGTGCTGCCAGGATAATCAAGGACACGACCCACCCAACCAACACTCTTTTCATCCCTCTTCCCTCCGGGAGAAGGCTCAGGAGCTTGAAGACTCGATGACCAGATTTGGGAACAGCTTCTTTCCAACTGTGATAAAACTGCTGAACAGATCCTGACCCAGACCTCCAAATATCCGGACCTGCCTCTCGTTTTTTTTTGCACTACCTTTTCTATTTTCTATTTATGATTTATAATTTAAATTTTTAATATTTACTATCGATTTGTACTCCAGGGAGCGCGGAGCGCAGAATCAAATATTGCTGTGATGATTGTACGCTCTAGTATCAATTGTTTGGCGACAATAAAATAAAGTATCAGATGGGAGGTTGGGTGGTGCAGTGACAGATGGACCTTGCTTTGGACAAATATGAGGTAATGTACTTTGGGAACTCAAATTCTGGTAGGATATATAGGATAAGTGGAAAAGACCTCAGAGGCATTGAAGTGCAGGGAGACCTTGGAGTGCAAGTTCATAAGGTACAGAACTGACCAGGCTAGTGAAAAAGGCATTTGTTTTGCTTGCCTTTAGAGCTAAGGCATTAAGTTTAAGATTTGGGGTGTCACATTGTGATTAGACATTGAACAGACCACACTTAGAGTACTGTGTAGCTCTCAGGACACCACTCTGGATGAGGTAGTAATGGAGAGAGTGCAGAAGAGATTCACCAGCTTCACTTACAAGTAGAGATTGGATAGCCTGTGTTTTCCCCACTGGACCCTGAGAAGCTGAGGGATGACTTTATGGAGGTTTATAAAATTATGAAGGGCATCAATACGATTGATGCGAATCTTTTTATTGGGAAAGAGAACTCTGGAAAGAGAGGGCACAAATTCAAGGTGAGAGGGGGGAAATTTAAAGGAGCCTGAAGGGCAGATTTTTCACAAAAAGGGGGGTAAATATTGGGAACGAGATAAAATCACAACTTTTAAAAGGTATTGGAACAAATACATGTATGGGAAAGAAGTAGAGGGACACAAGTCTAAAGCAGGCAGATGAGAATAGCACTGGCAGGCACCATGGTCAATAGGGATAAAATGAACCACATTGTCCATTTCCCTCCTTCGTCTCCCTATCACTCCTCCTCACCCTGATCCACCTATCACTCATGAAATGCTGACTGTCTATTTCCCTCCACAGGTGGTGGAACTCCCCCAGCCTCCTGTTTGTCTGTTTGTTGCTCCAGGCACTAGCATCTGCAGCCTCTTGTATCTCCATAACCTTTTATTGTTCACATCAGCTCTGTACACCCGGAGAAGTTCACCACTAATCTTCCCCACTGACAACCAGATGGAATAGCCCGGACACACTCGACCTACAGAAATGCGTCCAGTGCAGAGCAACGACAGCACTTGGGGGTGACTCCTTTGAGCTCATCTGCAGAAACAGCTTAATTTCTACCTCTGTCAAAGACCCTGACCTGGAGTTACACTCAGACCTCAGCTCTTTGTGCTGGTGGGACCTGCTCCCAGGGGCTCACGATCGGCCACTTTTCAAAATCACAAGACCGCGGCCGAGGAAACGAGCCTTCGGGGTTCTGAGGTTTCGTGGTCCTGTGGGCAAACTAACTCTATGCAGGTGTTGCCGACTGAAGTCATAGGGAAGGAGGTACAGGAGCCTCGCCATCAGGTAGTTATTAGGCTCCTGAATTAGTGTGGCTAACTTCTCAGTGTGAACTTTATCACTGTGGAGAAAATGGAACATCGAAACGGTGGATTGGCTGTCGGGGGCTCTGTACTCAGTAAACTGCGTGCTCTCTCTCACTCCCTCTCTCATTGGTGGGGGAGAGTTTGCTGCCGATGCGGCAGACTTTAACGTCACAAATCAGCAAGTTGTTTTGTTATGTCGCCCCTGTTGCTGTGAAACAGTAACACCTCTGTCCATTTATTGGGGAGAGAGAGAGAGAGAGAGAGAGAGCTTGTGGTATGTCGAATTGTCGGGGTGAACGATTATTTTTTGTGTACTGCAGATCATGGTCTTTCTTGGTGGCTTTGCTGTTGCTTGCTTGGAAGGTGGAGGGTGCTGATGCTTTTTTTGCAGAAGTAAGTGGGGAAGGGTGAGTGGGGGGCTTTGGGGTTCGAACATTTTTATTGTCACTCGTTCTTTGGAGCAGTCTTCTGTCTTCATGGTTCTCTGCAAAGAACAAGAATTTCAGGATGTATATTGTCTACATTTCTCTGATATTAAATGGAATGATTGAACTATTGGGTTCCAGGTCAGCAGGGTCTCTAGGGAGCCCCGATGAGGTAGAAAACAAAATGGGTTCCAGCCTCCCTCTGGGAAGGTTGCTTGTGACACCTGTGGAAGGTCTGATGCCCGAACTTTGAACCTGCACCATTGACTGCCTGACTTCCACTGATCTGTCAGTCTCATTTCCCCGGTACTGACGTTGGATGGCCCTCCTCGGGCAGCCTGAGATTAAGTTCAAAGCAAATATATTATCAAGGTACGTGTTCGTCAACATATACTACCCTGAGATTCATTTTCTTGCAGGCATTCACAGTAGAACAAAGGAAAACAAAAGAATCAATGAAAAACTACACACAAAAGCTAACGAACAACCAATGTGCAAAAGAAAATTTGCGTGAATAAAAAGTACTAAATTAGTTAATAGAAAAATTATTAAATATATACATCAACAATACCGAGAACGTGAATTGTAGAGTCCTTGAAAGTGAGTCCACAGGTTGTTGGATCAGTTCATAGTTGAGGTGAGTGAAGTTATCCACTCCGGTTGAGGATCCTACCTGATATTGAGAGAACTAAGGCTCCTGTACCTCCTTCCCTACGGCAGCAGCAAGTAGAGAGCGTGGCCTGGATTAAACAATACTAAACTTCCCACACTTTCCTTGATCATTTATAAAACTGATTCAAGCTTTGTCTCAGCTTTTCAGACACAGTTTGATATTTATGGATGTGTTAATATCACTTGCCAGTTGTTGGGAGCTCTCCACATCTCAGTGGATCATAGTATCACAATAATAAAAATAACACATAACCATTAGATGAAAAGTGATGTTAGTCTGGTTAATTTTATTGGGATTGATCGTGCCAAGACTCTTCTGGGTGCCTCTGATACACTGACAAATGGATTACCAGAGAATGTCCACATTGGCAATAATCCATGAATTATTGGCAATTATCTACAGACGCTTCTCAACCCACTGAATTCCTCCAGCAGATTTTTTGTTGCAACAACTAAAATGACTATGTTTTGATCCACATCAAAATACTAATTATACACTCAAACTGTCACTTCCCATCTTTTTGTCTTCCAAACACTGCAGCTCCACACTCAAAGAGTTTTAGGAACAACTTCCTCCCCGCTGCTATCAGGTTTCTGAACAGTCTATGAACCCATGAACATTACCTGATTATTCCTCTTTCTTCTCTGCTCTTTAATTTTTTTTTGTCGTTTATACTCATTTTTATGTCTTTGCACTGTACTGGTGGGACAAGAAAACAAATTTTGCGTCATATGAGCCAGTGATAATAAATCATATTGTGAGCTCTTGCTCTAAAATGACTTCCACAAATTAATTTTCTACAGCAATTTTGCCAATCATAATTTCCAGATTTTATGTTGTTTCAGGAATTGCTCAGATGAGCACACTGTGGCATTCGAAGAGCTTCTTTCTTTTCAATAAGTTTTTATTTAATTGCCTGAGAGGAAGCCAAACATAGTTTCATTGTACCTATATATAATGACAATAAAAATCATTCCATTCAATTCAATTCAATTCAAGCAGCAAGATCACCCTTGACAAATATTACATCTAGCATCCAGAAACAGTGAGTGCCAGCAATGAAACATTGTCTATTAAGAGCAATTTGAAACTAGCTATGGATGCTCTAGGCCAGGGGTTCTAACCTTTCTATGCCATGGACTCCTACCATTAACAGAGGGGTTTGTGAACACCAGGCTGGGAACCTCTGCTGTAGGGAATTGAGTTCAAGAGCCATGACGTAATGATGCAACTCTATACACTAAAACACGAGGAAATCTGCAGATGCTGGAATTTCAAGCAACACACATAAAAGTTGCTGGTGAACGCAGCAGGCCAGGCAGCATCTCTAGGAAGAGGTACAGTCGACGTTTCAGGCCGAGACCCTTTGTCAGGACTCAAGATTTATTCCAGCATCTGCAGATTTCCTGGTGTTTGCGTTTTTAAATTCTCTACTGTGAAGCCTCTTCCGGTGATGCCTACACTGACGAAGTTTAAATCTTCTCTTCGACGGGAGTTCAGTGAACCATCTCTCACTGCTCCCCATCTGTAATTTCTTCGGCTCTTTGAGTCCTGACGAAGGGTCTCGGCCCAAAACGTCGACTGTACCTCTTCCTAGAGATGCAGCCTGGCCTGCTGCGTTCACCAGCAACTCTATACATTCAGTGGCACCTTTATTAGGTGCACTTGTACACCTGCTCATTAATGCAAATATCTAAGCAGTCAATCATGTGACAGCTGCTCAAAGCATTAAAGCATGAAGACACGTTCAAGAGGTTCAGTTGTTGTTCAGACCAAACATCAGAATGGGGAAGAAATGTGATCTAAGTGACTTTCATCATGGAATCATTGTTGGTGTCATATGGGGTGGCTTGAGCATCTCAGAAACTGCTGATCTCCCGGGAGTTTTCACACACAACAGTCTCTAGAGTTTACAGAGAATGGTGCAAGAGACAAAAAAAACACATCCAGAGAGCAGCAGTTCTGTGAGCAAAAATGCCTTAATAGGTCATCTTATTCAGTACACCTGTACACCTGCTCCTTAATGCAAACACCATGCCTATAAAAATTATTCAACTCCACTCTCCCCCCACCACCAGAAGATTTCATGTTTTATTGTTTTACAACATTGATTCACAGTGGATTTAATTTGGCATTTCTTGACACTGATCACCAGAAAAAGACTCTTTTGTGAAGTGAAAACAGCTCTCTACAAAGTGATCTAAATTAATAACAAATATGGCATAGCTGTAAATCTGCCTAGAACAACTGTCTCAAAAACTGAGTGACCGTGCAAGAAGGGGACTAGTGAGGGAGGCCACCAAGAGACCTATGACAGACAGCTCTGGAAGCGTTACAAGCTTCAGTGGCTGAGCGGGGAGAGACTGTGCATACAACTGTTGCCTGGGTGCTTCACCAGTCACAGCTTTATGGGAGAGTGGCAAAGAGAAAGCCATTGTTGAAAGAAACTCACATAAAATCTCAGCAAGAGTTTGCCAGAAGGCACGTGGGAGACTCAGCTGAAAGAAGCTTCTATGGTCTGATGAAACCAAAATTGAGCTTTTTGGCCATCAGACTAAACCACACATCATGAAAAACACACTACCTACATGGTAGGGGTTGCATCATGCTGTGGGGATACTTCATTGCAGCAGGCCCTGGAAGGTTTGTGAAGGTAGAGGGTAAAATGAATGCAGCAAAATACAGTAAAATCCTGGAGGAAAACCTGATGCAGTCTGCGAGAGAACTGCGATTTGGGAGGTTTGTTTTTCCAGCAAGACAATGACCACAAGCATAAACCCCAAGCATAAAACTTCCAAGGGCCTTTATCTCAAAAAGGATTTATTACCATTGGAGATGGTCCAGAGGAGGCTCACAAGGATGCTTCTAGGAATGAAGGGGTTAACATATGAGGACCATTTGGCAGCTTTGGGCCTGTACTTACTGGAATTTAGATGAATATGGTGGGGAGGATCTCATTGAAACCTACCGAATGTTGAAAGGACTAGTTCGGGTGGGTGTGGAGAGGATGTTTCCTATGGTGCAGGGGTATCCAGAACTAGACAGCACAGCCTCAAAACTAATGGGCAACCCTTTAGAACAGAGGTAAGGAGGAATTTTTTTAGCCAGAGGGTAGTAAATGTGGAATTCTCTGCCACAGTCTGCGATGGAGGCCAAGTCTATGTGTACATTTAAGGTGGAATTTGATCGTTTCCAGATTGGTCAGGGCATCAAAGGATAGGGCAAGAAGACAGATGTATGGGGTTGAGTGGGATCCAGGATCAGCCATGATGGAATGGCGGAGAGGATTTGATGGGCTGAATAGCCTAATTTTCCTCCTATGCCTTATGGTCTTACGGTCTTATAGAGGGGTGAATACTCTTCACAGGCACTGTACCTAATCAGCCAATCACATTGCAGAAACTCAATGCATTAAAGCATGCATACAAGGTCAAGAGGTTCAGTTGTTATTCAGAACAAACATCATAATGGGGAAGAAATAAGGAGGGGAGGAGAAGATGGCAGCGCGACGCAGCACACGTGGCCGCTCCGAAATGATATCAGTATTTGTTAAGTAGGTACCGTGCACAATCCTGATTTGATGGAGACAGACGTGAGAAGCACGGAGGAACATCTGGAGAAACTTCTGAAATGCCTGCTTCGCTGCCGCTGATACTGCGCGATCGAGAATCTCTGGAGGGGAAGGCCCCAAATCCTCGGCTTTGCCTATTGCCTGTTGCCGGGGCCGGGGTCGAAGCGCTCGGCAGAGATGGTGCTCGGTGCTCAGTGTCAGAGGGCTGGTCGGAGGCTCGAAGTTTTCGGACGGACTCAAGAGTCGGCTGTGGTCGGGTGCTTCCAGGGTGCTGCATCGGAAAGTTTGCGGTGCTGGAGGTTCATGACAGGAAGAGAGTTTCTCCCTTCTACTGTCTGTATGAGATGATGGGACTTTTGAGAGACTTTGAGACTTTTTTTTTACCATGCCCGTAGTCTGTTCTTTATCAAATTACGGTATTGCTTCGCACTGTTATAACTATATGTTATAATTATGTAGTTTTTGTCAGTTTTTTTAGTCTTGGTTTGTCTTGTGTTTCTGTGATATCATACTGGAGGAACATTGTATCATTTCTTAGTGCATGCATTACTAAAGGATAATAAAAGAGGACTGCGTGTCCTCATAATCTAATCTAATAATCTAAATGTGATCTAAATGACTTGGAATGTGGAATGATTTTTGGTGCTAGACAAGGTGGTATGAATATCTCTGAAACCACTGATCTCCTTGGACTTTCATGCACAACAGTCTCTAGAGTTTACAGAGAATGGTGTGAAAAACAAAGAACAACCATTGAGCAGCAGTTCTTTGGATGAAAATGCCCTCTTCATGAGAGAGGTCAGAGGAGAATAGTCAGACTGGCTCAAGCTGACAGGAAGGCGACAGTAACTCAATTAACCACGCATTACAACAATGGTGTGCAGATGAGCATCTCTGAATGCACATCACATCGAACCTTGAAGTGGATGGGCTACAGCAGCAGGAGACCAGGAATGTCAGAACATCAGAACAAGGCCGACGTCAGAACAGCTTTCAAAACGGTGTACCCTCACAAGCTGTCAGGCCCACATTTGGTACCTGGTGGGGCTCTGAAAATTTGTGCCAACCAACTGGCAGCAATGTTCAGGGATATCTTTAAAGTCTCACTGCAGCAGTCAGAGTTTCCCACCTGCTTCAAAAGGGTGACAACCATACCAGTGTCCAATGACTATCACCCAATGGCACTCACATTTACTGTGATGAAGTACTTTGAGAGATTGGTTATGACTAGAATCAACTCCTGCCTAAATACTTACCTGGACCCACTGCAATTTGCCCTTGACTGCAATAGGTCTACGGAGGATGCGATTTCACTGACTCTCCAAGGCCACCTGGACAATATTCTTACTTATGTCGGACTTCTGTTTATTGATTACAGCTCATCTTGCAACACAATTATACCATCAGTGCTAATCAACAAGCTCCAGAACCTGGGCTTTGTGACTCCCTCTGCATTGACTACCTCACTGGGAGACCACAATCTGTGTGGATCAAAATTAACATCTCCTCCTTGCTGACATCAAGTACGTCAAGGATGTGTGCTTAGCCCACTGCTCTACTCTCTCTACACCCATATCTGTGTGGCTAGTGTTACGAGAATACACATAAAATTAAGATGTTTGCTGGCCTGGGCTAGCATCAGTGGCATCAGCAGTTGGTCTGCCACCTGCCCTCAGGGGAAGGAGAGATAAGGAACAATGGAGCAGCGTCTGGAGATGTGTAATGAAGGGATGTGGGAGGGAGAGAGCTGTCTGGAGCGGCTCCCCCCTTTGAACCCTGAACTGTTTGAAGTGATGGACAGGCGATACCCCAGCAGGGGGATAAAAAGGGACAGGTTCGCTAAGACAGACACACACGCCACCCGAGGTAACGAGACCCTGGAAGCGGTGCGCCTCTCACGAGTGATGAGAAGTACCGGACAACGCACAGGGTGGAAAGGTACGATCAGCGGGAACCCGGTGTGTGTCCGCCCTTGCCTGGGTGCCGGGTTCACTGCAGAGGATCGACCGCATCTGGAGGAGGGGTCACAGTCGGTGACCTCAGGTGACATCACCAAGGACCCGCCCAAATGCTGTTTGTGAGCCATCCCGCTGGTCTGTGAGTGAAGCTGTTCTGAATGATCAGTTGTTCCTGTTCTATCTCTGTCTCTCTTCCCCCACCTTGTCCATCGCCCTGGCAACGATTACTGCGAACTGAACTACAAACTGAACTGAACTTTGAGTCATTTTGAAATTGGTCATTTAACCCCTAGACAACGATAGAGCTTGATTGATGCTGTTATCTTAATTCTGTGCACATGTGTGTTTATCATCACTGAACTGTTGCATTTATTATCCTTTCGATTACTGTGTTGCTTGTTTCTTTAATAAAACTTTCTTAGTTCTAGTACTCCAGACTCCAACTGAGTGATCCATTTCTGCTGGTTTGGCAACCCAGTTACGGGGTACGTAACACTAGGCACAGCTTAAACACCGACTATAAATTTGCTGCTGACACAACTATTGTCGGCAGAATTTCTGATGGTGATGAGGAGGCGTACAGGAGCGAGATAGATCAGCTGGTTGAGTGGTGTCACGGCAACAACCATCAGTAAGACCAAGGAATTGAAGGTGGACTTCAGAAAGGGCAAGTCAAGGGAACACACACCAGTCCTGATTGAGGGAGTAGCAGTGGAAAAGGTGAGCAGTTTCAAGTTTCTGGGTGTCAACATCTCTGAAGATCTATCCAGAGCCCAACATATTGATGCAACTTCAAAGAAAGTACAACAGAGGTTATATTTCATCAGGAGCTCCAGGAGATTTGCTATGTCACCAAAGACACTCGCAAATTTTTTACAGATGTACTGTGGAAATATTCTAACTGGTTTCATCGCTGTCTGGTACAGAGGGAGCACTGCACGAGGTCAGGAAAAGCTGCAGAACGTTGCCAACTCAGTCAGCTCCATCATGGGCACCAGCCTCCCCAGCACTGAGAACATAGGACCCCATCAGCAGCACATACCCTCTTCTTTTTACTGCCATCAAGGAGGTACAAGAGTATTTAACTTTTCAGGAACAACTTCTTCCCCTCCCATCATCAGATTTCTAAATGGACCATGAATCCAGGAACACTATCTCACTACATATTTTCCTCTCTTTTTGCACTTTTTATTTCATTTAATTCTTTTAACATATGTATACTTACTGTAATTTATAGTTTTTTAAATCATTGTGTATTGCACTATACTGCTGCAGCAAAGCAACATATTGCATGATATACGCCAGTGAAATTAAACTTGATTTTGAGTCTGACATACATTCAGTGGCCAATTTATTAGCTACACAAGGTGCCTAATAAAAGTTGCCACTGGTGAAAATGTTTGCATCATTCTGATATAAGTGCAATAAATTGTGCTTTTTGATTTCAGTGTAAAAACTAATGAATTCTTTGGATTATTAAACTAAATTCATCGCTAAACATCTTAATCTTTGCTTATACATAAGTGTTTCTGCAGGTACTGGAAATCCAGAGCAACACACACAAAATGCTGGAGGAGCTCAGCAGGTCAGGCAGCATCTACGGAGGAGAATAAAGAGTCGATGTTTCGGGCCAAAATCCTTCATCAGGATTGGGAAGGAAGGGGGCAACGGCTAGAAGAAGAAGGTAGGGAGGGGTAGAGAAAAAGTTGGCAGGTGATAGGTGGGTGTTTGGGGAAGGGGGGATGAAATAAGCAGCTGGGAAGTGATAGTGGACAAGGTCAAGGGCTGAAGAGAAGGAATCTAATAGGAGATGAGAGTAGACCATGAGAGAAAGGGAAGAAGGGGCTCCAGGGAAAGGTGATGGGTTTTGTAGCTATTTCTTCTTTGGTCTGTCTCTTCTATTCCCCACAGAATGTGAGTTGACATGTAAATATCCCTAAATGTATGCTCAGGTCAGAACATTTAGGCAGTGAAAGTAATTAGATATTGGACCAGATTTTTATTAACCTGGAGCTTAGTAAGTCTATTAATAATGAAAGTGGAAAGTGTAATTATGTCAGTCATCGACTGCAAAATCCATACCTGCTATCACCTAATTAATAAATAATAGTTCCTAGATAACAAACTAACATTACTCATCTGTCCTAGACTTCAGTTCATCTATTCCTGATGCAAGGTTTCAACTCAAAATGTCGACAATTCCCTTCCTTCCACAGAATCTGTTTGACCCACTGATTTCCTCCAGTCATTTGTTTGTTGCTCAGGATTCCAACATCTGCATTCTCGTGTTTCCAGACCAACTTCTCTTGTGCTTAAATCAATACAATTTTAACTGAAGTTAGAAGTATATCATTTATGCTGGCTTGTGTCTGTTTTGATCAACCATTTCCAAAACAGGAAATTTAAAAATGAATAATTTGGTGTGTCTGAGGAAATTTCATTTGCACAGAAAATGTACATGAAGTCAAATGCAATGTTAGCATTCATTTTGAGAGGACTAGAATATAAAAGCAACAATGGAATGCCAAGGCTTTAGAAGTCACTGGCCAGACCACACTTTGAGTATTGTTACTTGTTTTGGAACCTTTAAGAAAGGATGTGCTGGCATTGGAGAGGGTCCAGAGGTATATGGGGCATTGGACGGCTCTGGGCCAGTACGCACTGGAGTTTAGAAGAATCAGAGAGCATTCTCATTGAAACCTATCAAATATTTAAAGGCCTAGATAGAGTAGACGTGGAGAGGATGTTTCAGATAGTTCAGAGTCTAGGACCAGAGGGCACAGCCTCACAATAGAAGGACATCCCCTTAGAATAGGGATGAGGTTTAAGTGAGGAGTGCATGTATCACTTGGTAGCAATTAATGTATTTTTACAGATGACCATAATCAATTCTTTAAATGAACAAGAATACTTAATCAAACGATATATAAACAAGATTACTCAAATATTATTGAAATATTAACTAGACAACACTCCTTGCTTAGCTATAAAATCCAACTCAATAGAGAATGCATCAAGAATATACACCGAATACTATGTATATATACAACTACTATTTACAGACATCCACAGCATAGTAAGTTTTCAAATTGTCCCATTCAGATTTAAAGATTTAATCACTGTGCAGGATTTCTCACTCTTGTGGTATAATATCTTTCCTGACAAGAGGGATCACTCTGCTTGACAGGAAAGACTTGAGGTTTTGAAACAATCTCAGGTTTTGGGGTCTCCTGTGTGGTGATTGTAGGAGTAGACTCTGAGACTGTAGGAAATGGTTCTGATAGTGGTAGCCATCTTTCTTCTTCCTTTTTTGTCTTCTAGTTTGTGCATCTTGATCTTGGGAAGGTGCATTTAGTTCACTGACACATTTTTTTATTAATTTTTTATTGTTCCCTTTATGATCTGATCTCTCCTCTTGGTTTCCTCATCCACAACACCATCTGATTAATCCTCTGTTTTTGTATCTCCATTGACTGCTTCCTGTTTGGCCTTTGATTGGTCCAGCTGGGATTTCATTATAGCATCTAATTTTACAAGAAGCTTTTTGTCTCCCACTTGAAGTTCACACAATAACCTTAATGTACTCAGGGTATATTCTGGTTCTTTAAACTCACAAAAGCTGAATCCTTGCAACTTTCCTGAAGCTTGTTGAACTCTCTTCCAGCTTAAAACCATGCCACATTTCGCAAGCACCTGCCTGATTGACATATGAGAAGCTTTCACAGATATGTTGCTACAAAAACTGTTGTAGTGGGACTCTGCTTTTGTCACTTTCACAATTCCTCTGAGCAGCATGGTCCTTCCCTAGTCTGTATACTTTCCAACCAGAGGCACAGAGGTTGGCACCAACACATGCTTGTGTAATGGTTCATGGTGTTCAACATGGAGGCAGTTGTGCCATCATCCAGTAGATTTCTTAATTTGCTTTCATATGGCTTCAATGCAGGGGACGTTGCATTGAAATTGTGGATGAATCTCCTATCAAATTGTAGTTGTCTCAGCTAATCATGCCCCACCAATGCTGGTCTTCCTGTTTTAACCACATACAAGCTCAATGTGACTTGTTGGTTGTTCTATTTCACTGTTATAGATGTCATTCCCGCGGGAGTGATCTTTTCTCCAGTATAAGTTCTTAGTTGGATATCTGCAGGCTTCAGTTTAGTATCTTTGAAATACTGTTCAAACTTATTTTGTGGAATGACTAAAACAGCTGAACCAGTGTCTAATTCCATTTTTAAAAACTTGCTGTTCACTTCTAGCGTAAGCTATGTTGCTTGTTTATTATTAAATTTCACACTTTAAATCTCAAGGCTACACAGTCCTGTGTCACTCTTATCATTATCAGATTTTTCATTAACAGCCTGCAGATTTATGCTCTTTTTGAAACTGCAACTTGATGTTTTATCATTTTCTCTTCCCTGTACAGTCCTTTTTGTTTGCCTGATATTCTCTTTGTATGTGTTCAACTTTGTAGCATTTTCTGCAAGTTTCATCTTTAAATCCACATTTGCGAGTCCCTGCCACAATGGTAACACAACTTGTTCGGCCAGGCTGGCTTCTGTTTAGATGCTGAAGTTATGTTCATGCTCATTTTCATTCCTGATTCAATTGCACCTCTGTCTGCGCTTTCCATTAAAATAGCAATTTCAATTGCTCTTTTGAATGTAGGTTTTGCTTCAGCCATTTTTGAATACTTTTTTTCAAGATTCCACAAACTAAATGAACACTTAGTGTATCATTAAGCCCATTACCGAACAGACAGTGCTCAGACAATCTCTTAAATTCAGCCACGTATGCTGAAATGGACTCTCCTTTAGATTCCACTTAGGAAGCCTAAAGCATTCTGTGTTCAACAATAGCTTTGGTTCAAAATGTTCCTGCATTACTTTGACAATACCATCAAAGCTTAGTTCTGCTGGTTTGGTTGGAGCAATCATACTTCGAAGCAAATTGTATGCTTTTTTCTCCAGTCCTGCCGAAGGGTCTCGTCCCGAAATGTCAACTGTACATTTTTCCATAGATGCCGCCTGGCCTGCTGAGTTCCTCCAGCACTTTGTGTGCACTGTTTAGATTTCCAGCATCTACAGATATTCTCTTGTTTGCCTTTAAACCTAATATACTTAATTGGTACTCGCTTCTCATTGGATATTTAATTTGCTTCAAAATACTATTGAATTAGCTCAGTATACATGAGCCAATTTTCTATTGTGTAATCAAACTCATCAAACTTTCCAATGTTTCCAGCAATTTCTGCTTTTTTTTTAATGATTATTATAACCCAATTAAAGTCTGTCACGAGCCTTTGTGACCCATCAGGCCGGTGCTTATGCCAGTTTCCGTGGCGTGAAGCGACTGAGAGTACGAGACTCCCCCCCACCCTGGATAGGACGCCAGCCTATCGCGAGGTTCACCTCCAGCATTTTTGATGGTACCCATTCTCAGCTGGGTAGACTGGAGCATTATGTGGTTAAGTGCCTTGCTCAAGGACACACACGCTGCCCCGGCTAAGACTTGAACCCACAACCTTCAGATCATTAGTCCAATGCCCTAACCACTTGGCCACGTGCCATACATTATAATCCAATACTCACTCTTTATGAAACAATGAATTCTTCCATTTTCTTACTTTCTTTTTAAAACTCGTTTGTGTTTTCCCTTCTGAAGAATATGTGCTGCACTGCTTTTCTCAAACTGGACCATCTTGCTGAACATGTGGACTGCATAATCACTTGCCATTCCTCGCTGCATTTTTAAAAAATTTTGAACATCTGTAGCCATCTCGGGTTTGATTTTTAAAAAAGCCTCATTGCCAATTTTACGTTTTGTAACTTCAAAACATTCAACTAATTCAAATGAAGATACAGGAGTTTGAAAACACAGGTGTAACTTCTAATTTACTTTAAGTGAGGTGTGCACGTATCACATGGTAGTGTAATGACATATGCAATTAAGGTATTTTTACATATAACCTATAATTAATTCTTTAAACAAAAAAGAATGCTTAATCAATCAATCAATATATACACGATTGCTCAAATATTATTGAAATGTTAAATACACAACACGCAGGTTGATAGGTTCATGATTAGTCAGGGTATCAAAGTCTATGGGAAGAAGGCAGGAGAATGTGGTTGAGTGGGAAAATAAGTCAGCCATGATCAATTTTACTCCTATGTTTTATAGTACCTTATAAGGCTAAAACCACAGAAAGGTTATACACTTTACTTTAAGGAACAAAACTAAAATATAACTAATGCCAGTTGAACACTGTGTTGTAACCTGTGATAAGAAGTCTCATGGATATATCAAAAACATAATCTCTTCCCTAACTCTGCCAAATTAAGCTGATTCTGCCCTAGTTTAATCTGTATATCTTTTATATATTCATTTTCTTTCTGTTCCTTCTTCCTCCATTCAATGTGTTATATTCATCCCATAGTGTTCCCAGCCCTGTCTACAAGGAATCTGGGATCACCACCATTCATGTGAACAGCACCAGCTCTGACTTTCTCGTTGTCCTGAGATCTAAACTTCCTTTCTCAAGTTCACCTTAATAACCCTCCTCCTGTACAGCCAATGAAACCAGAACTTAACCTGATAACTTTTGCACCTCAGATTCTTTCTGCAAGACCTGCACATCTGCATCGTGAAATGTGTTGTTTCTGTTAAAAATCAACACACCCAAGTATGCGCTGGGGGCAGCCCACAAGTGTCGCCACATATTCCGGCGTCAACATAGCATGCCCCCAATGTTCAGCAGAACAACATAGGCAGAGCTAAATGAGACAACAAATCAAGCCCCTTTCCCACCCTCCCACTCACACACAGAGAAAGGCCTCCAATCCCAGGTCAGGCCACCTCCAGGCCTCCAATCCTTGGCCCCGGACTCTGATATTGGGCCTCCAACATCTAGTTCCTGGCCCAGGACTCTCAGATTCTGTCTCTGGGCCTCCACCTCTAAACTCCCTGACTTCATTCTTTGACTTTTCAGGCTTTCTATCTCTGGACTCATCACCTTGGATGTCATAGTGTTAAGCTGGTAGAGCCACCGTCTCACAGCTCCAGGAGCCTGGGTTCAGTCCTGACCTCTGGTCCTGCTTGTGTGAAGGTTGCACATTCTCCCTAAAACTGCATGCGATTCTTCCTACATCCTCAAAAAGTGCGGGTCGGTAGCTTAATTGGCTGTTGCAGATTACCCCCAGTGTGCAGGTGAGTGGTAGAATCGGGGAGTTGATGGGAAAGGGATAGAACAAAATAGTGTTAGCATAATTGGGTGTGTGATGGTTGGTGTGGACTTGATGGTCTAAAAAGCCTGTTATGAATCAGGATGAATCCAGTGACATGTTATTATATAAATCAGTGATGTCATCTCTAGTGAGCTGGTCACTTGGGGGTCTGACAACTGCCCAAGAACAGCTACATCCAATCTTGCTGAACTCGGTCAAGTTTCAGACCATGGTCAATGACGGAGACCATTCACTGCATCATTAAACCTTCAGAGATCAACCAAACAGAACAGCTTGTCATTGACTTCAGAGAATGAGGCAGTGCACATGCTCCTGTCTATGTCCTTCCCGATTATTGTGGCTCTGAACCAGTTGCTTAGAGGCATAAGAAGTTCCTCCTGCACCTTTGGGAAAAGCCCTCACTGAGCCACAGTTCTCACTGATGCCATCAAACTCACTCATTCAAGAAACACCGCTGGCTGTGTTTGATAATGTCTTTGTTTTATTGTAATTGCAATCGGACAAATCAAATGACCCTAATTAGCAACAGGACATTCACACCAAGATTTGAAACTTATATTTCATAAATCCATATATTATTTGTTGAAATTACACCAAATCATAACTGTAACTACATATATTTCTGAAATAAATTGCTGAATTGCATGAATAGTATTAACACTATATTAGAGCAGTGGTTCTTAAATTGTGGTTTGCTAGGTGAAAGTGCTACGAGCCTCAGGGGTAATCTCTGACTACCACTGACCAGCTGCTCCTCTATACTGGAGTTGTTTGCCCTCCAAGAGTGAGCGCAAATGGGCAGATCTGGGGTATCGGGAATGGGTGGAGCAACGTGCAGGGAGAAGACCCAAAATAAGACATTTTTTTAACCACTGTGCCAAATTAGTATTTTTCTGCATTAGAGCAAATGAATTGAGGCCCTCTGTTCGTCGAGGTCGACCATGGATGTTGTGTCCCAGCTCTCTATGTGATAGGCAAACCAGGGCAGTACGAAATAGAGGGCAAGCTACTGCCCATGAAGCAGGCCCTCCCTCACCATGCAGCTGACGAATCTAAAGAAATGGTTGAAATGAATACAGTTTGGAGTCAGCAGTGTCACAGGAGTTGCCAGTCAGCATCAAACTCAACTTCGGGACTCCAGCTCCGGATTTTTCCCTTGGGGTTTATTCCCGAAGCCTTCCCCTTGAGTGGGCGTAGCTGCAAGGCAGCGGAGGTTTCACATCTCTTGGAGGAGCTGCCAACCACTGCTGACGAGCCCCATCTGCCTGAAATGACTGGTTTTAAGGCGCCAGTAAACCACCTTTGCCCATCCTCCCGTCCGTAGAAATGGTTCTGCCAGGCCTGGTAGCTAGGCCACATGTGAAGGCCAGGAGCTGGAACTGGTTGTCAGAGGCTGATTGAGATGCACACTATCGGGAGAATTTAATAGATAGCTGGAGCTTATTCTCACTACTACCCTTAAGGAATCAAATGAATTATCATTAAGTAAACATTACACCAAAGGAGACTGCCAAAAGGCCAGCTCGTGCAGTCCCATAAATCCCATTCCCTGTTCTTTATCTATTGTCCTCAAGATGTTAAGAGGCATAGATTGAGTGGATAACCAGAGACTTTTACCCAGGGTGGTACTGGTTAATACAAGGGGGCATAATTTTAAGGTGATTAGAGGGAAGTATAAAGGGGATGTCACAGGTAAATTCTTTTACACAGAATGGTAAGTGTGTGGAACGGCCTGCTAGGGGTGGTGACAGAGGCAGATACACTGGAAAGATTTGAGTCTCTTAGACAGGCGCGTGGATGATAGCAAAAGTGAGGGCTATATAGGAGGGAAGGGTTAGATTGATCTTAAGAGTAGGTTAAAAGGCTGCCACAAAGTTGTGGGCTAAAGGACCTATATTGTGCTGTAATGTTCTTTGTTCTTAACTTCCTATCCATTTCTCTCCTGAAAGCTTGGATTGTTTCACAAGCTCCACCCCCTCCTGTCCCTTACCTGGTGCAATTTCCTTGTCACCTTTCACCCCTCCTCAGTCCACCAATCACCTTACAGTCTTGTCTCACCACTCTCCATCTCTTCTATACACTGGACCTCTCCATTCTCCCTTCTCAGTTCAGATGCAGGGTTTTGACTTGAAGCATCGACAGTTCTTTTGCACTCCACAGAAACTGTTCGACTCACTGAGTTCCTCCAGCAGATAGTTTGCTACAACTCCTATCCCCCTGAATCAACACTTTATGTTGGCTTGTCTTCAAATAATGGGAATTTAGTCTTCATTTTACCTCCTCTAAACCCACAGTGATCATGTATACCTCCATGAAACCTTCCCTCAACCTTGTTATTCCTTTCTGTTGATGCTGCCTGACCTGCTGAGTTCATCTAGCATTTTGTGTGTGTTATTCAAACTTGTAAGATGCAATTACAGTATATATAAATTTTAAATGAAACTACATTGCATGCCTTCTATACTGAATGGAAAGTAGGATTGGCTCTTTCTATGTACATTAAGTGTGTTAGGGATGGATATGGCTAATTTTTAAAAATATAAACATGAGAAGGTCTGCAGATGCTGAAAATCCAAAGCAACACACACAAAATGCTGGAGGAAATCAGCATGTCAGGCAGCATCTAGAGAAACGAATAAACAGTCAACGTCTCAGGCCGAGGCCCTTCTTCTGGACTGAATGGAAGAGGGAAGATGCCAGAATAAAAAGGTGGCAGGAGGGGAAAGAGGATAGCTAGAAAGTGATAGGTGAAGCCAGGTGGGACGGAAAGGGAAAGGGCTGGAGAAGGATTCAGAAAGGAGAGGAGAAGCATAGGAGAAAGAGAAGGAGGATGGGATCCAGGGGGATGTGATAGGCAAGAGAGGGGAGGTAAAATGCCAGAGTGGGGAATAGAAGACAGGAGCGGGAGGGAAAAAACTTTTAACGGGAAGGAGAAATCGATGTTCATGCCATCATGTTGGAGGTTACCCAGACGGAATATAAGGTGTTGCTCCTCCACCCTGAAGGTGACCTCATCTTGGCACAACAGCACAACAGGAGGCTATGGACCGACGTGTCGGAATGGGAATGGAAATTACAATGTTTGGCCACCGGGAAATTCAGGTGAAGTGGAGGTGCTCGACAAAGCAGCCCCCCCAATTTACAACAGGTCTCACCAATGAAGCTGCATTGGGAATGCCAAACTCTACAGACAACCCCAGCAGGTGAGGCGTTACCTCGCCTGGAAGGACTGTTTGGGGCCCTGAATGGAGGTGAGGGAGGAGGTGAATGGGAAAGTTTAACACTTGGGCTGCTTTCAGGGATAAGTGCCAGGTTACTGGGGAGGGACAAATTTTTAAAAATCTTGATTGATAATTTTAAATTTGGTTCTGAAATGAAAAAATAATAGCCATCATCACTGAAGATTTACATTTGAAAGAATTGTAAAATCTTTATTAAAATATGTTACATTTTAAAATTATATATTTATTCTAAATACAGGTCGACCTTTACTAATCCGACTACCTGTAATCCGGCTCCTTCGATAATCCGGCACTGATTCTGCTTAATGTGATCCTTCTGTAATTCGGTGTTTTCACTAATCCGGCACTCCTCAGCTCCCAGTGGTGCCGGATTAGTGAAGGTTGACCTGTAGTTACAATATTAAGGTGCAATCTATTTGAAGTTGACTTGCTTAATAGAGAACACTGAAAATCCAGTGTGTTAGACAATTAAACCAGCTCACCAAAAAGAAAAAATAATATTTAGTTCAGATTTTCTGATTTAGATACATAATTATGTAGCTTTCTTGGAATTGAAAGCTTTGAAATAGAAATTTAAGAAAAGACAAAGCATTGTAACACCATACAGAATCGCGTAAATACAGAATCCGTGAAACAGATAGCCCCACGTTGCAAGAGCCAAGTCCATAAGAAACTGAGCGATTTGTAATTGCGTCATTCTTTTTTTCCACGTGGGTCGCTGTGCTGGGTTCATCGCACTCTGACCGTAGTAAAAATACAAGATGATGTGAATAAATGAATTGACGAGCACGAACGGGGCAATGGCGGGCCACGGGTAGTAATGATAGGTCAGCTCGCTCAGAAGCAACATGCTGCAGTGATGGTAGACATGAAGAAAGGAGATCTGACGACTTCGATGCCTCAAGATCATGAAGACCGTGTCAAGCAGCTCCACGTTTTTAACAAACCAGTACATGAAGTAAGCCTGCTGCAGTTCTGAGAAGAACTCCTTCTGAAAGATGGAAGTTGCGACGCTGAGGCCGTACAGGAACAGAAGGGAGGTGTACAGGCTCATGAAGCTACAGCCCATGTTATACAATAATAGGATCTGTAGAATTTAAGAAACATAGACCGTTACAAGAACTGGTGAGCAGCAACTATTCAAATCACATACTGTGCAGCATAAAAAATGACAAGAGAACCGAATTCATTTCGCTCTCAGCAGCGTAATTAGAAAAAAAAAACATTTAAGATTGAAGACCAAGTTGACTTTTGGATTTAAAGTTATAAACTATTTAACCAGAGACATTTTTTAATCTGTTACTTCACCTACGTAGTAAAAGGTGACGTGGTAGCACAGTGGCTAATACCTTGCTTTACATTGCCAGCCAGGGTTCAATTCCTGCTGGTCCGCTGCCTGTAAAGAGTTTGTACGTTCTCCCTGTGACCACAAGGATTTCTTCTGGCTGTTTCAGTTTCCTCCCACTTTTCAGAAGACGTTGAGTTGTGGGGCATGCTATGTAGGTGCTGGAAGCATAGCTGATACCTGTGGGCTGACCAACACAACCCTCTCTGATTAGGTTTGATGCAAATGAGGCACTTCACTGTATGTTCCGATGTACATGTGGTAAATAAAGCAAATATTTAATATTAAATATCTTTCATGGCTCAGCTCACTTACCTTTGGTACAGTTTTAACTTAACAGGATAAAAAGGCAGGGATGTGATCAAAAAGATGTGTGTCTGGGTTACGCTACATACAGAATCAGCATTATCCAGGCAAAAAAATGGCTGTGGACCAAAAGCTTACTTAATCATTTATTTCTCTCTTCCTGCGATGGCTGCTTTTAAAGTTTCTGCACAACTTCAATATCTCATGCAAAATGTAAATACTCAATAGTTGGATTTCATACTTGGTTAAAAATAAACAATAAATGGCATTGCAAAACCTTGGAGTTTCTCTCTAGAATGCAAAAGGTTTGGAGGGATTTCATGGAGCCATTCCGCATTTTGAATGTCCTGATGAAGGGTCACAGTCTGAAACACTGACTGTTTATTCCTTTCCTTAAATGTTGCCTGACCTACTGAGCTCCTCTAGTATTTTGTGTGTGGTACTCACCATTTTAGATGATTTCAATACAAGCATTAAAAGATATATCAAAGAGGCATTGGCAATGTTTGGATGGAAAAAAGGAATATTGTTTATGTTAGTGGTCGCCACCAGTCGATCTTTGAGACTTTCCCCAGTAGATCCCGAAAAAAAAAGAAAAATAAATACACAACGTGAACACGAGGAATTCTGCAGATGCTGGAAATTCAAGCAACACACATCAAAGTTGTTGGTGAACGCAGCAGGCCAGGCAGCATCTCTAGGAAGAGGTACAGTCGACGTTTCGGGCCGAGACCCTTCATCAGTTAGTCCTGACAAAGGGTCTCGGCCCGAAACGTCGACTGTACCTCTTCCAATAAATACACAAATACATTATGCCTGATAAACCTTTTGATGCAAGAGCAAATTTTACCCCTAGAGCGCATATGTGAGTTGTTTTTAACCCACACTTAGTTATTTTCCCTGGTTATTGTGTTTCTCTTTTCCCACTGCCCAGCGTCGTGCGTCACATGTGTGCTGACTCATGTGACTATTGCTGCTGTCAAATTTCCATGGAGCATGGGAGAGCTTTGATTATCTAAAACATAAACGAGCAAATGGGCAAACTGTCCAATGGCGAAAGAAAACAGCACGTGTGGCTAAAAATAACTCATTTATGCATCCATGACTTAAGTAAACTTTGGTCAACTTTAATCGGTTTTGACTCTATTATGCTGCTATTTATATTACGTCAGTTATGCCAAAGTTTGATCAGTTGTACTGCTCTTTCTTTCTTTCTTTCGAAATTTTTTGCCTTTGATAGCGTGAATTCATGTTTAGCATTTCGGATAGTGTGCTAGTAATTAGCATAAGTTTTGGTTTTTGCTGAAAAGTTAGCGCCTCTCTCTCTCTCTCTTTTGATTTAGCTGTTGTATTTTTTTCAGCGTAGCTTGTGCTGCATCAAAGTGACCAATTAGATTAGATAAGAGTACAGACTGTCGCAAACATCAATATACGGCACTCGCTGGTGATATCCTACAAGGTAGCTCGCCAGCATGGCGGAGGCTCCACAAAAGAAGGCGAAAACGTACAAATTCCATCCAGAATGGGAAGAGAAATTGCTATATCGTTTTTCACAAAACATGCTGCTCAAAATAAGGCTGCTATTGAAGCATCATTTCGCGTAAGTCACCTTTCGGCTAAATACAAGAAGCCTTTTACAAATGGCGATTTAATCAAGAAAGCAATGGCCATTACTGCAGAGACTGTTTTTAATGACTTTAAAAACAAAAACGACATCAAAACCGCAATACGCAATATACAGCTTGGCCCTGCGACAGTGACAAGGAGGGTGGGGCCACTGTCGGAGGATGTGGATCGACAAGTGTTAAAGGACTTGTCACTCTGTGAATATTTTTCACTACAGTTTGATGAATCCCTAGATGTAATGCAAACAGCTCAGCTTGTTGGATTTGTCAGAATGGCTTTCCAGGATTTTACAACAAAGGAGGTCTCCCTCACTCTTTTGCAATTAAAGGCGAGAACGAGAGCTGAGGATATTTATAACGAGTTTAAAAAATATGTCCCTGAAAATGACATCCCCATTCATAAACTGGTGGCAATTACTACTGATGGGACCCCAGCAGTGCGCGGTGTGAGTGTTGGTTTTATAGCGCTGTGCCGTAATGACCCTGATTTTGCCAGCTTCCTGGATTATCACTGTGTGATTCATCAGCAGGCCTTGGCTGGGAAGGTCGTGGACTTTTCTCATGTAATGGCACTGGTGGTCAAACTGATAAATTTGATTCGAGCAAAAGCGCTCCAGCACCGCTTATTCAAGGCGTTATTGGATGAGCTCGATGCCGCTTACGGAGACATAATTCTTCATGCTGATGTTCGGTGGTTGACTCGTGGCAAAGTGCTGCAACGATTCGTTGACTTGCTGCCCGAGATAAAGACTTTTTTGTCGACAAGAAATGAGGAGCACGAGGAACTGTCAGATGATGCGCAGCTACTGGATTTAGGGTTTCTGGCAGACCTAACGGCTAAATTAAACGTACTTAACAACGAGCTCGTGGGAAAAGACCGACACTTGCCCCACATGATAAGCGCAGTAAATGTGTTTAAGGCCAAGCTTGGTATTTGGATTTCAAAGTTAAAGAACGGGAGGCTGACACTCTTTCCCAACTTGGAGAAAATGTTACAGGCCATCAAGGAAAAGAATGCTTTTCACCCTGAACAGTACTGTGCTTACCTAGACAAACTGGCAAGAGTTCGATCGGCATTTTGGGGAGTTAAACGTCATGAAAGGTATTGCTGCATTTATTTCAAACCCATTTCTGCCGATCGATATAGAACAGATAGCAGCCAAATTCCAGCAAGTATTTGGTGTGCCAAGTGATATTGAAATGGAAATAATTGATTTGCAAAATGACACTGAGCTTAAAGCAAGATCAAAGGACAGTGACTTTTGGGGGCTTGTCAGCAGGGAGAAGTTTCCTCATCTCACCACATGTGAACTAAAAGTCAGTGCCTACTTTGGGTCAACTTATCTGTGTGAAACTGCATTTTCACAGATGAAAATTATTAAATCTAAGTATAGGAGCTGTCTTACTGACAGACATCTCACAGACTGTCTCAGACTGGCTGTCTGTACTGATGAGCCAAATTTCAGGGAACCAGCAGAAAGTATTCAGCCCCAGTCATCACACTGAGTGCAACAGTCAATTTTTATTCATTTATTTTTCGTGTTGAAATAAAATTAAATAATGAAACTTAGAATTAAAGGTATGAAGTATTGTAATATTCTTAAAGAAAGACAGCTATGGCCTGGTTGATATGCTAGTTACAGTGTTTTCTTAGTTGAATTAATTTGAAAGTTTGACAAAAGCATTTTATGTAATTCAAATGCAATTAGCCCGAATAAAAGGCCTCAAGTTGGAAGTACAATCTGAGCTGTTTTTTCTCTAAACAATTTAGTAGGTCGATCTTGCCGAGATAGGGGATCTTGGGCTTATAAAGTTTGGCGACCACTAGCCTATGTTATGGAAGAGATATTCAATGGAAGCTTTCAAAGGTGAGTTAAATACCCAAGAGCAAGAGAAAAGAACTAAGTGGACAGCATTCAAAACAGAACAATTCAGGGCCTCAGACAGTCCTTCCAGGTGAGGCAACACTTCACCTGTGAGTCGGCTGGTGTGATATACTGCGTCCGGTGCTCCCGATGTGGCCTTTTATATATTGGCGAGACCCGACGCAGACTGGGAGACCGCTTTGCTGAACATCTACGCTCTGTCCGCCAGAGAAAGCAGGATCTCCCAGTGGCCACACATTTTAATTCCACATCCCATTCCCATTCTGACATGTCTGTCCACGGCCTCCTCTACTGTAAAGATGAAGCCACACTCAGGTTGGAGGAACAACACCTTATATTCCGTCTGGGTAGCCTCCAACCTGATGGCATGAACATTGACTTCTCTAACTTCTGCTAATGCCCCACCTCCCCCTCATACCCCATCCGTTATTTATTTTTATACACACATTCTTTCTCTCACTCTCCTTTTTCTTCCTCTGTCCCTCTCACTATACCCCTTGCCTATCCTCTGGGTTCTCCTTCCCCTTTTTTCTTTCTCCATAGGTCTCCTGTCCCATGATCCTCTCATATCCCTTTTGCCAATCACCTGTCCAGCTCTTGGCTCCATCCCTCCCCCTCCTGTCTTCTCCTATCATTTTGGATCTCCGCCTCCCCCTTTCAAATCTCTTACTAACTCTTCTTTCAGTTAGTCCTGACGAAGGGTCGCGGCCTGAAACGGCGACTGTACCTCTTCCTAGAGATGCTGCCTGGCCTGCTGCGTTCACCAGCAACTTTGATGTGTGCTAATAAAAATCACCTCATGATGAAAAGATTAGATTAGCTTTATTTGTCACATGTTCATCAGAACATACAGTGAAGTGAGTCATTTACGTCAACGACCAACAGAGTCTGAGGTTTTGCTAGGGGGCAGTCCACAAGTGTCGCCATGCTCCAGGTGGCAACACGGCATGCCCACACTTTACAAACCCTTACCAACCCCCGAGGACCTATTTTTTGTGGGAGATAACCGCAGGACCTCACCCGGTCATGTAAACTCCTTACAGACAGCAGCGGGAACTGAACCACGATTGCTGGCACTATAAAGCGTTACGCTATCCTGTTACCACATCATGCCATGAATTTGATGTAAGAACAGAAAATGCTTGAAATAACCAGTAGGTCAGACAGCACCACTGGAGAGAGAAACAGTTAACATTTTAACGTGACAAAAAAGATGTTGGAGGGAATCTGTAGGTCAGACAGCATCTGTGAGATGAAAAGAACAGGTTGAAACTCTTCATGGGTCATGACATGAAACGCTGACTGTTCATTTACCTCCACAGGTGCTGCTCGACCTGCTGAGTTCCTCCAATTTCTCCATTTGTTGCTCCAGGTTGCAGCATCTGTGGAGTCTCTTCTGCTAACATTTCAGGCTCGTGAGCTTTCATCAGAGGGGAATACCAGAAATCATGTTTTAAGTTGAGGAGAAGAGAGAGATGGGATGTGATTCTCTACAACAGAAGATGCAGTGTTGTTGGCTGGTTGAGAGACAGAGGTGAAGGCTTGCTAATCAGAGTTGATCTACCTAGGGGCATTGTAAATAGTCAATGAATGAAAGCAGAAGAGAGACGAAAATGCTGGAACTGTGAGAAATAAAAGGCTGCAGCTGCTGGAAATCTGAAATAAAACTGAATGTTGCAAATTCTCTGCAAGTCAGACAGCTTCTGTGGAAAGAGAAAAATGAGGTAGCATCGCTGCTAAGAACCTTTCGCTCCAACTGGCCAAAACCTGATGGAATGTTGTAACCAAAGCTGCTGAATTCAGGTTGAGAACTGTGAAGGAAGTTCTTCGAGATAATGTTGGCCTTTGCTGAGACAGTGTAGGGGCTTGGAGGTAATGTGGTCACAGTGGAAGGGGATGGAGAATCATAGGGATAGGCATCAGGAAGTTCAGAGTCAACCTTGCTGATTGAAGATGATTTCATCAAACGATCAACCAGTCTCTGTTTAGTTTAATAGAAGATAGATCAATATGTCACAGTACAGGCCCTTTGGCGCACAATGTCGTGCCAACCTTTAAACCTACTCTAAGATCAAACCCTTCCCTCCTTCATAGCCCTCCATTTTTCTATCATCCATAGGCGTTTCTTAAATGTCCCTGTTGTATCTGCCTCTACCACCACCCCTGGCAAGGTATTCCATGAACTCACCACTCTCAGTGTAAAAAACCTACCCCTGAGATCCCCTCCTGTACTTCCCTCCCATCAGCTTAAAATTATGCCCTCTTGAAGGGGAAAGTTTCATAAAACGATCAAACAGTCTGCATTTAATTTCCCCAATATAGAAAAACCGCATTGTGAGCACTAAATGCAGTGCACTGGATTGAACAGTACAAACAATTCACTACTTCACCTGGAAAGCAACTTTCAGACACTGGATGGTGGGAAGGGAAGAGGTAAGATACTCAGGTATTGAATCTCCTGTGAGTGCAGAGTGAGTTGTCGGAGAACGTGTGCTGGTGGAGATGGAAGAGTAAACGAGGGAATCAGGGAGGGAATGGTCCCTTCGGAATGCTGAAAGGGGAGGGGAGAGCAAGAGATACCTCATCATGGTCTCACGTTAAACTATGGGGCACACAAGTAGAACTGAAGCCTCGCAGCACCAGCCACTCAGATGCAATTCTCACCTTCAGTGCTGTCTGGGCGGAGTTTGCATGTTTCATCTTGCAACTTCGTGAGCGTCCCTGTTTTCTCCCACAATCTAAAGCCATGTGAGCTGGTGTAGGTAGGTAGGAGAATTAGTGGTGATGGGGTCATGAGTGATCAAATGGGCTGCAGAGAAATCAGTGGGGAAATGGGGCTGGTGGGATTGATGGCACAGACCTGTTGGGCCGAACCATGGAAAAATAAGCACAAGCAGAACCCAAAGTGGGTGAGAGTGGGGGGGAAGAGGTGACTGGGAACTCTGCCAACTATAAGCAATATATTGGAGTGCAATAGCTTTCTAGCAGGAAGTAGGGCAGAGCTGACTAAGCAGCTATGAGCAAGTGCGAACTCAGACCTTTATGAATGAATCTAAAACAACATGTACCATCATTGTCATTGGCTATAGATATTTACCCCTATTGGCATTCTAAAAACCTCCAAAAGGACCACAACCTTGTCGTGGGTTTGGAGACATGCGTGCCTCAATGACCCAGAGAGCCATTGGATGGAGTCCGGGCTTTATGCTTTGGCTCTTGGTGGGGTCACCCATGCCAAACAGGTCAAAGGGTAGAGGCCAGACTGAGAGTAATCCTCTGGTCTTCCAAATTTGGGGGTTCAGCTCAGGGCTAACAACCCTGAAAGATAAAGCAAATGTGTTATGGAAACAGCAATGAAGAATCTACATCTGAACAATGGTATTCCTGAGTCTCCACCCGGGACTTGCATGACTGACAGTAGTGAAAACGGAGCTACAGATGTGATGAAAGAAGCCCTGAACAATGCCAGAGATGGCGTGTCTTCACTGCTGTCCTAAATGCCAGTGATGTCACAGGCACTAGCAAGCTTTCTAAAAAGTTGCCCCGGTCATTTATTTATTCATTTTATTTTAGAGATACGGTGCAGTAAGTCTCTTCCGATCCAAAGAGCCCACATCATGCAATTACAACCAATGTGACCAATTAACCCAATTAATCTACTAATCTGTATATCTTTAGAATATAGGAGGAAATCGGCGTACTTGGAGAAAACCCATGTGCTTATAGACAGTGGCGGAAATTGAAGGTCATTGGCACTGTAATAACATTATGCTACTGTGCCACACAATCATATGCTACTGTGACACTGTAATTTCCCTTCAGATCAATAAAGTATCTATCAATCCACGTATTTCTTTATTTTAGTTAAATTCAGAAATTTCAAATGTCTTATTCACTGCATTGATATAAAACATAATAGAGGTGATCTGGAGAGCAGGTCACACATGGAGGACAGAGCTCATGGAGATAGCTCTCTCAGCAGTTCACACTCAGCAGATTCTAGACCCTGCTCGTCAGCCCGTGGAAGGTTTAGGGGACATCTGAACATTAGCAAGGTTACTGAATTAATCATCTATACTTGCTGGAGTTTAGTAGAATGAGCAAGGATCTTATTGAAACTTATCAAATATTGAAAGACCTGGAAACAGTGTACGAGGAGAGTATGTATCCTCTAGTGGGGGAGTCTAAGACTAGAGGGCACGGTCTTAGAATACAAGGGCCTCCCTTTAGAACAGAGATGAGGAGGAATTACTTTAACCAGAGGGTGGTGAATCTGTGCAATTCATTGCCACAGACGGCTGTGGAGGCCAAGTCATTGGCTATACTTAAAACAGAGGTTGATAGGTTCTTTATTAGTAAGGGTGTCAAAAGTTCCAGGGAGAAGGCAGGAGAATGGGGTTGAGAGGGATAATAAATTAGCCATGATGGAATGGCAGAGCAGACTCGATGCACTGAATGGCCCAATTCTGCTCTTATGTCTTACAGTCCATAAGACCATAGACATGGGAGCAGAATTAGGCCATCTGGCCCATCGAGTCTGCTCCGTCATTCAATCATGGCTGATCCTTTTTTTTCTATCTCCTCCTCAACCCCAGTTCCCGGCCTTCTCCTTGTAATCTTTAACCAATTTCTCCCTGGGATCAATAAAGTATGACTAAGACTATGACTATTGATGCCATATCCAATCAAGAACCTATCAATCTCTGCCTTAAATACACCCAATGACCTGACCTCCACAGCTGCACGTGGCAACAAATTCCACAAGTTCACCACCCTTTGGCTAAAGAAATTTCTCCGCATCTCTGTTTTGAAAGAGTGCCCCTCTATCCTGAGGCTGTGCCCTCTTGTCCTTGACTCTCCCACCATAGGAACCATCCTTTCCACATCTACCCTGTCTAGGCCTTTCAATATTAAAAAGGTTTCAATGAGATCCCCTTTCATCCTCCTGAATTCCAGCAAGTACAGACCAAGAGCCATCAAACGTTCCTTGTTTGATAACCCTTTCATCCTGGAATTATACTTGTGAATCTACTCTGGACCTTCTCCAATGCCAGCACAACTTTTCTAAGATGAAGGGCCCAAAACTGTTCACAATACTCAAAGTGAGGCCTCACCAGCACTTTATAAAGCCTCAGCATCACATCCTTGCTCTTGTATTCTAGACATCTTGAAATCAATGCTAACATGCCATTTGCCTTCCTCACCACAGACTCAACCTGCAAGTTAACCTTCAGGGTGTTCTGCACAAGGACTCCCTATGCATTCCAGATTTTTGGATTTCTCCCTGTTTAGAAAATAGGTTTGTTGATCCGGTGGCATGTCATGACTGATTCCGAGAAAACCTGCAACAATAAAATGTCATTTGAACCCTCTACGGATCCTCCCAAAGGAAGTACAGTTTGGTAGTTAACCGGCCACTGTAATGTGGCCCAAACGTGCAGGTGAGTGGTAGAGTTTGAGGCCAGATGTTGAAAATGTAGGGAGAATCAATAATGCATAAATGGAAGACTAGTGTAAAAGGGAGGATGATGGTTGTCATAGGCAGAGGACCCTGTTGTTACGCTGTATCTCCTTAATATCACCCTCAATTCACCAGCACTTAGCGACATCTGCACTGGTCAATTAACCTACTAATATAAGCACAAGAGATTCTGCAGAAGCTGGAAATCCAGAGTAACACACACAAAATGCTGGAAGAACTCAGCAGGTGAGACAGCATTTATGTAGAGGAATAGAGAATTGATATTTCGGGCCGAGTCCTGATGAAAGGTCTTGACCCAACGTGTTGACTGTCTCTTCCTCTCCACAGATGCCGCCAGGTCTGCTGAATTCCTGCAGCATTTTGTGTGCGTTACTCCAGCTAAACAGTACCCGAGGTCAGGATCGAACCTGGATCGCCGGAGCTGTGTGGCGTCAGCACTAGCCACCACATGACCTCACTGGTAACACATACAAAATGCTGCAGGAACTCAGCAGGTCAGGCAGCGTCTAAGGAAAGGGACGAACAGTCGACATTTCGGGTCGAGACCCTTCATCAGGACACATGACCTCACAGCCCGTTTTCTCATTAAAGGTAATCAGCCCTGTTCTGCCCCACAGATTGTTACAGAAGAGCACACGTCAGTCCAGTCAATTAATTGTGCTTGTATCATCCTTCCTAGGTCTTACAGGGAACTCAGTGTGGAGAAGGCATCACTGTATTATTTTCTTGCCATGGGACAAAGTCACAGTGACCTCCAGATAACAACAATAATGTAATCTCCTGTAATATCATATCCATTACAGGGGAGGAAAGCATCGGGGTAATAAATTAGGGCTCTCTGGAGGTTGCAGCAGCTGTCAGGAAGCAAAATCTAGAAGGCAGCAGATATACAGCAGTACCGGACACTTTAACATATTGTAACCTGTGACGCAAGCTCGGAAAGGACTTACGCGGACTCTTCCTGGCACGAACAGAATTCGCATGCAAAATTAATACAGTTCCGGGGCACTCATCTGCAAACTCATAATCAGGTCCCATCAAACAAGCTTCCACTGTGACTCACAGCACCTCTCCTTGTTCAAAAACACCCACCTCCAAATTAAAACTGTCAGATACAGTAGTGCACAGATCCTTGCTACTTCTGCCCCAGGTAGTGTGTGGGTGCCAATGGAGGCAAGGAGGCTATTGTAATCACTACTGAAATTCAGCCTTTCTACAGGTTCGATCCACGTCTCTCCTGGAGTTGGAGGGCTGTCCATGCGTGTGGGTGGGGGTGGGAGGGAGGAAAGGGCCTTGTTTCGCTGCTTGTTGTGCTCTGTGTGGTTCTGCTGAGCCATGTTGGCGTGGGAATGGGTGGCGACACTTGCGGGTCACCCTCAGCATGTCCGTAGGTGTGTTGAATGTTAATGGAAAAAAAAATGTATTTCTCTATATGTTCCCATGTATGTGTGATTAGTAAATCCGAATATGATGTTAGTTTGGAACAACTAAGACTGGGTAGGACCGGGTGGCTCTTGACATGAGTTGACAACAGCACATGACGAACGTCGAGTTCTATAACAACCTACCGCTCACCACTAAAATCAAGGCGAGAAGACTGCAGCTAGCGGGGCACTGTCTACGCCACCCTGAGCTACCTGCCAGCCTAGTCATCATATGGGAGCCCAAGCACGGGAGGATGAACCCTGGGCGCCCTCGCAAGACTATGGTCAACATGCTCCTAGAAGACAGCGGCGCGGCTAATGTAGATGAACTGAACACACTGATGAGGGAGAGAGAGAAGCAGAGAGTTCATCATCATGCCCGACGCCAGCCCCCTAGACCTGAGTCAATGTAGTAGTAGTAGTAAGACTGGGTACTTCAGGTTACTGTAACCACTACTAGCTTCCAAAAATCAGAGAAAAAATAGCGCAATTATGGGTCAACTATTTAGTAATACCTCCCTGCATACCACAGAACATGGAGCTTTACAGCAGAGGAACAAGCTCCTTGCCCACACTGTCGGTGTGGAACATGATGCCAGGTTGATGACTCTGGTCTTGCACTCGCTGAAGTTTAGAAGAATGAGGATCTTATTGAAACCTGTTGAATAATGAAAGGCCTAGATAATGTGAACATGGAGAGGCTGTTTCCTACAGTGCAGGAGTCTAGGACCAGAGGGCACAGTCTCGGAAAATGAGGATGTCCCTTTAGAATGGAGATGAGGAAGAACTTCTTCAGCCAGAGGGTGGTGAATCTGTGGAATTCATTGTCACAGACTGCTCTGGAGGTCAGATTTTGTACAGTATATATTTAAAGCAGAGGTTGACAAGTTCTTGATCAGTAAAGGTGTCAAAGGTTAACACAAAATAATCTGCAGATGCTGGGATCAAAGCAACACTCACAACACGCTGGAGGAACTCAGCAGGTCGGGCAGCATCCGTGAAAAAGATCGGTCGACGTTTCCACGGATGCCACCCGACCTGCTGAGTTCCTCCAGCGTGTTGTGAAGTGTCAAAGGTTACAGGGTGAAGACAGGAGAATGGAGCTGAGAGGGATTATGTTGGAATGGTGGAGCAGACTCCATGGGCCAAATGGCCTAATTTTGCTCCTGTGTCTTATGGTCTAAACCAAATCACTTCTGGCTGTACATGATCTGTATCCCTCCTCTCCCTGTATAGTCATGTGTCCATCTAACAGCAGAGGGTAGAGGCATAATCTAGATTACAGTTAGATGAAAGTAAGATCACATGCAATTCTCCAGATTTCTCCAGGAATCAGAGGTGCCACAGCTGACACATTCCTGACACTTTTGAGCAGTGCTCTCTTCCATAACATTTAACAGAGGCATTAACCTATTTGCTTGAAACCTTAAAATAGATAAAAACAACAGCACATTCAATCTGTTTTTAGACTAAAAATCCAAAATCCGATATTTGTCTTCAAAATCAGAGTTCAGAGCAGATTAAAATTTGTGGGAATATATATTCAAGTCAAAGCTGTTAAAGCTAATAGTATCTAATTTAGCTGCAATTAATGTTTGAAATTGACATTAAATTATTAATGGTTTGATATTAATTATTAATCCCTCAATGGCTAATATATTGGCTATGCTTTTAACTGAGGAGCTGTAATTGCCTGGAATTGTATGTTCTTCATCTGTACTCTCTGGCATCACCTTCTTTGTATGTGCACTTAGGAGACTGTTTGAGCAAAGTACATACACTCAGTGGGCACTTTATTAGGTATACCTGATCGTTAATGCAAATATCTAATCAGCCAATCATGTGGCAGTAACTAAGCACATAAGAACATGCAGACATTGTCAAGAGTTTTGGTTGATCAGTGCAAATATCACAAGGGGGGAACAAATGGATCCTAGTGACTTTGACAGTGGAATGATTGTGGCTGTCAGATGGAATGGTTTGAGTATCTCAGAAACTGCTGATCTTCTGGGATTTTTATGCACAACAGTCTCTAAAGTTTACAGAGAACAGTGCGAAAAACAAAAAAAAAACCCAGTGAGCATTAGTTCTGCCGGCGAAAACGCCTTGTTAATGAGAGAGGTCAGAGGAGAATGGCCAGACTGATTTAAGTTGACAGTAACTGAAATAACCACGCGTGCAGAAGAGCATCTTTAAATACACAGCACATCGAACCTTGAAGTGAATGGGCAACAGCAGCAGAAGACCACAAACATATACTTTATCAGGCACAGGAGCTAGCTAATAAAATGGCCACTAACTGTACTGTATATCCCAAATCAATAATAGCAACACTTCCGTCCCTGTCTTTAGTCATTAAGACCAGCTAATGGCCAAAAGTCCTCCGATGAAGTGGGATTAGAGGATAGACAATAATTGGACAATGAAGCCTCTATGCATCTCAGTTGCCAGTTAAAGTTACAGAGTCATAAAGCAATGAACCAGGCCCTTTGGCCCAACTCATCCCTGCTGACCCAAGGTGCTTAGCTGAGCTGGCCCCATTTTGCCTGCATTTGGGCCATATCCCTCTAAACCTTTCCTATCCACATACCTGTCTATGATATCATGATATACTTCTCCAGGTTGGGGGGGGGGGGGTGTGAGTGAGTGAGTGAGTGAGAGAGACAGAGACAGAGACAGAATGAACTGAAACGTATCATGGAAACAGCCCATGAAAATTAATCATATTCTAATTAGCATCTCTTTCCAATGAGATTATTGCAAAATTAGGAGGGCGTAGGTTTAAGGTGAGAGAAAGGAGTTTTAAAGGGGATCTGAGGGGTAAGGTTTTCTTTACACAAATCAGAGAAAAACACACACCGGGGGCCCCAAGGACAGCTTCCATCCCACTGTTATAAGACCCTTAAGCAGATCTCTCTATGTTAAAAGTGAAGTCTTGTCTTTACAGTCTACATTTCACAATGGATGAGAAGGAATTTCTTTGGCCAGAGGGTGGTGGATCTGTGGAATTCACAGACGGCTGTGAAGGCCAATTCATTGGGTATATTTAAAGCAGAGGTTGACTGGTTTTTGATTAGTAAGGGCATCTGCCTTCTTCACATAACCTCAGGAGAATGGGGTTGTAAGGAAAAATAACTTGGCCATGATCGAATGGCGGAGCAGACACAATGGGCTAAATGGCCTAATTCTACTCCTTTGTCTTATTATGGTCTACATTTTCTCTGTAACAGTAACATCATATTCTGCATTTTTTTGGTTTTTCCCTTGGAATACCTCAAAGTAGTTATGTTTTGGAATGATCAGTATGGATAGATGCAAAATTAAGAATTTCACTGAACCTCAGTACATGTGACAATAACAGAACAATACCAGTAGCAAAGCCAGAGCAGATGGTGTAATCTGATCAATTTGCCCGGTTTACAAGGCATTTATATAGATATCTAAATAGACAATGTATGAAAGGATACAGTCATAATGCAGCCAAACAGAATTGATGCAGTTGGGCAAAACGGTGAGCATGGGTGTGGTGGGCCGAATGGCCTTTATGTGTTGATCTATGACTTTTACCACTCTTTGCCCCTGACCTCTTGAAAGAAACAGGCTCCATTTTTCCAACGTGAAACCTGATGCTGCTCAGTATTCTCTAAGTTCGGTCTGCAATCACTCAGAAGACCAAAATGATGTCACCTATCAGTAGATCATCGTCATGCAACACGAAAACAGAACCGTCAGTTCACTGTAACACATACAAAAAGCTGAAGGAACTCAGCAGGTCAAGCAGCATCTGCTGAAAGGAATAAATAGTCGACATTTCAAGCCGAGACCTTTCATCAGGAATCATCAATGAATCTTTGGTTACTTGTATATAAATAATTATATAACGTACAATGTGTGGGCACGTGGACAAGTGGTTAAGGCATTGGACTAGCGACCTGAAGGTCGTGAGTTCGAGCCCCAGCCGAGGCTACGTGTTGTGTCCTTGAGCAAGACACTTAATCACACAGTGCTCTGCGACGACACTGGTGCCAAGCTGTATGGGTCCTATTGCCCTTCCCTTGGACAACATTGGTGTTGTGGAGAGGTGAGACTTGCAGCATGGGCAACTGCTGGTCTTCCATACAACCTTGCCCAGGCCTGGAGAGTGAAGACTTTCCAGGTGCAGATACATGGTCTCGCAAGACTAACGGATGCCTTTATAACATACAAACAGATAATTAATTGTTAAACTGCAAATAAAATAGCAATTAAACAGTTTAATCTAAGAATAATGAACTTTATGTTCAGGCTTAATTATCATTCCACCATATATGTATAGCGAATTGAAACAGTGTTCCAGGGCCAAGGTGCAAAACACATTACCAACAGCACAATGCACGTTGCACAAATAGCCCATATGGTTATGATTTCAGAGAAAATCAGTCACAAAAAGGAAAAAATAATAATAATATTGCCCAAGTCCCCGTGTGGCATGGCGAGATTGATTGGTAAACAGTCCTGGTCCAGCCTGTTCTTCCACTGAGTGAACACTGGAGGGCAGCACCAAATGAACTCCAGACAGTAGCGTCTCCTCCCCCGTGTGACTGCCACAGCTGACTCTGTAGCTTCAGCCTCGGCCTAGTCCTGGCCACAACTGAAGCAATGCAGCTCCCCCGCCATTGGTCTTCCCAATGAACTATGAATCACATGTGAACCATTAAACAGCCATCTACACTAATTCTTCACTAATCCCATTTCCCTCCAGCTCAGCCACTCACCCACCACAACACACCATATTCCAGGCTTTGTTCCTTGGTTTTAACTATGCACTCCAGAGGAAGCCTCTATCTACCCGACACCATTATCCTCAATCACCCTTCACAGGCTGCATCATATTGCACTCTCCTTGACTGCACCTCCTCTCTCATCCACATCAACAAGACATACACTGATGAAATCATCAAGGAATTCAGGAGCTGATTGTTTAAATCTTAGATTAAATTGTTTAATTGCTTTTGTCATTGCAGCTTAACAAATAATTATGTTTGTATTTTATATAAATATTTATATACAAGTAACTGCTTACTATAGTGACTAAAGCATGCACATAACAGTTTAATTTGCTTCTAATTTTTATACAAAGCACAATTCTGGAAAACTCAGGAAGCTTCTTTGTTCTGCATTAAGTGATTAAATGTTGTCTCATTGGTTAACTTGGCACTGCAGTATTGAGTAAGTGTTTTCTAACTGGCTAATACTTATCTAAATTTGAATGGAACTTTTTCTTACCTTTGGGTATAAAATAGCTGAGCACAAAACAGTGCTGTTTTACTCTTTTTAGTCTCTTGTCTTTAAGCCTTCTGCTCCTGTTTCCTTTGTTCTATCAATTTTTAATAAAACCATCATGAAGCAACATGTTTTATGCCTCATTCCTGACTTCTAAAAGAACCGTGGATTTTAACACCAGAATCCATCAGAAATTGAACCTGCCCCAACCACTTCCTCTGGCAACTCATTCCACGTACATACTAAGCACTGTGTAAAAAAAAGTTGCCCCTCGGATTCCTATAAAATCTTTCCCATCTCACCTTTAACCTCTGCCCTCTAGTTCTCCATTCCCTAACCTTGAGAACAAGACCAAGCGCATTCACCCTGTCTGTGCCCCTCATGATTTTATACACCTCTGTAAGATTACACCTCTCAGTCTCCTACACTCCAAGGAAAATGTCCCAGCCTGCCCAACCTTCCCTTTCACCATCAACGTTATGACGTGGGTGATCATGGTACAAAGACCATGATTGTTCTTGGCAAATTTTTCTACAGAAGTGGTTTGCCATTGCCTTCTTCTGGGCAGTGTCTTTACAAGACAGGTGACCCCTGGCATTATAAACACTCTTCAGAGATTGTCGGCTTGGCATCAGTGGTCACATAAACAAGACTTGTGATACGCACCATCTGCTCCCATGGCTTTACATGACCCTGACTGGGGGGTGTGGCCTTGTCCAAGGGTGACCTGCAGGCTAGCGGAGGGAAGGAGTGCCTTACATCTCCTTTGGTAGAGATATCTCTCCACCACCCCACTCTACATCCAAGGTTTTTAAAAAAAAAACAAAATCCGTGTCAAACAGAAGGCAGATGCCACAAAGAGACAAGTGCAGAAGATAAACACTACAAGAGAGGGATGCAGAGATGTGGGAAGGAATATGAAACAGTTACCCAAAATGAGGGGCTCTCTGTTTTATTGAAAGGCCTTAATAGAGTGGATGTGGAGAGGATGTTTCCTATAGTGGGGCAGTCTAGGACCAGAGGACACAGTCTCAGAATAGAAGGACATTCCTTTAGAATGGAGGAGGAGGAGGAATTTCTTTAGCCAAAGGGTGCTGAATCTATGGAAAATTCATTGTCTTGTTCAATATTCAATAGGTTTCAATGAGATTCCCCCCCCCCACCATTCTTCTAAACTCCAGTGAGTACAGGCCCAGAGCCATCAAGCACTCCCATACCTTAACCCTTTCATTCCTGGGATCTTTCTCATGAAGCTCCTCCGGACCCTCTCCTTTAGGAGCAGATTGTCCATCCAGCAAGATTCAGAACAGCAGCCCAGTACAAGGGGAGAAAAATTACTTCATCTCAGTGTAAATATTCAGCTGGAGGCCTGGAGGCGTTCACCTTCATTACACGTCCAATGGCACTTTAGGATATTGTGGCTGCATTTGAATTTCAAATTATTCAAAAGCAATCCAAAAACATCAAATCCATGTGTTTTATTCAAATCTACTTATTTTACACACGTAATATTCAACATTATAATTTTCTCAAACAACATTTATTACAGTGGAAAATATGCTCACAATGCAAGCAGCAGTTCAAACCTATAAAATGGATGGTATTATTCTAAAGAGTACATTAGGAATAAATCAAATGTGACTGTTGTTTAGAAAAGGAACAAAAGAAACACATTGCCACAACATTACTAAAGTCTAAAATTAAACTATTTTTTAAGTGTATGAGGAACAAGGGAGCCGTTAGCAATATAACTATGTAACAGTGCGTCCAATACTAACTCAGTAAATGTATCATATTCTGGTATCCTTCTGAAATCAATAGCCTCAGGAAAAAGATTTCTGGAGAAGGTTGAATTTATCAAACAGATTTAGACAAGATGGCCAATGTCAAATGTTTATATCTCTCTATCGGACTGTGTAACACTCTACGTGTGGTTTACGAGTGTCTGCCAGCCATTCATAAACATGGAGTGTCTGTGCCTAGGAAATGACACCAGATTTACTGCATTATTACTCAGCATCTAAAACCATATAAATATAAAGAAAAGAGAGAGAGAGAGGGCGAGAGGGAAATTGACACAGTGAATGAAATAGTAGGGAGTGAAATGAAGCTAAAAGTTTTTTTTTATGAACAATGCATTTCCGTTTTTCTTTACGATGCATCTGGGTCCCTCATGGTTAGTTAAAAACTAAAATAGATGCCAAAGTCTTAACAGAAAGAAAATACAACAAATCAACATCAAGCATTAATTTTCACCTTTGTCCAATTCAAAGTTTCCATCTAACAAATACATTTCTTCCATATAAAAATACCTGAATTGAAAAGTTCTATAATATTAAAAACCAAATTACTGATTGAATATTTGATAATGAACCTAGCCCTCGAAATGGCCAACTCTCCATCACTGGAGGCATTAATACCACTGTCAGAATCTGATTGCTTAATGCTCCAATGTAAGAAGGCAGTGCTGTTAAATATTGCACACCCATCAATAAGTACTGTGGCTGAATTTATCTGCCATACAAATCTAACATATGGGATAAAATATCATATTCTATTCTTTGAAAGCTATATGAGTAGTTTTATAATAGTTCAGGTTACTTTTAGTATAATTCTTTGTCAGTCCATTTGTGTGTAGTTTTTCATTGATATTGATCCTATTGTATTTCTTAGTTCTACTGTGAATGCCTGCAAGTAAATTAATCTCAGGTGACATATACAGTACACACCAGATAATAAATTTACTTCGAACTTTGAATTCTGAGGTAAAATTTATTTACTTTCAACTGAATGTGCACTCAAAATGTATTAAGGGATATTCTACCAGCTTACATGGGCAGCAGTTCTTGGAAGAGTTCACCTCTAATCTCTTATTTCAGAATTTATGGGACTGTGATATTTAACTGGGATTTTTGTTGGTGCTGTTGCTTTACCGCTGCTGACTTTGCAGTCTTCTGCTGGAACGGTTCACAGATACCAGTCTTCCTTTGGTAACTCACTCAGGTTGCTGTTCATTACATTCAAGTCAGCAGGTATAGCGTCGGGCATTGTGGTCATCTCTAACCCTCGCGTCACTTTCAAGAAACATTAATAAAATTCCAGAACAGAATATAGATACACTGAGTGGCCACTCCTTTAGGCACACCTGCCCGTTAATGCAAATACCGTATCCAATCGTCGTCAAATTTGTCTGCACATATATATAATCAAATGAAATAATGTTAATCAGCCAATCGTGTGGCTGCAACTCAATGCATAAAAGCATGCAGACATAATCAAGAGGTTTAGTGGTTGTTCACCTGAAACGTCAGAATTAGGAAGAAATGTGATCTAAGTGACTTTGACTGTGCAATGATTGTTGAGGCCAGAAACTGCTGATCTCCTGGGTGTTTTTTTTTTATGCATAACAGTTTCTAGAGATTACAGAGAATGGTGTGAAAAACAAAAAGCAAAACAGTGAGCCGCAGTTCTGTGGCTGAAAATGGCCTTGTTAATGAGAGAGGTCAGAGGAGAATGGCCAGACTGGTTCAAGCTGACAGAAAGGTGACAGTGTCTCATATAACCACACATTGCAACAGCAGCATGCAGAACAGCATCTTCAAACACACAGCATGTTGAACCTTGAAGTGAATAGACTACAGCAGCAAAAGACCGTGGACATACACTCAGTGACCACTATATTAAGTACAGGAAGTACCAGTCACATATATCTATTTATTTAATTTTCTTGAGGAATATTGCAGCACACTTACTGTTACCACAGTGGGGGCCAGCTACCTTCAGCATCAACCATTCTGGTCTGGAGTACGATGGATGGTAATTTTATACACAGCCACTGGGGGGCACTGTTTTAAAGCCGTCACCCTTCCAAGCATTTCTTTCCAGTAATATTATCTCAGACACACAATATACAGAACATTTCCACCTCAGTACTTGATACCTCAAAAGGAAACCACATCTGACAAAACCGCCACACACTCGCATTCAAGCATCCCGACAGTGGCCACATCATTTAGTGTGGAAGAATCCAAATTTAAAATACATTTCTTGTTCATCAGCCGGCTAAAAGCAAAAGAAGGTTGCTAATTGATATAAATGTTTCCAGTTCTGCTTGCATTGTTAACACAACCCATTATTTATAATTGACACGAATTCCATACACAATCTGCAATCTATCAGCCTCGTTAATCCATCAAAATTTACTTTTGACAGCCAAGGATAAATGATCAAGTTGCCACCATTACTGTAATTAATTTGATAAGTTTTCTTAAGAAACGTATTATTCCAATCTGTATCTTTAACAGTCCCTGTCTGTGTTTAGCATGTTCCTGTAGATAATTTGTTACAACAATGTGCAACTGCTACTTAGTAACTCAGAGTAGCTGATTACGGCTGAGTGAGCAACGTAGCAATAAAAACTATCGAAATAAATTAGTGTATTACAGAAACACATGTGTCTTCACAATTAATAAATTCCACTCCATCAAACTGTGATTTAATTATGCATTATGTATGTTCGGCATGAATCATTCATGTACATTATTATCCAAGTGGGAAAATAGCAAATAGGCATATAAACAGTATACAGGAGTGCTTTTTGTCAAATATAACAGCAGGAATAATAATTAAAAGAAAAACACTCAGTCACGAAAACTAATGCTGATCTTAATACACTTTTAAATAAAGTTTAATAAGGAACAGGTCAAGTTTGAAAGTAATCACTGGCACAGCTGTGATAAATAATGCAGTGGCAACAAATCTTACTTAGCACTGCTAAATATATCAAAAAAAAGTAGACTTGCTAAGAGTTTGATATGAATAACTCTGAAGATTAGTGGTATTTACACAGGGAAGCAAACAGCTAACACCTACCATGTAGGATAAAAGATTTCACACTAAATGGCGCATTAAACACACTCTCAGGAAATCCCTCAGCCCATAACATTCTTCTAAAGTGCAGTTACCGACGTTATTAGGAAACATTGCTACCAAATTGCGCACAGCAAGTTCTTACAAACAGTCATGTGATAATGACCAGATAATTTTATTTTATGAAGTATGTGAATTGAGAGATACAAACCAGAATTGTGATTTTTTTTTATTATAACAGTGCCAGACAATCTTCCGCCAGAGTGAAAAGCGAAATGGGCTGTGGTTTAAAAACCCTTAATGAAAACCCCCTGAAAATACCAGATGTATCCCATGTTAAAGCATTGCTAATTAGATGTCTCAACTGCAATTCAACAAAGTATGGGGGGGGGGAGGAGAAGAAATTTTAAATCATAATTGAATTAATTCAAAATGTATCTACTCTCGTTAACTAGAGCAGTGGCTTCCCATGAAGCCACACTATGTAGATTTAAGAGCTCAGAGAGGAAAAAAATAGAAACAGTGATGATATTTCTGTTTAAAGGACTATGTTTTTCCTTAAAATATCATAAATAAAAGTGTGGTAAATAAACAAATCTAAGTTCTTTTTCAAAAAATCAGTAGTCAATAAAATACCAGATCTTGAGATCCCTGCTTCAATGTCTTTGACAATAGTAGTAGTGTCACCATTCGAGTCGAGTATCATAAGGAGTTGTCTATTGGTGGATTCCAAGGAGCTAAATGGCCGTAGAGGCCAATCCGGGATCTACACAACTGGGATGTAAGGGTGGATTCCATAAATGGAGAACGGCTGTGCGTGACTTTGTTTAATGTGCAGAGACCGATGCATCACATGGTCCTTGACAGATGGGGGTCAGGGTCTAGTGGGATGGAATGCAAGACGGCTGGGGACCCCTCACTGCTTTAGCCTTCCTCCGTCTTCACTGCCATTGTGACGTGTCGTCATCTTCCGCCAACTCCACTTCTGAGGTCTTCGTTGGTTCGCTTTCTGTCTGGAACCTCTCCCTTGACCCCACCGGCAAGGGTGACCCTACCTTGAGTGAAAAGCCGGGTGGCTAAAGTCCAGGCGACATCGCTCACAGGGTCTCAGGAACACACAAGCCTCTCCACAATGAGAAGTTGAAGAGAATAGTCTCTGAGAATAATGAGATACCACAGAGATAAACGAGCCACGAATACATTCACAGCACTTGCTTTCTGCCCTTGCCTCCCTCTCCTCTGCCTTTGATGATGGTGCTGATTCCCTTGGGTTTGTACCTACAGCTGGTACCACCGGGTATGACACTCAAGTCATAATCCTTTACTGGTGGATTTTTCTGGAAGACATGCAGCTTGAGGGTGCATCACAGCTGAGTGTGATCCAGTTACAGTGACCGACAATTATACAACAGACAGACACGCGGACACACACACACAACTATTTGTATGTGGGAAGGACTTGGACAGCAATAGGTGGTAACTATACATCTGCAGCCAGGATATCTGAGCAAGTTATTGTACTGTAACCTCTGTGCCGGCACAGGTCAAAGGCCAGAATGCAATTATTCCGGTTTTCTCAGCCCTGTTCTGTTACGGAGAGAGATCACCTACTGATCTTCTAAATTCAATTTTCATCAGAATCTATAGACTGACAAACAGCCAGTGGAAAAGGCAGTGGCTGACTTGACTCGATCTGGTTGTCTATCGGCTGTTCTTTATGTATAGATATTCGTAAATTTTATTGTATTTTTTATTTTTCTGTAAATGACTGAAAGAAAATAAACCTCAAGGTTGTATATGGTGACAATTACTTTCAGTGGCCACTTTATTAGGTACATTTGCACATCTGGTCATTAATGCAAATAACTCATCGGCCAATCATATGGCAGCAAGTCAATCTATAAAAGCATGCAGATATGGCCAAGAGATTCATTCAGTTGTTGTTCAGACCGAGCATCAGAATGGAGAAGGAATGTGATACAAGTGACTTTGACGGTGGAATGATTGTTGGTACCGGGTAGTTTGGATTGAGCATCTCAGAAATGCTCATCTCCTGGGATTTTCACACACAACAGTCTCTAGTTTTCAGAGAATGGTGTGCTAAACAAAAAAAAAACTTCAATTCAGCGGCAGTTCTGTGGGTGAAAATGCCTTGTTAATGAGAGAGGTCAGAGAAGAATGGCCAGACTGGTTCAAGTTGACAGGAAGACAACAGTAACTCATGTAAACCACGTATTACAACAGTGATGTGCAGAAGAACTATGTTGCTGATGGCATGTAATAGCGTAACATTAACCACACTCTACTGCTGTTGGCATGTAATAGTGTTACATTAACGCATTAGGACATTCTTGCTATTGAGGGAGTGCAGCGTAGGTTCACAAGGTTAATTCCCGGGATGGCAGGACTGTCGTATGTCGAAAGATTGGAGCGACTGGGCTTGTATTCTCTGGAATTTAGAGGGCTGAGAGGGGATCTTATTGAAACATATAAGATTATTAAGGGATTGGACACACTGGAGGCAGGAAGCATGTTCCCGCTGACGGATGAGTCCAGAACCAGAGGCCACAGTTTAAGAATAAGGGGTAGGCCATTTAGAACGGAGTTGAGGAAAAACTTTTTCACCCAGAGAGTGGTGGATATATGGAATGCTCTGCCCCAGAAGGCTGTGGAGGCCAAGTCTCTGGATGCTTTCAAGAAAGAGATGGATAGAGCTCTTTAAGATAGTGGAATCAAAGGTTATGTGGATAAGGCAGGAACTGGATACTGATTGTGGATGATCAGCCATGATCACAGTGAATGGCGGTGCTGGCTCGAGGGGCCAAATGGCCTACTCCTGCACCTATTGTCTATTAACCACTACACTACTGCTGTTGGCATGTAATAGCATTACATTAACCACTACACTCCTGCTGTTGGCATGTAATAGCATTACATTAACTACTACACTACTGTGTCGCCCATTAATGTGTAATGTGATGTGTAGTGAAGAGTATATTGCATTATTGTAGTGGAGAGTATCAGCTGAGTATCTTCTCAGTGCAGTTGGTCATGCAGACAGTATAACTGCAGTTCCGGGGCTACAGTGGATTTGGCAGTAGCTAGGTTGGGCATTTTTTAAAACAAAAACAATTGCTTCGCTGTGATATTCATCCATGGTCATATTTCACCCCCAACCAGACACTTGGTTTCCATTGCTGAAGACAGTACCCAAAGGCAGAAACCAATTAGCGAAATGACTAGAATCACAAGAGGGATGGCAGATACTGCAGAAAGGAACAAAAAGCTAACAAAGTTCTGTAGGACGTCGGCGGGAGAATCAGAATTAGAATTGGGTTTATCATCACAACCTCTATTGGGTGGTGGGGTAGTGATACATCTCTAGCAAAGGAGGTGTAAGGCACTCCTTCCCTCTGCTAGCTCACAGGACATCCTTGGATGAGGTGTAGCACCTGCTTAGCCCCCCGCCACCCCACCCCACCCCCCGATCAGGGTCACATGAAACCCTGGGAGCAGGTGATGGATGGTTGTACGAACAGCTGGTGCATATCGCAATCCCTGGATATGCGACCACTGACACCAGGCAGACAATAGCTGAAGTGTATTGATAATGGCTGGGGTCACCCATCTTCTAAAGACACTGCAACACAGACAGAATTTTGGAGGAACTCAGCAGGGCAGGCAGCATCTATGGAAAAAGAGTACGGTCAACTTTTCGGGCCGAGACCTTTCATCAGTCCTGATGAAGGGTCTCAGCCTGAAAAAAGTCAACTGTACTCTTTTCTATTGATGATGCTACCTGGCCTGCTGAATTCCTCCAAATTTCTGTCTGTGTTGCTTGGATTTCCAGCATCTGCAGGTTCTCTCGTTTGTAAAGACACTGCCCAGAAGGCGGCAATGGCAAAGCACTTCTGTTGAAAAACTTGCAAAGAAGAATCATAGTCATAGAAAGACCATGATCGCCCACGTCACATGACACACCACATGATGATTTTATCTATTTACTGTAGTTACTGAGTTTCAGCTGATCAGCAACCCCTGATTTAACCCTAGCCTAATCACAGGACAGTAAAAAATGACCAATTAACCTACTAACCGGTATGTCTTTAGACACTTGGGAGGAAACCTGAGCACCCGGAGGAAACCTACATGGTCTCGGGGAGAACATACAAACTCCTTAGAGGCAGTAGCGGCTGCTTGCAGTGTTGTCCTAACCTTTACGCTACCATGCTACCCTGATGATGAAGATGTCAATTCTATTAAGAAATATATATGTATATAAAATTTAAATAGTGCAAAAAGAGAGCAAAAAATAGTGAGCTAACGGTCGTGGTTCATTGTCATTCCTCTCTGCGGCTCAGGCAGCAACTTTGCCATTTCTTTAGCATTTTATCTGTTTTTTTTAAACAAGGCCCAGTTGCTAGTTCAACACTCAAGTCAGCACAGAGGGAAAGCATGCAAGAACCTGGCGGGATTCAAACCCAGGATCACTCGCCTCGAAGTCCGGTGCAGATGCCACTACACCACTGGCCAGCCTTCATGGGTTCATCGTCCATTCATAAATCTGCTGGTGGAGGGGAAGAAGCTGTAGCTACAATATTGAGCATATGTTTCAGGCTCCTGTACCTCCACTCTAATGATAGTAATGGGAAGAGAAATGAGATTAGGGCCAGTCAGCATCTGTGGAGGAAAAATGATAGTCAACAATGCAGGGTCTCGACCCGAAACACCGATAATCCCGTTGCCTCTGCAGATACAGAGTAACTCAGTGATATCCTCCAGCAATTTGTTTCTTGCTGATCTACTCCACTCTAAAACAACTGTGGCAGGAAAACCATTGCGGCATAGACACAGAACTGTGGCTACCTTCATATTTTTGATCAATACCGGAGATTGAACAAGTCCGCCAGCAAGACCACACCCCTCGGGGGTACCGTATATCGCACTCTGAAACGGCTATGAAAAGATGACTGAACAAAGGCAAAGTGGGAAGTCCAAAATCAAAAAACAATGTTCACTTTATCATCTTTATTTGCCATGTACATTTATATGTATTCGGAATTTGCTGTGATGTGTTGGTCAGGGCGTGACATACAAAAAAAAAATCCAACAATTATAAAGTATAAAGAATTATATAAAATTAAAGTTAGTTATAGTACCAATATGGAATAAAATTAGCATAAATTATACATACCAGTATGTATTTACAATAAACAGCCTTATAAAATGTAGTTTAAAATATTTATAGTGCAATGCAGTGATGGGAGGGGTTAATGCATAGTCGGGGAGGGGGTGGCAGGGGAACTAATTAGGGTGATTGATCAGATTAGCTGCCGGGGGAAGAAACTTTTAAGAAGGCGTGAAGTTTTTGTTTTAATAGCCCAATAGTGCTTTTCAGAAGGGAGCTTTTGGAAAAGACAGTTTGCATCATGTGTGGATACTGTTTATGTATCAATCAAGAAGAGTGCTGCAAGCTACAATTGTATTTCGTCAGTGTTTTCTGTGACTGACTATAAAAGAATTGTTTTTGAATATCATATTCCTGAGTTATTCTGTTAAAATGCCAGACTACAAGATATGATGTTGCCTATCAATCCGTTTACATTATCTTGCTTCCCAGCTCTGTGACCGCAGTTCACCGTGAACCAAACATGACTGCTGGAAGCCAGGTAACGAACGAGCAGCAATCTCACCTTCCGCAGTTCCAGGGGTTTGGTGTACTTCTGCCACGTTGAAGAGAAGAAGATCATGGCCAAGTAAAGGCAAGCCAGTGGCAATGATTTCAGATTCAGGAGCCGAATTAAAAAGATCCCTCTGCTGGTCGGCTCTGGACTGACAGGCTGCACATTCTCCATGGTAAGATGCTGAAAATGAACACACCAAGTTTGAGTTACAGAGTCATAACGCAACACAGTACAGAAACAGGCAGCACACCATCTCCACCCACCATCAAGCAGTCATTTACCATCATTCCACTTTCGAACTGAAAGTTTGACTCTGCATCTCGTTTCATCGATACGACCTGACGCGCTGAATATTTCCAGCATTCTCTGACTTTGTTTTGCACTCAATCCATTCTCCCCAGTTCCCATCAGCTCACTCCATATTCTCCCACCCACCTATACATTTGGAGCAATTTACAGTGGTCAATCAGCCTACCGACCCCACCATGTCTTCAGGATGTAGAAGAAAGCAGCGCCGGTAAACCAGGTTCGATTTAGCCGCAGTCTGTAAGGAGTTTGTATGTTCTCCCTGCGACTGTGTAGGTTCGATTCAGCCGCAGTCTGTAAGGAGTTTATATGTTCTCCCTGTGACTGTGTAGGTTTCCTCCAAGTCCCCTCACATTCCAAGGACATCTATGTTAGTAGGTTAATTGGTCACATGGGTGCACATAGACCATAGAAAATCTACAGCACATTACAGGCCCTTCGGCCCACAATGTTGTGCCGACCATGTAACCTACCTACAGGCTGCCTAGAATTTCCCTACAGCATAGCCCTTTATTTTTCTAAGCTCCATGTACCTATCCGAGGCTCTTAAAAGACCCTGTTGTATCTGCTTCCACCACCATGCATTCCACACACCCACCACTCTGTGTGAAATCTCTGACACCCCCCATGTACCTACTTCTAAGCACCTTAAAACAATGCCCCCTCATGTTAACCATTTCAGCCCTGGGAAAAAGCCCCTGGCTATCCACACAATCAATGACTCTCGTCTTCTTGTACACTTCTATCAGGTCACCTCTCATCAGGAGAAAAAGGCCAAGTTCACTCAACCTATTCTCATAAGGCATGCTCTCCAATCCAGGCAACACCCTTGTAAATCTCCTCTGCACTGTCTAGTATCCATATCCTTCCAGTAAAGAGGTGACCAGAACTGAGCAGAGTTGAACCCAATGGGTGTAGTTGGGTGGCAAGGTCTCACTGGGCTGGAAGGGCCTCTTACCGAGCTGTCTCTGTCTCTCTAAATAAATAAGCAAAATAAACTGTTCATTTCCCTCCGTAGATGCTGGATGACCTGCTGTGCTCCTCCAACTGTGTGTGTGTGTGTGTGTGTGTGCAGCCCCTGTTCTAGACTTGTATCTGGAGGCCTGTTAAAGTGAATGCCAGAGGTGCCTATTCAATGGCCAAATGGCTTCCGGGGGGGGGGGGGGGAGGCGGAGAGAAACTACACGGTAGCTTAGTGGTTAGCACAATGCTTTACAGTATTAGTGACCCAGGTTCAATTCCCGCCAATGTCTGTAAGGAGTTTCTACGTTCTCCCCATGATCACATGGATTTCCTCCGGCTGCTCTGGTTTCCTCCCAAAGTCCAAAGACGTAGTGGTTGGCAGGTTTGTTGTTCATTGTAAACTGTCCCGTGATTAGGCTAGTGTTAAACAGGTGGGTTGCTGGGCCAGAAGGGCCCATTCCACACTGTATATCAATAAATAAGCAAACTTGTGCTCCTATGAGAATGAGGCAAATCAATCACAGCTCAGTTCTGTGATTTAATGTAAAAGAAAACACAAGGTAAGTTTTGCCCAATTTTTCTCCCCCAGTTTCTACTAAATATGGTGGCTCATTCTGCAATACGGTTCAACAGAATTGCCAGAAATTCACCTGGATGTTTATTTTTCTGAAGACAGTCCATAATGATCTGTTATCCGCTACTGTGTAAAACAGCATTAGGTTCAACAGCATGAGAATCAAATGTGAAAGTGGTCTGGCTACAAGGTCACCATGACAGCAAGACAACCGTTCATCATTTGACACTAACAGTAGCTTTCGGACAGGGGAAATTCATCTTGTCAATTAGTTCCATTTCACAGCTAGTCTCAGGACCCCTGGCCACGTCGTCAAGGGTTAGAAGATAAATCCTGCAATGTAAGTCTAACTGTAAATTTAAGTGGTTCCTCTTGAATATGGTCCCTGCTGCAACCTTTTATAATTTTTGATGTATGGTTCCCAATGTACTGACACCTCCTGAGAACCATCGAAAACCTCTTATTCAAATGCATCACAAATTGCTATGGCAACTACCCTGCTCAAGACCCCAAGAAATTTCACAGCAATTGAAGACAGCCCAGTCTATCATGAAAACCAGACTCCCCGCCACTGACTTTCGCTACACTTCCAAACGCCTCAGGAAAGCAGCGATTGTAATCCACCCTGTCATTCTCTCCACCCCCGCCCCCCTTCCCATCAGGCAGAAGATACAAAAGATTGAAAACACGTACTACCAGGCTCAAGGACAGCTTTTACAAGAGTCTTGTATAGGCCTCTCGCGCAATAAAGCTGAACCCTTAATCTTCCAATCTATCTCATTATGGTCCTTGCACCTTATTTGTCCTCCTGCACCGCAGTTCCTCTCTAACTGTATCACTACTCTCAGTGGCTCCTTTATTTGGTACCTACTGTACCTCATAAAGTGGTCACTGAGTATATGTTTGTGGCTGTTGCTATAGCCCATTCACTTCAAGGTTCGATGTGTTGTGCATTCAGACTCTGCACACCACTGTTGTAACGCATGGTAGTTTGAGTTACTGTCACCTTCCTGTCAGCTTCAACCAGTCTGGCCATTCTCCTTTGACCTCCCTCGTTATCAAGGTATTTTCACCCACAGAATTGCTACTCACTGTATGTTTTTTTTTGTTTCTCACACCATTCTCTGTAAACTCTGGATTCTGTTGTGCTTGAAAATCCCAGGAGATCAACAGTTTTGAAGATACTCAAACCACCCCATCTGGCGCCAACAATCATTCCCTGGTCAAAGTCACTTAGATCACATTTCTTCCTCATTCTGATGTTTGGCCTGAACAACAACTGAACCTCTTAACCATATCTGCATGCTGTTATGCATTGAGTAGCTGCCATATGATTGGCTGATTAAATACTTGTATTAATGAGCAGATATACAGTGGTACCTAATAAACCGGCCACTGAGTGTATGTCCTGCATTCTGGTAATTTCCTTTGTGCTACCTCAATGTATTTGTGTGTAGAGTGCGCTGTCTGAATGGCATGCAGAACAAAGTTTTTCACTGTATCTTGATACATGTGACAATAATAAACCAATTACAGTTCTCATAACTAATGTTGATATGGCAGTTTTGGGTTGATCTCCCCAGGAAGAAATAATGATTAAATTCAGACCCTGCAGCCTAAATCCCAATCTTCCCCACATCCTTGTCTGAACTCACACAGAAGATTGGGTCAGAGTTTGAACATTCATTGTATCCTCTAATAACACATCAAGATAGTATCAAATGGGATTATGGCATTTACCTTGTAATCCTTGTATATTCACTGCATTCAATTGCCAGTTCTTGAAAGGGCCTGTAAGAAAAAAGTTTAATCAGAATTCACAAAGTCACTAGATCTGTCTCAACAGAGACTCTTCATTCTTCATACTTGATTACTTCAATCCATCCTTGTGGTTTAATTAATAATGTTGATAAGCCCCAATATCTGAAAATTCCTCCCTAAGCCTTTTAGTCAGATCTATAGAAGAATATAGGCATAAGGTAAGGAGTGCAATAGAAACAAAAACTCCAAAGTGATTCTGCAGATGCTGGAAATCCAGAGCAACACACACAAAATGCTAGAGGAACACAGCAGGTCAGGCAACATCTATGGAGAGGATTAAACAGTCAACATTTCAGCCTGAGATTTCTCATTAGGACATTTCATCATATTCAGTCCTGAATGTTAAAGGGCATCCAACAAGGAGGATTGGTTACAGGCCAAGGACAATTACAGTTTGGCATGATAGTATAGTGGTTAGCACAATGCCTTACAATACAGGCAACTCGATTTCAATTTCCGCTGCTGCCTGTAAGGAGTTTGTATGTTCTCCCCATAACTGTGTGGGTTTCCTCCAGGTGTTCTGGTTTCCTCTTATAGACCAAGGACATTCGGGTTGGTAGGTTAATTGGTTATTGTAAATTGTCCCCTGATCAGGCTAGGATTAAATCAGGGATTGCTGGGCAGCGCAGCTCAAAGGACCGAAAGGGCCTGTTCTGCGCTGCATCTCAATAAATAAATAATTAATGATAAAGACTTATAATTGAAAAGCAAACTGCATGATATATAAACAGAATTTCAAAAGAAATTGGAAATATCCCCGTATTCCTTTCATGTTTTGGCCAGTGATCTGGATTATTAGATATGATTAGCTTTATTTAAACACTGCCCTATTAAAGTCCAATTTAAACCATTTTGATGAAGGGTCATCAATCAGAAATAATAACACTGTTACTCTCCCCACAGATACAGCCTGACCTGCTGACTATTCCAGACTCTGGTTTACCAACAAAGTTTCAGATTCCATTTCTTCAAATACAATTGCACACTTGATTTCAACATTTTGGAGAAGTTTATGTAAGTATTATGGAAGGCTGTAGTCCAGGTGCAGAACATTGGGACTAGGCAGAATAATTATTCAGCATGGACCAGATGGGACAAAGGGCCTGTTTTGTGCCATACTGCTCTCTGACTTGGAACATTGGTGATGCCAGTCTGGAAGCTATTTAATACTTTTAAAATCACTTTCTTCATGCATTCCATATTATAATAATTTTCCTAGTGAACTCGGTTAAGTTTCTTGGGAGTAAATGCAAAAGGGCCCAAGTGGATATTAAGGGAGTGTGGGAAATAGGAGATCGACAATTTACGTGTGACCACTGGAAACACCGTCCAGTGAGCTAAATGCCTTAACACCAGGATTTCCAAATAATCAGATGTCATTGGAGATTTACTGTAACAAAAGCATTTCAAAGTTCAAAGTTTATTATTAAAGTAACTTTATGTATTCATATACAACCAGGAGATTCATTTTCTTGCAAGCATTCACAGTAGAACAAAAAAGTACAATGGAATTAAAAAAAACATGCAAACTACACACAAAACTACAGACAAGCAACCATGTGTTAAAGACAAAATGCAAAATATTAAAAAATAAAGAAATACTGAGAGCATGAGTTGTAGACTCCTTGAAAGTGAATTTTGTGTGGTACAGTAAACTAGTTTGAAGTTGGTACGTGTCTTCTATATAAACCATTTTTGTCTTATCAGCTCCTCCCAGCTCATTCCACGATAAAGCATCCAGTTAAAAAAATACAGCACTGGCTAGTTTTTCTGCATATTACCTCCTCTTGCCTTTCCTGTAGATTTTCACTGGGGCAGATTCCTGAGACTCTCAGTATTAGGTCTGAGAGTACAGCAGCATTGAATCATTGTGTTCTTGAAACAACACATCCATTTCCAGTTACCGGGCCATTACTAATGGACTGGGTTTAGCTAACAAGTTTTCTGTTTGAGGATAATACTTGGTTGGCTAAGTACATAAAATACCAGTAAAATACACAGTAGTTGTGTGATTTAATTTCAGTTTTAGACATGCACAGATGTAAGAATTATTGGAAGATAATTAAGCTCACTGGACTGGCACATTATAATGGCTCTTCAAAGATTTTCCCAGAGGCTTCCGTGCATAGCCTTTTATTACAGTCATGAGCTGTGCAATTTTGATGAGGCTGATAATAAGATGCCAGTGAAAGTCACTGGATCACATAAGTTATAGGTAAAGAAATACATAAGATGATCACTTTTTTAAACTTAAAAATTGCAGTTGTGACATGCTACTCAGCCCTGTTGCTCCTGTTCCACCATTTCATAAGATAAAGCTCTTCTTTTATGTCGGCTTCACTTTCCTCTACTAACCCAACCTCTGCCTTAAATATACTAAGTGAGTCACCAGGTGGGCATTGAAGAGCAGAGACCACCAGCCCTCTGGCTGAAGTATCACTCATCTCAGCCCTGAATAGTTAATCCATTATTTTGACAGAAAATGCCCCTGGTTCTAGACACCATTGCCAGAGAAATCATCATCCCTCAATCTACCCTGTCAAGCCTCTTAATTTTGCACACTTCAATCAGTTCTCTTCAATTCTCTGGTCTCTAGGTGTCCTCTCTCCCCAGAGGACATCCCTCCCGCATCAAGAGTATCCACATGAGACACTGCCTCAACAAGACAACATGTATCACGTGTATCACCAAAGATTCTTGCCCTTTTCTCACAGCAACTATCGGACAGGAGGCACAGAGGCCTGAAGTTCCACACCACCCGGTTCAAGAACATTTGTTTCCCTTCAACTATAAAGTTCTTGAAACAACCTGTACAATCCTAATCGTCACCACAGTATAGCAACACTATGACCACTCCGCACTACAATGAACTTTTTTTTTGTCCTAATTGTGTACTTTTGTGTACAATGTTTCATTTATGCTTTTCTTACTCTTGTTGTAATGTGAACAAAGTCACTAAGGAGACACTGAATCTAGTGGATACTTTTATTCAACAAAATGAGACACTCTTGGAGGCAGAGGCCTCCCAACTCAATATTACATGACATTTTTATATGCTAAAGATCAAAGGTAACAGCAGGACAATTCTACAGTTACAATGTATCTACAATGCTTCCTTTGAATTACATGTAGTTTTCACACACCTCCGTCTTTGCACCCACACTCCCGACACCCTAATGAATGTTAATCAGGATTGTCTGGTTTGCCAACAGCTCTGGGAAACCTATTGTTAGGGCTACATTTTAAATTCGATCTACAATCCATGTTTATGCCTGAAAATTGATTGCTGCTGAAGTAAATATTTGCTATATACCCTAACTCCAGAATATGCCCTAACACTACATGCCTGTGATGCTATTGCAAGTATGTTTTTCATTGCACCTGTGCATACATGTACTGAAGCAGTAAACTTGACCCGACCCACCATCCCCCAGCTATAGACCTGGTGAATCTCCACTACACTACTGCTCAGTATCATTCTTTAGGTAGGGAGACCAGATCAGTACACAAAATTTCAGTGTCGGTCTCATCAGGGCCTTATCTGCAGCTGGAACAAGACGTCTCTCTTCTTGTTCTCAAATCCTCTTGCAATAAAACAAAACCTCATTTGCCTTGCTAGTTGCTTGCTGAACCTTCAGGTGACGAGTGAAGGACACCCATATCTCACTGAACACCAGTGAACACCAGTCTCACAATTTTAATCAGCTTTGTTATCGCTGACATAAGGTCGTGAAATGTGCTGATTTGTGGCAGCAGTACATAAAAATTACTGTAAATTACACAAAGAATATATAAGAAATAAACAGTTCAAAAATAGAGCAAAATAGTGAGGTAGTGTTCACTGGCTCATGAATTGTTCAGAAATCTGATGGCAGAGAGGAAGAAGCTACCGTAAAACCCTGAGTGTGTGTCTTCAGGCTCCTGTACCTCCTCCCTAATGGTAGCAATGAAAGGAGGGCATGTCCTGGGGGGTGAGGATAATAATGGATACCGCCTTTCAAAGATGCCTTCAATTCTGGCGATGCTAGTACCCAGTATGGAGCTGGCTGAATTTAAAACCATCTGCAGCTTTTTCCAGCCCTGTGTTTTGGAGCCTCCACAGCAGCTGCTGGTACAACCAGTCACAATGCCCTCCATGGTACATCTGTAAATATCTGCACGAGTCTTTGGTGATACATGTACCAAATCTCCTCAACCTCCTAATGAAATATGGCTGCAGGCATGCCTTCTTCACGACTGCATCAATATGTGGACCCAGGATAGATCATCAGAGAGGATGACACCCAGGAACATGAAACTGTTTACTCTTTTCACTGATGATCCCTTCCACGGGAACTGCCCTTCCCCTTCCTCAAGTCCACAATCAGTCCTTGGTCTTACTGACTTTGAGTACAAGATTGTTGTTGTAACACCACTCAACCAGCCAATCAATCTCACTCCAGTACGTCTCCTTGTCACCATCTGAGATTCTGCCGTCAATGTTTATGTCATAGTCCCCTGGTTTGCTTATTTTTCTACTTGCGACAAGCTTTGACTGTACAGTTCCAACACCATATACAAGTTTGCTGATGACACCACTGCTATGGGCTGTATTAGAGGTGGTGATGAATCAGCATACAGGAGGGAGACTGAAAACTTGGCTCAGTGGTGTAATAACAACAATCTCTCACTCAATGTCAATAAGACTAAGGAGCTGATAGTAAACTTTAGCAGAGGGAAACCAGAGGTCCATGAGCCAGTAATCATCAGATCAGAGGTGGAGAGGGTCAGTAACTTTAAACTCCTGACTGTCACTATACCAGAGGACCTGTCCTGTGCCCATCATATAAATATTATTGCAAAGAAAGCACAACAGCACCTCTACTTCCACAGGAGTCTGCGGAGATTCGGCATGTCATCAAAACTCTTGGCAAACTTCTATAGATGTGTGGTGGAAAGTGTGCTGACTGGCTGCATTACAGCCTGGTACCGGAACAGTAATGGCTTTGAGTAGAAAATAATACAAAAGGTAGTGGATTCGGCCCTGTATATCACGGATAAAATCCTCCCAATCATTGAGCATATCTACATAAAACATTGCCATAGCTTCCATCATCAAAGATCGTCACCACCCAAGCCATGCTCTTTTCTCACTGCTGCCATCAGGTAGAAGACACAGGTGCCTGAGGATTCACACCACCAGCTTCAAGAACTACCCCTCAACCATCAGGGTCTTGAACAAAAGGGGATAACTACACTCATTTAAGGACTCTGTTACATTGTTATTTCATGCTCGTTATTTATTTATACCTGCATTTACACAGTTTGCTTACAGTTTATAGTTCCTGAGGGTTAGTTACTATTCTATACATTGCTAAGAATGAACGAGAATCTCTGGGCTGTACATGGTGACATGTATGTACTCTGATAATAAATTGTACTTTGAACTTTTCTTTAGTTAAAACATAGCTAAGGAAGTCAAAATCATTTATGCCTTTACTAAAGAATATCTGGAATCTAAAAGTAAAATTGTATTTCTTCTGTTGTTGCTGTATTTGTATTTGCAGCCCCTTTCTATCACTGAGTGAACTGGATGACACTGCTTCAGTCGGAAATAATTCAGCTCAGGTGGTTGAGTTGTTCTGCGATCTTGGCAATTGATTTGCAAACACTTCGTCATCGTATGAGAAGACATCGTCAGTGTGCTGTTGATTGTGATGTGCCTTCTGAATGTTTGGCCTTTATATACTTTTCAATGAGCTGATTCAATGTCATTTCAGAAACTCAGTTGTGATGTGGGCAGTTTCCAAAATGATATTGAATCAACTGATTGATAAATATATAAAGGCCAAACATTTGGAGGACACACAATTAACAGCACACTGATGGCATTTCACTGATTGGTGACCGAATGTTTGTAAGTAAATAGTCAACATCGGAGAACAACTCAACCCAACCATGGTTTCAGTATTACCAGTTGGAGGGGTTCTATTCCTTTCCTTAATGCAAAGTTATGAATTATTGAAGATAAAATTTCAATCAATCTTCCAATGAATGACAGACTAGGAGCTTGAACTCATGGAGAGGTGTGCACTATCAGTGTTCTTATCCCTGTTAGTGCAGCTACGTTCCAACTCACTTAATGTTGTTTAAGACTTTCCAGGCTCACACCTGACATCTTGTGGCCACCTTGTCACAGGCTTTATTAAAAAAAGTCAACAAGGACCTGCCTCAGCACATAATTTAAGACAAATCATTCAATAGTCCTGAAGGCTCTTCACTTTCCATGAACAAGAGGGGATTTAACTGAAATGTATAAAATTCTCTGAGGGTTTAACAGGGAAAATAGCTGCAGGGATCACAGTCCAAAAGAGGGGATCAGCCATTCATGACTGGTAAGAATAAGTTTAATCATGGGGTCATATAGCATAGAAACCAGCCTTTTCGGTCCAACTGGTCCATGCCGAACAAGATTCCAACTCCGCTTCTCATTGCCTCAAGAAAGCAACCAACGTAACCAAAATCCCTTCCCACCCCAAACATTCTCTCTTCTATCCCTCTGTCATAAGACTTGAACAAACCTCATATTAAAAATACAGGAAAGTCTGCAGATGCTGTAAATCCAGAGCAATACACACACAAAATGCAGAAGGAACTCAGCAAGTCAGGTCGCATCTATGGAGAGGATTGAATACTCAACAATTTTGGGTCATGGGCCCTTCTTCAGGACCTCATACTGTATATTGATAAAGATGAATTCTACCTCTTCCTGCTCCTTGTAACTTACTGTCTGCCTACACTGTACTTTCTCTGTAACTATAACACTATATTTTCCATTCTGTTACTGCTTTCCCCTTTGTACAACCTCAGTGTACTAAACCTCAGTGAAATGATCTGTATGGGTGGCATGCAAAACAAAGTTTTTCACCGTACACCAATAAACCAATTATATAGAAATAGAAATAAAAATCAAGAAAAGGCTCTCTTTCCATCTGAGAAAATTCTGACATTAAAACCAGTTGATGGTTGCCATCATTTATAGCGTTTAAGCGTACATTTCACGCCGCAGTTTCATCCTGTTCCAGAAGAGGAGGATTACATTGACAACTGAACAACCAGGCTTCCATTAGATATGAAGTAGGAACCACAGGAAACACAAATGGTAAGAAGTAAAAACAAAAAGAAATGTCAATAGGAATTCTCATCATTTTCAAGCCTGTCAAACTTCTCCACTCTCCCAACCATTAGCTTCCTCTAGCCCTCCATGACTTAGAAACATCTACACTCAAAGAATCCTGGCCTCCTGATCATTCCTAAGTGTAATTTGCTCCATGACTGGCAGATAGATCTTTTCTCCAAGCCCTGGGGGAGTCATATAGCATAGACATCTGCTTCTTTGGTTCAACTGGTTGATGGCGAGCAAGATTCTGTCTCCACTTCTCATCGCCTCAAGAAAGCAACCCCATAACCAAACAGCCTTCCCACCCCATTTATTCTCTCTTTTTTCCCCCTCCCACTGGGCAGAAGATACTTCAAAGCTGGACTCTCTGGGACCATAACAGCCAGGAGGTCATAAGATGTCTCCTTCATTGATAGTCGACACAGGAGTAACGCAGTGTAGGAGCACAGGGACGGGCAAAAAAGCTACACCAGGGGATTTGTTAGGGTAATTAATTTCCTGAGGAGACTGAGGTCCTTTAACATCTGCCGGACGATGCTGAGGATGTTCTACGAGTCTGTGGTGGCCAGTGCTATCATGTTTGCTGTTGTGTGCTGGGGCAGCAGGCTGAGGGTAGCAGACACCAACAGAATCAACAAACTCATCCGTAAGGCCAGTGATGTTGTGGGGATGGAACTGGACTCTCTGACGGTGGTGTCTGAAAAGAGGATGCTGTCCAAGTTGCATGCCATCTTGGACAATGTCTCCCATCCACTACATAATGCACTGGTTGGGCACAGGAGTACATTCAGCCAGAGACTCATTCCACTGAGATGCAGCACAGAGCGTCATAGGAAGTCATTCCTGCCTGTGGCCATCAAACTTTACAACTCCTCCCTTGGAGGGTCAGACACCCTGAGCCAATAGGCTGGTCCTGGACTTATTTCCTGGCATAATTTACATATTACTATTTAACTATTTATGGTTTTATTACTATTTAATTATTTACAGTGCAACTGTAACGAAAACCAATTTCCACCAGGATCAATAGAGTATGACTACTACTACTTATTTTGTATCCAGTGCAGAAAGTTTTCTTGCATAAGGTTGTTCGAGATGGCATGGGAGCACGGTTCACTCATAGATTCTTGGTGTATTGTTCTGGTCAGCTGGTTATAAGAAGTTGTCATTAAGCAGAAAGGGGTACAGAAAAAGGTGCACGGTAATGCAGTGGTTAGCATTACACTATTACAGTGCCAACGACCCGGGTTTAATTCCGCTGCTATCTGTCAGGACTTTGTACGTTCCTCCACGACCATGTGGGTTTGCTCGGAGTTAGCAGGTTAATTGGTCACATGGGTGTAATTAGGCAGTGTGGGCTCACTGGGCCAGAAGGGCCTGTTTCCGTGTTGTATCTCTAAATAAAGTAAATAAAAATTAAATAAAGTCTGTGTTGGACTTCACTTTTAGGATTTTATCTTTTATGGAAAAGGACAGCCAAGGGGAGCGGTGACCTGCACTCAGACTAGCTCCTCACGCACATCCCAGGCACAGGAAGAACGTGGTTTCCCGCCCATTCAGTGCATCAAGTCAGAGCAGATGTAAAAGTGGGCCCCACTCTAATTCTTGCTGCCTGCAGGCCAGAATGTCTTTAGAATCTTAAATAAGATTATTTTCATTAAGTTTTTTTTTACTGCTTAAATAATACTGAGTGGGTGGACAGAATTGCTCTGTGATGGACTGTATAACTGGTAGATTGGGTAATGGGGTCAAAGGTAGCTGCCTTTAGGTGTTCCCTCACACATTGTATTTCCAGTATCTGGGACACTTGGAGCGGATGTCCAATGAGGAAGAAACAAAACAACTTCACTGTAATAGCAAAGTTTGACATATTAGGTTTCATTTCCTATTTCCAAGCACTTTACTTCAAGGCTGCTGCCTGTAACACCCTAATCTATACACGTACACAGAAATCCTGTCTTAGGTTACACAAAAGACCGCAGACAGTGTAATCCAGAGCAACATACAAAAACTCTGGATAAACGCAGTGGGTCAAGCAGCATCTATGGAGGGAGATGGACAGTTGTCATTTGGGGTTGAGACCCTTCATCTGGATATACTGTACACACAGTGGTCACTTTATTAGCTACACTTGTACGCCTACTCGTCAATGCAAATACCTAATCAGCAACTCAGTGCATAAAAGCATGCAGACATGGTGAAGAGGTTCATTTGCTCTTCAGAGCAAATATCAGACTGGGGTTAGAAGTGTGATTTAAGTGACTTAGACTAAAAAATGATTGCTGGTGCCAGATGGGGTGGTTTGAGTATCTCAGAAACTGTAGATCTCCTGGGGATTTCACACACAAGGGCCTCTAGAATTTACAGGGGATGGTGTGAAGAACAAAAATGAATCCAGCGAGTGGCAGTTCTGATGAGCAAACTGCCTTGTTGATGAGAGAGGTCAGAGGAGAATGACAAGACTGGTTCAAGCTCACAGGATGGCCACAGCAACTCAGGTAACCACACACAACAATGCCAGGGTGCTCTGAATGCACAGGGTGTTGAACCTTGGGAAGTGGATGGGCTGTAGCTGAAGAGCATAAACTTACACTCAGTGGCTATTTTATTAGTTGCAGGAGACGCCTGCTACTGTCTGACCTGCGGAGTCCCTCCAGGGCTTTGTGTGTCGTCCCTGCTTCAGGTTACTTTGCTTTGCAAAGGAAAATGGATATTGCATGAAGAAAAATGAGCACCTTGTAGTCAAGTAGTTTGTGTTACGGAAGTGAAACTGCAATAAAAGTGTACTGTTACTAAAATAAAAATGAATAAACCAATACAGGGGTGGTAAATTAAATTACATTAGTAAATTGTTTTATTATTGCCACATAGCCTGAGGTGCAGTGAAAAACTTTGGTTTGTGTGCCATCCAGACAGATAATTCCAAACACAAGTGTATCGAGGTAGTACAAAAGGAAAAGCAATAACAGAATGCAGAAAGGAGAACACAAGGGGAAACTTCTGCATGCCGAGGGCTGTGGAACGAGCTGCCAGCACAAGTGGTGCAAGTAAGCTTGATTTCAAAGTTTAAGCGAAGTTTGACAGGTACTGGGATGGTAGGGGTGTGGAGGCCTATGGTCCCGGTGCAGGTCAATACAAGTAGGCAGTTTAAATGGCTTTGGCATGGACTAGATGGGCTGAAGGGCCTGTTTCTCTGCTGTACTTTTCTATGACTCTAATAGTTCAAGAGGAAGTGCACAGCAGGAAAACAATAAGGTGCTAGACCATAATTTTATGTTCAGACCATGGATTTTGAGTTCAAGAGTCCATCTAATCATACTAGGGACTGTTCTATCGTCTTATAACAGTGGCATAGAAGCTGTCCTTGAGTCTGGTGAGGTAGTTTATGCACTGGTATTCCTCAATGATCAATAAGTAATGCATCTGTTTAAATGGGCCCTCTAGAAATGGTCAAATTCCTGTTTCCACACACTGTCTGAATACACATTTTACGTAAAATCTGATGGTCTGGGGCGGTGCGAAAATCAAACTGATGGCTAAGTTTTAAAGGAATTTACATAGCACTTTTCCCAGATGGTTATACTTAGGTGGATGGTCTGAATAGTTGCTTAACACTGAATAAATATCAAATATTAAAAACAAAGAATGCTAGGATTAGTCAGCAGGTCAGGCTGCTGCTGTGGAGAGAGAAGCAGACATAATATTTCAGATGATGATCTTTCAACAGAATATTGAGTTTTTTTCCATGTACGAACATCAGACCTTTGAATTTATAATATTATAGGAATTCAATTGTATGTAGGGGTGTCCATAAGTCATTTGTAATTTACCAAAAATCTATTTTATTCCAAGAATCACTTTCCTCTGCCATTAAATCCGAAACATAATCACATCTTTTAGGATGATGTTATTTTCCATTTTGAGTTTGTACTATGAAATAGACATGGTGAAAATTCTGGAAATGATTAAGTCTGACAGTACTTCTTGGGAGAAAAAAAACAAAACTGACATTTCAATATTCTCCCTGAACTCAATGGTTACGAATCTGAAATATTAACTCTATTTCTTTCTCTTTAAGTACTCCTGACCTGTTTTGTTGTGAATGCTCAACAACCACTGGTTTTGTACTCCAATGGATGTGATTGATTAGAAACTGCACCTGACTGAACCAATTCTTGAGTGTAAGGTGTGCTTGGAGAAGATTGTATCTGTTTTAATTTAATTGCACCCATTTCTGCCAAATGTCGATCCTTTGGAAAACTGGATTACAAACGAGTCCCTCTAGAATGGGTGTACATTATCAGTAAATAAAAACCAAGAAAAAGATTAAAAATGCCGATTCTGGAATCTGAAACAAAAGCAGAAAATGCTCTAAAAATCTAAACTGATCAAGCAGCATCTGTAGAAAAGGAAATAATCAGCAACTCTTGTAATGGGAAAGAGAGAGTTACAGGTTAGTTTTTGGTAGGAGAGAAGATGAAGGAGGGATGTGCGGAATAAAGGCAATGTCTGTGATAGGATGCATCAAAATGGCTTAATGCAGTAATTACTGGCACCTTAAGCTTCTTAGTCTGTGTAGTGTGTTGTAAATGCTAAGGTTGTGAGATATGCCAGATCCCTCTCTTATTGAAAGTTCACTTGTATCCTTCTTCCACAAAGATCCAACAAAGGACTTCAGACCCAAAATGTTGACTGGCTCTCTTTCCATGAATGCTGCCTGACCTGAATTACTTTCAACAGTGGCCATTTAAAGTCCCATCATCACTACGTGTGGCAATTATTTCTTCACCTCTAACTGAAATTAGCACCAAAATGTACTGTACAATTTAAAACCAATGTTCTTCAGTCACTGTCAAACAGGGAGCAGTCCTTGTAATCAAGCATCACCCATGCATGAATTAGTGCATCCCCATTGGCACTTCCGTACTTGGTTGCCTGCCTGCCTGACAGATTATTGATTAGGTATAGGGAATCAGTGCCTGGAGCAACTTCTCCCTGCAGAAGTTACTGCTGCATTGTGACCTCATCTCAGTGTTTCGGGACGCAGCTGGAGGATGGTGGACATGTGGGGATGGGGAGAGGGTGTGGTAAGATGCAGTGATGACACGCCTCTTCTCTTCACTTCCCTCGGGGCAGCCAGTTGATGAAGCTGGCACGGAGGGCGTCCCGTAAGTTTCCTGCACATCTCCCATAATCACTGGTGGCAAAGACTGCACAGTATCTCTGCTATCCTAATGACGTTGGGAATTGCACTAGGCACGTTGTAGCACACCAAAATAATAGAGGGAAACATCATAATTTTTTCATTAAAGTAACTTATTTATATTTTTCAATGACATCCAATTGGACATTAGGGAAAAATACAACATTCATTTCAAAATACCGAGTCACAGAGCTCAGAATCAGGCCCTTCAGCCCAACTGGTCCATGCTAACCAAATTGTTAGCCCAAGTTTGGCCCATATTCCCGTAAACCAGGGGTTCCCAACCTGGGGACCATGGATCCCTTGCTTCATGGTATATTGATCCATGCCGTAAAGAGGGTTGGCAACCTCTTCCCTAAACTTGTTCTATCCATATACCAGTCTAAAAGGCTTTTAAACACTTTAATTGGGCCCATCTTCAAAGGGTCCCCTAGCAGCTCCACAAACTCCTATGTGGAAGTACCTGTCCCTCAAGTCCCTTTTAAATCTTTCAGATTCAGAGCAGCTTATTGTCAAATATGCCAGGGAACAATGAAATTCCTCACTGGTGTGCAGCTCACAAACTAAACAGTGCACCTATAGTAATAAATATAACAATAAATACAGAGCTGACTGCAAAAGAACAGAATGGTGCAAAGGGTATAGTGCAATCTCCAGCAGTGTAAAAAGAGTACCAGACACAAAATGCTGGAGGAAGTCAGCACATCAGGCAGCATCTATGGAGAGGAATAAATGGTCAACATTTTGGGCTGAGACTCTACATCGGGATTGGAAGGGAAGGGGGCAGAGCCAGAATGAGAAGATGGGGGCACTGGAAGTGGTAGGTGATAGGTAAGACCAGTTGAAGGAGAAGGTAGGTGCATAGGGAGGGAGGAGGAAATGAGAAGCTGCAAGGCTCTGCAAAAAGATATGCAAAAGCAAAAATAATCAGGAGAGGTAAGAGTCCGAGAACATGGAAGTGGATGTGAAAGAAGTGATTGGTTCAGCTCTCACCTTAAATCTGTGTCCTATAGACTCCCTTACTCTGGGAAAAAGACTGTGTCCATCCACCTTATCTACATCTTTCATGATTTTACAAGGTCGCCCCTCGGCCTCCTAGGCTCCAGGGAAAAATGCTCCAAGCTCTCAGGTCCTCCAGTCCTGGTAACATCCTCATGAACTTTTAAATACATTTATTTATTTAGAGATACGACATAGTAACAGGACCCTCTGGCCCAATGAGCCCACACGGTCCCATGTGACCAATTAATCTACCAACCTGTATGTCACCGGACTGTGGGAGGAAATCAGAGCGCTTGGAGGAAACCCACACGGTTCTGGGGAGAACAGACAAACTGTGGGAAGAAACCCACGTGGTTATGGGGAGAACAGACAAACTGTGGGAGGAAACTCACACGGTTATGGGGAGAACATACAAACTGTGGGAGGAAACCCACACGGTTATGGGGAGAACATACAAACTGTGGGAGGAAACCCACACGGTTATGGGGAGAACATACAAACTCTTTGCAATTACGGTGGAAATTGAACCTAGGTCTCCAGCACTGTAACAGTATTACATTAACTGCCAGGTTAACACACATCCTCTTTTCCGCACCTTTTCCAACTTAATGACATCTTCCTTCAGTTGGGCGACCAGAACTGTTCACAATATACAAACAATTTAAAACAACTTTTATACGAACTCCAGTTACTCAAAAGAAGTGCTTTTAACATTATGTAATCTGCAGTCAGTGTGGCCAAGGATAACATCAATGTGCCCACTGTTGATACAAGAGATAACACTATGACATGCACAGGATTAGGTCACAGAGAACCTTAGAAAGATTTAAATGCCTGTTATGGCTTGAAAAATTATGAACATTAAATATCATTTCAGAAAAGCAACTTAGTTTAGAATTTTAATCTATTGGGCAACATTTTTATCGTGGGTATTGTATTACTTCAACAAATTTAATTATTGCAACACTGGGAACAGAAGGTGCCCTTCTGTTATAGAAATTCTGTCATAAGCCTCAGGGACATGGATTCTCTGTGTGGAGCAGCACAAGGAAAAATCAATGGATTCCAGTTAATTGGGTCATTGGTTAACAGACGCTTATTTGAGACAATGCTTAAAGAAAATTAGTCAGCAAAATTGCCAAGATTCCCTTCATTTATTTGGAACACTATGCTGCTTAACTGGGGCAGAAGACTGTTGCCAAACATTTTCTAACTAGTGTCAGTCATATGGCCGTTAGACACTACTCTGAGCTTAGAGCAAACAGTTCTTAAATAGAGTCACTTGTGTGTTTGTATTCCGAAAGTAGTGATTTTGTCACAGACAGTTGGCGAGTAATAATCTGTGCTGATTTGTTACTCTGTTAAATGATAATTTGTCATTTTTATACCTTTTAAACTATTTCCATGAAACTTCTGCTAATTGGGGCACCTGCTTAATTGGGCCAAAATGTACTGGCCTGGATTTGTCCAAATAAATGGAATCCACTGTAATACCTTTGCCCAGACACTTAAAGGAAATACATTACCACTAAAAGGCTACAGGTAGGAAATTCATATTAAACATAGTTGCTAAAATTATGCTCTTTTAACAGATGTTATCACGTTCAGGTGTGATTATGATAAAGAGCTATATTTACAATCTCCATATATGTATATAACTTGGCAGCATAGTTACACAAATTGGTGTGTTGCCCATTTCAGCGTACAGATACATAAGAAGATTATGCTGCATACTTTAGGATGCAATTGAATTTAATTGATAACTGTATTTATATTAAACACTCCATTATTCTGGCTATCATCTCCCCCTCCTTTCCACTCCCGATGAAGGGTCTTGGCCTTTTCCATAGATGCTGCCCGACTTGCTGAGTTCCTCTAGCATGTTACTCCGCTTTCCAGCACCTGCAGAATCTCTGGTGCTTATATTACCCACTGCAGATTCCTTCATCACGCCCTCATCAACATGAAAGTTGCAAACCAGCTCTTTAACGTCCTGTTCGTCTACATGGCTAGAACCTGACTAAGCTAAATCCAACCCTATCATGCTACCAATGACTAGTTTTTGCTAGATTTGGCTGAACCATTTGGAAGCACCTTGGCTTTATTGCTTCAACTATAATCTCGTTTCACTAAACGTGTTTACACTGAGTGTGACCTTGAGATAAATCCGCCACTTTTATCTACATCAAATAATTCTGGATATCATGAGGTTCAGAACCTAGCAACTGAGAAGGTGTCCAAGGTGATCGACCGAGTGAGCTTTTACTCTCAGCAGAGCACTTGTTTTGTTTTAAATAAAGCAGCTGGTGTCCGTTTACGTTGAATCAATTAGGCAAAGCGTACTGGGAGTGTAAATTATAGACACTAGAAGTGTACAGTATTGACAGAAATGTCTTGTAGGATGGGAAAGAGGCGAGAACTTCTCTGCAGGTAGAATAGCTTCTCAGCACTCATTCAGCTCATTTGGCCCAGCCCCCAGATTCATCAGGTACTAAACAAAACCCAGGACCTACCAGACCAGATCACAGAAGGTGAGGCACACTTAACCGCAGATTCTTTTAGCACAGGACACAACAATCCTTTCGACAAACATGCAAACGTTTGAACGGTGCTAAATTTCCCAGCTCGTTTCAAACTTTATTTTGCAAGCTTGTCCGGCGTAGCGTTCCCGGTGAGATCATTTTGCGATCTTTGTGTGGGAGCGATCCAGGCGTGAACTAGCGACGCCCAAGAACAGAAAGTAAACGTGCTTGCCTGTTTTACAAGAGATAACATTCCTGAAGTCACAAAGCAACGGAGCAAAACTTACGATAAGAAACGATTTTGTGCCCGAGACTGTCTCTCGCGGCCTCCTATAACCACGTATCTGTTTGTGATTCCCGGAACAAATCTCTCCGGCAATCCGTGACGTTCAGTCGTTTTTCCAGAAATGAACCAATCAGATGTGAAACGGAATTAAATTTACAAAAGAGCGCCAGAATCTCCTAAACAATCTGAGGACGGGGGATTTCAGCATCTGCAGAATTTCTCGTGTTTATGGGGAAGGAGACTGGTGCGGTGGTAAAGTGGGGAACATTTAACCGGGAACTACAATTAAGTTGTACTACGCGACTCCCTTGTGCATTCACCCCCCCACCCCCCATCCCTCCCCACTGATCTCCCTCCTGGCACTTATCCGTGTAAGCGGAACAAGTGCTACACATGCCCCTACACTTCCTCCCTTACCACCATTCAGGGCCCCAGACAGTCCTTCCAGGTGAGGCAACACTTCACCTGTGAGTCGGCTGGGGTGATATACTGCGTGCGGTGCTCCCGATGTGGCCTTCTATATATTGGCGAGACCCGACGCAGACTGGGAGACCGCTTTGCTGAACACCTAAGCTCTGTCCACCAGAGAAAGCAGGATCTCCCAGTGGCCACACATTTTAATTCCACATCCCAATCCCAATCCCATTCCCATTCTGATACGTCAATCCATGGCCTCCTCTATTGTCGAGATGAAGCCACACTCAGGTTGGAGGAACAACACCTTATAGTCCGTCTGGGTAGCCTCCAACCTGATGGCATAAACATTGATTTCTCTAACTTCCATTAGTGCCCCTCCTCCCCTTCTTACCCCATCCCCAATTTGTTATTTATTTATTTATTTTCTCTCTTCCTCTCTCACAATAACTCCTTGCCTGTTCTCCATCTTCCCTTGGTGCTCTCCTACCCCTTTCTTTCTTCCAAGGCCTTCCGTCCCATGATACTCCCCCTTCTCCAGCCTTTTATCCATTTTACCAATCAACTTCCCAGCTCTTGGCTCCATCCCTCCCCCTCCTGTCTTCTATCATTTCCGGTCTCCCCCTCCCCATCCCACTTTCAAATCTCTTACTATCTCTTTTTTCTGTTAGTCCTGACGAAGGGTCTCAACCCGAAACATCGACTGTACCTCTTCCTATAGATGCTGCCTGGCCTGCTGCGTTCCACCACCATTTTGTGTGTGCTGTTTACAATTAAGTTGTGTCTGGTTTTGTTGTTCACAGTCACTGACTATTTTAACAGTAAAAACTGGTGTCTGTCGATGCTGACACCTACTGCGGTTTTGTGCAAGTTTTTCTTGTGGGAGGCGAGGGAGGAGATTGCTCATCAATGGGGATGGGAGAGGTTCCGGAGGATTGGAGAGTTGTGGATTTTGTTCCTTTATTCAAGAAAGGGAGTAGAGATAGCCCAGGAAATTATAGACCAGTGACTCTTACCTCAGTGGTTGGTAAGTTGATGGAGAAGATCCTGAGAGGCAGGATTTATGAACATTTGGAGAGGTATAATATGATTAGGAATAGTCAGCATGGCTTTGTCAAGGGCAGGTTGTGCCTTATGAGCCGGATTGAATTTTTTGAGGATGTGACTAAACACATTGATGAAGGAAGAGCAGTAGATGTAGTGTATATGGATTTCAGCAAGGCATTTGATAAGGTACCCTATGCAAGGCTTATTGAGAAAGTAAGGAGGCATGGGATCCAAGGGGACATTGCTTTGTGGATCCAGAACTGGCTTGCCCACAGAAGGCAAAGAGTGGTTGTAGACGGGTCATATTCTGCATCGAGGTCGGTCACCAGTGGAGTGCCTCAGGGATCTGTTCTGGGACCCTTACTCTTTGTGATTTTTATAAATGACCTGGATGAGGAAGTGGACGGATGGGATAATAAGTTTGCTGATGAAAACAAAGGTTGGAGGTGTTGTGGATAGTGTGGAGGGCTGTCAGAGGTTACAGCGGGACATTGATAGGATGCAAAACTGGGCTGAGAAATGGCAGATGGAGTTCAACCCAGATAAGTGTGAAGTGGTTCATTTCGGTAGGTCAAATACGATGGCAGAATATAGTATTAATGGTAAGACTCTTGGCAGTGTAGAGGATTCGAGGGATCTTGGGGTCCGAGTCCATAGGACGCTCAAAGCAGCTGCGCAGGTTGACTCTGTGGTTAAGAAGCCATACGATGTATTGGCCTTCATCAATCATGGAATTGAATTTAGGAGCCGAGAGGTAATGTTGCAGCTATATAGGACCCTGGTCAGGCCCCACTTGGAATACTGTGCTCAGTTCTGGTCGCCTCACTATAGGAAGGATGTGGAAGCCATAGAAAGGGTGCAGAGGAGATTTACAAGGATGTTGCCTGGATTGGGGAGCATGTCTTATGAGAAAAGGTTGCCTGAACTCGGCCTTTTATCCTTGGAGCGACGGAGGATGAGAGGTGACCTGATAGAGTTGTATAAGATGATGAGAGGCGAACTGATAGAGGTGTATAAGATGATGAGAGGCATTGATCATGTGGAAAGTCAGAGGCTTTTTCCCAGGGCTGAAATGGTTGCCACGAGAGGATATAGGTTTAACATAGAACATAGAATAGGAAGAGGCGCTGGCTATCCACTCGATCTATTCCTCTTATTCTCTTGTACACCTCTATCATGTCTCCTCTCATCCTCCTTCTCTCCAAAGAGTAAAGCCCTAGCTCCCTTAATCTCTGATCATAATCCATACTCTCTAAACCAGGCAGCATCCTGGTAAACCTCCTTTGTACCCTTTCCAATGCTTCCACATCCTTCCTATAGTGAGGCAACCGGAACTGGACACTACTCCAATTGTGGCCTAACCAGAGTTTTATAGAGCTGCATCATTACATCGCGACTCTTAAACTCTAACCCTCGACTAATGAAAGCTAACACCCCATAAGCTTTCTTAACTACCCTATCTACCTGTGAGGCAACTTTCAGGGATCTGTGGACATGTACCCCGAGATCCCTCTGCTCCTCCACACTACCAAGTATCCTGCCATTTACTTTGTACTCTGCCTTGGAGTTTGTCCTTCCAAAGTGTACCACCTCACACTTCTCTGGGTTGAACTCCATCTGCCACTACTCAGCCCACTTCTGCATCCTATCAATGTCTCTCTGCAATTTTCGACAATTCTCTGTACTACCTACAACACCACCAACCTTTGTGTCACCTGCAAACTTGCCAACCCACCCCTCTACTCCCACATCCAGGTCGTTAATAAAAATCACGAAAAGTAGAGGTCCCAGAACAGATCCTTGTGGGACACCACTAGTCACAATCCTCCAATCTGAATGTACTCCCTCCACCACGACCCTCTGCCTTCTGCAGGCAAGCCAATTCTGAATCCACCTGGCCAAACTTCCTTGGATCCCATGCCTTCTGACTTTCTGAATAACCCTACCGTGTGGAACCTTGTCAAATGCCTTACTAAAATCCATATAGATCACATCCACTGCACTACCCTCATCTATATGCCTGGTCACCTCCTCAAAGAACTCTATCAGGCTTGTTAGACATGATCTGCCCTTCACAAAGCCATGCTGACTGTCCCTGATCAGACCATGATTCTCTAAATGCCCATAGATCCTATCTCTAAGAATCTTTTCCAACAGCTTTCCCACCACAGACGTAAGGCTCACTGGTCTATAATTATCCGGACTATCCCTACTACCTTTTTTGAACAAGGGGACAACATTCGCCTCCCTCCAATCCTCCAGTTCCATTACCGTGGACAACGAGGACATAAAGATCCTAGCCAGAGACTCAGCAATCTCTTCCCTCGCCTCGTGGAGCAGCCTGAGGAATATTCCGTCAGGCCCCGGGGACTTATCCGTCTTAATATATTTTAACAACTCCAACACCTCCTCTCCCTTGATATCAACATGCTCCAGAACATCAACCTCACTCATACTGTCCTCACCGTCATCAAGTTCCCTCTCATTGGTGAATACCTGAGAGAAGTATTCATTGAGGACCTCGGTCACTTCCACAGCCTCCAGGCACATCTTCCCACCTTTATCTCTAATTGGTCCTACCTTCACTCCTGTCATCCTTTTGTTCTTCACATAATTGAAGAATGCCTTGGGGTTTCCTTTTACCCTACTTGCCAAGGCCTTCTTATGCCCCCTTCTTGCTCTTCTCAGCCCTTTCTTAAGCTCCTTTTTTGCTTCCCTATATTCCTCAATAGACCCATCTGATCCTTGCTTCCTAAACCTCATGTATGCTGCCTTCTTCCACCTGACTAGATTTTCCACCTCACTTGTCACCCATGGGTCCTTCACCCTACCATTCTTTATCTTCCTCACTGGCACAAATTTATCCCTAACATCCTGCAAGAGATCTCTAAATATTGACCTCATGTCCATAGTACATTCCCTGCAAAAACATCATCCCAATTCACACCCGCAAGTTCTAGCCTTATAGCCTCATAATTTGCCTTTCCCCAATTAAAAATTTTCCTGCTCCCTCTGATTCTATCCTTTTCCATGATAATGCTAAAGACCAGGGAGCGGTGGTCACTGTGCCCCAGATGCTCACCCACTGAGAGATCTGTGACCTGACCCGGTTCATTACCTAGTACTAGATCTAGTATGGCATTCCCCCTAGTCGGCCTGTCCACGTACTGTGACAGGAATCTATCCTGGACACACTTAACAAACTATGCCCCATCTAAACCATTGGAACTAATCAGGTGCCAATCAATGTTAGGGAAGTTAAAGTCACCCATGATAACAACCCTGTTATTTTTGCACCTTTCCAAAATCTGCCTCCCAATCTGCTCCTCTGTATCTCTGCTGCTACCAGGTGCTGGGGAGTAGGTACAGAGGAGTTGTCGGGGGTAAGTTTTTTACTCAGAGAGTGCTGAGTACGTAGAATGGGCGGCCGGCAATGGTGGTGGAGGCGGATATGATAGGGTCTTTTAAGAGACTTTTGGATAGGTACATGGAGCTTAGAAAAATAGAGGGCTATAGGTAAGCCTAGTAATTTCTAAGGTAGGGACGTGTTCAGCACAATTTTGTGGGCTGAAGGGCCTGTATTGTGCTGTAGGTTTTCCATATTTCTAATATGTGCAAGAACACATATGGACAGGTACAATGAAAAGGTTACTTGTAGCAACATTACAGACACATGGCATCAGACACACGACATTCACAAGAAAAAAAAACTTAAAATTAACCGAGAACACAATTAGAATGAGAAAAATGCACACTGTGATGTTAAGTGGGCATTGTATTGCCGTACTGAGGTAGCAGTTAGGGTTGTGCAGATTGCTTCACGAACCAAAGGGTTGAAGGGAAGGAGCTGTGCTTGAAACTGGTGGTGTGGGACTTTGGCTTCAGTATCTCCAGCCTAATGGTAACTGCAAGAAGATGTCATGGACTGGATGGTGGAGATTTATGATGACAGGTGTTGCCATCTTGGGGCAGCGTCCTATGCATTTTTAATGGTAAGGAGAGATGTGGGGCCATGATGCATTGAACTGAGTCCGCTGCCCTTCTTAAATTTGTCTGTATTCGAATTGTTGTACCAGACCATGGTGCAACCAGTCAGATACATTCAACAGTATATCTGTTGAAGTTGAGTGTTTGGTGATGATCCTACAATCTTCTGAGGAAGTAAACAGACTGGCAGGTCCTCCTTGTGATTCATTGCTTTTGACTCAAATCATTGACTGTCTGTTTCCTTCCGTCGATTTTGCCTGACCCACTGAGTTACCCCAGTCGTTTGTTCTTTTCTGTGGTTCAATTTAACATCAGCGAATGTGTACAGTATACAACCTGAAATCTTTACTCTTCCTAGACATCCACGAAACGGAAAAGAACCCGAAGAATGAATGACAGAAAAACGTTAGCACCCCAAAGCCCCCCTCCCACGCATAAGCAGCAGCAATAGCAAAGCCCCCCCACCCTGGAGGCCATAATCTAGAGTCCATCAAAAACTACTGTCAGACAAGGTCTCTCTCTTTCACTGGTGAGGGAGAGAGAGATAGCGCTCGTACAACAGACGAGAGGGAGACCAACAGCTCGCTGTTTCGACGTTACGACCTGCAACATCGCTTACTCAAGTCCCCCCCAACTCGAGGGCCAGCAGACTCTCACTTACCATCACGAGAGAGAGAATGAATGAATGAATGAGATTTATTTCAGTCAGTACAAACATAACATTCATTCAAAAGAGAGAGAGAGAGACCACTCACTCGAGGATTTTCTTTCGACAGCGGCATAGACTGCTGTCATGATGTTTCAATGTCCCATGGCACTTACGTTGACACTGGTGAGTAATTGTGTCATCCACGGAGCCACAACCCAAAGATGCACATCTTCCAGGCCACGCCTGGAGATATCGAAATCGCATGGCCACATGGTGAGTTCTGAGAACGAGAACCCACCACTGTAAAGAACTGCAGTTTGAGTGCAGCTGTAGATCACGGACTCCAACAGGACCCAGCCACCTTGCAAAGGGGAAAAGGAGACACTAAAAGAGAAGAAATTAAATTTTGGACCAAGTTAACTACTCAGCTGCAGATTCCCCAGCTCATTCCATACCGGGGGTTCCCAACCAGGTGTCCATAGACCCCCATGCTTAATGTTATTGGTCCAAGGTATTAAAAGGGTTGGGAACCCCTTATCTAGAGCAAGATACCACTACCACTTCACCACAGCTTCTAATAACACAGAACAACAGTACAGGCACAGTCAGGGATTTTAACTTAAACTTTTGGAGGGACATATGGAGAATCAAAACCAGGTTTATCATCCTGACAAAAGTTATGAAGTTTGTTGTTCTGCAGCATCAGTACAATATAGGCATGACAAATGAGAAGAATAAACGGCGCAAATGAGGGATAGTGAGATAGTATTCATCAGTTCATTGTCCATTCAGAAATCTGATGGCAGAAGAGAAGCAGTGCATAAAATATAATGAGCGTGGGTATTCGAGTTCCTGTAACTCCTCCCTGATGGTAGTAATTGTTGGAGTGGATTTCTTTTGGGTAGATGATTTGTTTACACTTAAATGACTTTGGCCACCAGACTTCTATTTTAACTGTTTGACAAAGGACTGTGGATTGAGTCCACAACAATGGACTTCCTAAAAGGGTGTGAATACCAGGTGTTCCTGGTGCCGTAGTTTGACCTGATGCTGTAGTTTCGAAGGCAGTGTCACCTATACATTACAAATATTAATTGTCTTCTATGTTAGCATCGGAAATGCCAAATAAATGTATCGTAGACTTAACTTGCATTTCTAAAGGCTGTGGATACCAACACAAACAACAGGAATTCTGCAGATGCTGGAAATTCAAGCAACACACATCAAAGTTGCTGGTGAACGCAGCAGGCCAGGCAGCATCTGTAGGAAGAGGTGCAGTCGACGTTTCAGGCCGAGACCCTTCGTCAGGACTAACTGAAGGAAGAGTGAATAAGGGATATGAAAGTTGGAGGGGGAGGGGGAGATCCAAAATGATAGGAGAAGACAGGAGGGGGAGGGATAGAGCCGAGAGCTGGACAGGTGATAGGCAAAAGGGGATACGAGAGGATCATGGGACAGGAGGTCCGGGAAGAAAGACGGGGGGGGGGGGACCCAGAGGATGGGCAAGAGGTATATTCAGAGGGACAGAGGGAGAAAAAGGAGAGTGAGAGAAAGAATGTGTGCATAAAAATAAGTTACAGATGAGGTACAAGGGGGAGGTGGGGCCTGAGCGGAAGTTAGAGAAGTCGATGTTCATGCCATCAGGTTGGAGGCTACCCAGACGGAATATAAGGTGTTGTTCCTCCAACCTGAGTGTGGCCGCACATTTTAATTCCAGATCCCATTCCCATTCTGACATGTCTATCCACGGCCTCCTCTACTGTAAAGATGACTACAGACCAGTGGCATTGACCTCCCACATCATGATGACCCTGAAGAGACTTGTTCTGGAGCTGCTTCGGCCTATGGTTAGGCCACACTTAGATCCCCTCCAGTTCGCCTACCAGCCCCAACTAGGAGTTGAGGATGCCATCGTCTACCTGCTGAACCGTGTCTATGCCCACTTGGTCAAGCCAGTGAGCACTGTGAGGGTCATGTTTTTTGACTTCTCCAGTGCATTCAACACCATTCGCCCTGCTCTGCTGGGGGAGAAGCTGACAGCGATGCAGGTGGATGCTTTCCTGGTGTCATGGATTCTTGATTACCTGACTGGCAGACCACAGTACGTGTGCTTGCAACACTGTGTGTCCGACTGAGTGATCAGCAGCACTGGGGCTCCACAAGGGACTGTCTTGTCTCCCTTTCTCTTCACCATTTACACCTCGGACTTCAACTACTGCACAGTCTTGTCATCTTCAGAAGTTTTCTGATGACTCTGCCATAGTTGGATGCATCAGCAAGGGAGATGAGGCTGAGTACAGGGCTACAGTAGGAAACTTTGTCACATGGTGTAAGCAGAATTATCTGCAGCTTAATGTGAAAAAGACTAAGGAGCTGGTGGTAGACCTGAGGAGGGCTAAGGCACTGGTGACCCCTGTTTCCCTCCAGGGGGGTCAGTGTGGACATGGTGGAGGATTACAAATACCTGGGGATACGAATTGACAATAAACTGGACTGGTCAAAGAACACTGAGGCTGTCTACAAGAAGGGTCAGAGCCGTCTCTATTTCCTAAGGAGACTGAGGTCCTTTAACATCTGTTGGACGATGCTGAGGATGTTCTACGAGTCTGTGGTGGCCAGTGCTATCATGTTTGCTGTTGTGTGCTGGGGCAGCAGGCTGAAGGTAGCAGACACCAACAGAATCAACAAACTCATTTGTAAGGCCAGTGATGTTGTGGGGTTGGAACTGGATTCTCTCACGGTGGTCTGAAAAGAGGATGTTGTCTAAGTTGCATGCCATCTTGGACAATGTCTCCCATCCACTACATAATGTACTGGGTGGGCACAGGAGTACATTCAACCAGAGACTCATTCCACCGAGATGCAGCACCGAGCGTCATAGGAAGTCATTCCTGCCTGTGGCCATCAAACTTTACAACTCCTCCCTTGGAGGGTCAGACACCCTGAGCCAATAGGCTGGTCCTGGACTTATTTCCTGGCATAATTTACATATTACTATTTAATTATTTTTGGTTTTATTACTATTTAATTATTTATGGTGCAACTGTAACGAAAACCAATTTCCCTCGGGATCAATAAAGTATGACTATGACTATTTATTTTACTCCTCAAGTAAACGGAGGGAAGATTCCAGGCATCAGACTTTCAGCTGCTATGCTCCAGTTCAGACTGGTCTGTAACCACTGCCTGAAAAACAATTGAAGGCAAGATATTCCTGCACACTGAATCTGAGATCCAGTCAATAAAACACTCTCCAGCTGACTACTGGAAAGCAATAACACTGATATATATTCTTCCACAGAATCCAGGACAATTGAGACAAAGTGAAATGAGGCAGCTTGAATTGAAATGACCTCTTCTCTATGAGCCTGTTTCTCAGTCACTGTAAAAGCTGAGGCATTAAAAGAACTTTTATTCTAAATCACCAAGTGACTTACTGGAATAGTTTGGCATAGTAAACTAAAAAAGGCATTTCAAAGAAAGAAATCATGGGGTGTTTTCCAGGAAACAATGAATCTTGTTTGTGCTTATTTATGTGTTGGGCCAAATAACCTCCCCTTAAATATAAACAAATAGTTAAATAAGATATTCAAAGTGAGATGGACATCATATGCAATGCTTTCCAGTAGCAATAGTGCTCCCCAACCTAACTTAGGGTTTATCTGGAAAGGGAATTCCATTGTGAAACAAGGAGGCAACTCTCCACAGTTGCTGTAGTGAAGTGGGCAAGTAACCAGAATTTTAACCTGGGTTGCTTCTAACTAATTCCCAAAGTAAAGATAATTCAACTTTAAACCCAAAACAAAATGGGTTCTGTATGGCATGGTTTCTTTCACAGCAGCACGTTAATAGTCTTGGCCTGAAGCATTGATTCTTTATTCCTTTCCATAGATGTTGCCTGCCCTGCTGGGTTCCTCCAGCATTTTAGACAGTCGTAAGAAAAAGTTTGTGAACCCTTTGCAATTACTTGGTTTTCTGCATTAATTATTCATATGTGTTCCGATTTTCATCTAAGTCACAATAATAGACAAACACAATCTGCTTAAACTAACAACACAATTATACTTTTCATGCTTTTACTGAACACATTGGTGAATCATCCACAGTCCAGGCTGGAAGAAGTATGTGAACCCTTGTATTTTAATAATTGGTAGAACCTCCATTAGCAGCAATAACCTCACCAAGCATTTCCCGTAGCTGCTGATCAGACTCACACAACAGCTAGGAGGAATTTTAGACCATCCTCCATACAAAACTGTTTCAGTTCATCAGTATTTCTGGGATACCTTGCATGAACAGAACAGCCCTCTTCAGGTTATGCTACAGCATCTCAATTGGGTTAAGGTCTGCATTCTGACTTGGCCGTTTCAAAACATGAATTTTCTTCTTTTTAAACTATTCTGTTGATTTGCTCTTGTGTTTTGGATCATTGTCTTGTTGCATCATCCGACTTCTATTAAACTTCAGGTGATGGACCGCCACCCTAACACTCTACAGTAAAATGTCATGATACAATTTTGAATTGATTGTTCCCGCAATGATTGCAAGCTGTCCAGGTCCTGTGGCAGTAAAGCAGCTCCAAACCATGAGACAGACATCAAAGTTGCTGGTGAACGCAGCAGGCCAGGCAGCATCTCTAGGAAGAGGTACAGTTGACGTTTCGGGCTGAGACCACTCGTCATGATGCTCCTTTCACCATGCTTCACAGTTGGGATGAGGTATTCACCAATGAGAATGAACTTGATGACGGTGAGGACAATATGAGTGAGGTTGATGTTCTGGAGCATGTTGATATTAAGGGAGAAGAGGTGTTGGAGTTGTTAAAATATATTAAGATGGATAAGTCGCCGGGGCCTGACGGAATATTCCTCAGGCTGCTCCACGAGGCGAGGGAAGAGATTGCTGAGTCTCTGGCTAGGATCTTTATGTCCTCGTTGTCCACGGTAATGGTACTGGAGGATTGGAGGGAGGCGAATGTTGTCCCCTTGTTCAAAAAAGGTAGTACGGATAGTCTGGGTAATTATAGACCAATGAGCCTTACATCTGTGGTGGGAAAGCTGTTGGGAAGGATTCTTAGAGATAGGACCTCTGGGCATTTAGAGAATCATGGTCTGATCAGGGACAGTCAGCATGGCTTTGTGAAGGGCAGATCGTGTCTAACAAGCCTGATAAAGTTCTTTGAGGAGGTGACCAGGCATATAGATGAGGGTAGTGCAGAGGATGTGATCTACATGGATTGTAGTAAGGCCTTTGACAAGGTTCCACACGGTAGGCTTATTCAGAAAGTCAGAAGGCATGAGATCCAGGGAAGTTTGGCCAGGTGGATTCAGAATTGGCTTACCTGCAGAAAGCAGAGGGTCGTGGTGGAGGGAGTACATTCAAATTGAAGGGTTGTGACTAGTGGTGTCCCACAAGGATCTGTTCTGGGACCTCTACTTTTCGTGATTTTTATTAATGACCTGGATGTGTGGGTAGAAGGGTGGGTTGGCAAGTTTGCAGACGACACAAAGGTTGGTGGTGTTGTGGATAGTGTAGAGGACTGTCGAAGATTGCAGAGACATTGATAGGATGCAGAAGTGGGCTGAGAAGTGGCAGATGGAGTTCAACCTGGAGAAGTGTGAGGTGGTACACTTTGGAAGGACAAACTCCAAGGCAGAGTACAAAGTAAATGGCAGGATACTTGGTAGTGTGAAGGAGCAGAGGGATCTGGGGTACATATCCAGAGATCCCTGAAAGTTGCCTCACAGGTAGATAGGGTAGTTAAGAAAGCTTATGGGGTGTTAGCTTTCATAAGTCGAGGGATAGAGTTTAAGAGTCGCAATGTAATGATGCAGCTCTGTAAGACTCTGGTTAGGCCACGCTTGGAGTACTGTGTCCAGTTCTGGTCGCTTCACTATAGGAAGGATGTGGAAGCATTGGAAAGGGTACAGAGGAGATTTACCAGGATGCTGCCTGGTTTAGAGAGTATGCATTATGATCAGAGATTAAGGGAGCTAGGGCTTTATTCTTTGGAGAGAAGACATGATAGAGGTATTCAAGATATTAAGAGGAATAGATAGTGGACAGCCAGCACCTCTTCCCCAGGGCACCACTGCTCAGTAGAAGAGGACATGGCTTTAAGGTAAGGGGTGGGAAGTTCAAGGGGATATTAGAGGAAGTTTTTTTTCACTCAGAGAGTGGTTGGTGCGTGGAATGCACTGCCTGAGTCAGTGGTGGAGGCAGATACACTAGTGAAATTTAAGACACTACTAGACAGGTATATGGAGGAATTTAAGGTGTTTGGCGGGGGGACGTTATATGGGAGGCCGGGTTTAAGGGTCAGCACAATATTGTGGGCCAAAGGGCCTCTACTGTGCTGTACTATTCCATGTTCTATTTGGTGTAGGTGTGCAGTGCCCCCTTTCCTCCAAAGGTAGCAGTGTGCATTTGTGCCAAAAAGTTAACTTTTGTCTCATCTGTCCACAGAACATTGTTCCAGAAGTGTTGTGGAACATCCAGGCGGTCTTTTGCAAACATGGGACCTGCACTAAAGTTGTTTTTGGACAGCAGTGCTTTCCTCTATGGTGTCCTTCCATTAAGACCGTTCTTGTTCAGTGTTTTTCTCATAATGGACACATGGACGGAGACTTCAGCAAGTTCTAGAGATTTTTGCGAGCTTTTTGCCATTACCTTTGGGCTCTTTTTCACCTCCTTCAGCATTGCACCTTGTGCTCTTGGTGTGATCTTTGCAGGATGCCCACTCCTTGGGAGAGTACCAACAATACTAAATTTCCTCCATTTGTAGACAATTTCTCTTACTGTACACTGAAGAACACTCAGGTCTTTAGAAATGCTTTTGTAACCTTCTCCAGCTTCATGCATCTCTACAATTCTTCCAAGGTCCTCTGAAAGTTGTTTTGCTCAAGGTATGGTGCACATAAACAGATCTCTCTTGAGAAGAGCAGGCTCTGTCAGTAACCTGACTTTGTCTTTTGTTTTTAAATAGGGATGGGTATCTCTACAACCCACACCTCCAATCTCATCTCATTGATTGGAACACCTGACTCTAGCTTTTGTAGGTTCACATACCTTTCTGAACCTAGACTGATTGTTTGAATGGAGTACTCATTTTTAACCAGAATTACAGTTGTTTGTGTGTTATTAGTTTAGGAACAGTTGTTTCTCTATTCTTATGACTTAGATGAGGATCAGACCACATTTTATGAGTAATTAATCCAGAAAGCCAGATAATTGCAAAGGATTCACAAAATTTTCTTGCAACTCTTATGCCTGTGTTACAGCACGTTCTTGTACACTAGCTGGAAAACACAATAACCTCGCTGGGGATAGAAACTCACACCTACAATGCACTTGTCCTGTCTTCAAGTTTTAGACAGCACTAACCAAAGTCAAGCAGCAATTATATTAAAATATATTTGGACAATGATTCTAAATACAGACCAGTTAAATTAGGAAAGTGATTCAGTCTACATTCCCACACCTTCAAGCCTTGATAATGGGCAGTTCCTCTTGTCTAATGAGAAAACAACATTACCTTCCTGTCATACCATAGTTTTGTTTGGGTTCTCATGTTTCCAGTTCATTTACCAATTGAACTTCCATCCATTTCACACTTGCTTGTTTTCACACAACCTCTGCAACTTCTTCAGCTGATGAATTTCTGGGATTCTGTGCCCCACTGGGCAGAGGAGGCTCAGTCGCTGTGTAGATTCAAGCTGGAAACTGATGTTTTTGAGTATTAAGGGAATCAAGGCAGATGGGGTGTGTGCAGGAAGGTGGCTCTGGCAGAACAGCTGTAAGCATGTTGATGCTAGAAAGTAGCCACTTTATTTGGTACCTGATAAAGTGGAGTGGCTACTGATGCCATGAACTGTGTACGTTTCTGGTCTTCTCCCGCTGTAGCACATCCACTTGAAGGTTCAATATGCTTTTGTGTTCAGAAATGCCCTTCTACACACCACTGTCATAACGCGTGGTTTTTTGAGTTACTGTTGCCTTCCTGCCAGCTTGAACTAATCTGGCTATTCTCCTCTGACCCCTCTTATTAACAAGGTATCTTCACCCATCGGACTGCCACTCACTGGCCGTTGTTTATTTTCCACGCCTTTCTCTGAAAACTCAAGAGTCTGTTGTGCGTGAAAATCCCAAGGGATAAGCAGTCTCTGAAATATGCAAACCATCCTGTCAGTTACCAATAATCATTCCACTGTCAAAAATCACTTAGATCACATTTTTTCTCCATTCTGATGTTTAGTCTGAACAACAACTGGACCTGTTGACCATGTCTGCATGCATTTAATCATTGAGTTGCTGCTGAGTGATTAAATACAGTGTTTGCATTAACAAGGTGTTCCTAAGATAGCAGCCACTGAATGTAAATGGTGCTAAATAGACTTCCTGTGTTATTACTTTATATGACTAACCCTTTCAAATAATAACTCAAGACAATTTGATATCAAAATAAGTTTACTCATGTAACAGATTTTGAAGAAAACTCAAATGTTTGATTTTTAGATAGGTTAAGTCTAAAGCAAATTTTGTGAAGTTGATTTTAAATTTTTTAATGTTCCAAACCCTTTCTCCAAAAATTTGAATTTGACAATTTTCTTTAGAAGCAAAATTAAATCCCACACCATCATTCAAAGCGAGTACAACCACAGATTGCATATGCACCAGCACCTTATAAAGAGTATTTGAAAAAAGTAATGTAAATGTAAATTCTTCAGATTGCCATCAATTCTCAAATACAGAAAAAATAGCGTATTACAATTAAAATAAAACATCGGAATTCTGGAATGACAGAAGTATGAATTATTTTATAGTATCCACAACAGAAATAACAACTTGAAACATCTGTATTTGTATGTTCTGTACCAAGGGAATCAATCTGGAGAAACTCAATTCCCTCAAGGATAATGGAAACTAAATCAAGAACGTTAATTATTTAGATGGATGTATTCTTTTGGGAAAAAAAAACAACTTTAGGTACCATCATTTGAAATAGACACTGCTTTATACAATGAGAAATGATTCAAACGCAGGAACCAATATTTACTCTTCACAGTAAAACCTTCAAAAGTCTGCTTGGGGTTGGAAATCAGCCTCTGATCAATACAAATACTGCATATAAAAGCTAGAACACCAGAGAAGGATTACATGGCAAAAATGCTTAACTGTATAATGAATTATCAAAAATAAAGATTAGTATCTGCATATACCAATTACCCAGATTATCAGAATAGATCTCTTTGCATGTAAAAGAATCTTCATCAAGTGCCTGCATTCTGAAACTGGCTTCTCTTCAGAGTGATAAATCTGTGGGAAAGCTCATTCTAAACGAAGCCATTAGTAGAACATAATCAATTGTGCATCATAACCTAAAATTCAGGGTCAGCCTTGGATGGTATAATTAATACTAAGGGACAACTCTCTCTTTCTCCCCTACAATTACTACTGCAGCTTTCATTGGACTTAAGGTGGTGCATACAAGTCTTCAAAGCTGTTTGCATTCTTCTAGATTATTTCTGGTCGGTGAAAAAAAGTTTCATCAATTGCAAACAAAATGCCCTGATTGTTTTATGTTGCACAGAATTAAGCAAATCCTAATTAGTTCCCAAAACTACCAGTGTCAGAAACCAAACACAACAAGCCAAGAGGCAATGATACAGTTTTAACAGAGTTAAACTCTTATCACTCCAAGCTGTCTCCTACACTTCAATCTACAAGAGGCCAATGTTCTTCCACTGAGATCCAAAAGTTCTTGGTCAATGAGTATAACTGCCATAGTAAAAGCACGGCATTAGCCAATATTGTTTAAATACAAAGGTATTTTGATAATTCTAAAATATATTTTTCCTATTCCACTGCTCTATTTCCAAAAGTATTGTAGCTTGTCCAAGTTTTAAAAGATTTGTTCACAGTTGTCAATTATATTCCCATTCATTTCATATTATACCCAAAATCAAAGCAGAAAAATACTCCATTGTAGCATTTACTGCTGGTAGGTGTCCCAATTGCAATTCCAGACTAGTACAAAAATTAATTCTCATTACACGTATTGGTAAATACACAGAACGCCACAGTGAAATTTCAGTTAGGCGCCACATTACTAATCAGACATAAAACCATTTTTGACGTGGGATGAGGTTCTGAAATGGAACAGAACCAGCTTTAGTCATCTGACCCACATCAACATTTCAACTTGTTGCTATTGCAGCAATTGTTACATAAAGCCACCGAGTATTCCGTAGTATAATTCTGCACCCAATCTGACCGTTGTCATACCAGAATCCACTTGAACATAATTCACTCTTGTATAATCAGCATTCCGTAATATTTAACAAAGAGGGTCTGTCCTCTGAATCTAGTCTAAGTAGCGTTGCCTCCGGAGTCCTTCAGTGCATCTTTCTGCCGACTGCTCGAGATGTTTTCCGATGTGAGCATTGCCCGGTCTTCATCACTGCTGGAGGAACTTTTCTCAGTTCTCGTTTCAGTGTTTTGCCAAAAGGCGTTAGCATCTACAAACATGCCTGGAATGTCACTACCAAAATAAATCTTGCTGTTTGATGATATTGCTTGGTATTTAATCATCTCCAAATACTCTTTGGTCAGTTTCATCTGTTAGGAAGGAACAGTGGGAAAACTGAAATCCTCATTTTATATTTGAATATGTCAATCACATTTTCATCCAATTACTGGGTGCCATGAAAGCAAGGCTCATTATCACCTTTACCCACTTTCTCACAAAACCTGAAGAAACTTTATTTGGAGTATTTGAGAAAAATTGCAAATTCCAAGGCAGTGCATTTTTCCTAACATTTACTAATACTGAGGTACTTTCTATTGGACAACATGAACAAACATTGCAAGAATCTTGCTCCTTCTATTTAAACCAGAATGTTGAGCGAGGAAGCCTATGCTTTAATAATTCAGTTAAGACCTGAGAATGCACATCCTTGTAAGCTTTATGCAAAATGAGAATGAATATTGCCCTAAGATCATAGTTATTGATCAGGAACAGCAATAGTAGATATGGCAGGAAACAGTAATGTGGAACGCTGCAAGTCCAATTCACTGATTTATTGGGAGCTGTCTGGTCTTGGTTAGAGCGAGGACTAGGCCACAAGCCGCGGTGTCACCTGTATACAGCTGCCAGGAGAGAGCTGTCAGAGCCGGTCTGCTCCACCTGGGGCACTGTGGTGTGGTGTTCAGGCTGGAGTCAGTGCTGCCCCCAGTGTTCGCTCGGCAGAAGACAAGCTGTATTGTGGTTGACTGCAGATTTCTGTGGCATTCCTAGACTCAAGGTGTGGAGTACATTTTTTTTTACTGATATCTTCTATGAGCTTGCTACCTTGCATGTGCTGTGTGACTGGTGATATTTGGCCCCAGAGTAATGCTGTCTCTTTTGGCTGTATTCATTCATTGGTATTCAGGTATGGTTCAATGACAATTAAACAAATTGAATTGAATGTTAGACTGATACACATAGATGGATGGACAATCAAAAAAGGCATTGATGGTAACTTCAAACAGATAAGAAGGCAAGGACATTGAGCTAAAAAGATGTTTGGCCCTTTGCGACTATTGTTGAGTTAGTGTGCGCACCCATTATGTTAACTCCCTTGCGATCAGACTTGACTCTCCTCGTATCAAGTTTAAATGTGGCTTATGATTGCAAATAATGGCCCTGTGAATAATACATTGTTTATAAAGGAAGCATAAAATGTTTAGATGAAGTTAATTTTGAGCAGCTTCGGCAGTGTGGATCCAGATTTCTGTCACACTCTTCAGGTAGCTTAGCAGGTGACAAAATGAAAAGTGAACAATCTAAACAGAATTGGGAGAGCGACATTTTTAATCAATGAAAACTGCCTTTCTCATCTCTAACAGCCTGTTCTAATTGTAATAGAAACATTGATGAAGTGTCCCTAAAGGGTAAGACTTGAAGAACATTGAAAGAATTCCAAATTATGTCAACAGATCGAGAAAGAGATGATGGCCAAGGATGTTGCTACACAGTGCTATGCTCCTAAGTATAGATAATTGTGAAATCTCCACTTTCATTAAACACCTATGCTGAAAGAAACACGCGCAACATTGTAGTTTGCATTTTTACAATTATCCTTGGAAATTAAGTGTTTCATACCTGATTTGCTTGTGCTGTTTTCTGGGCAGTGTAGAAATCTGCATCTGCTTTAGCTTTCTCTCTGGCTAAATAGGCAAGATCTACATGCAAAGCAAAATGATTAAATCCACTCCTCACTGAACACTGAAGTTCATTCCTGATCAGTCGTGCCATATGTGCACTGCATGATGCCAGCTCCCTCTACTGACTCTGGGAAATTTATTCCATTAGGTAAATGGACTAAATTTCCAAGGCAGACTGCTGTCATCGCAAAGTACTGTGTCAATGATACTGACTGAGAATGAACTTCTAAAGGAATAATTAGCATATTTGATCACTAACTTTATACTTAGCAACGACTGATGAATGTTGATTCACCAACGCATAGTACAAATGGATGTGTTCTATATGGGTAGTTAATAATTGTTAAAATAATCTCTCTTCTGGGGCCATTGTGGATAAACTATAACATATAAAATTTGTACAAATAATTACAAGTTACTTGAAGATTTAAAGTTGCCAATTGTTATGTAGAGACATCTCTAATTCATAACAGTACACAGAAAACAGTGAAGACTTTATATTTTTTTTCTCCAATGCTCTTTCTGATCAAGGAAAATGTGAATGTGATAATTATCCAAACTCATTGGGTTATCAGGCAATGATTAAAAACATAATAAGGGTCTGAAGAATTCAATGGGTGAAAGCTCATGGGTAATCAGACCTAGGGCTGTAATTACAATTTAATGTTCCACTTGTGCCTCATACACCAGAGAAGGGCTACTGTTTTAGGATGGGTGCTGGAAATCTTGAGAGTAGGAAGGAAACGGTGGGGGAAGCAGTGGAAAATTTCAACCTATGAACCACTAACTCTTCAAATGCAAGACTTTGGCGACTAAAGCCGTTAATACCATCCTAGATAATGGCTTTGAAAGAACTCTGGACTCTTAAGGGAAAAGTATCCTTACTTGAGGCATGCCTACTAAGAATTTAAGATGGTTGTATCACTAGGTTGCTGTCTTACAGAACGATTTGCCAGATCTGCCCATTGAGACGAGGGAGGAATAAAAGTTTTAGTGCTCCATTTCACAAACACCATTCAGCAAAAACATTCTGGAATGACTAATCATCACTGACCCTGGTGTACATATTGTCTGCTGGCACTCACTAATGACTGTTAACAGAAAACCATAAGATATAGGAGCAGAATTAGGCCATTCAGCCCATCAGGTCTGCTCTGCCATTTAATCATGGCAGATCTTTTCCCCCAACCCCATTCTCCTCCCTTCTTCCGCAACCCTTAACTCCCTTTCCAGTCAAGAACTTATCAATCTTTGCCTTAAAAACACCCAATGATGCGGCCTCTATAGCCCTCCATGGCAATGAATTCCACAGACCCATGACAAGAAATTCCACTTCATCTAAGTTTTAAAGGGGCGTCTATTTATACTGAAGCTATGCCTTCAGATCTTAGACTCTCCCACTAAAAGAAACACCTTCTCCACGTCCACCCCATCCAGGCTAGTGGATGCATTGAACTTCAGTGTATCCCTCAACGTGGCACTTATAAAACAGGAGGAGAGCGGAAAATGGAAAGGCAAATAAATGTAAATTAAGTTGGGTGGCACGGTAGTGTAGTGATTAGCATAACGCTATTACAGCACCAGCGACCTGGGTTCAATTCCACCGTTGCCTGTAAGGAGTTTGTACGTTCCCCCTGCGACTGCGTAGGTTTCTTCTGGGTGCTCTGGTCCCCTCCCACTTTCCAAAGACGTACAGGTTAGTAGGTTAATTGATCACATGGTTGTAATTGTGTGGCATGGGCTCGTTGGGATGGAACGGTCTGTCACTGCAGCGCAGAGGGAGAAGGGGAGGAAAGATAGATGGAGCAAGATGAGTGGTCATACAGTTTGTGAGCTATTAACAAGTGGATGACTACCTAATTCAATAAACTACTAGAAGTTTTGAATGTTTCCAAAAAAAAACTCACCTTCAATTTCTGAAATCTTCTTCTGTGTTTCTTTTTCCATAATCTTTTGCTGGAATTGAATCTGCGCTACCTGTGCAAATTTCTCTGCCTCTGTGTACAGGGATAAAACATCTCAATTCACTGCCATGCAAGTTAGCTTTCACAAAACCCAAGCAGGTAAAAAGGGAGTCAATATGCTTCTCAGCTTGCTAATGGCTCTAAGAACTACAGAGCTCAATAAAAGTAGCTTCTCTGATAGGGAAGACATTAGGGTGCTTGACCTGCTTTAAAGCATGTTTTCACCTAAATTGAATCTGAAGAAGTGCATGATTATGTGTAGCAACTGAATAGTTTGTATTAAGCTACTCTGGCTTGTTTAATAGCTCAAGATTAATATACATGTGCCTGAAGGATTCTGTTAAGATCTGCCCTTCTACCACACCTTTCATATCCCTGAACCTCAGAAACTTAAGCAGCTCTTGCATAAACAGCAATGTGATAATGACCAGACAAATATTTTCATGTTGTTGGCTGTGAGGCTAATATTGGCCAGGTTACTGAAATATCTAAGGGGACCTGTGTTGGCGCGTGGCAAAGTGGTTAAGGTGTTCGTCTAGTGATTTGAAGGTCACTAGTTCAAGCCTTGGCTGAAGCAGCGTGTGTCCTTAAGTAAGGCATTTATCCACACACTGCTCTGCAACAACAACGGTGCCAAGCTGTATGGGTCCGAAGGGGACCTGAGGGGGAATGTCTTTACTCAGAGGGTGGTGCAAGTGTGGAACAAGCATCCAGTGTAAGTGGACACAGCTTGATACACTCCACCGGTCAGACAGGTTCTATAGAAGTTGACAGAGATGCAAATTTTCAGATCACAGACCATTTGTCAGCATCCATAATGTTTTTGATTGCAACTTACTGGGGGAAAAATCTCTGCTCTTCCTCAAAATACAACTACAGGATCTTTTTACCAATATCTCAATTAAACACTCATCCAAAAGACTTCACAACTAACAATGCAGCACTCCCTAGGTACTCAATTTTTATGCTGAAGTCTCCTGAGAACTTACAGCCTCTTACTCATCAGCGTTCTACCATCAGAGTCACATAAAATAACAGAAATGCAAACCAAAAGGTCAGAAGTGAAATTTCATGCTTTGAAATTAATGAACTGTGTACAATCGTACCAATGATCACAATGTCTTGGCTGATAATTAAATCATTTTGAAGGGACTGAAGTCATTCACTAAAGTGAACAAGGACTCCAGCTGCTTTTGCAAGACTTGAGGTCTTGCAAAAGCAAGCCAATGCACCCGTGAGAAAAAGCTGCAGAATTCAGTCGACCTTTCACTCAGAGCTACGATTACTCGTTTGTGCCTTTAAGGCTTGAGATGTCAAACTCTAAAATAAAAACTGAATATACTGCAAGCAGCAGTATTGCCAGAATCTGTGACTAGGAGTGAGATTAGGGTTAATAATTCAAGTCAATGACTCTTCTTTACAACTGGAAAATTTTGTAATAAAGGCATGCCTAAACTTGGAGAAAAGACAGTTGGAAGGGCTGAGCCAGGACGGCACAATGTCTTAGCGGTTAGCGCAACGCCATTACAGCATCAACAACCCAGGTTCAATTTCACTATTGTCTGCAAGGAGTTCTCATGTGACCATTGGTTTCCTCCCATACTCCAGACATGCACAGTTAGTAGATCAATTGGCCACACGGGTGTAATTGTTTGGTGTGGGCTTGTTGGGTCAGCAGGGCCTGTTACCATGATGTATATCTAAACACAATAAGCAACCAGAAGAATGTGTGTTATAGGATAGAGACCAAGATAAGGCAGATTACTCAAGACGTTGGCCAGCAGAGTAGATTGAAAGCTTGCCCAAGGGAAATTGAGGGTGGAAAGGGGGCAGAACTCCTGCTGGAACTGTGTGAAATAAAGCACAACATTTGTAGGAAATATGAATTAAAGGACAATGCCAGAAAACCTCAGAAGTTCTGCAGCATCTGTGAGAAAAAAGTTACATTGTAATTGGGCATAGATTGAAAAGCAAAAAATAGATGCAAATGCAGGAAATCTGAAACACAAGGATAAAATTCCTGACGTTCTCAGCAGGTCATGCAGTGAAAAGAAAACAGCCCAGGCTAAAGCCCACCACCAAGTCATTAACTAAAAGTATGAATTTTGTCCCCTCTCTGCTGAGCGCCTCTAAAATTACCTGACTCTACATCAGGACTGGCCAGTTCTGCCTCAGACCTGAAAGGCTGGTTATCTGAAGCTGTTGAATTCAATGTAGAGGACTGAGGGCTGAATCATACCGAGATGGAATAGGAGTTGTCGTTCCTCAAGCTTATCTTGGCCTTTGGTGAAACAGTGTGACAGATGTCTTACACTTAAATAATAATTCTGTCACAGCACATAAAGTAGATTTAGAGATTTGACACCCTAAAGTCAAAACTGACTTGGGAATCAAGGCACAACAAAATTGACATATATAATGGTAGAGAAGAGAATAAATGACACAAGACTCAAATATTCATGGACAGATGATTTTCATCTCAGGGCTTCAAAAGAAATAGCAATGCGCTCAGCAGATGCCCCTACTAATGTTCTGAAATTCTCTCAATTCAGGAACTATTATTTTAGATTTGGACATTCACATCATCCTGAACGAACCTGCTTTGAAGTACATGCATACACAGCTAGTCTTTGCTAAATACTGTGCTAACAAGGGCTTACTTATTACGTAGGCCATTCAGCACTTCAGTTCTCAGTAACACCAACAAGGCAATCACATCAGCCCTACTCCTTCTTGCAGCCATACAATCTGTGCTCTCTCACTTGTTATCAATTCCTCAAACCTACAAGTGGTACTTTTAGTGTAACCAATTAACTTACCATCTTGGCGATGCGAGAGGGAACTAGGGCTTGCAAAAACACAGCATATCAGGTCAGGTTTGAACCTGGTCTGTGAGGCAGTAGCGTTAATTACTGGGCCACACAGCATCTTTCTTTCTGGTTCATGGAGATTGCAATGGTGCATCGAGCATAATATTGACAGCAGTGGGAAATGCCTGCTCATGGTTGAAGTTTAATTTTGAACTCAAAGAAGAAATTCTCTCACAGGAAGACATACCAATAATAGCTCGCTTCCTTTCCGTTTCAGCCTCCTGCTCTACAACCTTTTGCCTCTGTGTAGAAATGAGCAACTTTGTCTTCTCTGCCTCCCTAAATTACAAAAAAACAAGAGGTGGAGAAAAAAAGAAGACTAAGATATTCATCAATAAATCATGGCATTTTGTTTAATAATTACTTTGCACTTGGCAAAAATCTCATTAGAGACAATATCTGTACTCTGGACAAGTACCAAGTTTCCAAAATGACATACTTTAATTTCTAAACTTGGTGGTGTATGCATGTTAGTATAGATGTTTTACTTTTACGTTCAGAGATCAAGTAGAATGGAACTATTTGTTTTAGACTTAATCTACAAATTTTTAGAACAGAGATTGCCACAGTGATAATAAATAATGTGATTTAATGCACTAATTACATTCTTGTAAAAGATTCATGGTGAGAGATTGGCTTATCTGTAGTCGAGTTGTAATTGGTAAATGCAATGTGTTTTACCTAATCTAAATGGCAGCAGATACAGCTTCTTTGGAGCTATCTGATTAAAACATGGTGCAAACTGGTGCCAAAATGTGTGAAGATTAAAGTAAGAACTGTATGTAAAATTTTAAGGTAAGCTTAAAGACTACAATGTGATTTTCTACTTCAGTCTTTAATCAGATGCAGAAAGGATAGTCATTTAACCGTTTATAAATGTGAAGATGTGAGTACTCCTTGCTGAATAAAGCTCCAGAAACATTAAATATAAATGGGCAATTGATCACATACAACTGGTAATATATAGACCAAACAACTTACATAAGTTCAAAATTCCTTCGAATTGCTTCCGGAATTTTAGGCTTTGTAACTCGAACAGCCTGTTGGTACAATGACAAAGAAAATGAATCTCTGAATGGAAACTTGTTATTTTCCAAAAGAATATAAAATTCCAAGACTTCATTTTGTTCCAAGGGCAAAAATTGTTTTATATAAAACACCTGGCACTTAATCGTTGTACTACTTAACATATTTTACCTACTCCATCTCGCCTCGCAATTCTTGTCAATATTTTCTTTATTAAGCCATTTGACAACATAAAACTGGAATTAACTACATCAGGCCCAGATGGAATTTAAGCCATTAGAGTATTGGAATTAAAAAGCCTAAGAATTAGATTTGGCAGGTGTAACAAAAAGTGAATGCACATCAAATATATCTTGATAAGAAAATGTAAAATCAAAGACACTTTCATTTACCTGTATTGTAAGACCAGGTGCCATGACATTCAAGTCTTTTTGTAAAGCCAACTTGAGGTTTTCATCTATTTGATCTACAGCAAGAATAAATCCAAATGTAAGACTATAACATTGTTGGAAAATGCCTTTGAGCATCTATTTTAAACCATTATAAACAGTCCAGTGAAGACACCAAGATACATTCTCAATTCAACTATCATAGTTGGTCTGAAGCAAGAAATAGTTTCAGTAGTCCAGATTTGATTGGAATGAAACTTGCAGCAAACTGTACCAGCAATTCTATACAGGTTGAGTACCCTTTATCTGAAATGCTTGGAGCCAGAAGTGTTTCAGATTTCAGATTTTTTTGAATTTTCTAATATATAACGAGATAGCTTTGGATCGCCATCATTTTCAACTCTGAATTTATGTGCTAACAGTAAGAAGTCTTTGTCATGTACTTGTTCATCACACATATATACTTAACAGTAAAAATATTAGATACCAGTAATATAATGAAAATATAGTGTGTGCAGGTTAACAAAAGCAGCACAATAGCATTGGAAGAATACTTGAATCAGCTGTTGAACAAACAATGTCAGGCTTTCAGTCTCCACCTACAACATTGTGCTTTAATTAAAAGGTGCAGGTACACTGCATTTCTATTTTACTCTTTTTAAAAAAGCGAAGATGTTATGTAAGGTATAAAAATAATTAGCATTGTAGATTTGTTATAGTGTTAGATTTTCATCTGCGACTATCTTGGCAAACATAGTGATTTCCTTTGCTGCTTTGTGATCAGCAGATGCTTAAAATTTATTTATTTTTTTATTAAGTGCAATCGTGAACTTAGCCAGATAGCCAGATCAGAAATGCTCATTAAGTCAACTAGCTCCCAAAGAGAACTCTGACAGGCCAATCAGATGGTTCACTGCTGCTCAGCGATAGAACACAAAAAAAATCATATGTACAATTAAGGAACATTAAAATAGTAGAAATGCTGGAAATACGAGGAAATCTGCAGATGCTGGAAATTCAAGCAACACATATAAAATGCTGGTGGAGCGCAGCAGGCCAAACAGCATCCATAGGAAGAAGCACAGTCGATGTTTCGGGCCGAGACCCTTCGTCAGGACTGGAGTCATGATGATCATGACGAAGTCTGCTGGAAAGAGACATTTATACACATGCTGTCCTCCATAATTCAAAGAGATTGAAGGACAAGGTTGCAGGGTGACAAAACGTGGCAGGAGCACTTGGAACTAAAAACTAATCCCTACCGGGAGAAAACAGCACCTGTTCTTTCCGCACTGTTCTCCAGCAGTTTAAGGACTAAATCCAGCCGGAACATAACTCACAAGTGCTCTTGAAAGTCAGGTGTTAACCCTACCTACCAACAACCAAGCATTGCCATCCTGGTCCCCTTCATGATAGCTTATGAAGGAGCATGTGACTTCCCTCCCAGAGATGAGAGGTGTTTGTGCACTCGACCCCTGAAGGCTTGGACCCCATTGTCACAGATGTTTCCAACCACAACATCTGGAAGGCTGTTCCAAATTCTGATAGCACAGCGAAGGAAGCTTCTATCAGTGTGTAGGTTCTTGCATCTGGCATAGAAACAGCATGAGCAGGCATAGATAAACTTCACCGTGTGGTGTGCCGTCTCTCATAAGATGAAGGCAGCATGGCTCGAAGGTCTGCGGAGCTGTGGCTGGTGTGCATTTTGCATAGCACAGCAGCTGCAGCAACCTGTCGTCTGTGGTGTAAGCTACTGATGGCTAGCTTCTCACGAGCTGTGGCTTCATCTACACCTATAATCCTGAGAGCCTTTCCTTGAATGGAATCAAGCTGGCTGAGGACACTCTGTGAGGCATTCATCCATGTTAAGCAGGCATGCTCCATGATACTTCGTACCTGGGCTTTGTAAACCGTGGCTCTACCCTCTTTGTCTAGTTTGGATGCTATTTTTCTCAGAGCTCCAAGCCTTTGTCCAGCCTTGTTTGAAAGAGTGGAAAGGTGTTTATCCCACACCAACTTGCTGTCAATATTAACACCAAGGATTAGCTCCTTCTTTACATCCAGCTTGCAGTTCCCATAATACAGGTCGGGGTTAGATGGATTCCTCTTCCTAGACATCACCATCGCCTTGCACTTAGTAGGCTCAAAAGTGACATTCCAGTTGTCTGCCCAGGCTTTCATCCTGTCAAGATCCCTATTCAGGCCTGCTGCCACTGTATTACTCTCTCCTGCTCTAATTGGTACAAATAGTGTGGAGTCGTCAGCGTGCAGGTATAGCTCGTTACTGCATGCATCAACCAAGTCATCAATAAAGATGGAAAACAGAGTGGCCCAAGTATTGAACCCTGTGGTACAGATGCATTGATGGTTGAAGAATCAGATGCCTGACCAGAGATAACAACTTTGATGGTCTGTCCATGAAGGTAGCTCTGCAGCCATCTAAGCAGCTTTCCAGATATTCCCTTGGATCTCAGCTTAGCACAGAGTCCATTATGCTGTGACTTTTCTTAAATTTCTGCAATCAGCCTGCTGAATGTTCACAATTACCTTCAATTTTCATTGCGCTGTGCTAGATCTTTGCTTGTTTCATGATCAGGATACCATTAAGCAGCAATTGTTCACTCCAACACTGATGAATCCACTCATTCAATACTCGATCAAAATCTTCATTTTTTCCTTCATGTAGTGTTTTTCTATTCTTCATTAACTTCTGTTCATTACACGTGGGAGGTCACTTCTCAAAACTGTCTATGGTGCGCAGAAAACTGTGTATCACCTGGGAAACTACCCAGCACTTTGTGGAATTTTCCATTTGTGACATCACTTTCAACTTCAGAGGCTCTTGGATTTTGGATAAGGGGTTCTCAACCTGCCCACTATTTTGACAGTTTAAGTTAGAGGATGTCTAAGCTTTGATTGCTAACCCCCACCCCTCCACATCCATGTTTGCAGCTTATTTAAGTCTAAAGTTAGCACTTGCCATGATATTTAATCTTGCAAGCTTTTATTTAAACTATCAAACTGATGCTCTGTTTGCCAAGAGAAACTGACAATTAATTTTTAATTTATAGTTTTTAATCATTGTATTAATGGAAAAATTCTAGTTTATCATCTTTTGAAAGTAAATAAATTTCTTTTAAACCAAGCAAGCACACCTTCACCTGGATAGTAAACAGCCCTTACCAAAGTATTCAATGTAGACTTCCTGTAAGGTGTGTACACTGCAAAACTGGTTCAGTTCATGATGAATTTTGTTGAAAATCAAAGTCTTGTCGTAGTCTGCCGTGTAATTCTTTGCAATATCATACACTAAAAAGAATGAAAATAGATTGCTTAAAATTCATACACTAAGTCCTGATTTTGCATCCAGGTCATTAACATAAATTGTTAGCTACTTGAGTCTCAGTGTGAGTCTTATTTGCCCCTTCACTAGTAACCATCTGCTAACTTGAAGGAAGACAGTCTTTTTGCCTAAGGTATACATTATACCTAACCTTTCAGGCTTTAATAGAACATAGACAGTACAGATAAGGACCTTCGGCAAACAATGTTGTGCCTATTTTTTAATCTACACCAGGGGTAGCCAACCTTTTACATTCCATGCGTCAAATATTTTCACGCACGAGTTCAGACGTGATTTTTTTCAGGCACAAGTTCTATATTAACATATTTTTACAAGAATTGAATGAGGGTACAAGAGTTGTATGGCGCATCTGAACTCGTGAGTGAAAAAATTGACACATGGAGTGTAAAAGATTGGCCACCGCTGATCTACACCAAGATCAATCTAATACTTCCCTCCCACACAGCCAATGTTCCCTCTCAGGTGTGCACATGCACACCTTCAGCTACTAGCGCACAAAGGAATTTACACCACACAAAGGTTGCCACCCTTTACCTTATTGGCATGTTAAGCATATTTCACAATCCTACACAATTACATTTCCTTTTCCGATTTCTGATGTGGATGGGTGTTGACAATGTGAAGTTTGCGATGATTTGTCTGCAGATTTTAGAACTGGCTTATTTTTATCTGTTTTTATTGAAGAAATTACTCTTCAACATTTTGCACACACTGGCCATGACAAATTAGAGGGAACATTACACACAACCCTTCATTTTTCTTTCATCCATCTGCCTAGGTAAAATCTTCAAAATGTATCTGCCTCTACCACCACACCTGACTCTGTTCCACATTTTTACACTCTGTGTAAAAAAAACACTATCTCTGACATCTCCCTCCTAACCTTTCCTCAAATCACCTTAAAATTATGTTCTCTTATACTAGCCATTAATCGTGCATAATGATCTTTTGTTTGGTGGTAGTTCAACAGGAACTAAAATTGAGTTGCCTTGGATACCATTTGTAAAAAAGTTCAGCAATTCCCCATCATTTAGTGGGGATGCTGTATGAACAGATGGAATGTTGGACCCAGTACAGAGGATGTTTCTCCATCCATTTCATTTGAGGGGAACTGAGGAGAATGGCTGCAAAGGCCACAGGAGTTTGATTCAGTTTGAGTTGAACCTTAAGTGTAAGATAGTGGTTTTAGTTTAAAGTTTTTTTTCTGAATTCTTCTAAGCATCTTGGACCTAACCACAAGGGATCAAGCCGGCTCCCAACTACAAGCTGGTTCTAGGAGATCTGCAATAGCCAAGATGGTATAGTATTTGGTAAATGGCAGCAAGTGAAGAGCTCACTGCAAATTCTCATCTGTTCAGGAGGAGACCAATACAACAACTAAGTTAATCTTAACAACACCACATCATCACGTTCCAAAATACGTAAAGCAGAAATGGGGTAAGCATAGTAAACTTCCCAACATGAATGACTATTTATTGAAGTAGATGTTTCATTATCCACTGCAATATGCTGAAGATACAATTCTGGCCTCTCCAAAGAGGAGGGGGGAAAACGGGGAATTAGACCCAGTTATACTGAACTTGACATTTATCACCAGGAAAATGAAGACAGAGTGACTAAAAACACAACAATTTTCAGCTGATCAGAGAAAGTCAAAGATGTGATGACGAGGTCACACACAATAAAAATGCCTGAATTACTGAAGAGACCAAAATAGTCCACAGGGGAATGCCTATGTATAAAAGGTAAATGAATTTCCTAGGTAAAAGAACCTTTATAAAAGACCATTGGTTGAATTCCATGATCATGAAATTGTTGACCTATTTAAGAAACTATTTGATCAGAAAGAGTCAGGGAGTAAAGATAATGAGTACCCAAACTGCACTTAATTTTGCTCCTCTGAGATGCATTAAGATGTATCTGCTTGTTGTATTGATCAATAGCATGTTTGATTGTATTAAAATCAATATACCTAAATATACAAATGAAAGCAAATGAAAATAAAATATAATTAAAAATTTTTCAGAATGGGAAAAATCACATGAACATAAGGCTCAATATGAAATAGAGACATATGAACGATGAACCATGTAATTATACAAATTAACCAAAAAGGCACATAGATTGTTATTATTATCAGAGGATCTGATAATTGGGTAAAAGAAGGTAATCTCTAGTACATTAGGCCCTGGTTAGACTACACCGGGTGTTCGGAGTACTGCACCTCTGAAAGGAAATATCAACTTTATAAAGAGTGCAGTGTACATTTAACAGAATGAAACCAGACTCCAAGGGTTGAATTACAAGATGACAAAAGAACTGTGGCTGTAGTCTGTAATGTTGAATATTAAGGAGATTTTTGATCCAAGTTTGATTATAGGCAGACAAAGAGAAACTACAAACCCCATTTCCAGAAAAGTTGGGATATTTTCCAAGATGCAATAAAAACAAAAATCTGTGATATGTTAATTCACGTGAACCTTTATTTAACTGACAAAAGTACAAAGAAAAGATTTTCAATAGTTTTACTGATCAACTTAATTGTATTTTGTAAATATACACAAATTTAGAATTTGATGGCTGCAACACACTCAACAAAAGTTGGGACAGAGTTAAAATAAGATTGAAAAATGCACAGAATATTCAAGTAACACTGGTTTGGAAGACTCCACATTAAGCAGGCTAATTGGTAGCATGTGAGGTATAATGACTGGGTATAAAATTAGCGTCCATCAAAGGCTGAGTCTTTGCAAGCAAGGATGGGTCGTGGCTCACCCCTTTGTGCCAAAATTCGTGAGAGAATTGTTAGTCAGTTCAAAAGGAACATGTCTCAACGCAAGATTGCAGAAAATTTAGGTCTTTCAACATCTACAGTACATAATATTGTGAAAAGATTCAGAGAACTCAAAGACATTTCAGTGCGTAAAGGGCAAGGTCGGAAACCACTGTTGAATGCGCATGATCTTCGAGCCCTCAGGCGGCACTACTAAGAAACCGCCATGCTACTATGACAATTATAGCCACCTGGGCTCGGGAGTACTTCAGAAAACCATTGTCACTCAACACAGTCCATCGCTGCATCCAGAAATGCAACTTGAAACTGTATTACGCAAGGAGGAAGCCATACATCAACTCTATGAAGAAACGTCGGCGAGTTCTCTGAGTCTGAGCTCATCTCAGATGGACCAAAAGACTGTGGAACCGTGTGCTGTGATCAGATGAGTCCACATTTCAGCTAGTTTTCGGAAAAAACGGGCGTCGAGTTCTCCGTGCCAAAGATGAAAACAACCATCCAGATTGTTATCAGCGAAAGGTGCAAAAGCCAGCATCTGTGATGGTATGGGGGTGCATCAGTGCCCACGGCATGGGTGAGTTGCATGTATGTGAAGGTATCATTGACTCTGAGGCGTATATTAGGATTTTAGGGAGACATATGTTGCCATCAAGGCGACGTCTCTTCCCGGGACGTCCATGCTTATTTCAGCAGGACAATGCCAGACCACATTCTGCACGGTCTACAACAGCGTGGCTTTGTAGACACAGAGTGCGTGTGCTTGACTGGCCTGCTGCCAGTCCAGATCTATCTCCTATTGAAAATGTATGGCGCATCATGAAGAGGAGAATCAGACAACGGAGACCATGGACTATTGAGCAGCTGAAGTCTTATATCAAGCAAGAATGGACAAAATTTCCAATTGCAAATCTACTACAATTAGTATCCTCAGTTCCAAAACGATTAAAAAATGTTATTAAAAGGAAAGATGATGTAACACAATGGTAAACATGCCTCTGTCCCAACTTTTGTTGAGTGTGTTGCAGCCATCAAATTCTAAATTGTGTACGTTTACAAAATACAATTAAGTTGGTCAATAAAACTATTGAAAATCTTTTCTTGCAACACACATCAAAGTTGCTGGTGAACACAGCAGGCCAGGCAGCATCTCTAGGAAGAGGTACAGTCAACGTTTCAGGCCGAGACCCTTTGTCAGGACTAACTAAAGAAGAGCTAGTAAGAGATTTGAAAGTGGAAGGGGGAGGGGGAGATCCAAAATGATAGGAGAAGACAGGAGGGGGAGGGATGGAGCCAAGAGCTGGACAGGTGATTGGCAAAAGGGATATGAGAGGTTCATGGGACAGGAGGCCCAGGGAGAAGGAAAAGGGGGAAGGGGGGGAAACCCCAGAGGATGGGCAAGGGGTATAGTCAGAGGGACAGAGGGAGAAAAAGGAGAGAGAGAGAAAGAATGTGTGTATATAAATAAATAACGGATGGGGTACGAGGGGGAGGTGGGGCATTAGCGGAAGTTAGAGAAGTCAATGTTCATGCCATCAGGTTGGAGGCTACCCAGACGGAATATAAGGTGTTGTTCCTCCAACCTGAGTGTGGCTTCATCTTTACAGCAGAGGAGGCCGTGGATAGCCATATCAGAATGGGAATGGGATGTGGAATTAAAATCTTTTCTTTGTACTTTTGTCAGTTAAATAAAAGTTCACGTGAATTAACATATCACAGATTTTTGTTTTTATTGCATTTTGGAAAATATCCCAACATTTCTGGAAATGGGGTTTGTATTTCTGATGGATGGAGTGCCTAGGGCCAGGGGTACAACCAAAAAGGGTGAAGTTTCCTTTACAAACAACACTTGGTGCATGGTTTACTGTTAATTTTGCAACTGAAAGATAAATTTCTGACCAACAGATCATGGGATAAAAGCACAAATATAGAGTTAAGATCAGCTTTGATATCACCGACTGGCAGGACAAATGCAGAAGAACAAAAGAGAGGTACACTTCTGATAAAAATCTTCCTTTTTTTTTGCTGTTATGGAAACAGAACGCTCAAACATTTTTCAGGGCTTTAAAGTAAAGTTACAAATAATGTGTGAGATGCCATGCAAGAAACTGAGGATCAATCGTCTGGTTATCAGTTTATTGGATCAACTGTTTACTGAACCACAAAAAGATTGTTTTATCCCTAATTTATTAATCATTTGATTTCTAACTGGTTACAATTTTTATGGCTAAATCTAAATTTTTACCAAAACATGGATTCTAACTAAGTGCCAGAGATTTACGCTTGTGAACATGTCATGCATTTGGAAAAACAATGGCTGAAACTTGCACTAGTGGCATTTGGTCAATATGCATATATGGTAAAAATATACAGTGGGTAAGAAACTTGAAGCCTGGATGCCAAATGCAAGGAGACACAATTAAGTGTTTTTTGCTTGTTTCCTCTTAGCAAAGCAGCTTGGTCAAAAATTGCAGACCCACCATTAATATGATACTATGGATTTCCACCATTCCTTTAGCAAAGTGAAATTTCAAGGCAACTTTCTCTTCCAACTTAAATCCCAGCTGAACTACAAATGATCCTTTGGCATAAATATAAGTAGTGTTATTAAAAACAACAACCTTGGGGAAAAATAAAACGGAGCATAAATACCACATCACCGATGCGGTAGCAATGAGAAAAAAATATGCTGGTTGAAACAAGAAACCAGTTAAAGATATATTGCTGTAATCTAAGACCATAAGACATACAGTAGGAGCAGACCAATCACAAAGAAGAGAAAATTTGCAGATGCTGGAAATCTAAGCAACACACACAAAATGCTGGAGGAACTCAGCAGGCCAAGCAGCATCTATGGAAAAGAGTAAATAGTCAACGTCTCAGCCTGATATGTCAACTGTTTACTCTTTTCCATAGATGCTGCCTGGCCTGCTGAGTTCTTCCAGCATTTTGTGTGCGTCAGTAGGAGCAGAATCGGGCCATCTGACCCATCAAGTCTGCTCCACCATTCCATCATGGCTAACATCTTCCCTCTCAAACCCATTTTCCTGCTTTCCTCCCATAACTTTGACACCCTTACTAATCAAGAATCTATCAACCACTGGTTTAAATATACCTAATGATTTGACCTCCACAGCCGTATGTGGCAATGAATACCTCCAGATTCAGCACCCTCTGGCTAAAGAAATGTCTCCTTCTCTCAGTTCTAAAGGGACGTCCTTGTATTCTGAGGCTGTTCCTTCTGGTCCTAGACTTCCCCATTATAGGAAGCATCCTCTCCAAGTCCACTCGATCTTAGCTTTTCAATATTCAATACAATTCAATGAAATACCTCCTCATTCTTCTGAACTCCAGCAAGTACAGGCCCAGAGTCATCAAACGCTCCTTACGCATAAACCCTTTGATTCCTGGGATATTTCTCATGAACCTTTTCTGGACCCGCTCCAATCATTTCTTAGATAAGTGGCACAAAACTGTTCACAGTACTCCAAGTTTTCCAAATGCGGTCTGACCAATGCCTTAGAAAGCCTCAGCTTTACATGCTTGTTTTTATATTCTAATCCTCACAAAATGAATGCTAACATGCCATTTGCCTTCATTGTCGACTCAAACTGCGTTAATTTTCAGGGAATTCTGCATGAGAACTCCCAAGTTCCTTTGCACCTCTGCTTTCTAAATTTGCTCCCCATTTATAAAATAGCCTACATCTTTATTCCTCCTTCCAAAGTGCATGACCATAGATCTGCCATGTCTTTGCGCATTCTCCGAATCTGTCTAAGTTCTTCTATAGACTCCTTGCTTCCTGCCTCTCCACCTAAGTTAATATCCTTTGCAAACTTGGCCACATAAAGGCAGGAATTATGATGTGAGTGATCTTTTAAATAGACAGCCATGCATTGAATATCTTGTATAATTAAAAATGCAGAACTTCTAAAAGTTCAAAATAAGAACTTAATCAGTTAAGAACAGTTAGCTACTAGCAAATAGGGGAATAATTCACAATAACTCTTCCCCAACCCAGAGAAGCTTTTGAAGACTTGATGATGAATTTAATAACAGTACTTCTATTTTTTATTCTTTTCAATTTAGCTTGAAAGAGCTACTTAAATAAAAGAGCATGAAAGAAAAGAAAAATGAAGCACTTTTGCTGGAGTATCTCAGAAGTAATATTCAGGATACATCACAGATTGTGTGCATTTAATCCCACCTGAGAAAAGCATCACTTCAGAATCTCAGAATTCCTCTTCAAGAAGTGGAAAGCAACAAGAGTAAATCTGAAGTCACCATTACTTGTTTAAAAAGATTGGATTAAACAGTATTTTTATGGTGGTAATGTCAGTTTTCAAATTAAATTCCATTTTCATATTTTGTTTGTCATTTGAAATAATTTGCTCAGGGTTGTACGAGTGAGAAAACAGTTCAGTAAAAGTATCCAAAACTGTCAATTAACCATTAGGACTGAAATGTCAAAAACCATAAGGCTCACCAAATGCTGACCTGCACTTGGAGCAAGGCTATTCACCACCTCTATCCTGTCGAAATAGATCATGACCCCGCCACTGTAGAAAGCAAATGTAAAATATGTTTAGTATTATGATGTAACAGATATAAACAACTCAACTATTAAAAGAATATTGATTATGTATTAGTTGAACAAAAATACAGAATAAAACTTAATGAAAGATGTATCAAATAAAAAAAGAAATTGGCAGTTCACCATTCTCTTACTCAACTACAGAAAAAGGCTATGTTTTATGTATGTAGATGTTCACGTTACAAAATAATCACAAGAAGTTCTGAAAACACTCGGTAGAATAGACAACATCAGTGGAAAGAGATACCAAAGGTTTTAAGTCCAGAGTCTGGAGGTTGAAGCCTGCAGGTCAAAGATGAAAGTTGGGGAGCTGGGAGAAGGAGACCCCAAGGAGTTAGGGGGGGCTGGTAACCCTTAAAGTCACCGCGATTGGAGGTCCATGTGAATCCAGAAGTTGTGGCTTGAAGGTCAAACCTGTGATTGGTAACTCATGGGGGCTAGATCCGAAGGCCACACCTGTGATCAGTGAGTCCTGGGTAAAATGAAGTCCTAAGGTGGAGAACTGCTGTCTGCGAGTCTGAGAGTCCAGGGCCAAAGACTGGAGACTGGTTGGCCAGAACTGGGTTTTAAGGCCTCTCTATGCGCATGCGCGGGGGTGAGGGAGACTGGGTGGGAGGGAAAGGGGTGTGTTTTGGCGCTGTTGCCTTGTTTTGTTGTTGTTGTTGCTGCCGCTGCTTATATTGTTCTGCTGAACATTGTGGGCATGCTATGTTGGTGCTGGAGTGTATGGTGACACTTGAGGACTGCCCAATACATGAAAGGGAATGTTTGTGATAGGGTGAGATCAAGATTGCCATCCTCTCATGATACCTTCAATAAGCCCTATCCATTGGATCCACATCATACCCATAGTGACAGTCAGTTGTTTTCCTCTCTAGTTCTGCCGAAGGGTCTCTAACCTCAAACATTCGCTGTTTCACTATCCATAGAGACTTCATATGCTGCACAATGATTCTGTTTTTTTTCCCATCAGAAAAATATGAAGGAACACTGAAATTTTCATCACACCAATTTATCCAGCTTTCAGACAAAAAGAAAAGTGGCTCAAACCAAAGGGAAATTCATTGGTACAGAGTAATGATAGGTATCACTGCATGCCTTGGACTGGTGCACGTACAAGTTTTATCTTAAAGTAAGAAGAAAATTATTAGTATAGTGAAAGTGCCAATGCAAAATATTTACAACTTTAAGTGTAACAACTTCAATTGAAATAAACTGTATTCAAGCTGTTGATCATTTCCCATATTTTTTAAAAAAATAGTGTAATGGACATTAAAGGGCTCAAATCACAGAATGGAAACATTCACATACCTTGTTCCACAGGGAACATTTTTCACTTCATCTGTTTGTAAAGTTGTCTGCAACAGAACAGTTGAAATATGTTTGAAAAATAAATGTTAGCATCCTTACTGGCTGACAGCAAAGCAGGCAAAGAAATGGATTTGTACTATATATTATATGAATACTATTTCAGTCTCCAGCACCTATCCTTTATTAACCTATTTGTTTTTAATAAGCAATATCACTTCATTAGTATCAAGAGTTTGGGTAAACAAAACAATGATCGTGGATTAATGCCACCCTGGATTAAATTAATAATAAAACAACCTTATTTATATAGCACTTTCATACATTAAGGTTAAGTTCAAAGTGCTTTACATAGACTGTAAAGATAAATCAATATAGTCATAAAAATACAAAAAATTAAAAATTATAAGACAAAGATTATTAAAAATAAAATAATTGAATATAGCAAATTATATAAATGTAACCAACATCAACAGGCATTAAGTAAACCTATAAGTAGACCAAATTAATAAAGTAGGTTTTTAGAAGTGTTTTGAAACATCCCACAGTATCTCAGTCTGTACAGTATTCCAGAGTTTTGGTGCACAAGAACGAAAAGCCGCATCACCAGTTCTTATATACTTGGCTTTAGAAACACAAAAGTAAACCGGTATTCGTGGATCTAAGATTACGATTAGGGATGTAAGGGGATAGATATTCTATAATATATAGAGGAGCTAGATTATTCAGACTTGAATAAAATTAAGAGCATTTTAAAAGGATACAGTCAGCTAGTTTAATGATGCCAAAACTGGTGAAACTGTCTCAGATATTCTTTTTTTGGTTAAGATTGTTGTTGCTGTATTTTGAACAAGCCGCAGCTGATTATATCTTTCTCAAGCAGCACTGAAAAGAGTGCATTACAGTAGTCTAATTGGCTAAAAACAAAAGTGTGTATCAATTTTTCAGTATCTTGAGAGCTTATAAGAAATTGAACTCTTGGATTGTTTCTTAAATGAAGGAATGCAGTCCTAATAGCAACCCTCCCCCTCCTGTCTTCTCCTATCATTTTGGATCTCCCCCTCCCCCTCCCACTTTCAAATCTCTTACTAACTCTTCCTTCAGTTAGTCCTGACGAAGGGTCTCGGCCCGAAACGTCGACTGTGCTTCTTCCTAAAGCCTGGCCTGCTGCGTTCACCAGCAACTTCGATGTGTGTTGCTTGAATTTCCAGCATCTGCAGAATTCCTCTTGTATGCAATCTTAATAGTATGGTTAATATGTGATTTGAAATTTACCTCAGTCAATAATAATGCATAAATTCTTTACTTCTGGCTTGATTTGTAAGGCCAGATGATCAAGTATACTTTTAACATTCATACATTTCTTATTGCTACCAATAACCAAAATTTTGGGGTTTTTTTCCTTATTTAGTTTAAGGAAATTTGAACTCATCCATTCTGTAATGCTAGTAAGACACCTGAGAGTTCAAGAGCCTCAGGGTCATTTGGTATAATAGACAAATACAGCTGTGTGTTATCGCATTGCTGTGCTAATTGATCAAATCTAAGAGACCAAGAATTGATATGTTACCTGTGTCAGCATTATGCTACAAGTCATTAACTACTTTAAGCAATGCAGTTTCTGTACTTTGATTAAAATCTGATTGATATTTGTCAAGAATGAAATTATTAAGTATTCACTTAATTGTCAAAAAAATTATTTTTCTAGAATTTTACTTAGGAAAGGCAGGTTGAAAATAGTCTAAAATCGTCCAAATCAGAAGAGTTTTTAAACAGGGGTTTAATGTCGCAAAAACAAAGGAGCTCGTTGTGGACTACAGGAAGAATGGAGACAGGCTAGCCCCTATTGACATCAATGGATCTGGGGTTGAGAGGGTGAACAGCTTTAAGTTCCTTGGCAGAAACATCACCGAAGATCTCACATGGTCTGTACAGTTGAAGTCAGAAGTTTATATACACCTTAGCCAAATACATTTAAACTCAGTTTTTCCACAATTCCTGACTTTTAATCCGAGAAAACATTCCCTGTCTTAGGTCAGTTAGGATCACTATTTTAAGAATGTGAAATGTCAGAATAATAGTAGAGAATGATTTATTTCAGCTCTTATTTCTTTCATCACTTTCCCCGTGGGTCAGAAGTTTACATACACTTTGTTAGTATTTCGTAGCATTGCCTGTAAATTGTTTAACTTGGGTCAAACATTCTGGATAGCCTTCCACGAGTTTCTCACAGTAAGTTGCTGGAATTTTGTTCCATTCCTCCAGACAGAACTGGTATAACTGAGTCAGGTTTGTAGGCCTCCTTGCTCGCAACATGCTTTTTCAGTTCTGCCCACAAGTTTTCTACTGGATTGAGGTCAGGGCTTTGTGATGGCCACTCCAATACCTTGACTTTGTTGTCTTTAAGCAATTTTTCCACAACTTTGGAAATGTGCTTGGGGTCATTGTCCATTTGGAAGACCCATTTGCGACCGAGCTTTAACTTCCTGGCTGATGTCTTGAGATGTTGCTTCAATATATCCACATAATTTTCCTTCTTCATGATGCCATCTATTTTGTGAAGTGCACCAGTCCCTCCTGTAGCAAAGCACCCCCACAACATGATGCTGCCACCCCAATGCTTCACGGTTGGGATGGTGTTCTTCGGCTTGCAAGATTCACCCTTTTTCCTCCAAACATAACGATGGTCATTATGGCCAAACAGTTCAATTTTTGTTTCATCAGACCAGAGGACATTTCTCCAAAAAGTAAGATCTTTGTCCCCAAGTGCCTTGCAAACTGTAGTCTGGCTTTTTTAAGGTGGTTTTGGAGCAGTGGTTTCTTCCTTGCTGAGCAGCCTTTCAGGTTATGTCGATATAGGACTCATTTTACTGTGGATATAGATACTTGTCTACCTGTTTCCTCCAGCATCTTCACAAGGTCCTTTGCTGTTGTTCTGGGATTGATTTGTACTTTTCACGCCAAAGTATGTTCACCTCTAGAAGACAGAATGCGTCTCCTTCCTGAGCGGTATGACGGCTGCGTGGTCCCATGGTGTTTGTACTCGTGTACTATTGTTTGTACAGATGAACGTGGTACCTTCAGGCGTTTGGAAATTGCTCCCAAGGATGAACCAGACTTGACATCATTTTCTGACCTCAATCCGACAGAAAATCTGTGGGCAGAACTAAAAAAGCGTGTGCGAGCAAGGAGGCCTACAAACCTGACTCAGTTACACCAATCTGGAGGAATGGAACAAAATTCCAGCAAATTACTGTAAGAAGCTTATGGAAGGCTATCAAAAACGTTTGACCCAAGTTAAACAATTTAAAGGCAATGCTACCAAATATTAACAAAGTGTCTGTAAACTTCTGACCCACTGGGAAATTGATGAAAGAAATAAAAGCTGAAATAAATCATTCTCTCTACTATTATTCTGACATTTCACATTCTTAAAATAAAATAGTGATCCTAACTGACCTAAGACAGGAAATGTTTTCTAGGATTAAATGTCAGGAATTGTGAAAAACTGAGTTTAAATGTATTTGGCTAGTGTGTATGAAAAGTTCTGACTTCAACTGTGCATACCGGCTGTGCGGTGAAAAAGGCACAAAAGTGCCTCTTTCACCTCAGTCGGTTGAAGAGGTTTGGTATAGGCCCCCAAATTCTAAGAACTTTCTATAGGGGCACAACTGAGAGCATCCTGACTAGCTGCATCATTGCCTAGTATGGGAACTGTACTTCGCTCAATCGCAGGACTCTGCAGAGAGTGGTGCGGACAGCCCAGTGCATCTGTAGATGTGAACTTCCCACTATTCAGGATATTTAGAGACAAGTGTGTAAAAAGGGCCCGAAGGATCATTGGGGACCAGAGTCACCCCAACCACAAACAGTTCCAGCTGCTACCATCCAGGAAATGGTACCGCAGCATAAAAGCCAGGACCAACAGGCTCTGGGACAGCTTCTTCCACCAGGCCATTAGACTGCATAACTCATGCTGACGCAACTGTATTTCTAATGTTATATTGACTATCCTGTTGTAAATACTATTTATTATAAATTACTACAAACTGCACATTGCACATTTAGATGGAGACGTAACATAAAGATTTTTATTCCTCATGTATATGAAGGGTGTTAGTAATAAAGCCAATTCAATTAACTACTGCAGATTTTAAGGAATCTGTAAAAATGCCAGAAACTAGTGAGCAATTGACTATGTCGAGTACACTGTCGATTAGTGTGTTAAAAACTTCTTTAAGCCTGTGGGAACAGGGAAAATTAAAACCAATATCCTTTTTCATCTCCTTCACATCCCTGCAACCCAAATTTAACCTCTTCTTGGCTAATTTGCCAGCTTCGACTCAACTCTAAAGACAGAAGTTTAATTTTAAATTGCACATAGACTAAACTTGTGAGAACAGAATGAATTTTTAAAACACAATCTCAAGAGCCATATTCAGATTCCATTCAAATTAAATTCTGCCATTCTTAAGAAAAAGGTATGCCTTTAAACTTTTTTTTGACATACTGACTTTATTTCTTACATCATTCACATACATGAGTAAAAATCTTTACATTTTCAAGACTTTTCGTGTGATGTCAATAAGTCTGTGTGTGGACACTGGGTCATGAACACATACAACGTGGTGAATCTGTGGAATTCACTGCTATAGATGGCTGTGGAGGCCAATCCATTGGATATATTTAAAGCGGGGTTTGACAGGTTCTTGATTAGTAAGGGCATCAAAGGTTATACGGAGAAGGCAGGAGAACAGAGTTGAGAGGGGTAATAAATCAGCCACAAAGAAATGGCATAGCAGTTTGACCTGGCGATTGGCCTAATTCTGCTAAGTGTTATGGTCTCACATATGAGCACCTATCTTACTTGCTGAGCACATCCTCCTGGCTTGTGAATGATGGCTGCTTGGCTCAAGAGCTGCCAAATCATAAAGTTAATGTCACAGCTGAGAAATTGGCTTTCAACAGCAGCATAATTCTCATCTCACTTGATCACTGGCAATCAGCTTTAAGGCCATCTTTTGCAATTCTTTCACTGCTTTATCCGTCTTCTGTCAACTATCGTTTCATCACACTCTTGTCACGCTTTCTTTCATTTCCCTCTGTAACCACTTGCAATCCATTACATTTTAAGTGCTACTCACTGTTCCATGAAATGTAATGAGCATTATATATATGCAAATCTTTATTCTTACATACTTGGCAAAAAGAAAATGAACAACAATCAGATTCATTACTTCTCCTCTGGTATATTTAATTTCTGCCTTTGAACATCATTTAACCTGAAGTCTTTCATTTTTAAAAAATTTATTTCGAGATACAGCACAATAACAAGCCCTTTCAGCCCAACAAGCCTGCATTGCCCATTTAACCAAATAACCCAATAATCTATATATCTTTGGAATGTGGGAGGAAACTAGAACACCTGGAGGAAACACACACGACACGGGGAGAACATACAAACTCCTTACAGACAGTGATCACCAACACTTGCCATATCCTTAGCCCCATGTGCATGACAACTTTTATAATGATTTGTTCCTTAAACCAACTTGTATAGTGTGGCACTAAAGCATCCAGCTCCTGAGTGATTCCTGAGCAACAAGCAATCAGCTGGAAGAACTCAGCAGGTCAAGCAGCAGGGCTTCCACCTAAAATGTGGACTATTTCTTTCCTCGCACAGATACTGTCCAACCCACTTGAATCTCTTTCTCCAGATTCCAGCATCTGCGGTCCAGTCTCTTGTGTTTCCTGAATGATTCTTGCTTTGTGTAGGGGATCTCACTACTGGTGGACAGAATGCTGGGTTACTCAAGGAGTGCACAAAATATGAAAAAGTCACATCCCACTCTCTGTGGTGCTATTGTAGTTCTCACAAGAAACTGCTTCCATGTACACATTTTTCTTAAACACTCTCCATGATCTCTGAACAGCATTTAGTTAACTATGAATGATAGTTTAAAATTATGACATCAATGCTGCAAATTACACATGCAATACAATTCTTTAAAACTTCTTTCAGAATATTAATTTAGCATCAATTCTTCATCCACCATGCATTGATTGAAATCTGAACAAGCAGTGCTAACCTGAACAGATCTGAAGGATGTAATGAATGGTATCATGATATGATATCCAGGGCAACTTGGAGTGACCAACAACGCACCACCTCTAAAGAAAAGAAAAAAATATTGAATATGGTGACACTTGAACACAGACACAGACAGAAAGGTTCAAATAGTGAGTTGCTGTAAAAGAATGTAACTAATATTGATATGAATTATGTCTGCAGCACAGAACAGGTTCTCATCTGAATTTTAATTAAGCACATAGCACCTGGAAAATTACACAAGAGAGGTGCCCTTATGTCTGAAAGATCTATGCTGACGTTTCTGCCCTGAGCAAGCATCCTCTATCATCAACAAATTTTAAATGCTACTATCTACATCACTCTCACACAAAGCAATAAAAAGGTACATTTTGTTCTTGGATTACCTTTAGAACCCATTTCTTACAAAGATAAATATTATTAATATTCAAAGAGCCAGAAGGGCCAATTCTGTGCCGCATCTCTAAATAATAAATATAGTTTATATATAAATATAGTGTTAGAAATTTTAAACAGTACAAAGCACAACATTGAGGATTATGCAAGCCACAACCAGTTCCAGTGGTGCAAAGGTGGCCAAGTATTATTCAAAGCTTGTTCCAGAATACAAAGTAGAAAGCAGTTGAGGCACACATTTGGCACTGCTACAGAACGAATCTACCTCCACCCTGGATTAGACGTAGGCATTTTAACCTCACCCACCTAAGGGCCAAAATCAAAAAAGTGCGAGGCTATGATCAGGGGCATGCTTTTCGCTGAGGATGCATCAATGCCCCCTCTAATTTGTAATGAACAGTGTGCACAAAAACCTTGCACTAGTGCCTAGTGACAAGTGCACACTTGAATAATTTCTTCAATAAAAACAGTATAAATAAGCCAGTTATAAAATCTGCAGACATATCATCGTAAACTCATGTTGTCAACACCGTCCGCATCAGATCCCTGAAAAGGAAATGTGATTGTGTACGGTCGTGAAATATACTTAACATGTCAATGAGGTAGAGAGTGACAACCTTTTGTGTGCAGTTTAAATTCTTTTGAGTGCTAGTTGCAAAAGATATGCACGCACACAACCTTAGAGGGAACATTGGTCGCAACCTACACAAGTATGGTGAAGTACAGTACAATAAAAACTGACAAGTAGGTAAAGACAATGTGCAATATAAATTATACTGACGAGATCAATGCAAAAGTGGCGGTTTCTGTTGCAAAGATTGCATCGATAACTGGTCTCAGCTCTGCTGGAGATGTTGAGTTCCTTTCTACGGGCCCGTTAATCTTCTGCCGCTTTCAGGAATTTTCACTCACCTGAGTTAATGTGTGGCTTCAAGGTGCTTCTCCATCTGGTGTGGACAGCTTCAAGTTCCTCACAGGACTCAATGTTGATGTCCAGTGTCTTTATGTCCCGCTTGCAGACATCCTTATAACGCAGTCGCGGGCGACCGGCTGTTCTCGTCTGAAGTCAGCTCACCACAGAGGATGTCTACTGGAATGTGGCCATCCTGCACGCGGCAGACATAGCTCTGTCAGTGCAGCCTGCACTGCCTGAGCAGGGTGTACACACTAGGGAGGCTGGCATGTGAGAGAACCTCAGCATTGGGTCCTTTGTCTCTCCAGGAGATGCCTAAGATGTGACAAGGCACCTTAAATGGAAGGTGTTGAACCTTCTTTCCTGCCTAACATATATAGTCCAGATCTCACTGCTGCACATTTTTTTTTATAAATCAAACAGTGAAAAAGACTGCAAAACCAAGACCATTGTGCAAAAATCAGACACAATCTAAGTCAAGTCCATGGTATGGCAAGAGGAGAATATAATAAATGAACAGTCACATTAATTGGCTCTCATTTTAGCACTCTTGATAAGATCAGTAAAGGTATTAAGTGGTCACCTCCTCTATAGTTAAAGAGGTATCCCTGCCACTTAGCGGGCAGTTCAGGAATTGTCTGCTTTTAGACTTAATATTCTGTTTGTACATTCCAGGAGCCATCCCTTAACCACTAACAAAAGAGATAATTTAGGTGTCTTATGATTTGTGCTCAGAAACCTCTGCCTATCTATGGAAATTTGAATACTCAAAGGGGTTCTCCTGGCTGGGATGCGCTCCCATAGCAAACACGTTATTCTGCTAAAGTTCCCATTTGAAAGAGGAATCCCTAGGAATCGTAAAAAACTTGGGTAAGTTTGTAATATCGTTAAATGTCATACAAACTGGAAAGGGTTGAACGGAAAATACGTCAAGAGTGGAGGTGGTTTAAGGTCACATTTGAGGGCAGAGCAGTCATTATATTAGGGAAGTGTTTCGATTGCAAGGCATAACTAGTCAGAAAGGAGATAAATAAAGGGAAGTTGGAATGCAGGCAAAGTGCAAGAGAGCTGATTATAAGATCAGCAGATTCACAGCAGAAAGCTAAAACCATAAGTTAGTATACACTGTTGCAAAGAATGGAGGAAATGGCTGTCTAGCAAAGGAAAACAAGTCCATCTGTCAGCTAGATAGAGGCAACTCCTCAGGAGATAAAAACAAAGATCAAATACTTAAATAAAATGAATGTGAAATCCAGATATAACTACTGTAATGCAAATACCACAAATTGCTGGAATTTTTTTGGATCAGAGGACTATCTTTGAGCTCTTACTTGAAGAGATCCCTAGTGTACATTGTAATATGATCAACTTGTTAAAAGTAAATTTATTATCAAAGTATGTATATGTTATCATATACTACCTCAAGATTTATTTTCTTGCAGGTACTTACAGGGAAAGAAAAGAAATACCGTAGAATTTTAATTTAAAAAAGCTATGCACAAAGACTGGCAGACAACCAATGTGCAAAAAGACAAGCTGAAAATAAAAACAATACTGAGAAAATGAGTTGCAAAGAGTCCTTGAAAGTGAGTCCGTCAGTCATAGTGAGTGAAGTCATGCCAGTTCAACAGCTTGACAGTTGTACCCCTGAGCCTAGTGTTAAGACTTCCGTACCTCCTGTCTGATGGCAGTTGGGAGAAGTAGTCATGGCATGGTTGGTGGGGGTCTTTGATGATGAATGCCACTTTCTTGTGGCAACGCTCCATGTAAATGCACTCAATGACAGGGAGGGCTTTGCCTGTGATGGACTGAGCTGTATCCACCACTTTCTGTGGCCTCTTCCATTCCTAGGCATTGGTGTTTCTGTACCAGGCTGAGATGCAACCAGTTAGCATACACTCCACTGTGCAACTTTAGAACTTTGCCAACATTTTTACTGACATGCCAAAACTACGCAAACTTCTAAGAAGCTGTCATGCCACCTCTGTGATTACACTTATGTGCTGTCCCAGAACAGATCCTCTGATATGCTGCTACCAAGGAATTTAAAGCTACTGATCCTCTCCATCTCTGTCTCCCCTAATGAGGATTTAGATCATGGACCGCTGGCTTTTTCCTCCTGTAGTCGATAATCAGTTCTTTGGTTTTAGACCATAAGACATAAGAGCAGAAATAGGGCATCTGATCCATTGAATCTGCTCTGCTATTCCATCATGGCTGATTTATTATCCCTTTCAACCTCATTCTCCAGCCTTCCCCTTGAAACCTTTGACATCCTGAATAATCAAGAAACTATTAACTTCCACTTTAAATATACCCAATGACTCAGCCTCTACAGCAGTTGGTGGCAATGAATTCCATAGATTTACCATCCTCAGCTACAGAAATTCCTTCTCAGTTTTGTTGATGTTGAATGAGAGGTGGAAATTGTGGTACAACTTAATCATATTTTCAATCTCCCTCCAATATGCCAATTCATGAAGAAACTCATCACTGACATATGAAGATACAAGAGACTGCAGATACTGGAATCAGAAGTAATACGCAAAGAACGGGAGAAACTAAGCAGGTCAAGCAGCACCTACGGAGGAAAATGTATTAAGCATGTTTTTAATCCGGGCCATATGAGATTCTCTTTCTGTGATGTCACGATCTGAACCATAATGAATGGGAAAGCTGGGATCAGGATGAAAGCCACAAATATAAATCCCTCCAATATGTGGTGCTGCATTGGATAGAGAAGATCCCATATCATTGTGGGGCGGCCGCAAGTTAAGGCACTGAGAAAAACAAATCAAAATGAAATGATGCAAGATGGAAGCCGGGGTGGGGGGGAGGTGAGTGTCAGGATTTTTGCATGAGCAATGTCTTTCAGTGTCTGTTATATCAAAACTTAAAGGTTTAAACAATTTCCTGGAGGTGTCTGTGATTATATTTTAGTCTGTTTGGATCGTTGAGCAATAATTGTATTTTGTTTAAAGTGTGTGAAAAGTCTGAAGTTTAAAATGTTATATGAGGTGTGGCAATGGGAGTTCACATGAGTGAATGAAAAGGTGTTAACCATTTGTTTAATCTGTATTGTAAAACATCTGCTAAACATAAAATAAACAGTGGAGTGAGAATTCTTAAATACAAAAAATTATATATTTAAGAGATAGAGCATGGTAATAACCCATTGCAGCCCAATGATAGTGCACCCCTCCCCATTACACCCATGTGACTAATTAATCTGCTAACACTTACGTCTATGGAATGTGGGGAGGAAACCAGAGTATCTGGAGGAAACACTGCAGTCTCGGGGAGAATGCACAAACTCCTTGCTGATAAAGTGGGAATTGAACCTGGGTCACTGGCACTATAATAGTGTTATGATAACCACTACGCTGTTTTTTTAAATTTCAAAATATACTTTATTCAAAAATAAATATATACAATAAACCATTCAATAACTTTTCATCCTTTACATACGTTTCCATTATACTCAGTACATATCCGTATTTATAGCCACCCACGTGGCACTCCAGTAGTTCAGCTTACCATATCATTGTTGAGGGGTATACTCCCCGCCCACCGACCCCTCCCACTCCCACGGGTGGAGAAACCTATACTGTGGTCCTTCCCCACCGGGCCCTTGCGGTGGCTGCACCGAGTTTCAGTGCGTCCCTCAGCACGTACTCCTGGAGCCGAGAATGTGCCAGTCGGCAGCATTCTCCCACGGGCATCTCCATGTGCTGGTAGATCATCAAGTTTCGGGCCGACCAAAGAGCGTCTTTCACCGAGTTGATGATCTGCCAGCAGCACTGCCAGCATGATAACCACTACGCTGTTGTGCCAACCTAATCCTCCAGTATGAGCCAGATGTGGAGTCTAAATGCAAAATTCATACATAAATGCATGCAGCCACACATTTAACTTTGTGGTACTGACTGTTGAGAAACCCAACTTTGGTCAGAGAAGGAACTGCTGGAAAATATCCCACTAAAAAGCATTTGGGCAGGTTTTTGGATAGGAAAGGCATAGAGGGATATGGGCCTAATGTAAGTAAATGGGATTAACATAGATAGGCAACAACTTGTTTGCTATCATTACACTGTCTTCTGTCCACATCCCATGCATGAAGCTAGCTCATACAGATACCTTGGTTGGCATAGATGAATTCGGTTGTTTGACATTTACATGCCTTCCCCTTATCCTACAACAAGCTCACTGTCCTCTTTACCAATCACTTATCCCCCTATAAGATAACCACCTCAGTCTTCGGAAAGTAAAAAGTTCCAAATGCTGGAGATCTGGCATAAAATCTGAAAATATTCACCAGCTTTAGTATCCTTCATGCCTTCCAATCTGCGCCTTGTAAGCCATGAAAAGTGCCCGACGCAGGCCTCTCATGGTCTGAATCGACGTTCCCTCCTTCCCTCTAGTATCCAATGGTTCTATCACAGTCTCAACAATTAGTTGAAGATAAATGAAGAATCCAGATAAAGACCAAAGATACATTGTCTTGTAGAAGGGTTCAGCCCCCAACCCTTTATTCACATAAAAGAGTATTACAACCAAAGATTTTGATCTATTTAACTGAGAATCTTTGTGAAGCACATGCTCCTTTTTTCCACAGTACAACCCAAAAGACAGAAAATTGTAACACATGAAAAACTAAAAATTCAAAAAACTGAAATGTCAGCAGTTCACAAGTATTCATCCCCCTTTGCTCAGTACTTAGTTGAACCATCTCTCATAGATCTTACAGCCAGTAGTTTTTTTGGATAAGTCTCTATTAGCTTTGAACAACATAATGAAGCAAGATTTGCCCATTTCTCCCTGCAAAGTTGCACAAGCTGTGCCAGATTAGTTAGGGACAGGCAGTAGACAACAACCTTGAGGTTCTGCCAGAGATGTTCGATCGAATTATGGTCAGGACTCGGACTGGGCCACTCAAGGACACCAATTTTCTTCATTTGAAGTCATTCCATGGTTGCTCCAGCAGTGTGCTTTGGATTGTTGTCCTGCCGAAAGACAAACTTTCTCCCTAGTTTAATCTTTCTGACAGAGGCTAGTTGGTTTTTACCCAAGATCTCTCTGTATTTAACAGCATTCATTTTCCCATCAATTCTAACCAGATTTCCAATCCCTGCTGCTGTAAAGCATCCCCAGAGCATGATGCTACTACCACCATACTTTGGTAGGGAGGGTGTTACCTGGCTGATGCACAGTATTAAGACTTATACTACATGTACCGCTTAGTGCCGAGGCCAAAAAAGTTCCACTTCAGTCTCCTCCAAAAACAAGACCTTCTTCCACATCTTTACAGTATTTTCTAACTGATGCTTTGCAAAGCCTTTGTGGGCAAGGATATAGTTTTTTTTTAATATATATATTAGCCAGGGCTTCTTCCTTGCCACTCTTCCATAAATACCCTTTTTGTGCAAGATCTTAAGAGATTGTGGAGCCACGAACTTCATCTCCAGTTGCAGTCACAAACTTCCGAGCTCACTTAGAGTGACTGCTGGCACCACAGTAGCCTCTCTTACAAGTACCATTCCTCCCTGACAACTAAGTTTAAAGGGATGGCCTGACCTATGCAATGTGGCTGTGGTTTCTTATTTTTCCCACTTTTTTTTTTACGATGGACTGTACTGAGCTCTCAGGTATGTTTAGTGCCTTTGAGATGGTCCTGTAAACTTCCCCAAATTTGTCTTCTCTACTACAATTTCCTGGACTTGTCTTGAATACGCTTTTGTCTTCATTTTGGTTTGGTCTGTTGAAAATCTACCATACTACTGGACCTTAGAGAGAGGGGGCATTTATTCTTGTGAATTCGTTGAAAACAGGTGATCCTCCTATATTCCACATCAACAAATTGGGTGAGTTGGTATGGTAATACAGCACATTACACCTCAGGAAATTTAGCATAGTAATTACAAAGGGGGCGAATCCTTTTTCAGCCTCACAATTTTGCTTTTTTTAATTTTTAGTAAATTGTTGACAGATTTTGGAATTTTTCTTTTGATTTGACATAATGCAAAATGTTTTGTAGATTAGCTCAAAAAATAATCTTGAATACTTTTTGAATTTAGAAAATTAGACAGTAAAATGCGAAAATAGTTGTGGGGGCTGAATACTTTTTAAAAGGCACTGTACATCCATGCTATGGGAATGCCACTAAAAATGTTAAATAAGCATAATGTATATTTATGGATTTTCCAATATTCCTCAATTATAAGGATCCAAACACATTTGGAAGTTCACAATCTAATAGTGTTCAGCTTCATTTTTAAGAAAGAAGTCTCTTTATGCATTCAATCAAACTTATTCGGTCAGGCTCCGGTGAAGTACCTTAAGACACTTTACTACACTTAAGGTGCTTTAAAAAGAGAAGTTAGTTTTGAGCACTTTGCAGGAACAGTATTCAGACATCATACATGGCCATTGTGAATAACCGATGACAAAGGTATGGCAAAAAATGCAATTTATTTAACCCACAGGAACATTGCAAGAAAAAGGCTGAATCTAACAGATCAAAAATCTGCATAGCAACACAGGAAGTACAGTTTCAAACCAATTCCAGACCAATATGCTTACTATTTGAAGTACGGAATACTTTGTAAAAAAAAGTTGGCATTTCAATAAAAAAAAATCTATACAATAAAATCCAGAAATATTCCTGAAGGCACACACTCAGCGATTCAGGAACAGCTTCTTCTCCTCGGCCATCCGATTCCTAAATGGACATTGAACCCTTGGACACTACCTCACTTTTTTTAAAAAGCAGTATCTGTTTTTTGCACTTTTTAAAAATCTATTCAATATACGTATACTGTAATTGATTGATTGATTGATTTCTTTTCTCTTCTACATTATGTATTGTATTGAAATGCTGCTGCTAAGTTAACAAATTTCACCTTATATGCCAGTGATAATAAACCTGATTCTGATTCTAGATCCATGATTATATAGTGGATTACCATTAATTGGGCCATCGATTAACTGGGGCAGCTGCATACTTGGAACAACTCTTAAAAGAACAAAAACTGAGAAAGTTGCCAGGATTCCCTTTGCTTAATCGGGGGCAGGAGGCTGTTGCCGAACAGGTTCTAAGCAGCGTCAGTTTGGTGCACTTTGACACTACACCATGCTTAAAACGAACAGTTTTTAAGTAGTGACAGTTGCGTGTGTTTGTGTCACTGACTGTTGGCAAGAAATAAGCAGTAAGACAATTCAGAACTGATTTGCTCACTGCAGTTTCAAGCATTCAAGCTTGGAGATGCCAGAAACTGCCAGGAATGAAAATGAAAGGATTTCACTACTTCAACAAATTAGGAACTACAAATAGTTTGAGGTATCGGCAACCATCTTGAAAGTTACAAATGGAAATGAAGAATTAGATGATGCAATCGGTAAAAGGATTGAATTAAGGCATTCCATTATCTGCATTAGGTATTCTTGTTCATAGCATACACTGGATGGATTCCTCCATTGCTAACTATTGGGAACAAATACACTACCAATAGACTGAAAAAATACATAATTCTAATTTGTTCTGTATTTTATTTAAATACATAACTTGTTACTCAGTTCTTTTTTATATCTTTTTAACTGTTTCCATGACACTTCAGCTAATATGGGCAGCCACTAAATTGAACTAAAAAAATACTGATCCCGATGTGTCGCAATTAACCAGAATCCACTGTACTTATTAAGCATACAGATCAGTAAATGAAATGATTCACTTGAAATCATAGTTCAAAGTATGCAGGAAAATATGTGTTTTGCTTACATCCAATCATCTTGGTTAAATCCTCTAACATCAACCTAAATTCTGAGCTGGAACTAATAACAGCTCAAAAACAAATGAGTGTACTGCAAGGCCATACAAGTTGCAAGTGATCAGTTAAACATATCTTGTCACTGTGGGTATCAACAAGCATGTGCAAGAAAACAACATCCAAGACCTCCTCGTAGCTAACTCCTGATGGTTAATAAACCACAGATCATTCATCTAAAGAAGTGCCATTTCTAAGAGAAAAGAAAATGGCAGAAGGGGTAGTAAAAGCAAAATCTAATGTTCTGTGTTCTGTATTCATACATCATAATTTTCCATACTTTGAATGATGCTTTGTAGTATTACAAAAAAGTAAGAACACAAGTAATGATTTATAACTTCATACATTGTTCATGATAAGGGAATCCAATCTTATGAAACAGCCAGGCTTCACAATTTCCAAAGACAAAATGAAACCACTTGGGAAAGAAAGCCACTTCAACCAAACAGAATTTAACTAGAACAAACCACAAGATTCATTCTTGATAAACAAGGAAAATGAGTACAATGGATTTTGGCTAATAGGGCCATCGGTTAATTGGGGCAGCCACTTATTTGGGAGAACTCTTAAAAGAACAAAACCTAATTAATAAAATTGCTGGGATTCCTTTTGTTTATTTGGGACACTATGTTGCTTAAATGGAACAAAAGACTGCTGTTGAACAGTTTCTAACTAGCGTCATTCAGATGCACTTGTGTGCCTGTTAGACACTACACCGTGTTTAGAGTAAAAAGTTTTTAAAACAGTGTCAGTTGCCTGTGTTTGTGTTCAAAAAGCAGTGATTTTTGTCACTGATATTTGGCAAGAAATAAGCAGCAAGGCAAGTCAGAACTGTTTTGCTCACTGCAGTTTCAAATATTCAGACTTGGAGATGCCAGAAACGGCAGGGAGTGAAAATGAAACAGTTCATTTTAACCACTTAACAAGTTAGGAACTACAAATAATTTAAAGCTATTGATAATCATCTTGAATGTTACAATGAAAATGAAGATTTGGAGGATGAAATTGCATTGTAATAACGACAGTCCATTATCCATTATCGGATTGCGTCGCCCCTGATCTGGGCCGACATTTATGTGCCGGGTGGCACCTAATTAATTAGCTTGTTTATTTCTGCTTTTCTCTTAAAGAAATGCTGGGTGCGTCCTGGCCACCGCTGCACCCTTGCATGCTTCGCGGATCGGTATCGGTCGGTGGCCTGGAGGGTGGAGGCCACTGCACCACCCCAAACTCTGACTACTCAGCCTAACACACCATCATCAGTGTGCTCGGCGCTGTCTTCCCAATTCTGGTAAGTGATACTACACTGTACATACACTATTTCTACTTTATATAGGCTGTGTATTTTTACGTGTTATTTGGTATGATTTGGCAGCTTCATAGTTTAAAGGTTACTGGAGAGAGTGTTTCTGCTGAGAGCGCTTGCGTGAGAGTTTCGCTACGGTGAACAGTGCGGCAATGATTGTAGGAAAGTATTTCTACTTTATATAGTCTGTGTATTTATCATATCATTCCTGCTTTTACTATATGTTACTGTTATTTTAAGATTTGTGTGTTATTTGGTATGATTTGGTAGGTTATTTTTTGGGTCTGCAAACGCTCACAAATTTTTCCCATATAAATAAATGGTAATTGCTTCTTCACTTTATGACATTCCGACTTACGAACCGTTTCATAGGAACGCTCTACCTTCGGATGGCGGGGGAAACCTGTATGCCTTTTTAATTATTTCTATGAAACTTCAGGTAATTGGGCCAAAATGTACTGGTCCCGATACGCTCCAATTAACTGGAATCCACTGTATTTACTTCGTGCTGACAACTGGGAAGATGTAGCTTTGACGTATGTTAGTCAATCAACCCACCTTTCAAACTAAAGCAACTAAAGACTGAACATCAATAAGGTACATTAATTAAGAAGCAAGAGCATGTTAATTGTCTATGAAGTGGATGAGAGGAGAGCTCTGTACCTTAAAATAATGCTCCAGGAGGAAAATGGGCTTCAAAATTTACACATCATGTTGATTGGGTGACTCTCAGTTAAGACTGACCATCTAAATGATAGAAGAGCTTGTTTTGCACTGCTGAAGATTTAAGGGTTATAATTCCTACTTTCCAGAATGATTTAATCTTAACACATATTCTCCAGAAATCAGAGACTTACATAAGTTACTTTTTGCAGTATTTAGCCCCTCCCTCAGGTAAGTCACAATATTTCAAGGGAATAAAAATACGTTACAGAAAAGATCACTCAAAAGTTAAATGCAACACATAAGAAAAGCTGAGAAACTGTGTACATAAACAACTAATTCTGTACTGTATCGTTTTTGCAAAAAACAAGCATCAGTTTTTATAAAAAAAAATTATGCTATATAAACAACAGCATATTATACAACTGTTATAGTGGGCCTTTTCCCAAAATAGTTATCCCTTCAAGACAACATATTCAATTCCAAATTCTTAAGTCAAATAGAGGTTGTAGATAAAAGAATTTATTAAGTCTTGCTCTGAGTCACAGGAAACCAAAATAATCAGCATATTTGAAAAGAGAATTGACTACCTGTAGTAAATGCCAAGATGCCCTTCTTCAATCTTGTGTATGGAGGAGTAGAGGCAGAAAGCTACGAATGCAGTTAGTGCGGCCACAACTGCTCCAACATGCGTCATGGTCATGCTGCCTTATCTATAGGAGACGGATGCAAACAACAGCGTAAGTGTAAACATCACAGGAGAAAAATGGTATTTTAAAAAAATTTGACACATTCAAAATCCAATGCATTGATCAACATTTACATAACATGAAAACACACACATCTTATCATGAACACACTAAAGTCTTTTCAAATCTACACTTCATAATGTTGCGACAGTTAAGGCAGGCTTAGTTATACCTATATAAATGGAAATCATGCGTACACACCTCTTTTACAAGCTTAATTAAGTGTTAATTTTATTTAATAGCCAGGAACATGCCATCATCAATTTAAACACATCCAGTTCCAATAAACACTTTTGAACTAACTTCAATTCTTAAGCAACAGTAGCTTCGGCAACGTTGTAGAAATCACTTAACAAAAAGGCTTTTGCAAATCCTTGCACATTCTCTTTTCAGACGTCATCAAGTTTCCGCAACCCGATGCCTTTGTTAACCCGTAAGTAACCTGTCAACTGTAAAACAAATATCCTGCTTTTTCAGGTTTCTCAATGAGATTTACAGGAAGACATTTCTTGCTTGGCATTGTTGCCTGCCGCACCTCCAACAGTGCCCCTAGGTCAGCTGCATGGTCATCATCCAAGGACCACCATTCATTGATGTTTTGCTCCCTTAGCCCTGGCACATCTGCTGGTGCACAGCAGTGGCAGAGAAGTCTCCCTGAAGTGCCCTGCAGCTTCCAATGGTCAGTCCCCCAATTTCTGTCCTTCCTCCTCAGCCACAGCCAAAAGCTGCCCTTTCCTGCCTCTTCAGTCAACTCTCTGGTGGCCCTCCTGAACCTCGCTCCAGACACTGCCATATCACGGAGTAACCTTGTTGTTGATGCGCCGACCTCAAATATAGCATTTTCTGCCAAATTCTGGTGCATGTAGGACAACAGTGAAGATGATTCTATCCCACTAAGAATTTCTTACCATTTCCCAAAAATTAAACAAAAATGCAGGATAAACAATTGCGGTTTCTTATCTACTATGGATAGTCAGAAGCTTTTTCCTTAGGGCTGAAATGTCTAACACGAGAGTGCAGTTTTAAGGTGCTTGGAAGTAGGTACAGAGGAGATGTCAGGGGTAAGTATTTTTACTCAGAGAGTGGTGAATGCATGGAATGGAATGCCGGCGACGGTGGTGGAGGCAGATGCGATAGGGTCGTTTAAGAGACTCCTGGATAGGTACATGGAGCTTAGAAAAATAGAGAGCTATGGGTAACCCTAGGTAAGTTCTAACGTAAGGACGTGTGCGGCACAGTATTGTGGGCCGAAGGGCCTGTATTGTGCTGTAGGCTTTCTATGTTTCTGTTACTCTTATTCAGCAAAGCATCATACTTGTTTTTCAAAAACTCCTGCAAGAAATCAGTATGGGAGTACCAGTAAGGTAGCGTAGATTAGCATAACGCTTTATGGTGCCAGAAAACAGGGTTCAATTCCCACCACTGTCGGTGAGAAGTTTGTACGTTCTCTCCATAGCCAGGAGAGTTTCCTCCGGGTGCCCTGCTTTCCTCCAACATTCCAGAAACGTACAAGTTAGTAAGTGGTGGCCATGCTACGTTGGCCCTGGAAGCATAGCAACACTTGTAGGCTGTTCCTAGCACAATCCTTGGACTGCATTGGACACTGATGCAAACAAAGCAAACTATATAGTTTGATGAATAAGTGACAAATAAAGCTGATCTATCTATGCCAGTCACCACTTAAATTGCCTGTCAGCAGAACAACATGTTGTACACCAAACCTTCTTGGTTTAAAACTGCTCTTTTACCAAAATTCATACCAAATGAAATAAATACACATTTTTCCACATAATGCTCTACCTGTCACCACCTTAAATGCTCATTTAGTTTGTTCATATCCCTTTTTAGATTCTTGCCTCCCTTTCTCATTCACTTCCCCTGGCTCTGTTTCTCCAGTAAAGCTGGCAAAATACTTTTAAGCTGAATTTAATAGTCTGAACTATCAAGCAGCAACTCCAGAAAATAACTATCATTAAAGTGACACATACGCTCCATTTCATTGTTTAAATAATAATTCTAAGTACATGAATACTTACAGAATATGCTAGGATGATGTTTAAACTTATAAAACTTTTATATGGAATCAGTTCAATGTCTTCCAGCAGCGGTTCATAACATTGGTCCTGTATTGCTGTTGGGGACTGTCATGTGGGTTTTCATTCATAAGTTAACATCTGAATCTGAATAAAACATAAGGAAACCATTACAAGCAGAATGAAAGTGATTCGATATCTATATGATGTGAATAATCATGAGAGGTTATGGTCTGCAAAATATTGAGGAACAGCTCAAATGAAACCATTACTCTTGCATTACACAATGAAATACATGGACTTCTAACAATTTTAATAAAATAATGAAGTGTTAATACATAAAAACACAAGAAACTACTTTTACTGATGCATCCTAATGAGTTGTATCATAGGTTGGTAAGGTAATTGCTCTGCTCAAGATCACAATTGCAGAGCTGTAAATAAAGCCCAGTCCATCACACAAAGCAGCCTCCTCTCCATAGTCTACACTTCCCATTGCCTCAGGAAAGCAGCTAACATAATAGCAACCCTGGTTATTCTCTTTTCTCCCCACCTCCCATTGGGCAGATGATATAAAAGCATGAGAGCATGTACCACCAGACTCAAAGACAGCCCCTTTCCTACTGTTATAAGACTCTGGAACAAATCTCTCTTGCAATCTCCCTTGTCATGGTTGCATTCTATTTGTCTATCTGCATTGAACATTCTCAGTAACTTAAAGTTCAAAGTAAATTTATTATCAAAGTACATATACATCATCGACAGGAGCAGGGGCAAAGACAGATTACTGGCACCTTAAAACCACTCGCTTTGGACAGATGGGGCTCATCAGCAGTAGTTGGCAGATCATCGAGGAGAACAAAAACTCTAATCTTAAACCTCCGCTGCCTTGCAGCTATACCAGATATCCCACCTTTCCCGGAAGATCCGGGAGTCTCCCGCATATCGATAGTGGCTCCCTGACGCCCGGAAATTATATACAATATCCCGGAGATAGATTTTTTTGAGAGGGAGAGGGAGAGCGAGCATCCTGATTGGTCTCTCTTCGTGCTAAGAGTGGTCCCCAACCACCGGGCCGTGAGGAAACAATATGAAACGATATGAGTCATTTGCACCTTTCCTCATTCCCTGTCACGCACTGTTGAACTTGGACACATGCAAAATCATCACGCGCGCGTCATCCATGTCAACGCGGGAAGAAGATCAACTCCTCGAGCTTGTAAATGACAGCGGGCTGAAAAGTTTGTTTGACATAACATCTCTGCCGGCATTCTGGATCAAAGTCAAGGCTAAATATCCTGAGATAGCCACGAAAGCACTGAAAATGTTGCTTCCATTTCCAACATCATATCGCTGAGAAGCGGAGTTTTCTGCAATGAATGCAATAAAAACTAAATTGCGGAATAGACTGGACATAAGGAACCCCCTTCGAGTATCGCTGTCTCCCATCACCCCTCGATGGGACCATCTTGTTGCAGGAAAACAAGCCCAGGCTACCACTGATTCAGCGATATTGGAGTGTTGCAATGATTTTATATGTTCATACGGGGAAAATATGCGCTGTGTTTAATATCCAAACGTTACTTAAAATGTTATGATGCTATTGACTTATCACCTCTATTCCGGTCGTAATTAACCCCACCACCACCCCGGTCAGCAAGAATATTGTCAATATTAAACCGGTCTGCGGTGCAAAAAATGTTGGGGACCCCTGCTAAGTAGACCTATCAGTTTTTTCTGTGGGCGGGCTTTACAGTCGACCTCAAAAATAATGACAGTGTTGCTTGCTGCACTGTTTGCAACAGTGACTTTTCTATTGCCCACGGTGGGTTAAAATGTAAAAGACATGTTGAGGTGAGTTTAATGGGTGTCATTACAGCATAGCTAACGTTATTTAAACTAGCTGGCTAGCTGCTAAGGAGCTACGCTATTGTCCTACGTGATGAGGCCAAACTCCCTGTAGACTTGCTTAAAGTTGTAATAGAATAAACACGATAATATAAGTACATATTTTAAAGTCACATTTGCTGCATATACCCAACTTGGTTTACAGATTAGACAAAATCACTAAACAAAGTACTACATACACCCTTGGAGGTCGACGGGGGGGGGGGGGGGGCGCTACCTCCCTGAAATGAGTTTTTGCAGGGTGGGATGTCTGCTATACCCACTCATGGGGAAGGCTTCGGGAAGTAAACCCAGAGAAAAATCTGGAGCTGGAGTCCCTAAGGCAGACACACATTGATTTCAATGCTGACTGGCACCTCCTGCAACGCTGCTGGTACCAAATTGTATCAGCCTCTGCCACTTCCCTGGGTTCATCAGTTGCGTGGAGGCGGGGAGCTTGCTACATGGGCAACAGCTTGCTCTCCATATCGTACTGCCCAGGCTTGTGTATCTAGTCAAGTCAAGTCACTTTTTATTGTTATTTCAACTATAACTGCTGGTACAGTACACAGTAAAAACGAGACAATATTTTTCAGGACCATGGTGCTACATGAACAATACAAAATCTACACTGAACTACATAAAAAACAACAACTACACTAGACTACAGACCTACCCAGGCCTGCATAAAGTGCACAAAACAGTGCAGGCATTACAATAAATAATAAACAAGACAATATGCACAGTAGAGGGTAGTAGGTTGGTGTCAGTCCAGGCTCTGGGTATTGAGGAGTCTGATGACTTGGGGGAAGAAACTGTTACACAGTCTGGTTGTGACAGCCCGAATACATCGGTGCCTTTTGCCAGATGGCAGGAGGGAGAAGAGTTCGTATAAGGGGTGAGTGGGGTCCTTCATAGTGCTGTTTGCTTTACGGACGAAGCCTGTGGTGTAAATGTCTCTAATGGCAGGAAGAGAGACCCTGATGATCTTAGCTGACCTCACTATCCGCTGCACGGTCTTGCGATCTGAGATGGTGCAATTTCCGAACCAGGCAGTGATGCAGTTGCTCAGGATGCTCTCAATACAACCTCTGTAGAATGTGGTGAGGATTGGGGGGCGGGTGGGTGATGGACTTTTCTCAGCCTTTGCAGAAAGTAGAGACGCTGCTGGGCTTTCTTTGCTATGGAGCTGGTGTTGAGGGACCAGGTGAGATTCCAGATAGCTGAGACGCAATATACATGGTAAACTTTGACCAACAGAGGCCCTCATATGTCACACTAACCCTGAAATTCATTATCTTGCAGGCATATCTAATAAATTCTTAACAGTATAATATTCATAAAAAATCAATAAAAGATCACACCATGTAATCCTAACATGATGTTCTGTTTTCTTCCCCACTAACTCAATGTTATTATGTTTGACATGATCAGTATGGCTAGCACACAAAAGCTTTTCATTATAACTCAATACATGTGACAATATTAAACTTATAAATTGAAAAAAAAGGAGTAGGTAATCAGGCCCTTCAGGTCTACCTTGCTGGTTAATATGACCATCACCGATCTATACCTCTTCCTCTCCATCCCTCTTACTCCTTGATCTATCAAATACAGATCCACGTACACTTTAAATACTTCTAGTGAACCCAAAAAACACCGGGAATGAGAATTCCAGAGATTCACCACCCTCTGCAAGAAATTTTAACACACTTGTTTTTAAAAAAACTGGCTCCTCATCTTGTAGTTATATTCCCTAGTTTGAGACTTGCCCTCTACTGAAGACATCCTCAATTCTAGCCTGTCAAACCCCTTTAGGATCTTATACATTTTAATCAGCTTACACCTTGTTTTCCTAAATTCCAAGGGGTCTAAACCTGGAGAATAATTTGAGACAAACAATTCAAAGACTTAAATGTTAAGAAAGTATTGTCTTTGACTGGGTAGACAATTTTTACATTTGGATTTATTAACGTAATTAAAAATTTATTAGAAATAGCACTTATTGCAATCAACTCTAGGTGGCTTTTATGATATGAAAACTCAGACCATGAGTTTTAGGTATACAGCTGGGCCTTTTAAGTTGCATGCTACCAGTTTAGATATGTCGCCGAGTGCAAAGGTAGGGGGGTGTGGGGTAGAGGAGCAACTATAGATAAATGTAGATGGAAAATAAGACTGGGTTGGTGGGCCAGAAAGGAAGCAGCAGTTCAAATAGCCTTATTGGAAACAAGTGGATGAGGCAAAGGAAAGGGAAATTTAAAATGAATTGCAAGTTCGCCTATCAGTTCTACAATACCAAAATGGAAATGTATTGCTGATCATTTATCATCAATAGATTTAAATTCAGGATCTCCAAAACCCAGCTGCATTAACCACATCTGCAGTTCAAAAAGATGGCTTCTCACTCTTGTAAGTGCATTAGAAAATGGCCTATTAGTACATTTTGACACCATAGGGCAAACAAAGCAGAAAATCCTAGGCAGCTGGTTGTACAAAGTTCAGAGAGGAAGTAAGAAAAGGAAAAAAGCAGGCAGAGATGTAGCCTGAAATCAGCGGCAAAAAAAAACACAAAAAGTAATCCAAAACCTTCTGTGGATCACTGAATTGTAAATGGCTGTAAAGGAGTGTTAAGGACCATTAGGAACCAAAAAGATCACCTATGGCAGCTCACAGCCATGGATTAGGATTAATCTTTAGCAAGGATGATGCTGCATGAGGAAGATGTGACTGAGGCAGTGGATGGGCAAAACAAAAATATGGTTAGAAATTATGGATGTGATTGCACCAGAGAAGTACAGAGATCTGCCAGTTTGTTGCCTCGACTCGAACACTTAATTTAAAGTGAACGGTGGGATAGGCTGGGCGTGTCTTCCCCAGAGTGCAGCAAGCTGAGGGATGACTTGATAAAGGATGTAAGGATAAACCTACCAACTGCAGACCAGTCTGTTTCTCCCCAGTAGGTATACTTTCAGTACAATACCCAGAGACAAAATTTGCAATCACCTCAACAGTCTGAAATGTTGAGGATAAGTCAACACGGATTTGTTATGGGCAAATTATGTTTAATCAATGATGAGTTTTAGACAAGGCTCAATGCATACAAGATGCTGTAGGAACTCAGCAGGTCAGGCAGCATCTACGACAGGAATAAACAATAGATGTTTTGTGCCAAGACCCTTCATCAGGACTGGAAAGGAAGGGTAAGGGTAGAGAGAGGGGAAGGAGTACAAGCAGGTAGGTGATAGGTGAAGCTAGGTGAGGGGGGAGGTAGATTGGTGGGCGAAGGGGGAGGAAGTAAAAAAACTGGGTGGTGATAGTTCGAAGAGGTATTGAATATAGATATCTCTCCTCACCCTATTACTGCTATCTTTGGACTACCTAAAATTTCCAGTAATCTCTCCCCTTCAGCCCGTAGAATGATTGCATTTCTTACTTTAATGGCGAAAAGATGTATCTTACAACATTGGAAAGAGCTTAATGCTCCAACTACCTTTTTTTGGTTTTCTCAGACGATATTATGCTTGAACTTGGAGAAAATTAGAAGCAATCTTTATGACTCCTCATTTAAATTTGAACAGACTTGGAGATCTTTTATTCAATATTTTCATTTAATGTAATATATACCCTTCTTGTTTTTTTCACTGTTTTTAATGGAGGTCGGGATTGAGGACGTGATTTTAAGTTTAACTCTGTTTGGTTTCAAGTTAGCCCATTGCTTTGCGTTGCTTTTAGTTAGTTGCACGGTGGGTTTTTTTTGGGGTTTTTTTTTTCTTTTTCTCCATTGATATATATATAAAATTAGTATACTATTATGTTACCTTGGTATGTTATGTTTAAATTACATTGTTTGTAGTATTTTTTTTGTATTAATATCTTCTGTAATTTTATTATATTCTAACAATGTATTAGTGTCTATATGGCTTACCTTTTTGTATACTTATTTAATAAAAAGATTTAAAAAGAAAGATAGTTCGAAGAGGTAAAGGGCTGAAAAAGGAGGAATCTGACAGGACAGGACAGTGGACCATGGGAGAACGGGAAGGAGGGGCGCTAGAGGGAGGTGATGGAGAGGTGAGGAGAAAGCAAGGGGTAAGAGTGAGGCCAGAGGATGCTGTCCAAGTTGCATGCCATCTTGGACAATGTCTCCCATCCACTACATAATGTACTGGTTGGGCACAGGAGTACATTCAGCCAGAGACTCATTCCACCGAGATGCAACACAGAGCGTCATAGGAAGTCATTCCTGCCTGTGGCCATCAAACTTTACAATTCCTCCCTTGGAGGGTCAGACACCCTGAGCCAATAGGCTGGTCCTGGACTTATTTCCTGGCATAAATTACATATTACTATTTAAGTATTTATGGTTTTATTACTATATTTATTATTTATGGTGCAACTGTAATGAAAACCAATTTCCCCCAGGATCAATAAAGTACGACTATGACTATGAAAGAAGAATGGAAAAGGAGAGAAGAGGGAAGGGAGGAGAAATTACCAGATGTTAAGAGAAATCGACATTCATGCCATCAGGTTGGAGGATCTCAGCAGAATATGAGGTGTTGCAATGTTATCTCTATTCCCTTAGGAAGTTTGCTAAACGCAAGATGAATCACTGAGACAATAAAGTTAAAAGTGATAACTGATCTTCCCATCATGGTATATAGTAATTTTCAGAAGGCATTTGAAAAAGTGCCTTGTTATAGATGGTAATTAAAACAGACTGAGAGAAGTATGGAGAGACTGACATAACCTTGTTTGACACTGGTCTTCGTTGAGAACTATTCTCAGTGATGACTAGTAACCACTTTTACCTTTCTTGTCTCAATACTTCATCTTGTTTTACTGTTGTTGCTACTGCTTGTGGTGTTCTACAGAGCATCATGGACACACAATGTTGGCGTCTCAATATGTAGCAACACTTGCAGGCTGCCCCCAGCATATTCTTGGATGTGCTGATTGTTAACGCTGACGACACATTTCACTATATGTTTTGAAGTAAATGTGTTAGATAAATCTGAATCCAAATCAGAGCTAATAATTCAAGTCAAACCTCCTTTGTTAGAACTGGGGAGAACAGCATACTTCCAAGTCAGGACTGTGGACATGCTATGTTGACACCGAAATGTATGGCGACACTTGCGTGTGGTCCCTCATACACGCTTGATTTGTGTCGATGTTAACACAAATGATGCATTTCAGAGTATGTAATAAATAAATTAATCTGAACATCCTCACTGACTCTGAGGAATCTCTGGCCTATGACTGCTCAAAGTGGAGAGAAAGCATTTGGGCTGATATTGAGAAAGTTAAAGCCAGCATGAGGAGTAAGTCTCTAAACAAGTAGTTGTTGGAGTGCATGACCTCACAAACTCTGAGTGTCCATGCTGTCAGTGAACACCTGCCCCACCTCTGCTTAAAATGAAGTTTGAAACCCACAAAAAAAAGACACTGTAACTGCACGGATAAAAGATTGGCTAAGTTGCCGGAATTGCAACCTAGCCAATCTTTCATCCATGCAGTTACATCAATGCCTGGATAGAAATGTAAAGAGGAAGTAAAGCATGACTGTTTTACATAATAATCTACGATTACATGTACAGGTTTAATCTTCAAGTAAGACCATAAGACACAGGAGCAGAATTAGGCCATCTGGCCAATCCCTGCTCTGCCATTATATCATAGCTGATTTACTGTTCCTCTCAACCCCATTCTCTGCCTTCCCACTGGAACTTCTGACATCATTACTAATCAAGAACCCATCAACCACTGCTTTACATATAGCCAATGACTTGGCCTCCACAGCCGTCTACAGCAATGAATCCCACAGATTCATCACCGTCTGTCTAAAACAAAATTCCTCCTCATCTGTGTTCTAAAGGGACGTCCTCGTATTCTGAAACTGTGGCCCCTGTCCTAGACTCCTCGCTACAGAAAACATCCTAAGTCCACTCTTCTAGTCATTTCAATATTCAATAGGTTTTAATGAGATTGCCCCTCACTCTTCTAAATTCCAGTGAGTACAGGCTGAGCCATAGATGTTCCTCATATATAAATCCTATCTTTCCCAGTCTCATTCTTGTGAGTTTCCTCTACTCTCTCCAATGACACCGCATCCTCTTAGATAGGGTGCCCAAAATGCTCACCATATGTGCAAATAACTTGAGGCTTGGTGGCTTAATGATTTTTCAGGACAGGAAGCGACCAAGAGTATACAGACATGCTGGAAGAATGAGCAGTATGTGGCAGGTGAAATTTTACACAAAATTGCAAAGTATTACATTCTAGCAGAAGGAACAACGGGTGCATTTCTAACAAGGACAAAGAATCAGACAAGCTGGGGATAAAAATGTAAAGATCACTAAAAGTTGTGGGTACTCAGTGTGCGACTGTTGGCAGTGTGTTTTGCACCATGACCCTGAAGAAATGCTATTTCGTCTGGCTACATTCGTGTATGTTGTTGAATGACAATTAAACCTGTTTTTAAACGAGCATACAGGATCCGAGGCTTGGGGCAGCATGGTAACAGAGTGGTTAGCACAATGCTTTACAGTACCTACGACCCGGGTTCAATTCCCACTGCTGTCTGTAAGCAATTAGTACGTTCTCCCAGTGACCACATGAGTTTCCTCCGGGTGCTCCCATTTCCTCCCACAATCCAAAAACATACAAGTTGGTAGGTTAATTGGTGATTGTAAACTGTCCTGCGACTAGGCTAGGATTAAATCGGGGGATTGCCGGGCAGCGTGAGGTCACAATTAACTCCCACTGTGCTGGGTGCCACACTTTTGGAAAGAAATGAAGACCATAGAGAAGGTGCAGGAAACATTTTCCGCAATTATTCCAGGGGTGAGGGAATTTAAGGGACTGCTCAAGCTGGTCTCATTCTCCTTGAAACTGAGGAGACTGAGAGAAGTATTCACACTCAAAGGTTTGAATAAGAAATTCTCATTGCTGGCAGCAACCCAGGTTCAATTCTCACCGCAAGAGGATGCGGTCTGTAAGGAGTTTGTACATTCTCCTTGTGACTGTGTGGGTTTCCTCCGAGTGCTCCAGTATCCTCCCCTATCCCAAAGACGTACAGGCTTGTAGATTAATTGGTCACATGGGTATAATTAGGCAGCACAGGCACACTGGGTCAGAAAGGCCTGTCACTGTGTTCTTTCTCCAAATTAAAATAGAAATACAACAAAATAAACTGGGCTGTGTCAAGAAGCAGGCAATGTAGAATGAAGTCAGTTATGAAATTAAACAAAAGAGCAAATACAGCACAGTGGTTCAGCTTGTAGAGCTGATGTCTGAGTGTTACACTGACCTCGGTTTAAACATGGCCTCCAGGGCTGTCTATGTGGAGGTTGCATGTTCACCTCATGACATTGTTCCCTGGGTTTTTCCTCCCTCTGCAAATTCCCAGCGTTGAGAATATTTGTGATACCAGAAGAGATGGTTAGAGGGAATATTAGTTGTGTGTGGGGTGTGTGGGGGGAGGTCAACACCAGAGCTGAAGGAACTCATCATGTCAGGCAGCATCCATGGAGAGAAATGAACAGTTGACATACATTTACCTCCATAGGTGCTGACAGATTTGCTCCAGCTCCTTTGTGCACATCTCCAGATTTCTGGCAGTCTGTGACTCAATAGGCCAAAACAGCCACTTCTATGTCATAAGGAAATCTGGATTTAGTTTAAACTGAAGCATTTTGATTGGGAACACACACTTCAGTAATGTGTAGTGAAAGCAAAGTCCATCATAACATTCAAAAGAGAGCTGGGTAAATACTTAACATCGTGAAGACTCCAACACACCCTACTCATGGACTGCTTGTCCCACTCTCACCAGGGAGGAGGCTTCATAGCATCCACGCCAGGGCCAGACTCAAAACAGTTACTTTCCCCAAGTAGTAAGACTGATCAATACCTCCACTCACAAACCCACCCCTCCACAACCACTTTACTAAATTCCTGCCTTAGTCTCCTTAATGTACAGACACTCCTGTGCCTAGCGCCACTTTATGGACAAACAATTAAAGTATGTATATAAATTATCTTATGTATTTATATTTATTGTTTCTTTTAAATTATTGTGTTGTCTTATCCAGAGTAATAATTATTTAGTTCTCCGATACACTTGCGTACTGGAAAAAAAACCATTAAACAAGCTTGAATAACAAGGATATAGGTGGAATTGTCTGTTGAGAGTATAATTCCTGCAGGGAGAGGTCAGTAAGGGCAGGCGTTGGGACCAAAGTCCTGGAACAATTCGACGTGGCTCCGATGGTCACCGAGAGCGGTTCCTAGTGCAGGGATTCGGCGAGCTCAACGCGCCCGAAACCCGCAGCACAATGGGCAGGGACACCGACTCCGCAGGAGCCGTCGCCTGCTGTAGATTTCACGTTAAACAAAAACAGAACTGGGGGTAAAGGTCTGAACGGAGTGACACCCCCACCCTCCGTTTCTCGGCCTTGGGTCGCCTCCACCCCCCGGGCCAGGACCCCCACCCCCACCCTCGGCCTTCACCACCTACGTACCAGGTCGGCCGATGCCCGGTCTCCTCCTTTATCCCCTGGAACTCCACTCCTGATCCTCACTTCCCCGTCACTCACTCACCCTCCCTCCGGCCGGCCAGCGCTCCGCTTCACACAGGGTCGCAACCTCGACTCTCCCGCCCGTCCTCACTTCCGGCTCCTTAAAGGGGAGGATCATTCTGGCTGTTTGGCCGACATTTTTTCCATTTCAAACTAAACTTTATTCATAAGAAATGTACGCTAGGAATACCAAGAAGGCGGCCACGGCTTCCTTCACAGGCCTCCACCTCTGGACTGCGGTCTTATTTAGCAAAATTGCACATTTGATAATTTTATATTTTATTTTGATGGAATAACGTGCAGGCATTGTGGGGAAGAATGACAGTTCAGGGTTCTGTCACCAGTGGACACTGAGGGATTGGGTTCTGTGTAATAGCCCCTCAAATACTGAATTGCTTTATAGAGGAAACAGTTTCTCTTAACAGTTTATAAGAGAAATTATTGACAATGTAGAGAAGGGCATCCACCAAATGTATTTCATATCTATATTAATAATATATTTACTGAAATTAAAATAATACTTCCTTTTGGATGTGGATATTAACCGCAGGGTCAGTATTTGTCATCCATCCCTAGTTGCCCTAGAGCAGGTGGCTGTGAACTAACTTCTTGAATTACCACGGTGCTACCACAAGACTGTCGATTAGGGAGTTTCAGGAATTGGACACAATGCAAATTAAGGATCAGCAACATAATTTCAAGTCAGGATTGTGGGTATGCTATGTTAATAGGACATTTGCATGCTGCCCTGCCCCCAGCACTTCCTTGGGTGTGTTGGTTGTAAATGCAAATGGCACATTTCACTCTTTTTTTTATATGCACATGGGACAAATAAGTCTGAATCTGTATAGCTGGAGGCATTGTGCGCCCATGTGCCTTCTACTCTTGACCTTTGTAGTGATTGACCTGATCGATTTTGGAAGTGCTTTTGAGGTTGTCAGTTTCTAAATGGTATACACTAGCTCTGGTAATGGAGAATACAATAGGATGAGGAAGGATTTGGCTAGTGTAGACAGGGCACACAGGCTATATGGTAGGACAGATGAGGGACAGTGGAAGAATTTCAAAGAGATTTTTTGTAGTGCTCAACAAAAGTATATTCCAGTTAAAAGCAAGGGCAGTAAGGGTGGGGAGAGCCAACCTTCGATAACTAAGAAATAAAAGAAAGGCATCAAACCAAAAGCTCGTGCATACGAAGTCTCCAAGAGTAGTGGGAAACTGGAAGATTGGGAAAACTTTAAAAAGCAACAAAGTACCACTAAGTGGGAAATAAAGAAAGGGAAATTAGATGATGAAAATAAATTAGCACAAAATATAAAAATGGATAGTAAAAATTTTTTACATTATATTAAGTGGAAAAGGGTGGCTAAGGTGAATGTAGGTCCCTTGGAGAACAAGAAGGGGGAATTGATATTGGGTAATAAGGAATGGCCGAGGCTTTGAATTACTATTTTGTGTCAGTCTTCATGGTGGACGACACATCTAACATGTCAGAGATGTTATGGATGTGAAGGAAGGCGAGGACCTCGATACACCAGCTATCACTAAGGAGGTGGTGCTGAGCAAACTTGTGGGCCTAAAGATAGATAAGTCCCTGGTCCTGATGGAATGCATCACAGGGCATTGAAGGAAATGGCAGAAGTCATAGTAGAGGTTTTGGTGATGATTTACCAAAATTCTCAGGACTCTGGGCAGGTCCCAGCAGATTGGAAGATGGCGACTGTCACGCCACTGTTCAAAAAAGGTTGTAGGCAAAAGGCAGGTAACTATAGGCCAGTTAGTTTAATATCTGTAGTTGGGAAAATGCTTGAAGCTATCACTGAAGTAGAAATAGCAAGGCATCTGAAAAGAAATGAATCCATCAGGCAGACACAGCATGGATTCAGCAAAGGCAGGTCCTGTTTGACAAACTTACCGGAGTTGTTTGAGGATATAACGAGCGCAGTGGATAGAGGGGAACAGATGGGCATTATTTACTTCGATTTCCAGAAGGCGTTTGATAAGGTGCCACATAAAAGACATCCATAAGATAGGGATGCATAGAATTGGGGATGATGTATTAGCATGAACAGCAGAAAGCTCCCAATTGCCAATTGTGCATTAGTAACCAAGAGATTGAACAAAAGACCAGCTTTAATTACCTTAGTAGTTTTATATCACAAGATGCTAGAAGTAGAAATAAAAAGTAGAATTGCCATTGCCAAAACCAACTTCCAAAAAACGAAACCCATTTTTACCAACAGACACATTTCTATGACGTCAAGGCTTAGGCAACTAAAATGTTACATCTGGTCAATCTTGCTGTATGTTTCTGAAACATGGACTATAATACCAGAACTCCAAAGAAACTTAGAAGCCACAGAAATGTGGTTTCTTAGAAGAATGCTGAAAATATCATATAGAGATAGGGTAACTAATGAGACAACGTGCCCATACAGAAAGATCTTTAATGAGAACATTAAATGAGAGGAAACTTAAATTCCTAGGCCATGTTGTCATAAAGGGAGAAATAGAATGCCTTACATTACAAGGCCGTATGCCTGGGAAACGCGGTAGAGGAAGGCAAAGAAAAAAAATGGACACTGTGAAAGAACTAACAGATCTAAGAGTGCGAGATATGATTGACACTGCGAGGGATCATTTGATGTGGAGAGCCACGATTTCGTCCATGTGTAATGCACAAGGCACGTGAAGAAGTATTAGCATGGATAGACTAATAGAAAGCAAAGAGTTGGGATACATGGGTGTTACTCTGGTTGGCAATCAGTGGTGAACGGTGTGCCACAGGGGTCGGTGCTGGGCCCACAACTGTTCAAGATATACCTTAACAATCTAGAAGAGGGGACCGAGTGTAGTGTATCTACGTTTGCTGATGATACTAAATTGAGTGGAAAAGCAAATTGTGTAGAGGATTCGGAGAGTCTACAGAGAGATATAGAAAGGTTAAGTGAGTGGACAAGGGTCTGGCAAATGGAGTACAATGTTGGTAAATGCGAGGTCATCCACTTTGGAAGGAAAAATGAAGGTACAAATTATTACTTAAATCGTAAAAAAATTGCAGCATGCTGCTGTACACAGGGACTTGGGAGTGCTTGTGCATGAATTACAAAAGGTTGATTTGCAGGTGCAACAGGCTATCAAGAAGGCAAATGGGATGTTGGCCTTCATTGCTAGAGGGATTGAATTTAAGAGCAGGGAGGTTATGCTGCAACTGTACAGGGTACTGGTGAGGCCGCACCTGGAGTACTGTGTGTAGTTCTGGTCTCCTTATTTGAGGAAGGATATACTGGCTTTGGAGGCGATGCAGAGGAGGTTCACCAGGTTGATTCCAGAGATACGGGGGTTAGACTATGGGGAGAGATTGAGTTTGCCTGGGACAGTACTCGCTGGAATTCAGAAGAATGTGAGATCTTATAGAAACATAAAATTATGAAAGGGATAGATAAAATAGAGGCAGGAAAGTTTTTTCCACCAGTAAGTGAGACTAGAACTAGAAGACGTAGCCTTAAAATTCAGGGGACTAGATTTAGGATGGAGATTAGGAGGAACTGCTTTTCCCAGAGAGTGGTGAATCTGTGGAATTCTCCGCCCAATGAAGCAGTGGAGGCTACCTCAGTAAATATATTTAAGACAAGGTTGGATAGATTTTTGCATAGTAGGGGAATTAAGGGTTATGGGGAAAAGGCAGGTAGGTGGAGATGAGTCCATGGCCAGATCAGCCATGACCTTATTGAATGGCGGAGCAGGCTCAACGGGCCAGATGGCTCTGGCTCTGCTTGAATACCGCAACACACCGATTGAGGGTGTGGGGTTCTCTCCTGCGCAGCTGTTGATGGGACGTCGTCTGAAGTCCAAACTGCCAACATCCACAACTCTACTGACTCCTGAAGGTAATGCTCAAAAGTACATGACAAGCAAATAAAACAAAAGAGCTACTATGACAGACATACAAGACAGTTGCCAGATCTGCATACAGGTGAAAGTGTCAGAATACAGAGAGGAGACACTTAGCAACCAGCTGTGGTTGTGAACAGACATCAGCAACCAAGATCCTTCATAGTTCGCACGCCGGATGTTAGAGTCTACAGGAGGAACAGGAAGCATCTGCTGAAGACAGGCGAGAGGGAGTTTCCACGTACAGATGCACAGGACATTTCCACAGATACAGACATGGAAACAAACGACACCAAGAGTGATGCAGACCGCAAAGACACAGAGGCCACTCGAGAGACTGACACTGATGAAGGACAAGCACAGTCACAGTTGTATCACACACGGTCTGGGAGACAGGCCAAACTTCCAGCTAGATACAGAGACTAGACATACATACAGTCTCACACAGTTTGAGGCAAAGTCACACATGTTATAAGTTCCAAGATATGAAATAAAAGGTTTATTAGTCTATGTTAGCAAAAGAAAATACACTGCTGTTAGTATTGTAAAATACAATGCAGAATACAGTTAAGATTTTTTTTAGTTGATGTCATGGTTGTTGCACTGTAAGAAGGGCATACCTAGAGGCATTGTGTTGGTAATTCACAGTGTTGTAAAAAAAATCTTGAGAAGGGGGATGTAATGTATCGTGTGAGTATTCGTAGCATCAGAGGCGTATGATGTCAGGACCTAGAGAAGTGAAAAGCGGAAGTCTAGTGAATAAACGTGGTTGTTCAATCTACAGCGGTGTCCGAGTCACATCAATATTACACTTATTTCTTATATTCTTAAATGAGAGCTTAACTGCTACATGGGGAGGAAAGGGAGAGGATCCTTTGTCCTGGATGATGGTTCATGCAAACGTTGGCATAAAGCTCCACCTGATCTGGAAGGAAGCAGTTGGTAAAGGTTAGCCCTATAACACAGCCCTGAAAAGCTTCTGGGTCTCAGGGTTATTTCCCTCCAACAACCACACCCATCTTCCTTTACACTGGGGTGGCAGGGTGGAGATACCAAAGGAGGTGTAAAGTGCTCCTTCCCTCCACTATCCTGCAGGTCACCCTTGGGCAAGGTGTAACACCAGCTTAGCCCACCCGATCAGGGTCACGTGAAGCCATGAGAGCAGGTGGTGGATGGTCGTATGAGCAACCAGTGCACATCACAAGTCCTGGTTATGTGACCACTTATGCCAGGGAGACAATCCCTGAAGCATATTGATAATGGCTGGGGTCACCTGTCTTATAAAGACACTGCCTGGAAAAAGGCTATTGCAAACCACTTACAAAGAAAAAATTGCCAAGAACAATCATGGCCATGGATAGGAAAAAGAATAAGCAGATTAGAGACAGATGGAAAACCATAATTGCCCATGTCATACAACACAGCATATAATGATTATAGCAGGCCAGGCAGCATCTCTAGGAAGAGGTACAGTCGACGTTGCAGGCCGAGACCCTTCGTCAGGACTGTGTCTCGGCCCGAAGCGTCAACTGTACCTCTTCCTAGAGATGCTGCCTGGCCTACTGCGTTCAGCAGCAATTTTTATGTGTGTTGCTTGAATTTCCAGCATCTGCAAATTTCCTCGTGTTTGCATATAATGATAATGATTCCTTTACACAATATGTAATGTGCATTGACCATTTTTATGGGACTCCTTGATCCATTGCCACTGGAAAATGTAGCCTTTCCATGAGTGGTGGTACCAAGCATAGCAAGTTCTGTGTAATATTCCTATTTTGTTTTAACAACATAACTCTGATAAAAAGCACTGTCTGTAATGTACTAAATGTTGTATCTATTTTAGATAAATTCAGCTGTTCCTATCAAAGCTCAGTTACCTCTGCTGCTTAATCCCAGTCATTGGCTTCAGGTTACAGTTTACACGATAGGGACAGAGCAATAAGTGACAACGTAAAAACTGAGCAAGATGAATGAGCTACCAAGAAGTATTTCGGACCATGAAATAACTCTCTACCACCTGTCTTGACACCTCTGTTGCCTTTATGCTGTTTGATTTCTTGCCTAGTTCTAAATTAAGCCCCACTTCCATGAGAAATGAGAATGATTTATACTGGCTTTAGTCTATGATAATGTAGCGACAAGATTACGGGCGTTATGTATAATTTTGGTCTGCTATTTAGCAGTAGAATGGATCTCATTCTGAAAACGTTCACTAAATATATCTGAAGTAAGTCTTGATAAACTGTGGTGCCGACAGAGGCAGAAACTTCATTCATTGATAGTTACTACAATACTTAGCAGCATTTCATCATTTGCAACTGTTTGAACAATTAATGGGACACCCGGTGACAGACCATGCATTCAAACTTCCCTTTCTTTTCTACCCCATCACCAGGATTCCAGCAGGTTGTTAGTGTGAATATGTGAGACAGGTATATGCTTGTCGGTGCTTCCCTTCAGACAGTACATCAAAAAAAAAAATTGACTAAAACATTATTTTAAAGATTTCCTCCCCAGGAATGAATCAATCAGTATTCTCTATCAAATGTCATAAACCTATTATGCATTAAATTTTAATAGACAGTTAGCTAAATTTGTCCTGCTTTGATAAAATGACAAGACAAATTAATTTAGGGTGACAACAGTATCCAATTACAGCAATGATAACCACATGTGATATAGTGTTGCTTCTAGTCATCATCGATACTTCGGCAATTAACACTGGCGATTAACTAAATCTGAGGTGCCTGTTTTGGAATGAAAGTGAAATTCTGAAAAACAGATCAGGCAGTGTCCGTAGAAAGAGAGACCTAATATTTTTGGTCAAATTCCTTTCTGTTTTGGTAATATAGCAACCAAGGACAGAAATTAATCTTCAAAGTTCTCTTATGCTTCTTAAGATATATTTTGAAGCTTCAACTCCACTGAAAATCACAGCATTATCTCTTGTAGTTTTTTGAATCCTAATTCAAGTTAGTGATTTTATAAAGTCCTTAAAAAGTTGAGAAGAATAAATTATTTTTGTCCCCAATTATTTTCATTGCTCTTATTCTACAGAAGGGCAAATGATTGTCAGAATCACCTTCCAGTATACTGTCTTCCTCAGGTTATCTACCTTGTGATTCTCTGCGAAGGTTATTAGTTTTAAAAGACTGGTGACATGATCACAACACCAATTGGACACACACTTTGTTTTAAGTGTATTTTGTTTCCTCAGTAGCTTTTCTCTATTTCATTCTTTGATCATCAACATTGTGCAAGCAGATTACATTTTCTCACATTGTTAACACAATGAAAAGATCCAGAGAGGGGAAGAGGTTAGAGGAAGGAATGAGAATTCTGAAGAGGAGATGTTGAACTTGGCTAAGAAGTTGATGCGAACATGAATCCAAAAGAAAAATTAAATACTGGGTGTCAGATTTTCTTAAGTTTCACCTCTTGGTATACATTCTTCTCTGTTTTTGAACCTCTTTCAATTTATTTTCCATCCTCACTGTAGTTTTGAGTATTTTTATTTTTGGTGATTAACCAAGAGGGGGGCAACAACTATGATCATCACAAACATTCAGCAGCACCACCTCCCTGTCACACTTGTCCTGGTTCACAGCTCCATTTCATCCCAACATTTTCTTTTTTCCTGTGTCAAGAACCATGTGATTCAACAATTTTTTGTTGCCCAACAGTCTGCCAAATTCATTTTCCTTTCACTTCCCTCTATCCTTTCTCCAAATCTCACATTTGCACAGTTAAAGCCAATGTCCTCCAGAAAAGTACCAATCCACAATGAACTACATCATCGCCTTTGAGTTCAATCCAATGTTCAATTCTTCTTCTATCACCTTCTCTTCTGCATCAAGGGAGTTTTCCATCCTATCTTCAGGAATTTAATTCCACTGGTGTCAACGGCTTTTACACACTGCTAACAGATGATTGAATCAATCATCTTTTTCCGAAAGGAGATTGAATGGCCAGTGACATGGCAACATGTCAGTAAACTGGAGAGGTTTGAGCAGAGGAGGAGGGAAGGATTAGATTGATTGTTTATTTATTTATTGAGATACAGTCAGCCACGCCGCCCAGCAATCCCCTAATTTAATCCAAATCTAATCACATGATAATTTACAATGACCAATTAACTTGCCGACCAGTACGTCTTTGGACTCTGGGAGGAAACTGGAGCACCGGAGGAAACCCACACAGTTACGGGGAGAACATACAAACTCCTTACAGGCAACGTGGGAAATGAACCTGTTTCGACTGTACTGTAAAGCATTGTGCTAACCACTATGCTGCCATGCTGCCTAGTTTATATAGGCTGGCACAACTGTGCTGCACTGTTCTATGTTCCTTCCCTGTCAGCAAAATAAAAGATGGTTATCGACTTCAGAAAAGTGGAGGGAGGGGTGGTAAATATGCACCTGTTTACATCAGTAGTGCTGAGATTGAGAGGGTTAAGAGTTTCAAGTTCCGAGGAGCGAGTATCACCACTAGCATGTACTAGCTCATCGGCATGTCTACTTCCTCAAAAAGCTAAAGTAATTTGGCACATTGCCTTTGACCCTCAATAATCTTTATCAATGCATTATGGAAAGTATCACATTTTTCTAGGAAGTTACCAGGAAAGTTGATGTTATCTATGTGGACATTAGCAAGGCCTGTGCCAAAGTTCCGCATGTGAAGTTGATTAAGAAGGTTCAGTCACTTGGCATTGAAGATAATGTAGTAAATTAGATTAGACATTGACCTCGCGGGAGAAGTCAGAAAGTGGTAGTAGACAGTGGCCTGTGACTCGTGTTGTGCTGCAGGGTGTCAGTACTGTGTCTGTTGTTGTTTGTCATGTTTAACAATGATCTGGATGATAATGTGGTAAACCGGATCAGCAAATTTGCAGATGATACCGAGATTGGTGGTGTAGTAGACATTGACGAAAGCTATCAAAGATTGAGGTGGGATCTCGGTCAGATGGAAAAATGAGCAGATGGAATTTAATACAGACAAGTGTAAGGTGTTGCACTTTGAGAGGACAACCAAGCTAGGTCTTACATGGTAAGCAGTAGGGTAGAGAAGTGTGGTAGAAGATGGATCTGGGAATACAGATCCATAATTCCTTGAAAATAGCATCACAGGTAGATAGGGTCACAAAGAGAACTTTTGGCATATTGACCTTCATAAATCAATGTATTGAGTACAGGAGTTGAGATGTTATGTTGAAATTGCATAAGATATTGATGAGGCCAAATTTGGAGAAATGTGCAGTTTTGGTCACCTACCTACAGAAAAGATATACACAAAATTGAAAGAGTGCAGAGAAAATTTACAAGAACATTGCTGGGACCTGAGTTATAGGAAAAGGTTAGGATTTTATTCCACCGAATGTAGGCAGAATTGACAGAGCTATACAAAATTATGAAGGGTATAGATAGGGTAAATGCAAGCAGGCTTTTCCCACCGAGATTTGGTGACTACAAGGAAAGATGATGGGCTAAGGGTGAAAGGTGAAATGTCTAAGGGTCCATGAGGAAGAACTGCTCCACTCAGAGGATGATGACAGTGTGGAATGAGCTGTATAAACAAGTGATGGATGAGGGTTTGATTTCAACATTTGGATAGGTACATGGATGGGAGAGGTATGGAGAGCTATGGTCTGGGTGCAAGTTGATGGGATTAGGCAGTTTAATGGTTCAGCATAACCTAGGTGACCAAAGGGCCTGTTTCTGTGCTGTGGTGTTCTGTGACGCTATTGGAGGATAGAGCACAGCAATTCACAGAAACCAGACTTCATTCCATGAACTCTTTTGCCTCCTCAAAGCAGCCAGCATAGTCAAAGATTCCATCCACCCTAGAAATTCTCTCTTTTCCCCCTCCTGTCGGGGAGAAGATACAAAAGCCTGAAATCACATGCCACCAGGCTCAAGGACAGCTATCTTGCTGATACAATAAGTTAACTTATACACTAAGTTATTACAAAAAGATGGACTCTTGATCTCGCAATCTATCTCATTGTGGACTTGCAACGTACTATCTGCACTTCCTCTGTACTGTAACACTTTATTCTGCACTCTTATTGTTTTTCTTGTACTATCTCAATGCACCTTGTAGTGAATTGATAAGTACGGACAGTGTTTTATTTTATTTTAAAGATACAGCACAGACCAGGCCCCTCCGGCCCAACGAGCCACACTGCCCAGCAACCCACCAATTTAACCCCAGCCTAATCACAGGACAATTTACAATGGCCGATTAACCAGTACGTCTTTGGAATGCACCCACGCTCACATGGAAAGATATACATTCTTACAGAGGATGCCGGAATTGAACTCCGAACTCCAACACCCTGAGTTGTAATAGCGTCGCACTATTCTCTCTGCAATACATGACAACAATAAATCAATTTTCCTTGCTGGTGGTGCTGCCACATTCCTGAACTCTTGATGGTTGTGGTGAGGATTAGGCCTCACGTCACGGTGCTGTCCATTGCAGCTGCCCAGAAGAGATGACGCTGGAGGCGGTGTGGCCAGCGTCCGTGTTGGCGTCAGTGCTGCCCTCTAGTATTCACTCTGTGGAAGTCAAGCTGGATTGCACTTGTCTGCAGACAGCTGCAGGCTTGTTCTTGCTGATAACATCCATGGACTCAGGGCCTTGGGCTGTATTTTTTTTTGCATGTCTGCACGTTTTCTGCTACCTTCTATGTGCTACACGTGCCTGGTGCTGTGTATTCATGTACGGTTGAATGACAACTAAACTTGAATTCTATTTCTCTCAGTGATTGTTTTGCTCTTGATGCACTTAATTGTTGTATTTATTATTACCACTTACTCTGTGACTTTCATGCAAACAAGATTTACTGCACCTTGATGTATATGACAAAATATCACCAACCTGAAATGTTCATCCTTTCTCTGTCCAAGTTTGTTAAATATTTTAAAAATATAAAGGTTAGCTTTATTTATCATTTGCACATTGATTCACAGTGAAATGCATGGTTTCTGTGAAATCAAATCAGCAAAGATTGTGCTGAACAGCCCACAAGTGTTGCCAGGCTTCCTGCACCAATATAGCATGCATCGCAACTCATGAACCCTAACCATATGTTTTTGGAATGTGGGAGGAACCAGAGCAGTTACAGGCAGAACATACAAACTCCTTTTCCTAGAGATGCCGCCTGGCCTGCTGCGTTGACTGCACCTCTTCCTAGAGATGCTGCCTGGCCTGCTGCGTTCACCAGCAACTTTTATGTGCGTTGCTTGAAACTCCTTACAGAGCAGTGAAAACCGATCCCTGATCTTATAGCTGGCACTGAAAGATATCGCACTAAGCTACCATGCCACCCATGACATACAAAACATTCTCAGCATTTCAAGCATATAAATTGAGTTTGATGAAACCTACCTCACTGTTACTAACAAACATCAGGAAACTGAATTAGCCATTTACTCCAAGTGAGATGTACATGTCACTTCAATTTTATAATCAGCAGTCAGCTCTTGGGGCTTGAAGTGACTTGCAAAATAACTCTGTTTGCCCTTTTATTCCCTATTTCCAAAGATTTTTCTTTTTGCCTTCATCTCAAAATGAGTCAGCTAATGAACCTTCAGTTTACAGATTATCAACAGGTAGTCAGGAATTATCTGAACAGGAAGCGGTAAAAATGCAAATAAGGGTGGAAGAAGGTGATAATAAAAACATGATCTATAGGAAGGGAACAATACTATTTTAGTTTTTAAACTTTATTTAAATTTGGTAACTAGTTTTCCTTTTCTGTCAGTTTAAAATAAATCCACAGCAACTTGTATCTTGCATCTTTTGAAACATCCATCAGAGCACATAACCAGATCTACACAGACAAGAGTGTCAGCATTTAAGTTACATCCCCCAGATGTTTTATGGGACTATTACCAAACATAATTTGACAAAAACCACTTAAGGGATTTTAAGAAAGTAAGGTCAAAGACATGGGTTTTAAGGGATGCCTGGGAATAGAAATGAGGAAGAGGGAGAGGCAGAAAGAATTAGGGAGAGTATTCCAGAGTTTAGTGATTTGGTTTCCCACCCAAAGTGGATAAAGTAGGGAAAAACAGAGAGCAGTGATATCTTGGTTGGTGCAAAGGATGGATATTAACGAGAGGAGGGACAAGGCTTCCTCTTTTAAATACCTACTATCCTTTAGAAAATTTGGACTAATTGTTTGGAAAATTACATCAATTTTGAAATTTAGTTGCTGCTTAACTGAGAGCAAGTACAGGAGTGATGGGTGACTCAAAAGAAGCAGGGTTGTGGGTAACCCCATGTTTACAGAAGCTAAAAGATGCAAGCCTCTTCAGGAATAGTCGGCTCCAAAAGGTAATAAAGGCATGAATAAGGCCTTCAGCAGCAGATGGGCTGAGGCAAGGTGGAGGTGGTGATGGGAATGGGAAATGATAGCAATAGAATAGATATGTAGTCAGGAGCCGAAAGGGGCATCGAGATTGAAAATTCATTTTCATTCTCAGGTGGTTGCTAGGGGGATGTAAATGTGACAAGAACATCTAACAGTATTGAAAAGGTCAGGCAAGGTGGTGATGAAATACAGCCAGGAGTCTTCAGTCTACGGGGAAAATGACACTGTGATCCCTTCTGTCTCTGGCAAGGAGGATGGAGCTGAAAAATAGGAGGATGTCAAGGATAGACTTATGAAGAACACTTAGAAGTAATAATTATTGAGGAAGAAAAGGTCTTGGAAGTAATTTTTTTTGGATATAATTGGAGAGTCAGCTTAGGGCTGGCATCTCACGCTGATCAGACAAAAGGAATGATTCTGCAGTCAATTTGTGAAAACTCAGAGGCTTCAGTATTGTGCTAAATGTGTAAAGGGGGTAAACAAAGTTTTAGAAAAGTCAAAGAGTTAATGAAGCAACAGAAAGATGAATGATTTTGTCAACGAAGAGGAAATTGGAAAGGGATGGGATGATAATTCACAATGTTGGAATGAGGGCTTTTAATAGGGCCTCTTAAATTATGGTATTTGGTGGTTGTCCATTGTATTCAATGATGACAAGAAACCTGTGTGGGAAAGTGAAAAATCTGTTGCACTGGGGCTTTCTCAACCACAGAAGTCTGGTTCAATGATACAAACAAGCATCACAAACTGTGGTCTTCCTTGCTTTTGGTGCTTAAGAGATGCATAAATACAAATGTAATTGAAAGAGGAACAATAGTACAACATCATTATGGTGTATAATAGCTGAATAGCTAGAAAAACACAAAACTTTTGAGTTATGGCCTAAAGAAATCTGTACAAAGTCTATTTACAAATAAAATCATTTATCACTGGCACATATGCATTTTTTCCATTCTATGACATTCAAGAAATGCTTTAAGTTTAATTCAATACAAAATCTAAACTCATGGGACTACAGAAAATGGACACATCCCTCAATTCACAAATCCGAGAGAAGAACAGATCATATAGTTAAAGCACGTCTGGCAGTACACTCCATCATGTCTACATTGAATATGAGCATTTAGGTAAATTGAACATATTTCAAAATTAAAACAAAATTGAAACAATGTGACATCTTAAAAGTGCAATGTGCAATCAAAGCTGCCATACAACATTAAACATACAGATTTGACAACAGAATCTGTGTTATGGAGGATACCAGTGTGTTTAGTTGAAGCGCAACACCTGGCTTTGCTAAATCTGTGTATCATAAAAGATTTAGATTAGCATCAAGATATTAAAATAAACCTAACATTCTAATATTTGTCATGTTATTGTTTAGCGATCTCAGTAAATACACATTGGCCTAGAAATGCTAGGCCACCAATTAGATTACAGCAGTGTTACATATATCATTATTTAGATTGCCTGTCCATTGGAAATTTCAAGAACACATAAAGTCCAAGACTTTTGAAAGGGCATAAAACATAAGACATAGGGACAGAATTAGGTCATTCGGCACACCGAGTCTGCTCCACCATTTTATCATAGCTGATCCATTTCCCTCTCAACCCCAACAGTCATAGAGAACTACAGCACAAAACAGGCCGTTTGGCCCATCGAGTCCATGCCGAAACATTTAAACACGACACACTTCTAAATCGGAAAACGTGCTACCCAGGAGTAAAGATTATGTCAGTGAGGAAGGCAAGCTCAAGAAGAAAGGATACAGAGGTCAGGGGTAAGAGTCTGGGGTCACAGAACTGTGCCGATTGGAGCATTGAGGACTGAAGGGCATGGGGCAGCGATCAGTGTTGTGTAGCAAGGACCAGCCTCAATCTAAATCTAGTTGCCCGATGAGACCCCCCCCCCCGCCACCAGTGGCGGCTGTCCCTGCAAAACTTGATCTAGTTTCCCCAGTAATCCTCAAAAGAACCATTCAATGGGATACATACATCATATCAGGCATGCAAAGTTATTCACTCTGGAAAGTGCCTGGTTTAATTTCCAGTGATGGGAAACAATCTAGCAATTGTCACAAACACATTTCACCCCAGTTAAAGTCAATTCCAAAAACAGAAAAAGCTTTACACAACTGAATTTCTATAAAATCATTTGGTCTATAAATTTACTGGAAGAACTTTTTCCTTTCAAATCTTTGTACATCATGTGCATAAATGATATTGCAAACAAAAATGACATACATTTCAATTCACAATCTGCAGTTAAATCAAATCTTTAGTGTAAATCGACCCCTAAAAAATCAGAAAGGCAGAAGCAACTGAGAAAAAAAATTAAGAAGCTTTTCACATTTCAAGATCCAGCCTTGAAGAGCATGTCAGCAGAAATAAGAAAGGGAAGTCAGCTGAACAAAAAAAAAAATCATTCATCCAAAATCAACCCTATAAATCTTGGTGCGTGGAAATTGGACCACTTGCATCAGGCTTCAAGATTTAACTGTTGAGCTGGCATCTTGTCTTTTGTAATCCAATGGGTTATTTTACGAAAATGATATTCTGTACTTAGAACTTCGTGTATAACAAAAGTTATAAATAATTTGCAGGTGAACATTCAATGGTTCATACTGAATCACCTCATGGCCAGATATGTTTTCATCTTCAGAAAATGTTTCAATATGTACTAATCAATTAAAAATAAAAGAATTATTTTATATACTTTCATTTTTAATATCATAGATATAGTACATCTTAGTTTAATGACTGACTGAACAGGATACTAAAAAAGGAAACATTATGGTAACACACATAAAATGCGAGAGGAACTCAGTAGATCAGACAGCATCTAGGCAGAGGAATAAACAGTTGACATTTCGGGCCAAGGCCCTTTATCTTGTCCTGTTTATTCCTCTCTATAGATGTTGCCTGGCCTGCTGAGTTCCCCCAGGTGGAGGGTGGTGATGGTGGTGGTGTGTTTGTGTGTTTGTGAGAGACTCCGGATTTCCAGCATCTGCAGAATCTCTCATGTTAAACATTATGGCATTTATTATTTTTGCATTAATTTAGTAGTAGGATATAACATCAGATAGGGAATGCACAAAATAAGATGTGCACGAGGGCATAAGCCAACCTCATTTTTACTATTGATTCAAGATTACTTTGCAAAGATAGAGAAAAAAAAGGTTCTACTTTTTTTTAGTTTGCTGTGTTAAACCAACAACGAGCAATAATGACCAACTCTTTCAGTTAAAAAATAGGAAGACGGGGAAAGAGGATGTGGCAAATGTAATCTCCCATCTTTTTAAAAAAAAAACAGCAATCTTAAAGTTGGATGGTTAAAATATTATTAAAACAATTGCAGGGTTAACTTCAACTTAAAAATCGTGATAGCCAAATCTTCTAAAGTACTATAAATGCAATCTTAAAATTAGAGCAGCTTTAAAATCTAGCACAAAATTGATGTAAGTTTTTAAAAAGAATTGACAAACTGTTCAGGCTGCCACACCTAGCAAATTAATGTTTTGGTAGATGGTAATGGCAAATTGTTCCCTTTAAAAGAGTGCAGCTTCTAGCTAGGGATTTTTCAATATTTCATTCCCTTTTCAAAGGTGAAACTGAAATGACAGGAAACCTAAAGACCCACCATTTTATTTGATGAAATAGCAGCTACAGGAAACTCATCTGTTATTTTTTTTCGTAAAAGAAATCATTTGGAAATCTGAATTAAAAGCTGATAGTCAGATCCACATTATAAATATGACCAGTGAGAATGTCGCTAAATATTGGCGCCCACTTCAGACCACATTAGGGACTTTTGGAAACCATGGTATCCATTGCACTAATTAAACTAAATAAATCATGTGGTTCTGTGATCTCTGGCCTCATTACAACCCAACATACTACATTCAGCTGTAACAAGAATGTTTCCCTCAGTGACATTCCTCGAATCAGCTAGTGGGAAGATGGACCTAATATGGTCATTTCCACAAAATACCAAATAATGAACTAAAACTCAGACTGTTATTTGACTTTGCACAAAATATAAAAGGAAACTTGAAAAAAAAACACACTGGACACCGAATAAATAGTGATGTAATAAGTGAAATAAAATATGAAATTAAAAGGCAGAAGCTGTAAATCCTGTCCATCAGCAGCTGATTAAAACATCTGAATGTACACTCTAATAAAATGTATAAAAATTGCAAATCTATATTTTTATCTTTTCATCTGCTGACAGGGCCATATATGAATGTTCCATCACTTATTGTTTTTATTATATTTTGTAAGCCTAAGAAAAATATTTAAGAGAACTTTATAAACTGTTACTGCAGTAACTGTGATTTGAAAGCAAACAGTCAGTGACAAAGTGATAAAGCAGCAGCATACTGGCAAGTTCAGCACATTCTTGTGTTATCTCAGCTGAATAGAAACAGTGGAACTAAAACACCAAGAGACTTCTGAGAGATAGAAGGATTCATTTTCCAGCTCCAGAAATATGATTCTTCTTCATAGCATTCACCACTGCAAATCCACACCGATTCATGGTCTTCTGGCAATCAGGGCTCAAGGAATCAACCGCCACACCAAATATGAATTTCAGGGTCTGTCTGATACCATCCCTTCAAGCCAACTCCAATCAAGAGACTGAAAAAGAATAGTTAATGGATGCTGACTACTGTGAACTGTGAAGAAAATCAATTTTTCATCCACTTCATCCATCAAACAAGCATGCTGTCTTTTCTTACACTCTGAAAATCTGTGCTTAGTTACAATATTGATAAACCTTCATGTTAACTAAACAGCGCAAGTCGGAGTTCAAGATACTACAAGGTATCAGACTGCTCCTGTGTGCGCCCAATACAAATTGCAGGCTTGGCTAGGTATTCTGCATTTTTGTACATAGCACTGATATGAATATATTACTTCGAGTGAAAATGTTTAGAACATAACAAAACTAATCATTTAATCTATTTTACGATCAGGTTGAGTACCCCTTATCCAAAATGCTTGGGAACAGAAGTGTTCTGGATTTCAGATTTTGGAATATATAATGAGATAGCTTTGGATCGCCATCGTTTTTCGACTGAATTTACGTGCTACAGATAAGCAGATTTTGTCTTACACTTGTTCATCACACATATGTACTTAACAATAAAAATAATTACATATTATGAAAGCAACTAAAATATAATGTGTACAGGGTAACAAAGCAGCACAGCAGCATCGGGAGAATACCCGAATCAGTGTTGAACAACAACGACAATGGCAGGCTTTCAGTCTCCATCTAGGATGCCATGTTTTGATTAAAAAGTTAGAGTAAATTGTATTTTACTTATTTTAGGTTTTATGTAAGTCATGAAAACAAACAGCATTGGAGACTTGTTCTGGTGTTAGATTTTCATCAGCAATGATCTTCGTAAACACGTCAATGAATTTCTCTGCTGCTTCATGATCAGCAGATACAGTACTATACCTCAAAAATTTTCTTAAATTAAAAAAAAGTTTAATATGCCTTTTCTTAAATTTCTGCAACCAGCCTGCTGAATAATTTCTGCAACCAGCCTGCCTGTCGTGATAGATCTGTGATTGTTTCATGATCAGCATACCTTTAGGCGGGATATGTTCACTCTGACGCTGACAAATCTATTCTTTCAGCACACAATCGGGATCTTCATTTTTAGAGTACAAGACTATAAAACATAGGAGCAGAATTAGGCTATTTGGCCCATTGAGTCTGCTCCATCATTCAATCATGGCTGATCATTTTTTAACTCTCCTCAGCCTCACTCCCCGGCCTTCTCCCTGTAACATTTGATGCCATGTCCAATCAAGAACCTATCAAATTCTGCCTTCAATATACCCAACAACCTGGCCTCAACAGCTGACTGTGGTAATGAACTCCACAAATTCACCATCCTCTGGCTACAGAAACTTTTCTGCATCTATTTTAAATGGACGCCCTCTCTCTTGAGGCTGTGCCCTCTTGTTCTAGACTCCCTCACCATGGAAACATCCTTTCCACAGCTACTCTGTCTAGGCCTTTCAACATTGATTCTAATAATTCTTTTAGTTACTCTCTGCAAGCTTTGAAAATCCTCCCACTAAGTTTGCTTTTACATTAGCTTTGACTTCCCTTGCATGTTCCTCATTTTTCCCGGAAATTCATGCCATTGCTGCTCTGCTGTCATCACTGCCAGCATCTCCTTCCTATTTACATTGGCCAACTTCTCTCTCATACCACTGTAATTCCCTTTAATCCACTGAAATACTGCTATGTCAGACTTTACTTTCACCCCATCAAATTTTAAGTTGAGTACAATCATACTGTGAGCACTGCCTCCAAACGGTTATTTTACCTTCAGCTCCCTAATCACCTCCAGTTCATTACATAGCACCCAATCCAGTATAGCTGATCCCCTTGTAGGTTCAACAACAAACTGCTCTAAAAAGCCATCTCATAGGCATTCAACAAACTGACTCTCTTGAGATCTGTTAGCAACCTGATTTTCCCAATTGACCTGCATGTTGAAATCTCCCATAACATTGCCCTTTTGACATGCCTTTTCTATTTCCTGTTGTAATCTGTGGTCTAAATTCCCAGCTACTGTTGGTGGCCTGTATATAACTGCATTAGGGTCCTTTCACCTTTGCAGTTTAACTCAACCAACAAGGATTCAGCATCTTCCCATCTTATGTCACATCTTTCTACTGATTTGATGCCATTCTTTACCAGTAGAGCCATGCCACCCCTTCTGCCTACCTTCCTATCCCTCCGATACAACATTGTAACATTCAGCTCCCAACTACAACCATCCTTCAGCCATGATTCAGTGATAGCCACAAAATCATACCAGACAATCTGTAATAGTGCAACAAGATCATCCACCTTATGTCTTATACTCCGTGCATTGAGATATAACACTTCATCTCTTTTTGATTCTGCATCGCTAATGCACTGATACACACCCTGTTTGCTGCAATTTTGTCCTATCATCTGCCTGCCCTTCCTGACAGTCTGACAGTTTTACCATCCGTCCTATTCTAAGTCCCTTCACTCAAGTTCTCACCCCCGTCAAATTAGCTCAAACCCTCCCCAACAACTCTAACAAACCTGCCCGTGAGAATATTGGTCCCCCCCTGGGTACGGGTGCAACCTGTCACTTTTAAACAAGGCATACCTCCCCCAGAAGAGATCCCAATGATCCAAGAACCTGAAACCCTACCCCCTGCACCAGCTTCCTAGCCACGCATTAATGTGCCAAAATCTTCCTACTGCTACCTTCACTGGCACGTGGCACAGGCAGAAATCCTGAAGGTCCTGTTTCTCAGCTTCCTACCTAACTCTGTATATAGTCTTTTCAGCACCTCTTTGCTTCTCTTTCCTATGTCACAATATGTTACAAGACCTCTGGCTGCTCTCCTTCCCTTTCCAAAATGCTCAAAATTTTTTGCTTTATACAGTGTTTTTTTCTATTTTTCATTAACTTCTGTTCATTATACATGTGAGTTCACTTCTCAGAACAACCTATGATGCGCACTTCCTGGGAACCTTTCCAAGGCTTGTGGAATTTTCCATTTTTGATGTCATGTCAGCGCTCAAAAAATTTTGGATTTCAGAGGTTTTTGGATTTTGAAATTTCAGTTAAGGGATACACAAACTGTAGTAACAGCCTTAAATTTCAAAAGCTGCTCAACAGCATATGTTTTAGTGGCAGCAAGAAACCTTGCAAAAAGGGTGAATCTGAAATGTCAAATAATGAACTATAAACTTATTTCTCACACTAAATGTCATTGGGCTCTCCTTTGCAACATCCAAGTCAGAGAGGCAGAGTCATACAGCACAAAACAGGCCATTCAGCCCACCATGCTCGTGCCTGTCCTTATGACCAATTACACTAATCTTACTTGTTGGTATTAGGAATGTATCCTTCTGCGTCTTGCCTACTTAAGTGGCTCTTAATTGTATCCATTTTCACCACTGCCTCTGGCAACACATTTCAGATATCACCCTATGTGTAAAGACAACTTGCCTCTCAAATTTCTCAAGATATGTCTCAGAAAACAAAATGAAATGGTAACTTTTATTTTAAAGGGAATCTCAATAGTCTAAACAGGAAAATAGGACAGTCCCTCCTAAAAGAAAATGACAAAAATACATGAAGTAACTGAAACTGTCACGATTAAAGTACGGAATAATTCTTACAGATATGCTGCACTTCTGTTCTGAGAGAGTTTCCTGCATCAGACTGTGTAGCTGGCTGCAGAAGCTCTGGTTTTCTTCAATTACAGTCATTGATGACTCACTGAAAGGAAGGATAAGATGTGTAAAGAAACGGAATACAATAACCCATAAACACAAGAGATTCTACAGATGCTAGAAACCCAGAGTGTCACTTACAAAATGCTGGTGGAACTCAGCAGCTCAGGCAGCATCTATGGAAAGGAATAAACAGTCGACTCATTGAGTCCTGATGAAAGGTCACTTGGCCCGAAATGTTGACTGTTTATTCCTTTTCCAAGATGTTGCCTGACCTGCTAAATTTCTCCAATACTTAGTATGCGTTACAATAGCCTATCAAGTCTACATCAGCTCTTCTGAACAGTAATCCAGTGACTCCCATTCCCTGCTCTTACCCTGTGTCTTCTCTTTCAACTAATTGTCCAAATATTTTTCAAGGGCTAAGAATGAACTTGTTTCAACCATCCCAAATGGAATTGAACAGCTCATCTTAATCAGACTGCATAAAGTATTTCTTCATAATGCCTCCAGTTCTTTATCCAATTGCCAAAATGCATGACTTCTGGATGTTGATCTTCCAGACATTGGCATCTACTATTTTCCAGAAAAAAGTATTAAACAATTCTATCTAGTTTTCCCTCATTTCACATAAAAGTAATTGTTCACTTCTGAAACCATACAACAAAATACCAACTGATCTTTGCCAATAAATTCACATTCTAAAACAAGATGCCTGGAATTAGACTAAACAACAGGAATTCTGCAGATGCTGGAAATTCAAGCAACGGTCTCGGCCTGAAACGTCGACTCGCCTCTTCCTATAGATGCTGCTTGGCCTGCTGCGTTCACCAGCAACTTTGATGTATGTTGCTGGAATTAGACTATACTTTTTTCTCTCCTACAAGTTGCACTAGTGTCATTGTTTTTGTTACGTATTAAAGCTTAGTTTTACTTGTCACACGTACATCGAAACATGCAGTGAAATGTGTCAATTGAGTGAGGATTACACTGAGCAGCCCGCAAGTGTCACCAGTTTCCAGCACCAACATAGCATGCCCACAACTTACTAACCCTAATTATATGTGTTTGGAATGTGGGAAGAAACCAGAGTGCCTGGAGGAAATCCATGAAGTCACCAGGAGAATATACAAACTCCTTACAGACAGCAGCAGGAATTGAAACCTTATCTTACTATACTATACTATACTATAAAGCGTTGTGCTAACCACTGTGTTACGTTTATGTTAACTTACGTTTGTCAGGTTTGTGATGTACTGTGCTGCTGCTGCTGCAGTACATCAGATGGAGCTAATACCTGTGGTTATTTTTACCATATGAATACCCATGATAATAAACTTAAAACCATAAACTTGAACTTGGAACTACTGCTCCATCTAGGATAAACCAGTATTCTAAAAAAAGATATACTGTAGCACTACCACCTTGCTTTTGCACTGTTGGTGCTAAACGGTGACTCCTTTGCTTGTACCTTCAGAAACAGCTCTATTTCCAGCTTTAATATCACTATTTTTTCCTTTCAGGGTTCTTTTGAAGACCCTGACCTGGAGTTACATGCTGACTTCGATTCTTTACGGGACTGGGACCCGTACTTGGGGTGTCACAACTGGCCGTGCCAAGGGTGCGGCCTAAGAGTCCGGCTTCCCTTTGGAGGCCTAGGATCTCCAGACTCTGGAAACGGGCAGATCAAAGGTTGGTGTCGCGGACTGGTGTGTCATGGGAGCTGGAAGATCTTTGGCTGTGTGCCCAGAGACCCGAGATCTTTGGGCACAGAGCTCAGAAAAAGTGACGCAAAGGACTTTTAACATTGTAAACCAGCGAGTTGTTTGTTATGTCTCTCTTCTCGCTGTGAAACAGAGACATCTCTTTCTCCCTTATTAGGGAGAGAGAGAACCTGTGGTATGTTGAATACTGGGTGAATGCATAGTCTTTGGAGTACTACAAGTCTGCGTCTTTGCTGTTGCTTTTGCTGCACGCTTGAGTGCTCGGTCGCGGATGCTGATAATTCTTTTTGCCGGTGCGGGGAGGGGGGATCATTGCTTGCTGTTGCTTACGCGCGGGACGGAGGGGAGCTGAGGGGAGGACTTTGGGGTTCTAACATTTAACTGTCATTCATTCTTTGGGACACTCCTCTGTTTTCGTGGATGGCTGCAAAGAAAAAACAGTTCAGGATGTATATTGTATACATTTCTCTGGCATTAAATGTACCTTTGAAACCTTTGATGTCAAGTAATAGTGTATCACCATTACTCAGTGCTCTATTTTCCCTTAAAACATCACAAGGAGATGTGAAAAAGTAAACTGGGAAAATTTACATAATTAAAAAAATAATGGGGTGGCTATGACTCCAACTGCTGTATTAAAAAGTGAGCTGCACAGTTTGCAGTAGTAACAGCCACAAGAGATTGCAAGTGTTGTGGCTCTGTCACCAGGAACAATGAGAGGTGGGTCTCATGAAAGACTCCTTCCCAAGCTAACTACAATTCTGCAGCAGAAAGGGCTGCCACGGAGACAGGGTCAGTCACAGGCAGCGTGTCACATGCCTCTAATGTGTCTGGCCATGTATCCCTAACATCCGTATACCATACACTAGCCCCCTCCCCTCCTCCCGTCCGACCTTAAAATGCCCAAGCAGCCTGCAAACTACTGCAAGGGATGGGCTCATTATTCAACAAAGTAACGTGTCACATCATGGCCCCCTGCTGAACATGGCTGCAATAAGTATGGTGAACCCAGCAATGAGCTGTAAATGTATTTGAAACTCAAGCAGATCCACACATTGATGTCTCCGTTGAGACCTTTAATTTACATCTCCTTGGCAACCTTCGGTAGGGTTTAGTCCTCATTTACTGGAAGTTAAAACAGTTAGAGGTTGCACATTATTGCTCTTATTTCTGTCCATAAAGCACAAATGAACATGTGTTGATTATCAATGAAATCATTATTTGAAAGAATGAAAGAGGAAAACGTCAGCTATAATAAGATGAACTGCTCCCCAAAGTGCCTAGTCCAATTTTGCAATGAACAGGACTTCTACTGAAATGAAGCTTTTGCATTAAACTGTTTGCAAAATGGCATTTATGCATGATCTACAGATAAAATATGGGTGCAGTGCATTCCAAATTTAGTTTATTGCTTTTATTTATAATAGATGGAATGCTGGGTTTTAACAGTTTAGTTAACCTATACACCCATCTTCAATTAAGTTGTCCACAAACAACTCCACTGCCTGCACCCTTTTAAAGTGGCAAAATTGAGCTTATACTTCTTCATGTTCTTTTAATAAACTACATAATGTCACATTTTGCTACAATGAATTTCAACGCCTAAGTCCCAGCTGTCCCATTAGCCCACTGTTGTCCTCACTCTTCATCACACTACCAAAATTCACATTAATTGCAAATTCTGAAATTACCGTGTTATCTAAAGGTTTTGGTCACCAGCCTTGACCCAAAATAACTGTGGTTGGATATTAAAGTTGAGGGGATTTCACTGTATTCACTCTTTAGTTTAACAAAACACTGTTCACAATAACCCTGTGTTTTTTTTTTCCCCTTGGTTAATTCTGTACGTGTGCTGCCAATGTCTCTTATTTTTGCTTATAATTACATTCCAAGGAAATAATCTTGACATATCTGGAATTTAAAACTGGTTGTATACCTAATACATTTGTTCCCAATATGTGCACAACACATCCACAAATAAAATCACAATTATTAGCTTATTTGTTTCACAGAGTTATACATTATGGAAACTGGCCCTTTTAGTCCATGTTGACCCAGGTGTCTATGTATGCTAATCCCATTTACCTACATTTGCCTCATATCCCTCTAAACATTTCCTATCTTTTTGATTTTGTTTTATATTGTTTTTCACTCATTCTTTTTTGTTGCTGTTTGCACATGGGGGGGATGGGGGTTGGCTGATGTATTTCTTTGAATGAGTTCCATGGTTTTCTTTGTCTCGTGGCTGTCTGTGGGAATCTCAGGGTTGTATACTGCATACATACTTTGATAATAGATGTACTTTTACTCTTCTCAATCCATAAAAATATCCGAAGATCTTTCACTGTCTAATAACTGTACCCATTTCTTACCACTTTCTCTAGAATACATTGTAATTACCCATCACCTTCTGTATGAAAAACCTGCTCCTTCGGATCCCCTTAAATCTTACTCCTCTCCCCTTAAACCCACACCTTCTAGTTTTCCCCTACCCTTGGAAAAAGACTGTCACCATCTACCTTTATTAATGCCCTCAAATTCATAAACCTCTATAAAGCCACCCCTTCAGCTTCCTTCTGTCCCAAATAAATTCGATTTCCCCTTATAACTAAAGATCACCAGAGCAAGCAATGTTCTTGTGAATCGTTCCTGCACCCTCTCCACCTTAATCATATCCCTTCTACAGCATGATAGACCACAATTGCACGTAATACTCCCCACGTGGCTGTCTATTTGAATTACACAATTTCAAAACATCTCCAAAAGAACAAATCAGTAGCTGAAGTGAAAACTACTTAATGTTAACATACTGCACATGTTAGAACATTATTACATTGTCATAATTAGTTTTCAGTTTTAGATTCCTCATTGTAAATTAGTTAATTTTGTAATTCTTACTGAAGATCTTAACTGTTAATTATTTAAATGCCAACAATAAAAGGCCTAGAAAATTCATATAGTTCCTACCTGTTTTTCAATACAGATATAGAGGACAGTGGGTTCGGCAAAGCATTTTGTCGTATTAAAGTTTGACCCTGCTGTGCCCATCCTAAACCGTGAGGTGAACAAGATGACTCGGGACTGGCATTTTCAGATCCTCGTGCTGTGCTCTGAAAGAAATCAAAGGACTATTAAGAGCTCCATTAACCTGATTATTCAAATTTCAAATCAACAAAAAAGGGATGATATTATTATGGTTCTACCTTTGTCATAAAATGCCCTCCTATCAAAGCAGAGGATTCATAAATGGATTTCTATTTCTGCTATTCAGCACAGTGAAGATAATATTTTGAAAAAATATCATCAGTGGGAGCAATTTTCATAATCTGTTACTTTTCATGAGATCTCAGATATAATAAAGTTCAAAGCAGATTTTACCGACACAAATGAATTGTTACTCCCAAAGTAATTCAAATGAATTGTTGACAGGTCCCTAAAACCTGCAGGTTAGCAGTTGTAGTTCACTTTGCCCTTTAAGACTGCCCCACCATTTAACAAGATCACAACTGATCTGACTGAACCTCAACTTGATATTCCTGTCACCTACAGTAACCTTTCACACTTTCTTAAAACCTGTGTTCAAAATTACTTAAGACTCTATTTCCACTGTGCTTTGAAGAAGAGACTTTCAAATACTCTCAGCCTGCTAAGAGAAAAATGCAGCACCCTATCTTGGTTCTAAATGGGCATCTCTTACTTTTAAAACAGTAATCACTAGTCTAGATTCCCTCAAAACAGAAAACATCCTCAAAATAGCAAACCTGCCAAGACTGTTATAAAATTTCAATCAAGTCTCTTCTCATAATAGCAAGACTGATTACATAACATGATAATAGAATTGGTAAGAGATTTTCACACTGAACCTTGCAAAGCTGCTTTGAGGGAAAATGTACTTACACATGCAATTTTTAACAAATACCATATTTCTTTCTGTCTCTTCTCTTGTGATCTCAATAACATTTTTTCATTTTCTCTAATGTTGTCAAGTGCTTGTTCGATCTTTGGAAAAAGATCAATGATCTTCTGTTTACAGGCCAACAGTTTGCTGTAATTTACAAAGAAAGACATTGGGAAAGAGATATCAAGACAGCTTGCTGATAATGTATTTAATAGCTTACAAAAATGACATTGATTAACATGCTGCAACTAGGGAAGCCGATAATTTTGGTTGACAACAGTGACAACAATTTGTGTGTCAGAAATAGATGAAAAAGATAAGATTTTTAAAGGTTAGTGTTATTTGTCACATGCACATCGAAACAGCAGTGAAATGCATTGTTTGCATCAAACCAATTCAGCAAGGACGGTGCTTGGCAGTCCACAATATTGCCGCGCTTCCGGCGCCAACATAGCAGCCCACAACTCACTGACCCTAACTGCAAGTCTTTGGAATGTGGGAGAAATCCGGAGCACCTGGAGGAAACATTCATAGTCAGGGGGAGAATGCAGAAACTTGTACAGGCAGTGATGGGAAATGAACCCTGACTGGTGATCATTGACACTGTATTAGCATTACACTAACCACTATCTACCATGCATGTTAACAGTAAAAGCTATACACAGTATAAGGAACAACATCTCTTAATTTTTTTTCTTTTCAGTTAAATACTGGCACCCCCAGGTTACGCAAGAGTTCTGTTCCTGAGAACTGTTCGTAAATCGATTTATCCATAAGTTGGAAATAATTTCTCCATGAGGGGAAACAAGATATAACAACAGAAGTGGATTTACAGCAAGTCAGTGCAGATGTGGTTATAAAAGGGGCAGAACATCAGCACAGGCAATGAAATCCGGACAAGACATTTCAATTTAATCAAGCCACAATTTAAATGTTTGGATGTTTGCCCATACAGACTTTATCAGCAATGTTGTTTTAAACTTTGAAAACTCTGTCACAAACATCCATGATTCACAATCATGTACTAATGAACAATTTGTAATTATAGAGATGTTGGTTATACATAAAGTACTATGGGAGAATTTGCATAAAGTCAGATTTGCACAAGTCAGGTGCTCCATAACCTGGGAAGTCCTTGTATAAGCAAACAAAAAAGAATGACAAAAATGTGAACCTACTTAAAGAGAACTGTAATATGTTTATGTGGCATGTGGGGAAAGGTAACAGGTGGCAGTAGATTAGGAAAGGCAGACAGAGATGGTGAGGGGAATAAACACTAGCATGCATCGACTGGACTGTGTAGCCTGTATAGGCTGTGAATTCCATTCACATGTTCACATTCTTAGGTAAGGAAAGAAAGGACCACAGATCTCAATTGTCCATTCTGCGTAGGAAATATCCACAAAGGAATCATCACTGGATTAAAATCTGGTAATGTATTTGGTATTGTACTCTAATAGTTTAAGAGGGAACTAAAATACGCACGAGGGCTTTGTTGGATTTGATTCTTATCTGATAAATGAACACTGTTACCCAAGTATTTGTGAGCTGTGTTACACAGGTAAAGAAGGTATCAATTGATATAAACACTGAAATAAATAAACAGTAATACATTCAGAACTTACAAGATAAGGCAGATAAGAAACCGATTTAAATCACCATGTTACCACCCAGTACACAATTTTTATGACAGTACCAGTAGCATTACACTGTTGTATATTTAACTATACGTCACATATGCGCTTTATGTCAACTTGTACATCTACAGAATATTTTTCACTATCTAGTAATATTATTGTGTTAATATTATTTTATGTGCTCCATGTATTTTGCATCTTGGTCCCAGAGGAACACAGTTTCAGTTAGCTGTCTACATGTGTATGGTTGAATGACAATAAACTTGAAATTTAACTTAAAAAAGGGAGATTTATGCTTGACAAGGATAATACAGCACACAATGCTGATAGAAAGACAACAAATGAATCTATGAAACATAAACCTTATAGTTTCCACGTCAAAGTGTGACAATTGCTGGTTAGTCTACACCTTTCAGGTGATGGCTACTGACAGAGAAATGTTTGTTATTTAGCACAAAATATCTTGCAACACATGAATAAGATACTACATCATCAGGTGCCATGCCCAGTTTGAGCTTTGACTGCCATGGCCCACACACTCCTGTTCCGGGTCAAGAGGACCAATTCATTGGTATTCATTTCTAGTTCTCTGGGTGCTGTCTCCATCATCATTTGTCTTTGTCTTTCTCTTGCTTTCTTCCCTTCAATCTTTCCCATAATTACCGTGCATTCTAACTCCTCTTTCCTATTCACATATCCAATGAAGTCACGTTGCCTTTTCATGATCTCATACATTATTTCTCTTTTTGTGCTTGCTCTGTTCATGACATCATCGTTAGATATTTGTTTCGTCCATGATATTCTTTGCATCCTCCTCAAAAACCACATCTCTGCTGCTTCAAATCGTTTCCTCATGTTACTAGATATTGTCCAACATTCCGAGCCATATAATATAACTGGATAAACGTAACATTTCAGTGCTCTGAGGCGGGTTGTCATGCCTAGTTTAGTATTGGTCAATATATTCTTCATTCTCGTAAAGGTGTCTTTTGCCATCCCTATTCTTCTTTTGATGTCCATGTTACACCTGCCAACTGATGTCACCCAGCTTCCTAAGTAGCAAAAGTTCTGTACTTGTTTTATGTCTTCCCCGTTTATTCTCAGCCTGCAGATAGGATTCTCCTTCTTTTTGGATATCACCATACATTCTGTCTTTTTGCAATTGATAGATAGACTCATTTTTGCACTTTCTTCAACAACTATATCAATTAAGTTTTGTAGTTCTTCCTCCGTACTTGCAATTAACACAGTGTCATCTGCATATCTAAAGTTATTGATGTTTTCACCACCAACTTCGATTCCCAAGATGTCTCTTATTTTTTGTAATATTGTTTCACTGTACACATTAAACAAATCAGGGGAGAAAACACACCCTTGTCTAATGCCTCTCTTGATTTTCGTAAACTGACTCACTTCTCCATCTACTCTTACAGCAGCAGTTTGTTCCCAGTACAGATTTCTGATTAGGCGGAGGTCTTTCGAATCTAGATCTAGAGTTTCCTGTACTATTTTGAATAACTTATTGTGCTTCACTTAATCAAATGCTTTTGTGTAGTCGATAGAACAAACAAACAAATCTTTTTGCACTTGAATAGCTCGTTCTGATAGTATCCTTAACATCAATATTGCGTTTCTTGTACCTTTGTCTTTCACAAAACCACATTGTTCTTTACCTAGTTCAGCTTGTATCTTATTTTTAGCTCTTATCATCAAAATTCTTCGAAGTATCTTGGTGATATGACTCATTAAACTTATGGTTCTATGTAATTCACATTCTATTGCTCCAGGTTTCTTAGGAAGAGTGATAAATACTGATTTCTTCATCTCTTCTGACATTATTCCAGTCTCATAAATGTTATTGATTAAATCAGTAAGTTTTTCAATTCCATAATCTTCAAGGGAGATAATTGGTTTGATTACTTATTCATCAGGATCTGCTGCCTTTCCTTTCTTCATCTTATTTATTGCAGTACAAACTTCAGATTTTAAAATACTTGGACCTTCAATGTTCTTCTTAATTTCTCGTTTTTCACCTCGATTGTCTTCAAACAATTCCTGAATATACTCAGTCCATCTGTTCATAATCTCATCTTTTTCCATGATAATGGTACCATCCTTTGCTTTCAAACATCCACCTGAAGAACAGAGGAGCTTTTTACCAGTGATATTCTTGATTTGTTGGTGTAACCTTTTTGGGTCAGTAATAGGGATCCTTTCTAATTGCTCACATTTCTGGTTTAACCATTCTTCTTTGGCTTTTTGACATAAGCTTTTAACTTTTTTATCTAAGGACTTATATTCTACAGGATTTGCTTTCTTCTGTCTCCTTTCTTCCATTAGATTCTTGATTTCATCTGTCATCCATTTATTCTTTGTGCTTTTTTCTTTTTTAGTAATCACTGACTTTGCTGATTCTGCCAAGGCATCCTTTAGAGAGTTAAACTACATATATTACATATACAAAAATACAACTTAGTTATCCAATAACTAAATGAATATTAAATTAAAACAGCTCAAATTTCCTTAGTCCTAGAACATTTGAGATCTCAGTTTCATGAAGCAATGGCTCTTAAAATATTTATTAACTTTATTGAATCAATTAAGTGCAAAAGATCATTTGTAAAGATTTTAAAGGCAGCTGAAAAATTACATGACCAATAAAGTTGATTCTTCAACCTGTAATATTAATGTAATAGTCAATCAGATCAGATTTATTATCACTGACATATGACGTGAAATTTGTTGTTTTGCAGCAGAGTGCAGTGCAAAGACACAAAATAAATATAAACTACAAAAAATAAAGAGAGAGTGTAAAAAGAACAATGATGTAGTGTTCAGGATCATTCAGAAATCTGATGGAGAAAGGGAAGAAGCCATTTTAGAATTGCCGAGAATGGGTCTTTAGGCTCCTGTACCTTCTTGCCGATGGGTAGTAATGAGAAAAATATAATCAAACAGCCACATAAATATTGTGTTTACCAAAGCAGATCTGAAGCAAAAGTTCACTGACAACGTGCCCTCAACTGCCAAAGCTAATCCTTGATGTCAGAAATACATTGGACAACCTGAATGGGCGCAGTCTGCTCAATTCTTTTTCCTATCAACCTAAACTTCCACTCCCACTATCATTTCTGAAACGAGACTGTAGCATAGTTACGCTATAGCAACTCACCAGGTCTTCTTCGACAACACTTCCTGAACTTTCAGATCTCTACACCCGGAGGACAAGGACAATACGGATATACCTTGACTTCCAGGATACAGATATTGCAGACTAGCATTTACACTACCATACATTCACTATCACTAAATCATGATCTTCCCAACTTTTAAACTAATTATACATCATGATCAAAATCTTCAGCATTCATACCTGAGATGAGTATACAATTCCTTCAGCACACGATCTTGATTCTGAACTGTTTGCACAATAATCTTCACCATCTCTGTACTGTCTCCATATTGATGTGAGTCTTAAAACAAAACAAAAATTCTAATGAATAGTCAAGTTAAACCTGGTTCTCACTTCACAAATGCTGCCTGACCTGGTGTGTATTCAGGGCATTTCTTGTTTTTATTTCCAGTTTCCAGTATATGCAGAATTTGCTTTTTGATCATTTCTAACTGCTTTACTTGGGGAAAAAATTATTTTCCAGGAGTACACTGAAGAATTTGTAATGACAACAGAAGCAAAATGCCAGATCAATTTTGTGAAATAATTAAATTCCCATCACTTTTCAATGGAGCTTACACTGAAATACTTCAAAAGGTCAGATGCACTAGAGCATATCTATTCAATAGTATTGATAGAAGTGAGATTGTTGCCATCTGTTAAGTCAAATCATGGCCTTCCCAGCCCACAGACACAGAAGATTATTGCTTTGCAAACACAAAAAGAAAAGTAAATTGCCTCATAAGCTTGCTAATGGGCCAAACATACCCCTGTCCTACTGCCACATATATTACGTGTGGATGCTCTAAACCGTTCAAATAAAAGGTTAGTGTTCCATGTGGCACAGTGCCCAGGATTAAGATGACGCCAAATGGCGTGCAAGCCAGGATATTGGTGAAGCGTGTATGTATTTGCATCCGTAAACCAGATAACTGCAGATACAATACAAACAGACTCAAAATTATTTTTTGAAGTGATCTGATCAACTTCTTGTCTAGACAATACATGCATGCTAATTCTGTTCTTCCTTCTGTATTTTGATGGCATTATTGCATTCTTACTGGAAGCTTTAATATTTTCCTATTCATGCTTTATGTAATAACTAAACCAAACCAGATCCTATCATTCAAGTTTGCTATAAGGAGAGATTGAACAAACTAAGGCTGTGTCCTCTGGAATGGCTAAAGGGAGACTGACAGAAGTGAAAAGATTAGCAGGGTATAAAAACAGTAGATAGCTGGTATCTCTTTCCCAGGGTTGAATGTCAAATACTAGAGGGCAGGCATTTAAGGTGTGAGGGGTAAGTTCAAAGGAGATGTGTGGGGCAAGTGGTCCTTGAAATGTGCTGACAGGAGTGGTAGCGGAGGCAAAAACTATAGAGGCGTTCAGGTGGTGTTTAAATAGGTACGTGAATGTGCAGAGAATGAGGGATATCGATCATGTACAGGCAGAAAGGATTAGTTTAATTAGGCATTTAATTATTAGCTTAGTTGGTGCAGTACAACATTGTGGGCCAACAACTCACTGACCTTTACTGCATGCTCCATGTTCTATTCTGCTAGGTTCGCCTACATATTTATATCAACCGAAATGGGTAGATTTCTCAGCATTTGCTTACAAAAGAGATATGCCAGTAATTCAAAACATTTGAAATATTACTGTTCCCACTCACTCCCTCTTTTTCACATGTCTCGGATCAATCTTTCAGCAGACTACAACCTAACATTTTATGGAGTTAGGACCTCTAAGATCAGGGACATATTTTGAATATTATCTTGGATCTACATTTTGATATCAATCACTACCACAAATCTCCAACAAAGCACAATGAAATTAATTTTACCAAAAATAACTATTAGAAGACCACATGAACTAAGATCATGCTATCTGTCGGCCTCATCAATTATGCAAAGCATAATAACGGAAAGGTGGAGGACCTATTCCAGAACTTTTTAAAGTCATGGCAAAATCGCTTTTTAAAAAAAAAGTTAAAAAAAATTGCTCTAGACTGAGAAGATTATACTCATCACCTTGAACAATGGATGGGTGGCTCAGGAACAGTATTTTGCCATTTAAAGTATTGATTGTAAGATTCAAAAGAAGTCTATTCCAAAAGATGATTTAAATCAGTATCTACAGAATATTGTGGAACAATTTGGATTTTACAGGTTTCCTTCAGTGATGGAAATGTACCATTCAGGTTCAGCTGATATGTGCTCGCTGTGAACCTAAGCAAAGATTCATTCATGGGCCAGGATTTCTTGGAGGCAAAAAAGGGGCTTCCACTAATCCCTGTAGATAACTGGCCGGTAATGTAGAAGATGAGGTAGCTCCAAGAAGCACGGTAGCTAAATATGGCAATGTAACATGTTTAAATATGTAACCACATTCATACACCTTTACCTAAGTCAGCACAACTGTTACTCTGGTGAGAACAGCTTATGTTCATCACTTGGTCATTTTATAATGGCTTTATGCTTCTAATTCTTATCATTTATTGTACATTGGCACAGCTTCTCAATCTAACACAATGCTCTACGTTTCCACACAGCTTCTGCATGTTAGTTCAGCCCTTCATAAAAGGTCCACTGAATTCAGAAATGCTGTGGTAACACAAATTAAAAACAACGAATCTTCTTCTTTTTGACAAAGAACCCAAGTCAGTTTTAAAATCAATGAGTCCATGTTGTTTATGGGTAGACAACAATAAATCCCAATTAAAATGTTTAAGATGAATTTCATACGTTCTTCTGTGTTCACAAAGACAGGAGCTAAAATGCCATCTGTAGGGTTAAAAATAAGCACAGTACCTTTTGGTTTTCCCTTGAGCTTCCTGTATAAATCAATGGCTTTCTGTTCACTAGGAAGGAAAATTATGATTAGTAAAATGATTTATTACACCAACATACTTGAAAATCAATCTAATGAATTGTTATGTCTGTTGAAGGCCAATACTTGCCATAAATAATTCCTTTCATAAATTAATCTAAACGTGGGGATGATTGGTCTATTCTGCTGAAAGCATACTTATAGATTTTTCTGGGACTTATTCAATCTAAGCACAGTGTTAGAGCATTTGTCCCTGTGAAAGCTCAGAACTAAATTACTGCTTTGTGTTCAGCTGCACAATACACTTTCCTTCAAGTTCAGAAATATACTTACAGTCTTGCTTGCTCAACAGTAAAGTACTTCCCATATCTCTGTTCTCAGGCACAAGTCCTGCATCAATTTACACAACTGGACAATGACAGATTCACTTGTTCTAAACGGAAATGGATATTTTTCCTACTCAGAAACAGCAAGTGCCTCATGATTCTGTGGTAGCCAGTGTAATAACGCCTTCCAACCCCCCCCCCACTCCACAATAATTAAGTAACAATGTCAAAGAAGGTCTTATGGAAACCTCAGTGACAAAATATTTGGTGATAGAGATAAAATAAAACGAATAATTTATAATCTACAGAACTATTCAACTGATGCAGAATATGAAAAAAATAAATCTTGAAAAGTTAATATCCCATTCAAGAGGGCAAAAAGATAAGAATTCTCAACAAATAAGTACCTCTTTCAATGATATCCCACATGCATATCATTCCATTCATACTTACAGAAAACTTTTGTTATTGTTGCAATACACAAAATACTGGAGGAACTCAGCAGGTCAGATAGCAGCTACAGAGGGAAATTGACAGTCCACATTTCAAGTTGAGAACCTTCATCAGCACTGGAAGAGGGGTGATTGACAGTATAACAAAGTTGGGGTGAGCCAGGGAGGTGCGGGAGGGGGGCAAGGGGTGAACGAAAACCTGGCAGGTGATATGGAGATGCAGGTGAGATGGGAATGATAGGCAGGTGAGGGAGGGGGAAGATAGGGAATAATGAGAATAAGAAGTTGGGATGTGATAGGAGGAAGTGACGAAGGGCTGAAGAAGAAGGGATGTGAAAAGAGGGGACAGTGGACCATGAAACAGAGAAGCAAGTGAAGAGCGAACCAGAGGGAGGACTGTGTGGGTGATGGGCAGAGAGGGTGGGGGGGGGGGAGAAGCAGGGCAATGACACCAGTGTGATTAAAAAAAAAGTAAAAAAACGGAGGGGACAGAATGGAGTGGTCACTGGAAGTGAGAAAAAACATTCATGTTGTCAGGCTGCAGACGACCAAGGCAGAATATGAGGTGTTGTTTCCCTAATCACCATCTCGCCTCAACACGGCAGCAAAAGTGTCCTTGGACAAACATGTTGGTGTGGCAATGGGAAATGCAAACAAAATAGCTGGCCACTTGAGACCATGCCTGCTACTGCAGGTGGAATGAAAGTATCTCCATTATACTAAAGCTGATTTTGGCCCAGATCTCCAAAAAGTAAAATTCTCACTCTGATCAAAATTATATAACTTGTGCAGCCAAATAGAAAATTGGATGAAAGCAAGGCTACTCTTGTGCCCACAGGGCAAGGACACAAGCAGTCTGCTTGATGGTTTATGACTTCTTACCATGCATAAAGTCAATATGTGATACCAAAGGGGAAGTAATATAGTGCAGTCGAGTGAGTCAATAGGAGACTGAACAATCATGACTGGTATATGTCTTTGTCAAAGATTAAGGAACTAGTGGAAACATTAATGTGTTAGTGAAAGCATGGACACATCCTTTCATTACTTTATACTGATTTATTATTCTCATACTCATAATTTCTTATATCTGAGCATGGATTCTCAAACTGCCTCTGTGACTAGTTTCTCCAATGACAAGTCTTCCATCATTCATTGTTTAAACTTGGGCATGAAGAGAACACATCTGCAGAGGAAGTGCTAAGCTGCTCCTTATACTTAGACAAGATTGAAGGGGAGAAAAATGATAGATGGAGGGGCAAGGAAAAATACCCATAATTTATCCACATTCTCAAATGCTGTAATATATGAACCATAGACCATCTCAATCCACTTTAGTTCAACAATTCAGAATATGTTTTCAAAATATATTTCCACTTCCACTTGATGGGCATTGGTAAGAGCTTGACTAGGAGGGAGGCTATAGAATAAACAGAGGAGGTGCTGGCAGATATACGTGATTAAACATTAGCTACTTGTGAAGTTCCCAGAGACTGGAAAGTTGCTAATGTTGGTAAAGTGCAGCAAGGACAAGCCAGGGAACTGCAGGCTGGTCAGCCTGACATCAGTAGTGGGAAGGTAATAGAGGGAGTTCTGAGGGATAGGATCGACCAGCATTTGGATAGATGGAGTCTGATTAGGAAAAGTTAGCATGGTTTTGTGTATGCAAGATAGTGCTTGGTGAACCTTTCAGTGCTTTTTGAAGTACCTAAAAAGGTAGGTGAAGGTGGGGTGGTGGATGTTGTCGATTTGGACTTTAATAAGATAATTCAACAAGACCCCACACGGTAGGCTGGACTTGAAGGTTAGGTCCTGAGGAATCCAGGGAAAGCTAGTTATGTGGATTCAAAATCAGCTTGGATGCAGAAAGCAAAATGTAGTGGTTAAAGGTTATTTCTTGGAATGAAGGCCGATGTCTAATGGTGTGTAGCAGGGGTTGATGTTGAGACCCCTAAAAACTAGTTGTTTACATACACGATTTGGATACAAATGCAAGGCTCCATCACCCAGTTTGTGGACAACATGAAATTAGGAGCTTTTATTGCAAGTGAAGAAGTTTAATGAAGATTATAGGGGAGGCTTGATCAGTTAAGGAAGAGGGCCAAGGAGTGGCAAATGGATTTCAAAACAGATAAATGTGAGGTGATACATCTTGCATGGGGACTATAATGGAACAAGTGCATAGCTCGTTGAAAACTTCATCACAGGTAGAAAGACCGCTGAAAAGGCATTTTGCAAGCTGGCTTCACCAGTCAGGACACTGAGTCTAGGAGATAGGACATTATGTAGCAGTCATTTACAGTAAGTCAGTGGTGAGGCTGCACTTGAAGTACTGTGGACAGTTTTGGTTACCCTGTTGGAGCAAAGACATGTGCAGAAGAGTGCAGAAAATATTTACGAGGATGTTGCTAGGACTAGAATGCCTGAGTTGTTGAAAGAAGTTGGCCAGTATGGGCCTCTATTCCTTGGAATATATTAGAAGAATGAGAGCCGACCTTATAGAAATGTTTAAAATTATGAAATGCATAGATAAGGTGAATGGAAACAGTGCTTCCCCAGGGTAGGAGAATCCAAAAGTAGAAGATATAGGTAACCATATAACAATTACAGCACGGAAACAGGCCATCTCGGCCCTTCTAGCCCGTGCCGAATTCTTACTCTCACCTAGTCCCACCGACCTGCACTCAGCCTATAACCCTCCATTCCTTTCCTGTCCATATACCTATCCAATTTTTCTTTAAATGACAACATAGAACCTGCCTCAACCGCTTCTGCTAGAAGCTCGTCCCACACAGCTAGTGCTCTCTGAGCAAAGAAGTTCCCCCTCATGTTACCCCTAAACCTTTGCCCTTTAACTCTCAAATCATGTCCTCTTGTTTGAATCTCCCCCACTCTCAATGGAAAAAGCCAATCCACATCAACTCTATCTATCCCCCTCATAATTTTAAGTACCTCTATCAAGTCCCCCCTCAACCTTCTACGCTCCAAAGAATAAAGACCTAACTTGTGCAACCTTTCTCTGTAATTTAGGAGATAAAACCCAGGCAACATTTTAGTAAATCTCCTCTGTACTCTCTCAACTTTATTGACATCTTTCCTATAATTCGGTGACCAGAACTGTACACAATACTCCAAATTTGGCCTTACCAATGCCTGATACAATTTCAACATTACATCCCAATTCCTATACTCAATGCTCTGATTTATAAAGGCCAGCATACCAAAAGCCCTCTTCACCACCCTATCCACATGAGATTCCACCTTCAGGGAACTATGCACCATTATTCCTAGATCCCTCTGTTCTACTGCATTCTTCAATGCCCTTCCATTTACCATGTATGTCTTATTTTGATTAGTCCTACCAAAATGTAGCATCTCACATTTATCAGCATTAAACTCCATCTGCCATCTTTCAGCCCACTCTTGTAAGTGGTCTAAATCTCTCTGCAAGCTTTGAAAACCTACTTCATTATCCACAACTCCACCTATCTTAGTATCATCTGCATATTTACTAATCTCATTTACCACCCCATCATCCAGATCATTAATATATATGACAAACAACATTGGACCCAGTACAGATCTGAAGCACACTACTAGACACCGTCCTCCAATTGGACACACAGTTATCCACCACTACTCTCTGGTATCTCCCATCCAGCCGCTGCTGAATCCATTTTACTACTTCGATATTAATCCCTAACGATTGAAGCTTCCTAACTATCCTTCCGTGTGCAACCTTGTCAAAGGCCTTACTGAAGTCCATATAGACAACATCCACTGCTTTACCCTCATCAACTGTCCTAGTAACCTCATCAAAAAATTCAATAAGATTTGTCAAACATGACCTTCCATACACAAATCCATGTTGACTGTTCTTAATCAGACCCTGTCTATTCATTTAATTATATATACCATCTCTAAGAATACTTTCCATCAATTTACCCACCACTGATGTTAAATTCACAGGCCGATAATTGCTAGGTTTACTCTTAGAACCCTTTTTAAACAATGGAACAACATGGGCAATACGCCAATCCTCCGGCACCATCCCCGTTTCTAATGACATTTGAAATATTTCTGAAAGCAGCCCCTGCTATTTCCACACTAACTTCCCTCAAGGTCCTAGGGAATATCCTGTCCAGACCTGGAGACTTATCCACTTTTATACTCCTTAAAAGCATCAGTACTTTCTCTTCTTTAATCATCATACTTTCCATAACCTGAAACAATTCAATATCCTTCTCCTTAGTGAATACCAAAGAAGAGAAATTGTTCAAAATCTCCACCATCTCTTTTGGCTCTGCACATAGCCGTGCAATCCGATTCTCTAAGGGACCAATTTTATCCCCCACTATCCTTTTGCTATTAATATAGCTGTAGAAACCCTTTGGATTTATTTTCACCTTACTTGCCAAAGCAGCTTCATATCTTCTTTTAGCTTTTCTAATTTCTCTCTTAAGATTCTTTTTACATTCTTTATATTCCTCGAGCACCTCATTTACTCCAAGCTGCCTATATTTATTGTAGATCCTTCTCTTTTTCCGAACCCAGTTTCCAATATCCCTTGAAAACCATGGTTCTCTCAAACTATTAACCTTTTCTTTCAACCTAACAGGAATATAAAGATCCTGTACCCTCAAAATTTCACCTTTAAATGACCTCCATTTCACTATTACATCCTTCCCATAAAACAAGTTGTCCCAATCCACTCCTTCTAAATCCTTTCGTGTCTCCTCAAAGTTAGCCTTTCTCCAATCAAAAATCTCAACCCTGGGTCCGGTCCTATCCTTCTCCATAATTACACTAAAACTAATGGTATTGTGATCACTGGACCCCAAGTGCTCCCCAACACATACCTTCGTCACCTGCCCTATCTCATTCCCTAACAGGAGATCCAACACTGCCCCTTCTCTAGTTGATATCTCTATGCATTGCTGCAAAAAACTATCCTGCACACATTTTACAAACTCCAAACCATCCAACCCTTTTACAGAGTGCGCTTCCCAGTCAATGTGTGGAAAACAGGTGGGAGTAGAGAGAGCAGCGCGCCTGCGTGTGCGCAGCCCTCCAGTGAAAAATGATATAGTATCTGTTAAATAGGGGCTGTGAACAATTCTGATTTGATGAAGAATGGACGTGAAAGTACAGAGGATCATCTGGAGAAATTTCTGAAACGCTTGTTCGCTGCTGTCGTTACTGCATGGTCAGGAATCTTTCAGAGGGTAGGCCTCAAAATCCCCGGCTTTGCCTGCTGTTGGCGACCGAGATTGAGGTTGAATCGTTCGGACAGAGATGGCGCTCAGCACTCGGTGTCGGAGAGCTGATCAGAGCTCGAAGTTTTCGGATGACTCCGAGTCGGACTGTGGTCAGCATGGCAGGAGAGTTTTTCTTCCTTCTCCTGTCTGCATGAGATGTGGGACATTTGAGAGACTTTGAACTTTTACTGTGCACATGGACTTCTTCCTCAAGTTATGGTATTGTTGCACTGTTATAGCTATATGTTATAATTATGTGGGTTTGTCAGTGTTTTCAGTCTTGGTCTGTCCTGTGTTTTGTGATATCACACCGGAGGAAATACTCTATCATTTCTTAATGCATGCATTACTAAATGGCAATAAAAGAGGACTACGTGTCTTCATAATCTAAAATTAAAGTCTCCCACATTTAGGGTAGATTTAGGGTGAGAAGGGCAAGATTTAAAAGGGACCTTAGGGGAACATTTTCCATGAAGAGAGTGGTATGTGGAACGAGATGTCAGTGTAAGTGGTTATCGCAGGTATAATGGTGTTGTTTAAGAAGCACTGAGACAGGTACATGGAAGGGTGGGCTTTGAGGAGTAAGGGCCATATGAAGGAAATTGTGACTAGCAGGGAGGGTACCATGGTCAGCATGGACTGGTTGGGCCAAAGGATCTGTATCTGTGCTGTATTGTTCTATGATTTTATATGGTACAAGTAAATAAATAAGTCATAGACAAATTCTTTCAATTTTTACCAATGGAAACAAAACAAATTCTACACCTTATCACCCCATCACACTCCTGAATAGAAAACAGCAATATTTGCAATGCAAAAAATTTGTATAGAAACAGATGATTTCTATTTTGTTTTCTTAACCATCAGAGTGTTAAGAATTTTGCCAGTTAACTCCAGGCTAGTTTTATCTGACATTCTGGAGATTGAAGATTGCTGGCCACGTGCTAAAGTGCTACATTCCTCAACTCTTACTACTTTCAACAATTTGTTTTGGAAAAATACAGCTGTCAGTTATGAGTAAATCCAGGGTACCAGGTATAAATTACTTTTCTTACAGGTTTTCCATGACGTCTCCCTGTCGTCTCGCATATGGGCTCCTCTGCAGTTCCACTATCTCACTGTGCAGACTCATGATTTGTTCTTCCAAATGACCAATCTCAGCAGCCTTAAAAAAAGTCATAGTTTTTGTAAATGAAGCCATCTGCAGATTCTATTAATGCAACTGTCAACAATAAAGCAAAAATCATAATTAAATAATTGGATTATTCACTGCATAGAATATTGAGAGAGGTTTTGGGCCCCATATCTAATTGTGAACACAAGAGATTCTGCAGATGCTGGAAATCTTGAGCAACACACCCAGAATGCTGGAGTAACTTAGCAACTCAGGCAGCATCTATGGAGAATAAACAGTCAACATTTTGGGTCTAAATAAATCCTGATTAAGGGTCTTACCCAAAATTTCGATTGTTTATCCCTCTCCATAAATGTTGCCTGACTTGCTGAATTCCTCCAGTGTTTTGTATATCTGAACATGAGTGGTTCTGGACCCCGTATCTAAGAGATGAAGTGCTGGCACTGGAGAAGGTCGACAAGTTTACAAGAATGATCCCAAGAATGAAAGGGTTAATGCATGAGGAGCATTTGATGGCTCTGGGCCTGTACTCGCTGGAGTTTAGAAGAATGGCGGCGGGGGGGGGGGTCAGTTTAGAAGAGCAAGTCTCATTGAGATTTACTGACTATTAAGACCTAGATAGAGGGTTCATGAAGAGGATGTTTCCAATGGTGGAAGAGTCCCTTCTCTGTGATGAGGAGGAATTTCATTAGCCAGACAGTGCTGAATCTGTGGAATTCATTGCTACAGACATTCGTGAACTTGGCATATTTAAATTGGAGGTTGGTAGGTCCTTAGTGAGTAAGGGCATCAAAGGTTATGGGGAAAAGACAAGAGAATGTAGTTGAGAGGGAAAATAAATCAGCCATGATTAGCTGGAGAAAACTTGATGGGCCGAGTGGTCTAATTCTACACCTATGTGTTATGGTCTTAATAGCCGATGGGATGAAATGAACTGTCAGAAATGCATGCACTGCTACATGAAAACTTTTATTTAGCAGTCCATTGACGTTCAGGATGACTTCCCACATTCCAGTGCCTAACGCTGCCTGATGAAACCATAATGGAAACTGTAGTCTGTACCAGGAGGTGCTTGGCAGGTAGTGCTCTCCTTCCACTTTTACTACTAAGCTAAAATACAAAACACAGAATGCTGGAAATCATCTACAGTTCAGGCTGCACGTTTGGAAAGAGAAGCACAAGTCAAAAGTAGTGAAAAGAAACTTGTTAAAGTGCAGGGAGGTTTGTGAGACAGAGTATGTGAAAGGTTAGAATTATGGTATGTCTTCCTGCTCTGCATTTCACAGCTCCTACATTCTTTTGTCTACAATCTGATTCTTTATTTGCTCCTATTCACTCACCGCTCAGATCAGCATGCTTATTCCCATGGTCAGCCCAGCCCAGTTTTACTCAGAGAAATTCCCCCCCTCCAACAACCCTGCAATTTAACAAACTCTAATTTCTCTTTCACCCTTCCAACAGTCTTCAACTTGAAAGTTTAATTCTGCTTTGATGTTGCCTGACCTTTGGAGTATTTCCAGCATTCTCTGATTATATTTTAGATTTCCATCATCTGTCGCTCAAATGCCATCCCAAATGCTCCCTCTCTTTTATGAGCTGTCATGGCCCATATCATCCCTTCAATCAGTGGGGATATTACAATTCTCCCACCCACCTCCCCCAAGGAGGTTTGGAGAAAATCTGTGAATCATTTCCTTTGCTCACTTGATGATCCCTGAATCCCTTTCCATGGCCAAACTCAAAGTAAACAGTTTGCTTTGGATTCCAGTGAAAGATATGCGAAGAAGGATGTGGAGGCTGTGGAAAGCGTACAGAGGAGGTCCACCAGGATACTGCTTGAATTGGAGTGTAATAGTGATAAGGAGAGTTTGGATCAACTTGAGTTGTTTTTTTTTCTGAAGAACATGAGACAAGGGGGCAACCTGATAGAACTATAAAAATAATGATGTGAGGCATTGATAGAGACTTTTTACCAGGGTGGAAATGTCAAATACTAGAGGTGTAGGTTTAAAGGTGAGAGGGGAAAGTTTACAGGAGATGGCAAGACAGGTTTTATTTTACACATGGAGGTTCCTGTAATGTGCTGCCAGGGGAGGTCGTAGACTACAATAGAACATTTAAGAGGCATTTAGACAGTGACTTGAACAGGCAGAACAGAAGGATATAAAACCATATACAGGTGGGTGAGATTAGTTAGACTGGCATCATGGATAGGATAGATACACCGGGCTGAAGGGCCTATTCTGTTGCTGTTCTATGTCCGATATAATACATACTGTCTTATTTAATCTAAATGAATCTTTGTGATAAAAGCTTTAAGGCGAGAGAAATTGGCTTGGCAGAAGCTACTAATGTTGATCTCCGTTCCTGTAAGTTTGCAGGATTTTTGCAAGAAGCAGTTGGCAGTGCCTACTGACTGCTTTGAAAGTTCTGATCTAGTCAATTTATGTCTCAGAAGCATGGACAGACATACATGAATTACACTGAAAGTGAAAATACCCTCCCTACCATCTGCCAGTATTGCCCACTTCTCAGTTTGTCCCTAAATTACTAAAATGTGCAGAAGGGACACAAGTCTGTTCGCTGGTGTCCAGCGAAGAAAATTGGTAAGTTGGTTTATTGTTCTACTCAGATACAGTATGTATACATATGTTCATTTCATTAAAACAGTGCAATAAGTTAGTACAAGAAGAAACAATAACAGAATGCAGCAAGAAGTGATAAGAGTCATAGAGAAAGTGCAGTGCAGGCACACAATAAGGTGCAAGGCCACGACAAGGTACACAGAGATTAGGACTCAACTTATCGTACTAAAGGACCGTTCAATTGTCTTACGAAGCAACTTAATACAATTTCTGAGACTTTATTGACAATTTATTTCACTTCCAAAGTTCTAGAGACAGGATTGTTAATTTTGTGTGGAAATGTATTTTAATCCTTCCACTTTCTCTGGAAAACATTGTGCTGTTTTGACTGTTTCTGAGACCATCTACCCAAGGCAAGCTCCTAAACCTAGGAACCTACAATCAACGTTACAATAATGCACATATTTTACTAAATTAAAAAAAATCAATTACCAAAAAATCTGCTTAGAGATAAGGAGTGGAAGACACTATTTACCCTTCTCCAATATTAATCTAATACTTTCCCTCATCAGCTCCCCCAGATCCTAACACTCATGCATACTCTGGTGCAATTTACAGTGGTCAATTAACCTAACAACCTGAACATATGTCGGATCTGGGCAGAAACCAAAGCACCAAGGGAATATCCACATAATTATTAGAAGAAAGTGCAAACATCACAAAAAAACAACAGCTCAGGCCAGGATTGAACCTGGGCCTCTGAGACTGTTACTTTGTTTAATTAAAGAATGGGAAAAACTTAAAATTCACAAAGTAGGATCCTAACAAAAAATATGCAGCCAGAGGAAAACACAAATATTTGGAAGTGTTACACATAGGATAGATTGAGAACTTAAAGGATTTAAGAGTATTCATTAGGTCTTGTCATGGAAGCTGGTGACACTGTGGGCTCTCTCCAACATAATCCTTGCTGATTTGGTTTGACACAAACGATGCATGTTTTGACATACACGTGACAAATAAGACTAATCTTTATGACTTTGGCACCCCTACCCATATTGTACAGGAAGAATGACCATCCTTAATACATAAGCCAAGCATGTAATTCTGACCCCTTGTGAAAGAAAGCCAAATGGCATACATCCCAGCCTACCAATGAATATTTCCTGAGTGCGTCAAACATCACCAGTGTAGTATAGACAAGTTATTTAATAGAAATAAAATACCACTTCACTCGTCAATCTGTACCAGAAGACTGAAGATCGGATTTGTTATTTTTAAATTATTCCGAAACAGTCAACCACCGGTGAAGTACATTAGGAATGGCTGCTATCAGTCTTCATTAAAAAAATTTAAAAATCAATAAAATCTGTGATTTATTCACCTGTTTACAAGCCTCTGGTTTCTCTTCCATTTCCTTCCAAGCTTTCAGCATTTTTTCAGAAGCTAAGAATACAAATAGACCATCTCAAAATCTAAATTCATCAGGAACTCAGCAATAAATAACATACAGAACCTTAAATTTCAAAGTTATTTCCTAAAAATATATAACTACAAAAAAGAATCACGTTAAATGAAGTACAATAAATAAATGTGGATTGAGACCTGACTGATGGTGTGCAATGACTTCCCCATGTCAAAAGAAATCACACACAGGCAACTTCTACTGTACAAGATGAAGTTTGGCACATGAAATATCAGGATCCTTGTAAGCAGTTCAAAAATGACAAAATTAAAGCTTCTGCTTCTGTCGTTGGTTCAGAAAAATAAGGTACAACTTACAACTTAGTAGGAATTTATTAGGAACAGAAAGAAGGGTATACTTTAATGATCTGGTGTCTCTGCTCCCACTCTCCAGCCCACTTTCGCTCAAGGAAACATTGCTTTTTCAATACACACTGACTTGCTGGACAACCTATGCCACAATTTTTATGTCCACTTTTCCTATTTGTAATTAATATTTAAACTTGCAATTATATAGATGAACTTTTCACTCTGCTGATCAGTTTGCTTGGCCAACTATGTTACCTTTGGTAACTATGTTACATGGTTCAGTGGGCAGTTCTCTTGTCCAAATCAGAACTTTGCAGGTTCAAGTTTCATGGGCTTCGTGTCTATGGACTCACTTCCATTCTTAATGCCGTTGCTTTCTTCTACTGTTTTGCATGATTTATGTGTTTCTTTCTTTCTTCTGCACGTTGAGTGTTGGTCTTTTCTTTTACTTGGGCTCTTTACGGCTTCTTGTTTTGTGGGTGCCTATAAGCCGACTTTTGACTTTGAACTCAAGTCTTGAGTAGCAAAATGTAGGCTGACACTACTTCAGTACTGAAAAAGCTGCCCTAATGGAGATCCCTTCTTTTAGATGACACTTTTCACTAAACAGCCATTCATCCTTTCTGGTGGACATAAAAGTTACTTAATCAGTTGAATTCCACACCTATCCATGATGGTGTTTATACTTGTGTCTCTGAATCTATAACTCATGTCCATAATTCTGGTTTTAGCTCAGTAACTTGGTTGTAAAAATATAACTATCTAATAAAATAAATCAAAATGAACTTTGTCTCATATATAAAACAGCAAACCTTGGTACCAATTCAATAAAATACAGGATAATGCGAGGCAAATCCTTTGTAGTTCATACATATATATTGCACATAATCATGGTCAACAATAACTAGCTAACATCATTGACATCACTCTTTGTAACTAATTTAAGAGAATAAACCTTGAATACCTGTAACTTATTCCACTACAACAAAATGCTGTTTTGTAACTGAGTTGCCAGAATGATTACTGAGCACAAGTACATTTTAACTTGAGTCATTCCCTTGAAAACATCGTGACAAATTTATGGTCATTCATGCCAAATAACCTCATAAATTTAAGTGAATCTGAATAATGCTTTCAGTTAGCCTTGTTTTTGTCTTTTATATGGAAAGCCTGGATATCACTGACTGAAAAACCGAATCTATGGAGTAGAGATAAATAGCTTAAAAAGATGGAAAGCTTATTTTTTTTTGGCTATTTTTGTTATGTTTTAACTTTGTTTTATTGGTAAAAGAAGATGGAGTGCCTGCAGATACTGATGTCTAACAAAAGATTTTATTTATATAGTACCTCTCATGACCTTGGCTCTCACAAATCTATTTACAGTCAAAGAAATGAAGTGCAATTCACAGTCATATTACAGAAAAACTTGCCAAAAATTATATACACAGCAAGCTCACATAATGATTGTGATGCTGGCCAACTGAAAAATTTTTTGTGAAGCTGATTGAGAATGAAGTACTAGTCAAAACATTTTTTTTGAACCAGAAGAAGTTCACTGCCTTTACTTAGTCAGGCCGTTGAGACCACAGACACACCATGGTGGCTGTTTCTACACAATTCAAAGAACATCTGGGTTGTGTTGGCATTGCCAGTGATATCTGTACTCCCTAAATTAATAGTTTTTTGGTTGAATTTAACTTGGTATTAAAAATATAATAATACATGATTTCATCCAAATAAATTTTATTATCAGTCAGGAAGCTAAAGAAGGCCAATAGAGCTAAAATTTTAAAACTCCCTTTTCTCAAGCTCTCAACTTTTGTTTTTCCTTCATCATGACCAATCAGCAGCTAATGTCTTTAATTGAACTCATCCCACCTTAAACAACTTAGTTTAACTCTAATCATCTCCTCAAATGCAGGAACTGCAGCATAGCCAATATCCAGTTGAATTTGTTCAGACAAATTGTGGGAAACCCAATGCATCACCGGCACCAGCCTACCCATCATCAAGGACACATATACTGCAAGCTGATGGTAAAAGGTGAGCAATATCATAAAGGATCCCACGCTCATTGCTCATGGACTGTTTGTCCCATTCCCATCAGGGAGGAGGCTATTGTGCAGCATCACACGACAAGACCACCAAACACAAAAACAGTTAATTCCCCGAAGTTGTCAGGCTGATCAACTGTTACACCCATTAATCCACCTCAACCCACTCTCTACCACCACTACTTTATCACTTCCTGTCAGAATCACCTTAGCTACAGATACTCCTTTACCATGTGTCATTTTAATCTCTGAGTGCAAGCTCACCTAACCATTATGATTTTATTTATCCTGTTCCTTAAGCTTGTATTTTTTAATGCTGCATCAGATCCAGAGTAACAATCACTTTGTTCTCCTTTACACTTGCACTGAAGAAGGACAATAAACAACTTTGAATCTTGAAAAATCAGATCGAGTTTCAGAGGTACCTTATCTTCAAGTATTTTGGGCCTAAATGGAGATAAGTTCACTGTATGCACGGAGAGAGGTACAGAGGGCATGGTTTTGTTTTTGAAGTGCAAACGATTGTGTGTTTGGGGAAAACAAAAGACTAAGAACAGTCACAGTGGAAATCAGCCCCGGCCTCAGTAGGGAAATACAGTCACCAGTAATCTAAAGGAAATGACCTCAAGAGATTTTGTTTATTAGATTCATGAGTAAAAGACTGCTCGTGTAATTTAAATTCTATATGTTTAAATGATCCTAATTGTACATCAGTTAACAAATGTTCCACTGTGTAATCTTGTCCTTATGATCTTTTTCTCTGTAATAGAAGCATACTCACTGGGGATCAATGACAGATGAGCATTTTTCCAGTCAGATTATTCCTACAAACCAATCATTATGCTAACAATCAACAAGCATTCCAACTAAACATATCTGAGTACTAACTGTACAAATTCATGAAATTTCTGTTTCTATCTGCAGTTGCATCAAACTAAAGACCAGTCAGATCAGTCATACAATTAAACACAACCTATAAGATTACCACAGAATATCACGATGAAAAAGAACACAGGATTGTTCGTAATGTAATTACCAAAAAATCTATCAATAAACATAAAATCTTGACACATTCAGAAAAAAAATTAATAATACCTACATATCCCATATGCCATTTGCTCACTGTATTTTTCCAGATCAAGCTTAATGCTGGACTGAAAGAAATCCAACCTAGCCTTCAACTGCTGAGAATTAGAAAACATTGTTGTTTTCATTTTTGTAAGGTTATTGTTGTAACGAAGCAGACTCAACCTGCAAATAAATCATAATTGTAATCAAAATGAAATTCATCTGAAAAAAATTGGATTTACAAATTAAAAACAGAAGTTTCTATTTAAACAGTGTTCATTGCTACAACAAAAAAATATTGACATTGAGGTGATTGGCCAACAACCTTTCAACATAAATCAGTAGCTGTAAACATACTAATAACACAGTAACACAGCTAGTTGAGCCAGTGCCTCTCAGCGCCAGAGAGCCAGTTCAAACCACACCTTGGGTGCTGTATGTGTGGAGTTCACATGTTCTGCGACCAAGTGGGTTTCTAATGGGTGCTCCTGTTTCCCCCATATCTCAAAGGCATGTGAGTTGGTAGGTTAACTGCCCACTGCAAACTGCCCCTACTGTGTAGATGAGTGTGTAAAATCTGAGGGGAGTTTAACAGAATGTGTGAAATTTTTAAAAATGATTAATGTAGGATTGGTGTAAATGAGTGAATGATGGTCTTGACAGACTCCCCAGACCGTAGGGCTTGTTTCCATACTCAATGACTTCAAAACACTAATCCCATGAATTTGCATGAAATAAATCACAAAGTGGTATATCTGAAGTAAAAAATTTGCAGCAGTGATAAAAAACATCTACCTTTTCCTGAGTATGACAGCAGCTTGGTATTTCTGCACGCAACACCATAAGACGGTAAGATATAGGAGCAGAATTAAACCATTTGGGCCATTGAGTCTGCACCGCCCCTTCATCATGGCTGACCCCATTTTCCTCTTAGCCCCAATCTCCTGCCTCTCCCCTGTATCTCTTCATGCTCTGACCATCAAGAATCTATCAAACACTGCCTTAATTGTGTATACAGATTTGGCTTCCACGGCTGCCTGTGCCACCAAATCCCACATATTTTCCACTATCTGGTGAGAGAAGTTCCTCCTCATATCCATTCTAAAAGGACGCCCCTCTATTCTGAGGCCATGTCCTCTGGCCTTAGACTCTCCCACCACAGGAAACACCTGCCTTCCTCACCACAGACTCAACCTGCAAATTAACCATTAGATTCCAAGACCCAAGTCCCTTTGCTCTTCAGATTTTTGTATTTTCTTTCCATTTAAAAAACAGTCAATGCTTTAATTTCTTCTACCAAAGTACATGCCCGTACACCTCCCGACCTTCTATTCCATCTGGCACTCCTTTGCCTATTCTCATAATCTAAGTCCTTCTGTAGCCTCTCTACTTCCTCAAAACTACCTGGCCCTCCACACATTTTCATATCATCTGCAAACTTTACAACCAAGCCATCAATTCCATCATCCAAATCTTTGACATACCACGTAAAAAGAATCAGTTCCAACACAGACCCCTGTGGAACACCCCTAGTCACCGGCGGCCATCCAGAAAAGGCTCCCTTTATTCCCACTCCTTGCTTCCTGCCAACTAGCCATTTGCTTCATCCATGCTAGAATCTTTCTTGTAATACCACAGGCTCGTAGCTTGTTAAGCAGCCTCATGAGTGGCACCTGGTCAAAGGCCTTCTGAAAATCCAAGTACACACCATCAACTGATTCTCCTTTGTCTATCCTATTTGTTATTTCTTCAAAGACCTCCAGCATTACGTCAGGCGAGGTTTCCCCTTGAAGAAACCATGCTGACCACGGCCTATTTTATCATATGCTTCCAAACACCCTGAAACCACATCCTTAACAATCAACTCCAACATCTTCCCAAATGCTGAATTCAGACCAACTAGCCTATAATTTCCTTTCTTCTGCCTCTCTTCCTTCTTGAGGAGTAACTATTGCAATTTTCCATTCTACCAGAACTATTCCAGAATCTAGTGCTTTTTGAAAGATCATTACTAAAGTCTCCACGATCTCTTTAGCCACCTCTTTCAGAACCCTGGGGAGCACATCATATGTCTGGTCCAAGTGACTGATCTACCTTCAGACATTTCATAGAACCTTTTTCCTAGTAATGGGAACTTCACACAGTTCTTGACCCCTGACACCTGGAACTTCCACCATACTGCTAGTGATTTCCTCAGTGAAGAATGACGCCAAACACCTGTTCAGTTCGTCTGCTATTTCCTTGTCCCCCATTACTATCTCTCTAGCATCATTTTCAAGTGGACTGATATCCACACTGACCTCTCTTTTACACATTATGTACATGAAGAAACTTTTGGTATTCTCTTTAATATCATTGGCAAGCTTACTTTCATACCCCATCTTTACATTCTTAATGACTTTTTAAGCTGCCTCTTTTGGTATTTAAAAGCTTCTCAATTCTCTAACTTCCCACTAGTTTTTGCTCTATTATATGCCCTCTCTTCGGCATCTTTGTTGGCTTTGACTTTTCTTGTTAGCCACGGTTGTGTCATCTTGCCTTTAGAATACTTCCTCCTCTTTGGGATGTAAATGTCCTGTGCCTTCCAAATTGCTTCCAGAAATTTCAGCCATTGCTGCTCTGCCACTATCCCTGCCAGTGTCCTTTTCCAATTGATTCTAGCCAACTCCTCCCTCATGCCTCAGTAATTCCCTTTACTCCACTGTAATACTGATACATCTGACTTCAGCTTCTCCTTCACAAATTTCAGGATGAATTTGATCACATTATGATCACTTTCCCCAAGAACCCTAACCAATTCTGGTTCTTTGCACAACACCCAATCCAGAATGGCTGATCTCCTAGTGGACTCAACCGTGAGCTGCTCTAAAAAGCCATCTCGTAGGCACTTAGAAATTCTCCCTCCTGGAATCCAGCACAAACCTGATTTTCCCAATCTACCTGCATATTGAAATCCCCCAATCTAATGTAACATTGCCCTTTTGGTATGCTTTTTTAATCTCCTGTTGTAATTTGTAGACCATATCCTTACTACTGTTTGGGGTTCTGTATATAACTTCCATCAGTCTTTTTACCCTTGCAGTTCCTTAGCTCAATCCACAATGATTCAACATTTTCCGACACTGTCACTTCTTTCTAATGACTTGATTTCATTACTTACCAACAGACCAACACCACCCCCTCTGCCTTCCTACATAGAACATAGAATAGTACAGCACAGTACAGGCCCTTCAGCCCACAATGTTGTGCCGACCCTCAAACCCTGCCTCCCATATAAGCCCCCACCTTAGATTCCTCCATATACCTGTCTAGTAGTCTCTTAAACTTCACTAGTGTATCTGCCTCCACCACTGACTCAGGCAGTGCATTCCACGCACCAACCACTCTCTGAGTAAAAAACCTTCCTCTGATATCCCCCTTGAACTTCCCACCCCTTACCTTAAAGCCATGTCCTCTTGTATTGAGCAGTGGTGCCCTGGGGAAGAGGTGCTGGCTATCCACTCTATCTATTCCTCTTATTATCTTGTACACCTCTATCATGTCTCCTCTCATCCTCCTTTTCTCCGAAGAGTAAAGCCCTAGCTCCCTTAATCTCTGATCATAATGCATACTTTCTAAACCAGGCAGCATCCTGGTAAATCTCCTCTGTACCCTTTCCAATGCTTCCACATCCTTCCTATAGTGAGGTGACCAGAACTGGACACAGTACTCCAAGTGTGGCCTAACCAGAGTTTTATAGAGCTGCATCATTACATCGCGACTCTTAAACTCTATCCCTCGACTTATGAAAGCTAACACCCCATAAGCTTTCTTAACTACCCTATCCACCTGTGAGGCAACTTTCAGGGATCTGTGGACGTGTACCCCAAGATCCCTCTGCTCCTCCACACTACCAAGTATCCTGCCATTTACTTTGTACTCTGCCTTGGAGTTTGTCCTTCCAAAGTGTACCACCTTACACTTCTCCAGGTTGAACTCCATCTGCCACTTCTCAGCCCACTCCTGCATCCTATCAATGTCTCTCTGCAACCTTTGACAATCCTCTACACTATCTACAACACCACCAACCTTTGTGTCGTCTGCAAACTTGCCAACCCACCCTTCTACCCCCCACATCCAGGTCGTTAATAAAAATCACGAAAAGTAGAGGTCCCAGAACAGATCCTTGTGGGACACCACTAGTCACAATCCTCCAATCTGAATGTACTCCCTCCACCACCACTCTCTGCCTTCTGCAGGCAAGCCAATTCTGAATCCACCTAGCCAAACTTCCCTGGATCCCATGCCTTCTAACTTTCTGAATAAGCCTACCATGTGGAACCTTGTCAAATGCCTTACTAAAATCCATATGGATCACATCCACTGCACTACCCTCATCTATATGCCTGGTCACCTCCTCAAAGAAGTCTATCAGGCTTGTTAGACACGATCTGCCCTTCACAAAGCCATGCTGACTGTCCCTGATCAGACCATGATTCTCTAATTGCCTATAGATCCTACCTCTAAGAATCTTTTCCAACAGCTTTCCCACCACAGATGTAAGGCTCACTGGTCTATAATTACCCAGACTATCCCTACTACCTTTTTTGAACAAGGGAACAACAATCGCCTCCCTCCAATCCTCCGGTACCATTCCCGTGGACAACGAGGACATAAAGATCCTAGCCAGAGGCTCAGCAATCTCTTCTCTTGCCTCGTGGAGCAGCCTGGGGAATATTCCGTCAGGCCCCAGGGACTTATCTGTCCTAATGTATTTTAACAACTCCAACACCTCCTCTCCCTTAATATCAACATGCTCCAGAACATCAACCTCACTCATATTGTCTTCACCATCATCAAGTTCCCTCTTATTGGTGAATATCGAAGAGAAGTATTCATTGAGGACCTCGCTCACTTCCACAGCCTCCAGGCACATCTTCCCACCTTTATCTCTAATCGGTCCTACCTTCACTCCTGTCATCCTTTTTTTCTTCACATAATTGAAGAATGCCTTGGGGTTTTCCTTTACCCTACTCGCCAAGGCCTTCTCCTGCCCGCTTCTTGCTCTTCTCAGCCCCTTCTTAAGCTCCTTTCTTGCTTCCCTATATTCCTCAATAGACTCATCTGATCCTTGCTTCCTAAACTTCACGTATGCTGCCTTCTTCCACCGGACTAGATTTTCCACCTCACTTGTCACCCATGGTTCCTTCACCCTACCATTCTTTATCTTCCTCACCGGGACAAATTTATCCCTAACATCCCGCAAGAGATCTCTAAACATCGACCACATGTCCATAGTACATTTCCCTGCAAAACCATCATCCCAATTCATACCCGCAAGTTCTAGCCTTATAGCCTCATAATTTGCCCTTCCCCAATTAAAAATTTTCCTGTCCTCTTTGATTCTATCCTTTTCCATGATAATTATAAAGGCCAGGGAGCGGTGGTCACTGTCCCCCAGCTGCTCACCCACTGAGAGATCTGTGACCTGACCCGGTTCATTACCTAGTACTAGATCTAGTATGGCATTCCCCCTGGTCGGCCTGCCCACATACTGTGACAGGAATCCATCCTGGACACACTTAACAAATTCTGCCCCATCTAAACCCTTGGAACTAATCAGGTGCCAATCAATATTAGGGAAGCTAAAGTCACCCATGATAACAACCCTGTTATTTTTGCACCTTTCCAAAATCTGCCTCCCAATCTGCTCCTCTGTATCTCTGCTGCTACCAGGGGGCCTATAGAATACCCCCAGTAGAGTAACTGCTCCCTTCCTGTTCCTGACTTCCACCCATATTGACTCAAAAGAGGATCCTGCTACATTACCCACCCTTTCTGTAGCTGTAATAGTATCCCTGACCAGTAATGCCACCCCTCCTCCCCTTTTTCTGCCCTCTCTATCCCTTTTAAAGCACTGAAATCCAGGAATATTGAGAATCCATTCCCGCCCTGGTGCCAGCCAAGTCTCTGTAATGGCCACTACATCATAATTCCATGTATGTATCCAAGCTCTCAGTTCATCACCTTTGTTCCTGATGCTTCTTGCATTGAGGTACACACATTTCAGCCCTTCTACCTTACTGTCTTTACACCGTTTCCTGTCTGTCCTTTTGATATATTATGTATCCTTGGACATTAAGCTCCCAGCTATAACCTTCTTTCAGCCCACAGAACCTCATTTGTTCCTCTGATTAAGGAATCTCCAGTTAACACAGAACCCTCTTTACCTTTCAGCTTTTCTAAGCCACAGCACCAGACTCAGTGCTAGAGACCCTCCTCCTGGTAGTTGTCCTCCTCAATACTATCTAAAGTTGTATACTTATTATTGAGGGGAATGGCCACAGGTGTACTCTGTACTGTCTGTGCATTTCTCCTCCTTCTCCTGACAGTCACCCAGCTACCTGTCTCCTGCAAACTAGGGGTGACTACCTCCTTGTAGCTGCCGTCTATCACCTCCTCATGATCCCCTATAAGTCAAGGGACATCGAGCTGCAGCTCCAGTTCCTCATTACGTTCTCTCAGGAACTGCAACTCAGTGCACCAGGTGCAGATGTGTTTATCTGGGAGACTGGAGATCTCACAGACTTTCCACATCCCACAGAGTACAAAACACTGCCACTGGAGTCATTCTTACTAATCTACTAAACCCTAACAGATGAGGATTGAACAAATAAGGATAGAGAGAGAGGGCAACTTACAAGATAATTTACCTCACTCAAACCTGATCTTGCCTTTGCCTGATGAGCCAAAGCCACTCTAAACACTGGCACACTCAAAAGAATGGCCACTCCATTTGCACATGAATTATTCTTATTGGCCCTTTCTAATAAATCCCTCTTGCCGATTGGTCACTCCTCAACTCAGAGGAACCGTGGCGAAACTCTGCCTTCAAAATCTCGATTGCCCTCCTGATTAAAGGGTAGCTCTTCTTACATACCCCAGACGTGTGAGATCTACTGGCGAAATCGCAAAATTGTTGTCAGTGGTTCAGCAACGTCTTGACGGTTCTGTTTGCTGCCACTCGTGCGGTACAACTACTCCAAAGGGAGCTGCTAACTGGAGCAGAACGTTAACTCACAGCCTGTACTACAAAGTCCTTGGCTTCCACTCATTTAAGTTACACCTCTATACAGTTTCCTTCATATTAAGTTTATGGTATTTCAGCTTCTACCGTAATCATCCATAACTGCTCAAATCTCCATTGCTTCCTTTTGAGAAAGGTAGATTTTGTTTTGTTTCATGGGGCTACCTAAGAGAACTATTTAATGTGACGGGCAGTTCAGTCAGATTGATGCTATCACAGTTGCTGGGTTCCAGAGATCCAAGTTATGTCAGCCTTGCCTCAGGTATTTTACACAGATTACTAGATCTTTATGCCCATCAATTTAGTGATGAGGACCATTTCTTGGATGCTGATAAGTTCTAGACTCATAAATTCAACTGTAAAGCTAACTAAATTTAATTTTTACCAAAATATTCATCAGCAAATGTACTTTTAACAGTTGTCAATATATATTTGAGGTCTCATACACATTAATGAAAATGATTTATTGAAACAAACCAAGTTATATTTACATAGCTAATTATTGTAAGGTAGTAATAATAAGTGATAAATAATAAATAAACAATAAACAATAAATTATTAATAGGTAATATTAATATTCCCTAAATATGCCAAAAGCTTGATATTATTAGGCTATTTTTAAGCAAGAAAATATTGCCATCTCACATCTAAAAAGCCATCAGGTCTAAACACACCCAGTCTGGAAATGGAATCATGCCTGTCAGGAAATAGCATACTTGACACATGCTGTAGGAAAAACAGGATGTTGACTGCAACAATCATGTTCTTATCTCATATTAGCTCCCTGTCTGAAAGTACTTTAACTCACAGGGCAGAAGGGAATATTCTATTATTGAAAAGAATAAGATGATTTGTAGGAAATAAATTTATTTCAAATAAACACATTAATAATACTCTTCCATTCTCAATAAAATTTTGATTATCATCTCTGTATCACTCAGAAAAATAGGAGTTCTCCAAGGAAGTAAAATTATCATCCTACAAGGCATAGTGAAAACAGGAAGTACAAGGGGAAGTATTTTCATATAAACTCTTCTTGGGCTTCCAGCCGGATATGGATATCGATTTCAACCAGTGTTTGATAACAAACTCTGCCATCTTCATCAGTCATGATGCCTGGGTATGTCTAGTCCGGTGGTATATATAACCCCGTCATTCGTCCCTCCTGATTGATCAGTCCTCATCCAATCAGGTTTCCGCTGTTCCACCTTGTTTATAATCAAATTCCAGTACTTACTTACAGCAAGACCTTCATCTTTGTTAAAATTCTTATCCTCTACTTTTACTCTGTTGGGACAGTTTGTATATTTCCTGAACTGCCTCACAGTGTTTCTTCACAAAACTAGTCCACCTAGAGCAGTGATGGACCTGTCAACGTACTCCCAATCTACAGGAGACAAGAGGGTTAACAATTCCAGGCGAAGAGACAGTTGTCTGTCTGCGTTGATGTTCAGAGTGGATCTAATGTGATGGATACTCTCCCTAGTCAATGTTTGGCTAGCTTGGTACACAACGTGTTTAGCCACCAGAGAAACCACCGCAGGACGCAACCTCACGAACTTATGGATGATGTCCTTGGCCTGCCATCTCAGAAGGAAGGCTAAACTTTATGTAATGATTCAAAGTGACGAATATTGCAGTGAAATCCCTCCCCGTAGAGTTAGGTGAAAAACGATCTAGTGTTTTTCCAGCGCATAGGACTCTTCACCAGGAACTGTCAGCCCTCCTGTCTCCTATTGACTTCAACAGGTCCACCGCTGCCCAAAGTGAACTAGTTTCATGAAAGAACACCACGAGGCGGGTCAGGAAATACAACAAACTATCCCAACAGAGTAAAAGTAGAGTAAGTACTGGAATTCGATTATGAACAAGGTGGGACAGCAGAAACCTGATTGGATGAGGAGTACCCAACCAGGAGGGACAGACGACAGGCTATATATATCACCGGACTAGACATGCCAAGGAATGATCCCTGATGAAGATGTCAGAGTTCGTTATCGAAACATCAGTTAAAATCAATACTTGTACCTGGTTGGAAGCCCAAAAAGAATTTATTTGTCGTATATGCCAGAAAGGCACTAGGTTATTTCTTAATTTTCATATCTTCACAATTCCCAAAGTACATGTGAAGCAGTACAACCTTATGAAATTTCAAATCCTGCAGGTTAACGAATTAACTCAATGAAACAGTACATTTTAACTCATTTCTATAGCCCCGGTTCACAATATACTGTAGTTTTTTGCAATTATAGAAATGTTTCATTTATAAATATAATATTTAATATTTATTGTTTTTTAAATCTTCATAATTATGCATCATCTACACAAAAATATATAATGTGGAAGTTCCACTTGCTGAAAAGTTCCAGCAATTGTGACAATTATGAAAGAACTTGTTACTTCAAAAACATTTTATACAATTCTACTTAAAGTTAGAACATGACTCTGGTGTCCTAGGAAGGAAGGAGGAAAGCCAATTGGCAAGGCTGATTTATTCTCCTACCTCTCCCAGTAACCTTTGATGCCCTTACTGATCAAGAACCTATGAACTTCTGCTTTAAATATACCTCAAGCCTAGACCTCCACAGCCATCGGTGCAGTGAATTCTATTGATTCACCACCCTCTGGCTAAAACAAATCCTCCTCATCTCTTTTTTAAAAGACGTGCTTTTATTCCTAGACCCTTGTACTAATAGAAACACACTTTCACAATTAACCTGCCATGATTTTCTCAGAATCGCTGAAATTAACTGTTAATTTCCCATTAAAAGCTTCACATGAAGTAAAGCCTAGTAATTATCAATGCATGTTTCTTTTTAACAATCACTTTCATTTGATAAAGAGGTTAATATTTAGAGGCCAAGATTCTATAATTATAAGTACTCTTGGCAGATTTTAAGAATAGATAGTTTTTTCCCTTAACTTTCTTTTTCTTCTTTTAGTTTCATTCCTCTGAATTTATTTTCCTGTACTGTATTTCATCACTTCTAATTAACCCTCCTTGGATCTTCCTTGTGATTTTGACCTTAAACTTTAAATCTTGTAAGTACATAAAGAAGTGAATATACATTCAGGATTTTCTTCATCTGATTGTCTACAGCTGTATGATGTTGGGTCACTGGTCCAGTAATGACTTACATTGCAGCTCTTTGGCCCTGGAACAATCTGCTGTAGTCGTCCTTCAATCCACAGACATAATTCACTGCTTCACCCCACACCTTCCTCAGTTGTACATTGGGCAACATTATCTTAGCATCACGCACTATAAAACATTAATTACAATGCAGTTAAAATGTAGCATTTCCAAATTTCAATTTTGACAGCAAACCTTCAAGAAATTAACATTAGTTCAAAAACCCTTATTTGTCATTTAGGTTCATTAATTTACACTCAGTGACCACTTTATTAGGTTCATTAATTTACACTCAGTGACCACTTTATTAGGTACACCTGTTAATGCAAATATCTAATCAGCCAAACGCGTGCAGCAAATCAATGCATACAACCTTACAGACATGGTCAAGAGGTGCAATAGTTGTTCAGACCAAACATCAGAATGGTGTACAAATATGATCTACGTGACTTTAACAGTGGAATGATTGCTGGTGGTTTGATATCTCAGAACCTGCTAATCTTCTGGAATTTTCACATACAACAGTCTCTAGAGTTTACAGAGAATAGTAAGAAAAACAAAACACATCCAGTGAGCGGGCAGTTCTGTGGGCGAAAATGGCTTGCTAATGAGAGAGGTCAGAGAATGGTCAGACTGCTTCAAACTGACAGGAAAGCGACAGTAACTCAAATAACCACACGTTGCATCTCTGAGTGCCTATGTTGAACCTTGAAGTGGATGGGCTACAGGAGCAGAAGACCAAGAACATACTGTACACTCAGTGGCCACAGTATTAGGTATGGAAATGTATATAACACAATCAATTTAGTTACATTAACATATTCCCACTTCTGTCTTTAAGAAGTTTGTATGTTCTCCACATGACCACGTGAAATTCCACCAGGCGCTCCGGTTTCCTCCCACAGTCCAAAGACGTACTGGTTGATAGGATAATTGGTCATTGTAAATTGTCCAGTAATTAGTCTAGTGTTAAATCGGGAGTTTCTGAGTGGTGCAGCTCGAAGGGCCGGAAGGGCCTATTCCACACTGTACCTCAGTAAATAGGATTACTTTTAAGATTCTAAGGGCTACAAAATGAAAACCTCATTACCCACTTTTTTTCTTACTATTCAACTGCAATTTAAGCATTTTTAAACATTTCTCGCTCTCAACACAGATTTTTTTCTATTTGTTTCAAATATGCCTATAAGCAAACGTGACTCTTTTAGCCAAAACCTTCTCAAACTATGCAGGATAAATCTTGTTACACCTCTTTACAAGCTCCTTATTTGTACGTTGGAGATATGGTATGGTAATTTAAACACTGATATCTGAGTTGTTTAGCTCGCCACTGTATTTCTTTCTCTTGCACATTACTTTGCCCAGATGGTTAAAGTCTTAAATACACTGTAATCTCTGAAATCTCTTAAATCTGCAGTCCCGGGACTAATTTAATTTTGTTTCCTATGGATTTTGCATACCTTCAAAATCTACCTTATTATGATATTGCACCTCACTGCCCATGGGCACTGCACTTTCTCCACAGCTGTTGCACTTTTTCTGCATCTTATTATTTTACCTTGTACTACTTCAATGCATTGTGTCATGATTAGATCTGCATGGACAGCAAGGTTTTCCACTGTACCTCGGTACCTGTGGATAAAGCAATTCCATTTCTCAATGCCCCGAAATAATGAAAGAAAGATGCTGTACACCTTCTTTATGTGTGTTGTCATTTTCAGTGAGTTATTAACTTGCACACAAGATCCCTCTGTGTATCAATGCACTTAAAGGGTCCTTCTATTCACTGTTTACTTTCCCCTTTCAGTGATCTCCAAAGTACATAAAATAGCTCACACTCATTCAGATTAAACTCCACCTGCCATTTCTGTGCCCAACAATCCAAATGATCGATATCCTTTGAGAACCTCTTGACTCTCCACAACTCCACCAATTTTTATGTCATCAGCAAACGTTCTCATCAGCCCATCTACATTTTCATTCACATCGTATCACAGAGGTCCCAGCAGTGATCTCTGTGGGACACTACTGCTCATAGACCTCCAGTCAGAGAAACACCCTTCCACCACTACCCTCCGTATTCTACGGTGAAGCAAATTTTTAATCCGATTTACCAAATCACCATGGATCCTACGTGTCCTAATCTTCTGGATTGCCCAACCCTGAAAGACCTTGTCAAATGCCCTATTAAGTTCCACATGGTCAGCATCCACTATCCTACCCTCATCAATCATTCTCATCACCTCAAACAACGCAATCAAGTTCATAAATCATGGTTTGCCTTGCAAAGTCAGGCAGACTATCCCTAATAAACTCACAATTTTCCCAAATGAAAGTAAATCCTGTCCGGATGAATCATCTCCAATAATCTCCCGGCCATGGATATAAGGCTCACTGGTCTATAATTTGCTGGATTGTCCTTATTGCCTTTCTTCAATAAAGCCACACCACTGGCTATTCTCCAGTCCTCTGGGATCTCACTTCTGGGTAAAAAGGATACAAAAATCTCCCATTTCTTTCAGTAAACTGAGATAGATCATATCATGCCTGTGGATTTATCCACGACCCAGCCACCACCTCCTTTTTGATAACAATGGGCCCTAGAATATCAGCAATACCCCATAGTAATCTCGCTTTCCTCCATATCTTTTCCTTGGCATATACAAATTTAGTACCTCACCCATTTCTGCTGGCTCCAGGCATAAATACTCTCCTTTATTTTTGAGTGGTCTTACCCTCTCCTTTATCCACCCTTTTATTTTTCAAATATACGTATGAAGTGCCCTGTAATTTTCCTTATTTCTACTCGCCAAGTTTCATGCATCCCATGGTCTTCTTGATTCCTTGTTTAATTTCTTTCCTGCAACACACATAAAAGTTGCTGGTGAACACAGCAGGCCAGGCAGCATCTCTAGGAAGAGGTACAGTCGACGTTTCTGCTGAGATCCTTCGTCAGGACTAGCTGAAAGAAGAGCTAGTAAGAGATTTGAAAGTGGGAGGGGGAGGGATGGAGCCAAGAGCTGGACAGTTGATTGGCAAAAGGGATATGAGAGGATCATGGGGACAGGAGGCCTAGGGAGAAAGAAAAGGGGGAGGGGGCAAAAAGCCCAGAGGATGGGCAAGGGGTATAGTGAGAGGGACAGAGGGAGAAAAAGGAGAGAGAGAAAAAGAATGTGTGTATATAAATAAATAACTGATGGGGTACGAGGGGGAGGTGGGGCATTATCGGAAGTTTGAGAAGTCAATGTTCATGCTATCACGTTGGAGGCTACCCAGATGGAATATAAGGTGTTGTTCCTCCAACCTGACTGTGGCTTCATCTTTACAGTAGAGGAGGCCGTGGATAGACATATCAGAATGGGAATGGGACGTGGAATTAAAATGTGTAGCCACTGGGAGATCCTGCTTTCTCTGGCAGACAGAGCGTAGGTGTTCAGTGAAACGATCTGTCAGTCCGCGTCAGGTCTCGCCAATATATAGAAGGCCACATCGGGAGCACCGGATGCGGTATATCACTCCAGCTGACTCACAGGTGAAGTGTCGCCTCACCTGGAAGGACTGTCTGGGGCCCTGAATAGTGGTGAGGGAGGAAGTGTAAGGGCATGTGTAGCACTTGCTCCGCTTACACGGATAAGTGCCAGGAGAGAGATCGGTGGGGATGAATGGACAAGGGAATCGCATAGGGAGCAATCCCTGCAGAAAGCGGGTGGGGGGGGGGAGGGAAAGATGTGCTTAGTGGTGGGATCCTGTTGGAGATGGCGGAAGTTACAGAGAATAAATTTCTTTCCTGCCTTCTTTATATTCCTGATGGGTCCTGCTTGATTTCAACAACTTAAACCTTACATATGCATTCTTTTTTCTGACTAAAGGTGCCTTTTTATTTTTGCCTTAAAGATGCAAGTTTTGTTTAGGATTCCAATACAGCTTTATACCCTCCAAGTTTGCCTAATACTGTTGGTTTATTATAGTTATGGTATTCTTCCCCTTTATATTTTTAGTATTGTAATGTTGTCTATTGTTTTAAAAAAAAACTGACGCAAAACACCTGTTTAATTTTTCAGTAATTTCTTTGCTCTTCAGGCTTACTGTTCAAGGAAGTTATTTTCACTTTTACCCCCTTTTTATGTTCATAAAGACAGTTTGGTTGGAACCACTATTTCTAGTGGAAAAAAATGAAGTAGAAAATAAGTGGGGGTGGGGGAGGAGGAGTAGGAGTAGGAGATTAGAACTTGGGATTATGAAAAATAACCTGATTAACAACATGGAGTGGGTGGCAGAGTCTCTACAAAAGAAGGTATAAGGAGCTCCTTCCCTCCGCTAGCTCACCCTTGGGCAGGGTGCAGCAACTGGTGCATATCACAAGTCCTGGTTATGCAACCACTGGTGCCAGGCAGACAATCACTGCAGAATATTGATAATCATTGGGGTCATCTGTCTTGTAAAGACACTGCCCAGAAGGAGGCAATAGCAAACCACTTCTGTAGAAGGATTTGATCAAGAACAATCATGATCATGAGCCCATGACTGCCTACATCATACAACATAGCACATAATAATGATTATAATGAACACTATGATTGGACATAATGTAGAACAGCAACAGAAACATTTAAAATGATGTTCAACAGAATAACGTAAAAATATACAGCGGCATACATAAGTTTGGGCACCCCGGTCAAAATTTTTGTTATTGTGAATAGCTAAACAAGTAAAAGATGAACTGATTTCCAAAAGGCACAAAGGTAAAGATGACACATTTCTTTAATATTTTAAGCAAGAAAACTTTTTTTATTTCCATCTTTTAGTTTCAAAATAACAAAAAAGGAAAAGGGCGTGAAGCAAAAGTTTGGGCACCCTGCATGGTCAGTGCTTAGTAACACCTCCTTGGGCAAGTACCACAGCTTGTAAGTGCTTTTTGTAGTCAGCTAAGAGTCTTTCAATTCCTGTTTGGGGGATTTTCACCCATTCTTCCTTGCAAAAGGATTCTAGTTCTGTGAGATTCTTGGGCCGTCTTGCATGCACTGCTCTTTTGAGGTCAATCCACAGATTCTCGATGATGGTTAGGTCAGGGGACTGTGAGGACCATGGCAAAACCTTCAACTTGCGCCTGTTGAGGTAGTCCATTGTGGATTTTGAGGTGTGTTTAGGTTCATTATCCTGTTGTAGAAGCCATCCTCTTTTCAGCTTCGGCTTTTTTACAGATGGTGTGATGTTTGCTTCCAGAATTTGCTGGTATTTAATTGATTTCATTCTTCCCTCTACCAGTGAAATGTTCCCCGTGCCACTGGCTGCAACACAAGCCCAAAGCATGATCGATCCACCCCCCCCTGCTTAACAGTAGGAGAGGTGTTCTTTTCATGAAATTCTGTACCCTTTCTTCTCCAAACATACCTTTGCTCATTGCGGCCAAAAAGTTCTATTTTAACTTCATCAGTCCACAGGACTTGTTTCCAAAATGCATCAGACTTGTTTAGATGTTCCTTTGAACCTGTTGAATAGAACTTTTTGGCCACTGGTTAACGCCACTCATTTCTCCCCCTTGCCTGGTTGTGTGCTTATTTTGCCACTTTGTCAGTTCTAAGGTCTCAGATTCCAATGTTCTCCAGCTCAATATTTCAGGAGAGTCTGCCTGTCCCCTTCAACTCATCCAAATATGTCTTTTATATTCCACTTAACAGAATGTCACCAGTTTGTCTTTGCAGATCCTGTGTGATCAAGGCCAAGCTCCTTCCATCCTGTTGGTTCCTTTTCTGAAGCTTTCCTTGAATCAGGATTATCCTAATCCATAGAACCTTTCAGAACATTTGTTCTTTTGCTAATAGGATTCAACATCTAAAACTGTATTATGATCTGGTGACATTGAAACATTGCCAGAAAACTGACCAACTGGAGAGAAACGCTTACTACCGTAGCCTTCCTCTGGCTAATACTTCGTTAACCTCATTAACCTTATCTCTCATATTGGCGGCAAAGAATATGAAAAAGATTCACCCCGGCCTCTCTCTCTCTTCTGCTTTGGTACCCGCTCCTCCTTCAGGAACCTATTTCCACCATCTCCTAACTTCTATCTGAATGGCACAGTAAACTTAATTTTAACAATGAAAAGAAATCCAAAAAAATTCTGAATATTTTGAATTAAATCGAAATCTCGGGTGGCAAGCATCTCAACAATAAATGTTAAATTCATCCTTCCTTTTTAAAATCTATGGCTCCATGTTATGCACAGAAAATAGATATGTTGTATATTGTTATTGTAAATTTCTGCATTAGATTTTATATTGTTGAGTAATCCATCTAATTGGTGGTTTATATTTAGATTCCCAAAACACACAACAGTTACGTAAATGAAAGAGATTCTGTAGATGCAGGAAATCCAGAGCAACACACACAAACTGGAATTACGCAAGGATCTGTAGTACTGTCGCAGTACACCCTTAATGTGTGCATTAGAGCTTCTACAGTGCCTATAAAAAGTATTCTTCCTCCTGGAAGATTTTATGTTTTATTGTTTTAGAATATTGAATCACAGTGGATTTAATTCGGCTTTTTTTGACAGTGATCAACGGATATAGACTCTTTTGTGTCAAAGTGAAAACAGATCTCCACTAAGTGATCTAAATTAATTACAAATATAAAACACAAAACAATTGATTGCATAAGTATTCACCCCCTTCAAGTCAGTATTTAGTTGATGCACCTTTGGCAGCAATTACAGTCTTGAGTCTGTGTAAGTAAGTCTCTATCAGTTTTGCACATCTTGACACTGTAATTTTTCCCTATTCTTCTTAAAAAAGAACTGCTCAAGCTCTGTCAGATTGCATGGGGATCATGCGTGAACAACTTTTCAAGTCTAGCCACACACTCGCAATTGAATTGAGCTCTGGACTCTGATTTGGCCACTCCAGCACACCAACTTTGTTGTTCTTAAGGCATCCCAGTGCAGCTTTGGCTTTATGCTTGGGGTCATAGACTTGCTGGAAAACCAATCATCTCCCAAGTTGCAACTCTCTTACAGACTGCATCAGGTTTTCCTCCAGGATGTACTTTGCTACATTTATTTGACCCTCTCCCTTCACAAACCTTCCAGGGCCTGCTGTAGCGAAGCATCCTCCACCATGGAGGACGATACAGCTACCACCATGCTTCACAGTAGGGATGTGTGGTGTTTGGCTTATGCCAAACATAGCGTTTAGTCTGATTGACAAAAAGCTCAATGTTAGTTTCATCAGACCATAGAACTTTCTTCCAGCTGACTTCTGAGTCTCCCATGTGCCTTCTGGCAAACTCTAGCTGAGATTTGCTGTGAGTTTCCCCCCCACCCCCAACAGTGACTTTCTCTTTGTCACTCTCTCATAAAGGTGTGACTGGTGAAGCACCTGGGCAGCAATTGTTGTACGAGCAGTCTCTCCCATCTCAGTCAGCGAAGACTGTAATTCCTCCAGGTTTCTTGGTGGCCTCCCTCAATAGCCCCTTCTTGCACAGTCACTCAGTTTTTGAGGATGGCCTGCTCGAAACAGATTTACAGCTGTCCCATATTCTTTCCATTTCTTGATGATTGACTTAACTGTACTCCAAGGGACATTCACTGACTTGGAAATGTTCTTGTGTCCATCTCCTGATTTGTGCTTTTCAATAACTTTTTCACGGAGTTGCTTGGAGTGTTCAGAATAGTTTAAAAAGAAGAAAACTTTCAAGCACCACTATTCATCCACAAATAGTGGATGAAAAATAGCAACAAACATGTTGTTTAAATTGATTTCTGGATATTCAACAGTTACTCAAGGCCAGTCAGAATATTTGTAGCATGGTACAATTATTACATTAAAAGCCATAAGCTGTGACATCCCTTAATATCTCTGAGGGTCTATCCTGGGCCCAACACATTGATGCAGCTACAAAGAAAGAATGACAGCAGCTATACTTCTTTAGGAGTTTGAGAAGATTTGGTACGTCTCCAAAGACACTAGCATATTTCTACAGATGTACCGTGGAGAGCATTCTAATGAGATGCATCACTGTCTGGGGTGGGGCGGGGGGGAATGCACAGGATTAAAATAAACTGCAGAGAGTTGTAAACTTAGTCAGCTCTATCATGGACACTAGCCTCTGTAGTATCTAGGACATCTCCAAGGAGTGATGCCTCCAAAAGGTAGCATCCATCATTAAAGACTTCCATCACACAGGACATGCCCTGTTCTCATTGCTACAATCAGGGAGGAGGTACAGGAGCCTGAAGGCACACTCTCAATGATTCAGGATCAGCTTCTTTTCCTTTGCCATCCAACTTCTGAATGGACATTGAACCCATGAATAATACCACATTACTTTAAAAAAATATATTTTTGCACTCTACTGCTGCCACAAAGACAAGAAATTTCATGATATATGCCAGTAACATTAAACCTGATTTTGATTCATGACTAGCATATTAAATAGACTAATTTTATTAACCTATCTTATTTTAAGCTTGATTGAAATGTCACACAAAACATCATTCTTACCAACGTAATTAACATGCTCTGGCAATTTTCTAGCGACAAAGGGCCCTTCGTAGATGGTACTACTTTTATCGAAGAGGTACACCATGTATCTGTCCCATCCTCTCTGCAGGAATGAGAAAAACATAAAGAAACACACACACACATGAGAAAATCCAAGCAACTCTCACAAAATGCTGGAGGAACTCAACAGGCCAGGCAGCATCTTTGTAAAAGAATACAGTTAATGTTTCGGGCCGAGACCCTTTATCAGGACTGGAGAAAAGAAATGGAGTCAGAGTTAGAAGTGGGGGGAGGGAAGGAAGCAACATATGGTGATGATTGAAACCGGGGGGGGGTGTGGGGTGCAAGAGATGGGTGAAGTAAAGAGCTGGGAAGTTGATTGGTGAAAGAGATTCAGGACTGGAGAAAGGGGAGTCTGATAGGAGAGGACAGAAGGCCATGGAAGAAAGAAAAGGGGAAGGAGCACCAGAGGGAGGTAATGGGCAAGCAAGGTGATGAGGTGAGAGAGGAAAAGTGAATGGAGAATGGTGAAAGGCGGGGAGGGGGCATTACTGCAAGTTTGAGAAACCTATGTTCATGCCATCAGGTTGGAGGCTATCCAGATGGAATATCAGGTGTTGTTCCCCCAACTTGAGTGTGGCCTCATCGCGACAGTGGAGGAGGCCTGGACTGATATATTGGAATGGGAGTGAGAAGTGGAATTAAAAAGGGTGGCCACTGGGAGATCCTGCTTTTTCTGGTGGATGGAACGTAGGTGTTCGACGAAGCGGTCTCCCAAATTACATCGGATCTCAGCGGCATACCGGGAGCACAGAATACAATAGATGACCCAAAAAACTCACAGGTGAAGTGTCATCTCACACGACTCAACTGCTTGGCCTGCTGAGTTCCTCCAGCATTTTGTATGTGTTGCTAAAGAAACACACATTGTTTTTTTGATAGAATTTCATATAATCTGGCATTTGTAGTTTATTTTGACCATTAAAGTAAAAAAGCACACTGCTTCACCTTTTTTGTTTAAGAGTAAACACAGAATCTTGTACTAACACTTAGGATACTCAAATGAAATTTATCTCTTTGTCCCTTCTATTAGAGGCATTGAACCACATAAATCAAACTGACAAACTTCTTAAAGGGAATGACAATACGAGGCATTTTTGACAAGAGCATCATTTAATGCCACTTCTTAAGTCACTGCATGGTCTTCTTTCCCAGATAACTGGGCAATTTGGTGGGATTTTGAGATTTTAAAAATTTGAAAAATTTAGTTAGTGCTTTTTACATGAGTTTTTACACAGCATCAATAATCATCGTCTTATTTTATAGCTCCATTAACAAAGACAGATAAAATAACTACTTTTGCACAAAGATAATAAAGGATAATACATACCACATCTGGCACACATTGATTGGCAGGCTTACGAGGATCCAAGGAAATTCCAGTTTCCACAAGCAACTCTTGATTTGCAGCAGCAATTCCTGTTTCAGCTTCAATGCGCATTTGAAGAGAATGCAGGCTCTCATCAGGTTTGATCAAAAAAGAATGAACCCGGGCAGAAGTCATATTTAATATATGAACAAACTGTGACAAAGATATAATGATACTTTTAGTTTTCTTTGCAATTAATTCCAACAGTCCCTTACAATTCACTTACCAGAAATTTAGCCAGTCTATTTTCGATTGTTTTACCACATGATAAATGGATTACTGGGAGAAAGTGAAAAAACTGGCAAACACTTGACCAAAATTGGGGCCAGAGATTCAGGTGTCACTGTGACTTTCCTATTAAAACTACAAGTAGAAAACTGCAGGCCAGACAGCATCCATAGGAAGAAGTACAGTCGATGTTTCGGGCTGAGACCCTTCGTCAGGACTAACTGAAAGAAGAGATGATAAGAGATTTGAAAGTGGGAGGGGAATGGGGAGATCCGAAATGATAGGAGAAGACAGGAGGGGGAGAGATAGAGCTAAGAGCTGGAAAGTTGATTGGCAAAAGGGATACAAGGCTGGAGAAGGGAGATGATCATGGGATGGGAGGCCTAGGGAGAAAGAAAGGGGGAGGGGAGCGCCAGAGGAAGATGGCAAGCAGGCAAAGAGTTATTGTGAGAGGGACAGAGAGAGAAAAAAAAGGAGAAAATAATAAATAAATAAGGGGTGGGGTAAGAATGGAAGGAGGGGCATTAACAGAAGTTAGAGAAGTCAATGTTCATGCCATCAGGCTGGAGGCTACCCAGATGGAATATAAGGTGTCGTTCCTCCAACCTGAGTGTGGCTTCATCTTGACAGTAGAAGAGGCCGTGGATAGACATATCAGAATGGGAATGGGACATGGAATTAAAATGTGTGGCCACTGGGAGATCCTGCATTCTCTGGCAGACAGAGCGTAGATGTTCAGCGAAACGGTCTCCCAGTCTGCGTCGGGTCTCGCCAATATATAGAAGGCTGCATCGGGAGCACTGGATGCAGTATATCACACCAGCCAACTCACAGGTGAAGTGTCGCCTCACCTTAAGGACTGTCTGGGGCCTTGAATGGTGGTGAGGGAGGAAGTGTAAGGGCATGTGTAGCACTTATTCCGCTTACAAGAATAAGTGCCGGGAGGGAGATCGGTGGAAGGGATGGGGGAGGGGACGAATGGACAAGAGAGTCGCATGGGGAGCGAACCCTGCGGAAAGCAGAAGGGGGGGGAGAGATAGATGTGCTTGGTGGTGGGATCCCGTTGGAGGCGGCAGAAGTTACAGAGAATTATATGTTGGACCCCGGAGGCTGGTGGGGTGGTAGGTGAGGACAAGGGGAACCCTATCCCTAGTGGGGTGGCGGGAGGAGGGGGTGAGAGCAGACATGCATGAAATGGGAGAGATGCGTTTGAGAGCAGAGTTGATGGTGGAGGAAGGAAAGCCCCTTTCTTTTAAAAAAGGAAGACATCTCCGTCCTGGAATGAAAGGCCTCATCCTGAGAGCAGATGCGGCAGAGACAGAGGAATTGCGAGAAGGGGATGGCATTTTTGCAAGAGACAGGGTGGGAAGAGGAATAGTCCAGGTAGCTGTGAGACTCCGTAGGCTTATATTAGACATCAGTAGATGTCTACTACAAGTTCCAAATTGGAATTCTTTCCATACTTGCATTATTTGTATCAGCCACAAGAGGACACTCTAAGGCAAATAATGATTCCAGCATATTACTCAATGTGAAACACTACTTCAATATTGTAACAATTCTTACAGTTAACTTTTGGGCTGAATTTAGATCACAAAGAAGGGATATGAATACGTAAACGCTCAGTGGCAACAATATCAACAATGGATTAGTTGAAAGAAAAGTTCAAATGTCACAGGTTCAAAAAAGTAAATCTACACTGATGCTACTGGTTGTTAAGTGTCTTTCATGAGGCATTAATTTGTCTGCTTTCCAAGGGCGTAAAACATGCCGTAATGCTATTTCATAGAAGATCAGGGCACTTCACCTTCATGGCTTGTTCAATAAACATAGCGGATATGATCTCTCTGGCTCTTCACTCGACCTTGGATCACCTCGACAGTACTAATACTTACATCAGGCTGCTGTTTATTGACTACAGCTTAGCGTTTAACACAATCATTCCTAAAGATCTGATCTAAAAGCTCTAAAACCTAGCTTTCTATGCCTCCTTTTGCAAATGGATCCTCAGCTTCCTAATCGGAAGACCACAATCTGTGCAGATTTGAAAATAACATCTCCACCTCGCTGATAATCAACATTGGCGCACCTCCAGGATATGTGCTTAGCCCACACTGCTCTACCCTTTATACTCATAACTATGTGGCTAGGCACAGCTCAAACACATTTTTAAATTTGCTGCCAACACAACTATCATTGGCAGAATTTCAGATGGTGAAGGCACACTGGAGTGAGATAGATTAGCTAGTTGAGTGGTGTCACAGCAACAACCCTGCATTCAATGTCAGTAAGGTCAAAGAACTGATTGTGGACTTCAGGAAGGGTAAAACAAGGGAACACACACCAGCCCTCATTGAGGGATAAGAAGTGGAAAATGCGAGCAATTTCAAGTTCCAGGGTGTCAACATAGAAACATAGAAACATAGAAAATAGGTGCAGGAGTAGGCCATTCGGCCCTTCGAGCCTGCACCGCCATTTATTATGATCATGGCTGATCATCCAACTCAGAACCCAGCCTTCCCTCCATACCCCCTGACCCCTGTAGCCACAAGGGCCATATCTAACTTCCTTTTAAACATAGCTAATGAACTGGCCTCAACAGTTTGCTGTGGCAGAGAATTCCACAGATTCACCACTCTCTGTGTGAAGAAGTTTTTCCTAACCTCGGTCCTAAAAGGCTTCCCCTCTATCCTCAAACTGTGACCCCTCGTTCTAGACCTCCCCAACATCGGGAACAATCTTCCTGCATCTAGCCTGTCCAATCCCTTTAGGATCTTATACGTTTCAATCAGATCCCCCCTCAATCTTCTAAATTCCAACGAGTACAAGCCCAGTTCATCCAGTCTTTCTTCATATGAAAGACCTGCCATCAACTGCAGTAGTACCTCCCTGCTCCTGTACTCGAATCCTCTCGCTATAAATGCCAGCATATCGTTCGCCTTTTTCACCGCCTGCTGTACCTGCATGCCCACTTTCAATGACTGGTGTATAATGACACCCAGGTCTCGTTGCACCTCCCCTTTTCCTAATCGGCCACCATTCAGATAATAATCTGTTTTCCTATTTTTGCCACCAAAGTGGATAACTTCACATTTATCCACATTAAATTGCATCTGCCATGAGTTTGCCCACTCACCCAACCTATCCAAGTCACCCTGCATCCTCTTAGCATCCTCCTCACTGCTAACACTGCCACCCAGCTTCGTGTCATCCGCAAACTTGGAGATGCTGCATTTAATTCCCTCATCCAAGTCATTAATATATATTGTAAACAACTGGGGTCCCAGCACTGAGCCTTGCGGTACCCCACTAGTCACCGCCTGCCATTCTGAAAAGGTCCCGTTTATTCCCACTCTTTGCTTCCTGTCTGCTAACCAATTCTCCACCCACACCAATACCTTACCCCCAATACCGTGTGCTTTAAGTTTGCACACTAATCTCCTATGTGGGACCTTGTCAAAAACATCTCTGAAGATCTATCCTGGGCCCAACATATCGATGTAATTACAAAGAAGGCATGACAGCAGATATATTTCATTAGAAGTTTGAGGAGATTTTGAAGGTCACCAAAGATACTTGTAAATTTCTTCCAATGTACCATGGATAGTATTCCACTGGCTGCATCACGTCTGGTACGAGGGGGCACACTGTGCAGGATCAGCTGTAAGTAAGTGACCCTCATCACCCAGCAACCCCACTTGTCACGTTCAATCTCTCTGTTTGCCCTATCACTTTGTTTCTCTTCATTCCTCTCTGTGTACATGTATTAAAACCTCATTTCCCAACATCCTAGATCTGATGAAAAGTTATTGCCCAAAATTACTAACTGTTGTTTCTCTCTCAGATGCTCCCTCATCTACTCTGTGCCTCCAACATTCTTTGGTATTTCAAGTTTTTTTGCTTTTTAGCATTCAAGTACTCTGGGATACCATGAGGTTGTGAAAGAAACAATTTTTCTTCAGAAAACTTAATTATTGCTGGCTGTATCAAGTATTACACACGTCTCCAGCTGCACTCCTCATTGATCAAGGGGGTTGGAGAGCAATATGATTAGGACATTATTGTCAGAGAAAAGAAAATTCTGCACATATTGTTCACAATCTCTCTGAATAATTTTTATTCCACATGTACTTCTTGGGAACTAATTATGATTAATTTACTGATTGTGTGACTAAGAAAAAAATAATAAGACAATGCAAATATTTCAAATCCAATACTCTTCCTCAATATGCTCCAAATTGTATTCTGTGGTACATTCTATGATGCAAAATGAAATTCTGTTTACTGAAGTCTTCATGCTCTGGAGCAGGGCTTTCCAACCTTTATTATGCCATGGATCAATACTATTTGGCAAGGAACAGGAATTCTGCAGATGCTGGAAATTCAAGCAACATACATCAAAGTTGCTGGTGAACGCAGCAGGCCAAGCAGCATCTATAGGAAGAGGTGCAGTCGACGTTTCAGGCTGAGACCCTTCGTCAGGACTAACTGAAGGAAGAGTTAGTCCTTCAGTTAGTCCTGACGAAGGGTCTCGGCCTGAAACGTCGACTGCACCTCTTCCTATAGTTGCTGCTTGGCCTGCTGCGTTCACCAGCAACTTTGATGTATGTTACTATTTGGCAAGGGGTCAGTGGACTTCAGGTTGGGAGCCCTGCTTTAGGGAAATACATAACAATACTTAGAATAAAACATAGCACTTCTGGAGAAACACTATATCTTGACATCCCCTTCAATTTTTGCACCACGTAATTTAATTTCTTGACTAACTAATTCAGATTCAATTGTAATCCTCAATTTATAGTCTTTTAAATACATGTTTCTCTTTAGAAGAGAATTTATTCAATTAAAAAATACTATAGCACATTGCAATATCTTACTGACTTGACTCTGTATCACCAACCTTCTGACTTAAAATCTGATCCAGAAGTAAGAAGCATGCTGGTCGATTTGTGGCTGGATCTATACCACCACCCCGTTGTTTTGGATCCCAAACCAGCATCATTTGCAGCCACGTTTCCAGTGGTTTTACCATTAAACTAAAAAAAAATAAAAACCAACAAGTCACAAATATTCTACCACAACATGCAATTATCTCAATTTAGTTCTGATAAGGAGTCAAGGATGTGAAATACTAAGTTTTTCTTTCACAGATAGTGTTTTCAGCATTTTTATAATCACAATTTAGAAGCATTTTAACATCGTAATTATGTAATAGCTGTTATTCATCCAGATATTAAAAAGAAGCATGTTACCTGCTCTCTAACGTAGAACCGATTACAATGCTTCAAAACTCATAATAAGAATGAACTCATGCATTGTGCTTTTACATCCAATATTGGGCTCTTATATTGATTTACCTGGTAAAATTGTAGCACTTGGACATCTTACAAATTTATAAAGTGTTAACACTGTTGGATAGCAGTCCAGAATCTATTTCTGTATCATTTTACATTATATTTGCAGGACAAAAAGGTGATAACTCGGTATCATTCCCACTGAGGACTCTGTTAATGCATTTCAAGACCATATGATACAAGAGCAGAATTAGGCTATTTGGCCCATCGCGTCTGCCCCAACATTTCACATTTCAACATTTTCCCTCTCAGCCCCAATCTCCTGCCTTCTCCCCGTATACTTTCATCCCCTGACTAATCAAGAATCTATCAACCTCTGCCTTAAATATACCCAATGACTTGGCCATAGCCACCTATGGCAAAGAGTTCCACAAATTCACCACTCTCTGGCTAAAGAAATTTCTCATCATCTCATTTATAAAAGGACAGCCCCTATTTTGAGGCTGTATCCTCTGGTCTTTGACAAACCCCTCCATAGGAAACGACCACTCTACATCCACTCTATCGAGGCCTTTCAACATTTGATAGGCTTCAATGAGTTCACCCCTCATTCTTCGGAATTCCAGTAAGTAGAGACCCAAAGCTATCATCTGCTCCTCACTGACAAACCTTTCAATTGCAGAATCATTTTTCTGAACTTCCTTTGAACCCTCTCCAATGCCAGCATATCCTCTCTTAGATAAGAGGTCCAAAACTACTCACAATACTCCAGGTGAGGCCTCACCAGTGCTTTATAAAAACTTAACATTATATCATTGCTTTTATACACTAGTCCTCTCAAAATGAATGCTAACATCCCATTTGCCTTCCTCACCACTGACACAACCTGCAAGTTAATCTTTAGGGAATCTTGCACGAGGCCTCTCAAGTCCCTTTGCACCTCAGATTTTTTAATTTTCCTCTCCATTTAGAAAACAGTCTCCCCTTTTATTTCTTCTACCAAAGTGCATGACCATATACTTCCTAACTAGATGTCAGGATCTTAACTAGATGTATACCTGAGCTCTCTAAGCTTCGAAATGGAATCTCAAGGCAGGTTTTGTTTATAATCTAGCTTCACATCATTCCTGCAATTAGAACCATTCCTCCATTGATGTATGGGCTGCAAAAGCTTCATTTTAGCCAATAACACCATCTATTTTAACCAATACTTATCATCTCAGCAATATTCAATATTTCTACCTTATTGAGACACATCAAGAGCAAAAGCAAAAGATAGAAGGTTGACAAAAATGGAGCCATTTACACTCAGTGGCCATTTTATTAGGTACACCGGCTTGTTAATGCACGTATTTAACCAGCCAATCATATGGCAGCAGCTCAATGCATAAATGCATGCAGACATGGTCAAGAGGTTCAGTTGTTGTTCAGACCAAACATCAGAATGGGGGAGAAATGTGATCTAAATTATTTTGTCTGTGGAATGATTGTTGGTGCCAAACAGAGTAGTTTGAGTAACTCAGAAACTGCTCATTTCCTGGGATTTTCGCACACTACAGCCTCAAGAGTTCACAGGGAGAACGTTGTGAAGAACAAAATAACATTCAATGAGTAGCAGTTCTGTGGACAAAGACACCTCATTAATGAGAGAGGTCAGGGGAGAATGGCCAGACTGGTTCAAGCTGACAGGAAGGTGACAACAACTCAAATAACCACACATTACAACAGTGGTGTGCAGAAGACCATCTCTGACTTCATAACACGTTGAACCTTGAACTGAAGGGCTACAGCAGTAGAAGACCATGAACACACACCCAGTACCACTTTATTAGGTACAGGAGGTACCTAGTAAAGTGGCCACTGAGTCTAGTTCCACTCTAATAGTTACCTGAATAGGTTAAATCTAAAGATTAATTGTCAACATGCATAAAAAAAATCAACTCCAAGGGAAAAAAAGATGTAACTGTAAATCTGAGTTACTATTAAGGATGTGGGAAGAAATCATTATGTGGAAGAGATCAAGAACTGCAGTTATACTTAGTTGCATTTTGAACATAGAAAAGCAAAGCATAGTTACAGGCCCTTCGACCCACCATGTCTGTGCCGACCATGATGCCAAATTAAAATATCTGCTCATCATGTGGAAGAACACAGGCTTTGGCAAATAGTCCACAAATTTTATTAAATTAAGCAAACAATACACTGGTGTACAACTAATCCAAAAATCATGCTGCAATTTAGAAAGGGGACAACTCAATTTGCCAGATGTTCCAAGTGTACTTCTCTGCTTATAATTAACCAATGCATTATAATAACAGCATCCATCACACGCTAGAGCAAGTCAAGGTTTGGCTTGTGCACACGTTTTCACAAAAGGGAAAATCAACTATGTAAGAGAACTCAAGGATGCTTTCAATCAACAGCGTGACTGGCTATAACATATTGTGGCGAGCATCTGTCCCTCGTCTGTCATTATGGAAGCTCCTTCACTCAACAACGGTTTTATGTGATAGACACAAAACAGACTGGGCACCATAACCCACAGAGTGAACCCAACCAGTCTCATACAGACGGGGGGAGGTGACCATCACACAGCCCGGTTACAGTTACGGCGACCCACAAATACACAAGCAAATAACTGTATAACCCTAGATAAAATGTAACAATAAATGAACTGGAACTTCCCACCATAATCCCATAAAAGCATTTTAACGCAAGAACAGTAAACAATATTGGTCATTAGAAATGCAGGGGCAGGCTGTCGACCATGCCCCTGCCCAGAACGTCACAATATTATTGGAAATCAAGCAACTGCTTCACATCAGTGACAATGCTGATCTTAGGCAAAGAGCTGGATAAATGAAACTCTTCTCAGTATCCCTGAATGGTGAAGTGAAACAGCACTCCTGAACATTATCCTGCAATTCTTCTGAGACAAAGTCTCCAACCACTCACCCTCCAATGTGACTGTGGAACACTGACCTTTTAAGCAAGATATCAAACGACTGCTACGATTAAACTATTTAACCAAAGTATGCACACTGTTCAAAACAAAGATGTTAAGACAGGAAGTTGAAAATTTTAAAAATTCTTAAGAATACCAAAACTAGACAAGCATAAAGCGTTTGATTATTTCACCTTTCCTGTTCTTTCTACTTGTAATTACATGAAACCCATCTTTCATTATGGTACGTCCTGAGTTTCCCTTTTCACCACAGTCCGGGCCAGGCTACACAATCCCTCACTTAGTAAGATTGAAGTTCTGTTTAATTTTACATTAAAGTAAAATTTAAGTTGTTCAAGATGCAGAAAATTCTACAAACAAGAATACTCACCTGCTAAGGCCATTGGGCTGTGGTAAATTTGTGGAGAACTTTACTTCACCATTCATCTCTTCAACAGCCATAATGTCATATTGGCCCTTGTATTTAATTTTGTCTTGCCTAAAATGAAACATAAGTTACATGATTAACTACAATGGAAATAAATATCAATACTTTTGTTTCATTACTACAAAAAATAATATAAATAGTAATCCCATAATGGAAGAAGCTGTTCCTAAAACGTTGAGAGTGCATTTTCAGGCTGCTGTACCTCCTCCCTGATGGGAACAATGAGAAGAGACCGTGCCCCTGATGGCGTGAGTCCTTAATGTTGATGCTGCCTTCCTGAGGCATCACCTTGTGAAGATGTCCTTTTGATGATGGGTAGTTTAGGATCAGCTTCGTTCCCTCTGCTATCGAATTTCATGAACACTACTTAACAATTCCTCTTTTACACTATTTATTTTATTGCTTATTGTAACTTATGCTAATATTCTTTTTTATGTCTTGCCTAGTACTGCTGCCATAAAACAAATTTTACGACAAATGAACATGAGTCCTGGGTCTTGAGCAAGTTTATTTGATGCGGTTTGCGGATTGAACTCGATGTACACATTATGATGTCTTTCTCGTTTCTGGTCGCTGCTTTTTTTGTTGCTATTTTGATCAGGGTGGCCTGTAAATAACGAATGACACAGAGACAGATTGAATTGAACTGAGCTGAACTGAATATGCCTGGACTCCTGATTTTGTGTTTTATCTTCTGTAATTTTTCCACTTTTTTTTGTTCTTTCTTGCTGTTTTGTACCATTTGTTTTTTCTGTGTGTGGGTTCGTGGGGAGGGGGGAGGGGTGAAATTCATCAAGGGTCCTTTACACTAGAAGCACAATATGGCATTGTTTATAGTATTTCACGTTCAAGGTGCCATTCTAGGCAAAATGACATTACAGCTGGTTCCTTCTTCTCAAACTCCAATCTATGCAATAAACCATCCCAATCAAACTTTCACCATTGCTACAATTGAAATGCAGTCCACCTCGATAAAATCTCCATCCACGTTTGTTACATGGAAGCAGATTTGCGGATTCAGTAAGTGGGACAGGAGACAGTGATCGTGAGTAAGCACGTTAACTATTTATTTACAGTGAAGCACTCAGACAATCATCTGAGTCAAACAAGTACATATCTAAGCCCCTAAGTATCATTTCTTAATGCATGCATTATTAAATGACAATAAAAGAGGACTGCGTGTCCTCATAATCTAATCTAATCTAAGTTACAAAATCACAACACTGAACATTCAACAACACTTCTAACTCAAACCAGTATTTCCCAGGTTACACAACTGTAACACTAAATATTCAACAAACAGGTACTTATCAAAGTGTGCATACACTCCTATCCGCAGGATACTTTTTCAATGGCTCTTCATTCCTGATCATGACCCAGTCTGAAAGGAACCCCCAGCGAAAAGAGACAAAGCGTCTTACATGCACCATTCTTATACCCCTGGGGTGCCCAAAACCGGAAGCTGGTGCTGTCATGCGAAGCCAGCAAAAGGGAGAAAGCTGCCACATCCATCAAATGAGCCAATCAGCAACTGGCACAGTGGAAGGGGCTTTTGACCAACAGGCAAGTTAACCCTTCATGTTACAACACCTCAGCTCATCAAAGACTTTCTTACCCTGCTGCATGATTTTTCTGGTATTCCAATGGACAGCTATTGACATCTCATCTAATACGAGCTCATTCAAACTGCCATTCCTTTATCCCATACCATAACTGTCTCATGTCTACCAACCTTTATAGGCTCCTAATTCAGCAAACCCTTAATTTATTTTCATGTTCGAACTCCACCATGACTTTGCTCCTCCTTATCTCTAATCTCCTCCAGCACTGAAACCCTCTGATATAATTCTACTCCAATCAAACTTATGGTATGTAACTCCTAGCCCCTTGACTTTAAACATTCCTTAGCCATTTGGTCTCCACCTTGGACTCCCCCGCCCCCGCTCCCCCAACACTATATCCCTTCATTTCAAAGTTCAAAGTTTAAAGTACATTTATTATCAAAGTATCTATACAGTGCCTACAAAAAGTATTCACCTCCTTGTGAGTTTTCATGTTTTATTGTTTTACAATGTTGAATCACAGGGGATTTAATATGGCTTTGAGACCAATCAACAGGACAAGACTCTTTCATGTCAAAGTGAAAACAGATCTCTATAAAGTGATCTAAATTAATTACAAATATAAAACACAGAATAATTGATTGCATAAGTATTCGCCCCCCCCCTTTTAATATGACACACCAAATCATCACTGGTGAAGCCAATTGGTTTTAGAAGTCACATAATTAGTTAAATAGAGATCTGTTTTGGAGGCCTGTGTGCAGTCAAGGTGTTTCAATTGAATGCAGTAAAAATACACTGGATCTGGAAGGTCCAGCTGATTATGAGTCAGTATCCTGGCAAAAACTACACCATGGAGACAAAAAAACACTCCAAGCAACTAAGCAACTCTGTGAAAAGGTTATTGAAAAGCACATGTCAGGAGATGGAGACAAGAAAATTTCCAAGTCACTGAATATTCCTTGGAGTACAGTTAAGTTAATCATCAAGAAATAGAAAGAATATGGCACTGTAAATCTGCCTAGAGCAGGCTATCCTCAAAAACTGAGTGACTGTGCAAGAAGGGGATTAATGACGGAAGGTACCAAGAGACTTATGACAACTCTGGAGGAGTTACAAGCTTCAGTGGCTGAGATGGGAGAGACTCACCTACAACAACTGTTGGCTGGGTGCTTCACCAGTTGCAGTTTTGTGGGAGGGTGGCAAAGAGAAAGCCACTGTTGAAAAAAACCCACATGAAATCTCGGCTAGAGTTTGCCAGAAGGCACATGGGAGACTCTGAAGTCAGCTGGAAGGTTTATTAGTCTGATGAAACCAAAATTGAGTTTTTTGGCCATCAGACTAAACACAATGTTTGGCATAAGCCAAACACGGCACATCATCAAAAACACACCATTCCTGCTGTGAAGCATGGTGGTGGCTGCATCATGCTGCGGGGATGCTTCACTGCAGCAGGCCCTGGAAGGCTTGTAAAGGTAGAAGGCAAAATGAAAGCAGCAAAATACAGGGAAATCCTGGAAGAAAACCTGACGCAGTCTGCAAGAGAACTGCGACTTAGGAAAGATTTGTTTTCCAGCAAGACTACGACCCTAAGCATAAAAGCCAAAGTGGACAGGAATAACTTAAAAATAACAAGGTTAATGTGCTGGAGTGGCCAAGTCAGAGGCCAGACCTCAATCTAAATTGAGAATTTGTGGCCGGACTTGAAAATGGCTGTTCACTTATGACCCCCATGTAATCTGACAGAGCTTAAGTAGTTTTTTTAAAGAAGAATGGGGAAAGGGGGTGAATACTTATGCAATCAATTATTGTGGTTTTATATTTGTAATTAATTTAATTACTTTTTGGAGATCTGTTTTCACTTGGACACAAAAGAGTCTTTTCCTGATTATCAGTGTCAAAAAAAGCCAAATTAAATCCACTGTGATTCAATGTTGTAAAACAATAAAACATGAACACTTCTGGGGGGAGGGGGGTAAATACTTTTTATAGGGACTATACATTATACAACCTTGAGATTCGTCTCCTGACAGGGAGCCACAAAACAGAGAAACCAAAAATAACCCATTAAAAAAAGACCGTTAAGCACAAATCATGCAAACAATAATTGCAAGAAAATAGCTTTCTGAACTATAGTCCACAAAGAGAGTACAAGACCCAAGACAGATAGTTCAGTGCAGAGCCGAGTAAGCGTCATGGAGCAGCAAGCTGAACCTCACCTCAGGCCCCGACACCCTGACCTTTTCAATCTGGCCCAGCGCTAATATCATCATCCTCGATATACTCTAGAGCTGGGATCCCACTGCCTCAATTTGGCCTGTACCTGACTTTTCGATTCAGCCCAGCGCTCAGATCATCGTCCAAACATCATGCTCAGTCACTTCCATATGCTCTCATGCACCTGGTCCCCACCGCCTCAATTTGATCTGTACCTGACTTTTCCAATTCGGCACGACACTTAAATTGGTGTCCAGCCATCAGGTTCATTTAATCCATTCCCAAAAACTTGTCTCCTGGATCACGGTCCTTGTCACTAAATGACAATAAAAGAGGACTGCGTGTCCTCATAATCTAATATACCCTCTTTCTCAATGCCAGTTTTGTCTAATTAATCTGTGATGTGATATTCTTTCATGGGACTACATCATTGAAGTTGTAATTGTGATTGAAGCAGTATACAGGGATACAAAGCCAATTTACTTACGACTGAAAAGGTTGCATGTTATGCAAAAAAGGTCGAAATCCTGAGATGCACTCAAATACTAGTGTTCCAAAGCTCCAGTAGTCTACAGTGACTGTGTAAGATTGTGAATCAAATAGCTCTGGAGCCTAGAAGAAAGACAACAATGCTTTGAACACACAAGTTGTTTTTGGATCTCTTTAAAATAAAGGATAAGAAAGTAAACCAACATTGCTACTGACATGCACATTAACTCAAAAACGTTTGATATTCATCTTACTATGGTATAAGCTGTGATCAGCTAAAATCGGCGTGATCAATTCATTGACAAACCTCAGATACTGGCAGTTATTTAATCTCTAAGCAGACCATGTTATAATAATAACAAACTTTAGATAAAATGAACCGAAAATATAAATAATAAATTTACTGGTCCTAGTTCTTCTACAAAGAGGTTACATGAAATATGAATAACCTTCTTCAGAGATTTACAGGTTTGACTTGACTGAAAGATACACTTACATACATCTCAATTACATACATTTCCTACAAGAATATAATAGATACAATTTTTAATCTGAAACCCTTTGATAATGGTTGAATATCTTACATTTATGGTCTACTGTTGGGACTGAAAAAAGCCACTTTAGATAAAATTAAAGGAGATTGGGAAAAGGATTTACAGATTTTCATATCTGAAGAGAGCTGGAAGATTATTTTAAAATTGCTTAATTCTTCATCATTATGTGCTCGTCATTCTTTATTACAATTCAAAGTGGAGCACAGAGTTCATTTGTCTAAAGACAAGCTCTCCCGTTTCTACGCAGATATTTCCCCTTACTGTGATAGATGTACTAATGGAGTGGCCACACTAATTCATATGTCTTGGACATGTCCGAGCCTTGAAAAATTCAGGAAAGATATATTTCAAACTTTTTCTGCACTTTTCAGTGTCAGCTTTAAGCCCAATCCTTTGACTGCCATGTTTGGTATTGTTGAGGATAGAGCTACAAAATTGAAGCCATCTAATTTGCGGGTATTGGCCTTTATGTCTCTTATGGCCAGGAGGGCGATCTTGCTCAAGTGGAAGGAGGCCGCCCCACCCACTCATAGTCAATGGCTATCTGACGTTATGTTGTGCCTCGATCTAGACAAGATTCGCTGTTCAATTTCTGATTCTACACATGATTTTCTAATATTATGGGGACCCTTTCTAAATTATTTCCTTAATCTTTGAACTGTTATTAAAGTGTGGATCTGAGCCATTATTATTATATCATATGGTAAGGTATTTTTTTCTTCTTTTTCTTTTACCAACCAGCTCATTTTGGGAGTGGGGGTAAGTTCTTTTCTAAATAAAATACAATTATTTTATTTTTATTTCATTTTATAATTCAATCTTTTTTTCTACATGATTGATTTGGAATATGGGATACTGTGATCATAATACTGTGATTTAAATGTAATGTAATTCGTATTATTTACTTGTATCCTTTTGAATTTTGTATTTGTATTCATGTAATTTATATAATATCAATAAAAATATTGAAAAAGAAAAAATAAAGATACACTTACAACAACATGGAGAAAGTTTGTCCCACTTCCATCAGGGAGGAGGCTGCGTAGCATCCACACCAAAAGGACCAGACTCAAAAACAGTTACTTTCCCCAGACAATAAGGCTGATCAACACCTCCACTACTACTTTATTATTTCCTGTCATTCACATTATGTACAGTGGTGCTAGAAAGTTCATGACTCCTGTAGAATTTTCTCTATTTCTGCATAAATATGATCAGATCTTCACTTAAGTCCTAAAGCTAGATAAAGAGAACCCAATTAAATAAATATCACAAAAAACTTCGTACTTGTTCACTTATTCATTGAGAAAAATTATCTAATATTTCATGCATTCGTTGGAAAAAGTATGTGAATCTTTGCTTTCAGTAACTGGGCGACCCCCTTCAACTAAATCTTTCCAGTAACTGTTGATCAGTCCTGCACATCAGCTTGGAGGAACTTTATGCCATTCCTGCTTAAAAAACTGCTTCAACCCTGGGATGTTAGTGGGCCTCCTTGCATGAACTGCTTGCTTCAGGTCCTCCCACAACATTTCTATAGGATTAAGGTCAGGACTTTGACTCGGTCATTCCAAAACACAAATTTTCTTCTTTTCAAACCATTCTGTCGCTGATTTATTCTTGTCTTCGCGGTCGTCTTTTTTCACGATCATTTTCATTTCAGGTGACGGACTGCTACCCTGACATTCTCCTATAAAATGTCTTGATACAATGTTGAATTCACTGTTCCCTCAACGACTGCAAGCTGTCCAGGCCCTGAGGCAACAAAGCAGCCCCAAACCAGGATGCTCTTTCCACCACGCTTCACAGTTGGGATAAAGTTTTGGTGTTGGTGTGGCATGCCCTTTTTCCTCCAAACATAGCAATGTGCATTTCTGCCAAAAAGTTCAACTTTATCTATCCAAAGGACATTGTCCCAGAAGCGTTGTAGAACATCCAGGTGGTCTTTGGCAAACTTGAGAGGTGCAGCAATGTCTGTTTTTAGAGAGTGGTGGTTTCCTCCATGGTGTCCTTCCATGAACGCTATTCTTGTTAAGTGTTTTTCTTATAGTAGACAGATGACCAGAGATTTCAGCAAGTTCTAGAGATTTCTGCAGGTCTTTTGCCATTACCCATGGGTTCTATTTCACCTCCTTCAGCAGTGCATGTTGTGCTCTTGGTGTGATCTTTGCAGGATGTCCACTCCTAGGGAGAGACCAACAATACTAAATTTCTTCCATTTGTAGATAAATTTTCTTGCCATGGACTGATGAATATTTAGGTCTTTAGAAATGCTTTTGTAGCCTTTCGCAGTTTCATGCATCTCTACAATTCTTCTTCCAAGGTCCTCTGAAAGTTGTTTTGATCAAGGAACAGTGCACATAAACAGATCTTTCTTGAGAAGAGCAGGCTCTGTCAGTAGCCTAACTTTGTTTGTCTATTTATAAGGCAGGGCATCTCTACAACCCACACCTTCAATCTCATCTCATTGATTGGGATTGGAGCACCTGACTCCAAATAGCTTTTGTAGAAGCTATTTACCCCAGATGTTCACATACTTTTTCCAACAAATACATGTAATATTGGAACATTTTTCTCAATAAATAAATGAACAAGTATAATGTTTTTGTGTTATTTACTTAACTGGGTTCTCTTTATCTAGTTTACCTGAAGATCTAATCACATTTTAGGTCATATTTATGCAGAAATAGAGAATATTCTACAGGGTGCACAAACTTTCTAGCACCACCAAATCCTCCAAGAGGACCACAACCTTCTCATGGTGTGGAGGCTTGCATACCTCAATGACCTGGAGAGCTATGCTGGTTGAAGTCAGAGCTTTATGCTTTAGCTTTTGGTAGGCCACCCATGCCAAACAAGTCAAAGGGTAGAGGCCAGATTCCAGGTTCGGGGGTTCAGCTCAGGGTTAACAACCCTGACTGGTCAAACCGAACTGTAATGTAAACAGCAATGAAGAATACTTCACATCTGTGTGCAATGGTATTCCTGAGTATCCACCTGGGACTTACATGACTGACGGTAAACCGAGAGGAAGCTACTGACGTGATGAAAGAAGCCGTGAATGCCACCAGAGATGGAGGACCTTCATTGCTGCCTGAAATGCCAGTGCCATAACGAGCAAAAGAAGACCTTATATGTAGCATCACTTTATGAATATATAATCAATGTAAATTAACTTATGTATTTACATTTGTGTTTTTCATTATTATTGATCTTTTTTTTGTGCTGCATTAGATCTGGAGTAACAATTATTTTGTTCTCCTGTACACTTATGCACAGAAATGACATTAAACAATCTTGAATATTGAATCTTGAAATTATTCACTTCTGTCAAACACACAAAGTAGTCTTCAGGCAAGCTGGAGTCATAGTGTCAGCTGAATAACTTAAAGCAAGATTGATATCAAAATGCTGTTTTCCTTTTGAAACTGATAAAACTGAAGCACTTCTACTGGAGGATGGAATTATAAAATGACAGGCAATTGTGATTTAAAGGTGTAAAGGATTTAATAATCGGGAATTTTAATAGACCTATATTCTTAATTCAAATTTCTTATCTTTTCCAGACGTAACATTCTCCCAACAGTAATCATTGAATACATTTCACATGCTTAAAAATGCTACTGAGACGGAATACAATTAATTGCGTTCATAAGCACAAGAAATTCTGCAGCTGCTAGAAATCCAGAGTAACAGACGAAAAATGCTGCAGCAACTCAGGTCAGTCAGCATCCATGGGAAGGAATAGACAGTCGACAATCTGGGTCGGGACCCTTCATCAGGATTGGCCTGATTATGTTCATATATTACAATACCTAAGTCATAGCACAATAAACAATGCAAAGCAAAGCTTACCAGATATTGTAATGTCCCCACGAAAGATGTGCAAAGACTTCCTTGGTCTAGATCTTTGGCATAGCCCAAGTCAATTATTTTATGTATCAACTGCAATAACAAAAATACATTCATTTGCTCCATTTGGTAAATATTTTTACAACTGAGTAAAATCCTTTTACTAAATATTAAATTCTGTTATGTGGATCATACATTTTGTTGTTAAGTTACCGATAAAATTTAACTCCTATTTTCTCATTCCACCTTCACCTCACTATAGAAAAACAAAAGAGAAATGCTGCTAATGCAAACTCCAAATGAAAACTGGAGAATGAAGCTGCTGTAATCTTGTATAACTGTTGAGAAACTGACTACAAAAATCAAGTACTGAAGATAAGTAAAACACTGAAATACAATTTGAAGATCAGCTAAATGGAATCACAGTTTCAGTGAAACACATTGTGAATTAATGGGAACAAAAATATTTATCAGCTTTTGATAAATGTTTGAATAAAAATGGAATTACATGGTTGCCATGGATTATGTCTTATTAGAAAGCTATCTTAAATAAAGTCTGGAAGAGCACTGTTTGTTCATTATTAACAAATGTTGCTATAGGCGTCAATGAAACAAATACAGATCACAACTCAACCAACACTCGGACTGATTCTCAGTGGGGAAATGAGATTCATGCATTCCTATAACTCAGCAAACTAACTGTAAGCATCAGAGGGGAAACCATTCCCTTGAGATTACCTAGCTACGACTAGGTAAGCAAGAATCAAACAGAGCAAAGATAGTCACACTCAAATGACAGATAAAGGTGCTGCAGAGGAAAGGTCAAGTTATTGTGTTGAGAAGGGAACTGACACCATTTGTCTTTGAATGGACTCTCGTGTGCATGGATTCGAAACTGATGGAAACCCGCTTGATGAACTTCAAGAAAAATGGGCTCAGATTTAGGAGATGACAATTCATTCAATGATCTCTATCAGAAGTAAAGATTGGAGTTGGAGTAGTAGTTGCAAGGACAGAGGGGACAAGATGCTTTTTTTTAAATAAAGGAAATGCTGAATTGAAACGAAGAAAATGGCTGGATTTTGAAGTACAAGTTATATTGAACATGCACATTTGGAGCTTCTGCAAAATGCTTCCTTCATTTGCAAATGAATGATTTGTCCACTTAACAAGGAAAGCTATCATTATAACTAGCATAGATGCAAATTTCTAACTGAAGGAAGAGAAAAGGAAACAGAAACAGAAAGATCATACGTTGATCCAATGCCTCTATCATAACAAAAACAATTAAATGGTAAGGCATGGACAATCAGACACAAAAGAAAAAGGTCCAGGATGATAGGATTAGAAATCTGCCCATATTTCTTAAACTTTAGTTGGATAAGCAAAGGATAAAACTCTGCTTTTCCCCCCGCTGCAGTCTGTAAAGAGTTTGTACGTTCTCCCAGTCACTGCCAGTTTTCTCTGTATGTTCCAGTTTCCTCCCAAATCCCAAAGCTGTATCGGTTAGTAAAGGGTCACATGGATGTAACTGGACAGTGAGGGCTCATTGGGTCAGAAGGGCCTGTTACCATGCTGTATCTCTAAATAAAAATAAAATCAATAAAATTCTATCTATTTTTGTTTTAATTATTGTTACAAATCACTCACCTTGCCATTATCATCTTGCAATACAATATTTTCAGGTTTCAAATCTCTATGAATGATTCTGTGGTCATGCAAATACTGGATGCCAGAACCTGGTTAAAAGAAAATCCAAAATAGTAGGTGAAAGCAAGCTTGTTTTAAAGCAGGGTGCTTTTGTTCTTAGGACTGATGAGATCATAGAATATTCATGATACAGGAGGCCATTTGGTCCATGGTATTCATGCTATTTGGCCTAATCCCACCTTCAAGGACTTGGTTCTCATTTCCACAGGTCAGGTCTGGTTAAGTACATTTTTCAAGCACCCTTTAAATGTATGAGGACTTCTGCTTTTACCATCCTCCCAAGTTAGTGCCAGATTTTTACAATCCTCTCAGGAGAGAGATTTTTCCCATATTCTCCCTCTTTTAATCCTTCTACCAATTAATTTAATCCAATGCATCATGCATTTTGACCTTTTGCGCCATGGATTATCTAATGTATCAAAATCAAATATTGTAAAAGAGCAGTAGGTTAGAGAATGTGAGAACTGCAAGGAGACCATCACTGATCATAAGAAAAAAAATACGCGTTATATGTTTCAAGACTTTACAGCATCTTGTTTCTTTCTAAATGAACTTTTCCATTTACAGATTTTGTTTTATTTTACCCTTTCTGACACTTCCAACTTTGCTCTTCCACAGATAAAATAGGCAACTCTTCAAAATTCAGTTTAGCATTCTTTTTAAGAGCGAGGAGATTGGCACCGCTTTCTCACCCCCGCTCCCATTAAAAAATTAACATCAATGTTACACAGGGAGAGACGAGTGCCCTGTTGTCAATACTTCAATTCAAGTGCAGCATGGAAGGTGAACCTCACAGATAATATTAAGCACCTCAGGGACTGGCCCCAGTTTGCTTTGTACAACATGAATCAAGAGGATCTCACAGGTTAAGACAATTTCTCTTCAGGAAAACCAAACACCTTTCCTTGACTCATCATTAAACCAGTTAGGTCAACTCAAGAGAGATATTCTCTTTATTGAGCTCTGCGATCATGTTGACTTCTCTGTGAAAACTTCACTGCTTAGTCAACATGCTACAGAAAAATAAGTTTTACCACATTCAATGTACATTACAGTTGTTACATCGAGATTACTTTAAACTTAGTGAACATGAACATCAATATATTCACCTGTAACTTCGAAATCTCAGCCAGGTCTCTCAATTCGTAATAATAAAATATCTGAGATGTGCAAGGATGCCAGAAAGGTGACTCAATAAATGCATAATATATGTAGGAAACCTAATAATCATAAACGAATAAAAGTACTTACCAACATCTTGCAATAAGCTTAATACTTGGCTTTCTTTAAGTCCACAGCAATTTTCAGGCTTGCTCAACAACTTGAAACAAAATGCAAAGTTAGCAAAAAAACCCACAGAAAACACATTTGAACAAAAAATACTAAAATTATCCTGCATGAAAATGGAAGATGCATTATAAACCTCTAATAATAAATACACAATTCAAACTAAATATATTCTGTTCAAATTATTTAAAAAATGGGAAAATGCAAGCACGCTCATAGAAAATTAAAGAGTTTTCCACAAACATAAAAAAGGCAAAAACAAAATTTTAATGTCCATTTGTTGTAAACTATGTTTTAAATGTACATAATGTACATAAATATAAGCAATGTTTTAAATGTATAAAAGTGCCAATTATAATATTAGCTTTATAGAACCATACTGTATGGCATGCAAAATTTGCACGAGTAAAACATAGCTGACTGAATTTTGAGTTTAAAAATTAACTGAGAAACAAAGGTTTGGATATGTTTCTGTAGGAAAAGATAAAATTACTTATTAACAAACTCCTATATCTCCATGTCAGGCAAACTTGAGCAGAAATAATCAAGAGATGCTACAGCATCACCCAGGATAAATGTGAAAATATTCTTACCCTAAATTTAGGTTTCTATCTCAACAACAGGGAGAAATGCAACACCTGAGCAGAATTTTGTTTTCTCCCCTCTGATGATGAGATGACGATTAAAAGGTAAGCAGTGACAGACCTGATGAAGGGTAGCAACCCGAAACATTGACTGTTTATCCCTCTCTATTGATGCAGCCTGATCTGCTGAATTCCTCCAGTATTTTGATACCATCTAATGCTGGAGAGGCTGCAGGCTACTTCTGCTGCTATTTTTAATGATTCCAGAGGGCTGGAAAATTACAAATGCCACTCCACTCTTCAAAAAGAGAGGGAGGTAGAAGAAAGGAAATTATAGGCCAGTTAGCCTGACTTCAGTGTTTGGGAAGATGTTGGAATCCACTATTAAGGATGTGGTTTCAAGGTATTTGGATGCTCATTATAAAATAGGCCAAAGTTAGCATGGTTTCCTTGAGGGTAAATCTTGCCTGAGAAACCTGTTGAAATTCTTTGAGAAAGTAACAGGTAGGTTAACAAGAGAGTCACTGGATGTTGTTTACTTGGATTTTCAGAAGGCCCTTGATGGACTGAATGGCCTAATTCTACTCCTTTGTCTTATGGTTTTATGTTCTTGATCAAAATGACCAAATTGATGTCTACACACACAAAATGCTGGAGGAACTCAGCAAGCCAGGCAGAATCTATGGAAAGGAGCATAGTCGGCGTTTCTGGCTGAGACCCTTCATCAGGACCAGATTAAACAGATGTTTAATACATAAAGAAATTCTTTAAAAAATTTGCGATCACATTAAATCCTCTATAAGCTAAAATTTTCACTTTAGTGTGTCCTTCAAAATTACCTTACGCAAGTTACCTCCTGTACAGAATTCCATCACTAGTAGAGGGACATCATTACATGCAATATCCTGCATTTCCTCCGGAACTTCACGAGCTTTCACAACATTCGCATTGCTTAACCTTTTTTTTTGGAGGAGGGGCAAGAGAAGAGATGTGATGTTCAGATACCCATGATAGTAGAAGTAATCGATAAACAGTCAAATGCATTGAAATGAGAGAAGGAAGGACATTAAACATTACAGCACAGGAACAGGCTGTTTGGCCCACAATGTTCTGCCAATCCAATTTAGTAATCAAATGGACAAACTAATTAATTCTCTGTGCCAACAAAAAGTCCATATCCTTCCATTTTCCTCATTTATGTGTCTATCTAAACATCTTTTGACACTCTAATGTATCTGCCGCTGTGTAAGCAAATTGCTCCTCACATATTCTTTGAACCTATCCCATCTCACCTTAAATGATGGAAAACAAACTAGAAAACACATTTAACAAGCTTGCCAAATATAACTTTACTGTAGCCTTATTGATAAACTAGAACAACAAATCGTCTCCACTGTAAAACAATTTCTATTTTTTGGAAGTTCAACTGTCTGAACTATACATTTGAGATTTAACAACATGAAGGAAGTGGCTAACTATTCACAAAGAAGAGGCGCAATTTGCTATCAGGCCTCAGTACATTATGGAATGTTACTCCTTGTGAAAGCTCACATACTCGGTACTCAGACTGTGGCCATCAAAATTCAAAATTGCTCATGACATTCCACAGAACTTTGTCTGGAAGAACTCACTCCATTAGTACAAGACAGCATCATCTCAGTGAGTCTAACTAGGACACAGGAAATCAGGAAAAGAATTTCTTTATTCAATTTCTGAGAATTCATCATTTGGACAGTTTGCCAGCCGGCACAATAGGAATCTACATATTTGGGTCAGACTGAAGTTACTGAATGTTTGAATAACCTCCTGCATTTTTACAATATCCCATACTGATGTTTTTTCGGCAAGTGCCCATAAGGGAGGACCAGTAATGCAATACTAAAATGTGATCACATTCATTTCCCGTGTTTCAACATGATCAGTGCCAAATGAAAGTTAAGCTAAGATATAGTCTGCTGATTCTGCATGTTACACTGCAGATCTCTAGAGTCAATTGCAGATCAATCACCAATTTCAAAGCTAAATCAGAAAATCTGATTAAAACCTTTGCAGAGACCACCCTATCTGGCCTGACAAATCTAATCCCATACTGAAGGTTTGCCACATTATTTAAATTTGAAAAATCTATTATAGTCTTTTTGACGAATTATGTTTTCCTGGGGGAGGGGGAATGAGGGGAAGGGGTTGGAATTAATAGAAACTGTACAAACTGTGCAGACCAACATACTCCCTTCAACCACCCAGAAAAAGGCAGATTGTCTCACAACTCACTGCTGTTTGGGATGCCTTGCAAATTCGGTTGCTATATCTACCTCTGGTGCAAAAAATAACCACATTTTAAAAAAAAGAAAAAAATTACTTGATTAGATGTCCTCAGGCTATGCTAGATAAATACAAATGCTCTCTTTATTTGGTTTATTGAAAGATGAAAATTACAACTTTCACCCTTTCATGTCATTTGATATGTTTGCTCAAATCCATGAGTTACCTATACTTTGATAAGTTTCATTAACTTTTGGCTATTTTTAAGATTCACAGCTAAGTGAAATAACATCTTAAATATTAATGAAATTACATTCAAATGTACAGTAACAAAAACAGTGCAAATGTAAATATACCAATGCACAACTCAACCAATCATGGAAATATGAGAGCGAAGTTTCATGTTTTCTGGATGGACAACCCAATTTATTTTCATTGAAATTATGCTAAAGCAGTTTCTTGACATCTGCACTACATATGCCTATAATGAAAGACCAGTAGGTATCCACTTGAGTATTATTTTGTTTCAGGTTATTTTCTAGATTTAACTAAATCTCCGCTGCTTACCCTCCAACACAGGTCTTCAACAACTTATCTCAAAACCACAAGAGATTCTCCAAATGCTGTAAAACCACAGTAAACACATAATGCTAGAGGAACTCAGCAGATCTCGCAGCATCTATAGAGGGGAATGAAATGCTGATGCTTTGGGCCGAAATGTTGATTCCTTATTCCCTTCCATAGATGCTGCCTGATCTGCTGAATACCTCCAGCATTTTGAGTGTGTTACCCACTTTTCAATATCTACTCTTCCCCCAAGTTGCCTCCTACTTAAGAAAGCAGTTATTTCCTATCTTACTGTACATGTCACTCATGGGACTTGGGTAACCAAACATGCGTACCACTTCTTAACATGAGGAATATGCTTTTGCAAGCTATTACAAAGCCTATAATGATTTTCCCAAGAATCCCGCATCAATTCATTAAGTGCTATACTGTATATAAATAGCTGGAAACAGAATGAATGATCTGAGGTGGCTAATGGTTCCTTAAGCCATTTTTTAAAGATCAACATCTGACATCAGTAACAGAAACACTCAAATTCTAGTTCTCTGAAGAGGTACTTACTTTTTCATAATTTGAATTTCATAGCACCATCTCTCTTTGTTTTTTGCACTCAACTCCAAACGGCAGGCTTTAACTGCTATCCTCTCTCCAGTAGTCTGGAATAGAATTGTGGATTAGAAGGTTTATCTCCAATAAAATTCATGTGGAATAGATTGCCAGAGACAGCCGTGGAAGCTAGGTCATTAGGTATAGTTAAAGTGGAGGTTCTTAGGTTCTTGATTAGTAAGGATGTCACTGGTTATGGGGAGAAGGCCGGAGAATATGTCTGAAGGGATAATAAATCAGCCGTGATCGAATGGCGGAGCAGAGAAACGATCTAATTCTGCTCCTGTGCCTTATTGTCTAAAATTAGAAGATAATTAGTCAAAATTGCTGACTAAGGTACTAATAGATGACAAATTTCAAACAATGCACTCACATTCAGTTCACTTGAACATTTATCTGAATATTTGGCTTACAAACCATAACTAATGTTAGATATACATCTTATGGAATTCTAAACTATAAAGTTGAAAGTAAATTTATTATCAAAGTACATACATGTCACCATATACAACCCAGAGATTTGTTTCCTTGCGGGCATACACAGTAAATCCAAGCAACACAATAGAAGCAATGGAAGACGACATTAGATAAAGAGTCCTTGAAACTGAGTCCATAGGTTGTGAGAACAGTTTAGTGATGGGCTGAGTGAAGTTATGAATTCTGTCAAATTCACTAATAACATTGACTATTTGAAATGAAACCTTCAGCATGAAGAATTGCTACCAAATTGAGTCAATTTATTGATAAGCATTGATCTTTTTATTCTGAATCACCATAAGTAGTGTCAGCAAGATTAAATGCTTCACAGCCAAGCACCATTCACTATTCATCTAACACTCACAAACTAACACGACAGAGAATATAAAATCAGATTTCAGTAGAAACCCTCACTTACTTTTCTTGATTTTGAGATACACCAAAAAGCCATGACCTGACAATGGTGAAGACTTGTCTTCATAATATATCCCGACCTCTTACTAAACTAAAAATTGTAATTTCTACTCAGAAATGTAGAAAAATGCCCAGGCGTATTATGGTCACAAAGGGAAGGACTAAATCAATTGAGAGTATTACCACGCATTCAATTAACTTTCAATTATATTAAGTGTTATCAAGTGGCATAACTTAAACACAAGGAATTCTGTAGATGCTGGAAATCCAAAGCAAAACACTCAAAATGCTGGAGGAACTCAGGTCAAGCAGCATCCATGGAAATGCTTTGGGCTGAGACTGAAAGAGTAGGTTGATTGTTTGTTCATTTCTATGGAAGTCCTGAAGAAGTGACACAACTTCCCAAAAACCAAACATTTCTCAACTAATAGGAGGTAACTCCCCTTGACATCAATCCTCCAAAGGAGCCTGGTAAAACTAAAGTCATGTGAATTGAGCAAAAACTGGTGTCATACTTAGTTCATTTGAAGATGGCTACAGAAAGACAATTGCCATCCATATAGAAAAAAACATACAGGACTTCCCTACCAAAAGTCTGTCAGTACCAAACCCTGGAATCTTTTATTTTTCTCTTCTTGCAGAAATAATTTTAACTTCAAATCATCTTAGTTTTACAATTACTCAGAGTAGCTTGCTAGTAGCTGGAAGCAACTGGGTGCCCAATTAGCTACAGGGTATGATGTGGACAGATTGAAAGAACCATTGCACTTCAAGTTCAAACACCATCTTAGAGGCCTAATTTGCAGAATTTTGTTACACAAATACTGGTGGGGAGGAGGACCACAAATAAATTGGGATGAGAACATAAAATAAGGGAATCTTCAACTGTTCACATAATCATCAATTAAGGAGCAAAAATTTTTTAACAATTTTGGATGCTCTACTGGAAGCTAGGGGCCTAAGAAGAATGGATGAGCAGAAATATTTCCTTAAGTTTCACATTATCTGTTGATCTGAGAAAGGACATAAAGAATATTTCTGCTGCTCTTTAAAAAGTAATTTATTGACTTCAGATTTGTTGTTTAATCTTAAAAACTCTGTAGTCTTTTGTAGTTAATTGTTAGGAGTGTGTAAAACTTACTTTATGTTCATACATATAGACATGTCCAAAGCCTCCTGCTCCAAGACGTTCCTTTAGATCCCAAGGCCCACATGTCTGAACTTGCTTAAAAGGGGGTTTCTCCATTCTCAATCAGAATCCTTAATGTTGTAATTAAAAATAGCAAAGTTATCAATAAAGCCATGCTAAGAAACTTAATCCCAAATAGAACAACAGATGAAGGGCTAAAGAATGCACAAAACAATTTCTACTTCAGCCTTTCTTTTTACCTCATGCTACAAAATCAGGTTATCACTGATATACATTGTAAAAATTACTATAAATTACAGCAATAAATAAATTATTGGAAAAGACAAATAACAAGGTAGTGTCGTGCCACAGTAGAGGACAAATATAAATGGTGCAAGTGAGAAAAGAAGTGCAAGTTTAACTCACGATTCAAGATTCCATTTCACCATTCATTTTATTAGATCTCCACTTAGCTCTGGAAGGTCTGGACTGTGAAGATGCATACTTTTTATTTATTGAGATGCAGCGTTGAATAGGCCCTTCTGGCCTTACAAGCTGCAGCGTTAAGCTTGCCTAATCACGGAACAATTTACAAAGACCAAATAACCTACCAATATACGTCTTTGAATTGTGGGAGGAAACCGGAACACCTGATCAAAACTCACACATTCACAGGGTGGACGTACAAGCTCCTTACAGGCGACGTTGGAATTGAACTCCGAACTCCAACACCCCGAGATGTAACAGCGTTATGCTAACTGCTACACTACGTCAGGAGGCTCTTCATTGACCATCCCTCAAAACTAATCAATAAGCTCCAAGACATAGGCCTCTATACTACCTTGTGTAACTGGATCCTCGATTTTCTTACTTGTAGTACAGATTGGCAACAACATCTCCTCCACTATCACCATTAACACAGGTGTACCACAAGGCTGTGTGCTTAGCCCCTTGATCTACTTGCTTTATCCTTAAGACTGTGAGGCTAAGCACAGCTCCGATGCCATATTTATGTTTGCTTATGAAGCCAATCTTGTTGGCTGAATCACGGGTGGTGACCACAAGACACAGGATCAGAATTAGGCCATTCAGCCCATCGAGTCTGCTCTGCCATTCCATCATGGCTGATGCCACTCAACCCCATATACCTGCCTTCTTGCCATATCCTTTGACACCCTGACCGATTAGGAAACATCAATTTCCACCTTAAATATACCCACAGACTTGGTTTCCACCACAGTCTGTGGCAGAGCACTCCACAGATTCATCACTCTCAGATTAAAAAATTCCCCCTTACCTCTGTTCTAAAAGGTCACTCCTCAATTTTGAAGCTGTGCCCTCTGGTTCTGGATACCCCCATCATAGAAAACATCTTCTCCACACCCATTTTATCTAGTCCTTTCAAAAGTCAGTAGGTTTCAATGAGATCCCCCCACATTCTTCTCAAATTCAGTGTGTACAGGCCTAAAGCTGCCAAATGCTCTTCATAAGGCAAATGAAATACAATGGTGGAAAAGGTATGGTCATTCACTTTGGAAGTAGAAATAAATGTGCAGACTATTTTCTAAACGGAGAAATCCAGGAAACTGAGATGCAGAGGGACCTTGGAATCCTTGTGCAGAACACCCTGAAGGTTAACTTGCAGATTGAGTCAGTGGTGAGGAAGGCAAATGCCATGTTAGTGTTCGTTTCAAGAGGTCTAGAATACAAGAGGCGGGATGTGATGCTGAGGCTTTATAAGGCACTGGTAAGGCCACACCTTGAGTATTGTGCACAGTTTTGGGCCCTCCATCTTCGAAAACATGTGCTGTCATTGGAGAGGATCCAGAGGAGGTTCATAAGGATGATTCCAGGAATGAAAGGGTTATCATACGAGGAACATTTGATGGCTCTGGGCCTGTACTCACTGGAATTCAGGGGATGAAGGAGGATCTCATTGAAATCTTTCGAATATCGAAAGGCCTAGACAGAGTAGATGTGGAAAGGATGTTTCCCATTTGGGAGAGTCTAGGACAAGAAGGCACAGCCTCAGGATAGAGGGGCACCCTTTCAAAACAGAGATGGGAGAAATTTCTTTAGCCAAAGGGTGGTGAATTTGTGGAATTTGTTGCCATATGCATCTGTGGAGGCCAGGTCGTTGGGTGTACTTAAGGCAGAGATTGATAGGTTCTTGATTGGACATGGCATCAAAGGTTACAGGGAGAAGGTTGGAAACTGGGGTTGAGGAGGAGATTTTAAAAAACATCAGCCATGCTTGAATGGCAGAGCAGACTCAATAGGCCAGGTAGCTTAATCCTGCTCCTATATCTTATGGTCTTATATGTTAACCCCTGTGTTCCTGGAATCATCCTCATGAACCTCCCCTGGACTCTCTCCAATGATAACACATCCTTTCTGAGATATAGGGCACAAAACTGTTGACAATACTCCAAGTATGGCCTGACTAGTGTATTATAAAGCCCCTGCATTATCTCCATGCTTTTATATTCTACTCCCCTTGAAATAAATGCCAAAATTGCATTTGCCTTTTTTACCACAGACTCAACCTGTAAATTAACCTGCTGGGAGTCTTGCACGAGGACTCCTAAGTCCCCCTGCACCTCTGATGTTTGAATTTTTTGCCCATTTATATAACAGTCTGCACTATTGTTCCTTTTACCAAAATGCATTATCATACATTTCCCAACACTGTATTCCATCTGTCAATTATTTGCCCATACTTCCAATTTGTTTAAGTCTTGCTGCAATCACATTGCTTTCTCAGCACTACCTACCCTACCACCTATCTTCATAACATCTGCAAACTTTGCCACAAAGCCATCAATTCCATTATCTAAATTATTAACAAACAATGTGAAAAGTAGCAGTCTCAATACTAACCCCTGAGGAACACCATTTCTCACTGGCAGCCATCCAGAAAAGGCCCTCTTTATTCCCACTCGCTGCCTCCTGCTTGTCAGCTATTCCTCTATCCATACCAGTATCCTTCCTGCAACGCTATAAGATTTTATCTTGTAAGCAATCATAATACAAGAGGGAGCCACAACAAAGATCTCTCAATGTCAGCAAAACCAAAGAGCTGATTATTGACTATAGGAGGAAGAAATTGGAGGTCCATGAGCCAGTCCTTATTAGGGGATCAAGGTGGAGAATGTCATGTTTTGCAACGTCAAAACATTAAACTAATTCAAAGGAAGACACAGGATTCCAAAAATGTGCATCTAACTTCGAGTTTACTTTAAACGAGGTGCACACATATCATGTGGTAGTGTGACAACGTATATAATTCACCTATATTTATTTAAACAAACAGGATTGCACGCACACACACACACACACACACACACACAGAATTACTTGAATATTAAATACACAACACTCCTCCCTGCTGGTAATAAAATGGACGAGTTGACGGCGCTTGCCAGGTGTCAGAGAACATTTCGGGAGTGCAGTGTTATGTGTTTTACTGGGGCTGCACGAGGACATACCCGATCAAAACTTTTCCATGGATGGCTTCCAGACCATTCGGGCTGACCGGAAGTGCACTGAGAACGGTAAGCGTAAAGGAATTGGGGACTTACTGTTCTGGTTAACAATGGATGGTGCAATCCTAGTCATTTAACGATCCAGGAATGTGTTTGTAGACCGGATATTGGACTTTTTGCTGTTGGACTCTGGCCATATTCCACCGAGATACAACACTGGGCGTCACGGGAGGTTGTTCCTGCCTGTGGCCATCGAACTTTGCAGCTCCTCCCGTGGAGGGTCAGACACACTGAGCCAATAGGCTGGTCCTGGACTTATTTCCATCTGGCATAGTTTGCATATTGTTGTTTGATTGTTTGTGGTTTTTGTATTGCTATATTTATGCTCTATTCTTGGTTGGTGCGGCTGTAACAAAACCCAATTTCCCTCGGGATCAATAAAGTATATCTATCTATCTTAGCTATAAACTTCAACTCAACAGAGAATGCATTTCAACTATATACACAGTATATTATATAATACAGCTGCCATATAGACACATCCACAGCAGAGTAAATTTTAATTTGTCCCACTTAGGCCTAAAGATTTAATTGCTAGGGAAGATTTCTTACTCTTGTGGGATAACGCCTTTCTTGACAAGGGGGATCACTCTGCTTGGCAGGTGAGACTTGCGACTGTGAATCAATCTCAGGTTCTGTGGCTTCCTCCATGGTGGTTGTAGGAACTGACTCAGACTACAGGAAGTGGTTCTGATAGCGGTAGCCAACTTTCTTCTCTAACAACTGATTCTGCTCTCCTCAACTGATCAATGTGTCTGATATCATCTGGAGATGACCATCACCACCGTGTAGGAGAGTTGTCCGGTTCAGTTCTTAATCTTTCCAAGTACCAGCTTCTGACAACCGCTACAGTCCTTCGCCAGGACTGCTTGTGCAGGAGTGAAACATCGAACTTCTTTCTTTGAGCAGCCCTCAATTTGTCTCAGTAGTTTGTCCTGCATACTCCTTCTGAAATTGGGTTTCAAAAGATCCGAGCGTGAACACAAGGGATGACCAAGGAACAGCGTAGGTGGTGAGTTGTTGATTGCGGAGTTTTTTGCATTATGATATGCAAGGAGGAAATTGGCAGCTTCTGGTTCAGTGTTAGTGTAGTGTGTTCTGCTGATATTGCTCACACTGCATTCTTCAAACTCTGGACGAACCTAACTGATAAGCCATCTGTAGCTGGCTGATACAGTGCAGATGTAATGTCTTATTCCATTCATTTTTAGTTATGATTGAAATTGTTCCTCTGCAAACAGTAGTCCATTGTCACTGATTAAGTGCTCTGGGACAGCAGTCCTTGAGAAGAGGCTTCTCAATACATCAGCAGTGTGTGAGGCTGTAGTGAAATCTATTAGGAACACTTCTAACCACTTTGTTGCAGCAACCACTACTACCAATAAAACTGTGCTCATGAATGGTCTGGCAAATTCTACACAAATCCTCTGCCAGGGCAATGCAGGCCATTCCCAGGGATGGAGAGGCACTGCTCTTGGCATCTTCTGGACATGTTGGCATCCCGTAGAGTGCATGGCAAGCTACATAATTTGCTGATCTATCCAGGCCACCAGACAAAGCTTCAAGCAAACACTTTCATTTTAACTATACGTAGCTTCTCCAATACTTTAGCTCTCAGCTTGGGTGAAGCAACCACTTTCAATCCCCACACAAGGCAATCTCCATCAAGGGCAAGTTCATCTCAGTGCTGGTATAAATGGGGAAACTGGAGTTTCTGTTGCACATTCCTGCCGTTTGGTAGACTTGAAACAGTGTGAGGTCTTTGCTGGTTTCCCTTTGGATCATCTCTGCCACACTAGGGATACTTATGATTTGCATTAGAGAGAATATGTCAAGGGGTGTGTCTATTTTAGTAAATTTTTCTGATATTTCCTTTTCCAAGGGTAAATGGGCAATCCATCACCATTTCCATGATTAGTTATCCTCTTTAATTCAATCTTGAATTGTGTCCTCCAAGAAACAGAGCCATTCTCTGCATTTGTGCTGCTGCTGTTCGTGAAACACCCCTCTGTGGATTGAAAATGGACCAGTGGTTGATGATGAGTAATAAAGGTAAACTCTCTCCTGTTTAAGTACCGATTGAAGCATTTTACACCCCAAAACAAAGGCCCCTCTTTCAATTTGTGCATAGCTTTTCTCTGCAGCGGTAAGGGAATGTGATGAAAAGGCTACGGGGTGTTCACTTCCATCATTCATAACATGTGAAATTTCTGTATCAGAGGCGGGCTTCACTGAACAATGTGGATCATAATGTGTCAATACACTGTCTGATGTCACTGTTTCCTTTACCTTTTTGAAAGTCATCTCACACTGCTTTGCCAATTGCCATTTCTTCCCAATTGGCACTAGTAAGTTCAAAAGGTAGAGCACAGTAGTTTGGCAGGAAGCTGTTATAACAATTGACAAATCCTAATAAGTGCCACAACTATGTCACATCCTTTGGCCTTAGGGTATCCACCACTGCCTAAATTTTCTCAAAACACTTGTGTAGTTCTTGAGCATCAATTGTATGACCACAGTAAGTTCAAAGGTTCATTTATTATCAAAGCATGTATCCATATATAACTCTGAAATTTGTATTCTCCAGATAGCCACAAAACAAAGAACATGAAAGTTGTTCAGAGAGAAACATCAAACCCACCGTCCTGTACAAAAAAGAAGAGCATCCCAATCATCAATTCCCCCCTAAACCCCTTTCCCCTGCACAAACCAGAATAGGAACATTGACCCCCAAAAGACAATCTCTCCCCCGCACAAAGAACTAACAGAACATCAAACCCCAAACACCTTCTCCTCGCACAACAAAACGGAAAAAGAGGAATTAAAAAAGACAAAATACAAACACGGCAAGTCTAAAAGAAGTCCACAGTCCATAAATGCAACAGTCCAAACCATAAACGCAGAACCATGATACCATCCTGCAATATCACTGACATGCACTGAAAAAAAGGGACACCACACGATGCAGAGAGGCTTACCTGTTTGCCACAGTGAGCCACACAGTAAAAGGCTGCCCACAGATTCTTTATCCAGCAGTGAGCAAAAGGCAGGCAGTCAGTGCTGAAACTCATGCTCACCTTCTGCATTCCCCTCAATGCTTTAATCAGCGATTAATAGATACATTAAAAGGCAAAATGGAGTCAAACATCGGCTCAAAGTTTCTTTACATCAAGACAGTCCGAGTGCGCGCTCACTTCCTGGAATCTTCTCAGAGACAGCAAAGCGCTGGATCACTCAAACAATCTCCAATCTGTAAATTGCAGGCTCCAACAGTCCCAGAAACACACTCAAGGAGGAAAAACAAACGTAAAAGTAGTAAAAAAAAATACTTCTGTTTGCTGTCTGGAAGATGTCAACCAAGGACCATTGTACATAGGCACTATCTTGGTTTAAGGAATTCACACTGATGCTTGGTTTAAAGAATTCATACTTGTGTCGTGCACTGAGCCCATAATCTGCTAATCTTTTTTACAATGTCTTGAGGTTTTGGAGATGTTCCTTGTCATCCTTACTGGTAACAATGATGTCATCCAGGTAGTGCTACATTCCTGGACAGCCTTGCAGCACCCGGTCCATAGCTTTCTGTCAGAGTGTAGATGCAGATGCTACTGCATAAGTAAGCCTTTTATAGCAATAAAGCCCTTTGTGAGAGTTTATGGTGAGAAATACTTTGGACTCTTCTTCCATCTCCATCCGCAAATAGGCCTCAGCTAAGTCCACTTTGCTGAAGTATTTTCCTCCAGAAAGGTTTGCAAAATTATCCTCTATCCTGGGCAGAGGCTCTTGATCTACTTTCAGTATTGGGTTGATAGTAACATTAAAAATCACCACAGATCCTGACAGACCTATTCTTCTTGGCTACTAGGACCACTGGTATTGCCCATGGGCTCCACTTGGAAAGAATCCCTTCAGCTTCCATGTGATCTAGCTCACCGACTACTTTATCATGGATAGTATAAGAAACCTGGTGGGCTTTGCAAAAGTTTGGTGCAGCATTTTTATTTAACACCATTTTACCCTTATATGTCTGAGTTTTCCAATGCCATCCATGCATACTGTTGTGGCATCATCTAGTACCTTTCTAAATTTGCTTTTATATGGCTTCATTGCAAGGAGGTGGCATGCAAATTGTGGATGAATCTCCAATCAAGTTGTAGCTTCTCAGCCACTCACAACCCCACAAAGATAGTCCTTCTGTTTCTTCAACATACAAGCTCAAACGTGGCTTGCCGGTTGTTGTTTATCACAGTTATGAATGTCATTCCCACATGAGCTATCTTTTCTCCAGTATAAGTTCTTGATGGGACATCTGCAGGCTTCAGTTCAGTATCTTTGAAATGTCATTCAAAGTCAATTTGTGGAATGACTGAAACAGCTGAAGTAGTGTCAAATTCCATTTTAATTAATTTGCCAACACACACAAAAAGCTGGTGGAACGCAGCAGGCCAGGCAGCATCTATGGGAAGAGGTACAGTCGACGTTTCGGGCCGAGACCCTTCGTCGGGATTAACTGAAAGAAGTTAGTAAGAGATTTGAAAGTGGGAGGGGGAGGGGGAGATCCGAAATGATAGGAGGGGGAGGGATGGAGTCAAGAGCTGGAAAGTTGATTGGCAAAAGGGCTGTAGTAGCGAGTCTGGGTCAAACTGTGGTCGAAAAGTTGAAGGGCCGAAGAAATTATAGATGGAGAGCAGTGAGAGAGGATCTCACTAAACTCCTGAAGAGAAGATTTAAACTTCTTCAGTGTAGGCATCACTGGAAGAGGCTTCACAGTAGTGAATTTAAAAAAGCAAACAGGAGGAAATCTGCAGATGCTGGAAATTCAAGCAACACACACAAAATACTGGTGATGCGTTTTTAAATTAGGAGTTTGAAGCAATTTGGCATGTCAACAAATACACTCAAAAACTTCTAAAGTTGTACCGTGAAGAGCATACTGACAGGCTGCATCACTGTCTGGTATGGAGGGGCTACTGCACGGGACCAAAAGAAGCTGCAGAAGGTTGTAACTCTAGTCAGTATCTTGGGCACTAGCCTACAAAGTATCCAAGACATCTTTAGGGAGCGGTGTCTCAGAAAGGCAGTGTCCATTATTAAGGACCTCCAACACCAAGGGCAAGCCCTTTTCTCACTGTTACCATTAGGTAGGAGGTACAGAAGCCTGAAAGTATACACTCAGTGATTCAGGAACAGCTTCTTCCCCTCTGCCATCTGATTCCTGAATGGACTTTGAAGCTTTCGACATTACCTCACTTTTTTTAATATACAGTAGTTCTGTTTTTGCACATTCTTTAATAATCTATTCAATATACGTAATTGATTTACTTGTTTATTATTATATTTTTTATTATTTTTTTTCTCTCTCTGCTCGATTATGTATTGCATTGAATTGCTGCTGTAAGTTAATAAATTTCATGTCACATGCCGGTGACAATAAACCTGATTCTGAATTTACTAGTGATAACATAGTCATAGTCATACTTTATTGATCCTGAGGGAAATTGGTTTTCGTTACAGTTGCACCAACCAAGAATAGAGTATAAATATAGCAATATAAAACCATAAATAATTAAATAGTAATATGTAAATTATGCCAGGAATAAGTCCAGGACCAGCCTATTGGCTCAGGGTGTTTGAACCTCCAAGGGAGGAGTTGTAAAGTTTGATGGCCACAGGCAGGAATGACTTCCTATGACGCTCTGTGTTGCATCTCGAAGGAATGAGTCTCTGGCTGAATGTACTCCTGTGCCCAACCAGTACATTATGTAGTGGATGGGAGACATTGTCCAAGATGGCATGCAACTTGGACAGCATCCTCATTTCAGACACCACCGTCAGAGAGTCCAGTTCCATCTCCACAACATCACTGGCCTTACGAATGAGTTTGTCGATTCTGTTGGTGTCTGCTACCCTCAGCCTGCTGCCCCAGCACACAACAGCAAACATGATAGCACTGGCCACCACAGACTCGTAGAACATCCTCAGCATCGTCCGGCAGATGTTAAAGGACCTCAGTCTCCTCAGGAAATAGAGACCACTCGGACCCTTATAGACAGCCTCAGTGTTCTTTGACCAGTCCAGTTTATTGTCAATTCGTATCCCCAGGTATTTGTAATCCTCCACCATGTCCACACTGAACCCCTGGATGGAAACAGGGGTCACTGGTGCCTTAGCCCTCCTCAGGTCCACCACCAGCTCCTTAGTCTTTTTCACATTAAGCTGCAGATAATTCTGCTCACACCATGTGGACAAAGTTTCCTACCATAGCCCTGTACTCAGCCTCATCTCCCTTGCTGATGCATCCAACTATGGCAGAGTCATCAGAAAACTTCTGAAGATGGCAAGACTCTGTGCAGTAGTTGAAGTCCGAGGTGTAAATGGTGAAGAGAAAGGGAGACAAGACAGTCCCCTGAGGAGCCCCAGTGCTGCTGATCACTCTGTCGGACACACATGAGTTACACGTACTGTGATGTACACCTTGGAGCAGAGCAGGAGTTCCCAACCTGGGGTCCACAGACCGTTGCTCAATGGGATTGGTCCATGGCATACAAAAGGCTGGGAATCCCTGGTTCTGAGGAGCACTCTTTTGTCTGACAGTATTGATCTGCACAACTGAATGACTGACAATAAACTGAATTTGAATAGTCAGTTCCTGACGTTATTGTTTCTTTTTAAACTAGGTCTCTGCCTGGTCTCACTCTCCCAAAGTATATTTTAAATATTGCAAATTTTAAAAAGTTGCAAAGCTGACGAGTCCAATGGTGAGAGACTGCAGCATCAAGATACTTTATGGCCTTGAAACATTATTGGAGAGCTTGAATGTGGTGCACGAGTCCAATGCAATTTTTTTCCCCTGAAAGTTATGGGGTTAATTTAGTGTGCTTTTAAGAAAAAGAAGCATGCCAATACACATTACATTAGCTGCTCGATTTTAATAATTATTATAAATAGCCTTAATAAAAATGACATGTTGCTTTAGTTATATTGGACACTGATGCTCAGATCTCCCTGCCGCATGAAATTCCTCTGGCAGGAGTTTCCTACTGATAGGAATTATTTATTTTAATTGTGCCTGGAATCTCTTACAGATGGAAGTGAGAAGAACAATATAATCAACTTTAAGATTTTTTATGTGATGTGAAATAAGGTTATTTTGAAAAAGTAAAATACACAGTTTAGAAAGTCAAGTTTCCTCATTCTGTCAAATAACATCAGGGCATACTTTAGACAAAATAAAGTCTCCTGAATACTGCCCCAACAAAATTATCACTAGACAATTAAAGAAAATAAAATCACTTTGTTAATAAAGAAAATTTAAAACAGGAGTACACTAAAATAAAAGGATAACCCTGCACTCAACATCAGTAAGACCAAGAAATTGATGGTGGACTTCAGGAAGGGGAAATCCAGAGAATATATACCAGTCCTCATTGAGGGGTTAACAATGGAAAGGGTAAGCCATTTCAAGTTTCTGGGCGTCAACATCTCAGAGGATATAGCCCGGCCCAATATATTGAAGCAATTACAAAGAAGGCACAACAGCAGCTATACCTCATTAGGAGTTTGACGAGATTTGGTATGTTACCAAAAACTCTAGCAAATTTCTACAGATGTACCGCACAGAGCATCCTGACAAGTTGTATCACCACTTGGTATGAAGGCACAAATGCACAGGACTGAAAAAGCTGCCTTCCTAAATAATGGCTTCATTAGGAATACTTACTTGATTTTTTAATAAATTGAGACATTACTAAATGTACAACTTGGAAACTTCTTTTTATTTCTTAAAGATAATATAATAAACATCTTTTTATGGTTTTGAATTAGAAAAATCCAAGTTACAGACACAAAACCGTATGACAAATAATCTCTGGGACGGAAAAAATTATGCTCAACAGTGCAAAAAGAGTCACCATTCTTCCACGGCAATCATCGTCTGTTCCAACAGTGGCAAAGTCCACAGAAGCTTCAGAGGACTCTGCAGTCACATCAGAGCGTAAGCAAGTCATGATCAATACAAAGGGACTGAGTGAAAATAAAGTAGTGTCAAACACAAACTAAACGTGTTCGGAACTTGTATCATTCCTACAGTGGAGGGAAATTAATAAGATACATTTATGGACAAGTTTCCATTTTGACTCTCCATCCAGTGACCATGTAAACTGCAGAAAATAATGTCCCCCAGCTGAGTAAAGTCACAGAATCCCAAATCATTTAAAAAGTGAGGGGAAATAAATGCACACTTTACTTAATACCGATGAGATACATAAATAAACTAATGAGCACTTTTTAGGGTTTAGATTAGATCAAAATCAGCTATATTGCCTCTAGGATTAGAAAGGAACCATGACATCTCAAAATAAACAAAAACACGGTCATAAAACACAACACCTTTAAAAAAAAACTCCCAGTACTTGATGAAAAACAAGCGCAGCCTTTAGCCAAAAGAGTTGCCCAGTCTCCGTCAAGGAAATTCTCTGCCCTTCGGCCCACCGACTCCGTGCAGACCATCAACATCCTGGATTTATCTCATCAATTACTCTCATCAAACTCTCCAGACTCTACCCCATGACCACATACCGGGAGCAATTTAGAGGAACCAGTTAACCCACCAACCCGCACGCCTTTGGGATGAGAGAGAAAACTCACCAAAGAGCAAACTTCTCACAGACATCACCAGAGATCGGGCTGGACCCAGTTACTGAGGCTGACAGTCCCAGAATAACCAATCTAGAACTCCGAATGCGCCCAGGGAAGAAGGAGGGCCACTGGCGGGTGCAGTTACGCCGGGCCGAGGCCTGTCTTCTAGGGCACAGCAAGCAGGCCCCGCCGTCCTTCCTCCAGCCCAATATCCCTACCTTGGGAGCGATCGTCGATAGAGGTCAAACCGATCCCCGATGCAGTTCCCAATGGCAACATCAAATAACTCTCTGCATCCGCCACTGTTGTTTCCCCCCTCAGTGCATCCTGATGAGAATCATTTCCGAACTTGCCGTCATAGGACGACCCCGAACTGAATGCTGGGAAATGTAGTCCTAATACTGCGCACACTCACTCTTCCCATTCCCCTTCTACGTCACATATTCAAACTCTGTCTCACTTCTGTTTTTACCCACAAAGTTATGTTTTAAGCAAAAAGAAGAAGGGTGAAAATGCTCGAAACCTTGTCCAGCATCCTCCGTGCAAGCTAAGTAAGCAATCATTGCACTTAAGAACTAAGAACTTAAGAAACAAGTTATAATAAACTTTAAAGCAACACACACAAAATGCTGGAGGAACTCAGCAGGCTGGGCAGCATCTATGGAAAACCGCAAACAGTTGGCGTTTCAGGCCGAGACCCTTCATCAAGACGGGAAAGAAAGTGGAGAGGTCAGAGTAAGAAGGTGGGGTGAAGTTGGAGGTGATAGGTGATAGGTGAAACTGGGAGAGGGGGAGTGGGTGAAGTAAAGAGCTGGGAAGTTGATTGGTGAAAGAGATAAAGGGCTGGAGAAGGGGGATTTTGATAGGAGATGATAGAAGACCATGAAAGAAAAAAGGAGGAGGAGGAACAGTGGGAGGTGATGGGCAGGTAAGGAGATAAGGTGAGAGAGGGAAACAGGAATGGGGAATGGTGAAGGAGTGGGGGGGAGCAATGACTGGAAATGAGAGAAATCAATGTTCATGCGATCAGGTTGGAGGCTATCTAGACAGAATATAAGGTGTTGCTCCTCCAACCTGAATGTGGCCTCATCGTGGCAGTAGAGGAGCCAGTGGACTGACATGTTAGAGTGGGAATGAGAAGTAGAATTGAAATGGGTGGCTACCGGGAGATCCCACTTTTTCTGGCGTAGGTGTTCAATGAAGTGGTCTCCCAATCTATGTTGGGTCTCACTGATACGCAGGAAGCCACACTGGAAGCACCTTATACTGTAGACCACAACAGACTTGCACCTCACCTGGAAGGACACTCTGGAGGTTGCAGATGCTGGCAATCTAGAGCAACATGCAAAGGGTGAGTGGGTCGGACAGCATCCATAGAGGAAAATGGACCGTCAATGTTTCGGGTCAGGACTCTTCAGTTTACAAATTAATAAGGTAAAGGGGGTACGGGAACTTGCAAGGATGAAAAATATGCATTAGTGTGATTGCCAAACACTTCTTTTTATGGCTGAAACCATTCCCTTGAGACACCCAATGAGAAATTAATTAAAACCCGCTCAGGTGGGCGCCAAGATCAGCGTGGATGAGTTGGAGGGGGATGCTGTTTTGGTGCTGCATAAAACTTCATGAGATTTTTAAAAAGGATTGGGCCTCAGGCTACATCCAATCAGATTTTAATCAAAGTCTGAGTGGGAGAATGACACGTTGGAAAAGCCAGCCAAATTCAGAATCTTCAAGATGTTCTTCATTGCCAGGAACTGTACATGTTGAAAATATTCTCCCACTTTAAATTTTCCATGGTGACTCTCTAAGTCCACTATGGTTCTGTCTAGCTGCAACCCGCTCTCTACTGGATTGGACAAAAATTGGGTATCAAATAAGAAACAATGAAATGAGTTATACTTAAACACCTTTTATACATGGATGATTTAAATTATATGTTTTCTTCATCAGTAAAGCTAAAATGATTCAGACAGAACTGCTTTTAAGAGACATCAACATGAACTTTAGACTGGATAAATGCAAAATATTAAACATAAAGAAAGGTGCAATAGAACTAATAGAATACAAAACATGCAGGAGGATACCTTTAAAGTACAAACTGATAAGAGAAACCAGACTCACTATAAATACAAACCTGATCCAATTTTAGAGTCAGAATACCACAACTTGTATCATGACTGATTCATTATTACAGATAGAATAATCCACAATAACCATCCTGAAATATAAATATACAGGATAAACAAGCGAGAGCAACTTACTTAATAGATATAGCCACTCCAAACATACAGAAATCAATAAGTGAGAAATGCCAAAAATATGCTGAACTAAAAGAGGAAATTGAAAGACTTTGGAACGTGAACAGGGTATACATTGTCCTGATAACAATATCTATAACTGGTGTCATCCCAAAAGCACTAAATAATAGCATTAAACAATCAGGGATACACAGCAATATCTATGCAAATCTTCAGAAAGCCACAATTCTAAACTCCATTAAAATAGTCTGAAGGTTCGTAGCAATTGAGAAATGAATGTGCTTGGCTATGCCCAACTCAAGTTTTACCAGTTGAACTGAGAAAAAATATGATAATAATCACAACTTTACTTACAGAGCCCTTCTCATACAGGTGATGTAGTTCAAAGTGCTTTACAATTCAATAGAAGTATGAATATGGAAAAGAACTAAAAATAAGCATGAAAATAAAAGGCAAAAGGATGTTATTACAACTTGAACTTAACATCCCAGTTCTTAATTTAATACTCTGGTTCATGAAAACTGGTAGTACGACTGACAAGAAACACTACCATTGCTGATAGTATTTATCCCAGTGATTTTATCTGCATTGTTTTTTGAATTTGATTGAGATTACAGGCCAACAGAACCATTAGAACATAAGTCAGGAGCAGAATTAGGCCATTCCGCCCATTTGATTTGCTCCATCATTCCATCATGGCTGATTTATTATCCCTCTCAACCCCATTCTCCTGCCTTCTCCCTGTAACTTTTGATGGCCTGACTAATTAAAAACCTATCAACCTGAACTTTTAAATATACCCAGTGATTTGACGTCCACAGGCATCTGTGGCAATGAATTCTACAGAGTCACAACCCTCTGGTTAAACATGTTTCTCCATATCTCTGTTCTAAATGAGTGTCCCTTGATTTGGAGGCTATGTCCTCTGGTTCAACACTCCCCCATTATAGGACACATCCTCTCCACACCCACTCTATCTAGGTCTGTACTTCCAGACTTCTGATAGGAAAGGGTAAAGAATGGCTAACTGCACAACAGTTATTCACATGATTGAGACTGGACTGCTCTGTTGCTGCATGATTGACTTAGTGTCCAGGGCAATTGTATCAATTGCCTTCAGTGATACTCTGAGTGCTGGCAACAGGACATGGAAACTGAATGTAAAGCTAATGACCCCAAAAGAGGTTTACAAGATTATGAGAGGCATTGACAGAGTAGACAGACAATATCATTTTTCCATTTGAAATGTCTAATACCAGAGGACATGCACTTAAGGTGAGAGTGGCAAGTTTTTTACATAGAGAGTGGTGGGTGCCTTGGAATGCACTGGTTGGGATAGTGGTAGAGGCAGATACATTCACGACATTGAAGATAGGCACATGAACTATGTATGGTTCTCCATGAGCGGCCGGTTCTCATTCTCGAAATGCAGCCTGGCATTTTGATATCTCCAGGTGAGGCCTGGAAGTCGTGCACCTTTGGGGTGTGGCTCTGTAGACGACCCGGTTGCTCGCTGACAGAATCTTGGCGGGAGACTGAAACATTGGGCAGCAGGCAGTGTGGACTGCTGTTGGAAGAAGGCCCCCGTACTCGAACGATCCTCTGTCTCTTTTTGCTGGTGAGTGAGAGCCTGCTGATTCACAGGTTGAGGGGGGGGCTCAGAGAAGCAATGCGGAAGATTTTAACATCGAAACAATGAGAGAAGCTGGTTCCTGCTCTCATTGTTACAGGAGCAGTTTCTCTCTCCTTTCCTAGTGAGAGAGAGCCTTTCTAAGACACCGATATGTTGGGATGGACGGTAGTTTTTGATGGACTGTAGATTAAGGTCTCCTTGGGGTCTTTGCTATTGCTTGCATGGTGGGGGGAGGGTTTGCTGCTTTTACTGCTGTTTGTGTGTGGGACGGGGAGTGGAAGCTTTGGGGTCTGATGTTTCTGTCATTCATTCTTTGGGTTTCTTTCTGTTTTGTGCATGTCTGATTAGAGTAAGAATTTCAGGTTGTATGCTATATACATTCTCTGATATTAAATCGAACCATTGAATGTGAGGAACATAGAAAGATATGGACATTGTGTAGGCATAAGTGATTAGTTTAGTTGACCGTTTGTTTACTAATTTATTTTGTTTAGAACAATACTGTGGGCTGAAGGGCCTGTTCCTGTGCTGTACTGTTCTATGTTCTGTGTTAAAACACTGAAGGAGTGAAAAGATCATACATGTTGCTGAATTATGAATTTTTTTTTTGGCTCTGTGATGCACAGGGAAGCATCCAAGGAAAATATTTAAGAGCTTGTCTTTAAAACTGTTGAGAAGACAACAGTCAGAAGGGCATCAATTCCAGAAATCTGGCTGTCGAAAAGGTGAAGAGAGCAAGCTTCACTTTGTGCCTCAGTCATTCACTGGACGAAGAATCCACTTGAATGGAATGAGATAGGCACACCCTTCCAAAAGGTTTTGCATGGGGAGCTTTGGCCCACAACTTCAAGAGTACATCTCAGTAACAAGTTCACATCCAGATACAGTACCTGCAACTGTATTATACAAAGGACACAATGTTCTGTTCTTTATTTGAGGTTTTGAACAACAGCAAGAAGAGGAGTATGGCACAGCCACAAGTTACGTTCATTCTCAGGAGATGCATAAAGTTTTTAGAAGTGACTGCTTGCATTGGAGAATTGAAATTGAGTATGTCCAGGAGGACTCAGACCTTGAAATGTGATAATTTTGTAGCTATTAGTACGTTGGAATCCATGAGAAAGCACATCACTCTCATCAATAGGCCGAGTGAGATCAGAATTAAAAGATTCCATCCAAGGTCATTGTCCTTTGAGTCAAGTTAAATTCACAATGAGGCTTAAAACCAACTTTCAGCACTAGATGGTGCCATAACCTTGAAAGTCAAAAAAATCCATCAATGATACTAGTTTTCATTGTCACACAGCTTATCTCAGTGTATTTATTAATTGCCTAAGTGGAAAAAAATCTACGAGGGTTAAAATATTCAAAGTAGGATTTTTTCACAAAGTACAATACGTTGAATTGATTGGGACCTCGGGGAGGGGAGGTCAAGGGGTCAGCAGTGGAAAGGGTGAGTGGTTTCAGGTTCCTGGGTGTTAACTTCTCTGAAGGTTTATTCTGGGCCCAACATATCGATGTAGTTACAAAGAAACCACACAAGTGGCTATATTTCATGAGGAGTTTGAGTGGACTTTGTATGTCATCAAAGTCTCTCACAAATTTCTATAGGTGTACTGTGGAGAGCATTCTATTTGGCTGTATCGCCATCTGCTATGAAAGAGCCTCTGCTCAGGGTCAGAAAACGATGCGAGGGTTGCAAACTCAGCTAGTAAGGACATCTTCAAAAGGCGATGCCTCAAAATGGTGGCATACATCATCAAGGACCCCCACCATCAAGACATACCCTCTCCTCATTACCGCCATCAGAGAGGAGGTATGGGATCCTGAAGGCACACACTCAAGTGTTTTAGGAACAGCTTCTTCCCTTCCACCATCAAATTTCTGAATGGACTATGAACCTGTGAGCATTACCTCACTACTTTTGCTCTATTTTTGCACTATATTTTAACACATATTTCTTATTGTAATTTATGATATATTTTATATATTGCTGTCGCAAAACAACACACTTCATGACGTACAGTATGTCAGTGATGATAAATCTGATTCTTATTCTGAAACAATAGTACACAAGAGAGCATTTTCTAGAAGGTCCCAATGATTAAAAAAAAACAAGTTGCAAGCATTCTTCATCTCAATTTTTAACTTTTGAATGAAAAAAGGCAGCTGCTGGAAATCAAAACCAAAATGCTAGAATTACTCAGCAGATTAGGAAGCATCAGTGGGGACAGAAACTGTCAATGTTTTGGGTCAAGTGTTTTCCACTATCTGTGCGGATTGGTGATAGCATCTCCTCCTCGCTGACGATCAACACTGACGCACCTCAGGGATGTGTGCTTAGCCCACTGCTCTACTCTCTATATACACATGACTGTGTGGCTAGGCATAGCTCAAATATCATCTATAAATCTGCTGACGATACAACCATTGTTAGTAGAATCTCAGGTGGTGATGAGAGGGCGTACAGGAGTGAGATATGCCAACTAGTGGAGTGGTGCCGCAGCAACAACCTGATACTCAATGTCAGTAAGACGAAAGAGCTGATTGTGGACTTCAGGAAGGGTAAGACGAAGGAACACATACCAATCCTCATAGCGGGATCAGAAGTGGAGAGAGTGAGCAGCTTCAAGTTCCTGGGTGTCAAGATCTCTGAAGATCTAACCTGGTCCCAACATATCAATGTAATTATAAAGAAGGCAAGACAGCAGCTATACTTTATCAGGAGTTTGAAGAGATTTAGCATGTCAACTAATACACTCAAAAACATCTATAGTTGCACCGTGAAGAGCATTTTGACAGGCTGCATCACTGTCTGGTATGGAGGGGCTACTGCACAGGACCGAAAGAAGCTGCAGAGAGTTGTAAATCTAGTCAGCTCCATCTTGGGTACTAACCTACAAAGTACCCAGGATATCTTTAGGGAGCAGTGTCTCAGAAAGGCAGCGTCCATTATTAAGGACCTCCAGCACCCAGGGCATGCCCTTTTCTCACTGTTACCATCAGGTAGGAGGTACAGAATCCTGAAAGCACACACTCAGCAATTCAGGAACAGCTTCTTCCCCTCTGCCATCTGATTCCAGAATGACATTGAATCTTTGGACACTACCTCACTTTTTTAATATACAGTATTTCGGTTTTTGCACTTCTTAAAATCTATTCGATATACATAATTGATTTACTTGTTTATTTATTATTATTATTTTTATTTTATTTAGTCTTATTATAATGTATTTTTTTCTCTGCTAGATTATGTATTCCATTGAACTGCTGCTGCTAAATTAACAAATTTCATGTCACATGCTGGTGATAATAAACCTGATTCTGATTCAAATGGAAGAAAAAAAGGACAAGCCTTTAATTGAAGGCAGGAGTTGTTTGGGGAAAAGGTGAAATGTCTGGAATAACTTCGACTTTTGTCTTCAAGTGCTGCTTATAACAAAAAAGGAACCAGATACAGCAACAGAAAGTTGTTGCGGGGACGAGGCTGTAAAGTGTTACATTGTGTATTATCCAGAACAAAGATGAGGCATTGTTCATCAGGCTTGTATTGGGCAATACTCCAACAATGTAAAAACGAAGACAAAGATCAGAATGGCTTTGAGACAATGAAGTAACAGAACAATGAAAGTCTAGGGTTATTCTTCCTGAAGGAACAGAGATGCTCCACAAAGAAGTCGCCCAATCAACATTTGGTTTCTGCTGATAATGGAGTTGACATCATGAATATTGAATGCAAGTGCTCAAATGGAACACATGCAAGTGATTGTTGCTTCTCCTGGAAAGACATTTTAGGTTCCCAGATACGAGATAAAAGGGTATGTTAACTCTCAGTGGGAGAGTGCTGTGAGACAGTGTGGTCAGTGGAAATTGAAGAGTTACCAGCACATCATGGAGGGAAGAGTCCCTTTGGAATGCAGAAGACATAGCTGGTGATTGATTTCCCCTGAAAATAAGAGAAATTGTGTGGAATGAACCATTGAATATAGACACTGGTGAATTGGAAGGTGAGGGCAGGACGAATCTTTGTCTTGGAGAAGAGGGATGAAAATGCGGTAAATTATAGCAGAAGGGCAGCAATGTTTAAAGAAAAAGTTTTGATTGTTGAAGGCCTCATCATCAGATATGATGAAGAATGAAAACCTGTGAAAATGGTTTGGAGTCTTCACAGGACAAGAGGAAATATTTTAAGTAACTGTATGGGCTGCTGGACTTCTGATTGATATTGGCCCTGGTGAAGAATCTCAACTTGAAACAGCGACTATTTATTCCTCTCCAGAGATGCTGCCTGACCGACTGAGTTCCTCCAGCATTTTGTTAGTATTACTCCAAACTTCTAACATTTGCAGAATCTCTTATATTTTGGATATTTGTCTTGAAAACATCCACAGAAAGTAAGTGGAAGAAACAATATATTCTGAATGTAAGGGCAGAGTGGATATTTGCAACAAAGATAATGAGTTCTGTACATATGTAGTAGTAGGCACTGATATTTTCAGCAGTGCTAAGGAGAAGGGTTGAGAAAGGTATCCGGAGAGAGTCAAACAACAAAAGTTCCAAATACTGAACAAAGCAAGGCATAGATCAGGTTCCTATAGTTGTACCCTTGAAAAAAGTGTGGCAGTGTTAGGGATTTAGGGAGTTAGGGATTTGTTTCTTTCCTAAAGTGAATGCTGGTTAAAGAACATTCTGTTACACTTTGAGATGTCTTTTGCTGTGCTCAACAACCTTAGGAGCAGAAAGAAAATGCAACTATTAGTAATTATACTGGGGCTTTTTAATAGGCTGTATGAAATGTTTTTTTCGAGTAAGATTAGTCAAAAAGCTCCTCATTTTTTGTGTGTCAGTCTGTCACTAGATGGTGCCAGAGTTTGTCTTTCCATGGCTAAAATCTACCATGGCTAGAATAGTGCCAAACAATACTTTGTGAAGTAGCATGCACAAAATGCGGGAGGAAATCGGCAGATCTGTCAGCATCTATGGAAAAAAGTAAACAGTCGACACTTCAGGACAAGACCCTTCTTCAGTACTCCTTCCATCTCTGTTCTGAAGAAGGGTCTCAGCCCAAAATGTCGGCTGTTTACTCTTTTCCATAGATACTACCTGAGCTGCTGAGACCCTCCACAATTTAGTGCGTATTGCTTTCAATTTCCAGCACCTGAAAACTTTCTCATCTTTGTGAAGTAGATCCCAAATTATCCCAACTGTTGCCGATTCTTGAGTCGGGGTACTCGGAAAAATGCAACGCGGGGCAGACTTTAACGCTGTAAATCAGCGAGTTGTTTTGTTTGTGTTTTCCCTCTTACTCAGTGGCAGCTCTCTGCCCCTTTACTGGGGAGAGAGAGAGCTGGTGGTACGTCGAATTGTCGGATGAACAACTAGTTTTTGTAATACTGCAGATCATGGTCTCTCTTGGGGGTTTGCTATTGCTTGCTTGGTGGGTGGAGGGTGCTGAGGCTTTTTGCTGAAGTAAGTGGGGGAGGGGAGGGTCAATGCTTTGCTGTTGTTTGTGTGTGGGAGGGGGAGTAGGGGGTCTTTGGAGTTCTAAAATTTTCTACTGTCAATCATTCTTTGAGGTACTCTTCTGTTTTCATGGATGTCTGTGAAGAACATGAATATCAGGATGTATATTGCATAGATCCTGTGATATTAAATGGAACTCTTAAACTGTAGCTGCAGTTGTTTTTTAGAGCGTTATATATAGCTTTGGGGTTAGTTTCAACATATGCAAATTGTGTGCATCAATGAACATTACCCCCCCCCCATGTCCTCATTTTCAAAATGGAAAGAAAAATTTGCATGCGTAGTGCTTTACCATATCTCCACAACGACAATCTTTATGTGTACAGCTTCAGCATGCATTTCAACTGATAATTCAAGCAAGAACAAAACTGCAGATGAATGGCTATCCAAAACAGAAGTAGAACATGCTGGATACACTCAGCAGACCAGGAAGTGTAAGATGGGAGCGAACCAGTCAATGTTTCAGGGCAAGGACTCTTCATCAAAACTGCAAAGGTGAGAAGACTTGTGGTTCTAATTTGCAGAGGATGGAGAAAGTCGAAATTTTGTAGAGAGGACGGAGGCGTTCTTGTGATTGGGCGCAGACTTTGAAAACCAGGTCAAGACAGAAAAAGGAAAACAAAAGAAACAAAGGTGAAGCCACATCCAGTTGTACTGAAACTGTTACCAAAAAGAAAGATGTGCTGTTCATTGTGCTTATGTTAAGCAATTTCTGAACAACGTATGAGGCTTAAAACAGAGCTCAGAATGGGTTGGACTATTAAAAGTGTGTGGCATGGTAGTGCAGTAGTTATCATAGTGCTTTACAGTGTGCCATCTATAAAATCAGAGTTCAATTTCCACCACTATGTGTAATGAGTTTGTATTTTATTTATTGAGATACAGCGCCTCATCGGCCCTTCCAGCACTTCAAGCCATGCTACCCAGCAACCCCCGATTTAACCCTAGCTTAATCATGGGACAATTTACAATGACCAATTAACCTAACAACCGGTACACCTTTGGATTGTGGGAGGAAACTGGAGCACCAGGAGGAAACCCACGCAGTCACGGGCAGAATGTACAAACTCCTTACAGGCAGTGGTGGTCACTAGTAGTGTAAAGTGTTGTGCAAGCCACTATCCTGTCCTGTATGTTCTCCCTGTATCTGAGTGAGTTTCCTTTAAGTGCTCCAGTTTCCTCATACATTCCAAAGATGTATGTTAGCATTAGTGATTTGTGGGCATGCTGTGTTGGCGCTGGAAGTATTGCTGACTCTTGGGGGCTGACGAGCTCAAGCCTCACCGATTTGATTTGAAGCAAATGTGCATTTCACTGTATGTTTTGATATACATATGACAAATAAAGCTAGTATTTAGTCTTTAAAGCAAGTGAGAGTTTGGGGTTGTTTTTGCAGACCATATAAATGTTCCAGTCATCACCTAATCAGAATTTGATTTCTATAACATAGGGGAGTCCATATCATGCTGAATGAAATACACCAAACTGGAAGAATTGCAAGTGAATTGCTGCTTCGTATGGAAGGATAATCTGAGTCCTTGGATGATGTGCATAGAACAGGTAAAACGCTATGTATTGGATGGGAAGGTGCATTGAGAAGGGGATTGGTTGGAGGATTTCATGGGATGATAAGGGAATCACAGAAGGATTGTACCTTTTGGAATATGGGAGGTGAGGCAAATATGCATGTATCTGATTGTGTAATTCCTTTGTAGGGTGTGGAAACTATAGAGAATGATCCAATAAATACAGAGGCTTGGAAAGTGAGGATAAGAGGAACCCTTGTACAGTCTTTGAGGAGGGGGAGGGTGAGTTCTGTCAACTACAGCAGAAGGGAAACCATTACTAATGGAAAAAATCATCTGGGTGCTAAGGTGAAAAGCCCCATCACTGGATATGATTGAGAACGAGAAAAGGCAGGAAGGATTAGAACCTTGGTGAGGAAAGGTATACTTGAGATATTTGTAGGATAAATGTTGGTGGCTAACCTGTCCAGGAGGTGGAGATGTCAAGTGAACAGAAAAAGAAACTCTATGCCATTTGAAGCTGGAAACTAAATGGAAATTTGTAGCATTGAAATGTTTGAGTTCTGTATGTGTGGGTAGTGGCACCAACATAATCATCAGTGTCGTGGAAGAAGTGTTGAGGGAGGATCATGACTAAGACTGAGACAAGAACAATTCCAAACATCCAGGGAGGAGACAGGAATGTCTTGGGCCCATGCAAGTTCCTGTAACTATAGCTTTAATTTGAAGAAAGGGAGGGTAAATCTTTGGGCTGGTTTCTTTTCTACAATGCGTGATGTGTAAAGACCAATCTACGAACAGGGAAATCTTTCATGAAATCAGTTGCTTCAAGCAGGCTGGTGTTTAAGGACCTCGTAAGAACCTGGGGGGGGGGGGTAAGAAAAAGAACCCCTAACTCTAAAAATTCAAATTTAGGACCTTTCTTCAAGCAGGTTGTATCTGATGTTTTACTTTCCCAGGGTGCTGAGTTGAAGTTCAGAAATTGCCAACATCTATTGTTTCAGGGTGCCCCCTGTAGATTTTATTTAGTCTCAGTAAATAAGCATCAGTGTCTTTTTTGGTGGATCTATTCCCTTTGAGTTTTTTATATTTTCAACCTTGCTCAGAAGATCACATTAATTGAGCAGGAAATTCCGTATAAATTTAACAGTGAATAGCCAAAGACTCAGGATAGGCTTGTCAAACTTCACCCAGCAGGTAGGGGCGAGAAAAGTAACACAAGCCATCCAAGTTTATGCACATTCAGCTGCATCAGGTTTTCTCTCAGTGCATTCACTGAAGAGAAATTCAAGAGTTATCCGAAATGCCTCATTTTTTCCAAGAAGACATTGTTGCGGTAATGGGATTCTTTGAATGTTAGAGAACTATGACCAGGACAAAGTCTTCTATTTTGGAGCAAAGCTTGATTCAGTATATGAGGCACTGTTACAAGGCATTGGAGATAGATGCCTTGCTCCAAAGTACCTCAATAATCAGACAGGGTACATAGACCCTGCTTCATATTGTTCCTTCCAACCAGATAGCGTTGAGACGTTTTATCCTCCAGATCACCACAACAGCAGCCGGCAGGAAAATCAGGCAGCTCATTATGATGATGGTAGCCATGATCACCAGGATGATAGTCCAGACTTCCAGTACATACGTTGACATCATTGAACTTCATGGTATAATGCTAAGCTAGTGTCCCCCTGTAAAGCACAAAATGTATTTAGATTTAGAAAATAATTGGATGTGTTCTATTCCATCATGACAGAAAACCACTTTTCCTCACCTAACAATTCCTGAAGTGGTTGAACAATCATAATTAACTAACATTAGTTTTAAGCAATGTGTTTCCTTTCCTTCAATATTGGGTATCACACTGGGGGTGAAAATTCACTATCATTATGAAATTGCATTGATCTTAATGTGATTAGTTCTGATTTGAAATAAATTTTTCATTTGTTTCAGCTGAATTTTGGTAAATAAATTGTAGTATTCTTTTAAGATTATTGTGACTCATTAAAACCTATTGGAGAAACACTGCAGCAATGATAGGGCTAATGTAGCAACAGAGCCAAGACTTTTTGATAAACTGATTTCAAGTGGGTTCTTCCCAGGAGCTCCAGCTTCCTCTCCTCGTCCAAAGACATACCAGCTAGATTAATTGATCAATGTAAATTGTCCTGTGCTTAGGTTTGGATTAAATAGGGTCAAAAGACTGGAGGGGCCTATTCCGTGCTTTATCTACAAATGATAAATAAAATCAATGGGTTGAGTTCTCCGATCCTGGCATTTTACTTGAAAATCTTTCATTACCATATGAGAAGATATCATAATTGCCAAGATCGGAGAACAATTCAGCCTAAGGAGCTACAAATTTTCCAAATTATTGCCAATAAATAAAGTACGCCTTTGTAACAGTGAAAGACTCTGCCAGCACTGCATAGGTAAAAATAGCTTAAGGTCATAAGACATAGGAGCAGAATTAGGCCATATGGCCAATCGAGTCTGCTCTGCCATTCCATCGTGGCTGATTCTTTTATCCCCTCCTCAGCCCCACTTCCCGGCCTTCTTCCTGTAACCTTTGATGCCGTGTCCAATCAAGAACCTATCAAGCTCTATCTTAAATACACCCAACAACCTGGCCTCCACGTTGCCTGTAGTAACAAATTCCACAAATTCACCACCCTATCTTGAGGCTGTGCCCTGTTGTCCTAGACTCTCCCACCATGGGAAGCATCCTTTCCTCACCTCCGTCTAGGCCTTTGAACATTTGAAAGTTTTCAATTAGATCCCCCCTCATCCATCTAATTTCCAGTGAGTACAGACCTAGAGCAATCAAACATTCCTTGTATGATAACACTTTCATTCCTGGAATCATCCTTGTGAACCTCCTCTAAACCCTCTCCAATACCAACACATCTTTTCTTAGATGAGGAACACAAAACTGTTCACAATACTCAAGGTGAGATCTCACCAGTGCCTTATAAAGCCTCAGCATCACATCCCTGCTCTTGTATTCTCGACCTCTTGAAATCAATGATAGCATGGCATTTCGCTTCCTCACCACCGACTCTACCTGCGTTAACCTTTAAGATGTATGCACAAGGACTCCCAAGGCCCTTTTCATCTCAAATTTTTGGATTTTCTTCCCATTTAGAAAATAGTCTACACATTTATTTCTATAATCAAAGTGCATGACCATGTATTTTCCAACACCGTATTTCTGTTGCCGCTTTCTTGCCAATTCTCCTAATCTGTCTAAGTCCTTCTTCAGCCTACCTGTTTCCTCAACACTAACTACCCCTCCACCAAACTTTGTATCATCTGCAAACTTGACAACAAAGTCATCTATTCCATCATCGATTTCATTGATATACAGCATAAAAAGAAGTGGTCCCAACACCGACCCCTGCGGACCACCACTATTCACTGGCAGCCAATCAGACAAGGATCCTTTAATTCCCACTCACTGCCTCCATCAATCAGCTAATTCTCTAACCATACCAGTAACTTTCCTGTAATACCATGGGCTCCTAACTTGGTGAGCAGCCTCATGTGTGGCACCTTGTCAAAGGCCTTCTGAAAGTCTAAATATACAACATTCACTACATCTCCTTTATCTATCCTACTTGTCATCTCCTCAAAGAATTCCAACAGGTTCATCTGGCAAGATTTTCCCTTGAGGAAACCATGCTGACTTTGTCCTATCTTGTCCTGTGTCACCAAGTACTCCATAACATCATCCTTAACAATTGACTCCAACATCTTCCCAACCACTGAAGTCATGCTAACTGGTCTATAATTTCCTTTCTGCTGCCTTCCTCCTTTCTTAAAGAGTGGAATGATATTTGCAATTTTCCAGTCCTCTGGCACCATGCCAAGTCCAATGATTTTTGAAAGATCATTAATAATGCCTCCATAATCTCTAATGCTACCTTTTTCAGAACCCTAGGGTGCAGTTCATCTGGTCCAGGTGACTTCTGTTTCCTTAGGTCTTTCAGCTTTTTGAGCACCTTCTCCCTTGTAACAGTAACTGCACTCACTTCTCTTCCCTCACACCCTTCAACATCTGGCACACTTTTAGTGTCTTTCACAATGAAGACTGATGCAAAGTACTCATTTAGTTCATCTACCATCTCTTTGTCCCTGTTATTAATTCTCTGCCCTCATTTTCTAGCAGTCCTATATCCAATCTCATCTCTTTTATTTTTTACATACTTGAAAAAGCTTTTACTATCCACTTTGATATTGTTTGCTAGCTTGCTTTCATATTTCATCTTTTCCCTCTATCATCAGATTTTACACCACAAATGAGTTTTTATATCAGGTTAGTCGATATGAAATTAAACAGCTCTTTTCCAATAGTTTGAAACAAATCTCAATACCAATGTGACAACTCCATATGAGAGATTACTCAATACTTTCAAAGCACCTCCCTGAATAAGTGCCAATGCCTTGTTAATGGAGATGCTTTGAAGTCATCATGTAATTTATAGTGTGGAGTTGTCACACTGGTAATGGGATTTGTTTATCAGTCCGAGCATTGAATACAAGAGTAGTGTTTGTCATTTTACAGCTGTACAGGTCTTTGGTGAGACTGCACTGTGCATAGCTGGTTACTTCTCTAAAGGAAGCTTGTTATTAAGCTGGAAGGCATGCAGAAAAGATTCACAAGGATGCTAATGGATCTGGAGGGATTGAGCTATGAGGAGAAACAGGGTTGGCTGGAGTGTAGGAGGTTAAGGGATGACCTTATGAAAGTTTATAAAATCATGAGGGGTGCAAATAAGAAGAATCATCAGTCTTTTACTCAGGTTAAGGGAGTCTAAAACTAGATGGTATAGGTAAAGGGCATAGAGCATCGTGGGGCACCACTTCATCATAGTGATCAGCGTCACACTATTACAGTTTAGGACCTCAGAGTTTAGAGTTCAATCTCGGTGTCCTCTGTAGGGAGTCTCTGTATAACCTCCCATGGAATGTGTGGGTTTTCTCTGGGTGCTCCGGTTTCCTCCCACAGTCCAAAGACACACTGGTTGGTAGGTTAATTGGTCATTGTAAATTGTCCCATGATGAGGTTAGGGATAAATCAGGGTTGTCGAGTGGCACGGCTCAAAGGGCTGGCAGGGCCTATTCTGTGCTGTATCACAACAAGACAACAACAGCAAAACAGCCCTTTTTCACCGTCCCACCTCACCCTCACACACCCAGGTCTATAACCTCGGGACATGCCATCGCTAGCCCAACAATCGTTGGCCCTGGATTCTCAAACTTGAAGCCATTGGATCTCCAACCTCCAATCTCTGGCCTGGACTCGCCCTCTAACTTTGGCCTTGCCGGCCTTGGTCTTTAACCATTAAGGCTTTCTACCTCCAGACTTGTCATCTCCAGTCTTTGACCTTTTGGGCTTTCTACCTCCAGACTTCCTGATCTCAGGACTTCAACCTTTGGCTTTGCCTTGGATTTCACTAACCTCTTGGTATTAACCCCAGGAATACTTAGAAAAGGCAACAGCATCTTCTAAACTGCATACTCTGAGATGACCAGGATGAACCTATGCTTCTCTGCTTTGTGGATAGGGTGCTAATTTGCACTTAGCAAGGATTTGACAAAATGGTGTTTAAGAATAATGTGAACAATTCTTTTATCATTATCAACAAATTAAGAAACAGATGAAATTGTTTTTAATTGTCAAAAATCTATTCAAATAGAAGCAGCAATCTGCCAGAATTTTTATTCCTGAATAAGAGGATTGTAGGAGAAAGTATTGGAAAATAAAATTCTAGGATTTCCAGAGTTCAGACAATGCTTTTTAATTAAGTCAGAGCCACAGAAGTGGTATAGGAAAATGGCTTGCACAAGATGATGAAAGCTAAAAGCTACCAAATAAAAGCAATCACGAGGAAATCTGCAGATGCTGGAAAATCAAGCAACACACATAAAATGCTGGGGGAACGCAGCAGGCCAGGCAGATCTATAGGAAGAAGTACAGTCGATGTTTCGGGCCGAGACCCTTCGTCAGAACTGCAATGATAAGGTAGGCTGACACTTACATTATCAGAACCACCTCTTGACAATAAATGATCAAAAGATGTCCGCATCTTTTAGATAAGTAAATCAGCGGTGGTGGTGCAGTGGCACTGAGGAATATTGCCCGCAACACTGTTCCCCTCGATGCAGATTTGATACATACCCTCAGAGGTGTCCGTCAGAGGACTAAGGGAAGGGTCCACAGGGAGGGGTGAGTTGCAAATAGAGGCAATTAAAGAGTGAAAATCAAGAAAGGATGTGCTCAGACATATTCCTGAGAAATGGAGCTGAGAAGTAAATTAAATCAGAGCTGACGAAACTGTTAATGACAGTTCTGGATACATCCGGACACATCAGTTACATTTACTTAATTTTTTTCACTGACAGTCGAATGATGGAGTTTTGAAAGAATACGGTTATACCTTAGTTGGGGCTGCAGTTCCATTCTCCAGTCCTTTTCTTTCTGCCGCTCTGCCTCCTCCTGCACTCTCAAATCAACGTCAGAGTTACTCTGCCTGTGAGCAACTTAAACTAGTTATCAGGTGGTGTAGGAGTGCTGAGCCACATGCATGCATAATTATTGCAGAGATTCTCTGAGCATGCTCTGGTTGACAGATTATCCTCCTACACACTTCATTTTGTGCTGAAGTACATTTAGAAGAAACTATTTGCATCAGACCTAACCTCTACTGCCATCATCCGAAGTAATAAGAATGACTGTACTTCCTGCCTAAAGTGAAGCAAAAACACTGATCGTGCAAATGTGGCTGGTGTTAAATGCAATGCTGATTGGTGCTGAGAGAGTAAAGAAATTCTGATCAAACCGGTAGATCACGGGAAACCCACACAATTCAATTACTTAAACTAAGCTGATGATCCTTGAATTCCCCAGTACTTGTGTTCCCCACTGTCCAAGATCAATCCTGACCCCCTAATGTTTGATAAGAACTGAGGTACTGTTTAAAGTACAAAGTTAAAGTTAGAAATAAAATTTGTTAGTTTTCACTTTAATTTTTCTATATTGTAATTCAGTGCAATACTGTACTGAATTAAGGTACAGTTCTTTAATTCTGTTCTTTACCTGTCTGCAGCTCAGTTCTGGAAAATAACATATTGTTAGTTATATATTGTTTCATTTATCATTAGTTACACAATATTACACACTGGAAAACATATGTCTGTCACCAATAGTACATACTAGTGCAAAATCAAAGTCGAAGTAAATTTGTACTCCAAGTACATATATCTCACCATATACCACCTTAAGTAACACACACAAAATGCTGGTGAACACAGCAGGCCAGGCAGCATCTATAGGAAGAGGTACAGTCCACATTTCGGGCCTGGCCTGGTGCGTTCCATCAGCATTTTGTATGTGTTGCTTGAAATTCCAGCATCTGCAGATTTCCTCATGTTTGCATTTTTAAATATATCACCTTAAGATTCTTTTTCTTCAGTCACAGGAAAATAAAGAAATACAATAGAATTTATGTGAAACTATACATAAATAATGACTGACAAAGAACCAATGTACAAAAGAAGGCAAATCATGAAAATGGGGGAAAAAACAAATAAATAATACTGAGAATGTGAATTGTAGAGTCTTTGAAAGTGAGTCCGTAGGTTTTGGAATCAATTCAGCGTTGAGATGAGTGAAGTTATCCACGCTGGTTCAGGACCCTGTTGGTTGGTAGGGTAATAATTGTTCCTGAATCTGGTGGTGTGGGACCTAAGGCTCCAGTACTTCTTTCCCAAATGGTAGTACACTGTAGTGAGACAATGCAACTGGACATTGAAAAGTCTGTTCCCTTTACATTTGTCAAGGAGAAAGGTGGTGAGGCTTAGAAAATGGCAGGAGTGTGGGAGTGAGGTGATTTGACGCAGGTGATGCCATCCTGCTGAGGTTACAAGCTACAACTAGATCAGTGTTTCCCAATCTTTTTTAACCCAAAATCCCCCTAACGTACTTTCCTATTTGCCAATGGCCCCCTATGTCATCTTCATACTTGCTTGCGTCCCTCTTAGGGACAGTATTCTTTCCGGCATCCCCATAGTGTAAAAACATGTCTACTATATGCTAACATGAGAAAAATGATTCTATTTAAATCTTTATTTGTCTTTAAACTTAACTTACACAGTACAGCAGCTTCAATATCAATGTGATCTTTGAACTTGATGGTTTTTAGCAAGGCTTGAAATATCTGGTTCAAGCTGTGACAGCAAAAACCTTAAGTCCCCACGCATAACAATGTCCGAACGGTTTCTGTTTCTTGAGAGTATATGGTTCACTGCACTGAAACCTCTTTCAACAAAGTGAGAGGATGGAAATGCAATGAAGAGCAGTTTGGCTCTTCTGCAAAGACCAGGGAATGTCATATAACTTAACACAAAAGCCGACATTTTTGAAAAGCATTTTTGCTGCTTCATCTTTCTGAATTTTGATAATTTTTTCTTGCAAGCTCTCTTCCTGTTCTTCAACCTTGTGATTAATTAACCTCGGGTAATTATTCAGTCTGGAATTTCCTGACTGTTCAAATCCTTGAATCGATTCTGTAAATACTTCTTCAGTGACTGCAGGTGTAAGTAGCACTCTTGCAAATCAATGTCTGTGAAAGAGAGTGCCATACTTTCCATGCAAGGAAACTGGGAGAACATTCTTCTCCCAATGTCTTGCTTATATATTTCCAATTTTCCGATAAAAGTGCACTTTTTGCCTGGATTAAACTGAAATTCTCACCCTGCAGTGTCATCTTTAGAATCTTCACTTTGTCATACAGATCGGCTAGGTATGCTGCATCTCCATGTAGAAGTTCAATCTTGTTTCTCAAACTCTTGTCAACTTTGAGCAAAAATTCAGCCGAGATCAAAGAAATGTTTTAAGCAGCAGCCTTTTGACAGGCAGCACACTTCAGTGTGAATAAGCAAGAGTTCAAACTTTTCATTATTTTGGCATAACCGGCAAAATATTCTGCTATTTTATGGATGAGCTTTTATTTTGTTGATAGCAGATATTACAAGATTCATGCTTGAAAAAAGTCATTGGCTGAGGTTTTTGGCTGCAAGATGTTGACAATGAATTACACAATGGATTGGAAACAGACTTGGAATTTGCTTTTTCATGAATGCCACTAAACCAGTATGGTAACCTGTCAAATATGCTGCTCCATCTGTTGCACAGGAAATCATGTTCCTAATCAGAATACTTCTGTCCTCAATATACATTTTGAGCTTGTTGTAGATTGATTCTCCATCAATATTTGTTTTAAACTTTTTACAAAAGAGAATGACTTCATAAACTTTTTCATCGTTGATAAACCATACATGTGACATGAGCGATGCCTCATTGTCTCACACAGTTGTCTCATCCAGTTGTATCCCAAATTCTGTGTTTTGTAGCTCAATACATAGTTGGCACTCAATGTCTTCACTCATTTTGTCAATATGATGAGCTATAAAGTTATTACTGAGAGGAATTGATTTTAAACTACTGGTAAACAACAGGAATTCTGCAGATGCTGGAAATTCAAGCAACACACATCAAAGTTGCTGGTGAACGCAGCAGGCCAAGCAGCATCTATAGGAAGAGGCGCAGTTGACGTTTCAGGCCGAGACCCTTCGTCAGGACTAACTGAAGGAAGAGTGAGTAAGGGATTTGAAAGCTGGAGGGGGAGGGGGAGATGCAAAATGATAGGAGAAGACAGGAGGGGGAGGGATAGAGCCGAGAGCTGGACAGGTGATAGGTAAAAGGGGATACGAGAGGATCATGGGACAGGAGGTCCGGGAAGAAAGACGGGGGGGGGTGACCCAGAGGATGGGCAAGAGGTATATTCAGAGGGACAGAGGGAGAAAAAGGAGAGTGAGAGAAAGAATGTGTGCATAAAAATAAGTTACAGATGAGGTACAAGGGAGAGGTGGGTTTGCAAAACTCTAAGAAAGTAGAGGTGCTGCCAGGCCTTCTTCATAATGGCACTCACATGCTGGACCCAACAGGGCAGAACCTCTGAAATGATAACACGAGGAATTTAAAGTTACTGACCCTCTCAACCTCTGATCCCCTGATGAGGACTGGCTCATTGTCTTCAGTTTGAACTTTGAAGTTTGACATTCTGCTATAAGGAAAGATTGGGCAAACTTGGGTTGCTTTCTCTGGAGCATCAGAGGCTAAGAGAAGGCCTGATAGAAATCCACGGCCTCCTCTACTGTAAAGATGAAGCCACACTCAGGTTGGAAGAACAACACCTTATATTCCGTCTGGGTAGCCTCCAACCTGACGGCATGAACATTGACTTCTCTAACTTCCGCTAGGCCCCACCTCCCCCTCGTACCCCAGCTGTTACTCATTTTTATGCACACATTCTTTCTCTCACTCTCCTTTTTCTCCCTCTGTCCCTCTGAATATACCTCTTGCCCATCCTCTGGGTCACCCCCCCCCCCGTCTTTCTTCCTGGACCTCCTGTCCCATGATCCTCTCGTATCCCCTTTTACCTATCACCTGTCCAGCTCTCGGCTCTATCCCTCCCCCTCCTGTCTTCTCCTATCATTTTGCATCTCCCCCTCCCCCTCCAGCTTTCAAATCCCTTACTCACTCTTCCTTCAGTTAGTCCTGACGAAGGGTCTCGGCCTGAAACGTCGACTGCGCCTCTTCCTATAGATGCTGCCTGGCCTGCTGCGTTCACCAGCAACTTTGATGTATGTTGCTTAAACTACTGGTATCTGTTTGGAGAACAGTGGTGAGCCCTTCTGATGCAACAGATCTTTCACCAATTGTATGAGATTTTCCACACTTCGCTGTCATTTGACAAATGTTATAAGAAGCAATGAAACCACTATCAAGGTCAGTTTTAGCTTTCTTGACAGATAACTGTGCAATACTTTTCAGATGCTTCTTTAATCTTCTAGAACTGAGTAATACCATACGTAGCCTTTTCAGGGTGTCTTTTACAGAAGTGTTCCTGCAATCTTGATGGTTTCATGGCTTCACTAAACAGTACAGTATTACAAATAAGACACCTGGGGCATCGCTGATCTGATGGGACCGGAATAAAACCATATTCCAGGTATGTAACATTGTATTGAAGTACTTTCTGTTGTTTCTGTTTCTTAGCAGGATTAGAACTGAACGCTTCACCACCTTCAGACTCATAGAGATTGTGCTGTACGTATTTATCCATCATTAATGGGCTAAAATGAAATAAAATTTTTACTCAAACTGGGAATGCCTATCTGATGTTGATGATGATAGCGAGCTGACATGGTCGGTCAGGTCTGGTGCCTCAAGTTAGGGTGCCACTTACTGCCCCCTCCCAAGAATCTTGAACACTCCCCAACAACTTCTATTTCCTCTCACATCCCCTTGGGACATGTAACCGCCCCCATTGGGAATCACTGAACAAAATACTTAAATAATGTAAAATTTGGCCGAGTCTGGTGTTGGGACGACAGCATGCATTTAGTGCTTGAACTTTATTTTTTACTCCTACATCTCATCACCCACCTCACCTCAAAGTACTCTCTCCTTTTATTAATCTTATAATCTTTAATTATGGTGCTGTGTAATGTCTTGCTTTATTCTGCAAACATTAAGCACGATGCATACACAGATCGTTGTTGGGTCTTCCATCTGAGCAAAGCCAGTGCAGAGTTTATACTTTTCTCGTGTGACTTGTGATATTGCAGAATTTAGCCACCACTTGTTTTGCACATCAAAGTACTGAGACTCATTTTGAAACCACACTTTATTTCTGCTTCCTTTATTAAGTGAGATTTTGCTCTGCCTGTCTTTGCAATAAATGGTAGAAGTTCGCAAGTCTGAAATCTGTTAGATCTCAATGCCGTAACTTTCAGCACCTTCAGTTTTGCAAGATGTGGCTGTGCAGATAATGATGCCTCGTTCTCAGCTACCAAACTTCTGTAGAACTTGCAATTATTTCCACAAGTGCACTATATGTCTGTGTGAGCGGGAGCATGCGTACTTGGAAGGGATAGAAGGTGAAAAACACAATACCACTATTAAGAAAGGAGGGAGGGAGGGAAAGAGAGAGTGAGTCAGAGAGAGAGTGAGAGTGAGTCAGAGAGGGAGAGTGAGTCAGAGAGAGATAGATAGATAGATAGATATTTGGACCAGGTCCCCTGCAAACAAGGGATTTTCATAGCTACCAATGCTGGTGGGCTGAAATTCGATGGTAATGCATGCCAACATTCGAAGACCAGTTTAGCAGAAATCAAACATCTTTGCTGTAGAGAGAAAGTAATGTTCTTTCCCTGTTCCATCCATTCTGAATTCTAAATGGGCACTGACTCTTGAATAACACATTATCTGGGTGGTGAGACACTCTCACCTTCGTTCAATCACCGCCACGGCAGAGTAGCAGTTAGTGCAACGCTATTACAGCAAGGTGCGTCGGAGTTCGGAGGTCTGCAAGGAGTCTCTGTGTGTGCTATCCATGGAGTACTTGGGTTTTCTCCGGGTGCTTCAGTTTCCTCCCACCCGGGTACGTTAATTGATCACTTTAAATTGTCCCGTGATGAGCTGAGGGTTAAATTGGGGTTGTCGGAGTTTAGTGGGTAGTGCAGCTCAAAGGGTCAGGAGGGCTTATACCATGCTGTGTCTCAAAATAAATAAATGATTGATTTAAACCTTAGCAATAGGTTCTGTTACTATCTCTGTGCAGGTCCAGAATGTTGTGCGGTTTCACATTCTGGCCCCTTGCCTTCTTGAAATGAGGTTGAAGCTGTTCAAAGACCAGTTGAAAAAAAGGAAGGATATATTTCCAGTGGTACAGGCTGGAATCTAGCCCAGCTCCAGAAGTGGGGGAATATGCTGACTCATGGTCAACGGCACTCAGATTTCGGCCTGATGTCTGTATAACTGATATTCATGAAGAAAGCATGACAGTACAGTAATCACCAGCTGCTCTCCACAGAATGCTGGAGGGAAGATCTTAATTCTAGAAGGTACTGAAAATTAACATCTTAGTGATCAGTTATAAGGGGTGTTTGGACTGTGTGGGATGTCCTGGGAGGGGTTGAACCTCTGGTGAAGGGCCTCGTTGTGTCCATTCTGGGACCCCTCGCTCAACTTTGGTCCCAGCCAGGCACTGAACTCTCATCCGAGGCTCCAAGTAGCTATGTGCATGCATTTGCAGCCACAGCTTTGACTAGCAGACTAATTGAGGTGAGGGTAGCCAGCAGGCCTCATACCCAGTGAGATAGTGCCATGCCTGTTCTAGCATTCAAACACGAGGAAATCTGCAGATGCTGGAAATCCAAGCAACACACACAAAATGCTGGTGGAACGCAGCAGACCAGGCAGCATCTATAGGAAGAGGTACAGTCGACGTCGACTGTACCTGTTCCTATAGATGCTGCCTGGCCTGCTGCATTCCACCAGCACTTTGTGTGTGTTGCTAGCGTGCAAAGTCAGCTTTGGCGGACTGAACGAATAAGATTAAAAAATGAGATCCAATGACCAGGAAGGCAGCTCTGGAAAGATTTGAGGACAGAGAAGAACATGACAAGGCACAGAAGAAGTCATGGTCATCCACTACAACCAAGGAAGATCCCAGTTGTGATGATTACTCATACCACTAGACCCGGATTCTGAGGTTGAGAGAGTGGAATTTCTCCAGTGCAACAGCTCTCCTATTTTAAAAACTCTGCCGCACAAGTTTCAAAATTGTCATTGTCAGATATGACAGACAACCAATCAATCAATCAAGGGAAAGAGTTCAGTATTTATGAGTTGGTAGATGCTCGTTAGGATAATAATTTCAGTGTTCCCCCAACAGGAACCCTCTCCAAGAATCTTGCAAGAAATATTTGCCAGTCCTCTAGTCCTTAACTCTATCCTGATATTGTTTTTAAAAAGATCGGTGGGTTCGTTAGTCACTGTAACTTGCTGAGATTGTAGGAGAGCAGTAGAATCTGGAAAGAGTGGACAGAAGTGTGGGGATAAGAGAATAGGATTCATATAGAGTTAGTTCGAGTGGTCAATGAAGACTTGGTTGGCTTTAGGACCTTTTTCTGTGACATTGTGATGCATCGAAGCACCCTATAACCTTTGTAGTACACCATGTTTGTCCTTTTACAGTCCAGGCTTTAAGTGGTCTGGCTAATTCTCAGGTTGAGCAGGAGAGTACCTTGCAATGATCTGGCCCTCCAATGTTGTGACTCGTAAGTCTGCTGTATGCACTCAGTGCGTGGTCCAATCGGGAATATGGGAATGCTGACGTTACCTATTCTGAGAAGTTCTTAATTTGAAATTTTCAGTCTAAATTGTCATGTGTATCTGTTCCAAGAATGTGTAGTCACAAGTTGAAGGTGAGTTTACTATCATATGCACAAGTACATTTACGGACAGGTGAGATGAAAAACTTACTTTCAGCAACATCACAGGCGCAAGTATCCGATAAGCAGCATTCTCAAGAAAAATGTTAATTAAACATAAATTAAACAATTAAACATGAGGCAGTGTGGATTGGCTAAGTAAGAAACATGTTAGACCCTCACTCTCAGATGATTAATTCATAGTAAAATTTGGGCTTTTTCACAGCTATAATGAAACATGAAACAAGACTCTTCTCTCTCTCTCATTCATTATCTCTGTCTCTCATTCTCTCTCTCACTCACTCTCTCCCCTCTTCACCCTCTCTTTCTCTTCCTTTCTCTTTCTCTCCCCACCACCCTCGCCCCTTTCTTTCTCTCCCTCTACCTCCCCTTCCCTCCTTCTTTCTCCTCCTTCTTCTTACGCTCTCTCTCTTTCTCTCCATCTCTCACTCACTCCCTCATTCTCTCACTTACTCACTCACTCACAGTCCCTGGGGAATAAGATGACTGGTTTCTATTTCAGTTTTGTGGATTCTGAGATGTCTGATGTGGTTGATGGGGGAACCACTCACACTTAGACAGATGGGGCAGGAGTTATGTAACCAGACAGATGAGGGGATGACCTTTGATGCACACACTCCAGGTAATCATTACGATCCCAAATACTGTAACTGAGGAATAATGAGTGAGGGTGGGGTTTTATATTTTGGTAAAAAGGTAGCATTAAATGATGCTGAAAAGAATATTCCACCAACCAGGGAAATAGCATTCTGCCAAACAAGACTATAATTTATCAACAAAATCCTTGTACAAGGAATTGCAAAGTGTAGTTTAAATGGGTCCTGACGAAGGGTTCCAGCCCAAAAAGTTGACTGATCGTTTCCACGGATGCTGCCCGACCTGCTGAGTTCCTCCAGTGTGTTGTGAGTGTAGTTTAAATGGGGTTCGCAGCAGTCCAGAAAATAAAATCAATTACTGTAAAGAAACACAGAGCTCATTGCACTTTCTCACTCCTTGTATTGGAGAGAGTAGTCCATTCATATTATATGATCACTTGTTTCCAATGTGAGAGCTCTGCCAGGTTTCTTTTGAAGCTCCTGGTTCAGAATGTTTGACGGGACACATTCCGTGGTTTGTTCTTTGAGTCCATGTTATCTAGCAGAACAAAACCTGGAAAAGTAAATCTGATATCGAGGTGAGGATGACACCAGCAATCAAGGTGACCAAGAGCGATATCCTTTAGATGGTCACTTCTTTTACATCTTTGTTTTCTTTCAAACACGGTTGTGGTACTGTTGGAGCCTGTGGTCTCCAGTTTGATGGTGTGTTTCCAGGCTGATTGAGTGATCTGGTGCTTTGCTGTCTCCGAGAGGGTTCTAGGAGTTGAGTGGCCTGGGGGCCATGTGCTTGGAGAAGGGGCGCAAGCCCGTGATCAACCCCATTTCTCACTGATTAAAGCATTGAGGAAGGCTGAAAACATCAAGGCGAGTGAGTGTTCAGCGCCATCTACTAGCCTCCCAGTCGCTGCTGTTGGTGGAAGGTGTTTACGTGTGACAGTCTTTCTCTCCATCTTGCTCACAGCTCCTGATGGAGAGTCCCTATGTTCGAATAGACTTGCTCCCTCTCCCTCGATGCTATTAGAGGATGGTTTGTGGGTTGTACTCTGTAGTTCACGTTATGATGAGTTTTTGGTTTCTGGTCACACCTTTTTCTGTTGCTATTTTGGATGACATTGAATTGGGGTGGCCTGCAGATAACGAACACTGAGCTTGAGCTGAACTGAATTATGCCTGAATTCTTTTGATTTTGTGTTTTATATAGTGTTTTTCACTTGTTTTTTTTTGTTGCCATTTCTGTATTTTTTTCATGCATGGGTGGGGACTGATGTTTTCCTTGAATGGGTTCCATGGTTTTCTTTGTTTCATGGTTTTTTTTTGTGTGTTGCGCCAGACAGTCAACCGTTCTTGTCTGGTGCGAGCTGTCAGGATTGGTCTCCTTTCAGATTAACCGGGTCACGATATGAACGTTCCTGACTCGCCCCTTTTTTTTTATTACGAGGCTGAGTGGCTAGCTCGACGCTCAACCCGGCACGGATGGAAAGCGTGCTTGGGGGGTGGCCCGACTTGGATTCGAACTCGGGAGCCTTTGCTCTGGAGTCTGGCGCTGATGCCATTGCGCCACCAGCCGGCCTGTTTCATGGCTTTCTGTGGGGAAGACAAGCCTCAGGATCGTATGCTGCGCACATACTTTGATAATGAATGTATTTAAACTGTGGCATTTTATACCCATTCCCTCACCCAAATGTATTAAAATATTTTGGATTCATGCATTGAATCCCTGACATTGGCTCATAGGGGAAAGGATGTAGGAGGTTATCAAAAATGTTCTGGATTTTAGCTATAAAATGTTACAATTATATTCTCTACAGGAAGAACACAGCAAGTCAAGCAGCATTTGTAGGGGGAAAGGAACTGTTGATGTTTCAGAGCCTGACGTAGGGTTTTGAGCCACAACATCGACAATTGCTTTACCCACACAGTCTCAAATTCACATTTATATATCACACATCCATTGAGGCCTACAAGGAAATGCGTTATTTGCATTAACAACCAACAGGATGTGTTGGGGCCAGCCCGTAAGTGTCAGCACACACTCTGGCAACATAGCATGCCCTCAATACTCAGCAGAACAACAATAATATAGAATACAATAAGCAACAAACCAACAACAGCAAAAGAAGCTGCTTTCCTCCCTTCCACCAACCCACACGCTCGAACAGTCCTTCAGACAAATGCTGCCTGACTTGCCGAGTTCCTCCAGCAGACTATTTGTAGCTCTAGATCCCAGCATCTGCAATCTCTGGTGTTTTTTAAATTATTAAATAATTGCCTCGTAATAGAATTATTGCATTCTCATGGAGATCCAAAAGACTGCAGATGCTGGGATCCGGGGCAAGTAAACATGGCCTGATGCAGTATCTTGACCCAAAACATCAACCACTCCTCTGCTTCCAGATGTGCAGCCTGACCTGCTGAGTTCCTCCAGCAATCTGTTGATCTCTTCAGTTTATTTACAGGTGAGAGCTAGAAACCACTGGATACAAAGGTGCAGATCACAAGCAATCAACAAAATACTCTATGTAGGATCTGAAAACTTAATCTGGGCAAAAGCTATATTTGTGGTGTTTGGCACTTTAGAAAATGTTTTCAAAGATCAAAATAAAGTTATAATTAAAGTACATACTGTATGTCACCATATGCCACCCTGAGATTCATTTTCTTATGGACATTCACAGTAGAATAAAGAAATACATTAGAATCAATGTAAGCACTGTTACGTACCCCGTAACTGGGTTGCCAAACCAGCAGAAATGGATCACTCAGTTGGAGTCTGGAGTACTAGAACTAAGAAAGTTTTATTAAAGAAACAAGCAACACAGTAATCGAAAGGATAATAAATGCAACAGTTCAGCGATGATAAACACACATGTGCACAGAATTAAGATAACAGCATCACTCAAGCTCTATCGTTGTCTAGGGGTAAATGACCAAATTTCAAAGTGACTCAAAGTTCAGTCCAGTTTAGTAGTTCAGTTCGCAGTAATCGTTTCCATGGCGATGGACAACGTGGGGGGAGAAAGAGAGAGAACAGGAACAACTGATCATTCAGACACGGCTTCACTCACAGACCGACGATATGGCTCACAAGCAACTTTTGGGCGGGTCCTTGGTGATATCACCTGAGGTCACCGACTGTGACCCCTCCTCCAGATGCGGTCGATCCTCTGCAGTGAACCCGGCACCCAGGCAAGGGCGGACACACACCGGGTTCCCGCTGATCGTACCTTTCCACCCTGGCCGTTGTCTGGTACTTCCCACCGACTCGTGAGAGGTGTACCGCTTCCACGGTCTCGTTACCTCGGGTGGCGTGTGTGTTCTGCCTTAACGAACTGGTCCCTTTTTATCCCCCTGCTGGGGCATCGCCTGTCCACCACTTCAAACAGTTCAGGGTTCAAAGGGGGAGCCGCTCCAGACAGCTCTCTCTCCCGTCCCTTCATTACACATCTCCAGATGCTGCTCCATTGTTCCTTATCTCTCCTTCCCCTGAGGGCAGGTGGCAGACCACTTGCTGATGTCACTGATGCTAACCCAGGCCAGCAAACATCTTAATTTTATGTGTATTCTCGTCACAGCACACACCACAAAGACACACAAACAACCAATGTGCAAAAAAAGACAAAACTATGCAAATACAAAAAATAACAATAATAATAAATAACTGAGAATATGAGTTGCAGTGTTCTTGAAAGTAAGTCCATGGGTTGTGGAATCAGGTAGATTAGGACTGACACTGTGGGCTCATCTGCACCCTCAAAGTTCAAAGTATGCTATATATCACACTGAGATTCATTTTCTTGCAGGTACTCTCAGTAAATACAAAGAAACACAAAGGAAGCAATGAAAAAAAACACACAACCTTATGGACAAACAAAACTGTGCAAATAGGAAAAGAGAACAAAATGAACACAATAAATAAATAAGCAATACGTATCGAGAACGTGAGATGAAGAGTCCTTGAAAGTGAGTCCATAGGATGAGGAAGCAGTTCAGTGTTGAGTGAAGTTATCCCCTCTGGTCCAGAAGGCTGAAGGTTGAGAGGTAATAACTGTTCCAGACCTGGTGATGTGTGTCCTGAGGCTCCTGCACCTCCTTCTATTGTTTATATGTAAAACGTTCCTTTAAATTGCAGGGTGACACCCTGATGCATTTCCTGTTATGAGAATGTATGGTTTCAGTATTACGCAGTGGATGCTGATAGTAGTTCTCACACGATTTGCCCTTCCTTGGGTTCAACATTTATTTCCTTAACTCGTCCTCTCACCTCCTCGTTTTGTGCTGTTACCTCTTTCCCTTTATTCTCTTGTCTTCCAACTGAATGCAGACCTGTTCTTTCCGCCTTTCTGCCATTACCCTTGATTAGGACCTCTTTTGTCTCCTAGCTTTGATCAGCTTTAATGAACTTCATTTATCTTCTGCCTCCATAGATGCTACTTGATCTGGTGAGTATTTTTTGCATTCTGTTTCTTTTTAATTTCACTGTAAATGACTGCCTGACAATAGTTTACAGGAGGGACTATCTTGTATCATGCACTCACAGAGACTGGTTCAACTTAACTTGGACATAGTTAACTTCAATGTGAAGTTGTTATTCTCAAATGACATGCAAAAAAAGCCCAAGTAAAACTGAATGTGTTCGAACATTCTATTGAGTGGGACATTGCATCATTAATTACTTAAGTAAATTATTTTTACCTTGTGCAACATAGAAACAGAGAAGATTAATTCTTAGGTTGAGGCAGGTAGGTTAAGGTTCAAAGTTCAAAGTTGAAAATCAGATGGCCAGAACAAGTCTTCACCTTAGAGGAGTAGGATTTGATCAAGTTTATCACATGATGAGTGTGAAGTTCAATTGTTTTAGAACTTACATTTGTGATGAGTTGTACTGCTGAGGACAATAATAAACATAGTCATGCCAACATGAGGAAATCTGCAGATGCTGGAATTTCAAGCAACACACGTAAAAGTTGCTGGCGAACGCAGCAGGCCAGGCAGCATCTATAGGAATAGGTACAGTCGACGTTTCGGGCCGAGACCCTTCGTCAGGACTAACTGAAAGAAGAGCTAGTAAGAGATTTGAAAGTGTGAGGGGGAGGGGGAGATCCAAAATGATAGGAGAAGACAGGAGGGGGAGGGATGGAGCCAAGAGCTGGACAGGTGATTGGCAAAAGGGATATGAGAGGATCATGGGATGGGAGGCCTAGGGAGAAAGAAAGGGAGAGAGGGGAAGCCCAGAGGATGGGCAATAACGGATGGGGTATGAGGGGGAGTTGGGCATTAATGGAAGTTAGAGAAGTCAACGCTCTGTCCACCAGAGAAAGCAGGATCTCCCAGTGGCCACACATTTTAATTCCACGTCCCATTCCTATTCTGATGTGTCTATCCACGGCCTCCTCTACTGTAAAGATGAAGCCACACTCAGGTTGGAGGAACAACACCTTATATTCCGTCTGGGTAGCCTCCAACCTGATGGCATGAACATTGACTTCTCTAACTTCCATTAATGCCCCACCTCCCCCTCGTACCCCATCCGTTATTGCCCATCCTCTGGGCTCTCTCCCCTTTCTTTCTCCCTAGGCATCCCGTCCCATGATCTTCTCACATCCCTTTTGCCAATCACCTGTCCAGCTCTTGGCTCCATCCCTCCCCCTCCTGTCTTCTCCTATCATTTTGGATCTCCCCCTCCCCCTCACACTTTCAAATTTCTGACTAGCTCTTCTTTCAGTTAGTCCCGACGAAGGGTCTCGGCCCGAAACGTCGACTGCACCTCTTCCGAGAGATGCTGCCTGGCCTGCTGCGTTCACCAGCAACTTTTATAAACATAGTCATATTTCTTTCTTGCCACAAAACAGATCCCTGGAATGCTAAGAACTGTAAACTAGAATTCTTAAAGAAAAATAACTCACAGTGTTTTATTTACCAATGGGAAATACATTAGCAATGTAACATAATAAAATGAGAATAATAGACTCAGATCCAGTAGAATGTTGGAAATGGATCAGAATCAAAATCATGTTTAATATCACTGGCATATGTCGAGAAATAATGTTGTTTTGCAGCAGCAACACATTACAATATATAATAAAAAATGTGAATTACGTATATATACATAGATGTAATAGTTAAATTAAATAAGTAGTCCGAAAAGGTATTGAGGTCGTATTCATAGGTTCAATGTCCATTCAGAAATCTGATGGCAGAGGGGAAGAAGCCATTCCTGAATTGCTAAGTGTGTGCCTTCAGTCTCCTGTACCTCCTTCCTGATGGTAGCAAGGAGAAGATGGCATGTCCTGGGCGATGGGGGTCCTTAGTGATGGGTGCTGCCGTTTTGAGACATCGCTTCTTGAAGATGTCCTGGATGCTTGGGAGGCTGGTGCTCATGACGGAGCGACAGAGTTCACAACTTTCTGCACCTTATTTTGATCCTGGTGAGTGAATTGGAATCAGAATTAGAATCAGGTTTATTATCACTGGAATATGTAATGAAATTTGATGTTTCATGGCAGCAATACAGTGCAATACATTAAATAGACAATAAATTGCAATGAGAAATAGACACTCAGTGGCCACTTTATTCGGTACCTCCTGCACCTAATAAAGTGGCCAATGGGTGTACTTTTGTGGTTTTCTATTTATATGCATAAGTAGTGCAAAAAGCTGGGCTGTAATCAAATGAAGTATGATAGAATTTAGGACTGCAGTCCAGGAGAAATGTGTCTGTGTGGAATGTGCTGATAAATTGGATGAGGGTTCTTAGAGTACGTCTCCATTTGCTGATATATTCGTGGCTGTGGTGTTGCTGGTAAATACTAACATTTATTCCCTATCCCTAATGGCCCTTTTGATTGAGTTACTTGCCACATAATTTCAGTGGGCTGTTAAGAGTCAGCCACATTGGAGGGTCTGGAGTCACATAACCGGACTGGTAAGGGTTGCAGGATCCTTCTCAGGGCGTGTTTCTATGGCAATCTGGTAGCTTTATGGTCACAATGCTAAAGTTATTTCTGAAGATGCACCCACAATGCTCTGCAACAGGCCAGCTAATTATGATAACTTCCTTAGCAAGCTCAAGGAAATTGATAATGATTATGTAATTTCATAAGCGTTCTTTAATTTCAGATTGATTTAATGAATTGAAAATTATACTTAATGGGGTGAGATTTAAACAGATGAATCAATAGAACTAGAATTATTAGTCCAATAACACAACCCATCTGACACTCTGCTACCATATCTTCTAGAGTAGTTCACCAGGAATATTAGTCTGCATTAATAAATTCATATCCCATTATGACTGAAGGTTTAAATTCGTCAATAAACAAATTGGGAAAAATAAACAAGTGTTGGGAACTATTTTTTAAATAAAACTGTTGGTTTATTCATGTCTTTCTGGCAGGAAATCTGCTGAACCTGCCCAATTATTTTCAAAGTTTAAAGTAAATTTATTATCAAAGAACATATATATCACCATAAACAACTCTGAGTTTCATTTTCTTGCAGGCATACTCAGTAGATATAAAGACTTACAATGGAATTTAGCCCCCGTTAGACACCAGGTCAACAAAATCTGTCGGCTCTCAACTACCCGCTCATTTCAGGACCCATCCAGAATTAGAGTAAAGAGTGGCTTTGTCAGGCATGTTCTGTGACTGAATCCGTAAATAGCTCAATTGATTCCCACGTATAGAGGGATGGGAAGCAAGGTATGCTGTTTCATGATGTGCCTCAGTCATAAACTAGGCACAAAAAGATGAAGTACCTGTTAAAAGGAAGTATCAGGAAAGAAATAACATTTTGGAAAACTACGGGCAAACATGCAGAGAATCGAGAGCAACACATACAAAATGGTGGAGGAACTCCATAGATGGTGGTCATGCATCATTTCTGGAGAGGAATAAACAATCGATGTTTCAGGCCGAGTCCCTTCTTTCAGACTGGAAAGGAAGGGGGAAGAAACCAGTATAAGAAAGTAGGGGAGGGGAAGGAATACAGGCTGGCAGGTGATACGTGAAACCTTGTGGAGGAGAAGGTGGGTGGATGGGGAAGGGGTGTGAAGTAAGAAGCTGACAAGTGACAGGTGGAAAAAGGTAAAGGGCTGAAGAAGAAAGAATCTGATAGGAGAGTAGAGTGGATCACGGGAGAAAGGGAAGGAGGAGGGGGAGCCAGGGGGAGGTGTTGGGCAGATGAGGTGAAGAGAAGGGATGTGAGGGGAACCAGAATGAGCAATAGCAAAGAACTGAATTAATTTGACCCGGTGTCAGATTATAGAAATACACTTGGGAAAGAACCATCAAAAGGTTGGAATAATCAGTACATGATATGCAGGACTCACTGTGCTTTGAGCTCACCCTGCAAATGATGGAAGGTAAGTTGGCCTGGAGTGAATCTTTGTGGCTGAGATATTAACCAAGAGTTTGAGGGCTGGGATGACCTCTTGCGTGATTCATATGGAAAGAAATGAGTTCAATTTCCAGCACAGTAACTCACCCTCTGTGTTGTACGTCATGCCCGTCCAAGAAAGGAAAAGGCCTTTATCCAATCGGTAACCGAGACTGTAATGATAAAGTAAACTCCCTTGCATGTGCTGGGGACCTGAAGCAACAGAAAATGTTGGAGATGTTCAGGTCAGGCGGCATCTGTGGAAAGTATCCTCCCTGAAACTACTGTTACACTGTGGTCTCTTCAATACATACCCACTTTGAAGAAGCTTTCTTTGATGCATTTCTGTGAGGCCCTCTTTCACTGCTCCTGTTCTGTGATTTCCGCTACCTTCCTGCCCTTCAACCGCACTCTCATTCAGACTTACTACTACAGCCAGTTGGCTTTCCTCGGTACTTGTCTTCCCTGTCATCTCATTCCGCAAGCTTTATTTCTAGGTCTTCCCAGCCAGGATCTTAGATTCTTGCACAGGATTCCTTGTTTTACCCAACAGTTCTCCAGCCACATTCTGTGCGCTACTCTCTCCGCCATCCAGATGAAAGGTCTTGACATGAAACACAGACTATCCATTTCCATAAGACCATAAGCCCATAAGCCCTAGCAACATAATTAGGCCATTTAGCCCGTTGAGCCTACTCTACCATCTTATCATGGATGATTTATTATCCTTCTCAATCCTGTTCTCCTGCCTTTTCCCTGTAACCTTTGGCACCCTGAATAATCAAGAACCTATCAACCTCTGCTTTAAGTATACCCAATGATTTGGCCTTCATGACTGTCAGTGGCAATAAATTCCATAGATTCACCACCTTCTGCCTAAAGAGATTCCTCCTCATCTCTGTTCTAAATGGATGTCCCTCTATTCCGAAGCTGTGCCCTCTGGTCCTAGGCTCCTCCATTATGAGAACCATCTTCCCCACATCCACTCTATCTGGGCCTTTTAATATTTGATAGGCTTCAATGAGGTCTTTCCTCTTTCTTCTAAACTCCAGTAACTTCAGGCCCATATGTTAACCCTCTCTTTCCAGGAATCACTCTCGTGAACCTCCTCCAGGCCCTCTCAAGCACCAGCACATCTTTTCTTAGAAAAGTGGCTCAAAACTGCTCTTAATCCTCCAAATATGGTCTGACCAATGCCTTACAAAGCCTCAGCGTTACATCCTTGCTTTTATATTGTAATCCTCTCAAAATGAATGCTGTAATTTACCTTCTTTACCACCGACTCGGCCTGCAATTTCGCTCCATAGATACTGCCTGACCCACAGAGTTTTTCCATCATCTCGTGTGTTAAACTGAAACATTATTTGTCTTTCTCCCCCCGCAGTTGCTGTCTGAACTTTTGTGCTTCCAGGAACCTTTTGCCTGTAGCTGTCAGTTACCTGACCTGATTCTCCATTGCCTCAGTTCCAGTAAACTTCCTTTAATTTCATTAAATTATTTCAATGCACTCCAAATCATTGATCTGATGGGAAGCCCATATCAGTAATTCAATTCTTCAATCGCCATTGAACTTTCTCTCCTGGCAATAAAGAGTAGTTATGAACACTGCCCCCATTGTTCACCCAGTTTCTGTGCTGCCCAATGTATTGTGATCAAGGGATCAGTTACTTCTGATTGGAAACGGAGTAGTTCTATTATTTCAGTTACCATGGCAACTTATGGCTCTGATGTGAACATTTCACCTTGTTCATTTGGCTCAAATATAATTGCATTGATTTTGTTGAATAAATAGGGGTGGGAATGGATGTGGGAGGAGGGGTAGGTTATTCATGGGGTGGGGATTTACAAAGATTTGCAAACCTCAAGTACATTAATATTTCCTTATTTCAAGTAACAGGTATTTACTGAAGCATTATTCCTGAATGGATGTATTGTTTATTTATCTATTGAGGCGGAGTGTGGACTAGCTGCGTCAACCAGCAACTCCTGATTTAACTGTGGCCTAGTCATGGGAAATTTACAATGACTAATTAACCTACCGCTGGTACTTCTCTGGACTGTAGGAGGAAACTGGAGTACCCTGAGGAAACCCACGTGGGCGTGGGGAGAACATACAGGCAATGGCAGGAAATGTGGGTTAGCGAACAGGAGAAACTAGGCAGGAGAACCACCCTCTTTGTCAGTGACTCGAGTGACATAAATTGAGGGTTAGCGTCCACATATTTGGGTCCATAAGACATAGGGGAAGAATTAGACCTTTCGGCTAATTAAGTCTGCTCTGGGTAGGGTCAAGTCTACATTAGGTCAACTTTGAGCTTTTGTGTAATATTTCCAAATGGTGACAGCTAATTGGTAAGTTGTCTTCCTCCACTTCCAAAAACAGAAAGATATTGAAAAGGACTTGTGACTTGTGTTTCTGTGTCAGTTGTGGCTAAGCAGGAGTACTTTTGTTTCTGAGTTTGAAGGCTATGTGACCACATCCCACTCAAGACTTGAGGGAGGGCTGGACTATCAGAAGGACTCTTTTTCTGGGTGAGATTGATACTGGTTTATTTTTTTTCACTTGCTGATAAGTGTGAGGTGCTACATTTTGGTAGGACTAATCAAAATAGGACATACATGGTAAAAGGTAGGGCATTGAGGAATGCAGTAGAACAGAGGGATCTAGGAATAATGGTGCATAGTTCCCTGAAGGTGGAATCTCATGTGGATAGGGTGGTGAAGAAAGCTTTTGGTATGCTGGCCTTTATAAATCAGAGCATTGAGTATAGGAGTTGGGATGTAATATTAAGATTGTACAAGGCATTGGTGAGGCCAAATTTGGAGTATTGTGTACAGTTCTGGTCACCGAATTATAGGAAAGATGTCAACAAAATAGAGAGAGTACAGAGGAGATTTACTAGAATGTTAAGCAACACACATCAAAATTGCTGGTGAACGCAGCAGGCCAGACAGCATCTCTAGGAAGAGGTACAGTCGACATTTCAGGCTGAGACCCTTTGTCAGGATTAACTGAAGGAAGAGCTATTAAGAGATTTGAAAGTGGGAGGGGGAGGGGGAGATCCAAAATGATTGGAGAAGACAGGAGGGGGAGAGATGGAGCCAAGAGCTGGACAGGTGATTGGCAAAAGGGATATGAGAGGATCGTTGGACAGGAGGCCCAGGGAGAAGGAAAAGGCAGGGGGGATCCCTGAGGATGGGCAAAGGGTATAGTCAGAGGGACAGAGGGAGAAAAAGGAGAGTGAGAGAAAGAATGTGTGTATAAATTACGGATGGGGTACGAGGGGGAGGTGGGACATTAGCGGAAGTTAGAGAAGTCAATGTTCATGCCTTCAGGTTGGAGGCTACCCAGACAGAATATAAGGTGTTGTTCCTCCAACCTGAGAGTGGCTTCATTTTTACAGTAGAGGAGGCCGTGGATAGACATGTCAGAATGGGAATGGGATGTGGAAATAAAATGGGTGGCCACTAGGAGATCCTACTTTCTCTGGCGGACAGAGCGTAGGTGTTCAGCAAAACGATCTTCCAGTCTGCGTCGGGTCTCGCCAATATATAGAAGGACACATCGGAAGCACTGGACACAGTATATCACCCCAGCCGATTTGCAGGTGAAGTGTCGCCTCACCTGGAAGGACTGTCTGGGGCCCTGAATGGTGGTAAGGGAGGAAGTGTAAGGGCATCTGTAGCACTTGTTCCGCTTACAAGGATAAGTGCCAGGAGGGAGATCAGTGGGGAGGGATGGGGGGGACGAATGGACAAGGGAGTCGCGTAGGGAGCGATCCCTGCGGAAAGCAAAGAGAAGTGGGGAGGGAAAGATATGCTTAGTGGTGGGATCCCGTTGGAGGTGGCGGAAGTTATGGAGAATAATATGTTGGACCCGCAGGCTGGTGGAGTGGTAGGTGAGGACCAGGGGAACCCTATTCCTAGTGGGGTGGCGGGAGGATGGAGTGAGAGCAGATGTGCGTGAAATGGGGGAGATGCGTGTGAGAGCAGAGTTGATGGTGGAGGAAGGGAAGCCCCTTTCTTTAAAAAAGGAGGACATCTCCCTCGTCCTGGAATGGAAAGCCTCATCCTGAGAGCAGATGCAGCAGAGATGGAGAAATTGCGAGAAGGGGATGGCATTTTTGCAAGAGACAGGTGAGAAGAGGAATAGTCCAGATAGCTGTGAGAGTCAGTAGGCTTATAGTAGATATCAGTAGATAAGCTGTTTCCAGAGATAGAGACAGAAAGATCTAGAAAGGGGAGGGAGGTGTCAGAAATGGTCTAGAAAGGGGAGGGAGGTGTCGGAAATGGTCTAGAAAGGGGGGGTGCCCATCTTCTGGGTTTTTTCCCCCCTCCCCGTTTTCCTTCTTCCCGGACCTCCTGTCCCATGATCCTCTCATATCCCTTTTGCCAATCACCTGCCCAGCTCTTGGCTCCATCCCTCCCCCTCCTGACTTCTATCATTTTGGATCTCCCCCTCCCCCTCCCACTTTCAAATCTCTTACTAGCTCTTCCTTCAGTTAGTCCTGGCGAAGGGTCTTAGCCTGAAACGTCGACTGTACCTCTCCCTAGAGATGCTGTCCAGCCTGCTGCATTCACCAGCAACTTTGATGTGTGTTGCTTGAATTTCCAACATCTGCAGAATTCCTCATGTTTACTAGAATGTTATCTGGGTTTCAGCACCTAAGTTACAGAGAAAGGCTGAACAAGTTAGGTCTTTATTCTTTGGAGCATAGAAGGTTGAGGGGGGATTTGATAGAGATATTTAAAATTATGAGGGGGATAGATAGAGTTGATGTGGATAGGCTTTTTCCATTGAGAATAGGGGAGATTCAAACAAGAGGACATGAGTTGAGAGTTAAGGGGCAAAAGTTTAGGGGTAACACGAGAGTGAACATCTTTACTCAGAGAGTGGTAGCTGTGTGGAATGAGCTTCCAGTAGAAGTGGTAGAGGCAGGTTTGATTTTGTCATTTAAAAAAAAATTGGATAGGTATATGGACAGGAAAGGAATTGAGGGTTATGGGCTGAGTGCAGGTAGATGGGACTAGGTGAGAGTAAGCGTTCGGTACAGACTAGAAAGGCCGAGATGGCCTGTTTCCGTGCTGTAATTGTTATATGGTTACTGAGATACATTGAAAAGCATTTTTTTTTCAGTGCCATCCAGTCAGATCAAAGAGAAAAGATACACTTTATTTGTCACATGTACATTCAAACAATGGAGTGCATCTGTTGCGTCAAATCAAATCGGCGAGGATTATGCTGGGTACAGACCACAAGTGTCACCATGCTTCTAGTAGCATGCCTACAATTTACTAACCCTAACCTCTATGTCTTTGGAATAAGGGAGGAAACCCGAGCACCCAGAGGAAACCCACACAGTCATGGGGAAAACATACGAACTTCTTCCAGACACTGGTGTAAATCAAACCCCAATCGGTGATTGTTGGTGTGTAAATCAGTTGTGCTAACCTCTGTGCTATGAGCCGACCATATTAAATTGTACCACATATAAATACACCGAGGTAATAAAAGAAAAGGGAATGCTGAATAATCACTCAATGCCCACTTTATTAGGTGCACTTTTACACCTTGTTAATGCAAATATCTAATTAGCAAATCATGTGGCCGCAACATTCTTTGGGGCATCATGGTAGAGCTGTGGTTAGCACTGTGCTATTACAGCTTGGGGCATCAGAGTTCAGAGTTCAACTCCAACACCATCTATAAGGATCTTGTACGTCCACCCCGTGAACACATGGGTTTCTTCCAGGTGCTCTAGTTTCCTCCCACATTGCCGGTTAGGTAGTTAATTAGTCATTGTAAATTGCCCTGTGATTAGGCTAGGGTTGAATAGGTGGGTTGCTTTGCACTGGGCCAGAAGGGCCTGTTCTGCATTGTATCTCAAAATGAATAATTAAATAACTCAATGCATAAAAACATGCAGGCATGGTCAGAAGATTCAGTTGTTTTTCATACCAAATATGAGAATGGGGAAGAAATGTGATCAGAGTGACTTTGACCATGGAATGATTGTTGGTGCCAGAAGGGGTGGTTTGAGTATCTCAGAAGCTGCTCATCTCCTAGGGTTTTCACACATAACAGTCTCTAGAGTTTACAGAGAATGGTGAGAAAACCCAAATAAAAACATCCAGCAAGTGGCAGTTCTGTGGGTGGACGTGCCTTGCTAATGAGAGACGTCAAAGGAAAATGGCCAGGCTGGTTCAAGCTGATGGAAAGACAACCGTACCTCAAATAACCACGTGTTACAACAGTTTTGTGCGGAAGAGCATTGCTGAATGCACAACATATCAAACCTTGAAGTGAATAGGCTACAGCAGCAGAAAACCATGAACTTTCACTCAGTGGCCACTTTATTAGGTACAAGAGGTAGTTAACGAAATGGGCACTGAGTGTGAAGTAGCAGCTACAACAAACTGTCCAGTACAGGTAAGCAAATAAAGTGCAAAGGCCACAAAAATGTAGATTGGGAGATCAGGAATTTTATCTTTAATGTATCAGTGATTTGATCAAGTGTCTGATAACAGTGGGGTAGAAACTAGCCCCAAGTTTGGTGATACGTGCCCTCAATCCTTTGTATCTTCTGCCCGATGGAAGGGGGGAGAAGGGAGAATGACCAGAATCGGAGAGGTCCTTAGTTATGTTGGCTGCTTTCCTGAGGCCGCGGGAAATGTAGATGGAGTCAATTTAGAGGAGACTGGTTTTAAGCTGAGGCCGTAGAAGCTGATATAGAGGATGCCACAGCATGAATTTTAGAAGAGCAGGCATTATTCTCCAGTGTTCTGGGGCCAATATTTATCCTTCAATCCCTATATACATATCTGATTATTTGGATATGGTCGTATTGCTGTTTGTGGGAGCTTTCCATGCACACAAAGTAGACGCACAACAGGTTCTGCAGGTGCTGGAAATTCAGAGTTATGTACACAAAAGGTCAACTCTTTATTCCTTTCCATGGATGCTGCCTGACCTTCTGAGTTCTTTCAGCATTCTTTGTTTGTTACTGTGCACACAAAATAGTTGTTTCTTGCCCTGAAATAATAGCTGCAGATGATCTGGAGATCTTCTGAGAAAGGCTACAGAGTTGCAAGTCTGGTTTGCAAAATCTAAATTTAGATGGAGTATTGATAAGTAACATAGCAACAACAGTACTGTATATAGTCATAGGGGATTTCAATATGCAGGTAGATTGGAAAAATCAGGTTGGTGCTGGATCCCAAGAGAGGGAATTTTTACATTTCCTATGAGATAGCTTTTTAGAGCAGCTCATGGTTGAACCCACTGGGGAATCAGTTATTCTGGGTTGGGTGTTGTGCAATGAACCAGAAACGATGAGAGAGCTTAAGGTAAAGGAATTTTTAGTGGTAATTGATCATAATATGATCAAATTCACCCTGCAATTTAAGAAGGAAAAGCCAGCTGTATCAGGATTAAAGTGGAGTAAACAGAATTACAGAGGCACAAGAGAGAAACTGGCCAAAATTGATTGGAAAGGAACACTAGCAGGGATGACGGCAGAGCATCAATGGCTGGAGCTTCTGGAAGCAATTTGGAAGACGCAGGATAGATATACCGCAAAGGAGAAGAAGAATTCTAAAGGCAGGATGACGCAACCGTGGCCAACAAGAGAAGTCAAAGCCAACATAAAAACGAAACAAAAATTAGTGAGAAGCTTTTAAAAAACAACAGAAGGCAACTAAAAGGTCATAAAAAGGAAAAGATAGAATATAAAGGTAAGCTAGCCAAAAATATTAAAGAGAATACTGAAAGTTTCTTCAGACATGTGAGGTATAAAAGAGAGGTGAGAGTAGATACAGGCATCAGAGTATTGGAAAAAAATAATGCTGGAGAGGTAGTAATGGAGGGCAAGGAAATGGCGGATGAACTGAATAAGTATATTGCATTAGTCTTTACTGTGGAAGATGCTAGCAGTATGCAGGAAGTTCGAGAGTGTCAGGGCAGAAGTGAGTTAAGTTGCCATTACTAAGGAGAAGTTGCTTGGGAAACTGAAAAGTCTGAAGGTAGATAAGTCACCTGGACCAGATGGTCCAGACCTCAGGGTTCTGAAAGAGGTGGCAGATAAGATTGTGGAGGCTTTAGTAATGTCCTTTCAAGAATCAATGGATCCTGGCATGGTTCCAGGGGAATGGAAAATTGCAAATGTCATTCCACTCTTCAAGAAAGGAGAGAGGAAGAAGAAAGGAAACTTAAGGCCAGTTAGTCTGACCTTAGTGGTTAGGAAGATGTTAGAGTTGATCGTTAAGAATGTGGTTTCGGGGTACTGGAGGCCAAAGTCTGCATGGTTTCCTAAAGGGAAAATCTAACCTGACAAATATGTTGGAATTCTTTGAAGAAACAGCATGTAGGATAGACAAGCGAGAATCAGTTGATGGTGTATACTTGGATTTTCAGAAGGCCTTTGATAAGATGATACATAACAAGGTAAGAGCCCATGCTATTACAGTAAAGATACTATCATGGATAGAGCATTGGCTGATTGGCAGGAGGCGCGGAGAAGCAATAAAGAGAGCCATTTCTGGTTGGCTGCTGGTGATTAGTATTCCACAACTTCTGCTTTGGGAGCACTTATTTTTATGTTATATGGTAATGATTTGGATGATGGAATTGATGGCTTTGTAGCCAAGTTTGTGGATGATATGAATATAGGTGAAGGGGCAGTTCGTGCTGAGGAAGCAGAGAGGGTACAGAAAGACTTAGACAGATTAGGAAAATGAGCAAAGAAGTGGCAGATTGAATACAGTATCGGATCATGCACTTAGGTAATAGGAACAAAAGTATAGACTATTTTCTAAATGGAGTGAAAATTCAAGAATCTGATGTGCAAAGGGACTTGGAAGTCCTTGTGCAGGATTCCCTAAAGGTTAATTTGCAGGTTGAGTCGGTGGTGAGGAAGGTAAATTAAATATTATCATTTATTTTGAGAGGACTAGAATATAAAAGCATGGTTGTAATGTTGAGGCTTTTTAAGGAACTGGTGAGGCCTCGCTTGGAGTATTGTGAGCAATTTAGGGTTCCTTATCTAAGAAAGTAAGTGAAGGTTCAAAGGATGTCCATGAAAATGATTCCTGGATTGAAAGGCTTATTGTATGAGGAGCATTTGATGGTTCTGGGCTTGTGCTCACTGGAATTCATAGGAAGGGGGGGGGGGGATCTCATTGAAACATATCGAATGTTGAAAGGCCTTGATAGAGTGGATGTGGAGAGGATATTTCCAATAGCAGGGGGGTCTAAGACCCAAGGACACATCCTCATAATAGAGGGAAGTACATGTAGGATGGAGATGGGGAGAAATTAATCCGGCCAGAGTGGTGAATCTGTGGAATTCTTTGCTACAGGCAGCTGTGGAGGCCAAGTCATTGGGTATATTTAAGACCAAGGTTGATAGATTCTTGATTAGTCAGGGCATGAAGAGATAGAGGGAGAAGGCAGGAGACTGGGGCTGAGAGGGAAATGGATCAGCCATGACAAAGTAGTGGAGCAGACTCGATGGGCCAAATGGCCTCTTCCTGCTTCTGTATCTTATGTTCATACGGTCTTGTGTACGATAACTGCAGATGGTGCTGCTGGGCTTCTTCAAAATTTGGGCATGTGTTTCCAGTTTGTGATAGGTTGTGATATTTGTGATACAGAAATAAATAGGTTGGTAAGGAAAGCATAGAGCACACTTGCTTTCACTGGTTGGAGTACTGAGTACAAAAGTGGGTAGCTGCATAAAAGTTTGGTTAGGCCACACTTGGAGTATTGTATACCGTTCTGTTCACCCCGTTACAGGAAGGATGTGGAGGTTTTGGAGAGGGTGCAGAAAAGGTTCACCAGAATGATTATCTTAGATTTATGTATTAGGTTAGATTAGATTAGATTACGGGTACATTGGAACAGGTAGTGCTTTGTTTGTGTTAACAATCAACACAATCTGAGGATGTGCTGAGAGAAGCCTGCAAGTGTCAATACATATTCTGGTGCAAAGTTACAGCAGACAATTAACCCAACATCCAACACATCCATGAGAAGTGGGAGGAAAAGAGAGCATTTGGGGGTAACCACAAAGTTTGGGAGAAGGTGCCAACTCTACACAGACAGGTAGAATCCAGGCTGATGACACTAACTGCTGTACCACCATACTTAGAAGAAGGTTAGGAGTCAACTACACTGCAAGTCTCCCCTCTCCATGACACCGATGTTGTCCAAGGGAAGGGCATTAGGACCCATGCAGCTTGGCACCCAGTGTCGTCGCAGAGCAATGTGTGATTAAGTGCCTTGGTCAAGGACACAACACGTTGCCTCGGCTGGGGCTCGAACTCACGATCTTCAGGTTGCTAGTCCAATGCCTTAACCACTTGGCCACGTGCCCACACTCTATATATATATGTTTGCTATTTATATATTTATAATAAAATTTGCTATTCTAAAAGATTCTTTCATTTTCTTAAGAAAGCTTACGGTTGAACCTTGACAAGCTCAGCTTTACTGAAATGCATCAGTGACCCAAATGGGTTTTTGCTACACTCAATTTGTTTCCTCGTTCCTGCTATTTCATTTCCACGTTTTGCTTACGTAAATTTTAATTTCCCAGCTCCTTTAGAGGGATTTGATCTCATGACTCTGGATGAATGGTCCTAAAATCTGATTACTTGTGGAGTAACTTAACTCTTACACAACTGCAAACCCATCTCTGTTGACCCTAGAGAAGGTTGTGGTCCAGAACTGCCAAGGTCCTTCTGCAGACTCAAAAGGGAAACACTGATTGTTATGTTCCCATATTTCCACTGCTTTGTTCATCTTGCTGGTAGACATTGTAGATTTGGAAGGTGGGGTTAGAATAACCTGGGTGACTAACTACAAAGCGTTGTGTGGCCGGTGCATTGGTTGTGGGAATGAATGCTTAAGGTGGTGGATGTGTTGTTCCAGCTGGTGGTGAACTTTTTGGGTATTGTTAGAGCTGTCCTAATCCAGGCAAATGACTAAAATGGCATCACGCTCTTGGTAGGTGGCTAAAAGACATTGAGGAGTCAGGAGGTGTAACACTTGCCGCTGTATATTCAGCTCCTGCCCTGCTCATGGTTGTAAGTAACTGGTTTATTCAAGTTACCTATCAATGGTGACTTCAGATTGTTGATGGTGGAGAGCTGGAGATGATGATGCCGTTCTGTATCTTGTTGAGCAGTCAGTCTCTCTCTCTTGTTGGATTTGGTCATATGTTGGACTGTAATGGCTGATATTTATTGAGATAGGCCCTTCTGGCTCTTTAAGCCATGTCGCCCAGTAACCTCTGATTTCACCATAGCCTGATCATGGAAAATTTAAAATGACTGATTAACTTACCAACCGCTACATCTGTGGGCAAAATCGGAGCACCCGGAGGAAACCCACACGGTCATGGGGAGAACTTACAGGCAGCGGCGGGAATTGAACCTGGGTCGCTGGTACTGGAAAGTGTTGTGCCACCCCGTAACATACAAGGAATGTATATTCGTTCATATTACATGCAAGCATTTTCTGAGGAATTTTGAATTAATCAGACTCGGGTGTATTATCACTGGCATATGTCATGAAATCTGTTGGTTTGCAGCAGCAGTACAAAGCAATAGATAACATGTTAGGAAGTTAAATAAGTAGAGCAGGAGTCAAATAACAGTGTTCATGAGTTATGGATTGTTTAGAAATCTGATGGTGGAAGGGAAGAAGCTATTCTTAAAGCATTGAGTTTGGGCCTTCAGGTTTCTGGTAGTGGGATTTGAACTCATCACTCAGGACAAATAGTCCTGAAGTCTGATTCCTAATCCACTAACCTAACTCTTACAAAACTGCAAATCTATCTGTTCACCCTAGAGAAGATGGTTGTAATGAGAAGACGGCATATCCTGGATAGTGAGGGACTTTAATGGTGGATGTCACCTCCGTGAATCATTGCCTTCTGAAGATGTCCTTGATGGTTTGCTTTCCTTCTCAACCCCACTCTCCTGCTTTCACCTCATAACTTTTGATGCCCTGACTAATCAAGAACCTATCAGCCTTTGCTTTAAGTGTACCCAATGACTTGCCCTCCACAGCCATCTGTGGCAATGAATTCCACAGATTCACCACCCTCTAGATAAAGAAATCCCTCCTCATCTCTGTTCTAAAGGCTCATCTTACTATTCTGAGGCTGTGCACTCTGGTCCTAGACTCTCCCACTTTTGGAAACATCCTTTCCACATCCACTCTTCTTAGACTTTTCAATATTCAGCAGGTTTCAATGAGATCCCGCCCCCCCCATTCTTTTAAACTCCAATGAGGACAGGCCCAGCGCCATCAAACACGCTCATATGTTAACCCTTTCATTTCCAGGATCATTTTCGTGAACCCCTTCTCGACCCACTCCAATGCCAGCACATCTTTTTTTTTAAAAAATGGAGGACCAAACTGCTCACAATACTCCAAGAATGCCTTGATTACAAGCACACCACTCTTGCTTTGCCTCTACAATTCGTCTTTCCCACCTGTGTTTGTCTGCAGGCAAATGGTCCCACAAGATCCAAAGTAAGCAGGGTCTTGATCCAAAATGTCCATCTCCCCTTCGCCTATACAAATACTATTTGACCTGATAAGTTCTTCCAACAGTTTAGTTTCACTCTAAATTGGGACTGGAGGACTGTGACCAGTGGTGTGCCTCAGGGGTCATAGTTATTTGGATGAGAATATATGAGGCATTGTTAGTAATCTTGCAGATGAATCTAAAGTATCAGTATCAGAATTAGAATCAGGTTTAAAATGCCATGAAGTTTGTGGCCTTGCAGCAGCAGTACTTTGCATTACAATAGACAATAGATGCAGTAGGCCACTCGGCCCTTCGAGCCAGCATCGCCATTCACTGTGATCATGGCTGATCATCCACTATCAGTATCCAGTTCCTGCCTTATCCCCATAACCTTTGATTCCGCTATCTTTAAGAGCTCTATCCATCTCTTTCTTGAAAGCATCCAGAGACTTGGCCTTCACAGCCTTCTGGGGCAGAGCATTCCATATATCCACCACTCTCTGGGTGAAAAAGTTTTTCCTCAACTCCATTCTAAATGGCCTACCCATTCTTAAACTGTGGCCTCTGGTTCTGGACTCACCCATCAGCGGGAACATGCTTCCTGCCTCCAGCATGTCCAATCCCTTAATAATCTTATATGTTTCAATCAGATCCCCTCTCATCCTCCTAAATTCCAGTGTATACAAGCCCAGTCGCTCCAATCTTTCAACATATGACAGTCCCGCCATCCTGGGAATTAACCTCGTGAACCTACACTGCACTCCCTCAATAGCAAGAATGTCCTTCCTCAAATTTGGAGACCAAAACTTCACACATAATAAAAAACTATAAATGGCAATAAAAAGTATACATAGAAAAAATTAAATAAGTCATGCTAAAGAGAAGGAAAAAATCCTGAGGTAGTATTCATGAGTTCATCGTCCACTCAGAAATCAGATGCCAGAGGGGAAGAAGCTGTTCTTTCTTTCTTTTTAAATCTTTTTATTGAATAAATATACAAAAAGGTAAGGCATATAGGCACTAATACACTGTTAGAATATAATAAAATTACAGGAAATATTAATACAGAAAAAAAGGTGATACAAACAATGTAATTTAAACATAACATACTAAGGTAACATAATAATATACTAATTTTTATATATATATCAATAGAGAAAAGGAAACCCACCCCCCAAAAAAAACCCACCGTGCAACTAAACGAAAAGCAAAGCAAAGCAATGGGCTAACTTGGAACCAAACAGAGTTAAAGAACTTAAAATCACGTCCTCAAACCCGACCTCCATTAAAAACAGTAAAAAAAAACAAGAAGGGTATATAAATATGGAGCAAAAAAGAGAAGAAAAAAAATTACATTAAATGAAAATATTGAATAAAAGATCTCCAGGTCTGTTCAAACTTAAGTGAGGAATCATAAAGATTGCTTCTAATTTTCTCCAAATTCAAGCATAATATCGTCTGAGAAAACCAAAAAAAGGTGGTTGGAGCGTTAAGCTCTTTCCAATGTTGTAAGATACATCTTTTTGCCATTAAATTAAGAAATGCAATCATTCTACGGGCTGAAGGAGAAAGATTACTGGAAATTTTAGGTAGTCCAAAGATAGCAGTAATAGGGTGAGGAGAGATATCTATATTCAATACCTTTGAGATAATATTAAAAATGTCTCTCCAAAAAGTTTCCAGAGTAGGACAAGACCAAAATATATGAGTTAAAGAGGCTATCTGCCCTGGACATCTATCACAAAAAGGATTAATATGAGAATAAAAGCGAGCTAATTTATTTTTGGACATATGTGCTCTATGAACAACTTTAAATTGAATTAGGGAATGTTTAGCACAGATAGAGGAAGTATTGACTAATTGTAAAATCTGCCCCCAGTCATCCACGAAAATGATAGACCCCAATTCCTGTTCCCAATCTACCCTAATCTTATCAAATGGAGCTTTCCTAAGTTTCATAATAATATTATAAATCATAGCCGATGCACCTTTCTGACATGGATTAAGGTTAATTGTAGTATCTAAAATGTATGTAGGAGGAAGCAATGGAAAAGAAGAAAGTATAGTACTTAGGAAATTTCTAACTTGTAGATATCTAAAAAAAATGTATTCTTGATAAATTATATTTATTAGATAATTGTTCAAAAGACATAAGGGAACCATCTAAAAATAAATCCAAAAACCGTGAAATACCCTTAGTCTTCCAAATTTGAAAAGCACGATTCGTAAAAGAGGGAGGAAAAAATATGTTACCTAAAATAGGAATCGCTAGCCCAAATTGGTTAAGATCAAAAAATTTTCTGAATTGGAACCAAATACATAAGGTATATTTAACTATCGGGTTAGATACCTGTTTAAGGCATTTCAAATCAAAAGGAAGAGAGGAACCTAAAATAGAGCCAAGTGTATAGCCCTGAACAGATTGTAATTCCAATGCTACCCATTTAGGAATGGATAGTATATCCTGGTCAAGTAACCAAAATTTCATATGTCGAATATTGATTGCCCAATAATAGAATCTGAAGTTACGTAATGCTAAACCTCCATCTCTCTTAGCTTTCTGTAAATGTATTTTACCCAGTCTCGGGTTTTTATTTTGCCAAATAAATGAAGAAATTTTTGAGTCAACTTTATCAAAAAAAGATTTTGGAACAAAAATCGGTAATGCCTGAAATATATATAGAAATTTTGGCAGAAAAAAACATCTTAACTGCATTAATACGACCAATCAAAGTTAAATATAAAGGAAACCATTTAGATGAAAGTTGAATAATATGGTCAATTAAGGGTAAAAAGTTAATCTTAAATAAATCTTTGTGTTTACAAGTAATTTTAATCCCAAGATATGAAAAATAATTATTAATCAATTTAAACGGAAAGTTATGATATAAGGGAAGTTGTTTATTAATCGGGAAAAGTTCACTCTTACTAAGATTTAATTTATAACCTGAAAAGAGACTAAATTGTGCTAATAACTCTAAAACAGCAGGGATGGATTTTTGAGGATTAGAAATATATAAAAGTAAGTCATCAGCATAGAGTGATATTTTCTGGGACTTTAAGCCCCGAGTTATCCCAGTAATATTTTGAGATTCTCGAATGGCAATTGCAACACGTTCTAATGCAATATCAAATAATAAAGGACTAAAAGGACAACTTTGTCGAGTACCTCGAAAAAGAGGGAAAAAAAGGTGAGCTTAGAGAGTTAATATGGACCGAGGCCACAGGAGAATGATATAACAGTTTGATCCAGGATATAAATTTCGAGCTAAAATTAAACATTTCAAGCACCTTAAATAAGTAAGGCCATTCTACTAGAAGAAGCTGTTCTTAAAACACTTGAGTGTGTCGTCAGTTCCCGTATATCCTTCTTGATTGTAGCAATCAGAAACATAGAAACATAGCATAATACAGGCCCTTTGGCCCACAAAGCTGTGCCGAACATATCCTTACCATCGAACTACCTAGGCTTCCCCATAGCCCTCTATTTTTCTAAGCTCCATGTATCCGTCCAGGGGTCTCTTAAAAGACCATATCATTTCCGCCTCCACCACCGCTGCCGGCAGCCCATTCCACACACTCACCACTCTCTGCGTATAAAGCTTACCCCTGACATCTCTTTTGTATCTAATTCCAAGCACCTTAAAACGATGCCCTCTCGTGCTAGCCATTTCAGCCCTGGGGAAAAAGCCTCTGACTATCCACATGATGATGGCATGTCCCGGGTGATGGGGGTCCTTAATGATGGGTGCTGCATTTCTGAGGCATCGCCTTCTGAATTGCCCTTGATGCTGGGGACTCTAGTTTCCGTGGGTGAGTTTACAACTTTCTGCAGCTTTTTCCAATCCTGTGCAGTGGCCCCTCCATACCAGACAGTGATGCAACTGATTAGAATGGTCTCCGTGGTGTATCTGTAGAAATTTGCGAGTGTCTTCAGTGACATACCAAGTCTCCTCAATCTCCTAACAAAATTTTAGCTGCTGTCGTGTCTTCATTGTATTTGCATCAATACGTTGGGTCCAGGGTAGATACTCACAGATGTTGACACTCAGAGAATTGATACTGCTCACTCTTTCCACTGCTGATCCCTTGATGAGGACTGGAGTGTATTTCCTTGACTTTCCCCTTCCTGAAGTCCACAATCAATTCTTTGGTCATGCTGAGTACAAGTTTGTTACTGCAACACCACTCAACCAGCTAATTTGCCTCGTCCCTGTACACCCCCTTATCACCATCTCAACTTCTGTTGTCACTCCTGTATGCCTCCTCATCACCATCTGGAAGTTCTGTCATCAGCATATTTATAGACAGCATTTGAACTGTGCCTAGCCACACCAACATGGGTGTAGAGAGAGTAGAGCAGTAATCTAACTAAGCACACATCCTTGAGGTGCGTTGATTGTTGGCAAGGAGGAGATGTTATTTCCGATCTGCGCAGACTGTGGTCTCCCGGTGACATAGTCAAGGATCCATTTGCACAGGGATGTACAGAGGCCCAGGTTTTGAAGCCAGTTGATTAGAACTGAGGGTATGATTGTGTTGAATGCTGACCTGTAGTCAGTAAGCAGCAAACTGACATAAGTATTACTAATTGTCCAGGTGATTCAAGGCCAAGTGGAGTACCAGTAAAATTACAGACATTGTGGGCCTATGTGGCATTAGCCAAATTGCAGCAGGCCCATTCCAGGCGGGAGTTGATTCTAGCCATGACCAACCTCTCAAAGCACTTCATCACGGTAGATGTAAGTGCCACTGAGCAATAGTCATTGAGGCAGCTCACTCCGCTCTTCTTGGGCACTGGCACGATTGTTGCCCTTTTGAAGCAGGTGGGAACGTCCAACTCCAGCAGTGAGAGACCGAAGATGTCCATGAACATTTCAAGGGCATATCACAGGCAGTGAAAAAGATAATTAGAAGGGATATGGGTCAAGTGTAGACAAATGGAACTAGCTTAGATGGCATCTTGGTTGGCAAGTGTGGTAAGCTAGCCAGTATTCGAGTGAGACTTAAAGTGGATTTCTGCAGGCCCATGCTCCCAACAATTCTACTCACTAATGTCCGATCGCTAGAAAATGTAGTGGATTACCTGCATCTGCATTTGAAGCAGTGTGAGATGAGGGACTGCTTTACACTGATCCTGATAGAAATGTGAGTCCACCATCCAGAAGGTCAGGTCAGGTCTGGTCTATTGCCGAGTTGGGCCGAAAGGGCTTGTTTCTATGCTCAGTGACTCTATAGCACCTACGAGGGACTTCCCCAAAGCCCTCTGTCCACGCCCCTGCTGAGAGATCGGTGATTCACTGGATCCTGGGAAGCTGTTTGGTGAAATCCTCCGGCCATCTGCCTGCTTTAATGCTGATCCCAAGCAGTGGGGAGTTTATTGTGTGGGTTGTTTCAGTGAACGGCTGCTACAGTAGTCGTCTCCCCTCCACCCCAGCTCGTCAGAGACTGGACAGTTCTCTCTGGAGCCTTATGGTCCCTGCCGTTAATTTGCTTTTCTAAGCAGGTTAGCCCGAGCTCAGTGGTTGTATCCTGGAATGACTGCCTTTTGTCTGTATGTTTTCTCCAGCTGGTGAATTAACTGTGCATTTCATTACCAGGTGGGCAGGCTTGAACATAATTGAAATCAGGAGAGCGCTGGGGAGGGGAGGGTGGTTGGTTGGTTGGTGGGAGAGGGAAATCACGTGTGGTGGAGCCGTGTTCTGAGATCCCCTGCAGACTACCCGTAATCCACGCTGCCAGTCGAGAGGCTGGCTGCAGCGAGGGAGCTCCAGGCAGACGTGACACAGAGGAGGGGGACTTCTCTCTCTGCCGTGGAGTTGGGATGAGGAGTGGGTGGGGATCTGAAGCAGCCTGGGATCACCCAGTGTCAGAGTACAGCTGCAGGAAGCTGTTCAAAGGATGCCCGAGCATCTGAATGGATATAGAGAGAGTCTGTGTACGTTACTGCTCCGGCTTGTTTCCTTCTTAGTCAAGAAAGCTGCTATTGTTCCTGTCGAGCAGGTATTGTGTCAGCCTCATTCTATTGTGATTAGAAAATAAGCATCTTTTCACTTCTGTATTCTATGCATCAGACCTACCGCTTTGATTGAATTTACTTCCTGGACCGATTGAATGATTAATTGTATTGTGGGACAAGGGGTTTGGGTGGGACTGAGTTCAAAGAAATGAAAGTTTAGAGGAATGAAAGAGGCTCGCTGAAACAGAAGAGGGATCGACAAGGAAGATGATCCCTCAGCCCAGAACCAAGAGATATGGTCATTTATTTTCAACTGAGAAGGGGGCGAGATTTCTTTACTTAAAGGGTCATAAATCTTGAGACTTCTGCACCCCAGAGAACTCATTAGATGCCTATTCAAGCTGAAATCAATAATTTTTTTGGATACCAAAGCAACTAATGGATATGGAGATCAGGCAAGAACCATTTTTTATAAACCCTGTATTCTAGAAGGGATGTTTTGGAATCATACAGCTGGGGCTCTGTGCTTGGTGATTTCAGTCGCGGTAAGTAACGCCTGCTTTAAAAACAAGGAAGTGGGTTTTTCACAGGAGATATTTCTGTTCAGAAGTGGGAATAAATTTAGTTTCTCATGGAGTGTGTACTGAGTCAAAAAGTGGGTTATGGGTGCGTGGGCATCTCCAGAGGCATTCTGGGTAGATGTGCCTCAGTGGAGAAAGGTTGAGTTCATGCTGAGAGCAGAGCACGTTACCCAGTCTGACATACCAAGGGCAGTACTGAGTCAGTGGTGTACAGTTGGCAGTGCCTGTTGCCAATGGCATAGTGAAGTGCCTGTCTGTTGTGTCAGTTAGCTGTTATGGCATTCTTCCCAGCAAAAGCTTTTTTAATACCTTGCTTAAATTCCTCTCAGCCAGCACCACGAAATAACTTTGCAAAACATCCGGATTCTTTCCTATCTTACTGTGTCCTGTCTGGCTCCTGTGATGCACCAAGTACCAAGTCATAATATAGAAAAAAACAGTTTCTGCACTACAAGCAAAATGCTGGAGGAACTCAGCAGATCAGGCAGCTTCTATGGAGAGGAATAAACAGTCGATGTTTCAGGCTGAGACCCTTAATGAAGCACTGATGTTAAAAAAAAATAGTTATGGTCTTCTCATACTCAAACGGGAGATAACAAGATTCCATTGATAACAATTAACCAATAAAATAGCCAGATTCAAATGGCATGATACTTGCTACTGAAAACTAAGAAGTTTCTAGAAAAATACAGAAGCAACTGTACCATGATTGCTAGAAAATCCACTGAACAATTGCAGGTAAATAGGTGATTTACCTGCAACTGTTCAGGTAAATCACCTGAAGCGACCATAGGAAAGCTAAACTACAAGAAAAACTCCTACACTACATCGCAATCTAACATCTACAATTCTACATCTTCTATCCTGGCGCATTTATTTATACATTTGTGAGTGTTATCTCTAACTAGACCAGCATTTGTTTTACATTTCTAATTGCAGAGGTGATGCTGGTGGTGGTAGTTTGCTTCCTTCCTGGTTCATTGCCGTCCGTGCGGTGAGGGAGTCATAGTTACGCTATCAAGAGTACTGAACCTACGGTTGTGACCAAATTATGTGCACATCAGGATATTTCGAGGCCTAGAGTGGAATGCAGAGGGGGTTGCATTCCCAAGTGTGTGACTTGTTGCGGGTCTGGGGTGTGCTGTTGAAGAGGCAGTGGCTGATGTGCTTTGCAGTCATATTGGTGGAGGGAGTGAATATGTAAGGTGCAGTACTGCAGGAACGTGGTGTTGTCTGAGTTACTGAGCTTTCAGTGGTTACGGGATCCAAAGGCATGCCTGCCTACAAGAAAGAGATGGAAGGTGGGGAGACGGACACGGGTGTAGACCGAAAGAGGGAGAGATATAAGAAAAGAGTTGAGGGTTTGAAGATGAACAGAAATAAGAGGAGAATGAAGAATCTAAGTTAGTGCAACACGTGAAGGAACTAAACAGGTCAGGCAGCGTGCATGGAGGGAAATCAACAGTGGACACTTCTGGTTGAGACCCAAAGCGCTGATTGTCGATCCTTTTTTTTTTTGAAGCTGCCTGACCTGCTGAGTTACTCCAGCTTCAGATTTCCTGCTTCTTCAGTCTGTTGTGCCTCAATCGAAAGTGGGAGGGTGAGGGAAGGGATGAAGGGTGGAGGGGGGGTGGGTTGAGAGAAATATGAGGACCTAAGTTCTATAAACCATCCCTGTGGAGCTAAGCTTCCTACTTGTGGGAGTCATGTGTTTGTACAATTAAGTAACTACACTCAATGGCTTTAATTTGATGCCTCCTGTACCTAATAAAGTGGCCACAGAGTATATGTGTGTGTGGTCTTCTGTTGCTGTAGACCATTCACTTCAAGGCTCAACATGTTGTGCATTCAGAAATGCTCTTCTGTGCACCACTGTTTAACGTGTAGTTATTTGAGTTACTCTCACCTTCCTGTCAGCTCTAACCAGTTCCCATTCTCCTCAGGCCTCTCTCATTAACAAGGTGCTTTTGCCTACAGAACTGCCACTCACTGGATGTATTTTTTGTTTTCCATACCACCTCTGTAAACTCTTGTGCGTGAAAATCCCAGATCAGCAGTTTCTGAAATGCTCAAACCACCTCTTCTGGCATCAGCCATCTTTCCACAGTCAAAGTTACTTTTCTTCACATTTCTTCCCCATTCTGATGTTTGGTTTGTACAAGGACTGAGCCTCTTGACCATGTCGGCATGCTTTCATGCATTGAATTGCTGCCGAATGATTGACTGCTTAGATAGTCTCATTAATAAGCAGGTATACAGGTGTACCTAATAAAGTGGTCACTGTGTCTATAATGCATATAACTGTCCCCAAAAGATTGGATATCCTGAGATAATCACCTGGCTTCTGACATTGCATATTCATGTCTTGTGCATTAGAGTGAGAGGTTTGTGTATTATGCAAGTATTTCAGGGACAACAGCTTGCTCATTGCATTGCCTTAGTTAATGGGCATGTAATTCTGACACTCATGACCCTTTGTTCAGTTTATAATGATTGATCTGGATTTAATGTGCATCTTCCGTCGTCACTGTAGCTCTTCTCACCAAGTGTCGCAGCAACTTGAGTTATATTTGGCTTTGAATCATGGAACGGAACCAAGATGATGTTGCATTGTTACAGCAGAGTCATGTGTCCAGGACAAAAAAAAGCAGGCTGGGAAAATCATTGCGGACACTACTCACCCTGCAAACTGCCTTTTACAAAAGCTGTCTTCTGGAAAGTGCTATAGGGCTTTTAAAACAAACATAATGCTATGTTTTGTAACTTCAAAACCTTAAATTAATTCAAGGAAACTCATGGAGTCCAAAAACATGAGTGTAGTTCAAATTTACTTTAAGCGAGGCATGCACGTATCACATGATAGTGTGATGACATATGCAAAGAACATATTTTTGTATATAACCTGTAATGAATTATTTAAATGAACTAGAATATTTAATTAAACAATATATAAACAAGATTACTCAAATATTATCAAATAACGCGCACCATCTTAAAGGTTTCTTCCCCTAGTCAGCTAGTCTGATCAAGCATTCATACTTGCTTGTTGACCTGTATTGACTACCAGTTCATAATGCGCTCTCATTGATTATACACACAAGCTGGAGGACAGTAATACTGTTTATAGCACGTCCCTGTGCACTATACCAGTAATAAACAGTGAGCAGTAGTGATGTTCTTTGCTGCCCGTCCCAATACACAGCTTCATTTACTGGATAAGAAGCCCAGCATTGATTTCTACAGCATAATCCAGTATGCCATCATCAGTTATGGAGAACAAGATGTCTCCCTACTGGATTGGATATTCCTGTGATTTTACAACCTTGCTGCATTTTTGAGCATCACCCAATCCCTTTGTTCACCAAACGTTAAAAGCCTCTGACTTATTGAGGACTTAATTATCTCAGACATTGGTAAAAGGCTAGAGGGTCCTTGGCCAACATTCTTCACTCAACTCGGAATCGGAATCAGGTTTATTGTCACTGACACAAGTCATGAGATTTGTTGATTTGTGGCAGCAGTACAGTGCAGGTATAACAAATTACTGTGAGGCCTCCTTTGGCCAGGGTCGACCATTAATGTTGCGTCCTAGCTGTCTAGATTCGCGAGCAAGGGCAGTAGAATATGGAGAACAAGCTGTTATCCATGTAGCTAGCTTCTCCCCTCCATGCATCTGATGAACCCAAAGGAATGGCAGAGACCGATACAGTTTGACACCAGCAGCGTCCCAGGAGTTGCCAGTCGGTGCTGAACTCTAGGACTGCCTTAGGGACTCCAACTCCAGCTCCAGATTTTTCCCTCTGGGTTCACCCCCAAAGCCTTCCCTATGAGTGGGTATAGCCGCAAGGCAGCAGAGAAATTAGATCAGAGTTTTTCTTCTCCTAGATGAGTTGCCAAACATGGCTGACGAGCCCCATCTGCCCAAAGTGACTGGTCTTAAGGTGCCAGTAACCCGCTTTTGCCCCTCTGCCTGTCAGTAGAAACAGTTCCGCCAGGCATAGTAACTAAACCATATGTGAAGGCTGGGAGTTGGACTTGCTCGTCGGAGGCTATTTGAGGAGCACGCCTTTGGGAGCATTTAATAGGTGGTGGGAGCTTTTATCCCCATTACCACCACTGTGTATAACAACCTTAAGGAACCACAAATTACTACAAGTTGCAATAATAAATAAATAGAGGTATGGAAAGGTGGTGTTCATGGGTCCATGGACTGTACAGAGCTCTGATGTTAGAGGAATTTAAGATGTTCCTTATACTTTGACTGGGGGTCTTTAGGCTCCAGTACCACCTCCTCCCTAATGATAGAAATGAGAAGAGGGCATTTAATGATGGATGCTATCTTTGTGAGGGACCGTCTTTTGAAGATGTCTTCAATGGTGGGAAGGCTTGTGCTCATGATGGTGCTGACTGAGTCTAAAGCCCTCTGTAGCCTCTTTCGATCCTGCTTATTGGAGCCTTAATACAAGGTGGTGATGCAGCCAGTACCTCTGTAGAAATTTGCTAGAGTCTTTGATAACATACCAAATCTCCTTCAACTCCTACTTAAGTATATCTACTGGTGTGCCTTCATCATGATTGCATCAATATGGAGGGCCCAGGATAGATCCTCTGAGATGCTGATGCCCAGGAATTTGAAGCTGCTTACTCTTTCCACAGCTGACACCTCTGGGGATTGGAGTGTGTTCTCCCCACTTCCCCTTCCTGACTTCCTTGGTCCTGCTGATGTTGAATGCACAGTCATTGTGATGCCGCTCGACCAGCCAATCTGTTCCGCTCCTGGATACTTCCTCATCGCTATCAGTGAGTCTGAGACCAACGGTGGTGTTATTGGCAAATTTATTGATGGTGCTTGTGCTGTGCCCCGCTGCACAGTCATGAGTGTAGAGAGTAGAGCGGTGGGCCAAGCACACATCCTTGAGGTGAGCCTGTGTTGATTGTCAGTGAGGAGGAGATATTATTTCCGATCTGTACTGACTTTGGTCTCCAGATGAGGAAATTAAGGATCCCGTTGCAAAGGGAGGTACAGCAGCCAAGGCTTTGAAGCTTGTCTCATCTCATGCCTAATCCTGTAAACACAAGCACACTGATCCCATAAACACAAAATACCCCAACCATTTTGGGATTTTGCACACACTAACTGCCGTTTCTTTGCTTACATAACAGGTACTGTTATTCATTGCCTGCTGAGGGCTAAGATATCCGTGGATTCATGAGATACATAAATACATAGAACAGAGAAATCTACAGCACATTACAAGCCCTTCGGGCCAGAATGCTGTGCTGACCATGAAACCAACTCTAGAGACTACTAGAATTTCCCCAGCACATAGGCCTCTATTTTTCTAAGCTCCATGTTCAAATTTCTAAGAGGGTCTCAAAAGACTCTATCCGTTTCCACCACCACCACTGACAGTGCGTTCCACATACCCACCACTCTCTGTGTGGAAAAACTTACCCCTGACATCCCCTCTACCTATTTCCAAGCATCTTAAAACTATGTCCCCTTGTGTTAGCCATTTCAGCCCTGGGAAAAAGCCTCTGGCTATCCACATGATCAATGCCCCTCATCATTTTATATACCTCTTTCAAGTCACCTCTCAACTTCCGTCACTCCAAGGAGAAAAGGCTAAGTACACTCAATGTATTCTCATAAAGTACACCCTCCAATCCGGACAACATCCTTGTAAATTTCCTTTGCACACTCAATCCCATGGTTGATGAATGCCAACACACCGTACACCTACTTAACAACACTGTCAATCTGTGCAGCAGCTTTGAGTGTCCTATCGACATGGACCCCAAGATCTCTCAGATCCTCCACACTACCTAGACTGTCATATGTTCTGTTCTGTTGATATTATGTTCTGTTGGGACAAGCTTCAAATATTATATTTAAATTGGTGCCTTTCTTCAATAAGTTCTCCCTCCATCAAATCCACCTCAAGGGCTAATATTATTAAAATCTATAAAACATGAGGTAATTGTTTGTGCTTCATATTGAAGGGTAAAGTAACAGCCCAATTAACCAGCTGAATGTGTGAATCACAGAAGTTTGAACTACAGATGTTGTGCATTAGGTGCAAATTACATCATGTTTTATGGAAATTGTAGACCCTGCAATTGATCATTGCTGATCTTTTCACGCAGCACAGAAGGAGAACATTTGGACTTTCGTGTATTTGCCATCTCTCCAAAAGTGTCATCCAATATTTATTTAGAAATATGACACAGTTACAGGTGCTTCTGGTCCAATGAGGCCAATTACACCCATGTGACAAACTAACCTACTAACCCATAAGTCTTTGGAATATGAGTACCCAGAGGAAACACAGTTTGTCACAGGGTGAATGTACAGACTCCTTACAGAAAACAGCGGATTTAAACCTGGTTACTGGCGCTGTAATAGAGCCACGTTAACTGCTACACTACTGTACCACACTCTTACAAGGCCAATGCCCGCAATTGATCTTTCCAAGACTCATGCAGCACAGAAGGAGGACATTTGGATCATCGTGTTCATGCCAACTATCCAAGTGAGATATCCAGTTATTCTTCTCCCCTTACTCTGGCAACATTTTTTCCCCATTTTTAAAGTATTTATCAAAACTGCTTTTAATAGATTTTTCTTCAACCATCCTTTGGAGCAGTGTGCTCGGAATATAACACATAAATATTTCTCTTCAACTCCTCCAACTGGTTCTCCACTCTTGAGGGGAAGGCACCTCCTGGGCAACAGCAGATCTTTGGTTGATCACTGAACATTTCACCCTTCAATGTCCGATGGGGAACACGATGGACTTTTTTTCCTTCTGCTTTCCCTCAATTAGCATTACTGAAAACCATCATTCAATAGGTTTCAATAGGTACATCTAATGTCAGAGAAATGGATACAATATACATCCTGAAATTCTTTTTCTTCCCCATTTTCCCTAGCTTATGCCTTCCAACGCTGACGCATTCACTCTGTCCTTATTAATTCTACCTCAGCATCAGTGCAGTTTGGGAATAACATTGCTGTTTGACTTGGTTACACTAACCTCTAGTTCAACATCACTTTTCCACCTCACTATTTTGATATCTTTATGCACTACCTGTATATTTTTATATATTCTTGTAGTTTATAGTAATGCTTACGTATTGCATTGTACTCCTGCCACAAAACTACAAATTTAATCACATATGTCATTGATAATAAATCTGATTCTGAGATACTTAGACTTTTGATTGGCAACTCTGATTAAAAGAAATAAAAAATAACAGATTAGTTTTATTTGTCATATATACATTGAAACACTGAAACATCCAGTGAAATGTATTGGTTTGTGTCAAATCATTGTGCTGTGGGCAACCCGGAAGTGTTGCCATGCTTCTGGTGCCAACGTAGCACGCCAACAACTCACTAACCCTAACCGTATTTCCTTGGAATGTGGGAGGAAACTGGAGCAACTAACAGAAACACGCGGTCACAGGGAGAACATACAAACTCCTACAGATAACGACAGAAAAGTGAACCCCGTTCTTACACTTGGCACTGTAAAGCTGGGGTGGCACTATAGCAGGGGTCCCCAACCTTTTTTGCATTGCGGACCGGTTTAATATTGACAATATTCTTGCGGACTGGCCGACCAGTTGGGGGGTGTCCAAGTAGGGTTAAACTCACCTCAACATGTCTTTTACAGTTAGGGTTGCCAACTTTCTCACTCCCAAATAAGAGACAAAAGTAGCAGTCAAATCCCGGGACACTTTACCCCAGGAAAGACTACCATGACCATGAAGCCTTGCACGGGCACCTGTGTGTGCATGCGTGACTTGCGCATGTGATGTGCGCATGCGCGTACGTGCTGATTTTTTTCCCCCCACAAATCAGTTTTGCCTTCATCTTCCTGACTATATTGTACATACATTATTTCTACTTTATATAGGTTGTGTATTTATGATATAATTCCTGCTTTTACTATATGTTACTGTTACTTATTTTTGGTTTTATGTGTTATTTGGTATGATTTGTTAAGTTACTTTTTGGGTCTGGGAACGTTGAAAAATTTTTCCCATATAAATTAATGATGATTGCTTCTTCGCTTCACGCCATTTTGGCATGAAAGGTTTCATAAGAACGGTCTACCTTAGTGGGGGGAAATGCAGGACAAAACAATTTAGCCTAATATACAGGATGTCCCGGCAAATACGGGGCAGTTGGCATCCCTATGTTCAAGTTCAACAGTGCGTGACAGGGAATGAGGAAAAGTGCAGCTGACTCATATCGTTCCCTAGGGGCCCGGTAGCACATGCTCTGCGGCCTGATAGTTGGGGACCGCTGTACTATAGAGTAGTGGTTAGCATAAGCTACTAAATTGCCAGTGAACCGGGTTTAGTTTTGCTGCTGTCTATACGTATGTATGTTCTCCCCGTGCCCATGTGGATTTCCTCTGGGTGATCTGGTTTCCTCCCACATTCCAGACATGTGGTTAATTGGTCACATGGGTGTAATTGGATGGCATGGGCTCATTGGGCTGGAAGAGCCTGTTATTGTCTATGTGGCTGAAGTTTAGCTACATTGTCAACCTGCTCCAGTATTTCATTGATTTCCTTCCTTGTTTCGCTTCTTTATCCCCTCTGTGAAAGTGTATCCCATCAGACTGCTCTCAAAACTCAAAGTGAAGTTCAAAGGGTGAAGGTGAGAGACCCTGGAGATAACACCAGTGGAACTAAGGGGTAGTGGAGGTATAATTTGTCCATCTGTGCTGATCACCCCATCCTTGATTAAGCTGTTCCACCATGAACACGATCTGTTATGAGTCAACATGATGCTTTCAGATCAGGTCATGCATAGGACATACCTCCGCCGCACCACTCAGGTGTGTTTCTAGGGTACAGGGGCTAGCGACTCTTTTGCCTGTTTTGTGTTCTATCGCTGAGCAGCAGTGAACCATCTAATTGGCCTATCAGAGTTCTCTTCGGGAGCTTGTTGACTTGATCAGCACTTCTAATCTGGCTATTGTTCACGATTGCACTTAATAAAAAAAAAAAAAATTCTAAACAGAAGAGATTCTGCAGATGCTGGAGAAATTTTGAACAACATACACACAAGATGTTGGAGGAAATCAGCAAGTCAGGAGGGGAAAATACAGTCAACGTTCCGGGTCGAGATCCATTATCAGGGCCAATAGAATTCTGTCCTGGTCAACACTTATAGTAGCATTTCTACTATAGATTATTTATTCATTTAGAGGTACAGCACAGATTTGGCCCTTCGAGCCATGCTGCCAGCAACTCACTGATTTAATCCCAGCCTAATCACAGGAAAATGGGCAATGACCAATTATCTACTAATTAGGTACGACTTTGGATTGTGGGAGTAAACTGGAGCACCCAGAGGAAACCCACATGTCACACGGCACAGACTCCTTACAGAGAATTGAACTCTGAACTCTGACGCCAGCCACTGGTTAGACTTGGTTACCCCATTGTAAATGCCAGTTGTTCCACTTGGTTCCGTTTTGGTATGTCTCTAAGTATACTGCTGCATTTTATGCGATAGTGAGGGTGGGAGTTGGGGTTGGGAGACTGAGTGTCTTCCCGAAATCGTGAGTGTGGGTGGTCAGCTCAAAGTTAAGTGTTTTAAAATCAAAGTTCACCCTGTCAATATCATCACATACTACCCCAAGATTCATCTTCTTGCTGGCATTCATTGTAGAACGGAGAAACACAATAGAATTAATGAAAATCTGCAAACAACCAATGTGCAGAAGAAAACAAGCTGGTGCAAATACAAAATAAAACAAATAATAAGAATAAATAAATAATATTGAGAGCATGAGTAGTAGAGTCTTTGCAACGGAGTCCATAGCAGACATCCCACCCTGCAAAAACCCCTGCCCACCCCAACCCTATATTCCCCCGCCCCCCCCCCCCCAGTGGACCTCCAAGGGTGCACGTAATACTTCGTTTAGTGATTTTGTCTAATCTGTAAACCAAATTGGGTATATGCAGAAAATTTGACATTAAAGTATGTCCTTATTATATTATATTATCATGTTTATTCTATTACAACTTTAAGCAAGTCTACAGGGAGCTTGGCCTCATCACATAGGACATCAATAGAATAGCTCCTTAGCAGCTAGCCAGCTAGTTTAAATGACGTTAGCTACGCTAATGAATGAATGACACCTGTTAAACTCACCTCAACATGTCTTTTACATTTTAACCCACCATGGGCAATAGAAAAGTCACTGTTGCAAACAGTGCAGTGAGCAGCACTGTCATTATTTTTAAGGTCGACTGTAAAGCCCGCCCACAGAGAAGACTGATAGGTCTACTTAGCACGAAGAGAGACCAATCAGGATGCTCGCTCTCGCTCTCCCTCTCTAAAAAATCAATTTCCGGGATATTGTATATAACCTCCGGGCGTCAGGGAGCCGCTATCAATATGCGGGAGACTGCCGGAACTTCCGGGAGAGGTGGGATATCTGCCATAGGTTGTGGAATCAGATCATAGTTGAGGTGAGTGAAGTTATCAAGCAGCTGTGGCTCAAGAGGGTCATATTCCTTCCTCGAGTCAGGTGACTGTTAAGTTTTGTACATTAAGCTAATTCAAACGGGAGTCTGAAATGTGGGTCTAACTCTGAGTTTACTTTAAGTAAGAAGTGCACATGTCAAGTGGTAGCGTGATAACGTATGCAATTCACGTATTTATACATATAATCCATAATGAATGATTTAAATAAACAAGAATGCGTAATCAACTAATATATATATACACACACACAAGATTACTCAAACATTTTATTTAAGTATTAAATACACAACAGTGACCATGGATTCAAGTCCCACTTCAGAGACATGAGCACAAAAGTCATGTCTAGTGTTTCCATAAAGGATTGTCAAGAGGTGCCATGAATCAGAGACACTGACCGAACATCCAGACTGTTCTCCCAGGAGATAGTAATTGATCTCACAGTGCTATGTTGCAGATGAGTTCCAGGCAGTATCTAACCCTCCTTTAAAAATCACTGGAACCATATCATCCAGTCATTCTTATCTTTGTTGGATCTCACTGTGCACCACGTTTCCAATATTATGATACAGATCTACATAATTATTTGGGGCTTTCAGACAGGGAGTGAAAGGTGCTACAGAAATGCAGGTCTCCCTTTATTCTCCACCTGATCATTAAGGTGACGGTGTGAATTACAGATTGTAAGGGTGTACATCTGGGTTCTGGTTAGCAGCAATTCATCGATGTGGGCAGAGCATTCAGAAAGGGCCTCCATTTACTTCATAACCAAGCGAGGAATTTTGTTCCACGGCTCTCCATTGACAGCCGACAGGTCCCAGCCCATTGCCGGTTTCCCTGTCATTTCCAAGTGTTTAAGTGTTATTATTTTCATGTTTTGTCTGTCAGGATGGAGATCAGCCGGCTTTCTGTTTAATGGAGAATGTAATCAAACTGTCCACAGGACTCTGCAGTGAGAAAACTGAATTGTCTCTCAAGCCCAGCTGCTCGATCATATTGTAAAAAGGCAGAGCCACACACCAAGCACTGGGAGAACTCAGTGGGGCAGGCAGCATCTATGCAAGGAAATGGACAGACGACGTGCTGTGTCTAAAACATAAACCCCCCACTTCCCTCAGTAGATACAGCCTGACACATAGGATGTAGCCTGGAGAGACAGGGAGTACAGGAAGCCATTTCTCAATGTGTAAAACTCTGAGTCTCAGGCTCTAAGAAATTGGAACAAGACCTGGCCATTTGGACTCTCAAGTCTACTTTGCTGTTCATTAAGATCAAAGCCACAGGCTATCACTGGCTTACAAACGTCCATCTTATGGACTTTCCAACATGTGAACAAGCTCCCATAATATTAATCAATTCAAAAGCCTGACCCACATAAATACATTGCTCTCTCCCCACTTTTAGTAATTGCTCTTTTTAATCAGATTTTGTATTTTTGGTGACATTCATTGCAGCACTGTTGGTGGTGGTGTTACTATGTTGAATGATTATTCTATATTTTCCAACTGATGGACAAAACTTATGAACTTCTAAAAATGTAACTTGTTTGCTACGTAGGGATGACCTGCGCTTTGGTAGGTCTTAAATCAACTATCTTCATAGGTCCTGTTAGTCTTTGATTCACTAAACATTCCAACAATTTATTAAGTCCAGGCTTTAACTCTGTGCATTCGCAGCTTGGTAGTACAGAGAATTACATAGACTCAGCACCTTCTATTCAAGTACCAGATGCCTGATCCCTGTGTGTGCGCGCGTGAGAGAGAGAAGAGGGAACGGGGCTTGATTTGCTGTTGTCATTTTATTGCTGTTGTTCTGCAAACATGGTGGGCATACTCTGTTGGTGTGTGTGTGTGTGTGTGTGTGTATGTGTGTGATGCACGTGGGCTGTCCCCAGCACATCCTTAAGTTGTGTTGGTTGTTAACTCATATTTTGATATACGTAGGATAAATAAATGAATCTGAATCCTTGTCTTGGGTCTTTGCTCCTGGTTCAGGCCCTTCACTTGGATGATATATTCTCACCGCATTGAATGGATGTCTCCATCAATATCATTTTCTGAACAGAGTTCTTACAGCATAATGTGTTGATATAAAATTCCTCCGAGCTCCACTTTAATGCGCTGTTAATATGTAAAAAAAAGTAAATGGTCTATAATCAAGTAGAGCACAATAGTCCTAGCTCAGGGGAAATGACTCCACAAGGACTGTGCTATTAGCCCTGCCTTGCACATGTCAGCAGGAAGTGAAAGCGATATAAAATATGTTATGCTATTTATTTTTTCCTAGTCTGCGGCTGGAAACACGAGAATTTATTGGCTGCTTTTAAAACGAGTGGCTTGCCTGGCCTTTAGAGGACAGTTAAAAGTCAAACCCAGTGTGAATCTGGACGTAAATGCGAGCAATACTTCACTGAGAGGTCTTTAAGGCCGCTGTTACACATACAAGCTTTCTATTCTAGTGTCCTATTCAAGGTTCTGGAATGAGACTTGAACTTACAACCCTTGGACTCAGAAATGAGAGTGGTGCCCACTGAGGCACAGCTGGCTTGAAGTGAGTCCATTTACAAATTTAAAAGCTAATCTGAGCCTGGAAATATGGAATATCCAATGCCCAAAGTAATTTTTATTTTACTTTTTTATTTTTTATGTCAAGATACTGTACGGTGCAGAACAGACCCTCCCTGCCCAATAACACACCTATTTAACACTAGCCTAATCACAGGTCAATTTAACAATTAACCTCCTAACTGGTATGTCCTTGGACAGTGGGAGGCAATCCAAGCAGCCAGAGGAAACCCACGCTCTTCACGGGGGAAACATACGTACTCCTATAGATGAACTCCCACCTCCGAATGCCACGAGCTATAATAGGGTTACGCTAACCTCTACGCTACTGTGGCGTCTGAACAGCACCCAGTACATCAAACTGTGTTGGATAAGCAGGCCCGATACCTGACACTAGGTTAGAGGGAATGTTGCTTATTAAGTGAATTTTGTCCTGGCCAAAGTTTCCACACAAAGAGCATTTTATAGTAAATAAACATATTTATTGCACTGTATGGAGGTAGTTAAGTGTTGGACCAGCTGTGGGTGACACAGATTGCCTTAACTGCTCAAACTGATTAATGTGTTTCTGCTGAAAGGTCCATATAAACCTCTGCCGACGTGAGCAGACTGCCAGGGGGATTGTAACATGTAATTTACCTCTGTCATTACTGATTCGCTCCTTCCATCTCACTCTAGCTGAAGGTCATTTATACATCCAAAATATTCCATGAATCTAAAATGTATTTATGAAAAGAATATATAGACCAGAAACTGTAAAATTAATTCAGGAAATTTTCGGCAGGCCAGTTGGCATCTAAGAAGAAAAGGCAGGGTAATGTTTTGGTTGAATTCCTTTTGTTTAAATATGCACTGAAGGGTTTACCCACAACATGTTAATCTGCCTTTCTGCTAATGAATGGCTTCCTGTCAAACTTGAAGATGTTCTGCTTTTATAACTGTTAATCTGTTAAAAGCAAAAACCCACCCTTGAAGCCCCACTAACATTTTTCCCCATGAAAGGGCAATCCCTCTCCTTTCCCCGAGGAAGGGAGATCATTATATTAGAAGGAGCTGCTATTTAACTCTTTCCTGTCCTGGGCTATTGATACTGTTCCTTCAGCTGTCTGGGTCCCAGCCTCTGGAATTCCCTCCCTAATCTCCATCATGCTTTTCCTTTTAAAACTTCCCATCAGAATCTGAATTAGATTTATTATCACTATGTATGTAATGAAATTTGTTGTTTAACAAAGAAACATAGAAAACCTACAGCACTATACAGGCCCTTCAGCCCACAAAGCTGTGCTGAACATGTCCTTACCTTAGAAAGAAATTACCTAGGGTTAACCATAGCCCTCTATTTTTCTCCATGTACCTGTCCAGGAGTTTCTTAAAAGGCCCTATCGTATCCGCCTCCACTATCGCCAGCAGCCCATTCCACACACTCGCCACTCTCTCCGTAAATAACTTACCCCTGACATCTCCTCTGTACCTACTTCCAAGCACCTTAAAACTGTGCCCTCTCATGCTAGCCATTTCAGCCCTGGGAAAAAGCCTCTGACTATCCACACAATCAATGCCTCCAATCATCTTATGCAGCTCTATCAGGTCATCTCTCATCCTCCGTTACTCCAAGGAAAAAAAGGCCGAGTTCACTCAACTAAGCAGAAGCAGTACAATATAAGACATAAAATTACTATAAATTACAATTTTACATACATGTATATACAAATTAAATAAATGCTGCAAAAACAGTGAAGTACTGTTCATGGGTTGGTTTGTTTTCTGTTCAGAAATCTGATAGCAAAAAGCTGTTCTGAGAACATTGAGTGTATATCTTCAGGCTCCTGTGCCTCCTCTCTGATGGTAATAATGAGAAGAGACCATGTCCTGAGTGATGAAGGTCTTTAATGATGCAACTCTCTGCAGCTTTTACTAATTGTGCATAGTGGCCCCTCCATACCAGACGGCGATGCATCTGATTTGAAAGCTCTCCACGGTACATCTGTATAAATTTGCTAGAGGATTTACTGACATACCACATCTCCCCAAACTCCTCATGAAATATAGCCACTGACATGCCTTCTTTTTGATCGCATCAATTTATTGGGCCCAGGATAGATCTTCAGAGATGTTGATACCCTGGAACTTGAAATTGCTCAGACTTTCCTCTGCTGACCTCTCAATGTGTGTTCCCCAAAGCTTTTAGTTTAACCAAGATTAATCAAAAGTAAGATTAACCAAGACTTTGGTTGCTTCCTCTTAATTCTTTTCTGCTAAGACTGTATCTTTTGCGAATATGCCTTTGGGGCATTTCATAACACTGAAGATGCAACACACGTTTGCTGTTGATTGGTTATACTGTGTGTGATAGAACGTGACAAACTGAGAGGGGAAAGAGAGAGAAAAAAAACAAAGGGAATATACGTGTATCCGAGCTTCACTTCAGGATCTATAGTGTTGATGTAAAGTCCCGATGAAGGGTCTCAGCCTGAAACGTTGACTCTTTCCACAGATGCTGCCTGACCTGCTGAGCTCTTCCACCATTTTGTTTGTGTTGCTCTAAATTTCCAGCTCCTGCAGAATTCCTTGTGTTTAGGACAAACTTGGGTTGTTTCCTCTGGAGTGTCAATGTCTATGGGGAGACTTGGATAGAAGTTTATACAATTATGAGAGGCACAGATAGGGGAGGTAGAATATTTTCCCAAGATTTAAAAAAAAGGCAAATATCAGAGTGCATGCATGTAGATGAGAGGGGGAAAGTTGGAGAGATGTGTGAGGCAAGTTTTGACCAGGAGTGTAGTGGGTGTCTGGAATGGGTTGCCAGGGGTAGTGGTGGAAGCAGATCCAACAGAGGCAGTTAAGGGCTTTTTGATAGAGACATGGATGTGAAGAGAATGGAGAGATATGGATCATGCGCATGCAGGAGAGGTTTAGTTTAATTTGGCCTCATGTTCAGCATAACTATTGTGAGCCAAAGGACCCATTCCTGTGCTGTTCTATGTTTGAAATTTTTTTTTTCCTTTCTGCCAACTTAGTGGGAGGTTTACCTGCTGTGCTGATGTTAGGTGCATGTTTTGTTGGTATCCTGGGATGTTTGTTCATCACTGAATCAGTGTCTTGAAGGAACACATCAAACAGACAGTTCTTAAGGTTGCAGATGACACAAAGATTTGTACAGGAGTTGTGGTCTGTGACAGAGAAGAATTTCTCAGAATGTTTGACCTGAATTGGTTCAGATGTGGTGGATTGATCTGTGATTGATGTAGGTGGCTGCACCATCTGAATGGGACAGGCTGCTTTCTCTTGACCTTTCTCATATCTATCCAGGAGAATGGATTCAATTCTGAGCTCTATAAGGATAATTTAAGACCTGGAGCTGTAACCTTCCAGCTTTGTGTTTCTTGACACAAAAAGTTTAATTTTTTGGATGCCAGCATGATCAAACCCCAAAAGAAAATCCACAGAGACATTCTTTTGAAAAATCACTTTAAAACCAATAATTTCCTTTGGACAACTTAGTTTTAGTTGCTAAAAACCCATAGATGGGAGTTTGACAGTTGCAAGACACTTTCATTCCAGAATTGCCAACCTGACTCCACTTCTTTATTTCCAAAGCAGAATTAGGCAGAGGTTTTTTTAAAAAAATGTAATCTAATGTTATTTATTTTGTATTTTGTACTGTGGTTGGGCATGAATCTTTAAAGTAACTGATCTGTCATAAAGTATTTTACAACATCCAAAGCTGTATCAAAGCGCAAGCTCTTCCGTACTTAGTACTCATTTTCTTTGGTTGTTTTAAATATGTGAATTTATTAGCTTCAGTTGAAGACTCTATTCAGTGCCATTACCAGATGATATGAGGTTAATTGAGGCATAAATATTGATTCTGGAGAATTATTGCGTTCTTTTTTGAAATGATGCCATGCAATTTCTGAAAAGTGGTAGACAGGGTCAAATTCAATTCTGAAGTAATTCAGGGTAAAATTTTGGCTACTGTGACTTTTCCAATAAATTGTAATCCATAACCGTCTGGAGTAGAATATAAAGGTTCTAAGCTAAAATGAAACATACATAAATACAGCACAATTGAGGAAGTCTTTAGCTGTGGCTGAACAAGACACATAAAGCAAGAGAGACCAATACAGCTAGACCAAAAACTTGTCTAAACCATCCCATGCGGAACTACTATATTTCTCCCCCTTTCCACTGCACTCTTTCCATTCCCCGTTCTAGCTCCTGTCTTCCCTGCTCTCTTCTCCTCACCTGTCCATTTCCTCCCTCTGGTACCCTCCTCCTCCTTCCCTCTCTCCCATGGCACCCTTTCCCCTCCAATCGGACTCCTCCTTCAGCCTTTTACCTATTCCACCTGACACCTCCCAGCTTCTGCCCCACTCACCTGCCTTACCCCTCACCAGGTCTCACCTGTCACTTGCCATCTTGTATTCCTCTACCTTCTCCCCCTTCCTTTCCTGTCCTGATGAAGGGGTTCAGCCTGAAACATTGACTGTTCATTGCTCTGTAGAGATGCTACCCGACTTGCTGAATTCCTTTAGCATTTTGCGTTTGTTTCTCTGTACTGAACAGTTTGGCTTAGCTATTTTGCCGAGTGGTACCTGAATTTCCTGCTTCTAAATATGAGTATGCTGATCTCTGAGCTACAGCTGACGTTTTTGTGCATTTGCTTGTGGAGTGTGAACATGATAGATAATACCAGCATTTGTTGTCCATCTGCAATTGCCCTCAGACTAAGGCAGCAGTTAATGGTCAACAATGTGGATGTCCCAGGGAGATCACCTGGATTAAAGAACAAGTCCTATGAGGAATGTCTGATTGACCTTTCCTCTTTGGAGCAAAGAAAGATGAGAAGCAATTTCATAGAGATGTATACACAATTATGAAAGTGGACAGCCTGTGTCTTTTCCCAGGGTGCAATGGCCAATACCACAGGACACCCTTTGAAGATGAATGGAGGAAAGTTTAGAGGGGACGTCAGAAGTAGTTTTTATACAGAGAGTAGTGAACGCATAGCCAGAGAGAAGCTGATACAATACAGACATTTAAAAGACTCTTAGATAGGCACGTGCATGCTGAAAAATGGAGAGTTATGGGCTGTGTAGGAGTAAAGGGTTAGATTGATGGTGGACAATGCACATAAAAGTTGCTGGTGAATGCAGCAGGCCAGGCAGCATCTCTAGGAAGAGGTGCAGTCGACGTTTCAGACCGAGACCCTTCAGAATTCCTGTTGTTTGCGAGATTGATGGTGGAGTATGTTTCTATAGGTTGGCACAATGTCACGCTAAACTGTTCTATGTTCTATATATAGGGCAGACTGGGTAATGATGGTAAATCTCTTTCTTGAAGGATTTCAGTGTACCAGAAAGATTATGTATTGGTTCATAGCTCCCAATACTAAAGATGGCTATTTTACTAATCACAACATATATTACATTATTTGAAATTAAGCTTCCCAGGTGCTCTGCAAAGATTCAAGCATAAATCCCTGCGTTCAGGCTCCAGATCACTGCCTACTAATCAAATAAATGAACCAATGCGCCACCAAAGGAAGTGTAAGGTGCTCCTTCCCTCTGCAGGCCTGCAGGTCACACTTGGGCAAGGTGTAGTATCTACTCACCCCCCCCACCCCTCCCCAATCAGGGTCATGTGAAGCCATGGGAGCAGGTGGTGGGTGGTCATATGAGCAGTTGGTGCATGTCACAAGTCCAGGTCATGCAACCACTGACACCAGGCAGACAACCTCTGAACAGTATTGATAATGGCTGGGGTCACCTGTCCTGTAAAGATACTGCCCAGAGGAAGGCAACAGCAAAGCACTTCTGTTGAAAAATTTGCCAAGAACAATTATGGTCATGGAAAGGCCATGATCGCCCGTGTCATACGGCATGGCACATAATGAACGAATGGACACCACCCTTCCCTCGGTGAGGTATCTGGAGGTCAGTCTGTCTGTCTGTCCATGTATGTGTGCATTAAGTGTGTGTAGCAAAGACTTGACTCCAATTATCTTCGATGTTCTGTCATTGGATCAAGGCTTCATTCCACCAAGCCCAATGTGATATGCAGTAGCCACCTTACAGTGAAAGAATTCACATGCAGGGACCTTTCTCTCTTTCATGTTCTGTCCTGTGGAAAAGGTAAGTACTTCACAAAACAGTGACGAGGAAGAGCACAACCTTGTCATTCATGAGCTATGAATGGCTGTAATTGAAATACCAGAAAGCTTTCCCCTGGGTTCTTGAGTTTCCTTCCTCATGCTAAAGATATGATGGTTGATGGTTTGATTAGCTGCCATAAATTGTTGCTAATGTACAGGTGAGAAGTGATATCAGCAGAAATGTGGGAAGAGTAAAATGGAATGGATTTAAATGGGTGTTTGATGGTCAGTACAGAACCAATGGACCAAGTGGCCTGTTTTCAAGCTGCATCACCCTGTGACTCTATAGAACACAATTAAATGATTATCCCATTAGATCCACTGGGAAACTGGTATTGACTTGCACTCATTGGCCACTTTATTAGATACTCCTGTACACCTGCTCGTTAATACAAATATCTGAGCAGCCAATCGTGTGGCAGCAATTCAATGCATGAAAGCATGCAGACATGGTCAAGATGTTCAGCTGTTGTTCAGACCAAATATCAGAAAGAGGAAGAAATGTGATCTGAAAGACTTAAACCGTGGAATGATTGTTGGCGCTAGATGGGGTGGTTAGAGTATCTCAAACTGCTGATCTCCTGGGATTTTCACACACATCAGACTCTGGAGTTTACTGAGAATCGTGGAAAAACAAAAAAAAAACATCCAGTGTGAGCCAGTTCTGGAGGCAAAAATGCCTTTTTACAAAGGGAGAGATCAGAGGAGAATGGCTAGACTGGTTCAAGCTGAAATGAAGACGATAGTAACTCAAATAGCCAATGCGCTATGACAGTGTTGTGGAAAAGTGTACCTTTCAACGTAGAGCATGCTGAACCTTAAAGTGGATGGGCTACACCAGTAGTAGACCATGAATATTCACTTTATCAGGTACAGAAGGTACTAATAAAGTGGCCACTGAGTGTCTTTACTGACTTATTTACTCCTCTGAGTCGATGATTCTTCAAAGTTCAAAGTAAATTTATCATCCAGATACATGTCTGCCACCAATATTACCTCGAGATTCATTTTCTTGCAGGCATTTACAGGAAATAAAGATTTAATAGAATTGATGAAAGGCTATGCATAACAAAGACTAACAAAAAACTAATGAGGGTAAATTGTGCAAATTCTATATAAAAATAAAGTAAATAAATAATACCGAGAACATGAGTTATGGAGTTATTGAAAGTGAGTGTGTAGGTTGTGAAATCAGCTCAGTGTTTAGATGAGTGAAATTATCCACGCCTGGCAGAGCAGACTCGATGGGCCGAATGGCCGACTTCTGTTCCTTTGACTTATGGTCTTATGGTTCAGGAGCCTGATGTTTGTAGGATAATAACTGTTCCTGAAACCAGTGACGTTGGACCTAAGGCTCCTGTACCTGCTGCCCAATGGTACTGAGTTTGCCTGGGAGGACTGGTATGGGAACTTGCATACCTAGATTAGTTTTGGAAATCCATTTAATGTGGACCAGCAGATTCATGGTCTTCTGAGAAGTAAGGTGAGCTGTTCCATCTTCCAGGATCAGAGCTTTGAATTCAGGCGTAATTTTTAAATTTAAAGCAATCCTTGAAATTTTCTTATTCACCAGAACATCTGGCCAATTTCCTGAATTTAATTTTGTTCATTTCTGTTCCATCTGGTGCTATTGTCACACGCACCTGTGTTTTACAGCCTCTGCAGATGTTTGATGTTTTTGCCTTTCTTTGGGGTTTTGCAACCTGTTGCTTCATTTGTTTCAGGTGGTAGCTCTTGCTGACACATTATATTTCAGTTCAAACGCTTCTATTTAGCAGCCCACTCTGGCGGATTTGATCACCAGATACATTGAAAAATATCAGATCCAATCTGTTATCCAGAGAAATTTCAAATTGAATTTCATGCTTTAAAATTCCTGCACATTCACAGCTGAAGTCTGGAGCCAAACAAAGAGAGATGGATGAGTTGGTGCTGGAACATGGGGTGGTGCTCCTCCAACCTGAGAGTGGCCTCATTGTTGCAATAAAGATAGCTAGTTGTCTCATACAGAGTTCTGCAGCACAGTGAGCCATCAAATTCATGTCAACCTTCAAGCGCTGCCACGATGAGGCCAAACTCAGGTCGAAAGAGCAACGCTTCATAATCAGTCTGGGTAGCCTCCAATCTAGCAGTGTGGTAATTTCTCCCCCTCCCCCTTCTCTATTTTTTTCCATTCTGGCTCCTCTCTTACCGCTTCTCCTCACCTGCCTTACACCTCCCTCTAACACCCCTCCTTCCTGCCTTTCTCCCATGGTCCACTCTCTTCTCCTATCGGAGACCACCTTCTTCAACCCTTTACATTTTCCACCTATCACCTCCCAGCTACTCACTTCGTGCCCCTCCCCCACCCACCCACCTACCTTCCACATTGCCTGGCTTCCCTTATCACCTTCCAGCTTGTATTCCTTCCCCTCCCCGTACCTTCTGATTCTGGCTCCTTTCCCCTGCCTTTCCAGCCCTGATGAAGTGTCTTGGCCCAAAACATCAACTCTTTGCACCTTTCCATTGATGTTGCCAGACCTGCTGAGTTCCTCCAGCATTCTGTGTATCTAATTCAGAGTTCTGCAGCATAGTGATGGGCCTTGTGAGAAATTTTTTTTTTTTTTTTGCACATATCCTGCTCTAATTCATTTTATTCTCCTGTCCTGATGAACTGTGTTGCAACCCTAGATTCTACTGCTAAATTGACAATGGCCACTTGACTCACCAACCTACAAACTTTTGGGATGTGGGAGAAACCTGGAGTGCTTGGGGGAACCCTATGCTGTACACTGTTACATGGAAAACTTGCAAACTCCACATGGACTGTACCGGAGGTCAGGCTGGACCTGGATGGTTAGAGCAGTGAAGCAGCAGTTATATTTGCACCCCCTGTCCTGTCTCCCCTGGCTTTCTGGTGGTCCAAAGGCTAAGAAATCCGACTAAAAATACCTTCTCTGAGGTAAATTGAGTTAAATTATCATCGCAAACAGTGAATGGGTGAGCGATGGCGAGGAGCGTACAAACATAGAACATAGAATAGTACAGCACAGTACAGGCCCTTCGGCCCACAATGTTGTGTCGACCCTCAAACCCTGCCTCCCATATAAGCCCCCACCTTAGATTCCTCCATATACCTGTCTAGTAGTCTCTTAAACTTCACTAGTGTATCTGCCTCCACCACTGACTCAGGCAGTGCATTCCACGCATCAACCACTCTCTGAGTAAAAAACCTTCCTCTAATATCCCCCTTGAGCTTCCCACCCCTTACCTTAAAGCCATGCCCTCTTGTATTGAGCAGTGGTGCCCTGGGGAAGAGGCGCTGGCTATCCACTCTATCTATTCCTCTTATTATCTTGTACACCTCTATCATGTCTCCTCTCATTCTCCTTCTCTCCAAAGAGTAAAGCCCTAGCTGCGTTAATCTCTGATCATAATCCATACTCTCTAAACCAGGCAGCATCCTGGTAAATCTCCTCTGTACCCTTTCCAATGCTTCCACATCCTTCCTATAGTGAGGTGACCAGAATTGGACACAATACTCCAAGTGTGGCCAAACCAGAGTTTTATAGAGCTGCATCATTACATCGCGACTCTTAAACTCTATCCCTCGACTTATGAAAGCTAACACCCCACAAGCTTTCTTAACTACCCCATCCACCTGTGAGGCAACTTTCAGGGATCTGTGGACATGTACCCCGAGATCCCTCTGCTCCTCCACACTACCAAGTATCCTGCCATTTACTTTGTACTCTGCCTTGGAGTTTGTTATTCCAAAGTGTACCACCTCACACTTCTCCGGGTTGAACTCCATCTGCCACTTCTCAGCCCACTTCTGCATCCTATCAATGTCTCTCTGCAATCTTCGACAATCCTCTACACTATCTACAACACCACCAACCTTTGTGTCGTCTGCAAACTTGCCAACCCACCCTTCTACCCCCACATCCAGGTCATTAATAAAAATCACGAAAAGTAGAGGTCCCAGAACAGATCCTTGTGGGACACCACTAGTCACAATCCTCCAATCTGAATGTACTCCCTCCACCACCACCCTCTGCCTTCTGCAGGCAAGCCAATTCTGAATCCACCTGGCCAAACTTCCTTGGATCCCATGCCTTCTAACTTTCTGAATAAGCCTACCGTGTGGAACCTTGTCAAATACCTTACTAAAATCCATATAGACCACATCCACTGCACTACCCTCATCTATATGCCTGGTCACCTCCTCAAAGAACTCTATCAGGCTTGTTAGACATGATCTGCCCTTCACAAAGCCATGCTGACTGTCCCTGATCAGACCATGATTCTCTAAATGCCTATAGATTCTATCTCTAAGAATCTTTTCCAACAGCTTCCCACCACAGATGTAAGGCTCACTGGTCTATAATTACCCGGACTATCCCTACTACCTTTTTTGAACAAGGGAACAACATTCGCCTCCCTCCAATCCTCCGGTACCATTCCCGTGGACAACGAGGATATAAAGATCCTAGCCAGATTCTCAGCAATCTCTTCTCTTGCCTTGTGGAGCAGCCTGAGGAATATTCCGTCAGGCCCCAGGGATTTATCTGTCCTAATGTATTTTAACAACTCCAACACCTCCTCTCCCTTAATATCAACATGCTCCAGAGCATCAACCTCACTCATATTGTCCTCACCATCATCAAGTTCCCTCTCATTGGTGAATACCGAAAAGAAGTATTCATTGACGAACTCGCTCACTTCCACAGCCTCCAGGCACATCTTCCCACCTTTATCTCTACTCAGTCCTACCTTCACTCCTGTCATCCTTTTTTTCTTCACATAATTGAAGAATGCCTTGGGTTTTTCCTTTACCCTACTTGCCAAGGCCTTCTCATGCCCCCTTCTTGCTCTTCTCAGCCTCTAAAGCTCCTTTCTTGCTTCCCTATATTCCTCAATAGACCCATCTGATCCTTGCTTCCTAAACCTCATGTATGCTGCCTTCTTCCTCCTGACTAGATTTTCCACCTCACTTGTCACCCATGGTTCCTTCACCCTACCATTCTTTATCTTCCTCACCGGGACAAATTCATCCCTTACATCGCGCAAGAGATCTCTAAACATCGACCACATGTCCATAGTACATTTCCCTGCAAAAACATCATCCCAATTCACACCCACAAGTTCTAGCCTTATAGCCTCATAATTTGCCTTTCCCCAATTAAAAATTTTCCTGTCCTCTTTGATTCTATCCTTTTCCATGATAAATATAAAGGCCAGGGAGCGATGGTCACTGTCCCCCAGATGCTCACCCACTGAGAGATCTGTGACCTGACCCGGTTCATTACCTAGTACTAGATCTAGTAATGGCATTCCCCCTGGTCGGCCTGCCCACATACTGTGACAGGAATCGATCCTGGACACACTTAACAAATTCTGCCCCATCTAAACCCTTGGAACTAATCAGGTGCCAATCAATATTAGGGAAGTTAAAGTCACCCATGATAACAACCCTGTTATTTTTGCACCTTTCCAAAATCTGCCTCCCAATCTGCTCCTCTGTATCTCTGCTGCTACCAGGGGGCCTGTAGAATACCCCCAGTAGAGTAACTGCTCCCTTCCTGTACCTGACTTCCACCCATATTGACTCAAAAGAGGATCCTGCTACATTACCCACCCTTTCTGTAGCTGTAATAGTATCCCTGACCAGTAATGCCACCCCTCCTCCCCTTTTTCCGCCCTCTCTATCCCTTTTAAAGCACTGAAATCCAGGAATATTGAGAATCCATTTCTGCCCTGGTGCCAGCCAAGTCTCTGTAATGGCCACTACACGAAGAATGAGCCGAGATGGTGTGTGGCAGAATCTGTACACGAAGAATGAGCCGAGATGGTGTGTGGCAGAATCATTGCAGATGGAGTTCTGATGCCTGTACAGTTGTCCCCGGTGTGAGGTTGGATCACTCTGGGCACCGAAAAGAGAAGTCAGGCCCTGAGCCGAGGAGATTCGGTGCCCATACAATTGGCTCAGGTGTGAGGTTCGATCGCTCTGAGAGCTGATCTGATTTGAAGAGCTTGAGAGTGGCTATGGGCTGGGTGCCGAAATCGGGATCTGGAGCAAGTCACTGGGTGGCATGGTCTAGGCCCGGGGCCTTTCGCTGCAGCCTGGTCCCAGTGCAAGGCATGATTCACTGTTTAGGTAATTCAAATTCCGGCCCAGATCGGAGGCGAAAGTGATTTTGCTCGCTCTCCGCAATCTTCATCCCTCTCTCCAGAGCCTTTCACTGTTCTGTTGTTTGGTCAATTTAAACGTTTAGGTAGACTGAAAAGACAGGGTGTCCATTAGGACAAGAGCCGATTTTGCTCATTCTCCGTGATGGTCATCTCCACGATACTGAGGCTATGAAGACTGCCCCGGCAGCTGTGCTCTGTGCCCGCTAATATGATGAACTATAAAGCAAAGCTTTGGGCCTGCTGCGGGCTGCTGCAGGTTTAGATCTGTGGACTTCAATTTTGGTTCGGAAGCTGTTGTTCGTTTCAGTTGTTTGCATGATCTGTATTTTTTTTTCTTTCTCTTGCGGATCGAGTGTTAGTCTTTTTATTTAAATTTTGTATTCTTTTTTTTCTTTAATCGGGTTCTTTCAGATTTCTTGCTTTGTGGCTACCTGTGAGCAAGCAAATCTCAAGGTTGGGTGATTTATCATTCTTTGATAATAAATAAGTATACTTGTACTTGATTCCCTATTTCACAGGTTTATGTTTGTTTTAATATCCCCTCCCTATTTGTCCTGTGCTGACCCTGTTCTCCCCCCCCCCCCACCCCGGTTCTCCCACTCCCTCTCCTTGAATCTATTCTCCTCCTTTGCTCTCTTTTCTAGCTAGAGCTGCAACTAACTGATTTCATTGTGGCCTGATAATGAAATACCAATGCCCAAAAACAGAAAAGGATACAGTAAGGAGTGTACACAATGCAGTCCATCACTGAGCATATTTACAAGGGGCCCTCCCAGAAGAAAGCACCGTTCCATTATCAAGGACCCCCACCATCCAGGCCATGCCCCCTTCTTGCTACTAATGTCAGGCGGGAGGTACTGGAGCCTGAAGTCCATACCACCAGGTTCAGGAACAGTCATCATCCTACAACAATCAGGCTCCTTAACCAGTGCGGATAACTTCACTTGAACAGTTTGTCTTCTTTTGCACACATTGGTTGTTTGTCAGCTTTTAACAATAGTTTTTCATAAATTCTATTGTATTTCTTTACTTTTCTGTACATCCCTGCAAGAAAATGAATCTCAGGGTAATTTATGGAGATATATACATACTTTGATAATAAATTCACTTTGATTTTTGACTTTCTGCTCTTTCTCTCTCTTATTTGCCTCTTTAATTCCCCCTCAATCTCTACACTTTACGTTCTCAAATTTCTCCAGCTAATTTCAATTTTACAGTTACATTCTGCCCAGAAGGGCAATTCCTAACTTTTGGTCTCTTGAATGACCTAGTTGTTGTTCATGCCAGCAGTGAGTGCTCCCCAGAAGTGATGCAGCGAACCCTTTGTGTTCTATGCAATAGACAGACTCATGAATAAGTCCGGCGTCTGATTGTTCAGGTACTGGGAGTCCAGCCTCTCATAAATCCGGGATGTGGGACGGTCGGTGCCGTGGATCAGACTGTGTGACCAGAACCAGAGTTGGAATCCAAAACACCAGGGGTCAGGAATGTGGTGTTACATCTGTTGATACTGATCCTGAGGTTCTTTGGAAGTCAAGAATGAGGCATGCAACTCAGAGGATGTGGCCATTTAGAAGAATAAAGAACAAAACAAAGTCAATGAAAAAGAAGCCGTAGTCGTCTCATACTCACACTACAGATAACAACATTCCAGTCTCCACAATTATCCTATAAATAGCCAGATTCTGGTGGTGTGACACTAGCTGCAAAAAAACTGAGAAGCTTCTAGAAAACGCGGTAGAAAGTCTGCTATCCTACAATTATTACAAAATTTGCTAAGCAATTACACATACTTTATATAGGTGATTGTTTAAAAATTCTAAGCAAACATAGGAAAGTTCACGTACAGGATAAATAACAATTCTACGCCCTAATCCAACAGTGGATCCGGTTGCAGTGTGGCGTATTGGTATATTTTCTTTTTGCTTTAGTTCACCAGGTTCACTGGAAAGTTTATTATACTGATGTTCCTCATGACAGAAGTCAAATAAAAATATACACTAACAAAATGTACACTGACATGTCTGTTCTCGGCCTCCTCTCAATTCAAGTTAGAGGAACTTCACCCATATTCAGCCTGTGTAGTTTCCAGCATGGTGGTGTGAACATTGAATTATCCAACATCCTCGAACTGCTCGCCCTCTGTCACTTTTCTTTCTTTTGATTCAACTAGACCCCAGCTCTTCCTCTTCATTTGTTCATCACCCACCCACTCCTCCCACTAGTTCCACTCTCCACCTCCCTTTGTTCCATGCTCCACCTGCCTCTCTGATAGGATTCCATAATCTTCAGCCCTTTGAAACCTCCACCTATCACTTCACAGGCTGTCCCATTCCCACTCTCCCTCCTCCATCTGCCTATCAACCCTCACCTTCATCTGTCAGCTCTTGCTCTACCCTTTTATGCTAGCTATCTCCCCTCTTTCAATACAGATGAAGTGTCTTGACCCAAAACATTGACTATCCAGTTCCCTCTGTAGAACAAAGTACAAATTAAATTTATTATTAAAGAACGTACATATATGTCACCAGGTTCATTTTCCTGTTGATTTTCACAGTAGATAGAGAGAAACAAAATTGAATCAATGAAGAGTTACACAAAGACGGACGAACATCAATGTGCAAAACATGGCAAACTGTAAATACAAAAATCTAATAATAATAAGTAATAAATAATATTGAAAACGTAAGTTGTAGAGTCCTTGGAAGTAAATTCATAGGATGTAGAATCAGTTTAGAGTTGAGAGGTGAGTGAAGTTATCCACTCCAGTTCAAGAGACAGATGGTTGAAGGGTAATAACTATCCCTGAACCTGGTGGTGTGGGACCCAAGGCTCCTATACCTCCTTCTAGATACTGCCTCACCTACAAAATTCCTCCATTGTGTTGTGTGTTGTTCCAGATTCCAGCATCTGCTGTCTCCTGTATCACTTCCCTGAAATAAAAATTGTGTTTGGATCATAATTATCCAAAAAAGCTACTGGTACAGCACTACCAAATTCCCAAGAGTGATGGATTATCAGAGGTAATTTGATCCACCTCCAACTTGATGACGTGAAATATTGAAATTTCTGCTTTAATTTTTCTCTCACATATAATTAAACTGGAAAGAGTACAAAGGAGATTTCCAAAATTGCTTCCAGGCCTTGAAGGCCTCAAGTTATAGGGAGAGGTTGGGCAGGCTTGGACTTTTCTTTTCGGAGCGTAGGAAAATGAGGGGTGACCTTCTGTTAGTCTCATGAGACCATGGATTTGTGCCTCGGAAAGTTTCCAGGGCGCAGGCCTGGGCAAGGTTGTATAGAAATGAGGGGTGTATGAAATCATTCGGGGCTTAGATAAGGTGGATGGTCAAAACCTTTTTCCCAGGCAAAGTGAATCAAGAACTGGGTGATAATCGTTTAAGATGAGAGGAGAAAGATTTAAAAGTGACCAGTGGGACAAATTCTTCATGGTGTGTACATGGAACAAGTTATCAGAGGAAGTGGCCGTGGCAGGTATAATAACATTTAAAAGACACTTGGACAGGTGCATGGATAGGAAAGGTTAGGAGGAGCATGGGCCAAATATGGGCAAATGGGACTAGTTTAGATGGAAACCTTGCTCAGCTTGAATAATTTGGGCAGAACAGTCTGTTTCCATGATGTATTGTGCTATAACTCTATGTCTTTGGATTCTGACTCTTCCAATCTATCGATCACTCTAAACCCAAATCTCTGGAGTATGGATTCTGCCTCTACACTCGGCTGCTTAGGTTATACTGACTTTGCTCAAGGGACAGTAACAAACCATCCCGTGAATATATATGTGTACATTTAACGAAAGACACAAAAATGAACGCTTCCCATCGATATTCACAGACCAAAAGAGCCTGGAGCTGAAGGATTCAGCGTGGGATAGGTGAAGGACGAGTGCATGCCACCCTTACTAAAGACAACGTCAAATTTATTGTCATCTGCACACGTACATGTATGCACACATGCTATGAAAAACTGGCTTGCAACAGTATCACAGGCACAGAGCATTCAGAAGGAAAACACATTAAGCTTCCCTTGGGCTTTTCTTCTTGGAGAGAAGGAGGATGAGAGGTGTCATAGTCACAGCACAGAAACAGGCCCTTCAACCCATCTAGTCCATGCCAAACTATTCATCTGCCTAGGTGGCTTGATAAAGGTGTACAAGATGGTTGTTAAGGCATCCGTTAGTCTCATGAGACCATGGATTTGTGCCTCGGAAAGTTTCCAGGGCGCAGGCCTGGGCAAGGTTGTATAGAAGACCAGCAGTTGCCCATGCTGCAAGTCTCCTCTCTTCACGCCACCAATGTTGTCCAAGGGAAGGCCATTGGGACCCATACAGCTTGGCACCACTGTCGTCACAGAGCAATGTGTGATTAAGTGCCTCGCTCAAGGACACACACGCTGCCTTAGCTGAGGCTCGAACTAGCGACCTTCAAATCACTAGATGAACGCCTTAACCACTTGGCCACGCGCCAACACAAGATGGTAAGAGGCATAGATAAAGTGGACAGCCAGAGACTTTTCCCCCCAGGGTGGAAATGGCTAATATAAGGCTCGTAGCTTTAAGGTATTTGAATGAAATTTTGAGGGGAGATGTCAGAGGTAGTTTTTTTTACACGGAGATTGGTAGGTGCATAGAATCTGCTGCCAGGGGTGATGGTAGAAGCGATATATTAGGGACATTTAAGAGACTCCTAGATAGGCACGTGGATGAAAGAAAAACGGAGCTCTATGTGGGAGGAAGGTTTAGGTTGATCTTGGAGTAGGTTAAAGGGTTGGTGTAACATGTTGGGCCAATGGACTGTTCTATGTTCTATTAATCATAAATTATATACATTTTCTATAAGAAAACAATAAGAACAGTAAAGATGATGTCCACATTAGTGCAAGGTGGACTAAGCCAAATACATTTTTCTTGATCTGTGACCATTGAAGGAATCCTGCCCCATATAAAGTAATTGTTAACATGTTTAAGGACTAAGTACGCTTACCTGTGATTGACATGCATGGATCATGAACAAGGCTGCTTGATGCCAATTAAGCAAATCAGTTTCTTTTATGTTTGGTGACAATATTACATCCAAGCAGAGAAAGAATTCACAGGTTTGTCAGACCCAATGACCACACAGCTGGAAGTGGCTATGATTGATTTTAAAAGCATAATTTATACATAATTATCCTCCACTCACTGCGCTGCTTTGGGGAAATTACTCTGTTTTTAACAGGGAGGTATTACAGTAGATCAGCTTTGTAAACAGGGTGATTTCTGTGTAAACAACAAACAACAACAAACAACAGGATTTCTGTGTAAATTGACTTTGCCGCTTAATATTTGTTTGCCTGACTTTCTATTGATTTACTGTTGTCAATAACTAGTCTGTGATATTTTAATCCTGACTCATAAATTTTACTTCATATGAACCCTCTGCAATGTGGATTGCACCTATGAAAGTGTGTTGCCCAGAAAGACTGGTACACGCATGGCAGATGGTTTTGTGAGACTGTCCATTGATGGTGTATGGATCAGCATAATAAGTGTTCTGTAGGCAATATCTGGACAACAAAGTCACCAGCTCCTTGCCCTCACAAGAGCCACTCGATGCCCTGCCCTAACATCAGAAACTAGACTGAAGAAATCATGACAGCAATACTTTTAAGATCACCACTGAATGAATGAACCATTAGTTGCTGTCCAGTGGGGTCCATCTCACAATAGTGAACAGTCTGTAGATGGATGGGAACCAATTATCTCTATAGTGCCCCAATAATTGGCCATGGCCTCAATGCCAATGCCCATCCCACTGAAGCTGCAAGCCTGTCCCTAGAAAGTGGGCGAATCCATGCCTGCAGGCTTGCCAATTGTTAAGGTACTTCAGCACAAGAGATTCTGCAGATACTGGAAATTTTGACCTACCCATCCAAGCTGCTGGAGGAACTCAGCAAATCAAGCAGCAGAAATGTAGGGTATCGGCCTGAAACGTTGACTATTCCCCTCCATAGATGCTGCCTGACATGCTGAGTTCCTCCTGCATTTTGAGTGTAAAGGAACATTAAGTATCTTTCAATGTCTTGGAATGTACAAAGGAGATTTCCAAAATTGCTTCCAGGCCTTGAAGTATCTTGGAATGTGGACAAGGTCCTCAAAAATAATCATAACCATTATAAATTAACAACCCTCAAGTAACCCCACCATCCAGGGCATGCTCTCTTCTCGCTGCTGCCATTGGGCCTTAGGTGCCACACTATTAGTTTCAAGTACACCTATTATCCTTGTATGTACTTTCATAATAAATTTACTTTGAACTTTGAACAATCACGTTCAACTTTTCAAAGGAAAGCAATTAAAATGCTTTCAAAACTTAAATACAAAGCAAACGTATTTAAATTAAATCAATTAGTGAAGAAGAATGTAAATTATGTGAAGCTGACAGCCGTTCAGATTCAGATTCATTCTGTTAATTTGGATCTCGCCACTCCACCATGCTGTAATGCGAATGGCACTGTAGCATAATGGTTAACGTAACGCTATTACAGCACCAGCAACCCGGGTTCAATTCTGCTGTTGTCTGTAAGGAGTGTGTACATTTTCCCTGTGACTGTAAGGGTTTTCTCCAGGAATTCTGCATGGTTAGTAGGTGAATTGGTCGCATGGGTGTAATTGGGCAGCGTGGGCATATTGGCCTAAAAGGCCTGTAACTATGCAGTATCTATAAATGAAATAATAAAATAAAGAAACTCAATTGGTGTTTGCCTCTGGGAAAGACAAGGATGAGACAGAAGAGGGTACAGTATATACTGCAGAGATGGACAGGGAAATCAGTGGTGTAGGATCCAGGCCAGGAAAACAGTCAAACACAATGAGTAACTTTTCATGAAGCATTTTAACCATCTCCCTCTTGAGACCAATTGGACAATGCACTAATAGCAGTGGAGATGTGTAGGATCACACCGCTATGACGAGAGTCAATGTTGATTATAATTTATCCAATAATTGATACCCTGAACGTGCTTGGGTGGTTAAATTCCAACCAGTTTCCATGTATGTGCTAATTAATCAGTTCTGACCCAAGTGCTGAAAGGGCTGGTTTGAATTGTGGTTGCTTTCTGCACCACATTTATGACGTGCCTGTTAATTTAAATACTTGGCTAATAAATCTGAATGGGATTGGTTTAGTATTGTCACATGTACTGAGGTACAGTGCAAAGCTCGCCTTGCAATTTGTTCATACAGATCAGATCATTACACAGTGCATTGAGCTCGAATGAGGTAAAGCAATAACTATGCAGAATAAAGTGCAAAATCTATTGAAAAGATGTAGCGCAGGTAAACGCTGAAGTGCAAGACCATAATGAGGTAGACTATGAGGCCAAGTGTCTATCTTATCATACAAGAGATCAATTCAACAGCTGAATAACAGTGGGATTGAAGCTGTCTTTGAGCCTGGTGGTTTGTGCTTTCAGGCTTTTGTATCTTCTGATAGACTGACTGGGCTGGATGGGTTTTTCTCATTATGCTGGGTGGTTTCCTGAGACCGTGAGAAGTATGATCAGAAACCATAGAGGAAAGGTTAGTTTCCTTGATGTGCTGAGCTGTATCCACAACACTTTGCCATTTTCTATGTTCACATGCAGAGCAGTTGCCATACCAGGCTGCTATGCATCCTGACAGAATGCTTTATCAAAAAAAAATTGATAGGAGTCGATGGGGACATGCGAAATTTCATTAGCCTCCTGAGGAAGTAGAGGCTGACACTGTCCGGTGCACCTAAATCTACAGTCACCATTGCAGTCAATCTCCCAGATTGTGAACCTGTAGAAAGAATCAGATTGTATTTGTAGCAACACAAACAGAATGATGGGGGAACTCAGCAGGTCGGGTTGCATCTATGGAAATGAACAAGTGGTCGATGTTTTGGGCTGAGACCCTTCTTCAGGACTGAAAATGGAGGGGGGAAGATGCCAAAAATAAAAAGGTGGGTGAGGGGAAGGAGGATAGCTGGAAGGTGATGGGTGAAGCCAGGTGGGTAGGAAAGATAAAATGCTGGAGAGGAAGGAATATGATAGGAGAGGAGAGTGGACTATTGGGGAAAGGGAAGGAGGAGGGGACCCAGGGGAGATAATAGGCAGGAGAGAAGAGATAAAGGGACAGGATGGGGAATAGAAGAAGATGGCGGGGGGCGGGGGGGGGAGAATTTTTTTTAGCAGAAGGAGAAATTGATATTTGTAGTCAGTTGTATTTCAGTCCTCTACAGCATTCTTCTGTTTTGGTGAATTGTTTGAATGGTAGAGATTGCTATCACCTGAGGCAGCCACTTCTGCACAGCAAACTCCCACAAAAATCATCAAAATAAATGTCAAAAACACAAGAAAATCTGCAGATGGCGGAAATCCAAAGTAACACACAAAATGCTGAAGGAACTCAACAGGTCAGGCAGCATCTACGGAAAAGAATGAACAGTCGATGTTTCAGGCCAAGACCCTTCTTCAGGACTCAGGAGGTCCTGTACCTCTTCAGGTGGTACCAAAGTGTGAAGTGCCCCACCACCAGGTTCAGGAACAGCTACTTACCTTTAACCATTCAGTTCTTGAACCAACCTGGACACACTTAATTAAAGTTCAAAGTAAATTTATTATCAAAGAATGCATATGTCACCATATACTACCCTGAGATTCGCTACTTCAGTATAGCAACAGTCGAGCTATTGACTGATCAATTCCCTTTATAGATGCTACCTGCCTTGCTAAGTTTTGCCTGCATTGTGTGCGTGCTGCTCAAAACTTCCTGCATCTGCAGAATCTCTCATAACTCTGTAATGTGTCCCTTTATTTTTCAATTGGAAGGCAGGCCCGCCCCCACTAGGTGTCCAATGAGCTGTGAGGAGGTCATGTGAGGAAGACTTCAGTGATACATCCAACTAGATTTAAAACTTTTATCCTCAGTGCTCCTATTGGAGGAGATTGAAAACATCTTTATTATACCCTTTGCTCATCCAAATAGCACATTTTAAAATATGAAAATGATTATTCATTGTCTAAGCATCTCCTGAGTTCTGATGAGCTAATATATCACTGTGGGACTTCTTGGGGAGCTGGAGATGTTTTTCTGAAGGTTGAGTGAGGAGTGCTAAACCTTCACAGCTCTGCTGAACACTCTTGGAGATTAATAGTAACGATTAACAATGTAAATGTGTTCAAGTATTGATGAGTTTGGAGAGAAATTTCTCATTTATTCTCAACTGCAAACAAAGGAGAGCTGGAAAACAAGAGAACACACTCCAACACCAGTTTGACGGCAAACCTGTCTCATACTTCATTAGGAGTCGGTGAGACTTGGTATGTCAGCAAAGATTCTAGCAAGTTTCTGCCGATGTACTGTGGAGAGCATTCTCACTGGTCGCATCACTGCATGGTATAGATGGGCCATTGCACAGGATTGGAAAACGCTGCAGAGGGTTGCAGACTTAGCCAGTTCCCCAGCATCGAGGCCATCTTCAAAAGGCAATGCCTCAAAAAGGAGGCACCATCATTAAGGATCCTCAACACCTGGACAACATGGCACATAATGATGATGATGTTCACCCAGGACATGCTCTCTTCTTATTATTACCATCAGGGAGGAGGTACAGGCGTCTGAAGACACCCACTCAACGTTTTAGGAAGAGCTTCTTCTCTCTGTCATCAGATTTCTGAACGGACAATGAACCAACCCACGAACACTACCTCACTATTTTTGCTCTCTACTTGCACAACTTATATATATATAAATAAAGTATCTTAAATGGATTAAAATCTTAGCATCCAATTAATATGTTGCATTATATACTGTGTGTGTGTGTGTGTGTATATATATATGTGTGTGTGTGTATGTATATATATAGAGAGAGAGACAGAGAACTTGTTATTGTAATTGATAGTAATTTGTGGTATTCTAATGTATTGCACTGTATTGCTGCTGCAAAACAACACATAGCATGACATATGTCAGTGATACTAAATCTGAATCTGATTTTAATTCGGATTTTATGAATTCAATGTGTCAAAGAGATGGTTTGAATTGTACTGATAATTATACTACTTCAAATATATTTCGCAATCTGTGACATTTTAATTGGATGCTAAGATAGTAATCCATTTAATATTTCAACGCCAATGTTTTAGATAAAGATTACATTGATCATTAAAGTTACTTGTTTTCCTTTTGTAAAACTGAAATAGTATTTTGTCTAAATGCTGTCAGGAACAGTCAGCTTTGGATGTATGAAGAGCACTTAAAGTGACATGTGCAAAGTATTCACATTTTACACCTTATATCCGTCAGAGGCAATACTTTACGAGCTGTGTGGGTGTATAGCAGGGTGGATGAGCAGCTAAACAGCACGGCCTACCATTTACATATCTCCATTTCATCAGTGTGGGTGTTGCTTTAGTACCCATTGTCAGTTGCCAAGAATATCTGAGTGGTTGCTAGGTTAGGAGGAAATAATAATGAAAAGATGGAAATAAAGAAAAACCTACTTTTATAATACACTTTACATAACTACATTGTATCCAGATGCTCTGCAGCCAGTGAAGTACTTTGGAAGTGCAGTCAGTATTGTCATGTTGGAAGAATACAGTAAATCCATTTTACAGTTAAATTGATTAATGAATATCTGTGAAAAATAGTCTTGATCAGAAGAATTTAAATAACGGTTTAGATGTTCTAGTAGATGCCTCTGACAAACGTTTGGAGAGCGTTCCTAGATGCAAACCTAAATTAAAGTTTATTTGCAGAATACTATATAGCTTAGTTGTATGCCCATGTGAATGTATGAATATGAATTGATTAAAGAGCTTTGCTCTGTAGAGAAAGAGTTTAATATCTATATCTAGATTGGGTTTCAAATCTCTTGATTAAATGTAGTTATTCTTGACAAGAAGGTACAATGCATGCTGTGCAAGATGTACAAAGGTGTACAAGATGATAAAAGCCAAAGTAACACACACAAAACTCTGGATGGATTCAGCATGTCAGGCAGCATCTATGGAAAGCTTTACAAAGTTGACATTTTGGGATCTGATGAAGGTGCACTACTCTGGATTTTGTGTGTGCTACTCTGGATTTCTAGCATCGACATAATCTCCTGTGTTTATGAGAAGAGTCACATATAGAGTGCTTCACACACACAGGGTCAGAGCCGTCTCTATTTCCTGAGGAGACTGAGGTCCTTTAACATCTGCCGGACGATGCTGAGAATGTTCTACGAGTCTGTGGTGGCCAGTGCTATCATGTTTGCTGTTGTGTGCTGGGGCAGCAGGCTGAGGGTAGCAGACACCAACAGAATCAACAAACTCATTCGTAAGGCCAGTGATGTTGTGGGGATGGAACTGGACTCTCTGATGGTGGTGTCTGAAAAGAGGATGCTGTCCAAGTTGCATGCCATCTTGGTCAATGTCTCCCATCCACTACATAATGTACTGGTTGGGCACAGGAGTGCATTCAACCAGAGACTCATTCCACCAAGATGCAACACAGAGCGTCGTAGGAAGTCATTCCTGCCTGTGGCCATCAAACTTTACAACTCCTCCCTTGGAGGTTCAAACACCCTGAGCCAATAGGCTGGTCCTGGACTTATTCCTGGCATAATTTACATATTACTATTTAATTATTTATGGTGCAACTGTAACGAAAACCAATGTAAAGTATGACTATGACTAAAGTACTGGAGGAATTCAGCAGGCCAGGCAGCATCTATAGAAAAGAGTAAACAGTTGTCATTTCGTGTGAGTCTCTTCTTCAGGACTGACTCAAGTGGATAGCCAGTGATTTTTGCCCAGGGGTGAAATGGATAAAATGAGGGGGAATCATTCTAAGGTGACTGGAGGAAAGTTCTGGGGGATATCAGAGGTATTTTTTTAACTCAGAGGATGGTCGGTGCATAGAATGCACTGCCAGGGTTAGGAGTAGAGGCAGATACATTAGGAACATTTAACAAACTGCGACAGGATATGATAGAAAATCGAGGGCTATATACGAGTATTTTTGAGGATGCTTTTTGTGTGACTGTATTTTATTGCTATCTTATGTGTGCTATATGTGGCTTGTGCTGTATATGACTGTCGGTAATGTGTTTTGCAACTTGGCCCTGGAGTAACACTGTTTTGTTTGGCTGTGTTCATTCCTGAGTATTTATGTATGGTTGAATGACAATTAAACTTAAACTTGAGCTTGAGAGTAGGGTTAGATTTGATCGTAGAGTAGGTTAAAAGGTTGGCACAACATCATGGCTGAAAGGCCTGTTCTGTGTTCTATGTTTAGCTCATGTTATTTTCCACATCACAAGATTCTTTAAACCACCCTGGCTGATCTTCCACCCCCCTTGAGAGTGATTGAGGGAGGACACTGAGTATACTATCTGAAAGGCCCTGCTCCTTGCATTGTTCTCAAAATCTGTAATACCCACACGAAGTAGAAGAGGTTTCCTTAACACGCAGCACTCCCCACAGTGACCTACTGAATTGCAAGCCAAGTTTGCACAAAATCAGGTTGTTTGATCCAAAGACCACTACACTGCTGGTGTTTATGCTCCCATTCCATATGTCTATGTCATATCTTTCTATTTAAAGCATTTGCCTCATCCACTTCATGTGTTGATAAGTTCCACATTTGATCCATTACCTAAAAGAATTCAGTTCCTTTCATTTCCCACAGATTTATGAGTTATAGTCTTGGACATACGACTCTTGGTTTTGCATCCTCAATCTCTCTCTCTCTGTATTTCCTTTGTTGAACATATTCAGAATTTTAAAAGGACTTGACTGGATCACCTTGAGATCTTCTATCTTCTAAATAAGAAAATAAACAAGTGAAGTCCTTTGTAAAACTTGTAGTCTGTCAACTATGATTTTTAAGCTATTTTTTGTGTTTTCTCCATTCATCCTTTTATAACGTTGTAGTATGGAGACCTAACTTGTCAGTCATCAGCCAATTTGACTTTGACCAAGGTTCTAAACGAGTTTGACATTTAACACTACTTTTGAAATAAATGTCTCTGGAAATGAGTTGCTTTGCACTGTCAGCAATGTTTGAAGACCTATGGTAATCCTTTCAAGATGTCTTTATCTGTACCTTGCAATCCAGAAGTCTTCCACCCTATTTTCTTTCCAAGATATTGATGACTTTTCTGTTTCTCTCCTTACAATGCATCATGTAAATTAAATGTTATATGCCACTCACTTGTCCAATCTAATAGTCCAATAAGTCGTAGAGTCACAGAATTATACAACATGGATACAGGCCCTTCAACTCATCTGGACCATGCCAATCAAGATGCACCATCCAAGCTAATCCCATTTGCCAATATTTCATCCATAAGCTTCTAAACCTGTCTCAACCACTTCTTCCATCAGCTCATTCCACATAGATACCAACTTTCCCATAAAAAGTTGCCCTTCAAGTTCCCATCAAAGATTTTCCCACTCTCCTTAAACCTATGGTCTCCTTGTCTTCTTGTATTGAGGTGCAGGTTTTCCATGGGTTAGTTACTCCTCCAAGTTTGGTATTATTTACAAAGATGGTGTTGGGTTACTTATTCCAAAATTTAAGTAGAAGTGATCCCAGGTTCTGATTTTTTATTTCTTCCTCCAATTGAAGTAACCACTCATGGGTATTTGTGTTTTCTTTTCACCTAATTTGCCATTCATTCTGCTACATTATTAGATTCCATGGGCTTAATTTTCTGTCTGAGCCTATCATGTGCTGTCTAATGTGATGGGGAGAATGGTTTGGACCCAAGTGCTGGAGTGCCCGAGACTAGAATCGAGATATGATTTTGAGACTGAGATGAGAACAGATACTAGATGCGAACCTGATGAGACTAGACATGAAATCCAGTGAGACAGAAATCCTAAACATGACCACCGACTGAACCAGAGTTGAGTTGATAATTGAGCACCGACCCTGAGTCCAGGTGTTCTTTAAATATCCAAATCTTGGTGCCAAAACATGGCTGCCAATTAGTGGAGCAGGTTAGAATCTTTAAAGCGTCAGCGCCAACTATCCATACTCCGGAGAATCGGGGTGTCGAAACTCCAGTTGATGCATACTGTAACAGTTTTAGACTTAAGAATCAACCACATGTTGTAGTTTTGAAGTCACATATAGGACAGACTAGGCATATCTTCTCCTGAAGGATGTGAGAGAGCTGGCTGTTTTTTTTTTAAATGAGAGTGCAAAAGTTTCTGGGAGTATCATTACACAGACTACTTGCGGTTTTAGTAAATTATTAAATAAATTTAAATTGGAAGGTCATTGTGATAAGATTTGACCTGTTACTCCAGATCTCTGGGGTATGAGTCTAGTAATTTAACAGCTGAACCACCACAGGAGGAAAATTTCCTCTGTGTGCTACTTGAACTGAGCTGTATGTTTAACCCAAAGTCTCTTTTTAAACTTCTGAGCATTTCATTATTAACTTCTGCACAAAGCTGAAAGGGAAGTGTGGATACAACATTCATCCATATACTTCTTTCCACACAGCTGCTCCTTGCTGTGAGCGTCCAGTCCAGTATTGGATTCAACAGTTTGAATAAAAGACTCTCTGTGGTTACAGTGCAGCCCTGATAATGATGGGATTAGCTGTTACCAAGTACTCACTGAGGCAGCAGAATTCTGTTTTATTTTCCACTGTATCAACATCCAAATTTCCTTCAAGAGACAATTGCTTCTGACCTGAAAGTGACGAGATCTGGCCCAAGTCCAGGCACTTGTGAATCAATCTGGCGTGGCCCAGTTTGCGACCTATTTTCAATTAAGAATTCAGTTCATTTCTTCTCGTGCATTCAGCATTCATCAAATATTAATGAGGAAAGTTGCATAAGTTTTTGTTAAAAAGTTTAACTTATTTTGGCTTGTATGAAAGAAACTGAAGCATATTAACAAGGCAAAGAGCTAGATTGTACAGGGCAACACTGGGAAGGAGACCAGTTGATCCAAATTGCCTGTGTTGGTTGAGTCTACTAGGGAAACGACACTTCTTGATTGGGTGTTATGTAATGACCCAGATGTATTAGGGAGCTTAAAGTAAAGGAACCCTTAGGAGGCAGTGATCATAATATGATAGAATTCACTCTGCAGTTTGAGAAGGAGAAGCTAAAGTCAGATGTATCATTACTACAGTGGAGTAAAGGGAACTAAAGAGGCATGAGAGAAGAGCTGGTCAAAGTTTATTGGACAGGGACACTAGCAGGGATGACAGCAGATCAGCAATGGCTGGAGTTTCAGGGGACAATTTGGATGCACAGGATAGATACATTGCAAAGATGAGGTATTCTGAAGGAAGGGTGAGGCAAGTATGGCTCACAAGTGAAATCAAGGACAGCATAAAAGCAAAAGAGAGGGCATATAGTATTGCAAAAATTAGTGGAAAGGTAGAGGATTGGAAAGATTTTAAAAACCAACAGAAGGCAACAAAGAAAAACATAAAGAAGAAAAAGATAAAATATGAAAGCTGGCCAGTCAATATAATAAAAGAGGATACAGAAAGTTTTTCAGATATATAAGGAGTAAAAGAAAGATGAGAGTGGATATCAGACCACTGGAAAATGAAGCTGAAGAGGTAGTAATGGGGACAAAAAAGTGGTGGACAAACTGAATACTTAAGTGTTTTGCGTCAGTCTTCACTGTGGAGGACACTAGCAGAATGCCAGAAATGTGAGAGTGTTGGGGTAGAGGTGAGTGTCTTTGCTATTAGTAAGGAGAAGGACCTTGGGAAGCTGAAAAGTCTAAAGGTACATAAGTCACTTAGACCAGATGGACTACATGCCAGGGTTCTGAAAGAGCTAGCTGAAGAGATTGTGAAGACATTTGTCATGATCTTTCAAGAATCACTAGATTCTGGAATGGTTTCGGAGTACTGGAAAATTGAAGATGTCACTCTGCTCTTTAAGAAGGAAGGGATCCAGAAGAAAGGAAATTATAGGCCAGATAGCCTGACTTCAGTGGTTGGAAGATTTGGAGTCTATTATTAAGGATGAGGTTTTGGTGTACTTGGCAGCACATGACAAAATAGGCCAAAGTCAGCATAGTTTCTTTCAGAGGAAATCTTACCTGACAAATCTGTTGGAATTCTTTGAGGAAATAAAGGCAGTATAGACAAATGAGACTCAGTGGATGTTTATTTGGATTTTCAGAAAGCCTTTGACGAGAGCTTTCTCAACAAGATAAGAGCCCATAGTATTACAGGAACGATACTAGCATGGATAGAAAATTGGCTGACTGGCAGGAGGCAAACAGTGGGAATAAAGAAGGCCTTTTCTGGTTGGCTGCCAGTGACTAGTAGTGTTCCACAGGGTTTAGTATTGGGACTGCTTCTTTTCATTTTCTACGTCAATGATTTGGATTCAAAGACTGAAAGTACTTTTATTATCGAAGTATGTATGCAGTATATAACCCAAGATTCGTCTTCCCACAGTCAGCCACGAAACACAGGAACACCTTGGAACCCGTTCAAGGAGAACAACAAAACACCCAATGCTAAAAAAAAAGATCAAGTCATGCAAACAGCAAAAAATAAGCGTATAACACTCAGAATATTAAACATCAAATCGCAGAGACTTGAAACAGTTGAGGAATGTTCAGTTTAGTTTAGTTCAGTTCAGCGTGTTATTCATTGACTGCAGGCTACAGAGCCAGATCAAAATAGCAATAAAAAGGAGTCACCAGAAACATAAATAACATGAACTGCGGTCCTCCAAATGAATACAATCCACAAACTGTGCTGATTAAATTTTGCCAAGACCCATAACTCTGGCAGCAGTGAGCAAGAGGGAGAGAGAGAATAGTCAAATGCAGGCAGACAGTGCTGAACAGCCGCTTGCCATCCTCTCTCATCCTCGTTGATTTCAATCCTGCTCGACGTGTGATTGGCGAGAAATAGAGTCACGCCGTCTTCCGGCTTCTTGGCCTCCAGGCTGCACATTCCTTTCCAAATCTCACTGAACGCCCTCAGAGCAGCAAAGGGCTAGATCGCTCAATCAGCTCAAATGGAAAACAGGTTCCAACTACATGCAGCTGAGTAGTAGAATCATATTTGAAAGAAGAAGTAAAAGAAGCAGTTTTGTGAACTGTCTGAAGGACGTCGCTGTTCATCGTGTTGTTAGCTGGCACCATCTTGTCAGATTGAGGAATTGATGGCTTTGTGGCCATCCTCGTGCAGGTTCCCCAAAGGTTAACTTGCAGATTGAGTCGGTGGTTAGGATAGCAAATGCAATGTTAGCATTCATTTCAAGAGGATTAGAATACAAAAGCAAGAATGTAATGCTGAGGCTCAATAAAGCATTGATCAGCCTGCCCTTGGAGTATTGTAAAGTTTTGGCCCCCTTATCTAAGAAAAGATAGAAACACAGAAACATAGAAAATCTACAGCACAATACAGGCCCTTCAGCCCACAATGCTGTGCCTAACATGTCCTTACTTTAGAAATTACCTAGAGTTACCCATAGCCCTTTATTTTTCTGAGCTCCATGTACCTATCCAGGAGTCTTTTAAATGACCCTGTCGTATCCGCTTCCACCACCATCGCCGGCAGCCCATTCCATGCACTCACCATTCTCTGCATGAAAAACTTGCCCCTGACATCTCCTCTGTACCTACTCCCCAGCACCTGTAACACTCGCTTCGCCGAGCGGCCTAATATAGGGGGTGATAACCGTCTGCCCGGCCAAACTTAAGAAATCTCATTTGGGTGGATGCTGCGCAATGTGTCCCCTGTTACAAATCAGTACCCCGAAATAGCAAACAGTACACAATATGTGATTAAATGATTAAGCTTTATAACTCTTACTTTGACTATATGGTTAGTAGCGAAACAAAATATAAAAGAAAAAGGGCCCATATCTTATTAAACTGTCTGTGCACAAAGTTGGAGCTCACGGTTTCCCCTTGGCCGATCCTCCTTCGATTGTCGCTGTCCTTCAGACCCTCATGCTGAGTCCACCCCGTCCGGTGGTCTACCAACTCTCTCCATTCACAAGATCACAAGACAAAAGAGCAGAAGTAGGCCATTCGGCCCATCGAGTCTGCTCCACCACTCCACCATGAGCTAAACTATTCTCCCATCTAGTTCCAACTTCTGGCTTTTCCCCCATATCCCTTGATACCCTGACTAATCAATCTTCTCCTTAAATACCGTCAATGATCGGGCCTCCACAGCTGTATGTGGCAATGAATTTTTATTGTTTTTATAATTCGGTTATCATTCACGTCTTCTCTCTTCATCTCTCTCTCTCCCTCCGGCAAAAGCCCGCGAAATCAACTGCTTCCAGAATCACAAGACAGGGCAACAAAATCCTGATTGGCTAACATGCATCCATTGTCCTGTTATCTCCAGCTATAACCCAAACATTGCTGCTACAGAGGAACCATTACATTAGCAGTGAAACCTTACAGCGCGTTACACACCTTAAAAATGTGCCCTCTTGCGTTAGCCATTTCATCCCTGGGGAAAAAAGCCTCTGACTATCCACGCGATCAATGCTTCTCATCATCTTATACACCTCTATCAGGTCACTTCTCATTCTCCATCACTCCAAGGAGAAAAGGCCGAGTTCACTCAACCTATTCTCATGAAGCATGCTCCCCAATCCAGGAAACATCCTTGTAAATCCCCTCTGCACCCTTTCTATGGTTTCCACATCCTTCCTGTAGTAAGGTGACCAGAACTAAGCACAGTACTCCAAGTGGGGTCTGACCAGGGTCCTATATAGCTGCAACATTACCTCTCGGCTCCTAAACTCAATCCCATGATTGATGAAGGCCAATGCACCATATGCCTTCTTAACCACAGAGTCAACCTGCATAGTAGCTTTGAGTGTCCTATGGACTCGGATCTCAAGATCCCTCTGATCCTCTGCACTGCCAAGAGTCTTACCATTAATACTATAATCTGCCATCATATTTGACCTACCAAAATGAACCACCTCACACTTATCTGGGTTGAATTCCATCTGCCACTTCTCAGCCCAGTTTTGCATCCTATCAATGTCCCGTTGTAACCTCTGACAGCCCTCCACACTATCCACAACACCCCCAACCTTTGTGTCATCAGCAAATTTACTAACCCATCCCTCCACTTCCTCATCTAGGTCATTTATAAAAATCACAAAGAGTAGGGGTCCCAGAACAGGTCACTGGTCACTGACCTTCCATGCAGAATATGACCTGTCTACAACCACTCTTTTTTGCCTTCTGTGGGCAAGCCAATTCTGAATCCACAAAGCAATGTCCCCTTGGATCCCATGCTTCCTTACTTTCTCAATAAGCCTTGCATGGGGTACCTTATCAAATGCCTTGCTGAAATCCATATACACTACACCTACTGCTCTACCTTCATCAATGTGTTTAGTCACACCCTCAAAAAATTCAATCAGGCTTACAAACCATGCTGACTATTCCTAATCATATTATGCCTCTCCAAATGTTCATAAATCCTGCCTTCCAGGATTTTTTCCATCACCAACCATTGAAGTAAGACTCATTGGTTTATAATTTTCTAGGCTATCTCTACTCCCTTTCTTGAATAAGGGAATAACATCTGCAACCCTCCAATCCTCTGTCACTCCTTTGCCCACTTTCCCAGTTGGTCTATAACTGGCTATAGTCTTCATCACTGTGCATTATTTTAATATTTTGTTTTTGTTTTGGGATACAGCGCAATACCAGGCCCTTCCAGCCCCATGAGCCTGTGTTGCCCAATTACACCCATGTGACCAATTAACCTATGAACCCATACATCTTTGGAATATGGGAGAAAGCCAGAACAGCTAGAGGAAACCCACACAGTCATAGGGAGAACGTACAAATTCCTTCCAGAAGGCCGTGGGAATTGAACCTAGATCACTGGTGCTGTAGTAGCACTATGCTAACTGCAATGTTACCCTGCCACCCATTATACCACCTATTTTATATTCCCATACGAATTTCTCCATTCCTTTGTCTCTGCCGCATCTGTTCCCAGGATGAGGCTTTCCTTTTCAGGACATCAGAGATGCCCTCATTCTTCAAAGAAAAGGGTTTCCCTTTCTCCACTATTGATGCTGCCCTCACCTTCATGTCCTCCATTTTCCAGACATCCATGCTCACACTATCTTCCCGCTGCCTTAACAGGGATCGAGTTCCTCTTGTCCTAACTTACTACCCCATGAGCCCCTGCATCCAACACATGGTTCTCCGCAACTTCTGCCAATCTCCAAAGGAATCCCACTACCAGTCACATTCTACCTTTCCCCTCCCCCACTCTTAGCTTTCCACAGGGATTGCTCTCTCTGTGATTCGCCCCTCTATCCTAATCTCCCTCCCGGCACATCTCTCTCCCTGCAAGCAGGCAAAGTGCTAAACCTGCCCATTCGCCTCTTCCCTCACCTGCATTCAGGTCCCCAAACAGTTCTTCCAGGTGAGGCAACACTTCACCCGCTATTCTATTAGGGCTGTCCATTTTAACTGGTGCTCCTGATGCTGTGTCCTCTACATTGGGTTTCCCCAATGTAAGTTGGGGGACTGCTTTGTCAAGCACCTCCGCTCCGTCAAAAGCAGAGTTTCCCGCTGGCCATCCATTTTAATTCCTATTCCCAATCATGTTCTAACATGTTGGTCCATGGCTGCCTCTTGTGCCATGATGAGGCAATTCTTAGGGTGGTGGAGCAACAGCTCATTTTCCATCTAGGTAGCCTCCAACCTGATGGTGTGAAGATCGATTTCTCCTTCCAGTGAATTTTTTTCCCTCCTCCTTCCCTGTTTTTCTGTTCCCCACTCTGGTCTCTTATCCCTTCTCACCTGCCTATCACCTCCCCCTGGTGCCTCTCCTCCTTCCCTTTCTCCCATGGTCCACTCTCCTCGCTTCAAATTCCTTCCTCTCCAACTCTTCACCTTTCCCACCCACCTGGTTTCACCTATCACCTTCTAGCTAGCCTCCTTCCCCTCCCCCACCCTTTTATTCTGGCAAATCCTGACTTCCTTTCCAGTCCTGAAGAAGGGTCTCAGCCCAAAACATCAACTGTTTATTCATTTCCATAGATGCTGCCTGACCAGCTGAGTTCCTCCAGCATTGTGTGTGCGTTTATGTTTTTCCTTTTGAATTTTGTGCCTCTAATGCTACGTGCCTTTTTCAATGTACTTTTGCATATCACAGTAAACTTGACTACTTGTCACACTGAGTTGCTTCAGGAGTTTGCTTGTTGTGTCACATGATCAACTTTGACCTCCTATTCCTCTGTTCATTCTCCCATTCTGATGATGTGCCAGTAACTCTGTTTCTGTGCCCAGATGCTGACAGATCTGCTAGGTGTCCCCTGAATTTCCTGCTTTTGTTTCTTTCACTCTTTCATTCTGTTTGCTGTTAGCCATCGTGATGACGACATTGGTTTTTTTCATTTACCTTAGCTATGTCTGCAGGTGATTCACACACAGTGAATTGTTTTAAAGATTATTTGGTGTTACCCAGCCGAACTTTGGCAACTGCTTTGTATACAGATCCCACAAACTCCACTAAAGTGTGTAACCAGTCTGATGTTTTTCTAAACACAAGAGATTCTGCAGAGGCTGGGATTATTATCTTCCATAGATGCTGCCTGACCAGCTGAGTTTCTCCAGCATTCTGTTTTTTTTAATCAAGACTATGCCGTTGGCCAGGATGTTGGCTGAACATTTTCCCATTTGTATCATTTACGAAGTCTTAGATCCTAAAAAGAAAATATGCTGCATCCCCATTGTATTTCAGGATGTAGCTGTGTTGCCTGTGGTGTGGTGTGTCGAGCTTGCATACTGAAGTAGGAGGCTGGGCTGTATGTAGCTGAGCAGGTTTCGCTCTGGAGTCACTGGCTTGGCAGGAAGTATTCTCACCTCTGAATCAGAAGCTTGTGAGATTTTATGACATCCTGGAATGTCACCATCACTATTCCTGATACTTGATTTTTATTCCAGGTTTATTTCATTAGCTGAGTCTGAATTCCACAGTGACTGTAGTCAAATTCAATCTCCTCTACATGGATCTTATGGAATATTCCCTCTTCCACTGTCATGGGTCTAAACTCTCTGACTAATCATTTTCATTCCTCTAGCTCTCATTCTTCCTGTAAGATATTCCATCAAACCCTTTTCAACATCTTTTTGTCATCCGTGCTGATGCCTCAGTATGTGGCTCAAGTTTGCTTCGATACGATGCAATGATTTCCTGTGCCCTTTCAAAGACTTTGCAGTCAGAAATTAATTGCACTGTGCAGGTCGTCTGGGGATACCACAGAGGGTAATGAGTGGTCAATAGATTTAGAGTCATTGATTGATTAAATTAAATAGTTTTATTTGTCATAGATACATAAAAATACAGTTTTCATCAAATCAAGTCAGCGAGGTTTGTGCTGGGCAGCCTGCAAGTGCCGCCATGCTTCTGACACCAGCATAGCATTGAGCCCTGATCTTACCACTGGTGCAGTAAAGTGATGTGATAACCGTGATGCTACCCTGCCACCCCATCATAGAGCTGTGAAGCATGGAAAGCAGGCTCCTTGGCCTGACTGGCCTATACTGACCTAACTGAGTCATCCCACTGGCCTACATCTGGCCCATCTCCCTCTCAGCCTTTCTTATTCATATACTTGTCCAAATATTTTTTAAGTATCACAATTGCCTGCCCTTTTACTGCTATCTCTGGCAGTTTGCTCCATATGCTCACCATTCTCTATGTGTAAGAGTTGCCTCTGAGGTCCCTTTTAAATCTTTCCTCTCTCATTTTAAATCTACCCCCTCCAGTTTAGTATTCCCCTACCCCTGTGGTTGTTCACCTTATCTGATTTATCACATTGTTCATAGGTTGAGTTGCTCTTTTGTCGCTGCATCCTTGGCTATCTTGGCACGCTGCCCTAAGTTTATTCTGAGATTCTAACACCACCAATGGATGCAATGATGACTTGCTAGTGGGATTTATTTATCTATCTTGCTAAATATTTACCCTCACCGTTTGCTTGAGCTTGGCTCTGTTCTGTACTTGCATAGATTTGCATTGCACTTCATCTTCAGCTAATGTTGGGTCAGTGCCAAGGAAGAGACTGGATCTGCTATTGTATGTAAATGCTGCAATTCTGAATTAAGAAAAAAACAATTCTGAGGGATGCAATAAACTCTGGTATTACACGGAACAAATAACAGCGCAGCAACAGGCCTTTCGGCCCACAGCCTCTGTGCCAGCCACAATGACAAGTGGAACTAAACTTGTTGAGTGCCGTAAAGTCTTTTGTTGACTCATGGCTCCCCTATGGTTAGTGTAGTTGTCCATGGGGTTTTTGTGGCAAGCTATGGAAGTAGATTGCCAGGCCTTTCGACCGTGCAGATACTGCTGCTGTCCAGGTTGGAACCTGGCCGGATAACTCAGAACCTTCTGCCCTAAAGTCCAGTGTTGATGCTACTACGCAACTGGCTGGCCCAAACTAAACTTACCTGCTAGCATATGATCCGTATCTCCCCATTCTCTGCAAGTTCGCGTGTCTAAATGCCGCTATCATCTCTTTTTCCATCACAACCCTTAGCAGGCCATTCCAGGCCCCTGCCGCTCTCTGTGTTAAAAAAAATAAATTACTTACCCCGTAACCTTTTATTCCTTGAGCCCTATCTCCTGTAATCTTACCCAGTCTTATCTCAAATGCTTCCATCTTGTATTTGACATTACTACCCTTGGTGGGGGAAGACTGTTACTGTTGACCCTATCAATGCCCCTCATAATTTTATATACTTCTATTGTGTCTTCCCTCAGCTTACAAAGTTCCACAGAAAACAACCCAAATTTGTCCAACTTACACTGTTGTCCTCTTGGGAAAGAAAGCGAGGCAGATATTGTTACCTTATCTCCACTCCTTAATTCTGGCCTCTCACTCAGTCCTAAATCAGATTCTGCTGACACTGGCAGAGGTGCCTTCAGCTTTCTTAACCTCTGGGGCTTCCTAAACCTGGGCTGGATCCTGTGAACGCATTCCAAAGGCTGGCTGGTTAATAGGGAGTTGCAAACTGCCCCTAGTGTGTAGATGGGGGAGGGTGGTGGTGGCGATGGGATGGGAATTAAATCAGAATCACATTTATTATCACTGACGTAGGTTGTGAAATTTGTTGTCTTTGTGGCAGCAAGACATAAAAAAAATTCTAAGTTATAAAAAATAAATAGTGTAAAAGAGGAATAGTGAGCTAGTGTTCATGAGTTCATGGAGCGTTCAGAAATCTGATCGAAGTGGGGAAGAATGGGTTTCATGGTTTTCTTTGTTCTGTGGCTGCTTTTGGGGAAGATGAACCTCAGGGCTGTATACTGCCTACATTCTTAGCTAATAATTGTACTTTGAATCCTTTGAAGAAGCTGTTTCTAAAATGTTGAGTTGAGTCTTCAGCCTGCTATACTCCTATACCTGCTCCCTGATGATGATGATGAGAGGAGAACATGCCCCGATGATGAGAGTCCTTAATGATGGATACCGCCTTCTTATGGCACTGCCTTTTGAAGATGTCCTCAGTGGTGTAGAGGCTTGTCCCACGATAGAGCTGCCTGAGTCTCTAACCTTGTGTGGCTTTGTTTGATCCCACACATTGGAGCCTTCAGACCAGGCTGTGATACAAGCAGTCAGAATGTACTCCATTGTGCTTCTGTCAAAATTTGCTAGAGTCTTTGGTGACACACCAAATTTTCTCGAATTCCTAATGAAATATAGTCACTGGCATACCTTCTTCCTGATTGCATCAATTTGTTGGTCCCGGGATAGATCCTCAAAGAATAGAATGTAGGGAGAGAATAAAATTGTGTGAATGTACAGTTACTGTAAATGGGTGGTCAGTGGGTCAGCACGGGATTAGTGGGCCAAAAGGTCTGTTTATACACTCTATGATCTTCATCTTTCATTTCTTCCTTTAGAGGTTCCATAAAACTTCTTCACACAGAGAGTGGTGAATCTGTGGAACTCTCTGCCACAGGAAACAGTTGAGGCCAGTTCATTGGCTATATTTAAGAGGGAGTTAGATATGGCCCTTGTGGCTAAAGGGATCAGTGGGTATGGAGAGAAGGCAGGTACAGGGTTCTGAGTTGGCTGATCAGCCATGATCGTACTGAATGGCGGTGCAGACTCGAAGGGCCGAATGGCCTACTCCTGCACCTATTTTCTATGTTTCTGTCATTCTCCAAACTTTTTGTCATTTTCCCTAATAACTCGTTGTGTGGCCCATTAAGTGCTTGATGCTGCTCCAATAATGCTTTGTGGGACGTTCCGTTACACTGAAGTTTCCTAGTCTGCAGTATGATTTGAACACACAACCTTCTACCCCAGTAAAGAGAGTTATGACTGGCTGAGCTTAATTTAAAGCTTCTTGAGGAGGAATGGGACATTCCATCAGCCATGGAGCATGGCTGAGACTGTTTCTTGGCACTCTGTGCCCTCGCACATGTTATGGATTACACCTATTTCTATTCAATCCCAACAAACTACCTTCTATCCCAGTTTTGGAAGGGCTCCCTCCTCTCATCAATTTTTCCAGAGCCCTGGACTTTTGTTTATGGACCATTCACATCAGAAGCTCGGGGAGCCCTGGCAGTGTCGGGCTGGCGGCTCAGGGTGTTGGAGTTCAGAGTTCAACCTTGACATCCCCTGTGAGGGGTTTTAATGTACTCCCTCCCCCACCCTGTGGAGTGAGTGGCTTTCCTCATGGTGCTCCAATGTCCTCCCACAGTCATGATTGTGATTTCAGTATCAGAAGACACAAACAACGGCTCCTCACTTGGATCCACCTATCACTCGCCAGCTGTTGCCCAGACCACCCCTTACGTCTTTATACCAGCTATTTCCTCTTTACTTCAGATGAAGGTCCTCACCAAAAGCTGTCCATTCCCCTCCACAGATGCTGCCGACATCCCCCCCCCTCAAACAATCTCTCCAGCAGCTTTGTTTTTGTCCCAGTCTGGACAAGAGCTCTGAAATCTCCTCTGCATCTTCTTAAGTGCAGTCACATTTTTCCACTTGCAGGACGTCATGGAGTCTAGACAGATGGAGAGACGCAGAGCATGACTACAGACCCTACAGCCACTCATAAAGACAAGAGATTCAGCCGATGCTGGAAACCCAGAGCAATACACACAAGATGGTGGCGAAACTCAGCAAACCAGGCAGCATCTGAGGAGGGGAATAAACAGCCGGTGCTTCAGTCCGAAGCCCTTCGTCAGGACTGGAAAGAAAGGGGGCAGAAACCAGTATAAGAACGTGGTGAGAGTAGAAGGAGTTCAAGATGCTAGGTGGTCGGTGAGGGGGAATATTAATTTAATTAACAGAAGTGAACTCTCCACAGCTGCGGTGGTGGGGTTTGAACTTCTCTTCTAGATCACTATTTAAGCTCTCTGGACAGCACATGACTATTCCAAAATGTTGAACCAATTCAGGAGAGCAATAAGGAACTCTTGCTGATATTAGGACTGTGCTTCAAGATGCTGGAGGAACTCAGCTGGTCAGGCAGCATCTGTGGAGAGGAATAAACAAAGTTTCAGGCTGAGGCCCTTCATCAACTTATTGCGTCTATACCAACCAACCGTCAATGTTCTCAGATGCTATCACTCACTTAAGTTCAAGGTTATTGTCATTCAACCATACATATGTATACAGCGAAATGAAGTCGATTGGTTCCTCTGGGACCAAGGTGCAAAACACAGTACCTATGTTACAAAGAGCATTTAAAATAACAACAAGAGAAAGTCTGCAGATGCTGGAAATCTGAGAAATACATACAAAATGCTGGAGGAACTCAGCAGGCCAGGCAGCATCTCTGGAACAGAGTGAACAGTGGATGTCTCGGGCCGAGACCCTACGTCAGTCCTGGAGAAAAAAAGATGAGAAGTCAGAGGAAGAAGGTGGGGGAGGGGAGGAAGAAGTACGAGGTGGTAGGTGATAGGTGAAGCTGGGAGAGGGGGAGGAGTGAACTCAGAGCTGGGAACTGGATTGGTGAAAGAGATAAGGGGCTGGAGAAGGGGGGATCTGATAGGAGAGGACAGAGGCCATGGAAGAAAGGGAAGGGAGAGGAGCACCCAGAGGGAGGTGATGGGCAGGTAAGAAGATAAGGCGAGAGAGGGAGAGAGGGAGACAGGAATGGGGAATGATGAAAGAGAGGAGGGGGGGCAGATAATATAATATTAACACAATAATATTAACAGATAAAAATACTCTATAGATGTATAAGTTGACATAAAGTGCATATATGATATGTAGTTAAATATATACCAGTGTCATGCTGTCACAAATAGTGTGTACTGGGTAGAAGCAGAGTATTACACACTAAGGACAGTTTACAGTGAGCAATTAAGCTACCAGCTTGCACATCTTTGGGGTGTGAGAGAAAACTAGACAATCCGGTGGTAATCTACATGGTCACAGGAAGAGCATGCAAACTCCACACTGACAGCATCGCGGTTCACGATAGTCCTTTGGTCAATGAGCCCTGTAAGACAATGGTTCTACCCTGCTGCTCTTTGCTGCCCTGGAGCCAGAACTGGATGCAGTTGGAAAACCCTGAGGAGTCCGTGTTTTATCTATGTTGCCTTCCTTCATAAATAGGTACCTGGTCAGTCCAAGCATTGAGAGGATGAAATTTGTCTTGTTGACTGGTCCTTGGTTTCTGGTGCATTGTGCTGACAGGAAAGGGTTACTGTAAATTATATAACTATACCAATTGAATATATTGGAAGGAGCAGCCATTTCAGCTCTGCCTGTGTCTGCATTTTGCATACAGGCTCTTCCCAAGGTTTGCAGTCCAACTCATTGGTGCTATTTTCAGCTTTCAATGACAGAAGTCAGAGCTCTTGTTTGCATGTAGGACAAACAGCACTTAAATGCCTTTACCAGAGTGGTTTGTGCAGCTGTCTTCAACCAGTCGGAGGAAAAATGTAAATGTTCATATATCTTCTTTTCCTGTGCGGCCTGGGATCATCAAGCACAGAGTGCAAGGTAAGAGGCTGTGACTTTACCAGTCACTCCTGCTTTATGAACTGGCATGTTTAAGGGGTGGGTCGAGAGTCTATGATATTGCTGTGTGACCTTCTTTACCGGGCTCTCCCTCTGGTATTTCGTGTCTTGCTTTTTGGCACTGACAGTAGTGGGAAGATGACCACTGGAGCACTGTTCATCTCTGGGAAATGCTTCCACAGGGGTCAGCTCCTCTGTGTACCTGGCAAAAGGTAATGTTAGCTTTCCCCGAATTCTAACAATTCCAAAGCTTTTGCTTGGCCCTCTAACAGTCCTTAAAGAGTCAAAATACATAGAGTTAGAGAGAGATAATAGAATCAGAATCAGGTTTAGTATCACCTGCACATGTCATGAAATTTGTTTTACGTAGCAGTACATTACAATATGAGGGGTGATTGATATGTTTGTGGCCTAAGGTAGAAGGAGTCAATTTTAGAAAACCTAGCACATTTATTTTTCAACATAGTCCCCTCCTACATGTACAGACTTAGTCCAGCGGTCGTGGAGCATATGGGTCCCTTCTTTGTAGAAGTGGTCCACAGCAGGGGTGATTGATAAGTTCATGGCCTAAGGTAGAAGGAGATGAGTTATTAACTTCAAACTTTCTGCATTATCACTCAGAGTTGAACTGCACGTGCATGTGACGAGAGCATCTTGGACCTCCAGGTGGTCCACAGCAGGGGTGATTGATAAGTTCGTGCCCTTAGGTAGAAGGAGATGAGTTATACAGCTTTCATTACATGCACGTACAGTTCAACTCTTTGAGTGAAAATGCGGAAGGTTTGAAGTTAATAACTCATCTCCTTCTGCCTTAGGCCACAAACTTATCAATCACTCCTGCTGTGGACCACCTTCTGGAGGTCCAATACGCCGACTTCTGCAGGGAAGGGATCCGTATGCTCTATGACCACTGGACTAAGTGTGTAAATATAGGAAAAATAAATGTGCTAGGTTTCCTAAATCTGATGGCAGAGGGAAAGAAGCTGTTTCTGAATCATTGAGTGTGTGTCTTCAAGCTTCTGTACCTCCTCCCTGATGGTAGTAATGAGAGGAGGACAGTTCCTTAACGACGGGGGTCCTTAATGATGGATGCCGCCTTTTTGATGCATCGTCTTTTGAAGGTGTCCTGGATACTGGGGAGGCTAATGCCCATGATGGAGCTGACTGAGTTTACAACTTTCTGTGGCTTATTTCGATCCTGTGCACTGAAAGAGGCCCTTCTGGCCATCTATCACCTTCATCACTGCACTGCACTATAACCAATTTAAACCACATTTTAAATACATGCTACTATTTATGTATCTATACACATTTTATTCCATATCTGTACTTTAACCTTTACCTTTATTTTTATATAATTCTTTATTCTTTATAGTTGTTGGATGTTGTTGTTTTCATCGCATGCTGCCCCTGACCAACACACCAAGGCTGTATATAGTGAATGAAGTTGATCCCTGATCCTTGATCCTACTTTTTAAATCTCTTCATGCTCTCTTCAACTCCCCTCAGATTCTGCCACTCACTTGAACACAAGAGGCAGTTCACAGCAGCCAATTAGCCTATCAGCTTGCATGTGTTTGGAATGTGGGAGGAAACTGGCGCACTGGAACGAAACCCACACAGTCACAGGGAGAAGCTGCAGTCTCTGCACGGGCAACACCAGAAGTCAGGATTGAACCCGGGTCTCTGGCACTGTGAAGCAGTGGCTCTGCCGGCTGTATCACTGTGCTGCCCTCAACCTCAGCAAGTCCAGCGTCGGTCTCTTCAGTGTGCAGGCAAACCTTGAACACTGAATCATCTTGTTTTGGTGGAATGGATCATACAGTGAGGTTGGGGTAATCAAGGGCTTGAGGAGTGAAGAGAGTAAACTAGGCAATACCATGGCAGGGAATGGATAGTCCAAGGATACTTCAAGTTGAGGTTCAAGTTTGTTGCCATTCGCATACTTTCACAGGACATAGTTTTTAATTTTATTCAGAGATTACAGCATGGTAACAGGCCTTTCTGGCCCAATGAGCCCTCACTGCCCAACTACATCCATGTAACCAATTAGCCTACTAACCCGAGCATCTTTGGTGTGCTGGAGGAAACTGAAGCAGCGAGAGGAAACCCACCTGCCTCCCCGGCATCCAGGACATCTCAAGGAGCATTGCCACAGAAAGGCAGCATCCATCATTAAGGACCCCCGTCACCCAAATCGTGTCTTCTTCTCATTGCTACCATCAGGAAGCCTGAAGGCACATATTCAGCGATTCAAGAACAGCTTCTTCCCCTCAGCCATCTGCTTTGTTAGTGGACATTGAGTGAGTATCTTACTACTCTTTATTTTCTATTTTTGCCCTACTAATGTATTTAATTTAACTATTATATAATGATAGATACTTTATTGATCCCAAAGGAAATTACAGTGTCACAGTAACATTAAAAGTACACAGGTATACAAATATTAGAAGAGAAGTAAGAAAGAATAAAAAATAAGTTATTTCAAACAGTCTAACAGGAAGGAGTCATCACTTACCCGGCTATAGGTTGACTCATTATAGTGCCTCTATATATATTCAAGTGTTTTTCTATTATTATGTATTGCATTGTACTGCTGCTGCAAAGACAACAGATTTAGTGATGTATGCCGATGATATTAATTCTGATTCTGAGAGGCATTCTGACAAAGGGTCCTTGGCTGAAACAATTCTTTTTCTTTCCACAGATGCTGGCTGAACTGCTGACTGTTTCTAACATTTTCTGTTTTTATTTCAGATTTCCAGCATCAGCCGTCATTTTGATTTTCTTGATTTTGTACAAAATTTGCCATTTTCAATTGAGTTCAAAATGAAGTCCTGTAAATATTATGACAGCATAAATATTAGTCCAAAATGGGATCCAGGCAAAATCTCACCCCAGCTGATGGAGAGAATTTGAAACTGATCACAACAAAATGTTGATGATCTGTACATAGATAAACACATGAGGAAGAGAGGAAGAGAAGAATTTATTGATGGGTTGAAATGAACAGGAATAGAAGGAGGTTCACAAGACAGTCAAATGAATGGAATGAAAGTTGTGGGCTGAGCATGCTCCACTTTTGTAAGGAAAAGTTTGTACATACCTCAGTTTTCAATGGCCATCCCTAATCTTTTAGCTATGTCCCTTTGCTCAAGGATCACTCATCAGTGGGCACATCTTGACATCTTTGTAACTCTTTTCTCAATCAAATACAGCACATTTTATGAACTCTCCATTATAGAACAAGTGCAGTTTACACATCTGAGTTATACCATGCCATAAAGTCTTTCTCCGTAAGTATGCATCCAAATCCTTCTCTAATCTATCAGCACAAAGGTATTGAGGCTAATGTGTAAGGTGGTTGTGATTCCGTTTCCATTCCTTTGACCTCATACTTACAGTAGTTCAAGCAGATTCACCAATGACATTAAGAAGAGAATTGGGTAAATTCCTAAAAAGAGAAAATTGGTAGGTTGACAGAGGGTCCTCACACCCAGTTCTTTCCCACATGTGGAAGAGAGATTTGCACCTGAGAAACAACCACAGTCAGTGCAGGAATAAAAACAGAAAGTTCTGGAAATACTCAGCTGGAAATGTTCTGTTGAATAGTCACCAACCTAAAACATGAACTCATTTCTTTCTCTACTGATGTCGCCTGAGTTGCTGAGTATTCCTGACATCTTCTGTTTACAGCTCAAATTTCCTGCAGTTTTTTTTCTTTGCATTCCAACGTGCTCAAAATCATAATAAGATTAGCAGTTTCACTTATTGTATCCTCTTTCTATGCACCAAAAAAAGGTCAAATTTTACTGAATGAGCGTAATTTAATAATGAAACCAGATAATGAAACAATGTAAGAGAGAAAAAAATCATTCCACAAGCTATTAACGATATGCTGAGGTAGATTCAATGAACTATCAAAAGGCAAATGTGAAGTAAAATTTTGCAGAGGTATGAGGAAAGACTGTGGGAGTGGGGCTAATTGATAGTTTCCTCCAAGAAGTGAGGATGATGGGTGAATGGCCTCTCTTGCAACTAAGTTAGTGGGAACTATGTGCACTGCCAGTAGCTCTATTGTTTTGCATTATCTCCATAGATCAACCAATTTTCCTCCTTTAAGAATTTACCCAATTCTCTTCCTAATGCTGTTGATGAATCTGCTTGAGTTACCCTTTCATGCCAAAGCAACATAAAACGCTGGAGGAACTCAGCAGGCCAGGAAGAATCTATGGAGAAGAATAAACTGTTGAAATTTTGGGCCAAGACCCTTTTCAAGAATGGAAAGAAAGGGGAAGAGGGCAGAATAGGAAGGTGGGGAGAAGTGAAATGAGTACAGGCTTGAAGGTGATAGATGAAGCCATGTGAGGGGGGAAGGTAGGTGGGTGGGGGGAAAGGGGTTGAAGTGAGAAATTGGAGGAGATAGGTGGGAAAGGTAAAGGGCTGAAGAAGGAATCTAATAGAAGAGGAGAGAGGACTATGGGGGAAAGAGAAGCGGGAGGAACACCAGAGGGAGGTAGTAGGCAGGTAAGGACAGAAGAAAAGGTGAGAGGGGAGCCAGAATGGGAATGAAAAACGTGAGAAGGGGGGATGGGGAAGAAAGTTATATACCATTAGGTTATTTTATGAATTTTCAGGAGATCTCTGACTCCAATCTGTTTGTCAGCAAAATCTGAATGTTGACACAAAAATTCTTTTGTTATTTCTAGGGGGAAGCATTATAAAGGCTTGTGTGATGCATGCTGAAAGGAGAGGGGTCACGAGGGAAATTATGCGATTACAAGGTAGGTGCTGCAAAAGGGTGAGGTTATCAACGGATTCCTGTTAGCGCAGTAACAATTCTGTTGATGTCCTGTCGAGTTTAACACCATAAGATATAGGAGCAGAAGTAGGCCATTCAGCCCATCTAGTCTGCTCCACCATTCAATCATGGCCTGATCCACTTCATCCAGTCATCCCCACTCCTCTGCTAATTTCACTTGACACAAAGATTGCCCCAGAGGAGGGAGTCAACAGCCTTCTACCCACTGTTGTTAACACTGTCTCTCCTCTTATACATCTGCCAGATGTTCTAATGCATAGCAGATTTGTTTACTCATGACGAAACTCCCAAGGATTTTCACATGTGCCACTCCAAAGGGCAGCAAGTTCAAATCCCTGCAAACGGTCCTGTAACGTATGAGTTCTGAACATTCCTGCTACATTCTAGTGTGTGTGGTTCTCACTCACGGTATCAGATCAATGCGAACATGTTAGGTCCCTTCCTCATCTAAATCCTGATATTTTCATTTCCCATTCCAGTCAATGAATGGTTGCGAGTTGGGATTTACTGTCCAGAGTTTAAATTAGCCCCTGTGGGTTTTTATCTAGGTGTGGCTTTTATCCTGACCCAGATCTGGGCTATACCCTCCAAATATCTGGACCTGCCTCTCGGTTTTTTTGCACTACCTTACTTCTGATTAGTCTATTTTCTATTTATGATTTATAATTTAAATTTTTAATATTTACTATTTTATTTTTAATATCTTTATTATTTAATATTTGTAATCCAGGGAGTGTGAAGTGCAGAATCAAATATTGCTGTGATGATTGTACGTTCTACTACCAATTGTTTGGCGACAATAAAGCATAAAGTATAAAGTATTGCTTGAAATTCAGACAGAGACCTTGCAGGACAAAGTGAGGGGTCAGCCAGTCCCTGCAGTGCAACTTTCCTGAAAACTTGAAAGAACGATTAGAAAGATCAGTTTTATTTGTCACATGTACATTGAAGCGTCAAAACGGAGAGTGAAATGAGTCATTGTGTGTCAAGTCAAATTAGCAAGAATTGTGCTGGATGCGGCCTGCAAATGTCATCACACTTCTGAAGCCTACGAAGCGTGGCCCGTGGCCCATGACTCAGTAATCCTGACCGTACATCCTTTTGAAATGTGGGAGGAAAGAGGAGCACCTGGAGGAAACCTGCATGGCCACAGGGAGAATGTACAAACTCCTTACAGACAACGTTAGGAATTGAACACTGACCGGTGATCGCTGCTGCTGTAAAGCGATTGTGCCAACAGTATACTACTGTGCACCCTTGAGTTAGAGCCAAAGCCATTTTATTCTCTTGGGAAATCCATCATTCTGCCTCTGTGCTCAAAGTCACACCTGTAGTTGTGCAACACATTGTGCACAGATGTTCAATCTTTCCAAAATACTGTAAGCCCATAAGATATAGGATCAGAATTACGCCATTTGGCCCATCACATCTGCTCTACCATCCGATCATGGCTAATTTATTTTCCCTCTCAACCTCATTCTCCTGCCTTCTCTCCATAACCTTTGACACACTTAGCAATCAAGAACCTGTAAACCCGACCTTACAGAGACGACACGGTAGCGTAGTAGTTAGCACAACGCTTTACAGTACAAGTGACCTGGGTTCAATTCCCACCGCTGCCTGTAAGGAGTTTGTATGTTCTTCCTTTTCTCCCCTTGTGTGTTTCATTCAGGTGCTCCAATTTCCTCCCACAGTCCAGAGACTTACTGATTAGTAGCTTAATTGGTCATTGTAAATTTTCCTGTGATTAGGCTTGGATTAAATCAGGGGTTTACTTACCAGTGTGGCTCGAAGGGCCGATTCTGCACTGTATCTCAATAAATAAATTGATCAACAAAATATACTCAATGATTTGGCTTCCACAGATTCACCACACTTGGTTACAGAAATTACTCCTCATCTCCTTTCTGAAGGGATGTCCTTCCATTCCGAGTGTCCTGTACTCAGGGAACTTGTCCCCTTGTGCTTAAATTTCTCAATGGCAACCGTTTCCTCTCAGAGGGTATGGCTAAGTCAGGGAAATAAAACCTTATAGCTGGTCTGCATTAATGATAATTCATCTCCCTTTATACGTGTGTGTGTGTGTGTTTGTGTGTGAGACTCCAGCTTTCTCACGATACGTTTTAGAGACATGGAGTTACACAGCAAAGAAAAAGGCCCTTCAAACCATCGAGTTCATGTTGATCATCCACCTACACTAGACCTACAATAATCCCTTCTTTTCCCTTCCACATTCACATGAACCCTTTCAAGATTCTATCACCAATTTACACATCAGAAACAATGCACTGTGACCAATTAACCTATGACATGGGATGGAGACCTGGAGGAAACTCATGCATTCGCAGGGAATCACAAACTCCACAGCGATAGAATCCAAGGACAGGATCAAACCTGGGCGACAGGAGCTGTAAATCTTCAGACTTGTTTCTTTAACTTGGATTGCTAACATAAACAGGCATTTACAAATGTCCCTTAGTGGGATTCAAAGTGTGGGGATTTGGGAAAAGAATTAGAAGTGGATAATGAAGCTTGAACTTGGTGTTTTGACACAATGGTGAGGGAGGGAGCAGGGACGGTGATTCCTGTTCTGGAGAAATGATCAATTATTACACACACCGGACACTGCTCATTCTCACCTAGATATCAGTGGCCCTTGGAGCTATTGCACAACACTCAGGTTAGAATATTTATGAAACAAGCGTAAATCTCTGGCTGCTTTAACAGGGGAGGTGTTTCCTTTGTGAGGTTTCCCTATGTGACCAACAGTCTTATCCTGTATCAGGTGAAGATGGGTTTGAATCCCACTCTAGTCTTGAGTACAGAAGTCCAGAGTGGTATTTTAGTGCAGTGCAAAGGAAATGCTGCACTATTTTTGGTGCAGTAGCTCGACTTCCTGCCTGTATTCTGATGTGTGTGAAGAGCAGCTGAAGCGTTATCTCCGATGTCCCTGCTAACATTGATCTCCAGTCCTCATAACTGAAACAGAATGTTGGTCTAGGGAGTGGTTTATTACTGCCACTTGTACCATGATACTGTGAAAAGCTTGTCTTGCTTACTGTTTACACAGATCAAATTAATACATTGAGGTAGAACAAGGTAAAGCAATAACAATGCAGAATAAAGTGTAAAAGCTACAGAGAAAATGCGCTGCAGCTAAACAGTAAGATCTTAATGAGATGGATTGGAAGGTGGAGAGTCCATCTCATCGTACAAGAGGTCCATTGAAGAGCATGATAGCAGCGGGTTAGAAGTTGTCCTTGAGCCTGCTGGTACGTGCTTTTAGGCATTTGTATTTTCCGCCCGATGGGAGCAGAGAGAAGAGAGATTGAGGTGGGTGGGGTTGTTGATTATGCTGGCTGCTCGACTGAAAGAGTGAGAAGCATTGACGGGGTTTAAATCTGGGCTTAAAAATTAGCTTCATTTGTCACGCGTACATCAAAACATCGATATACGTTATTTTGCGTCATTGACCAACGCAGTCCGAGCATGTGCTGGGGGCATCCCCCAAATGTTACCACGTTTCCAGTGCGAACATGGCATGCCCAGAACTTACTAACGTTAACTCGTATGTGCTTGGAAAGTGGGAGGAAGGCGGAGCACCCGGAGGAAGCCCTTAGGGGGGTGCCTGGTTTCCATGCTGTGCTGAACGTAGAACATAGAGAACAGTACAGTGTAGGAACAGGCACTTCAGCCCACAGTGTCAGTGCCGAACACTATGCCAAGTTAAACGAAACCTCTTATGCCTGCACACGATCCCTACCCCTCCATTCCCCACACATTCATGTTCAGATTCAGATTGATTAGTCACATGTACTGTACGTCGAAACATGGATGTGCTGGGGGCAGTCCACGAGAATCAGCACACATTCCTGCGCCAGCATAGCGTGCCACGGTATTCCCACAGGGCAACACAGGCAACAACAAAAACAACACAATAAAACAGCAAAATGAACCCCTTTCCCATCCTCCCACTAACCCAATAAATACTACCATTATATTTGCTTCCACTCCCATGGCAGCATTTTCCAAGCACCTTCTACCACACACTTGAACCACAGGGGGACCAATATCCTTTCAGGGAGGTTTGTTGTTAGTGCTATTGGGGAGACTTTAAACTAGATTTGCAGGGGGATGGGAACCAGAGTGCCAGAGCTGACAGTGTGGCTGGGGTGAAAATAAATGATGCTGAAAGTTTAAGCAAATCCGCTGACAGAAAGGTTGTGAGTGGTGGTAAAAATCTTCTGAGGTGTATATATTTCAATGCTAGGAGTATTGCGGGGAAGGTGGATGAGTTGAAGGCGTGGATTGACACGTGGAATTATGATGTTGTAGCAATTAGTGAAACTTGGCTACAGGAGGGGCAGGACTGGCAGCTTAATATTCCAGGGTTCTGATGTTTCAGATGTGATCGAGGCAGAGGAATGAAAGGTGGGGGAGTAGCATTGCTTGTTAGGGAAAATATTACAACAGTGCTCAGGCAGGACAGATTAGAGGGCTTGTCTACTGAGTCCTTATGGGTGGAGCTGAGAAACAGGAAAGGTATGGCCATATTAGTGGGATTGAATTACAGACCACCCAATAGTCAACGAGACTTGGAAGAGCAAATCTGCAGAGAGATAGCAGGCAACTGCAGGAAACATAAAGTTGTGGTGGTAGGGGATTTTAATTTTCCATACATTGATTGGGACTCCCATACTGTTAGGGGTCTAGATGGTTTAGAGTTTGTAAAATGTGTTCAGGAAAGTTTTCTAAATCAATATATAGAGGGACCAACTAGAGGGGATGCAATATTGGATCTCCTGTTAGGTAACGAATTAGGGCAAGTGACAGAAGTCTGTGTAGGGGAGCACTTTGGTTCCAGTGATCATAACACCATTAGTTTCAATTTGATCATGGACAAGGATAGATCTGGTCCTAGGGTTGAGGTTCTGAACTGGAAGAAGGCCAAATTTGAAGAAATGAGAAAGGATCTAAAAAGCGTGGATTGGGACAGGTTGTTCTCTGGCAAAGATGTGATTGGTAGGTGGGAAGCCTTCAAAGGGGAAATTTTGAAAGTGCAGAGTTTGTATGTTCCTGTCAGGATTAAAGGCAAATTGAATAGGAATAAGGAACCTTGGTTCTCAAGGGATATTGCAACTCTGATAAAGAAGAAGAGGGAGTTGTATGAAATGTATAGGAAACAGGGGGTAAATCAGGTGCTTGAGGAGTATAAGAAGTGCAAGAAAATACTTAAGAAAGAAATCAGGAGGGCTAAAAGAAGACATGAGGTTGCCTTGGCAGTCAAAGTGAAGGGTAATCCAAAGAACTTTTACAAGTATATTAAGAGCAAAAGGATTGTAAGGGATAAAATTAGTCCTCTTGAAGATCAGAGTGGTCGGCTTTGTGCGGAACCAAAGGAAATGGGGGAGATCTTAAATAGGTTTTTTGCGTCTGTATTTACTAAGGAAGCTGGCATGAAATCCATGGAATTGAGGGAATCAAGTAGTGAGACCATGGAAACTGTACAGATTGAAAAGGAGGAGGTGCTTGCTGTCTTGAGGAAAATTAAAGTGGATAAATCCCCGGGACCTGACAGAGTGTTCCCTCGGACCTTGAAGGAGACTAGTGTTGAAATTGCGGGGGCCCTGGCAGAAATATTTAAAACGTCGCTGTCTACGGGTGAAGTGCCGGAGGATTGAAGAGTGGCTCATGTTGTTCCATTGTTTAAAAAAGGATCGAAAAGTAATCCGGGAAATGATAGACCGGTGAGTTTAACGTCAGTAGTAGGTAAGTTATTGGAGGGAGTACTAAGAGACAGAACCTACAAGCATTTGGATAGACAGGGGCCTATTAGGGAGAGTCAACATGGCTTTGTGCGTGGTAGGTCATGTTTGACCAATCTGTTGGAGTTTTTCGAGGAGGTTACCAGGAAAGTGGATGAAGGGAAGGCAGTGGATATTGTCTGCATGGACTTCAGTAAGGCCTTTGACAAGGTCCCGCATGGGAGGTTAGTTAGGAAAATTCATTCGCTAGGTATACATGGAGAGGTGGTAAATTGGATTAGACATTGGCTCGATGGAAGAAGCCAGAGAGTGGTGGTAGAGAATTGCTTCTCTGAGTGGAAGCCTGTGACTAGTGGTGTGCCACAGGGATCAGTGCTGGGTCCATTGTTATTTGTCATCTATATCAATGATCTGGATGATAATGTGGTAAATTGGATCAGCAAGTTTGCTGATGATACAAAGATTGGAGGTGTAGTAGACAGTGAGGAAGGTTTTCAGAGCCTGCAGAGGGACTTGGACCATCTGGAAAAATGGGCTGAAAAATGGCAGATGGAGATTAATACTGACAAGTGTGAGGTATTGCACGTTGGAAGGACAAACAAATGTAGAACATACAGGGTTAATGGTAAGGCACTGAGGAGTGCAGTGGAACAGAGGGATCTGGGAATACAGATACAAAATTCCCTAAAAGTGTCGTCACAGGTAGATAGGGTCGTAAAGAGAGCTTTTGGTACATTGGCCTTTATTAATCAAAGTATTGAGTATAAGAGCTGGAATGTTATGATGAGGTTGTATAAGGCATTGGTGAGGCCGAATCTGGAGTATTGTGTTCAGTTTTGGTCACCAAATTACAGGAAGGATATAAATAAGGTTGAAAGAGTGCAGAGAAGGTTTACAAGGATGTTGCCGGGACTTGAGAAACTCAGTTACAGAGAAAGGTTGAATAGGTTAGGACTTTATTCCCTGGAGCGTAGAAGAATGAGGGGAGATTTGATAGAGGTATATAAAATTATGATGGGTATAGATAGAGTGAATGCAAGCAGGCTTTTTCCACTGAGGCAAGGGGAGAAAAAACACCAGAGGACATGGGTTAAGGGTGAGGGGGGAAAAGTTTAAAGGGAACATTAGGGGGGGGCTTCTTCACACAGAGAGTGGTGGGAGTATGGAATGAGCTGCCAGACGAGGTGGTAAATGCGGGTTCTTTTTTAACATTTAAGAATAAATTGGACAGATACATGGATGGGAGGTGTATGGAGGGATATGGTCCGTGTGCAGGTCAGTGGGACTAGGCAGAAAATGGTTCGGCACAGCCAAGAAGGGCCAAAGGGCCTGTTTCTGTGCTGTAGTTTCTATGGTTTCTACTCTAACAGATTAACTAGGTGTTGTTTTGCACAAACTATAGTCCATATTTCTTGCATTATAGCAGCTTCTACACTACAGAATTATTTGATTGACCGTAAAGGATGTTGGGATGTGAGAGGTGCTATAGAAATGCAGGTCTGCCATTTCTCACTGTCTGTGGTTTTCACGAATGTTTGCCTGTCTCATACTGAAGGTGAGGCCGTTCACTTTGGTAGTTGCCTTCAGGCATACACTTTCCACCCGGTGGTACCTGCTGCCTGTTACGCTGGTGACATCAAAGACAGCAATGAAAATCCTCCATCTCTGTGAGGTGGGGTTCAGGGTTTCCTTCATTGTGTCAGTACTACGGTTTTCATTACTGTCAGTCACGCAAGTCCCGGGTGGAGACTCAGGAATACTGTCGCGCACAGAGGTAGGAGGATTCTTCATTGCTGGTTCCCTTACAGTCTTGTTTACCAGTCAGAGTTGTTAGCCCTGAGTTGAACCATCAAATCTGGAGGACCAGTGGACCACTCTTAGTCTGGCCTCTACTCTTTCACATATTTGGCATGGGTGACCCTACCAAGAGCCAAGAGTGGTCTGACCCCAGCCAACATAGTTCTCTGGATCATTGAGGCATGCAAACCTCCAAACCCTACGTCAAGGTTGTGGTCCTCTTGGAAGCCAGTCAGTAGCATACCATCCATCCTCACTGTTTTTAATATGGGAACAAAATTGTGATCAAAATATTGTTTTATAGTAATGTCATACACTGCTGTAGCTCAAGGCGCATCCAGCATTGAGGACCCCATCACCAGATTGTGCCTTGTTCTGATTGCTACCTTCAGGAAGGAGGTACAGAAGCATAAAGGCACACATACAGTGATTTAGGATCAGCTTCTTCCCCTCTGCCATCCGATTTCTGAATGGACGTTGAACCCATGAACACTACCTCACCACTTTTTTATTTCTATTTTTGTACTACTTATTTAATTTAACTATTTAATACATATACTTACTGTAATTCACAGATTTCTTTATTATTATGTATTGCATTGTGCTGCTACTGCAAAGACAAAAAAAATTTCACAACATATGCCGGTGATATTAAGCCTGATTCCGATTCTGATAACAGTGGGCAGAACAGTGATGCAGTTGGTAGAAATGGGGTCTCACCGCGTTAATAACTTGGGTTTAAAGATTAGCTTTATTTGTCACATGTACATCAAAACATCGATGTACATTGTTTTGTATCAACAGCCAGCACAGTTTGAGCAAGTGCTGGGGGCAGCCTGCAAGTGTTACCAAGCTTCCGGTGCCAATGTAGCACACCAACAACTTACTAACCTTAACTCGTATGTTTTTGGAATGTGGGAGGACACCAGAGCACCCGGAAGAAACCCACACAGTTATCGGGAGAACGTAAAACAGCGGCGGGAATTGAACTCTAATCACCGGTGCTGTAAAGCGTTGTGCTAACCGCTACACTGTCATTCCTCAGTCAGGTGGTGCCTGTGCGGGAGTTTGCATGTTCTCCCCATGACTGCATATGCTTTCCCTGGGTCCTCCAATTTCCTCCCCCACCCCAAAGGTGTGCAGGATGGAAGATTAATTGGCCTTTGTAAATTACCACCTGGGTGTAGGTGAGTGGTTGAATCGAAGGGAAGTTACTGGAAATACAGGGAGAATAAAACGGGATCAGCGTAAGTGGATGCTTGATAGCTGGCACAGACTAAATGGGCTGAAGGGCCTTTCTCTTCACTGTATTGCTCCCTGCCGTCTCTATGTTAATAAACTAGAAGTTTGAAACAGAAATCTAGAGGCATGAGTTCAAATCCAGGCATGGCAGCTGGGGGAATTTAAATTTAATTTATTAAATAAATCTAGTAATGGTGACTATTCACTCAGGGGCCTCTTTATTAGGTACACCTGCTTGTAATGGCAAATACCTAGACAGCCAATCATGCGGCAGCAACTCAATCCGTAAAAGCATGCAGACACCGTAGAGAGGTTCAGTTGTTGTTCAGACCAAAGATCAGAATGGGGAAGAAATGTGATCTAAGTGACTTTGACTGTGGAATGATTGTTGGTGCCAGACGGGGTGGTTTGAATATCTCAGAGACTGCCGATCTCTTGGCATGTTCATGCACAACAAAGAAACAAAAACAAAAAAAAAAATCCGGTCAGTAGCAGTTTTGTGGATGAAAGCAATTTGTTAATGAGGGATGTCAGAGGAGAAAGGACATAATGGCACAAACTGACAGGAGGGTGACAGTAACTTAAGTAACGATACCTCACAACAGTGGTGTGCAGAAAAGCATGTCGAACCTTAAAGTGGATGGGGTGCAGCAGTGGAAGACGACAAACATGCACTCAATGGCCACTTTATTAGGTACAAGAGGTGCCTCACAAAGTAGCCGCTGAGTATAAAGGCAATGTTTGTTTAAAAAAAAACTCCATCTGGTTTATTAATGTTTTTAGGGAAGGAAACCCATTTGACTTACCCAGTATCACATGTGACTCCTTACCATGAGCACCATGATTGACCCTTTCCTGCCCTCTCAGTTCAAGGCCAGTTAATATTGGGCAATGAATGCCTGATTTCACAGCAATGCCTCTGTGCCTTGAATGTTAAAAGACAAAATTGGGGCCCTTGCCATTTAAGATAAATATCATTGTCATTTAGTAATGATGAATTACCCTCTTTCCTTCACCTACCAAATTTGAATTATAACCCTAGCCTTCCCCACCAACATAGATCGACCTCTGTTATTAGCGTAATTTTTATACAGAGCTTAGATTGATCTAGAGCTGTTGTGGCTCTGTCCTGCACCAGTGAGCTATCTGATCAATAGACAGGAGGCATGTACAGAGGGAAATGCAGTGACAAGAGTTTTGGGAATGTGAGTGTGTGTAATCTATGGGCACTTTTTACTTAAAAGCTCTGAGCAGAGATTTTTAGTTTGTTGTAAATGTACTGTAGGTGCATTGGGTAATTTTGAGAAGCTTTTATTATTCGCTTGTCTATTTCTCTCTTTCTTTCTTTCTCTCCTTTGCTCTGTCTCTCTTTTTCTCTCTATCTTTCTCTTTTCCTTGTTCTTTCACTCACTCTGTTTCTCTCCCTCTCCCACTTCCTCAAACCGTACTTTTTCTCTATTTCTCTCTCTTTATCTTTCTTACTCTCTTGCTCCCTCTTTTACTTTCTCTTTCCCTTGTTCTGCCTGTCTGTCTCTCTCTC